>NC_044035.1:151914361-153196861 GCF_901765095.1 Microcaecilia unicolor
ATGAATATTCACACTTATGTAGGTACATGTACACTTGTGCATATCAGTGTTAGCCACATGCTCTGACCTATTCTATAAATGACGTGCGCAACTTGCTTTGCATATAAATGCAAGGGAGCATTCACAGGGGAGGAGCATGGGCAGGACCAACATTTATATGCATAACTTACAGAATGCTGTAAGTTATGCTCTAAAGCAGGGGTTTTCTCAACCCAGTGCTCTGGACATACCAAGCCAGTTAGGTTTTCAGGATGGCCACAATGAATATCCATGAGATAGATTTACAGAAAATTGAGTTAGTGCATGCAAATGTATCTCATGAACATTCATTGTTGATATCTCGAAAACCAGACTGGCTTGGTGTGTCCTGAGGACTAGAACGGGTAGACTTGAATTGCTTATTTACCCTTTCCAAAAGTACTAGGACTAGGGGACACACAAAGAAACTACTAAGTAGTAAATTTAAAACAAACTGGAGGAAATATTTCTTCACGCAATGTATTAATTAAACTCTGGACTTTGTGGTCAGAAGCAGTTAGCTTAGCAGGGTTTTTAAAAAGTTTGGATTATTTCCTAAAACAAAAGTCCATAAGTCATTATTAAGATGGACTTGGGAAAATGCACTGTGTATTTCTAGGATAAGCAACATAAAATCTGTTTTACTCTTTTGGGATCTTGCCAGGTGCTTGTGACCTGGATTGGCTAATGTTGGAAACAGAATACTGGGCTTGTTGGACCTTCGGTATGTCTATCCTTATGGGTTGAGAACCCCTGCTCTAAAGTAATGAATTTAGGCATGTGTGATCCTGCCTGCTATTGGCATGGCATAAGTGTGTAGATTGCCAACTTGCGTTAGTACTCTGTGATGGAATCTGGGTGCTCAGATGCCATTCTAGAATTAGTGTTTAGCCAGCCTCTAGGCCAGCCATTCCCAAACCAGTCCTTGGAGCACACCTAGTCCCATTGGGTTTTCAGGATATCCACAAAGAGTATTCATGAGTTAGATTTGCATACAGTTGAGGCAGTGCATACAAATCTATCTCATGCATATTCATTGTGGATATCCTGAAAATTCGATGCGACTAGGTGTACCCCGAGGACTAGGTTGGGAATAGCAGTTCTAGGCACCTAACTTGTGGCGCCCACTTATTGAATTGTTTTCTTTAGGCCTTGATTGATATATTGTAGCCTGTTTACAGAGAAATGACCCACCTTAGTTTCCTTTCAGAAGTAGTGACTTCACAGTATTTGTGATTACAGTGGTCATTTATTTTGTAGCTGATTTATGTGCGGTGTTGCCTCCTGACCCCAACCTGCACGGGCCCGCTGGAGTGTCACAAATTGTAACCTGGCATAAAATAGGTGTTCTATTCATGCTTTCAATGGGACGTGGAATGACAATCCTCAGCTGGGCTGGTTTACCCAGGCAAATCACTTTTGAAAACTGCCTTCATGTTGGCCTAGTCAAATGAGTCATCCTTCCTGTAGGAAATCTAACCTTGGAAAATACATTTCATAAGGTCATGTAGACTATTAAGAAATGGAGGCTTCAGGATTACAGGATCCTTGGAACACCTAAAGATGGGTCAGAAAACTACAGTAGATTATTTTTTGGATCCAGACCTTAGAGTGGAGCCAGTTAATCAGAACTGTTGGGCTTATCAGGTGCTAGTGCCCGACCAGACCACATGAAAAGAGAAAGAAGGGATGAGCAGGCTATAAAAAAGGACAAGTAAAATAAAAGCTAAAGTGTTTGGGTCAGGGGCATAGCCAGACCTGAAGGTGGGAGGGGGCCAGAGCCCATGGTGGGGGGGGGCACATTTTGGTCCGCCGCCCCTCTCTGCCTCGCTGTTCCCCCTCTGCTGTCTCACTGCCCTGCTTCTCTCCCACTACTGCCGCTGTTAACATATCTTGGCTGGCGGGGGTCCCCAATCCCCACCAGCTGAAGGACCACCGCCACAAATACCTTGGCTGACGAGGGTCCCCAACCCTTGCCAGCTGAAGCCTTCATCCAGCGCTGGTCTCTGGCACCACCGCATTGCCTGCACTGCTCTCTCTTCCCCTCATGTCCAGCATGCTCCTTTTACTGAAACTGAGCATGCTCAGTTTCACTAAATGGAGCTTGCCGGATGTGAGGGGAAGAGAGAGCAGGGCAGGCAAATCAGTGGCACCAGAAAACAACACTGGACGAAGGCTTCAGCAGGTGGGGGTTGGAGACCCCCGCCAGCAGAACCAGGGGCCCAGAGCAAATGTTTTGGGGGGGCAGGCCCCCGTGGCCCCATGTTTCTATGCAATTGGTTTGGGGCTCTTCAGCTTGGAAAAAAAACAACTGAGGGGAGATATGATAGAAGTTTGAGATTCTGAGTGGAATGGAATGGGTAGACATAAGTCGCTTGTTTACTCTTTCCAAAAGTACAAGGACTAGAGAGCCCGCAATGATGTTACTACGTAATACATTTAAAATATATCGGAGAAAATATTTCTGAACTCCAATTAAGCTTTGAAATCCATTGCCAGAGAATGTGTTAAAATCCGTTAGCATAGCAGGCATTAAAAAAGTTTAGACAAATTCCTGGAAGAAAACTCCATAAACCATTATAAAAATGGATTTAGGGAGCACCTACTGTTTATTCCTGGGATAAGCAGCATGGACTCTATTTACTCTTTGGGATTATGCCGGATACTTGTGATTTCGATTGTTCACTGGGCATTCCTATGCATGATATGTTTTACCAATAAAAAAGGACTTTTACAACGGTGTTGTCTTTGATTTTGTAGTTTGGACCTATCCTCTTTATTTCCTGCTCATCTTTGGTGATACTTGCCTGTTGTGTTTTTTCCTATGAGAGAACATCACAGCAGTGGGTAGAGAGGTTAAAAATAGGCAAAGAAAAACACGTAGTAGCACAAAATGCAGAATAAACATCTAAGAAAAACAGCATGGAGTAAAGAGTATTGTGAGAATAAAAGATGAAATAGGCGAGACGTAAAGAAAGAAGGAGAGATGGAGAATGAGGTCACAGAGATTCAACAACGCGGCAAACGTTCTAAAAATAATGATATATGATAAAAAGTAAGGTATAGATATTTGAGTGAGTAGAAATGAGAGATTGGAAGGACCTTGATGCTGCTTATCAATGCATTGAACAGAACTATACATACACAGGCTGGTTAATGCATTTTAATCCTGAAACAGCATGAGACCTGTTCCTGAATATTTGAGCAGCTACGTTTTACAGCTACTTGGCCAGTGGAAATTTAAAAAAAAATCATTCTTAGTTAGATACCACATGCTTGGCATCCTTGAACTGAAAGATCTAGGTTGGTGAGTCAGCATATTAGAAAATGGAGACAGATTCTCTTCTGAATACTCGTGAGACCTTCATCAGGGGCACTTTAGTGTGTACATTATGTTTGTGTGTTGAGTGGGGGGGGGGGGGGGAGGTGTTTTCCTAATCAGTACCCAAATCTGAATGTGAGGTAGAGACACATCTTTGAATTTCCATAGATTCCTGAGTGGTTAAGGGGCTTCACCCTCTGTCTCCATCTGGTGGGATAATGGATCCTGAACCTTAGGACTAGGAGTTCTATACCTCCTTGACTTACCTATTTCCTTTTGCTTCATCTTTCCAAATTCTTTTTATCTTCCAGCTATTTTAACCAGATACTGCTATAGCTTTGATTTCAATCACCTCTCTGAAGCTGATGGTGTTTTAATATTTGGGACTCAGTTTGTGCTTTACCAAATTTTTTAGGAAGGTTATCCAGGACATTTTGAAAGACCCATGGCTAAACAATTACAGCCTCTTCTCTAGGACTGGTAAATCCTCTGCCTTTTCTGGACTCTTGGCAGGTAATTAAAAGAATGACTTGTTTCTTTAATATAAAAGCTTTGCTGACATGTTTATGAAAATTAGTCCTTTTAAGAACAAAGTTAAAATAACGTATAGACCAATGCGCAGTAGTGTTCAGAACTAGATCAGTGAACCCTCGGACTAAATCATTCTACTTGAGGAGCTATGTTGAATTTAAGCATTTTGACCCTAGTGAGCAGACCCAATGCATCATGATTCTAGGGTCCAAATTAAGGAGAGCCAAAAGGTGCAATGGGAGCACAAGCACCTCAGTATTGCACAAATGTGACATGCACGTCAGGGGAACTGGTAGGATGCATGAATTCAGATCCTGCTGTTGTGCTTCTCTTTGTGACTTTAGCAGTTTACACAACTGGAGAACATCAATTATTCTTTTTCCCCCCTTTTCATTTAAATGCTCTAACATGCATATGTTTGACTGCCATCAACTTGAATATCCAAACTTTCCATGTAGCTTGTGTTCTCTTGTGGGGGAAATAAAGATCACAGGTTGATTCAGGATTATACAGGGATTTTCTTCTTAAGATGTTCCAAACAGAACCAAAGTGTTAGATTGTTATTCATTTGATTCCCAGAAAAGCATCTGAAAGGGTCATAGTGAGTATTGGGGAGGAAGGGGAGGGGGGTGTTTTCTTTCTATTTTTCTTTGATTATTGGAAGTACATCGCAACCCCCTTTACCCTTTCTAGGTTGATGCTCAAACTAGTATGAGGGCAGACAAATTTGATATCCATCCTCCTATGCCAAAATTTTGTAATGTAGTATATGTCTGACTGTTCATCACTGATGAGGTGATAAATCATCTCACCCTTATTTTCCATATAGGTGCGCATTTAAATAGATTAATTTAAAAGTGCCACCCCCTTAAACTCTGATTACTAGAATCAGAAGACTGTATAAGAATGCAGGTCTGGGGTGATCATGTGCATAATGAATTTTAGGTTTTATAGTATCAGACCCATAACTCCCCTAACCTGGGACAACAGTTATCTACCCCCCCCCCCCCCCCCCCCCCCCCCCCCCACCCCCCCCCCCCACCACCACTGTGGTGGCCCTACCATTAGACCACCTGAGGCGGCACTATCCAAGAGTGGCACTCTCCCTTTCCCGCCTCAATCCTCTTCCCCACATTTACCTTATTTCTTTCTTTTCCAAAAGGCGAGTGGCAGCAGCAGTGGCAGCGAAACCCATAGGCTGCCCTGCCGCTGGCACCGGCCTCTTCTCCCTACTGCAGTCCGCCTCGTGACATAACTTCCTGTTTCCTCAGAGGTGGGACATGCATTAAAGTGAAGAGGCCAGTGACAGCAGTACCATGGCAGGTAGCGTATGGGAATCACTGCCGCTGTTTGGAAAAGAAAAATAAGATAAATGTGGGGGAGGGTTGAGGAGGGAAGGAGACGATGCCAGGCCGGACGCAGTCGGATGCAGAGATGGTGGTGGCATCTCAGCCCTTCCTCGGGGGAAATATTGCCTTGGGCTGCATCTAGAGTCCTGGGTGCCCCCTTCTCTCTTTCACTTGGAGCTCACCGTTCCTGGGTTATATGCCGGAATTAAAGTACCACAGTTCAAACTGATTCTGCCATGATAAATCCCCTTCACATTAAGCTGTGTGCAAAATGCAACTCTTTTATGCACTTTTCTGATATACACTTTAACTTGCTGAACAGTAAGCTTTCTTGATGAAGAAACATGGAATAAATAAAAAAGCATGAAGATATTCAGTCTTAACTCTTCTCGTTCCCACCTCTGTGCTAAGATCCCCTGTCTCTGGTGATCTGAAAAGGTGAGATCACTTGGAAAATCCTGCATTCTAGAAGCTAATGTGTGCACAGCAATCGCTATGTGCATTCAAATCTGTAAGGTTGGTAGTCAGGAGGAAGAACTAGGGCATTCATTACAACATGAACTGTTCACTACTGTATGTATGATGTGAGGACATATCTGGCTTCAACCTATGTCTTTCTTTTCAGTCTCAGAGGACATGCTGTCTACTTACGGCTTAGAGCTGCTCTTCACTGAGACTGGACTCATGAGACAGAGTGTTTCAGACGTCACCTTATTCAGTCACAATCACAGACTTCAAGTTTCACAGGTTTGTTATGGAATTTCTGGAGCAATGCCTCCAAATAAGTTAGTTTTGCACATACCATAACAGTGATGAGCCTCACTCCTAAGCCCTAGGGTATTTGGAGTATGATCTCAGTCTCCGACATGTACCGCTAACACTTGCTATATTACTTGTATACCCCCAGTGTCACAAAACGTTTAGCCACCCACCTGGGATCAACCCTGTGGCCACTTACTTAGAGGGTCTATCCCCAGCACAGCTCAGGTCCACCAGCTCTACACTAGCACCCTCCTCCCACTGACTGGGTCCCAACCGCCTCTGGGCGAATCTTCCTCTCTCAAATTATCCCCAGTGATTTCCAGGTTACTGGGGCCACACTCCCAGTGGTCCCACTGTTCCTAGAAAGCATTCACAGACCCAACACACAAACCACTAGGATTCTTGACAATCAGAGGCAATAAACTAAAATTGTTTATTGTCATAAAAAATATTGAACAGTGAACCATAAAAATAGATGGAACAAAACAACACAAATAACAGGTAACTAAATATGGATCAATTATAAAACTAAACATTTGTTTACTAGCTGAGTACAAACCTGCCAAGTCTCCCGCATTCAGCGGGAGATTCCAACTGGTGGGACAGTCTCCCACTGAGATTGAATTGCTGTTTTTCTCATCGCTGCTTCTCCTGGCAAATAACAACAAAATTAAAAAAGCACGGGGCCGTAGCAGCTTTCAGGCATGTGCTTTCGGTTCTGCTGGTCCTGTGCCCCCAGAACTTGAAGTTGACATCAGCGGGGGCACAGGACCAGCAGAGCTGACAGTGCGTGCCTGAAGGCTGCTGCAGCCCCGCGTCTTTTTATTTTTGTCGCGGCTGCTGCAGAGATTGCATGGAAACAGGAGGGAGACGGATGAAATGAAACAAGTTGAAGCCAATAGGTTCATTTTTATCTGTTTCCCCTTCACAACAAAGCAAGCAAACCTATGAGCTGCTGTATCCACGTTGTCATTCTTTATTGTTGGTAGGATTTTTTATTTAATCTCACTTATATTTTCAAACATGCTGGCTTGTGCAGTATATAGATGTACATAAAGGAAGTATAATAAGGGAATAACTTTTCATAGGTAGAGTAGTAATTTGTTTTAGAAATTGTAATCAGTGCGTGATTTGGAGGGGTTGGTTATGGGGACACTGTTATATTTGTGCAAAGATTTTTTTTTCTAAAGGTAAAGGACCTCTAAAACAGACATCATGTTATGAGAATCAGGTGCTCAACATTCAGAGTTTCTATCTATCTATTTATTTATTTATTTACTTATTTATATCATTTATATCTATCATTAAACATGAATTGGGTTGAAACCTGGGAACATTTAAAATCTTTTTTTTCCTTATGTCTACATCAAAAGAAAAAGATGACAAGAGGTAGAGTGGGCAGACTGGCCACATCACTGCAGGTGTTAACTAAAGAAGCAACTGTCAGTTCTCTCTAACAGCTTTATTTTTCAATCATTTGTATTGATGGTTAAATGCCACACACTTCCAATACTTAACAAAGCATCATAAACATACTCCAATAAACAGTTGTCCATTTCAACAGAGTCCACACCATCATAACATTGTTTCTCCCATTTCCCCCCACCCCCTCCCATACCCCTATTCGACTTTTAACATGAAAACTTATCCTGGCTGAGGCCTCTCGATTATACAACACTCTGCCTTAGAGATACACACCAATTCCTGCAGCGGACTAACCAAGCTCCAGAGGCCCACTGAGTGTCTTTACTCTTATGACCTCCAGTGAGCATTTAGTATCTCTAGCAAACACAAGCCACTGTTCGTTAGTCCAAGTTCTCTCGGTAGGACATCCGGGCTACTGTCAAGGTCATACCCTTCCAAGTATCAGGGAACATCCACCCCCAAAAAGAGTGGGGGGGGGGGGGGGGGGCGTCGCCCGACTGACAGTCAGGGTACCCTTCTTGAGAAAGGCCGCCGCATGGCTGCGCCCACATCTCCATCCAATAACGACCAGGATTATACTGTATAGAATAATTGACACACATCCTGTCCAATCTCCCTGGACCCAGTAGACTAGCCTAGTATGGGGAGATTAAAGAGAGGCCAACAGCCACTGCCGGCTTGTGGATCCCAAACCTAACCCCCTCCCTTCTAAACCCTCTCTCTTCAACCCCCCCCCCCCCCCTCTAACAGCTTTAAACATAAACATGCACCACCTGTTGGCCAAACTAGAGAAATGCACTTCAAGAAATAATGCAGTTTTACAGGCTTAAAAACCCACTGTTTTGTCACACCTACATTCTGTATATCGTGCTTAGAATTACGCGTGGAAATCATAGGACCCTGTTTATAAAGGCGTGCTTGTGTTTTTAGCGCTAACCATGTAAATGCCTATAATATTTCTATGGGCGTCTACAGAGTTAGCACGTGCTGAAAACATTAGCTCACCTTTGTAAACAGGGCCCCAAGTGTATTCCATAACAGTGCTGTCAGCGTTGTGAAAGTGCAGGGTTATAGAATATACCTGCTCTGCACCTAGGCACTTGGCGTAATTCCTTGTGACTAAATATAGTTGCACAGATGGGCGATAACTGTATTCTATAATCCGCACAAAAATATTTAAGAATACACTTAGGCGGAAATGTTTTCTGCATGGATTTTCCAGGCGCCATATATAGAATCTAGCCTATAGTGCGATAGAGAGATTCCTTCTGGAGTTCATAAGAGATAGGCATGTATAGGCAACCTTTTGTGCTGGAAAATTCTTTAACTGAATTAAATTTATATTTTTATAACCCATACTTTTAACTGAAAAGGTTGTACAAGATGAGATGTATATATTTTAAGAAATGTTACAAACTACATCACATAACAACCCTCCCCCACAATCCCACCCATCACAGTCCCAAAGATCCAAAAATACAGACTAAAAAGCCATGCTTTTGACTGGCAACAAAACGATATATAATTGGACAAACTTTTCAACTCAATGGGAAGCTTACACAAAATCGGCACCGCACCTGAAGAACATTGTGACCGAGAGCTCATTAATAGAAATTCTCTAGCTGAAGGAAGTTGAAGATCATGAACATACCTAGAACACAAGCGAAGCTGACTGTGTGGACATAAGCCTTGAGGCATTCATGCTTCTGTATCCATCTCCTGAAATGATGAAGTCTCCCACTTCCGGGTGCATCAGCAGCGACAGTGCTCAATCACAACATAGCAGCAAGAGCCAACTCCGTCGTGTACCTGTGCTAACGGGGGACCCCAACCCCCGGCAGCCGGAGTCCTCTTCTCAGCTGCCACAGCGTTGCTTGCTGAATGATCTGATCGAGTTTCTGTGCGTGCGTCTGACATCAGACGCACGCACAGAAACTTATCAGACCATTCAGCAAGCAACGCCGGAGCAGATGAGAAGAGGACTTTGCCTGTCGGGGGTTGGGGTCCCCCGTCAGCACAGGTACACGATGGCGGCTGGGGAGGGTTTTCGGCGGAAAGGGGGGGTCAAGAGGGTCGCGGCAGGGGGCTCCAGGGGTCAGTAACGCGGTGGGGGGGTGTTGAAATCGGAGGGAGGGGGAGTCTGTAACTCGGTGGGAGGGGCATGAGGGGGCCTTGAACTGGAAGGGAGGGAGGGGGGAGGGGTGTGGGTCTCGGAGGGGACAGAGCGAGACAGCGAGGGAGGGTGGGGGTTTACCTTGCTAGCGCCCGCTTCATTGCCTACCGAAATGGGCCTTTTTTACTAGTAGACTAATAAATCATAATAACAATAAATCTTGGGTACACCCACCTTCAAACTATGCGCCATTGCATTTTGGTGCTATTTTTATTTTATTTTATTTTATTTACTTATTTATTGGGATTTATTAACCGCCTTTATGAAGAGATTCACTCAGGGCAGTGTAAAGCAGGTACAGTTGAACATAAAACTTAAAAATTTGTTAACAGCGTAACAATAGTAAAATAGCCAAGTATAAACATAAATACAATAAATGAGGTAAACTTGAAAACAGTAAATTGAAACCTAATAATAGAACTAATGTGAAACAGTTTCAAAAATATACACATTTAACAGCACTAGAATTCAAGTACCAGAGATATAATACTATATTTATTGTTTATTATAATATAATGAACTATATATAATACAATATATAGTATTATATATATACTAGGAAAAAATGCCCGTTTCTGAGCGGAATGAAACGGGCGCTAGCAAGGGGCCCCCTCCCTCCGTCCCTCGAAGCTACTTGCCTTGTTCGCTGTGGGCCGTTTCGGCCGTCGAGTGTCAATAGCTCCGCCCTCGACGTCATGACGTTTTGACGCGAGGGCGGTGCGGACACTCCAGGGCACACCGGATATCTCGGGCGCCTCAACTTCCGTGGAGGCTTCAGAACGTTGGGGTTGCCTTTTATATATATAGAAGATAGTTTTTTAATTGTTAGCATAATACTAATGAAACATCTAATAAGCATGCATTAGAACATTCAACTAATATAGCTATGATGCTAATGGTTTTCTATAATACATCTTACCATATAGCTGAGGGATCAAGTGCAGATATATGATGGGATAATTAGATGGTTAGCTAAACTCAAGGAACTGATCTAAGTTACAGTGTGTGTAGCAAGCTAGTCCTGGTGCAGAATGAGTTTATATAATAGCATTTAGCCAGAATAGTGGCATGCACGTACATATGTGTACACATACATGCAGGTATGCTGGTATGGTCATGTTGTTGTCTGCACCCATACGTTGGTTCCTTTTCTTTATAGAATTTACCCCTTAATTGTATTTGCCAAATAAGTGAGTTTTCTTGAAGGTGAGGGAGGCAGGTCTCTCCTGAGTTGGGATGCTGCCTATTTCCTTCCTGCCTCCACCTCTCCCCCCTTCAATCTCTGTAACATCGGTCAGGAATACAGCATCAGAGGGTGCACGCACAAAGAATGTTAAACTGATAAATGCTAACAAATGGTCTCTCATGATCGTCTCTCATGATCATGAGAGACCTTAATGCACGTTCAAGTTATCTACACATTTTGAAGGGGAAAGACTGGTTGTTTGAGGAATAAATGATAATCTTTAACTGTTTGTATCTCTTTTTATTTATTTATTGCATTTGTATCCCACATTTTCCCACCGTATGGTAGGTTCAATGTGGCTTACATATTGCTAAAAAGGCGGTTACAAAATTTAGATTTGTAGAAGTCTAGTACATAATACAGAAGTACAATAAACCCTTAGGTTGATATATTAGCATATTTATTTGTTTGTTTCTTACATTTGTATCCCACATTTTCCCACCTATTTGCAGGCTCAATGTGGCTTACATAGTACCATAAAGGCGTTCGCCAATTCTGGTATAAACAGTTATACAGTGATGTTGTGGTAGAATGAGATTCATGTGGAACAGACATATTAGGGAATCATATAGAGGAAAAGTTACGTTATGTCCATTACGTGCTTTGGTTTTGTAGTGTTGCAGGGTTCAGGCATTTAAGTTGGGTTGGTAGGGTATGCCTTTTTGAACAGGTAAGTTTTTAGTGATTTCTGGAAGTTTAGATGGTTATACGTTGTTTTCACGGCTTTTGGTAATGCGTTCCATAGTTGTGTGCTTATGTAGGAAAAGCTGGATGCATGAGTTGATTTGTATTTGAGTCCTTTGCAGCTTGGGTAGTGGAGGTTTAGATATGTTCGTGTTGATCCAGTTGTATTTCTGATTGGTAGGTTGATGAGGTCTGTCATGTATCCCGGGGCCTCGCCGTAGATGATTTTATGAACCAGGGTGCAGATTTTGAAAGTAATATGTTCTTTGATTGGGAGCCAGTGCAATTTTTCTTGGAGGAGTTTGGCGCTTTTGAATCACATTTTTTCCAAATATAAGCCTGGCTGCCGTGTTTTGAGCGGTCTGAAGTTTCTTTATGAGTTGTTCTTTGCATCCCGCATAAATTCCATTGCAGTAATATATATGGCTTAGAACCATTGATTGTATCAAGTTGCGAAATGTTTCCCTCAGGAAGAATGGTTTCACGCGTTTGAGTTTCCACATTGAGTGGAACATTTTCTTTGTTGTAGATTTCACATGGCTATCTAGTGTAAGGTTGTGGTCGATTGTAACGCTGAGGATTTTCAGGCTGTCTGAGATGGGGAGGGTGTAATCTGGGGTGTTTATATTTGTGGGGTTGTTCGCGTTGTATTGGGATGAGAGGATGAGACATTGTGTTTTTTCTGTATTTAGTTTTAGTTGAAATGCATTTGCCCATGTGAGAGAGGTTAATATTATTCTTTTCCATTTCTGAACTTTACGTGATGTATGGTGGTGTGGGATTAGGCAGATCCATGGGGGGGGGGGGGGGGGAGTCTTCTTCAAAAGATGTTTTTTTCTGAATTGTAGGTAGTTTTCTGTGAGTTTCAGGTCTTTTGAAGAGAATAGACTAATATAGGGTCCTTTTGCAAAGGCGCACTTTAGCATGTGTTAAAAGTAAGCACATTCTAAACATTAGTCACCCATATATTTCTATGGGCATTGCTAGCATTTAGTGCACGCTAATGATTAGTGCGCCCTAAAACACGCAAGCGCATCTTTGTAAAAGTACCCCTAAATTTCCAATTTTTTCCCTGACCTGGCCCCGGTTCATCCAATTAAAGTTCGTACTCACTTCCAGTGGTGGACAGAGCCAAAAAGAGTAGGACAGTGGTTCCCAAACCTGGTCCTGGAGGCACCCCAGACAGTCAGTTTTTCAAAGTGTCCACAATAGATATTCAGGAGAGGGTTTTGTATGCAGCGGAGGCAGTGCATGGAAATGGATATTCATTGCGGATATCCTGAAAACCTGACTGGTTGGGGTGCCTCTAGGACCAGATTTGGGAAAAACTGGATTAGAGCAAAGCTGAATAGGTAGTTAAAAGAGGAACAAAATATTGAAACAGAAGAGTTCTCACATGCATAATATTGAGAATTTATCATGGAAAAAATAATGGTACTTTTTTACTATTGCTTCAAAATGAAAGCTTTCACTTATTTGGAGCATGAAATCTGCTTATATCGGAAAGGTAAAAGGCTCCTTCAGTGTCTTAATTTACTCTCTAAGAAAACATATTAGGGAAATAAACATGGACACAATGTTTGTGGGCTCTTAGTTTGGCTGTAGGTGCAGAGTTGTGTGTGCAAATGCTTGAATGCTGTACATTGCCGTGAAAATGCTCCTTGGCCTGCTCCATGCATGATAGACCATCTCTCCTTGTTTTTGAGGTTTCCTTTGAAGTTCAAGGCCTGGAATTTCTGATGGAAAGCTTGGCTGAAGGGGATGAAAGCCAGGATGCCACGGCTGGGATGTCTGTCATTCTCTTGGATGTCCAGTTGCGTCCAGTTGTTTTTTTCCATGGGTATACAGATCTATTGACTAAAATCTTTTCAAGCACTGGAGAACCTATCAGCATATTCAAAGGAAACATCCTGCTGATTGATCATCTACAGGTAAAAGCACAGTCTGAAATTGATAGCATGACATAATCGAGTTTTTAATTGTATCATTTGATTATTCATCCAGATTGCAAGTGAAATGTATGTGCACCCAAAAGAAATCCTTGATTTAATAACAAACAGAGTGGCCATTTTACTAAGCCTCATAAGCGCCTACATATACCTAACGCGCGCAAAAATGGAGTTACCGCCTGACTGTTGCGTGGCTCTCATGGCAGTTTCATTTTTGGCGTGCGTCCGATACACGTGCCCCCCCCCCCCCAAATGTTATTTTCGGACACAAGCAAGTCATTATCACCTGGTTACCGTGTGAGAATTTACTGCTAGGTCAATGGCTGGCGGTAAGGTCGCAGACCCAAAATGTACGCATGGCAATTTTGATTTTGCCGCATGTCCATTTTCGCCAAAAATTTAAAAAAGGCCTTTTTTTACAGGCGTGCTGAAAAATGGATCAGCGCGCACACAAAACCTGCGCCTAAACCATCGCAAGCCATTTTCAGCACACCTTAGTAAAAAGATCCCAGAATCTTCTGCAGTGGAATGGTGACATGTTAAGAGTAATTTATAAGGGGGAGCCTAGTCTAAGCCTGATTCTTTTAAAGTGAATTTTATAACGAGAAATACATGCCTACTTGTCTTTCTGAAATACTAACATAAGTGACAGAAATCATGCCTATATTACATGCGGGGACATTTGCACTTGCCCTGGAGCAAATGTAAATGTCTGTGCCTATAATTGTTAAGTACACATATAGATTAGTGAATCTTATAAACTATGTTCATACTTTCAAACTCCACCCCTGTACATACCTACCGAAAAGTATACACCATCATATAAAAACATGTACTTTTATGCCATTCATAATTTGGTAAAAGGCCACATGCACATGAAAATTACTTTATGTTTAAATATCTTTATTGGAATGGGATGATCCAAAGCAGACACAAAATAATAATACAGCAAAGTGAAACATATATAACCATTATTGAAGAAACAATAATGTGCCTCTAGCAGCTAGTCAACAGAAGGGACCATGCTACTGTATTATAACAATTCCAGAATACAAACCCTCTCCTGCAACCCCACCCCCACCCCCCTAACTCCTCCCCCCACCAAGCACATTACAGATTCAAGATCTGGCTACAGGCTCTTGGAGGCAGAGTAGACCAAATATTCTCCCAAATGCACTGAAAGCGAAGACCCGCAGGGGAGCCAATGTCTTGAATCTCTATCTGCTCCATACGCACTGAGTCAACATATTGCTGCACCATGTCTGCGTAACAGGAGGCAAGGGTGACAGCCACCAGAATTCTTTTTAACCATCAGCACTGACCGCAGCAGGAAACCTCACATGCCTCTGGGTACTGCACCTTGAATACTGTGTTCAATTCTGGTCACCGCATCTCTAAAAAGATAAAGTGGAATTAGAAAAGGTACAGAGAAGGGCGATGAAAATGATAAAGGGGATGGGACGACTTCCCTATGAGGAAAGGCTGAAGCAGCTAGGGCTCTTCAGCTTGGAGAAAATACGACTGAGGAGAGATATAATAGAGGTCTATAAAATAATGAGTGGAGTGGAACAGGTAGATGTGAATCACTTGTTTACTCTTTTCAAAAATACTAGAACTAGGGGGCATGAAATGAAGCTATAAAATAGTAAATTTAAAACGAATCAGAGAAATGTTTTCTTCACTCAACATGCAATTAAACTCTGGAATTAGTTACCAGAGAACATAGTATAAGCGGTTAGCTTAGCAGGGCTTAAAAAAGGTTTGGCTTTTAACAATCTAGCCACAAGCATTTACACCAGCATATTTGCACTGCTATGCTGGCATTCTGTGAACAAAAGTAGGTGCCTACTTTCCTTTACAGAACAGGTTCCAGATAGGTGCCTTCTTGGCACCTAAAAGGAAAAGTCCATAGACCATTATTAAAATGGGCTTGTGAAAAATCTACTGCTTATTTCTAGGACAAGCAGCATAAAATGTATTGTACTTTTTTGGAATCTTGCCAGGTACTTGTGACCTGGATTGGCCACTGTTGGAAACAGGATGCTGGGCTTGATGGACCTTTGGTCTGTCCCAGTATGGCAGTACTTATGTGCTTATGAACTAGTGATTCAATATGATATTCTCCAAATAATACTGTTGGGTCTAAGTGTAATTTACACGACCACAAAGCCGCTATCTTAGAAAGCAATGATTTCCAAAAAGAGTGAACACCAGAGATGTCCAAAACATATGCCCCTGGGATGTCCTGGCTGCGGAACATTTAGGACAATGGTTCCCACTTGCAAATCCTACAAGATGCGCTTGCTTTGGTGAAATAAACAGATGCAGAGCAAATTTATACCAAAGCACCCAGTAAAGGCCATTTTGGGTACTCTTGCAAATACCCAACACAAATGCCCTAAGCAGTGTATCTGAGATAACACAGTGCAGGTCCAGAGAAAATTACTTTATAAAATTACCCAAGAGTCAAGATTCACATATGTTTATCCAACCAGGGCACGGAGCAGTTCCAGCTAGCTGAGGGCCAGGAGGATCCAGCGGAAGCTCATGTTGGAACTGTTAGAGAAAGAGCAGCATTTTGCACAGAGTTGATAAGGCAAAGCACAACAGAGCAGTGAATAGTGCAGTCTGAGGGGAGATGAAAGATGGATGACAGGGAGGGGGCAGACTGGGGAAAGAGGATAAGAAGGGAAGAGAGAGAAAGAGGCGGAAGATAGCAAAAGGTGGGAGTTGAAAGAATGATTTTTGGATTTCTACTTTGATTTTTTTCAGATGGGTTATTTTATATAGGAGCCAGTCCAGTATGAATTGATATTGAGTGTGACCATTGGGCAGACTGGATGGTTCATTTCAGGTCTATCTGTCGTCATTTTACTGTGCCACTGTCCCTTTCTGCACTTTTGTAATTCTGGGTCATTACCTTGCATAATCTTCACTGTCAGGCAGGTGGAAAGAAGGGACGTAGCAAGACTTTGCAGTGGGAGGGGGCCAGAGCCCGAGGTTGGGGGGCACATTTTGTTCTGCTGCCCTGCCACTGTCCTGCCACTTCCCACCTACTGACGCAGCAAATACCTTGGCTGGCGGGGCTCCCCAACCCCTGCCACCTGAAGCATTGTCCACCACCGGTCTCTGGCGCCGCCTCATTGCCTGCCCTGCTTTGTCTTCCCCTCATGTCCTGCACGCTCCTTTTAGTGAAATTGAGCATGGCGTGGACATGAACGTGGAATGGGCAGGTTGTGGGCATTTCAAAAACCTATGTGCACTATTATGGAATACACTCGATCTGCACCTAACTTAGGCGCAAGTATTTAGGCTAGGTTTGAAGTGGCCCTAATGGGTGCGCCTAAATTGTAGTCGCAAGAATGGCGCATGAAGATATTCTATAAACTGAGCTTAACTTAAGGCGTAGTTTATAGATTCATGCTAAGCAAGTGGTTTTTCAGCGCCAGTTTTTAAGGTGCCTTTTATAGAAGTTGGTCCTATGTGCACACGTGAGTATACGCCGGCAATTCTACTCATTTATGCACATTCTTGACACCTAAAGTTGGAACTCTTTTTATACCCGGACCTCTTTTACCTTCTATTGCCTCACTTAAAATCGTTCAACTAGATACACTAATGTGCCCTGCTCTCTTAGCCCATGCCAGTGCGTGCTAAATGAGTTTTTTAGTTTGTAAACCACTGTGTTATATATCTTAGGAATAGCAGGATATCACATAAACTATAAACCACTGCATAAAATGGGAGCTGAGGTCAGTAAAAAAAAAACATTCATTAGCAGCACTAATGAACGTTATCATGGACGTTTTTTTTTTTATTTATAAGAATTCAAATTTGCAAGCAATAAAATAACTTGCCAAAAATACAGAGAAAGTAATACACAAGAATTATTTCAATCAGGTAATTCTATACTCTTCCTTAGACCACAAAATAGGGAGAGCAAAACAAGACAAGGAGATCAATTAAACAACAGTAAACAGAAAAAACGTGGTATTAACCTGATTATCCCCAGTTATTATTTATCTGAATCATTATTCCACATTGATCGTCTGGTTGGCTTCTTCAAACCCAAAACAATGTATATTCAATTTATTTCGTTGTAAACCTACTTATTGTCCAATATTAGTAAAAATAATACACCTAATTTCATTTTTTCTCTTTTAAAACCAGAAATTATTTAACAGTGTGAACACTTGAGTCTCTAATCCAATTCCCACTGATTAAGGTAATCCCAGTTTCACAGGCTTCACTCCTTTTGAATTAATATTACTAAGTAATAATTTATATTACTAAAAGGAATAATTACAAAGGAAAATAACAAATATTTTAGGAAGTAGATATCATGGACATTTAATAGTTTAATGCTTTTCATATCCCACCCTTCTAAACAGATAGAGTAGTTTACAGTAAAAGTACATTAGAACAAGAGAAGAATGCCGATATAAAAATAGGGTAGCACACCCACACATACCAAAACCCCCATCCAGCACTCATACAGTCTTCCTGCAGCCCTGAGCAACATCAGCACAGTTCAGCTAGCCATGCCAAAAGCCTGTTGAAAAAAATAAGCTTTTAGTTTTTTATTAAACTGTACCAAAGATTCTCCCCCCCCCCCACCCCCACAGGGCTCTGTAGTAAATCTAGTCCGTCAGTCCTCTGTACCTGAATATGTCACCTTAAGCTTCCTGTGAAAAGACCTGAGTTAAATCTAAAAATCAAAACATTACCTCCCAAGAGGACAGTCACTTGCAGGTCTAGCTAGCTTTTCTGGGGTCAGTTGTTACCTGGTTGTCATGCTAATAATGCAAGCGAGAGACTTTAGTGGAGATCCTAGAGGGGGATGGATTAATGAGATAAAACCAACATGGATTTAGTGAAGGGAATTCTTGCCTCGCCAATCTATTACATTTCTTTGAAGGGGTGAACAAACATATGGATAAAGGTGAGCCGGTTGATATTGTGTATCTGGATTTTCAGAGGAAATTGGAGAGTCATGGGATAGGAGGTAGTGTCCTATTGTGGATTAAAAACTGGTTAAAAGATAGAAAACAGAGAGTAGGGTTAAATGGTCAGTATTCTCAATGGAGAAGGGTTGATAGTGGGGTTCCGCAGGGGTCTGTACTGGGATCGCTTCTTTTAAACATATTTATAAATGATCTAGATATAGGAAAAACTAGTGAGGTTATTAAATTTGTTGACGAAACAAAGTTATTCAAAGTTGTTAAATCGCAAGAGGATTGTGAAAAATTACAAGAGGACCTTACGAGACTGGGAGACTGGGAATCTAAATGGCAGATGACATTTAATGTGAGGAAGTGCAAAGTGATGCATGTGGGAAAGAGGAACCCAAATTATAGCTACGTCATGCAAGGTTCTACGTTAGGAACCACTGACCAAGAAAGGGATCTAGGCGTCATTGTTGATGATACTTTGAAACTCTCTGCTTAGTGTGCTGCGGTGGCTAAGAAAGCAAATAGATTGTTGGGTATCATTAGGAAAGAAATGGAAAACAAAAATGAGGACGTTATAATGCCTTTGTATCGGTCCATGTTGCGACCACATCTTGAATATTCTGTTCAATTCTGGTCACTGCATCTCAAAAAACATAAAGTGGAATTCGAAAAGGTAAAGAGAAGGGCAATGAAAAGGATAAAGGGGATGGGACAACTTCCATATCAGGAAAGGCTAAAGCGGCTAGGGCTCTTCAGCTTGGAGAAATCATGGCTGAGGGGAGATATGATAGAGGTCTATATAATAATGAGTGGAGTGGAACGGGTAGACGTGAATCGTTTGTTTACTCTATTCAAAAATACTAGGACTAGGGGGCATGCGATGAAGCTACAAAGTAGTAAATTTAAAACAAATCGGAGAACATTTTTCTTCACTCAATGTGTAATTAAACTCTGGAATTCTTTGCCAGAGAATGTGGTAAAGGAGGTTAGCTTAGTGGGGTTTAAAAAAGGTTTGGACAGCTTTCTAAAGGAAAAGTCCATAGACCATTATTAAAATGGAAAAATCCATAGTTTATTTCTGGGATAAAATGTATTGAACTTTTTGGAATCTTGGCAGGTATTTGTGACCTGGATTGGCCACTGTTGGAAACAGGATGTTGGGCTTGATAGACCTTTGGTCTGTCCCAGTGTGGCAATACTTATGTACTTAAGATAACTTTTTACATATATATGAGTTGCCTTTGATACATGATTAATCTAATCCTAATCCTACCATTGTTTCTCTGTTTACAGGAGATCTCACTACAGTCTGGGTTGCCAGCAATAGTAGAGTTCCAAGGCGGACTTGGACTAGACATCTCATCTGACCTTGGTATAAATCTGTGGGATCAAGAGTCAAAAACCAGTGTCAAAACAAGGTACTGTACATTAACCAGGAAATATTTTACTTTCAGACCTTTTAAGATAAAAAGAACTGCTCCAAATTGTAAGCTTACTGCTTAAGGAGCAGAGATTCAAGAACCTGACATTCCAGATGAATTGTTGAACCTTGTGGTTTTGGTTTAGCTCCTTCTGTGTCATTTTTCTTATTACCACTCAGGTTTTGTTACCTTCTGACCAGTGCTTTTTTTGTAGGAAAAAAGGTACCGGTACTCATTATGGGGTGGGGTCACCATTGATGGCTCCTCCCATATGGTAGCCACACCCCTTCTACCAGCCATAGCGCATATAAACAGATATCATTGAAAATACTATATCAGTACAGGAGAAAAGGACCTGGACTGGCATCGGGAGCTGAACCGGGACTGGGACCTGGACTGGCATCAGGTGCCGAACCAGGACTGGGACCCGGACTGGCATCAGGAACTGAACTGGGACTGGGACCTGGATTGGAATCAGGAGCCAAACCGGGATTGGAACCCGGACTGGAATCAGAGTCTTGACTGGAACTGGAACTCTGAACAGGAGCTGGCCCGGGACTGGGACCCGGACTGGCATACTACTTTATTCAAAGCTGTTATCTTAATCAAATCTAAGTATGTAAAAAAGTCAGAAGCAGTGCTTTTTTTGTGCCAGTACATGCCGGTACAGTACCGGCACCTTTTTTCTGAGGGCCAGCTCACTTGCCCGCCTTCAGCTCCCCGACTTTCCGTTTGTGTCCAGTTGCAGCGGCGAACTGGCAGAGAAACTAAGCAGCAGGCAGGCTTGCCTCTTTGTCGCGTCGCTTCCCTCTCAGTGTCCTGTCTTCCTCTGATGTAATTTCCTTTCTGCGAGGGCGGGATGCTGAGAGGGAAGGGAAGCGAAGAGGAGGCGAGCCTGCCTGCCTGCTGCTTAGTTTCTCTGCCAGTTCGCCTCTGCGGCCTGGTAAATAGAAGATTTCAACGCAGGGGGCACGGAAAGTCGGGGAGCTGAGGGCGGGCAGGTGGGGTTGGAACGATCTTGGGGGCAGGTGGAGGCTGGGGCTAGTCACTGGACATGTTAGGGAGGGGGAAGTTAGGGGGCAATGGAGAATCGCTGGACATGGAGGGGAGGGCAGGACGGGGGAGGAGAATTGCTGGACATGGATGGGAGGGATGGATAGGGGCAAAGGAGAACTGCTGGTCATGGATGGGAGGGGAGGGCAGAGGAGAATCACTGGACGTGGGTGGGATGGGAGGGGAGGGCAGGGGAGAGAGGAGAGTCACTGGACATGGATGGGAGGGAAGAATAGGGGCAAAGGAGAATCACTGGACATGGATGGGAGGGGAGGGCAGGGGAGAATCGCTGGACATGGGTGGGAGGGGAGGGCAGGGGAGAGAAGAGAATTGCTGCACAGGAATGGGAGGGAAGAATAGGGGCAAATGAGAATCGCTGGACATGTATGGCATGGATGGGAGGGGGCAGGGGAGAGAGGAGTATCGCTGGACATAAATGGGAGGGAAGAATAGGGGCAAAGGAGAATTGCTGGACATGGATGGGAGGGGAGGCCAGAGGAGAATTGCTGGATATGGATGGGAGGAGAGGGCAGGGGAGAGAGGAGAGTTGCTGGACATGGATGGATGGAGGGGAGGGCAGGAGAAATGCTGGACATGGATGGAGGCGAGGGAAGACAGGAAGGAGATGCACATGGATGGACGGGAGGGGAGAGAGGAGAAATGCTGGACATGGATGGAGTGGAGGGCAAGAAAGAGAAATATTGGAGGAAAGGAAAGACAGAGGAAGGAGATGCACACGGATGGAGAGGAAAGGAGAGAGGAGAAATGTTGGACATGGATGGAGGAGAGGGAAGATAGAGGAAGGAGATGCACATGAAGGGGAGGGGAGAGAGTTGAAATGCTGGACATGGATGGAGAGGAGGAAAGAGAGAGGAAGTGAGATGAACATGGATGGAGGGGAGGGGGAGAGGAACATGGATGGAGGGGAGGGAAGACAGAGGAGGAGATGCACATGGATTTAGGGGAGATGAGAAATTCTGCACATAGATGGAGGGGATGGGAAAGAGTTGAAATGCTGGACATGGATGGAAGGGAGAGAAGAGAGAGGAAGTGAAATGATCATGGATGGAGAGGAGGAGAAATTCTAGACATGGATGGATGAGAGGGAAGAGAGAGGAAGGAGATGCATATGGATGGAGGGGAGGGAAGAATAGGAAGGAGATGCATACTGACGGAGATGAGGGAAAGGGAAAAGAGGAGAAAAACTGCATATGGATGGAGAAAATAGGCAAAAACTGGATCCACTCTATACCTCCTCTAGTCAAGTCTGCGGAGGACCCAGCTTTTACTTATGGATGTAGAGCAAGAAATGAAGAAGAAAGGAGGAAAGTAAAGAAATGGAAAGGAAGCCCTGGAAACGGAGTTAAGGGAACAGATAGAGAGCCGCAGCATCAAAGACTGGGACCAACATGGTCAGAAAAACAAAGTCACCAGACAGCAAAGGTAAAAAAATCATTTTATTTTCATTTTAGTGTTTGGAATATGTCCAATTTGAGAATTTACATCTGTCTTTTTTTGCACTGGGTATACTGGAGCTCTAACAGCGTACAGAAATGATTTATAATGAAAAAAAATCACAAGATATTCTTTGAGTATCCTGAATCCGGTTACAGTATCCTGAATCCTGTTCTTGCCAAGCTTGTTGGAAATCCTGAATCGTGCTTGAGTATCCTGAATGCTGTTCCTGCCAAGCCAAGTCCGTTCCTGAATCCGATTCCAGCCAAACCAAGTGCATCCTGAATCAAGTCCAGTGCTGCTTGGCGGGTTTTGCCTCCTGCTGCCGCTCGACGACAGTAGGCCAAGGGCTCACGTTGTTCCAGAGTTCATGACTGTTTGTTGAAAGCCTGGGATTGTGACAGTTGCACTCACTCCCTCACATATGCATGGAATTATATAAAAACCTATGTCTGCCAATAAAGCACTGTTTGCCTGCTACAATGAAATCAATGGATTAGTCACTAAGGATCCAACTCATTGTCAGAAATTATATTGTATAGGTGATGATCATAAAGTTATGCTATGTCCGAGAACTCTTCCCCATTCTGTGCTGCCTCAGTGGACACCATAGGGCCAATATTCAAAGCGATTTAAGCGGGCTGAAGAGGCTCTGGCCCGCTTAAATCGCCTGTCCCCGCCTAACCGCTGATATTTAGTGGCACTAAACCAGCCAGTGCCGCTGAATATCGCCTCTGACTGGCTCCCCCAGAAAGTGGGCCGGTCAGGGGTGGGCTGGGAGCATGTTGGGGAGGAGCCAGGTCTTATGCAGGTGCCGGCAATATTCAGCTGATGCCCGCATAAGCTTAAGTGGGTGAATTTAGGACAGCTCAAAAGCATATTGGGCTGGGACCCGCATATATATATTTCTTTAACTTGAAGACCGCTTAGAGCCCCCGACGCATCACATCTTCTCCCTCTCCCCCTCCCAACCTGCAGCCACAAGCCACTCCCCCTGCAAATGCCACCTGCCCCCTCCCCAATACCCCCCCTCCCAGAGTCCATGCAGGTCCCTTCCGGGCCTACCTTAATCCCTATTGGTCCAGTGGAGGTTGTTGGGGGCAGGAACAGAGCCCCCTCGCTCTTGCCCCTTGCGACACCTTTGCAAAATGGCTGCCACGTACGCTCGTATCAGCTCATGGTACTACATGAAGCACCGCAAGCTGCCATGAGAGGTTGCAGCAGCCATTTTGCAAAGGTGCCGTAAGGGGCAGGAGCAAGGGGGCTCTGCTCCTACCCCCAATGACCACCTCTAGACCACCAGGGATTAAAGTAGGCCCGGGGGGCATGCATGAACTCTGGGGGGTCATGGATTGGGGTGGGGACAGGTGGCATTTGTGGGGAGGAGTGGCTTTTGGCCACGGGTTGGGAGGGGGCGAGGAAAGGGATGCGATGCGTCAGGGGCTCAAGGGGATTTCAATTAAAAAAAAAAAATTTAAACAACTTATGCAATCCCAGTCTGATATTCAGCTGGGGCCACATAACTGTTATGTGGGCTTGGCTGAATATCGATTGGGCCCACATAAGCTGCAGCAGCCTGCCTACCCCAAATTGGCCCCCCGATATTCAGTGCCAGTGCTCGGACATGGCCCGGCACTGAATATCGGGGGATAATTTAGCCAGCGATGATCAGCGTTTTAAAAAACGCTGACTGTCGCCAGCTGAATATTGGGGTACATATTCCCATAACGGAGACATCTCTGCCTTACTCTCCACAAAAATTCTTGACTGAAAGTCCAGTGCTATACTTGACACTCATGTCTTGAGGGTACACTGTGACAATCGTCTCTCATGGACACAAAAAATATAAAATGATCACAAATTCTTAGAAAATCAAAAGCTAACAGATTTGAGATGTGTAAGTTTTCAGTGTCTTTGCTAATTTTTTTTTTAATAAGCAGTATGATTTCCTCAGTAGGCCATTTAAGTATCTATATAAATAATTCCCACCTCGAACGTTCTGAAGCTCACTCCGTGGCAGGGAAGCACTGAAGCCCTGTACTGTTCGTAGGCTAGGCTGTCAGCACCACTCACCCTCACTCATAGACCCGCCCTCAGCCACGCCCCATCCATACATAATTCGCACCTCCAACGTTCTAATGAAGCCTCAATTCTCCCAACGTTCTAAATTTCTAGTTGTGTAGATCGCTTTTGCTTCATGACTGTCTGCCCCGCCCTCGCGTCACAACGTGATGACATCGTGGGCAGAGCACAAACACTCAGCAAATCGCATCACACAAGCCCCTAACCACCCCCCCCCCCCCTTGGCGCATCACCCAAGCCCCTACCCCCCCACACACACACACATGGGCAAATCAACCCCCTTGCCACCCGCAGCCCCCAATACTAACGCTGTCCAGCCACTGCTGCTTCTCCTGTTCAGCAGCAGCGGCCGGTACAAACAGAAAAAAGCAAAACAAAACAATTTTAACCTGACATGCGCCTCCGTACACAGCCATCTGCCATTGGCTGTCCTCTCTGCAGGCGCTCTTCCTCTCCCCTCTGACTTCACTGCCCCTGGACGAAAACCCCGGAGGAGCGCAGCTACGTCACAGGGGAGAGAAGTGGCTGCAGAGACGACAGCCAATGCCACATGGCTGTCTACGGAGCCGCGTTTCAGGTAAAAAAACTTTTTTTCCCTTTTTTCTTTTTGTACAGGCCACTGCTGCTGAAGACGAGAAGCAGTAGCGGACGGACAGCGACAGCGTTAGTATTCGCGGCTGCGGGTGGCGAGGGGGTTGATGAGCCCGAGGGAAGGGGATTGGGGTGATGCGCCGGGGAGGGCCTTTGGTGATGTGCCAAGGGGGGGGGGGGAGGGAGAGAGGAGGGCCACTGCACATGCGTGCGTGGAAAACCTTGCTAGCGCCCATTTCATTAGAGCCAGAAATGGGCCTTTTTTACTAGTGTTGAAATAATGATAACCTTTTAATAGTAACCACTCTCCTTTTCACAAGTTGCCTTTGTTTCTTAGGTTTGTATGTACACAGTATCTTCATACACATAACATGCTTCAGTGGAGAGGAACCTACACCAGAACATACTTGAGACAGATTTTGTCTTTTTCCCATTCCAGAGCTGGATTGGCCATTGACTTTAAAGCAGAAGTCGGCACCGATTACTTCCAAGCTGATGTGAAAGCCCAGGCAGATGTTGAGCTTACATATCGTGTTGACACAGTGATTAAATTTTTTGAGAATCCAGTACGTATTTGCCTCCAGCTGGCACAGGACCAGCTCTTCTACAGGTGAGATACAGAGCTCTGTCTGCATTTAATTGAGGGATATGGAAGTTGCGACCTAGAGAATGACACGGGGATTGGGTGCTGCAGTAAATCTTCAGGAAAAGAAAACAAATTGACCCATTTACTGCAGGTGCGGGAGCAAATCTTTTTACAGCCCCACGGGAATGGTAAAAAGCTTTGCTTCTGCAGTAAAAAAAGAAAAAGTTGCGGTTACTGCTCCCACGGGTCTGACATCTCCATGCCTACCTTCCTTCCTCCCTCCCTCTTGCAGTAGCTCTACCTTATGCAGAAGTTAAGCCAACAGCGATCTTCACAGGCCTGCTCCTGGGCCTTCTCTCTGCCAGATCCTGTCATCCGACGCAACTTCCTGTGTAGCAAAAACAGGAAGCTGCATCAGAAGACAGGAACTGGCAGCACCCAATCCCCATGTCAGTCCCCATGCATAAGGTAGAGACAGGAATGCAAAGGGGAGATGCTGCATGCTGATGGTATATGGACACAGAGGGGCTATGCCAGACATGGGAGGGGGTATATGGACAAAGAGGGCTACGCTAAACATGGGGGAGAATAGGAACGCAGAAGGGAGATGCTGGACTTGTGGGGGGGGGGCTTAGGGACACAGAAAAGTGATGCTGGATACAGGTAGAGAGGATAGTGACATAGAGTGGTGATGATGAGTGCGGGGAGATGGACACAGAAAAGTTGCTGGACAGGGAAGTATAGGGGACACAGAAAGAAGATGATGAATATGGGGAAAGATAGGGATGCAGATGGACGGTGAGCTGGAGAGAGAAGAAATACTAAATGGGCAGGAGACCCTAGTGAGTGAGTTGGGAAGTATTATGTATTTGGCATTTGTGTTCTGTGTGTGTGACTGAGGTATTCTGTTAGCATGAATTTTCTATGTAGCATTCTGTAATAATTTGGCTTGTTCAGTTTTCCCGATATTGGAGGGGATATTTGTGAGGGGAGACAGGGATTTTGTTGATCCTTCTTCTGCATTGTTTGTGATTTATAAAAAGACAGTTGTACAGATTATTGTTTCTTTTTATACTTTAATAAAATGATTTAAACATAAAATCATAACTGTTCAAGGCTTTTGCTGATGGGATCAAACAAAGCTCACGGGGGTGGGGGTCAGAGCTCGTGGGGAATGGGAGAAGGACAGGAACAGAACTTATGTGGATGAGGCGGGGACAAAACTTGTGGGAACGGGGCAGGTACGGGGACAAATTTTGTTTTCGTGTCATTTTCTACTGTTATCAGAGGCCTTAAAGCCAGGACATTCACTCTCTCTCAGAAGAGCCAAAAATGGTCTGATTTTCAGTATGTCTACATAAATATTCATCCAGGCATAGATAGGTGGGGGCGCCAGGGGAGCGACTGCTCCCCCAAATGGGCTTCTGATGGCGACGGCTCCTATTTTTCAGGCGGTCCGGCGCGCCTACACAGTGCTCGCACTGACCTGTGTAGTCTGCGCTCCGCTCCCCCTGGCATCACAACCTGGCTATGATTCTGTATTCATCATATATTGGCATATCTAATCAGGTTATTTTGCATATTATAATTATCCTGTGGCTTTTGTAGCCAAAGAGCTTCACTAAAGTTTGCCATTCATACACTTGGGGCCTACCTTTACCTTTGAAAAGAAGCCCAAGATTGATTTAAGAGTTTGGCAGCCAACTATGTTTTCATTTTTTTTTAAATGAAAAGCTTAATTATACATTTGGGACACCAGATATCCAAAGGTCAAATCCAGTTTTGAGAGGAAGAGCTGTCAATCACCAAATAGGAATGAGACTTACGGGGTCATTATCTGTGATGACTTCAAGGTAATTAGACAATATGACAAGGCCGTTGGGAAAGTTGTTAGTATACTTGAATGCATAAAGAGACATTTTCCGCCTCTGTCCATGGCTATGTGCTGTGTCCACAAAAGGACATTACATAAAAACAAGGAAATGATGAAGACCATTCCCCGATATTCAAAATCATTTAACCAGCCAGGAACAGGACCTGACCAGTTAAATAGTACTTGGCCAGCTATCCGTCGATTTTCAGGGTGAGTTTAGCAGCCATGTTTGGCTGTGTGTATACCTGGAATATCTTTGGCCAGTTTGAATTTAACCGGCTGGTGCCGAATATTAATTTGACCGGTTAAGTTCAAACCAGTAACAGCCTGGCATTGAATATCTGGCATTAGTGCCAACCACGGGAGTTAGCTGGCCTAACTTTCATGGTCTGAATATCAGCCCTCATATGACTTATCCAGTCTGTCTAGCCATAACAACAGTTAATCTCTACTACCCTTCCTCTCAGAGATCCTCTGTGCTCATCCCATGCTTTCTTGAATTCAGATATAGTCCTTGTCTCTTCCATACCTTTCCATGAAGAATTATTTCCTTGGATTACTCTATTTTCAATCTGTGGCTCTTATTTTAGAGCTTCCTTTTCATTTGAAAGAGACCTGCCTCCCATACAATTTTGTCACTAAGGTATTTAAATGCCTTTGTCATATACAACCGTTCCTGCCTTTCTTCCAAAGTATACATATTGAGATCTTTAAGTGTGCAATTTAATCTAATAGGGTGCTAATTATCGGCACTAATTGGCTTTAATTGAAATTTACACACACATTTTTATTTGCACGGATCCGTGTGTAAATTTTACACATGGCTCCAAAAAGGAGGTGCAGCCATGGGAGGACCATGGGTGTTTCTAGAATTTATGTGTGCTGTGATAGAATAAGGAGGATCCTTACCTAATTTAGACACAGGGATTTACACCCGAGTTTACTTGCTATAAATCCTCACGTCTATAGTTAAGTACTACCCCCCAGCCGCACAGCCAGATTGCATGCACAACTTAATTGATTAACAAGCCAATCAGTGCCGATAATTGGTACTTAACAACCAATTAGCAGCAATAATTGGCTTTAATTAGAATCTATGTGCACACCTTTCTAGACGTATTCTATAACACGGTGCATATAAATTCTAATATGCACAGTCGAAAAGGCGCACTATTATGGAATACACCCAATCTGCACCTAACTTAGGCGCAGGTATTTAGGCCTGGTTTTAGGTGGCCTAAATGGATGTTCCTAAATTTTAGGTGCCAGAATAGCACTTGAGCATATTCTATAAACTCTGCCTAACTTTAGGCGCACTTTATAGAATCACACTAACATGGTGGTTTTACAGCACCGATTTTTAAGGTGCCTATAGGATTTCCCTCATAGTGTATTCTATAAACAGCTGGTGACTTTCAGCGCCATTTATAGAATAGCGCTTAGCATGTTATTTTTGTGGTGCTGATTTTTTCGGCACTATTTATAGAATTTGGTGCTTTACAACTGAGACCACTGACCATTTTAATATCCACACTCTGGAATGACTTCATCCTGTTTATTATGTCTTTTTGAAGGTGCCTTCTCCGGAATTAACCCAGGACTCCAAATGCGGTCTCATGAGAGACTTAATCAAGCCACTGTAACTTCCTTTTTTTGGCCATTCCTCTCCATATTCACCCAAATATCCTTCTGGATTTTGCTGTCACCTTTTTTACCTGCTTGGCCACTTTAAGATGATTAGATATCATTTCCAAGTCCCGCTCTTCTTTCGTGCACAGAAGTATTTCACCTCCTATATTGTACCACTCCCTTGAGCTTTTGTAGCCCAAATGCATTACCCCGTTTCGCGATAGCTACATCAGGGGTAACAATCCTGTGTCATGTCCACTGCATCTCAAACACAAAATGGGGAATCCCTGTTGGGTATTTGGATTATTGGACATACTGGTCAAATTGAACATTTGGAAAGAAGCTAAGTGGATTATAACTATGCTATTGGAATGAACTGAACTGGTTTAAATACTGACCTAAGCTGTTCTTGTATTTCCTTTGGGTGTTATATGCGTTTGTCACATTGGTTGAGTTTTTGAACATTTCTTTTGAGCACTCTATTTAAGTGGAGTTTTTTTTAGTCCTATGATGGTGAGCCGTGCTCATGCCTTACAACATTGGTTGGCTGGGTAGCTTTACTGAGGCTTTTTTCTCCAATTTTTTGTGAACGCGTAAATATATATCTCTTTCAGTGTACTGCCGCATGCAATAATATAAAAGTATAATATATACTAGAATTGAAATATAAGTACACCATATCTAGCACTCTCCCTTGATCCAACTTTCTGGTGTCCCAGTCAAAGAGATTAATCAGATCCATCCTTAGGTCCTGCAATCCACTGGATTCCAGAAACCACACTGTCTTGTGTTTAAGAAGCAGTTCCAATAACTTACTGAACACAGAGATAGACGAACTGGCCTATAGTTCCCAAACTTCTCATTGTCTTTGTGAAGCCGGACCACATCTGCTCTCCTCCAGTCCCTTGGGACTACTCCCAACTCTAAGGAAGCACTGAAAAGGTCAGACGGCAGAGCCACCAGAACCTCCCTGTTCCTTCCATACCCTTGGATGTATGCCATCTGGCCCCACCGCTTTGTCTGCCCTTAGTTTAGCTAGCTTCTCAAAACACAGTCTTCTGAAAATTGTTCATGATCAGCCACACAACTATTCCTATTTGTCTTCTGCAGACCTATGCTTGGCCCTTCATCTATGAACATAGAACAGAAATATTTGTTAAGTAATTCCGCTTTATCCTCATCAGCATCCACATATTCCTCGTCTTTACCCTAGAGTCTTACAATGCCACATTTGCACTTCTTCCTATTAATAACATCAAAAAACTATCTTGTCCCCCCCCATTTTACCATATTGGCTCTATTTTCTTCCATTTCATGTTTGCTTTCCTGACTTAGGGGTCCTTTTACTAAGGTGTGTTAACAGATTTAACGCATGCTAATGATTAGCCTGCACTAAATGATTAGATGCCCATTATATTCCTATGGGCGTCTTAACTTTTAGCGCGTGCTAATCATTAGCATGTGCTAAATCTTTCAGCATGCCTTAGTAAAAGGACCCCTTACTTTCCAGATATTGTTGCATGTCTTCCTCTTTCTCTGGTCTCTTATAGGCTAACCTCTTTTTCGTTATCTTTTCAGCTACTACTTTTGAGAACCAGAGTGGCCTCCTTTTCCTCTCAATGTTCTTTACTTTCCTAACAAAAAGGTTTGTTGCCCATAAAATAGCATTTTTCAGGTTTGTTTATTATTATGTTATGTTCTAAGAAAAGTAGCTAACAGACTTGAGATGTTACCCACTGCTTTTCATCTTCCCCTAGACGTTCTTATCCAGCTAACAACTTCTCGTCCTTATTTGGAGAAAAGAGCCTTGATCCTTCAGATTATTGTGATGCTATGTGTGTAGTTTTATCAGGTAAATTGATAAAGGGGTTGCAGGTCATTCAAAATAATGTGGCATAGTTAGTGATGAGTTGTGGAGGGAGGGCGGGCACACAGCAGCTCTTGAGAGCTGCTGTGCTGGAAAGAGCAAAGTTTAAAATATTAGTACTGAAGGGAGTTGTTTAAACCTTATCAACTGGTCTCATTGTTGCATGGAGATAGTGCAACATTGGCACAACTGGGAGGTAAATCCGTACTTCTGGGACCCGTACGGGATGCATGGAGATTCTTGGGGAAACACCTGGGAGGCGATCCACAGGTGTCGGAACTCTTAACGATTAGAGGGAATCCTATGTTTGGACCTGGACAGGAAAATCTAGTGTTCGTGCGGTGGGAAGCTCAAGGACTCAATAACTTGGGGACAGTAGTAGACCACACAGGAGAGCCTAGACTTTTAGATCACCTGATCCCTCAAGAGTCCATTCACTGGGGTGACACCTTTGCACACTGTCAGCTGAAACACTATGTTCACTCTCTCGATAAGGTGGCACTTCAGTTTCGCTTAGGAGAGAGAATTTTAACCCTATTTGCCGAAATTTCTAGTGAGGCCCCCTCCATTTCTAATCTACAGAAGAAACTTTGGGCATTAGTGCCTGGAAAGGAGCTGGTTCAGCTTAAGAGACGTTGGGAGGTAGATGTAGGTCAAGATCTTACTTCTTGGGATATTGCAGTGCATCTTAAGAACATCCCCCAAATGGTGCAGGATATAAAGAGTGTGCATACAGAGTTATTCATAGAGCATACTTTTCACAATTTCAGCTATTCCGAGCAGGTGGAATAAAGACACCCACTTGCTTGAAGTGTAACTCAGCTGATAATTCTCTATATCATGGGATTTGGGGATGTCCGCTTATAAGATGTTTTTGGAAGAGGGTGGCGGCATTTCTTTCTTTTTTTTAATAATGCCGAAATGTGTACAGGGAACGCCTGCCCAGGTGGTGCTTGATTGTCCAGACACATTTAGGGGGCTCAGTGCGGGTGAAGTCTTGCTGTGTCGCAAGCTTTGCTTGATAGCAAGAAAATGCATCTTGCAAAAATGGGCTTCACAAGACAAGCCAGAATACTGGCACTGGCGAAACCAAGTACATCAGGTAATTACCTGGGAAGCACAAGAAGCTAGAGGCTCTTATAAACGTAAGCTCCGATTTCTTGGGATTTGGAACCCCTACTTAGCCAAGATAACACAACAGGGAAAAAGTCTAATCCTTGATAAATTATAATTGATATTACGTTTAACTCTGGTGCACGGCGAAATAATTATATGGGAATATAGGGTGGGTGTAGGGGGTAGAGGAGGGGAGGGGGATATAAGGGTCCAAACACAATGAAAATGATTTTCGTTGTCATTGTGATATATCAGTAGAATATACTGTGAATATGTTATTCTGGTGTTTGTAGTTTTGCAATTCTGTTGTCAATAAAAACTGATGAACATAAGTGAAAATGGGGGGAGGGGAAGGGGTATGGGAGGGGGAAGTTCAATTAGTTAAAATTTGATGGCGTTTTGCAATATACAGGAGCACTTGATGTGTTGTTATTGGACTATATATTTTGCATTACCAGATGGTTGTATAATTTCTTTGTTTTGTCAAGTCATCAATAAAAATCGTTGAAACAAACAAAAAAAATATTAGTACTGGTGTTTTGTGAATGTTGTTTGGTGTAAATCCAGTATAGCTTTCAAATAGGCTATGGTGGTATGTGCCAGGATGCAGTCTACATTCTAGGACCAAGGTTTTGCTGGGGAAACTTTTTTTTCTAAAAAATGCGCCTGATTTATTTTAGGTAATTGTTTTTTTTTTTTTCATTTTGATTCTAAAGTTAATATGTATGTATATGTAAAGATATTTATACCTGCACTGGGTTTTGTTGCAAGTCACATAACCAAAAGTCAGTGCCTGGAATAATTTGTGATTAGATTTTTATTTTGTTTAGTTAAACTTTGTCGTGTCAGAACAGAATACCGTAACAGCAGTATACTGTCCTGACCTGAGGAAAGAGGTTTTGGCCTTTGAAAGCTAATTGAAAAATGTATTTAGTCCAATAAAATGTTATTATCATAATTTCCATTTTTTGTTTTATTTGTATTTGTTAACCTATAGTATAGTGATTGAAATATGTCAGTTTTTGAAATTTGCATCTCTTTATATTTGCACAGTACAGGGGGGCTGAGGGGTGGGACTGTTCAGGGAAGAAGCCCTGGTGCAGGTTGCAGGCAGCCTATGAGTGGCGCTGACACTGCCTAGGTGAAGACTGCAGCAGACAGGATTTTAAGGTGTGGGGGGGGGGGGGGGAGAGAACGCACTGCCTGTAAAAAAAAAAAAAAAAAAAAATTCAGCACCTCCCAATCATTTTGAAAATTTGGCTCCTATGGTCCTAGACTTCAAAAAAACTAACTTTTCTGAGATGGGGGAATTTCTCAAAGAAGAGTTAGTTGGATGGGAGCAGGTGAAGGAAGTAGAACAGCGGTGGGCAAAATTGAAAGTAGCTATTTTAAAAGTGACAAACCTTTATGTTAGAAAATTACAAAAGAAAGAGAAAAAGAAGGCTGCTGTGGTTCTCGAGTGCAGTAGCTGAAAAGGTAAGAGAAAGAAGGTTAGCTTTCTTATGTTACAAGATGGCTCAAAAGGCAGAAGACAGGCAAAAATACTTGGAAAAGCTAAGAGAAGCTGGAAAAGTTGTTAGGAAAGCAAAGAGGCAAATGGAAGAAAAGATAGCTGATATGGTAAAATTGGGGGACAAGACATTTTTCAGATATGGAAGTGACAGGAGGAAGTGCAAAAATAGCACTGTGAGGCTCAAAGCTGAGGGTGAGGAATATGTAGAAGCAGATAAGGATAAAGCTGACCTGCTTAACAATTATTTCTGTTCTGTGTTCACGGATGAAAGGCCGGGGAAAGGACCGCAGAAAACAAATGCTACTGGGGATGGATGGACAGTAGACCGGGACCGATTCTCAGAAGACTGTATTCATGAGGAGCTAGCTAAACTAAAAGTAGACAAAGCGATGGGGCCTGATGGGAAACAACCAAGTGTACTCAAGGAACTCGGAGATGCTCTGGCGGCTCCGCTGTCTGACCTGTTCAATGCTTCCTTAGAGTCTGGAGTGGTCCCAGAGCACTGGAGAAGGGCGAATGTGGTCCCTCTGCACAAGAGTGGAAGTAAGGAGGAGGTTGGAAATTACAGACCTGTCAGTCTGACATTGGTGATGAGTAAACTAATGGAAACGCTTCTAAAGCAGAGGATTGTGAGGTTTCTCGAATCGAATGGACTGCTGGACCCGAGACAGCATGACTTCACTAAAGGCAGGTCGTGTCAGTCAAATCTGATTGATTTCTTTGACTGGATGACCAAATAGTTGGGCATGGGAGGGGCATAAGATGTAGTGTACTTGGATTTTAGCAAAGCCTTTGACACGGTTTCTCACAGCAACTAATAAACAAATTGAGTACCCTTGGTATGGGTCCTATGGTGACTGCCTGGGTCAAAAACTGGTTAAGCAGGAGGAGACAGAGGGTAGGGGTCAATGGAGCTTGCACTGAGGAAAGGGATGTTATCAGCGATGTGTCGCAAGAATCTGTGCCCCTGGGCAGTAAGGGTCATTAGTGCCCCCTAGCCACTGCCCACTGCCACCCCCTCACACATATCACATCCCCCCACCACTGCAATTCCCGCCCCCCCCCCCCCCCATGCACTACAGACCCATGAAAGTGGGTCCTACCTTGAAGGTCCCTTGTGGTCTAGTGGCTTCTTCAGGGGCAGCTGGGGAGGAAAGAATCTCGCTCTTTCCTACCCATTGCAGCTAGTGTGCCCATCCTGCGGCAGTCCTGTGGGTCTTGGCAGTCTCAGCAGCCATTTTTAAAACATGGTGGCATCAGTCCCAGGCACACTAGTGGCAGCAGGCAGGAAAGATTGGGATTCTTTCCTGCTCAGCTGCCCTCAAAGAAGCCACTAGACCACCAGGGCTCTTCAAGGTAGGATCGCTGGCAGTGGTGGGCAACGGGACAGAGCCTGTGGGCCCTCGGGGACTGCCCGGTTGCCTGAATGCAGTCCACCCCAGGTCTTCAGGCCAGCTCTCTTTTAACATCTTTGTGAGTAATATTTTGGAAGGACTGTCTGGTAAGGATTGTCTTTTTGCAGATGATACCAAACTCTGTAATAGGGTGCCCCCCCCCGAGGGTGTGGATGGCATGAGGAAGGATCTGGTGAAGCTTGAAGAATGGTCTGATGATTGGCAACTAAGATTTAATGCTAAGAAATGCAGGGTTATGCACTTGAGTCACAAGAATTCAAGGGAATGGTACAATATAGGGGGTGAGGTGCTTCTGTGTACAGAAGAAGAACGAGACTTGGGGGTGATTGTGTCTCATGACCTTAAAGTGGCCAAACAGGTAGATAAGGCAACAGCCAAAGCCAGAAGGATGCTTGGTTGCATAAGGAGAGGGATGACCAGCAGGAAAAAAAGAGGTGATGGTGCCCTGGTATTCGTCTATGGTGAGGCCCCATTTAGAATACTTACAGAAAGATATAAACAGGATGGAGTCAGTCCAGAGGGCAGCTAAAGAATTGGTAAGCAGTCTCTGTCATAAAACTTAAAAGGAAAGGCTTATGAACCTCAACATCAGGAGTCTAAAAATTAAAAATATAAAATACATACCATATCAATAAATAAGTATACATAAAATTGAAGATTAAACCATAAAACCAACAAAAGAGACATAAAAACTGTATTGAATTGCAGCTTAAAAACATAATACTAATGGCTATCAGTGTGCTGGCTACAATACAAAACAATTTATGCTTCTATCTACACAGTCATCGAAGGCTGATACAATTAGTGCATATACCTTCCAAAGGATGTTTTGTCACTTCTAGCTTCCAAATTTTGCCAAACAAGCCTATAGTAAATGAAAAGGAATAACACAGCTGATCAAAAACAAAATAATGAACTATTAGACACACCTAGAGACACAGCGTTTGTGATGTGAGTACCATGAAAAAGGAAAGCAAGTAGGAAAAAGTATACAAACACACACGAGAAATAAATACATAATAAACTGTGAATGCAGTGCTTCTGTAAATCCCAAACGTGTACTATATTAAAAAGATGTATATGACACTACACCAATTATTAAAATATTATTATAAAAAAATTAATTAGCAAAAACCATATGTGGCAAATGTATTAGTAAGATGAGCCCCAACTCAGTCCACCATCAGAAAAAAGATTAGTGCTAAATTTATATTGAATGCCTACAGAACAAGCGTATGTGAAAAAGAGTGAAAAAACTATGTAATGAGACTCACCAGTAAGGTAAGCTTTACACAGTCAACAAAACAGTGAATGGCATGAAACGCAGCCAAACAGCTGCTGAAAGGAATCAAGAGCACTTTAAAAGCAAAACCTTTTAAAACATCATTAATAAGGAATAGTACAGCGATAACTCTTACCTGGCAAAAGAGAAAAAAGAAGCGTGACTTTAAATGTGTATTGAGAATGTAACGACTGATATCAGAACGACGTCATAGTTAAGGAGATTAGCAGGCTCATTTTCGAAAGAGAAGGACGCCCATCTTTCGACACAAATCGGAAGATGGGCGTCCTTCTCACAGGGTCGTCCAAATCGTTATAATCGAAAGCCGATTTTGGACGTCCCCAACTGCTTTCCGTCGCAGGGACAACCAAAGTTCAAAGGGGCGTATTGGAGGCGTAGCAAAGACAGGACTTGGGCGTACCTAACACATGGACGTCCTCGACCTATAATGGAAAAAAAAGGGTGTCCCTGATGAGCACTTGGACGACTTTATCTGGTCCTGTTTTTCTTACGACCAAGGCATAAAAAGGTGGCCTAAATGACCAGATGACCACCGGAGAGAATCAGGGATGACCCCCCCCTTACTCCCCCAGTGGTCACTAACCCCCTCTCACCCTCAAAAATCATCTTTAAAAATATTTTTTGCCAGCCTCAGATGTCATACTCTGCTCCATCACAGCAGTATGCAGGTCCCTGGAGCAGTTTTAGTGGGTGCAGTGTACTTCAGGCAGGCGGACCCAGGCCCATCCCCCTCCCTACCTGTTACGTTTGTGGAGGAAACAGCGAGCCCTCCAAAACCCACCAGAAACCCACTGTACTCACATCTAGGTGCCCCCTTCACCCGTAAGGGCTATGGTAGTGGTGTACAGTTGTGGGTAGTGGCTTTTAGGAGGGTTTGGGGGGCTCAGCAGACAAGGTAAGGGAGCTATGTTCCTGGGATCATTTTATGAAGTCCACTGCAGTGCCCCCTAGGGTCCCCGGTTGGTGTCCTGGTATGTCAGGGGGACCAGTGCACTACAAATGCTGGCTCCTTCCACGAGCAAAGGGCTTGCATTTGGTCGTTTCTGAGATGGGCGTCTTTGGTTTCCATTATCGCCGAAAATCAGAAATGACCTCTAGGGATGACCATCTCTAAGGATGACCTAAATTTCAAGATTTGGACATCCCTGACCGTATTATCGAAATGAAAGATGGATGTCTATCTTGTTTCCCCGCCCCTCCATCGGGACGTTTTGCGAGGACGTCCTCAACAAAACTTGGCCGTCCCTTTCGATTATGCCCCTCTAAACAAACTACAGACCTGCTCACTACATTGCAGTCTGAACTAACTTGGCTGCTTAGCTCACTTTTACAAAAGAAGTGGTTAAGAAAAAGCCTTAAACCCAAGGTTACCCTGTGTGAAAATAATGGGTCTTTTTTTTCATAAAAAGGAGAGGTACATCTCAAAGACCATATAAAAAAGAATAAATACTGAATGAATACATAGACATAAAGACATATTATCACTTGCGAAAAAAGTGACTCTGAAAAAGATACTTAAAGATGTGATAAAACATGAATCAAAAGATAATAACCCATAATAGAATCACTTCCAAGATCAAAAATGCCGTGGGGTGACGTTTTGAGCCACACATACTTCAAAAACTCCATCAGGAACCTATGCCAGAGGTAGAGAATGAGGCTGCTGCTCAAGAAAATGTAGAAGATATTTGGATTGAGGCTATAAATCTCAATAAGAGTTTTATACAGAATGAGTTACATTATATAACCATTTTGCAGTACTGATGTAATAAACAGATCCCCAGAGGTTTATGCGTTATAAAAGAGCCTCGGTTCTTTCTAGACGATTCCGATTTTCTCAACCACTGATGTGCCATTTTAAATAATTGTGCTCTAGACCTGATGATCCTTATAGTTGAAACATCTAAGGACAGAAGTGAGGCACTGAGACCAATGGTTGAGGAAAGATTGGATATCCTTAAGAAGAAGGATCCTAATTTTGACATGGTTATTTTAAACATTAATAAAAGGCGTACTAATTTTAAGAATGATATTAAGAAAGTGAAACTAAGTAAGATGCAGAGAGATGAGAGTGACTATAAAAGAGCCTATATACCCATGGTCAAAACCTAAGGTTTTCCATAAAAATAATAAGCCATCACGCTTGTTATCTAGACCTAGGGCACAGCCAATACACTTATCAATACACAACAAGTAAGCAATAACAATCAACAGATTATCCCCATTAGAAGCAAAAAAAGAGTGTGCAGTGATTCTGGGGAACTTTTCATGTCTCCTCCCATTAGTCCAATCGTATCTCCGCAAAATGCTCCAGCTGAAGATTTTTTAGAATGAATATTAACAGAGCAACCTCGCCTATGGATTTCGCAATTGCCTTTCCTCGAACCAGGATCGTAATTATCCATTTCAGAGATTCCAGGCCAACAGGTTCAAGGAGTACAGATTCTAAGACAACAGATTCCTTTATCCCACCAGAGAAAGAGAAAGGGGCAGGAGCAGAGGAAGATTTGCACAAAGGCCATGGTAGAAGAAAGAGAGTCTGATATCACAGAACAAATATCGGTCATCAATTAATCTGAACATACTCTTACTGATACTCAGACCAGTCTGTTACCTAAGAGATTATCCTTCATGCCCACACCTCAGTATGATCCGTCACAGACTTGTGTAGGTCTCTTTCATTTTAACAGGAAGCTACAAATTACACATTTTTCTCAGGAAAGGATTCTACTTCAAATGTATCTATTTTTAAGAGAAACTCCAAGTGGATACCTCCTGGAGTCCCAGATCCAGTTATCTCTACCTTCTATAAGTATGTTTTACGGGATGTTGAAGAGATGGAGAAACGAAATCCTAGGAAGAGTTTTCATAATCTATCTGTCCAAAGCAGAACATGAAGAATTGAAGTCTTTCTCGAAAAATACAGATATATAGAAGATTATGTGAATGAGATTCTCAGACAAGTATTGATACAGAATATCATATCCGTCTAGATGAGGATCCGACACCACAACTGCAGAGAGAAATAAGTGAGATTGTCCACTTGGCCCGTAAGGCTGGTTATCTGACAACAAAAGAGAAAGATTTCCTTGTTCCACATCCAGTGATCCCTACTTTCTATATCCTCCCATGGCTATGCCCCCTTTTCAGTTGCACGCTAAGAGATGTACTTGCGCATCTTTATAAAATAGTGCTTATCAAGATGCACGCATAGATCCAAATTGTTGCAAATTAAAGCCAATAATTGTTAGCACCCAATTAATGGTGCTCATTGGCTCGTTACTCAAATTGCGTGCATAAATGTGGCATGCACCCAAAGTTGCGCCTGCAATGTTGAGCACCATATTTGGAATCCGGGGGTTAATGTGTGCTAAGTGTATTCTCTCTGAGTCTGTACTAACTGTATGGGAAGATGCTGGCATTGTCCTCAACAGTTAATGAAGAGGCTTTGCAGTTACCTCGTGTTAATTCTGCCCATTTAACACGTAGTAATGAACAGCATTTAATGCGCTTTAGTAAAAGGAACCGTTAAAGTTACTCTCTGTACCAGACACGCTCTTAGGGGTCCTTTTACTCAGGTGCGCTGAAAAATGGCCTGCGGTAGTGTAGGCATGGTTTTGGCTGCACATAGGATCATTTTTCAGTGCACCTGTATAAAATGTCTTTTTTTGGTGGTGGTGGGGGGGGGGGGGGGGGGGGCGAAAATAGACGTGTGGCAAAATGAAAATTAGTGCGCATTCATTTTGTGTCTGAGACCTTACCGTCATCCATTGACTTAGCGGTAAAGTCTCACGTGTTAACCAGGTGGTAATGGTCAACGCATGTCCAAATACCGATTACCGCCCGCACGCCAGAAAATAAAAATATTTTCTGACGCACATATCAGGTGCGCATCAAAAATGAAATTACCGTCCGGGCCACGTGGTAGCTGGGCAGTAACTTTGAATTGGCTCACGTTGTTTGCTCATAGACGCTTACACGGCTTAGTTAAAGGACCCCTCGGTTATTGTAACTGTAGTAATATCCACTTCCTGCTAATGACAATAGTCCTTCCATTAGCGAATCAGTAGGATGGAACATCTGTTTGTCTGTTTTATTATCAAATCACAGGTGCCTGGTGATAAATCGGAATTACTTTAGTCTGTATTTTCTCTTCATTTATATGCAGCAGTACATGTACAAACAGTTTGTCTCATGTAGAATGTTGACCATATGTTTGACCTCTCCTGTTTGCGTTCTCTCCTTCTAGAGAATTGTTTTCCCTCTCTGAATCATTCCCACAGCGAAATGTTACCCATAAAACACGCAAAGGCCGGCGTGCCACTGTGCCAGGAAGAGAGTTTCCCCTTCATCATGCCAACTCGGAGATGTGCAGGTTGATGGAGGAGCCGCAGCTAGACCCAGAGCTGTAGCCAGAGCAGCTGGTCAGCACTTTTCTTTCCTACCCCAAGGAGCCTGGCTCATGTCTACTGCTCCTGCTGGAGGCATGTTGCTTTCAAGAAATAAAAAGTGATTGATACCAACTGTTATTTCATCTGATAGCTTTTAATACTTTTTCTAAAATTTAAGGTGGGGTGGCGAGGATCTATTCTTTGGAACTATTAAACCATTGGTTCTCAACTTCAGTTTTTGTGGGTTTCAAAGATCTCCAGTTTTTCAGGCCTCTGGAATTGTCTAAGCTGTCATCAGTGCTGTCTTTATTCATCTCTGCACTAGGGCAGTTCTTTTCAAGTTCAAAACACTATCCTGTCCCTATTAACAATAACCAAAGGCTGTCAGCATGTTGGCTACCAAACACTGTAAAGTAATGATACACCCCTGCCCCCCAAAATAATTATCAAGTTAACTGGTATAATGTGGTTAACTTGAAAACAGTGAGTTGAAGACTGCCAGTAAGTTGAAACCAATCCAGCCACTTGCTGGTTCTTTGGAAGAACCAGTTTACCTCATTATGCATTACGATTTTAAAGTGCCTACTGTTGCTTTAAAATGATGTTTTGAGGGATCTTGTTTAGATGTGCACGTGGAGGGGCATAATCGAATGGGGCGCCCAAGTTTTCCCCGGGACGTCCTCGCAGGACGTCCCCATGAAGGGGCGGGGAAACCCATATTATCGAAACAAGATGGGCGTCCATCTTTCGTTTTGATAATATGGTCGGGGACGCCCAGATCTTAACATTTAGGTTGACCTTAGAGATGATCGTCCCCGATTTTCGGCGATAATGGAAACTGAGGACGCCCATCTCAAAAACGACCAAATCCAAGCCATTTGGTCATGGGAGGAGCCAGCATTCGTAGTGCACTGGCCCCCCTGACATGCCAGAACACCAACCAGGCACCCTAGGGGGCACTGCAGTGGACTTCAGAAAAAGCTCCCAGGTACATAGCTCCTTTACCTTGTCTGCTGAGCCCCCCAACCCCCACCAAAACCCACTACACACAACTGTACACCACTACCATAGCCCTTGGGGATGAAGGGGGAGCACCTAGATGTGGGTACAGTGGGTTTGTGGTAGGTTTTGGAGGGCTCATATTTACCACCACAAGTGTAATAGGTGGAGGGGGATGGGCCTGGGTCCGCCTGCCTGCACTGCAGCACCCACTAAAACTGCTCCAGGGACCTGCATACTGCTGTCATGGAGCTGGGTATGATATTTGAGGCTAGCATAGAGGGTGGAGAAAATATATAAAAAAATTTTTATAGTGGGAGGGGGTTAGTGACCACTGGGGGAGTAAGGGGAGGTCATCCCTGATTCCCTCCAGTGGTCATCTGGTCATTTAGGGCACATTTTTGTGGCTTGGTCGTAAAAAAAAAAGGACCAAGTAAAGTCGTCCAAGTGTTCGTCAGGGACACCCTTCTTTTTTCCATTATCGGCCGAGGACACCCATGTGTTAGGCACGCCCCAGTCCCGCCTTCGCTATGCTTCTGACACGCCCCCGTAAACTTTGGTCGTCCCCGCAATGGAAAACAGTTGAGGACGCCCAAAATCGGCTTCCGATTATGCCAATTTGGGCGACCCGTGAGAAGGACGCCCATCTTGCGATTTGTGTCGAAAGATGGGTGCCCTTCTCTTTCAAAAATAAGCCTGATAGTCACTTGCATGGTTATGAATAAAAAGAGCAATTCAGAGTTCTTCCCTGAAGATACAACCCAAATAGAGCAGCATGCATCATTTTAAAGGTCCCCTATAATTATGAAAATGTCAATTGTATAAAATTAACAATGAATATAGTGTGGCAGGGGTTCTTGTTAAATTATCCTCAGGGCCTAGGGACAATTTAAATGCAGAGGAGGAGAGCTGAGAGGTAATACGTAGCCCCCTCAGTAACCCTCTGGGCCTATCCAAAATGGACTTCCAGCTATGCCCCTGAGAGCCAGCTGGGTTTTCAGGCTAGCCATAGTGAATATTCATGAGATACATTTTGCAAAAGGATTCATGTGCATTATTCTGTGACGCTCAAGGATTTGATCTGAGAACTTTTCTCCCCATTCCCAACCCCAACCCCTGCAATCTGTGTCTCATTGCATATTAAGGAGGTAATTCTATAAATAGGTGTGTAAAGTTACCTGCAACTTGCATGCATAAGTGCTGCTCTGACTGGCAGATATGAGCCAAAATGCGTTATGCCCTATTCTGTAAAGAGGAGCAGAAGTGACACCTAAGAAAACTCCACCCCAAAGGTGCCAAGCAATCCTTTATTGTTGTTCTTCACTAGACTTGACATGGGCCATGTTTTGGCCTATTGGCCTGCATCAGGAGTCTGAGAAGGTGTTCAAGCAATACTATTAATTGCCGCAGTGTAATGTATGAGACTCAATCTGCGAAGAGCTGATGTAAAACTTTGGTAGTGTGGTTGGAATTTTGGCAGTACACAGTGGTGAATCTGTTGTTGCTGGGAGTATTCATTTGTATGTGAGATACTTGCTGTGGGTGCAATTGGGTTTGAGTCGCAGCTTGATTAAGTACATCAGCTTGCAGTTGGCATTGAAGTACTCCCATGGATAAGAGTCAACCAGGAAGTGCCACATTTGGTTTGTTCGGATTTGTGTTCCGGTTTGCTTCTTGTATCTTTGTACGCACTCCGTTCACTTTGTAGTGTGCATTGCTTGTTAATTGTCAAGCTATTTGGGTAAATAAAGTTTACAGAAATAAAATAGTACATCAGGTGCGTGTCAGCAAATTGATTCTCATACATTACACTGCGGCGATTAGTAGTATTGCTTGAATATCTTTTCAGACTCCTGATGCAGGCCAGTAGGCCAAAACATGGCCTGTGTCAAGTTTAGTGATGAACAACAATAAAGGATTGTTTGGCACCTTTGGGGTGAATTTGTGTTCCATGTTACCTACGCTGTTTTTTGCTTTTCCTGTTAGAGATTTGTGGAGGATTGTTCTCTGTTTATTTTCTATTCTCTAAAGATTACAGATGTACTAAAATGTTTAACTTTAAAGGGGGGAGGTGTACACATGGGCGGGCCATGGGTGTGGCACCAGGTAATGTGCATATGGCACACTTAGGCGCATCCACATACCCATCCATTGACATGCCACAAGTGATCTGAACGAACTGTTGGTTGTTATAGAATCAGCACTCATCATATTCCATTGTGGTGCCTAATTCAAAGTTATAGAATTACCTCCTAAAGCCTACTATTTGGCCACTGTTGAAGTCAATGAGCCACAAAATCATGTGTCAAGCTTTGTAACAATTAGTTGGCAATGTAGAGTCTTAAAATCTTTGTTTGACAAGATAAGTTTGCATTTTATTGTTTTAAAATTAATGAACTATAATAGTTCTGTTGATTTATGTTGGGAAAGAAAAACATTAAATTTCATACTTTTGATGTACCTGTTTGTCTTTATAGTTATCTTTTTATAAAATCTTATATAGTGAGATTGATATCTGTAGTTTTTAAGTCACTGCTCCAGCTGTCAGTGCTGGCATCTTTTAATATAATACTCAGGAAAATGGACATCCCAACCTAGACTTCCCATTTTCCATGTGGAGCCCCTGTGTAAAATTGCACTTTAAAGGTATATGGGATATAATAAAAAAAACTTCAGCTCCAGGAAATATTTAGCCATTTTTATGCAAAAGGGCTTTTTGTAGAGGGACATAGTACAAACACAGTAAATTCAAAGGCCAGATTGCTTTGTGCCAGGAAATACTAATCATTAACTATGCGTTATACAAAGTCTAGATGTGCTGCGTACCAGAGCTTGAACCTGTCAAATCTCTTCGACTTGCCAAACCAAGACTTGGCTTTCTATTCGTGCCAGAAAAATCTCACGCCTCTAGTCATTGATCTCTCCTGGAGGAGGCCTGCCAGGTCTGAGCAACTGTAGTATTTCAGGCAGCCTCCCTTTCCCTCTTCTCTATCACACACTTATGCGTGCTTCTACCCTTACCTTGAGCAGCTGGGATCTGCCACAGATACAGACACAACACAGCTTGTGGTATGGAGGCCTTAAAACTAAATTTAGGTGATCCATGTGAAAATCAAGTTCCAGAGGCAGGGCCAACTAAAACAGAAGGAGGTACTGTTTAAAAATGATAGGCTGATATAAAAAAAAAAAAAAAAAGCTGGACTCTTGAGTAAGGGTCCCAAATTTGTGATCTCTTTTCAGCCAAACTTAGAAGACTATCCCCACTGTTTACTAAGCTGCATGGCAATGCTGACACAGGGGGTAAGGTTTTAGTTGAAAATTCATCTTAATTTAGGAGCTTAGAAATTATGGGGTTTAAATCACGCCGATCAACCCTAGAGCAGATATTCTATTCAGCAGCACAACCAGAGAGTGCTGCTAAATATCTGCTCGCCATTAAGGGCCCGAGCGGTCTGGGGGTAAAGTTGGGCCAGACTCAGAAGTCAGCTAGGCACCACCCTTGTTCAGAGTTGAGCAAATAGGACTGCAGAAATTGCTGTACTCATTACCTAAATAGTTATGCAGGTATTGACGCTGAATAATGTCCAGCAGCCAGGTAAGATCCAGATATTCTGGTCAGTAAAAATAGGCCCAGCATTGAATATTCGGGTCAAATCCTGCCCACAGCAATCAACACCTTAAAAATTGATGAGTACTGCTGCCAGATGAATATCAAGCCCTTTGTTTATAAATGTAGGCCTACCATTCATTTGCTTAAATTTATGAGCCTAATTTAGGAACCTAGTGCTGAAAATTAATGCCAAGCTTCTAACTTTTTTCCCCACCCTAAACCTGCCCCTCTTGTCCCCCACTTTTTATGCTTCTAAATTTAGGAATTTAGTGGCATTTTGAATGCTGCCAACTGGATCCAGATTCACAGGACAGGGTTGATCCAGTCCTGGGTTTACCCTGTTGCATGCAGGGACTTGTAGTTCTGAAGTCCCCATTGCATTCCCTAAGAAAACAAGACTACAAGTCCCATCATTCACTGGAATAAACCCAGGACTGGCTCAACCCTGTCCTGTGAATCTGAATGCAGTTGGCAGTTTAGGAACTCTCAAAGTTAGAGGCATAAATCCTTTGAATATTGAGCCCAATCTTTCTTTTCTTTTGTTGGAAAGACGACATCTGAGTCCTGCTCATTTCCAGCATCGTGTCCTCATCCTTTTAGAAATATCATGCGTCTATATAATTTAGCATGACTCCCAGCCTTTAACAAATAACATGATGATGATTTAGGGTTGGGAGAGCCATACCTTAACTTGTCATTGAAAATACAAGGGTTTTGATGAACTTCAGGAAAAGTTGGGGCAGACGTGCCATTTCTTTTCAAAATGAGACTTCGAAACTCAGGGTCCCTTTTACCAAGCTGTGGCAAAAGGGGGCCTGTGCTGGTGTTGGCGTGTGGTTTTGATGCACGCTGAGACCCCTTTTTACCGCAGTGGGTAAAAGGTAGGTGAAGGCGGTTAGCTTAGCAGAGTTTAAAAAGGGGTTAGACGGTTTCCTAAAGAACAAGTCAATAAACCACTACTAAATGGACTTGGGAAAAATCCACAATTCTAGGAATAACATGTATAGAATGTACGTTTGGGAAGCTCGCCAGGTGCCCTTGGCCTGGATTGGCCGCTGTCGTGGACAGGATGCTGGGCTCGATGGACCCTTGGTCTTTTCCCAGTGTGGCATTACTTATGTACTTATATTTTTTTTAATGAAATGGCCGTGCAGCAAGTGAAGCACTTGCCACACAGCCATTTCTGGGGGGCAATTAGGTTGCACACACATCTCAAGATAGCATGCAATTTTTTGTGTGGAAATTTGCACACCATTTGTAGAATCCAGTCCAAAATGGCTGTTAACAAACTGCATGGCTGAAAGAGTGCATATAGGTTCACATGCCAAAAGTATCATATGTACTTATATGTTCACTTCCTGGGTGGAGCAGGGACAAAGTTCCACACAAGCAGATGTACATTGCACACGATCATTTGTGTGCTACCGGGCATAAAGTTCTGAGGACCTATGATAATGATGCATATGTACTATTTTGGAACTTCAACATCGGTATCTTGTTACCAAATTAACCCTCCACAAGTAGTGCTGCTCAGAAGTCATTTGAAAGTGAGACCTGTCTCAACTGCATGTGTTGGATCCATGACTGCTGAACTTTTACCCAGGGTTTCAGTCAAACTATTTTTTTATTCAGTCTACGAGCAGCAGGTTCAGATTTTTTTTTTTCACTCCTTGTGACATCATGAGAAAATGGTTTAGGAGTCTGAGGTCAATTGATTAAAGAAGTCAATGTTGTGATAGTGAGTTCTTTCCCTGACACAATCCCAAAGAGAATAACTAAATCTTACATGCCTATGAGATTGGGGTAGAAAATTTGTTTTCAGTTCTGCTTACACAGTTCTTAAAACAGAAAACAAGTTCATGCTACTCAAACTCTATGCTTCATGTAGTCCATGACCACAGCAGGGCTTCTTTCGTGTGCAATTTAAAGCTGCTTCAGGGGAGACCCAATCAACATCCAGCAAATTCAAATCATCTAATCAACAGCACTTCTGCTTTCACATCAAGATTGTGAATATCTTCAATAAAATCTTCATGTGTCTGTAAGGGAGGTCTGTATATCACACCAGTGTAAATAAATGTTCTATTTCCTCTTTCCTGATCAACCTACCGTGCCTCCTCTTTACCTCATAAGCCCTGCAGTTTTGTCGCTTTAATACTGTTTTTTGCATATACCCCAGATTGTATTTATGGCACTGTAAGTTGTGCGTGAAAATCCAGGCATATTCTGTATTCCACGCACAATTTAATTGAAGAACAAGCCAATCAGCATAGACGGTCGGTAGCCCAACTGTTTGGGGAGGCTAAAGGGGGCGGAGCTTACCTCCATACGCTCCGTGGCAGCGACGTCAATGAAGGAAAAGACTACAGGCTCGCCGCCAGCTTCTCCCTTCTCTCTGCACAGTGTCCCGCTCTCGCGGAAACAGGAAATGCATCACCGCAGAAGGCGGGACACTGTGTGCAGAGAGAAGGGAGAAGCTGGCGGCGAGCCTGTAGTCTTTTTCTTCATTGACGTTGCTGCCACGGAAATAAAAGATCAAAATCCGCGGGGCGGGAGGGTGGGTTGCACCACAAGCGGAAGTCGACGATTGGGCTGGGGAGGCTTAGCCTCCCCAAGCCTCTTATACGGGGCGCCTATGCCAATCGGCACCAATAATTTGTGACTTAAGTAATTATCGGCACTAATTGGGCATTAATTAGAATTTACACACACAACTTGCTAGGCGTATTCTATAAAGTGATGCATATAAATTCTAAGATGCGGATGTGAAAAGGGGCATGGTCATGGGTGTGGAATGGGCAGTTCATGGGCATTCCTAAAAACTATGGGGGTCCTTTTACCAAGCTACGTGAAAAAAGGCCCTGCGCTAGCAGCAGGGGCTGTTTTTCCCAAGCGCCAGGGCCCTTTTTACCACAGCAGCTAAAAAGACCCCAGGCACACATGGCCATGTGGTAAAACAACTCTTACTGTATGGCCATGTGAAGGGGAGCCCTTACCACCACCCACTAAGATGGTGACAAGGGCTCCCGTGCTAACCTGGCAGTAACCTGGCAGTGCACGGTGATGGCCACATTGGGCTTACCGCCGCTCTGTAAAAGGGCCCCTCTGGGCGCGGTTGTAGAATATACTCAATCTGTGCATAAATTAGGCATGGACATTTACACCAAGTCAGGGCTGCCGAGAGACTGGGCCGGGCCCGGGGCCCCGCCGCTGCCGCTCCCCCCTCCACCCGCCCCCCTCCGTCCGCCACCGGGAAAGGTCCCCTGCATTGAAATCACAGTGCCTTTCACCTCCGTGTGAAAGCGCTGCAGGCAGCAGGGCAGAAAATCGCCTCCCTTCGGCCCTCCTTCCCTCCTTGTGTCCTGCCCTCACGGAAGTTACGTCAGACAAGGGCGGGACGTCAGACTCAGAAACAGAACGAAGGAAGAAGAGGACCTCGGCTGGCGGGGGTTGGGGTCCCCCGCCAGCAAAGATAGCAGATGGCAACTGCGGATTGGTGGCGGGAGGGGGGTCAATAGGGTCATCGGCAGGAGGGTCCAGGGCCAAATCTACGGGGGCCCAGGCCTCCGTGGCCGTTCGTAGCTACGCCCCTGCTTATAAATGATCTGGAAATCGGAACAACGATTGAGGTGATTAAATTTGCAGATGACATAAAACTATTCAAAGTTCTCAAAACACATGCAGGTTGTGAAAAATTCCAGGAAGACTTTAGGAAATTGGAAGACTGAACATCCAAATGGCAGATGAAATTTATTAATGTGGACAAATGCACAGTGATGCACATTGGGAAGAATAATCCGAATCATAGTTACCTGATGTTAGGATCCATCTTGGGAGTCAGCACTCAAGAAAAAGATCTAGGTGTCATTGTAGACAATACACTGAAATCTTCTGCCCAGCGTGCAGCGGTGGCCAAACAAGCAAACAGGATGCTAGGAAATATTAGAAAAGGGATGCAAGATAAGACCAAGAATATTATAATGACACTGTATTGCTCCATGGTGCAACCTCACTTTGAGTATTGTGTTCATTCTGGTCACCATATCTCAAAAAAGATACATAAGAATTAAGAGAAGAGCAATCAAAATGATAAAGGGGGTGGAACTCCTCTCATATGAGGAAAGGCTAAAGAGGTTAAGGCTTTTCAGTTTGGAAAAGAGACGGCTGAGGGGGGATATGATTGAGGTCTATAAAATCCTGAGTGGTGTGGAATGGGTAAAAGTGAATTGATTTTTCACTCTTTCAAAAAGTACAAAGGTCAGGGGACACTCAATGAAATTACATGGAACTACTTTTAAAACAAATAAGAGGAAATAATTTTTTCACTCAACGAATAGTTCAGGATACTGGGCTAGATGGACCATTGGTCTGACCCTATATGGCTGTTCTTTTTATAATGGCTTAGGTATGCCCTGAAACCGTTATAGAAATGGCAATAAGTGCTCCATTATGGCACCTAAATTGAAGCACCAAGTTATAGAATTACCCCCTACGAGCCAAGAAAACAACATTGTTTTTGCTTATACATAGACCGAAAGGAGTTGCATTGATGAAGGAGAAGGGGGAAGCAGGGGTCACTTGATTTTAGAGGTAGAGATGATGTTTTAAGAAGGTGCAGATTTCATACTGCAAAGAAGTAGAAAGTATGAGAGAGAGAGAGAGAGAGAGAGAGAGAGGCTATAAGAGTACAGAAGGGTCTCATGCAAGAGAAGCAGGCAGCACTGTCTTGAGTGTGTATGTCTGAGAAAAGTCATTTTTAAAGCTGTCAGACACTTTAGGTCGAGATGTCATAATGAAAAGGAAAGCAAAACAGAACAGTCTGGGCTCAGGTAGAGAGGTAGGCAGACAGAATCTGAGTGTCTGAAAAACGTCACTGGTAAAAGTCTGTCAGGTTCTGTGGGTCCAAAGGGAATGGTAAGTGCCTTGTTCTGCAGGTCTAATATTGTGTGTCTCTGCTGTGGTAACATTAAAATTCCTGAACATTACACATTATAGAGAACGCGTTTCTCTTAAATTTAGTCACGTCAGTGGTTACATAAGAGCATACGCACTGCCATACTGAGACAGATTGGCAATCCATCAAGTCAACTATCGTTTTTTCAACAGTGACCAGTCACAAGTACCTAAAGATTAAAACAAATTTTATGTATTTATGTACTTATGTTTATCCCAGAAATAAGCAGTGGATTTTCCCAAGTCCATCTTAATAATGGTTTATGAACTTCTCTTTTAGGAACTTGGCTAAACCTTTTTTTAAACCTTGCTAAGCTAACTGCTTTTACCACATTCTCTGGCAATGGAATTCCAAAGTTTAATTACATGTTGAGTGAAGAAATATTTTCTCTGATTTGTTTTAAATTTACTACTTAGTAGCTTCATTGCATGCCTCCTATCCCTTGTATTTTTGGAAAAATACAAATCTACCTTTTCCAATCCACTCAGTATTTAATACACCTCTATCATATCCCCCCTCAGCCGTCTGTTCTCCAAGCTGAAGAGCCCTAGTTTCTTTAGCCTTTCCTCATAAGGAAGTCGTTCCATCATCTTTGTCACCCTTCTGTACCTTATCTAATTCCACTATATCTTTTTTGAGATGCGGTGACCAAAATTGCACACAATATTTGAGGTGCAGTCGCACAATGGAGCAATACAAAACCATTATAATGTTCTCAGTTTTGTCCTCCATTCCTTTCTTAATAATTTCTAATATTCTATTTGCTTTCTTAGCCACTGCTGCACACTGTGCAGAGGGTTTCAATGTACCATCAATGATGACACCTAGATCCTTTTCCTGGATGGTGACTCCTAATATGGAACCTTGCATCACATAGCTATAGTTCGGGTTCCTCTTTCCCACATGCATCACTTTGCACTTGTTCACATTAAACATCATCTTCCATTTGGATGCCCAGTCTCCCAGTCTTGTAAGGTTCTCTTGTAATTTTTCACAATCCTCTTGCGATTTAACAACTTTGAATAACTTTGTGCCGCCACCAAATTTAATCACCTTAGTCATTATTCCCATCTCTAGATCATGTATAAAAAAACAGCAGTTCTAGCACAGACCCCTGGGGAACCCCACTATCTACCCTTTTCCATTAACCCTACTCTCTGTTTTCTTAATCAACAATAAGATACTACCTTCTATCCCATGACTTTTTAATTTCCTCTGTAGTCATAATTCATGAGATACTTTATCAATTCTGGAATGCACTGCCGATGCACCTCAAAATGCAAATGGACCACATCCTCTTCAAGAAATTGCTGAAAACTTACCTCTTTGTAAAAACGTACTCTCCTAGTTACTCTGCTGATTAATATTCCCCAATACATTCCCCATCTTGCCTAGTTTTCCCTTGTTAGTTAATGCTCCCCTTGTATATCCTTTGTTCGCATTATCTGTATCTTCACAATTTGTAATTTTTCCTAATTTTCTGTAAGCCACATTGTGCCTGCATGTGTGGGAAAATGTGGGATATAAATGAACCATAAATAAATAAATACATAAATAAATAAATGCATTCTGAAAATACAATACACAATCCTGTTTATAATTGAACGAGAAAAACATCCAAGTTCCGACCTAAATCGGGAGATGGACGTTTATCTCACAAAAATGAATAACGCGGTATAATCGAAAGCCGAACTCAGACATTTTCAACTGCACTTCATCGCGGAAGCGTACAAAGTTGACGGGGGCGTGTCGGAGGCGTGGTGAAGGCGGGACTGGGGCATGGTTATCACCCGAACAGAGATGGCGCCTTTCGCCGATAATGGAAAAAAAGTATGCGTTTGTAGCTAGCATTTAGTGCACTTTTCCTGGACCCTGTTTTTTCACGAATAAGGCCCCAAAAGTGCCCTAAATGACCAGATTATCCCCAGAGGGAATCGGGGATGACCTCCCCTGACTCCCCCAGTGGTCACTAACCCCCTCCCACCACAAAAAAATGATGTTTCACAACTTTTTATTTTCACCATCAAATGTCATATCCACCTCCCTGGCAGCAGTATGCAGGTCCCTGGAGCAGTTGTTAGGGGGTGCAGTGGACTTCAGGCAGGTGGACCCAGGCCCATCCCCCCCTACCTGTTACAATTGTGCTGCTTAATGCTTATTAGTCGTCCAACCCTCCAAACCCACTGTACCCATATGTAGGTGCCCCCCTTCACCCCTTAGGGCTATAGTAATGGTGTAGACTTGTGGGCAGTGGGTTTTGAGGGGGATTTGGGGGGCTCAACACACAAGGGAAGGGTGCTATGCCCCTGGGAGCTCTTTTACCTTTTTTTTTGTTTTTGTAAAAGTACCCCCTAGGGTGCCCAGTTGGTGTCCTGGCATGTGAGGGGGACCAGTGCACTACGAATCCTGGCCCCTCCCATGAACAAATGCCTTGGATTTATTCGTTTTTGAGCTGGGCGCTTTCATTTTCCATTATCGCTGAAAAACAAAAACGCCCAGCTCACAAATTGTTGAATAAAACATGGACGTCTATTTTTTGCGAAAATAAGGTTCGGTCCGCCCCTTCACGGACCCGTTCTCAGAGATAAACGCCCATGGAGATAGATGTTTTCGTTCGATTATGCCCCTCCACATCAACTAGCTCACCTTTATCAATGTACATAAGTACATAAATACATAAATATTGCCATACTGGGACAGACCGAAGGTCTATCAAGCCCAGCATCCTGTTTCCAACAGTGGCCAATCCAGGTCACAAGTACCTGGCAAGATCCCAGAACAGCACAATACATTTTATGTTGCTTATCCCAGAAATAAGCAGTGGATTTTCCCCAAATCTATTTTAATAATGGTCTATGACCCTGATGGCGAACCTATGACACGCGTGTCAGCACTGACACGCGAAGCCATTTTGGATGACACGCGGGTTGAAAGCCGGCAGCAAATAGAACCCAGCCTACCTGCTCTTACTGCCAGGGCTGGTCTTAGGCAGGAGTGACAGGGGCGTTGGTGGTCTTATCGCAGCTTCAGAACCCCCCTCCGAGTCGGAACCCCCCTGTTCCGCCCCACCTCGCAGCCTTGGTAACCAGCAGTCCTCTTCGTCAGAATCATCCAATTAGGAATGCCCTTTTAGGCGCCAGACAGGCTCCCTACAACCAATCACAGCTCACTGCAGTTGTAGCTCAGCCAGGTGAAAAAACTGCCTGAGGCTCGAGGCAATTCTGATTAAATGTCGAACCTGAGTGCTGAGTTGCGAGTAACCCAGGCAGCTGCTGCTCTCTTCAGACAAAGTCGGGTCAGCGGCCGCTCTCTTCCTCTCTGTGATCCTGTTGCAGCCTTAGCTCAGCTGTGCTTGGACACTGACTGCTGCTCCTGCTCCACACTTGTTTGGGAAGTTCCTAAAAATACCGGTCCAGCTAAGAAATCACTTTTCATTGCTTTTATAATGCTCCTTTCACTACTTGTTTGTAGCAGTTCGTTATGAGATAGGGAAAACAAAAAGGGAGAATAAATCATGGGTGCCGTTTCCCGCCATTAGAAATAGCGGCAGGTAAGTTAAATAATTAGTTTTTGGTTTATTAAATACAGTTATATATTACAATTATACATTTTTGTTATTTAAACTATAAATATCGCGAAATTATGGTTTTTTTTCTTGAAGTGACACACCACCCGAGTTATGCTCGGTTTTTTGGCGAATTTTGACACACCAAGCTCAAAAGGTTGCCCATCACTGGTCTATGAACTTTTCCTTTAGGAAGTCATCTAAACCTTTTTTAAAACCCGCTAAACTAATTGCTTTTTCTACATTCTCTGGCAACAAATTGCATAGCTTAATTACATATTGAGTGAAGAAATATTGTCTCCAATTCATTTTAAATTTACTACTTTGTAGCTTCATTGTGTGCCCCTAGTCCTAGTATTTTTGGAAAGAATAAACAAGTGATTTATGTCTACCCATTCCACTCCACTCAGCTGTCATTTCTCCAAGCTGAAGAGCCCTAGCCACTTTAGCCTTTCTTCATAGGGAAGTCATCCCATCCCCTTTATCATTATCGTCGCCTTTCTCTGTACCTTTTCTAATTCCATCACATCTTTTTTGAGATGCAGTGACCAGAACTGAACACAATATTCGAGGTGTGGTGGCACCATGAAACGATACAAAGGCATTAAAACATCCTCATTTTTGTTTTCCTTTCCTTTCCTAATAATACCTAACATTCTATTTGCTTTCTTAGCCACCACCGCACACCGAGCATAGGATTTCAACGTATCATCAACGATGACGCCTAGATCCCTTTCCTGGATGGTGACTCCTAATGTGGAACCTTGCATTACATAACTATAATTCAGATTCCTCTTTCCCACATGCATCACTTTGCACTGCCTCACATTAAACATCATCTGCCATTTTGATGCCCATTCTCCCAGTCTCGTAAGGTTCTCTTGTAATTTTTCAAAATCCTCTTGCGATTTAACAACTTTGAATAACTTTGTGTGGTCAACAAATTTAATTATCTCACTAGTTACTCCCATCTCTAGATCATTTATAAATTTGTTAAAAAGCAGCGATCCCAGCACAGACCCCTATGGAACCCCACTATCCTTCTCCATTGAGAATGCTGACCATTTAACCCTACTCTCTGTTTTCTATCTTTTAACCAGTTTTTAACCCACAATAGGACACTACCTCCTATCCCATGACTCTCCAATTTCCTCTGGCGTCTTTCATGAGGTACTTTGTCAAACGCCTTTTGAAAATCCAGACAGAATATCGACTGGCTCACCTTTATTCACCGCTTCAAAGTAATGTAGCAGATTTCTGAGGCAAGATTTATCTTGGCTAAATCCATGTTGGCTTTGTCCCATTAATCCATGCCTACCTATATGCTCAATAATTGTATTCTTTATAATAGTCTATAATAATTTGCCTGGCACCGATGTTGCAAGATTTAAGCGTGGGAATGGAAGAAACAGAGGAGGAAAGGTACTTGGTCCCTCGGAAAGCTCTAATCTTGGATCTCAGAACTCATGTAAACCATTAGCCAAAATAAAGAGATTTTTTTTAGAGATCGCTGGCTGGAAATGCAGGTTCAAGTGAAAAGCTGATACAGTATTTGTTTCTTTCCATCTCCACAAAGGGGCTAAAGAAGACAGATGTTGTGGAGAGTGGCAGCAGAAGCAGCTGGGGATCAGGTAAAACGAGTAGAATGCAGTAGTTGGTGCAGCCTAATTCCTCATGAGAAGTGTATAGAGCAGGTTTGAAAAATCCTAAGAGGTTTGATTTAATCGTTTTCGTATATAGCAGGAGTTCTCAAACCAGGCCTGAAGACACACCGAGCCAGTCAGGTTTTCAGGATACCCCCAAGAAATATGCATGAGGTAAATTTGCACACAAATGAGGGTAGTGCATGCAAATCTATTTCATGCATCATCATTGTGGGTATCCTGAAAACCTGACTAGCTCGGTGTGTCTTGAGGCCTGGTTTGAGAACTGCTACATACAAAGACGAATAAATCAAATCAAAATTTAAATGACCTTTAAACAGGACATAGAGAAGTGTAACCTGCACGAAGCAGCACGTACAACTCTGGCCGCCTTTCTGGGCAGACTGAATGGACCATTCAAATCTTTATGTGCCATCATTTATTATGTTACTGTGCAAAAAAGTTATGTGTTGGAGTGTGGATGAAATTGAAAAGTGCCCTGTTTGATTTTGGATGCATGTGTGTGAGGTTATCTGTGGTGAATCAGTTTTGGAGCTATGTGATGGTATGTTTCTTATGTGTGTATATCTCTGCACGTACTCCCTTCCTCTACCCCTCCCCACACTGCTTTCTCTGTCCTTGGATCCTTTCCATTCCCAACTCCTATCTAGCGTTACACTGCCTATCATCAGGTGCTGGCCTTCAGCAGCCCTATAAAGACAGACAATTTCAGCGAGGACGGCTCTGGCACCGAGCTTAGGAGGCTGCTGCCCCACCATGCTGCCCGCGACCTTCAAACTGTGCTGTGGGATCTCTCATGAACACCTCCGACAGATGACAGGTAAAAGCAGAATGGATTTCCTTTCCATGTACAGCTACATCTCAAGATTAATCTCTACTCATTATTAGGTTTGCATTCCCAGGCCATTCTGTTATTTCAGGTCATATTTTGATCCTCTGCTTTGATTCCTTATTTCAGGGTAAGCTGTGACTTGCCCACAGGTAGAATGTTATCTGTGGTAACTGAATAGGTAATACTGGCTGCTGTACCTAGAATTGTAGAAATAGTAACACACTTTCATACATTTATGATTGATAAGTTCTTCTGGTTATAGGCAAGAGCGGGGTACGGGCTGCAAGAGGTTATAAAGGCAATTTTGTAAGTTCATGCCTAAATTTAGATGCCAATAGTGTGTGTACCATAACAGTCTCTCAGCTCAAATATCATGCATAAGTCAAAATATTACAAAAATGCTGTCCAAAATAACACTAATGCCAAAAATTGTTCTTATTAAATTTAGAAGACCTCAGCCAATCGGGGACGCGGGGCATTCTGTGGTTCAAGCCTCTCCTATTCGTCACCGGTCTCCCCCCAAAAGTTTTACTTTTGTTTTAGCTTTTCTCCTTGTGTTTTATGTGATTATATATTCCCCTTGGACTGATCTCATTTAAGCTAAGTGTGATTTGACTTTGTTGATAATTATATATGAATTTGAATATACAGCATTTACATGGTTTTTTGTACATGAAATTTTCACATAAAACACAAGGAGAAAGCTAAAATAAAAGTAAAACTTTTTTGGGGAGACCGGTGATGAATAGGAGAGCGGTAGCTTGAACCACAGAATGCCCTGCATCCCCAATTGGCTGAGGTCTTCTAAATTTAATAAGAACAATTTTTGGCCTGTTATTTTGGACAGCATTTTTATACTAGTGTGTGTATGTTACAGAATTCAAGGGCACAGAAAAGGAAGCAGAGAGACAGAGGATATCCCTATGCAAAAAACCACAATTAGAAAAAAATAGGGATGGACTATGTTCTTCCACACCTGAATGAAAATTTATTGGAAAGGCACCACATATACTGAAACCCGACAGGGGACCATGTCTCGGCGGTCAACAGCCATCTGTCTCAGGGGTCTCACAATCTGTCAGGTGTAATGAGAAAATTTCAAGCGCGGGAACTTCACTTATGCGAATAAGTGTGAACCAAGACCCGTCTCTCTTGTTTTTCATGCACCATCGCTCCAATGGGATTTTCTCATTACACCTAACCAGGGCTTTTTTTGAGGGGATACTTGGGGGTACTGATACCGGCACCTTTTCTATTGTCTGCTAAAATTGACCCATGGTCCCCAAGTTTTAATGAAAGAGCTCAGACTCTACACACCAATTGTGCCTTATCATAGATTCTGTGATTGGTTGCAGGGGGTCTGGCTATTGTGGGGTGGGTCCCTCGGTGCTCACCCCACCCCTGAAGTATGGCCAGGCATTTGAGTACTGGCACATTTTTCACTAGAAAAAACGCACTGCACCTAACAGATTGTGAGACCCCTGAGGCAGGCGGCTTTTGACTGCCGACACTCGGTCCTGTGTCGGATCTCAACATTGGTGGTGCCTTTCCAATAACTTTTCACTGACTTGTGGAAGAACGTTGTCTGTCCCTATTGTTTTCTGCTTTTCACAGAATTCCAGCACTTACACAGGTGATTGGTACTAACAATTAAAAGTTACAAATGGCCATGCTAGGTGCTATTCTGTAACTGGTGCACTTAAGTCACTTAAGAGAAAATCTAGATATGGCGCCAAACGTTAGGCACGAAAAGCATTTTAGCAGACGCAAGGTGTCAAAATGGATTGTAAGCCCTGTCGAGCAGGGACTGTCTCTTCATGTTCAAGTGTACAGCACTGCGTATGTCTGGTAGCACTATAAAAATGATAAGTAGTAGTAGTAAAATGAGGTAAAAATGGAAGATCTGCATGAAAACACACATGCCCGTTTATAGCAGAGCATGGTTTCTGCCTAGATCTGCAAAAGGGGCTTCCCTTAAAATGTGTGCAGTATTATAGAATATGAGCAATACGCACCCTACATGTGCACTGGGATTTAAACCTGGTTTCGGTTGCTGTAACTCCTCTTGCCCAAATTTGAGCATGAATCCAAGTGCTATGTGCTATTTTATAAAGAGCACTGTAGAGAATGACACAGGGACAAAGTTTGTCCCCATCCCCATGGGCTTTGTCTCCATCCCTACCCCATTCCTGCTGGTGCTGTCCCCGTCCCTACCTCATTCCCGCAGACTCTGTCTCTGGTCAATTCCTGCTGGCACTATCTCTGTCCCGGCCCCATCCCCACAAGCTCTGTTCCCATTCCTGCAGGCTCTGTCTCCATCCCCCACCTCATTCTTGCTGGCTCTGTCCCCATCCTTGCCCCATCCCCACGGGCTCTGTCTCTGTCCCTGCTCCATCCCTGCAGGCTCCGTCCCCATCCCCGCCCTGTCCCTGCGAGGTGTGTCCTCATCTGCAGAACCCTCGAACACATATGATTTTATATTTAAATCTTTTTATTTAAGTATAAAATGGATCAATAATCTGTCCAACTGTTATTTATAAATCACAAATAGAAAACAATAATAACAGTGTGCAACTATAATAACCTCCCCACCACCACCCTCTACCCTTCCAACCCCTACTACTTCAAGGAACCCTAATCCACCCTGTTAAAATGTCCAAGGGTACAAAATACAGCCCACTCTGTATGCCCTAGTGAGGGAGAAATGTGCTCTACGAAGCACTGTTATAATTATTTAATCTATGGATGAATAATAAGTCATCAACAATCTCAGCATTTAGTCTAGCTCTCCCGACTCCACAGTCCTTCCTGCAATACAAAATATCTTCTCAGAAGATATGCTGGTAGCAGGAATGCACAGGATCTCCCGTGCAAATTTTGTCAGTTGTGGCCAGCACTTTTGCTTGTTTTTCCAAAAAGAGAAAACATCGTCGCCTGCATCACTCGAACATAAATAACTGTCCAATTCATTAATAGCTTTCAAAGTAGAGAATGGCAAAGGGACAACCCCCCCTGTTTATTAAGCCGCATGGCAATGCTGACACAGCATTACCGCACCGCCAGCTGCTAGAGTGGCTTAGTAAACAGGGGGGAACGTTTGTCCCCACCCTGTCCCTGCGGTTACTATGGGTCCCCATCCCCCTGTCAATCTCTAGGACACTGATCCTGGAACACCAGTTATAGAATACTGTTCAGTGCCGTCTTTTGCAGTGCTGAATTTTGAGCACCATTTATTGAATTTGTCCTCTTACTGCACAAATGCAAAGGGGGGAGGGGTGTACGCTGGAGTAGAGCATGAGCATGGTACCAAGTGGCGTGTGCAACTTATAGAATACTATTGGTTGAATGGAATACATAGGTGCACCAAATTACTTCACAATCCCTGTGATCTGATCTTGCATTAAATAATATCCTTTATACAAAACTTTACAAAACACTTTAATAAAACTGGAGGAAAAAGACCTCATAAACCCTTAGGTCAGACTGTAATAGCCTCTGTTTCCCATAGGTTCCACTTCTCTTTCATTGGTCCTTAAAAACCCCACTCCAAATCCTTTTCTTTATTATTTTTTGCTAGTGCTTCAAAGTCCTAGAATGTGATAAATGCTATATAGTTTAAAACCATCAAAATTCAAATTTAAAACTTGAAGAACACAGGCTGGCACTTAGCGGCCCTTTTTACTAAGGTGCGTAGGTGCCTACACGTGTCCAACGTGCATCACATTGGCACTACCATCTGGCTACCACGATCCCCTGGCGGTAATTCCAATTTTGGCACGCACCCAAAACATGCCGTAGAAAATATTTTCTATTTTCTACTGCGTGGTGCTTATCCAGTGGTAATTGGCAGTTTACGCACATTGAACGCTTACCGCCCAGTTAGCACGTGGGACATTACCGCTAAGGCAATGGATGGTAAGGTCTCAGGCCAAAAATGGACGCGCGTTGGTTTTAATTTTGCCGCACGTCCATTTTACGGCACAATAAAAGTACCTTTTTTCCAGACGTGCTGAGGAAATAGAATAGCAAGTGTCCAAAACACACGCCTACACCAGCGCAGGCCACTTTTAGGTGCACCTTAGTTAAAGGGCCCCTTATTCTCCATCTTTATATGAAAACCGAACAATTTGTGGCAGGCAGTTATCTTATTCAAACTATAAAGCATTTATCACAAACTAGCACTTTGAAGTACTAGCAAAAATAATACAGAAAAGGATTTGGAGGGGTTTTTATTAGGATCAATGAAAGGGAACCTATGGGGAACAGAGGCTATTACAGCAGCTGTTACAGAATTGGCACTCAGCCCGCCCCACTGTGGCATCTACATCTTGGCACCAATTGACATAATTGCCCCTTATCTGTGCTGGGGGCATGGGGTGGGAAGGTACCTGCAGTTTGTAAGTGTGCAGCCCTCTACGCAGGCCATGCGCAGGTTCAGAACTTGTGATTAGAGAATGACACAGGGCCAAAATTTGTCCTCATCCCCACCCCGTCCCCGTGGGTTCTGTCTCCATCCCCACCCTGTCCCCACAGGCCCTGTTTCCCTCCCCACCCCGTCCCCACAGGCCCAGTTTCCCTCCCCACCCCGTCCCCACAGGCCCAGTCTCCATCCCAGCCCCGTCCTCACAGGTTCTGACCCCGTCCCATCCCCGTGGGCTCTGTTCTCATCTGCAGAAGCCTCGAACATTTATGATTTTAATCTTTTTATTAAAGTATAAAAAGGAACAATATGCTGTGCAACTGTTGTGTATAAATTACAAATAGAAAACAATAATAACAATGAGCAGCTATAATAAACCCTCCTACCACCACCACCCTCTACCCTTCCAACTCCAACAATAGCTGACTTTTATTACCCCAAGGAATTCTAATACACTCTGTTAAAATGTCCAGGGGTGCAAAATACAACCCATTCTGTATGCTTTGGAGGGGAGAAATATGCCCTATGAAGCACTGTTATGATGTTTTAATCTGTGGATGAATAAGTCATCAAGAATCTCAGGATTCAGTCTAGCTCTCCAGTCTTCCACAGTCCTTCCTGCAATAGAAGATGTCTTCTTAGGAGATGTGCTGGTAGCAGGAATGTACAGGATCCCCATGCAAATTTTGCTAGTTGTGGTCAGCATGTTTGCTTTTTTTCCAAAAAATCAAAATATCGTCATCTGCATCGCTCAAGCATAAATAAAAGTAGAAAGTGACATAGGGACAAAGTTTGTCCCCATCCTCACGGGCTCTGTTCCCATCCCCACTCCGTCCCCATGGGATCTGTCCCCATCCCCACTCCATTCCCATGGGATCTGTCCCCACCCCGTCCCCATCCCCGTGGTTACTGCAGGTCCCCGTCCCTATGTCATCCTCTACTCGTGATGCAACAATGTGCATAAGGACTTCTTATTCAAGGTAATCTCTTTTTATAGGCAACATTTCAAATAAACTGAAAAACAAATCATAAATGGTATGTCTCACTGAGGCAGGCATAGAGTTCACACACATTCCCAGGAGCATATCCTTTTTCCTTCAAAAAGGAGGAGAATTTCTTTTTCTTGGTAAGGGAAAAGCAAGGAATTTGGGTGGTAGAGGTTTCTTTATCCATCTCCTCCTTTAAGTTATGATAATCATTACTGTATTGTGCTCACCAGCCTTGAAGTTTAAGCTTTGTTCCTCACTGAATCTTTATTTATTTTAATTTATGTATATACCAACTAGTATATAAAAATAAAATGGAAGGGTGAATGAATTGCTCAGGCTACAAGAGGTGCCAATGGGATTTGAATCCTGATCTTTCTGGTTTACTGCCACTAATGGTTAGAAATACAAGCTGTGAACCAGAAACCAAGGGTCAAACCTCCATAATACTCCTTGTAACCTTGGGCAAGTCATTTAACCCTCCATTGCCTCAGGTACAAAGGCATGCTGAAAAAATGGCTTGCTGTAGTGTAGGCGTGGGTTTGGGTTGTGTGCCGATCCATTTTTTAGCGTGCCTGTAAAAAAGGCCTCTCTTTTTTTTGCCGAGAATGGACGTGGGGCAAAATCAAAATTGCCGCTCATCCATTTTGGGTCTGAGACCTTACCGCCAGCCATAGACCTAGCGGTAAAGAATCTGGGTGATAATGACCTATGTATGCCAAATGCCACTTGGTGTGCGTCCATTATGTGCGCCAGAAAATAAAAAATATTTTTCAGATGTGCTTATCGGATGAATGCCAAAGTTGAAATCACCACAAGGGCCACGCGGTAACCAGGCGGTAACTCCAATTTGGCGCATGTTCGGCACACATAGGTGCCTATTCAGCTTAATAAAAGGGGCCCTTAGATTTTGAACCCAACACAGAAATACCTGTGGCTTGCCTTGAACTACTGGAAAGGCGCAAGCTAAATACTAAAGAAATAAAAATATTTTGATAAGTGACTTATAATAAACTATTCATAAAAAAATCAATTATAAAAATAAATCATAGACAGACAAGACCCTGACAACTCAATAATATCAGATATTACCAACATTACTATCTTTCATTGCTGAATCTCCTGGTTTTCTATATTGGGAAGCTGTGATCAGTGTTTGATTTAAAAGCCCATATAAACTGTTTACATGGAGTGTCTAAAGATTTTAGCATGTTTTAGAAAATGCCATTGAAAGAATAGAAACAAAGGAATAATTGATAACCCCCCCCCCCCCCCCCCCCCCCACCACCACCACCACCACCACCACCACCATCATCTGTGAGATACATAAAGCTACATAATGTCTGGAGGACTGAAATGGTTAGGATGCTAGAGCTTTGGTCAGAGTACTACTACTACTACTACTACTATTTAGCATTTCTATAGCGCTACAAGGCATACGCAGCACTGCACAAACATAGAAGAAAGACAGTCCCTGCTCAAAGAGCTTACAATCTAATAGACAAAAAATAAATAAAGTAAGCAAATCAAATCAATTAATGTGAACGGGAAGGAAGAGAGGAGGGTAGGTGGAGGCGAGTGGTTACAAGTGGTTACTAGTCAAAAGCAATGTTAAAGAGGTGGGCTTTCAGTCTAGATTTAAAGGTGGCCAAGGATGGGGCAAGACGTAGGGGCTCAGGAAGTTTATTCCAGGCGTAGGGTGCAGCGAGACAGAAGGCGCGAAGTCTGGAGTTGGCAGTAGTGGAGAAGGGAACAGATAAGAAGGATTTATCCATGGAGCGGAGTGCACGGGAAGGGGTGTAGGGAAGGACGAGTGTGGAGAGATACTGGGGAGCAGCAGAGTGAATACATTTATAGGTTAGTAGAAGAAGTTTGAACAGGATGCGAAAACGGATAGGGAGCCAGTGAAGGGTCTTGAGGAGAGGGGTAGTATGAGTAAAGCGACCCTGGCGGAAGATGAGACGGGCAGCAGAGTTTTGAACCGACTGGAGAGGGGAGAGGTGACTAAGTGGGAGGCCAGCAAGAAGCAGATTGCAGTAGTCTAAACGAGAGGTGACAAGGGTGTGGATGAGGGTTTTGGTAGAGTGCTCGGAAAGAAAGGGGCGGATTTTACGGATGTTGTAAAGAAAGAAACGACAGGTCTTGGCGGTCTGCTGGATATGAGCAGAGAAGGAGAGAGAAGAGTCAAAGATGACCCCAAGGTTTCGAGCTGAGGAGACAGGGAGAATGAGAGAGCCATCAACAGAAATAGAGCTTCCCAAACCGGTCCTGGGCACCCTGCAGCCTGCTGGGTTAGCATCATGTAAATTTGCAGATACTGCCTTCACTATGCCTGCAAATTTAGCTTGTCATTGTGAATATCCTAAAACCCCATTTGGCCGCAGGGTACCTAGGACAGGTTTGAGAAGTCCTTGATTAAGTATTGTTGGGTTTCCCTTTTGCCTCCTTTACACTGTCTCATGGTATCTCAGAAGAGCTAGAATATTTTGATCCAACATTTTTACCATTCATTTTCAGCTCAAGAATTTGTTGAAAATTTTGTCAGTGGAGGTGCAGTGTGTTTAACAGATAGCTAAATGAGTGCATGCCAGCGTTACAGCCTGGTTTGTAAATGTTTCTTCAGGTTTGAAAAGAACAGCCGTGGCAGCTCTAGGACAGAATATGACAAAGCTCATGTTCAGGGAATCCCATAATCTCTTTCCTAACAGCCTACATCACATTCAGAAGATAGTGCAAAAAGAAATTGGTAAGTCCTCAGCTCTCTGCAGATTCCAAGGCCTGAATGAGTTTAGCCACGGGTTTACCTTTAAAAATTGATGTGTGCGTTCTGCAAAGCATGCATCCTTCAAGTACTGATGTATGTAGCGCAGGGCTTCGAAAACCTGCCCTGGAACACCACCACAGCCAGTTAGGTTTTCAGGATGTTCACAATGAACATGCGTAGAATACATTTATATACAATGGAACCCCGTATATACAAATTTCTCATGTATATTCGTTGTGGATATCATGAAAACTTGATTGGATGCTGGGTCTAGGAAGCCCTGATATAGATCACTATGCCTAAGGCAGTGATATTCACTTCTTGACAATCAGGTTTTCAGGATGTCCCTAATGAATATGTATGCAGTATATTTGCATGCATACTACCTCTATTGTAAAAACATATCTCTCATGCATATTGATGAGGTAATTCAGAATTCCCTAAGAAAAACAGGACTACATCTCCAGTCATGCAATAAGGTAAAACCAGGGCTGGCTTAAAAATTTCCCCCTTGTCATGGAGCTATACAGTCACCCTGTTTCCCAGGATATGTGTATTCATTTGAAACAAAATTTCCTATGTCATTTCATGTCATCGGCAAACAAAAACAAGCAGAAAAAACATGAAATGTTGTGTTTTTTTCATGTGCAACTATTTGCAAAGAGTGCACGCTTTTTCCTGATAGTGCAAGCGTTCTTGATTTGTGAGTGCATGCTCCATCAGGAAAGAGTGTGTACTCTTGAAAGAGAGAACACTTTCTGCAAATACTGTACACGCTGAGCAACATTGTTCACGTGACAACATAAGAAAAAAACTCAAACAACATAAACATTCCCAGAAATGACACAAAATGAAAAATTTTGAACTACACACCCCTACCCTAGTGCTGTAGCAAAAGATTTCATGGAAGTGCTAGCAACAGGATGTATTTTCCAGGGGTTTCTTTGAAGTTTGTCAAATATTTTTCAGTCTGTTACTCCATGAGAGACAGTTATGTAGTAGTTTATCAAATGTCGTAGTTCCTAAGACTCCTACTGCTGTGGATATAGATGATGAGACCCCTAACATAAGGATAACAGATTGAAAGTCAGACTGAAAACAAAAAAAGAAATGCACGTAGCACCTCAAATATCCTGTCTGTGATGAAAATCACATGTTTAAGAAACACAGGCCTACAAAAATGGCCTCTTGAAGAAGAAACCTGCATTGCAGAGGTAATTGTGGTTCTAAGATAGGCATAAGAACATATGGTGCAATATTCAGCCTGCAGCAGTCAGTGTTCTTTTTAAACGTTGGCCACTGTGGACTTCTAATACCCAGATATTCAGTGCCAGGCCATCCGCAGATACTGGCACTGAAAATCCGTGTATAAAACAGGAGCCATGTTTATCTGGTGGAGGAGTAGCCTAGTGGTTAGTGCAGTGGGCTTTGCTCCTGGTGAACTGGGTTTAATTCCCACTGCAGGTCCTTGTGACTCTGGGCAAGTTACTTAACCCCCCATTGCTGTCATAAAACCTCCTTGGCTCTGATACTGCCTGAAGTGTGCCAACGTAGCCTGCCTGGATATTCAGTGGCACTATCTGGGCATGGCCCAGTCAGCAGGAAATAACTGGGTAGGAGGTCCATAGAAAGAAGCAGCAGATACGGAGCACATGGAACACTCAGCCTCCTTTTATCTGCCCATGGTGTTTCCATAGTTGCCCTCCGGTCACTTCCTTTGCCATTAAAGCCCCTCTGTATCTATCCAAAGCAATACCTGGGCTCCTACTACTTTCTCTAGAAGCCTGTTCCAGGTGTTCATCACCATCTCAGAGTGATCTTTACAATATTTTTATTTAGCTTTCATTCCATACATTTCTGGAATGTTGACTTCCCTTTTCCCTACAAGTGGTAAATGTCAGAATAGTATTGGATGGTCCAATAGTTATCATACTGTGGAATTCAAGAGTGTATTTTTCAATGCAGCTATTAGAATAGCATTTATAGAAGCGTTGCATATTAGCCTGTATAAGATGGTGAATATAGAAAGCAGCAACAGAGGGCTCAGAACTCATGGGCCCATTGTATAAAAGAGCTCAGCTTGCACAGTTGTGCACCTTTTGGATCTGTAGTTCAGAATATATGTACGGTAAATACCAGAAAAGGTGTAGCATTACAGTGTACACAGGCTGCTAAGATGGGGACGATATTTAGTCAATGGATTAATGAAGAAGCAGCCTGCACGCTCTATCCTATCTCTGACTAAGCAGAGATGCTTGCAGTGTTTTCTTTTTCTGATAATTTAACTTATGGATCGATAACGAGAAAGACATTTCCATATATAGATTTTAGATTGAAGTAGTTTTTTTTTTTTTTTACTTTTTTTGCAACAAGTGCTGTGCCTGATTTATTTAATTTATGACATGGTTTATTTAAATTCTAATTTTATATTGCTGGTAAAATTGTTGGGTTTTTTTTTGTTTTGTTTTGTTTTTGTAATCATTATCTTAGTAGAGAGGACTTAGTTTAATTTTCTCTTTAAGGAGTTTCTTTGCTTTCTTGCTCCAGAATTTCTTTTTTTACCTTCGTTTCAAAAAGAGAGATTAACTAAATAATCTCTTTTGAACTCCTGGCACGTCTGAGGGTAACACCTTTCACAAAAGAAGACAGCTGCTACTTTTAGCATGCAGGACAGCTGAGGAAAGTTAGGGACTTTGGTAGGGCTTTTTCTGTTTTCTCTTTTTTTTCTAAAGGTGTAAATACGTCTGCAACTACAGTATGACTGGGAAACGTGTCACCAAAGCTGTTGCACCAGTTACAGCTTCTGCATCTGTGCAGACAGAAAATATGAGCCAAAGAGAAGAGCTGTTTCCATGTGCAAGATGTCTTCAGCTTGAATCCCTAATGAAAGCAGTGAAAGACCTAAGAGAAGAGGTGGCAAATTTGAGAAGCATCCGTGAAAATGAGAACTACATGGATGAAATGCTTCATGAAGCAGAAAAGATTTCCAGCAGTGGGGAAAAAGAAGCTGTGTAGAAAGAGGACAACAGGAGTCAGAACACAATATCATGATTTCACCTACCCTCGAACTGAAGAACTGATTTGCAGCCCTGGAAGTAGAGGAGGTGAGAGCATCTCAGAGAGATGACAAATCAGAGCTCAAAATTCCCAAAGTTGCTGGATCAGTGACCACTAAGAGGCGAAAGGTAACGTGTGTTGGCGATTCTCTTCTGAGGGGTATAGAAGTGTCCATCTGCAGACCAGACATGATGTCCCAGGAGGTGTGTTACAGAGAGCTTGCTGAGACTCATCAAGCCTAATGACTATTATCCAATGCTGCTCATCCATGTTGGCACAAATGATACTGCTAGGTATCCCTCTGAATGTATCCAAAGTGACTTCATGGCTCTGGGACAGAGGGTGAAGCAGACAGGTGCACAGCTGGCGTTCTCATCAATCCTCCCTGTTGAGGGCAAAGGCCAAAGCAGAGAAGCTCGCATCCTGGAGATGAATATGTGGCTGGCAGATGGTGTTGTCAAGAGCATTTTAGTTTCCTGGACCATGGGATGCTTTTCTAAGGGATGTTGAGAAGAGAGGGTGTCCATCTATCAAAGAAGGAAAGAAGTGTCTTCAGCAGCAGACTGGCAAACCTACTGAAGAGGGCTTTAAACTAGAAGCATTGGGCAGGGTATTCAAAACTCCCATTTAAGTACAAGCCCTCAGGTATGTGATGCATTGAATATTTCTACACAAATGGAAAAAAGGGGCAACATCTGAAAAGCAGTATATACTAATGCCCAAAGTATGGGAAATAAGGTTTTTTGATTTTGAGGCTGTGATGGAATGGGTTGATTTGGATTTAGTGGCAATCACAGAGACATGGATCACAGAGAACCTTAACTGGGATATAGTTATATCAAGCTATAATCTGTTCAGGAAAGACAGGATAAGAAGAAAGGGAGGGGGGTGGCATTATATGTTAAAGATAATATTAAAGCCCTTTGGATTCTCTACAAGGGGAACTATTCCAGAAGTTGGTAATGGAATCCACGTGGTATGGAGCCATACTGGACTTAGTACTTACTGAGCGGAACAGTGTTTCTGATGTTATAGTAGGTGATCATCTGGCATCCAGTGATCACCAGATGGTGTGGATTAATATTAAGATAGATGTGGAGAGGGTTCATTCAAAACTGAAGATTCTAGACTTCAAAAAAACTAACTTTGTTCAGATGGGGAATTTCCTCAAGGAATTTTTGTCTGGATGTTAACATCTGGAAGAAGTTGGAAAGCAGTAGACAAAACTGAAAGGACCTATTGTAAGAGCAACAAACCAAAGTAAATAAAAGTAAGAGGAAAAGGAGGTTGATTTGGTTCTCAAAAGTAGTACCAGTGGCGTAGCCACAGGTGGGCCTGGGTGGGCCAGGGCCCACCCACTTAGGGCTCAGGCCCACCCAACAAGTAGCACATGTTCAGCAGTAGCTGATGGGGATTCCAAGCTCTACCAGCTGAAGACTTCCCCCTGATGGTAATGAATATGGTGTGCTCCACGTTACTGGTACCTGTGAATGCTCAGTTTTCAGCGCATGCCTGCTGCAGACTGCCAAGGTGGAGAGAAACATTTTCCCACCAGCTTAGATATTATTTTGGGGGGGGGGGGGGGAGAACACTTGGTGCCCACCCACTTCTTGCCTAGGCCCACCCAAAATCTGCTGTCTGGCTACGCCCCTGAGTAGTACCTGAAAAGGTAAGGAAAAAGAGGTTAGCCTTTATGAACTACAAGAGATTGCAGAAAAAGAAAGACAGGCAACAATATCTGGAACAGCTAAGACAAGCTGGTAGAGTAGTCAGGAAGGCAAAGATGCAAATGGAAGAAAAAATAGCCAATATGGTACAATGGGGGGAGAAGACATTTTTTAGATATGTTAGTAATAGGAGGAAGTGCAAAAGTGGTATTGTAAAACTCAAAGGTGAAGGGGAGGAATATGTAGAAGCTGATAAAGATAAGGCGGAATTGCTTAACAAATATTTCTGTTCTATGTTCTCAGCTGAAGGGCTGGGAGCAGGACTGCAGAAGACAAATACAAATAGGAATGGAGGGTTGGTAATCTCTGAACAATTTTCAGAGGACTGTGTTCTGGCTAAATTAAAGGTGAACAAAGCGATGGGGCCAGATGGCATACATCTGAAGGTACTGAAGAAACTCTGAGAAGTTCTAGCGGCTCCACTGGCTGTCCTTTTCAATGCTTCTCTAGAGTCGTGAGTGGTCTCAGAGGACTAGAGAAGAGTAGATGTGGTCCCTCTTCACAAAAGTGAAAGTAAGGAAAAGGCTGGGAAATACAGGCCAGTAAGTCTGCCTTCTGTGGTAAGTAAATTAATGGAACACTTTAATACTTTTAAAACAGGGAATAGTAAAGTTTTTGGAATCCAATGTATTACAGGACTGGAGGCAACATGGTTCCAATAGAGGCAGGTCTTGTCAGACAAATCTGATTAATTTCCTTGACTGGATGACCAGAGAGTTGGATTGAAGGAGAATGCTAGATGTGGTGTATTTAGATTTTAGCAAAGCCTTTGACACAGTTCCACATAGACAATTAATAAATAAACTGAATGACCCTCGGTATGGTCCCTAAAGTAACTGACTGGGTTAGGAACTGGTTGAGTAGAAGGTGACAGAGGGTAATGGTCAATGGAGCTCATTCTGAGGAAAAGGATGTTATCAATGGTGTGCCACAAGGTTCAGTTCTTGGGCCGGTTCTTTTTAACATTTTTGTAAGCAATATTACTGAAGGGCTGTCTGGCAAGGTTTGTCTCTTTGCGAATGATACCAAAATCTCAACAGGCTAGACACCCCAAGGAAGGGAATGGTCTGGAATTTGGCAGTTTAGATTTAGTGCTAAAAAAATGCAGGGTCATGCATTTGGGCTGCAAAAACCCGAGGGAACGGTACAGTCTAGGGGATGAAGAATTTTTGTGCACGAAGCAGGAGCGGGACTTGGGTGTGATCATATGTGATGATCTTAAGGTGGTCAAACAGATAGAAAAGTCAATGGCAAAAGCTAGCGCTATTCCACAATTACACACATAAGTGGCATAGCGTGTAATATGTATACAGGGGCAGAGCAAGGGCAGAACATAGGCATACCTCCTACTTATATGCATCACTGTCAGTTACATACATCCTTGCCGCATTTATGCGATCACAGTCTGGCCAGGTTTAACAGCGGGCACATAAATGCAAGGCTGATACTGGGTTACACTAGCATTCGGTAATGGAATCTGGGTGCCCAGATGCCATTATAGAATAGGCTCTCATCACATGGTATCAAGGTACCCACTTAAAATAAATTGCCCCCAGGCATGCAGATGCAGCTGCTGGTTTGCTCCTCCAGTTATTACCCATGAATTTCCCTCATCATCGGCATGGCTCTTCGGGCACTGAAGGGTGATATATAAGTTGCATTTCTGGGTTATGCACAGTTTCAGTGTGTCTTTCAGTTACACCACTCTAGGTTTCACCAACAACTTGGCCCTGCTGTTGTTCAAAGAGGAGCTTCACTGGGCCTCTGATTCTTTCCTTGTGTTACTCTCAGCTTCACTCTCTCTGCTTTCACATGTCTTTTAACATGGGCACATTACCCACCTGCTCCCCATTTTCACCTTGTAGATGCTCCAGTTCCTTCTGCCTGTGGCACCTGATTCCACATTTTTCTGTCTTCTGCCTTTATCCCTTCCCCTCAGCTCCTCCCTATGAACAGGCCTCCCCACTCCTGGACTCCAACTCTCCAGGCAGTCGGGGCATCTAGGTTGGTTAGTTACCTTGACTGCCACATGAGGCTGCCAGAGCTCCTCTGCTGCTGCTTGCAACACTCAAAGCGAGTCATATCCAGCACACTCTCCCTGTGTCACTCATCCTGGAAGGAATCAAAGGAGGAAGATCAAGAAGGGGGAAAGGAGGTGCTACATACAATGTGTGTGCTTCATAAAACAGGGTCCACTCATCTATGCCCCAAATGTTGCCCATTAATTCTCACACTCCAGTGCACATGCTTAGCTAGGAAAGAGAAGTTTGCATGACAACATATGTTCTCAGAAAGGAGTTCTTGCAAGTTTAAGAGCAGCAGCTGGTGTGTCTTTTGCTGGAAGATGCTGAGAGCAGAACCCAGTGCTCATCTGGACCTGAGCATTAAGAAGTGGTTTCTGTTCTCTGCCCATCTGACCAGGGTGACTGCACAGCAGTGTTCTGTGGTACACTGGTTGAGAAACCCTAGTTGTAGATGAACAAAGTCCAAGATTAACTTTGTATTTGCAGTATTGCTTGATGAGGGACCATCAGCAGTGTAAAATCCAGTGGTTCGTTAGCCATTGATGTGAAGAATCTCCACAATAAATTAGTCCCAGATTCTTTTCCACTGGCAACCTCAATCTTGCAGTCTTCAATTTTCCAGTTTCCTTCCTCTTTAAAGTTTTATTTTTCCCCACCCTTTACTGGCCTCTGCCAGTGCAGTATATAAGTAATGACTATTTCATTCTGTCCAAGATGTGACACGTGCTGTGCCTGATTTGTGATTTCGTATAAAGGTTAATTATTCAGTGAGATTATTGTGAAATGAAACTATAATGGTTTTATTGTTGTCTGTCTTCTATCCTAGGCGTGGAACAGGATGGTTACCTTGATAGCCATTGGGTGTCCTCCAGTGCAGACCTGGCCTATGTGAAACAGGGAGAGGCCACTCTTCATTGTGCTTTGAGGATCCTGCAACAACTTGATGGCTGGAAGGTTGAAGTTCAGCAAGTATGTTTTCTCTGTTTTCCCTTAGAGCTGGAAACGTCCTAAAGTTCACAGAAAGTGCTGTAGCATAGAGGATGGATAACTTAGTCATACATCATAGCTGTTCGGTTAAAGTTGGCTCTTGTGTTGGTGGCATCCTCCAAGGTTATGTTGATGGCACCCTCTCTACCCCTAGTCCTCAGAGGAACAATGGTGCCACTCCATTGCACTCCAATTCAGGAGACAAGGGAACTTCCTTCAACTTTCAATGAAGGCAATAGTGGCAGCCTGGAAAAATTGGGAGAAACAATGGCCAAGCAAGAGAGGATTTGGGCTTGTTTAGAAGGAGGCACTTACCTAGCGCTCAAGAGGCACAGGATGGAGCAGGAGAGATTTAGCTCTTCCAACTGACATGCATTCTCACTTCCCTCCTTCCTGACACCAGATCCCACTTGGGGTTCCTGGCAGTGCCACTTGTCATATGGTGCCCCAGACAACCGAGCTACTCACCCATAGTTCAGTGACAGATTCACAATAAAGACCTGCAAATAGCTACTAAGGGGTCGATATTCAAAGCGACTGAACTGGCCAAAAGCGGCTCTTGATATTCAGAGACACTTAACTGGTTAGCTCTGCTGAATATCACCACAGACTGCGAACTCTCAGCCAGCTATTTTGTGGGCAGTCTGGAGGCAGAGTTGGCACTTATATGGTCATAAGTCGATATTCAGTGCTTAACTGCCTAAGGGGCCCTTTTACTAAGCAGCGTAAGCATTTATGCACGTCTAACGCATGCCAAAATGGAGTAACCACCCAGCTACCGCGTGACTGTTACGGTAATTTCATTTTTGGTGCACATCCAATATATGCGTACGAAAAATAATTTTTACTTTTAGACACAAGTATTGGACTGCTCCAAGTGGCATTTGATGCGTGTAAGTTGTTACCACCCAGTTACCGCATGAGTCTTTACTGCTAGGTCAATGGCTGGTGGTAAGGTCGCAGACCCCAAATGGACATGCACCAATTTTTATTTTGCTGCACATCCATTTTCAACAAAAATTGTAAAAAGGCTTTTTTTACAGGCGCGCTGAAAAACAGATTGGCGTGCGCCCAAAACCCACGCCTACACTACCACAAGCCATTTTTCAGTGCACCTTAGTAAAAGGACTCCTAAGTTTAGCAGTCAAATGGAACCACATAAAAGTCAATCTTATCTATGCAGTGTTGCTTAGGTGGTTAAGTGCTGAACATGAAGATTCATGAGAGAGATTTGCATGCAGTGGAGGCAGTGCATGCAAATCTCTGTCATGAATATTTATTGTGGATAACCTAAACCCTGACTGACTGGGGTGCCTCCAGGACCAGGTTCGGGAACCACTGGCGTAGGAGATAGATGGCTGCATAAACCTGGATATTCAATGCTGTTGCCCGGACATGGCCCAGCATTGAATATTTGGGAATAATGTAGGTAGCAGCTAAGAAAACATTCACTGACACCAGCTGAATATTGACCCCTAAATCTTTCCATAAACTAGTCTGCATATCTGACCAACTCTCTGGCATCTGGAGAGGGTTATGCAGAGATCACAGCATTATCAGTACTTTTAAGTTATTTGAGCATTTACGTAGAGCTTCATTGATAGCCAAACGTTGTATAATGGCACAATGGATACATCCAGAAGCACCATCTTTGACACAATGGCACAATTTTATGCATGAGTTGTTGCAGATGGAATGTCTCTCTGTTGCATATCACAATTGACTATGTCATAGAAGATTTCTTAAGACTTGGGCAGCATTTATGGACACTCTTACCATTCAAGTGCGTTCTACCATATTGAACACTTTGGACGCTTAATTTTCGTGCATATTGATGTATTTTCTCAGTGTCGATTAGTCCTGTATTTCTTCAGGGTGGGGGGAGAGGGTTAGCAGTGTTTTGGTTTTCAGTCTAGGTAACTGTTCTTTGCATTTTATTCATAGACATGTTGTGATATTGTTTTTGCTTTTCCAGTCGCACTGGGATTTTGTATACTTTGGTTTAATAAAAAATATTTAAACATAAATTATTTGAGCATTTCAGTCATATTTATTGCTTCTCCAGTCTTTACAAATTCAAGTCCTTAAATCTCAAACTAAATGCCTCATGTGCTGGAAAATAAAGTATATTTTCTAGCACAGGATTAGCACACGCTAATCTGAAAACTATAGTGGGATGCCTCAACATGTCCCATGTAGCAGGCTGTTAGTATGTAGTAGGCTTGTGTTAGGCCTACCACGCTTTAGTAAAAGGGCCTCCTACTTTTCTGCGTGCTAACTGATTAGCACGGAATTAGCGTGTGAGCTCTCACCACCTACAAAATAGATGGTGGTAAGGGCTCATGGTAATGGTTGCACGCTAATAGAAACATTGGCATGTAACTATTAATTTGGAAAGTGGAAAATCGGCCATTTTCTGGTTGTGGTAAAAATGGCATTAGCACTCAGGAAAGACCCATGTAAGGGTGTGATAAGGCCACTTTTTACCAGAGCTTTGTAAGAAGACCCCTTTTAAGATTTACATGCCAATGAACATAGATTCTTATGCTCTGAAAATTCCTCAAAGCAGTATTGAAGGTTCATGTAGCATTTGTTCTATCCCCAGATTGAATTTTCTAATGAGGGAAAATGAATCTGAATCATCTGAAGAAAAAAAATATATATTTATATCACAAGAAAATGTGTGCAAATACTGCTCAGAAAATGTGCAAGGCTTAAATACGGCCTTTATTGCATTAATACTTTCTCCACTATGTTGTTTGAAATGTAAAATTCATGCACTGCAAAATGCACTTAGTTTGCATTAAGTCTGCAACACTATTGATTTAATATCTAGGAAAATGGCAGTGCAGTGCAGAGTAAATTTCTTCCTACGCTGGGCAAAGTCTTCAGAGCAGAGGCAGTTGTGAATTTTCCAGCAGACCAGTTACATAGCCACCTATTTGACAAAATGGAAGAAATGAATGACTGGAATCATGTCAGCCATGTGGAGGTAGGCAGGCTGTTATTTATTTATGATATTTATGGCTCTAAGGGGCCGTTTTACTAAAGTGTGTTAAATTTTTGCACTTACCGGGAGCATGTTGAAACTGGGTAATTTGGCAGCTCTACTTTACTAAGGGCCCCTTTTAAAAAGGAACTACTGCTGGGCTACTGCAGCAGTCCAGCGGTAGTTCCCACCCCCCAGTGCGCCTTCATATCTGGTGCAACAAAAATATATTTATTTTTGTAGCGCCAGTGTGTACCAGGCAGTAATCGGGCAGTGCCACGTGCTGCCCAGTTACCGCCGGGTTAGCGCGGGATCCCTTAACACCACCTCAAAGTGTGGCGGTAAGGGTTTCTCCCGAAATTGCTGCGCAACAAGCGCTTTGCTTGCCGCACAGCCATTTCCTGCAGAAAAGAAAGACCTACCTTTTACCTGGCTGAGGTAAAAAGGGGCCTCGGCGTGCGTCTCAACATCAGTGCAGGCCCCCTTTTGCCACAGCTTGGTAAAAGGGGACCTAAGGTTTTCCTCCCATCTAGCCTAAGAAGAAAGACTTCTGCAAATCAGCACCAATCAGGGATCAGCCCCCTATCAACATTCTTCCTGAAAATTCAATTTTCAGTAGCGCAAAAGAGGTTGAAATATTCATAATTCTCTGAGAATTTTCTGAATTACCCTTTACAATTTTTTCTAGCTATTTTCTGATTTTACTTGTTTTCATTCATTTGATGTTTTAGAGTGTTTTTATTTGTTTATGTTTTATTAAGGTCTTGAAACGAATTGGAAAAGATACTCTCGTAACCCATGAAGTTGTGCAATCTCCTGGGAACCTGATTGGTCAAAGGGACTTTGTCAGTGTCCACCACTCCAAGAGACAGGGATCAGCTTTCTATGTGGTTGGCACAGCAACCTGCTTTGACCTCATGCCTCCTCAAAAAGGATTGATCAGGTATCACTTCTCCTTCAAGCAAAGTGGAGGAGTGACTTAGTGGTTAGAGTGGTGGACTTTGGTCCTGGGGAACTGGGTTCGATTCCCACTGCAGGCACAGGCAGCTCCTTGTGACTCTGGGCAAGTCACTTAACCCTTCATTGCCCCAGGTACAAATAAGTACCTAAGCCACATTGAGCCTGCCATGAGTGGGAAAGCACGAGGTACAAATAAAATACAAACAATGAAACATTTCCCAGTGTTCTTGTAGTAAATATTGGTGGGTAAATATTCCTTAATGTTTTAAGCAAGTAGGCTTCTGTCCGTTTAAATTCTGATTAGTGGGCCAGGAGGAGATATTCAGTGGCACTTTGAGACTGCTTAGGGCTGTTCGTCCTTATTTTGATGAGGCTACGTTGCATGTGTTTTTGCATTCTTTACTGGTCTCAAAGTTGGATTATGGCAACGTGATTTATATGGGAGTGTCACGCTATGTGTTGCGGCAGTTGCGTAGCCTTCAGAATATGGGAATCAGATTATTAAGAGGTTTGTCTAGGAGGGATCATGTGTAGGGTTACCATTTGGCTCTGGAAAAAGTAGGACAGATTGAGCCAGTCTGGGTTTTACTTCCATTGCTTTCAATGGAAGCAAAACCCGGACTGGATCAATGTGTCCTCCTTTTTCTGAAGCCATATGGTAACCCTAATCATGTGACACCTTTGTATATTAAATTTCATTAGCTTCCTGTGGAATATAGACTAGTGTTTAAGGTCTTAACTCTGGTGCATCGGGCGCTTAGTACAGGGAAACCTGATTATTTAGTGTCCGCCTTGCTCCAGCTTTATGTTCCTTATACTTATAGGGCTTTGAGATCAGGAGTCGCAGCACTTTAAGTTTAAGTTGAAAACCTACTTTATTTTCCAAGTTCCTAGGTTTGGATGCCTGATTGCACTTGGAAAAACAGTTTGTTTATTATTTGTAATTTTTGTATGATGTGTGTGTTGTGATGCTTGTGAGTTTGTGCTATCCTGTTTTATGGATTTCTTTTCTTTTGTTATTTATTTTATTGTAAACCACTCTTACTTGATTTTGACAAAATGGCTGGTATATCAAATGTTTTAAACTCTTGTAATATAATATAATTCAATACAGCTCTTGTATCCCATAGCCCACTAACTCCCAAAAAAGTGGTTCAAAGTGGGTAACAATTAAAGAATGATATAACAAAATTAACCCACAAATTTCTTAAACAAGAAAGTTTTCAAATTTTTGCAAAAAGAGTAATAAGAACCTAAAGAGCATAGTTCTAATGGAAGAGATGACCAAAAATGAGGAGCTTGATAAATAAAAGAAGCCTCAAGATGATGCTTGTATCTGACTCCTAATAGAAACAAGCGAAATGGATCCCTAATTCTAGCAAAGCTGTTAACTGTAGGAAATGGAAAAAAATCAAGAATATAAGCAGAAACAAAACCATCAAACATTTTCAATATTATACAGGACAATTTAAACAAAACACGGGTTTGGAATGAGAGCCAATGAAGGGAAATAAAAGCTGAAGAAGCACTACCCAATCCTCAATATCAATTTGGCTGCAGTATTCTGCAAGATCTGTAATTTTTGAATGAAGTTTAACAGTAATGGATAGATGTAAAACATTACAATAGTCAAAATGAGATAATATGATAGTCTGCACCAAGGATAGCAAAATGATGAGCATGAAAAAAATAACGAATTTGACGGTAAAAAATACAACTTGTGTAATATGATTTACTTGAGGTTCAAAAGAAAGAGTGGTGTCCAGAATGACAGCAAGAACCTTTGACTGTTCTATCGACCTTTAAAGAAAGACTATCAGAAATAGTTATAGAATCAGGAACAGAATCACTATTTCTATCTAACCAGTCCTATCTTTGCCTTGTTAGATATACGGGCATCTGCACCTGCATAACTTCCAAGACCATGGCTGATTCTGGATATTCAATGTGGGTGCCGGACGTGGCCCAGCATTGAACACCCAGGTCTGATGTGGCATTAGCAGTAAGCATTAAAAAAAATGTTCACCTTCGCCAGCTGAATATCAACCAGATAATGTATTTTTGTTTTATTTCCAATTGTATTACAGCAATAATGCAAGAAAATGCTTTTAAAGTATAAATTCACAAAGAAAATCAAAATTAATAATATATCTGTATAAAGTCCACAACAAGGAGAAACTGCATTAACTAGAGTCGAAGAACAGCCCAATAAATAAATAAATACAAAAAGCTATCAAATGCTGGATATATTATATTAGAACCCAATTAACTACCCCATCCCATAGAAATTCACAAACAAAGAAAAAGTGGCATTATCCTGTTGTATTACTAATTTATCCTGCAAGAAGTTTTTCAACTGTGTTATATCTACAAATACATTACGATTGTTCCCGTGGTTAACAAGGCATTTACATTGAAATTTAAGAAAAAATAAACCCCCACCCCCAATAGCCAAAACTTTTTGTAACTATAGAAAAGCTTTTCTTCTCCATTAAGTTGGCCTAGCAACATTAAGTTGGCCTGCATTATTTTTCAAATTCTACATGGTATAAATCATAAAGAAACTTCAGACCACCCAAAACACAGCAGCCAGGCTTATATTTGGAAAACCACATTCTGACAGCAACAAAACACTCAGAGAAAAATTGCACTGGCTACCAATCAAAGAACGTATCACTTTCAAACTCTGCACGACTGTTCATAAAATTATTTACGGCGAGGCACCGGGACACGTGACAGACCTCATCAACCTACCAACCAGAAACACCACAAAATTTGCACGATCGTACCTAAACCTCCACTACCCAAGCAGCAAAGGACTCAAATACAAATCCACCTATGCAACCAGCTTTTCCTACCTAAGCGCACAACCATGGAACACATTGCCAAAAGCAGTAAAAACTACGCTTCGACCACCTAAATTTTCGGAAAGCACTAAAGACAGACCTGTTCAGAAGAGCATACCCCTCCAACCCAACATAAAAATACCTGGTCACTTGCAACACAATGTAACCAAAGACCGTAATGGACATTATCTGATTCTTCTTCCCCTTTTCCCTCTCTAACTTTCCCCCAACTGTACCTACCATACATGTAACTACCATACATGTACCTCATTCTACTACAATATCACTTTGTATTCATTCATACCATGTATGTATTTGTTCAGACCTTAATCGGCTAACGTCGTTAACGGTTATATGTAAGCCACATTGAGCCTGCAAAAGGTGGGAAAATGTGGGATACAAATGAAACAGTAATACAATAAGCGGATCTGATCAAACAGATTTGCAGAATACTAAAAAATAAATGGAGGGGGGGGGGGGGAGAAAGACCTCAGACAAGTGATAAATAAATAATCAGCCAGATTACTGAAATTCCTCTCGCAAAATCACCATATATCAATCACTGGTCTTGACCCAACCTCCTCCCTTGGTGGAAACAAATTTTTATATAATTTTTTATGGCGAATGTATTAAATCCAATGTGTTCATCAAGGCATTCACAACATGAAATGCAAAAGAACACAAAAAACTACTTAGCTTGAAGCAGCATCGTACTTAAGCTTCCCCAACGGTCCCTTTTCGCCAATAGGGCTTCTTCAGGGAAAGAACCCCCAGTCGGGGAGCACTGCTCAAAAATGGCCAGTAGTAGTGTCTGCTTGCCAGGACTACCAGCGGATCACCTGATTATCACTTGTCTGAGGTCTTTCTCCCCCCCCCCCCCATTTATTTTTTAGTATTCTGCAAATCTGTTTGATCAGATCCACTTATTGTATTACTGTTCCATATAATTGAAAGCGGTATTTTCCCCTTTTTTGTTTGTTACTTGGATACAAATGTAACAAATAATAATAATAATAATCTGCTGACCAAGATAACATCACTAAATCTGGCCTGTTCAAAAAGACTAAAAGGTCCTTTTACTAAGGTGCACTGAAAATTGGCCTGCGCTGTTATAGGCCCATGTATTGGACGTGCACAGGTCCATTTTTCAGCGCACCTGCAAGAAAGACCTTTTTTTGGCCGAAAATGGATGTGCGGCAAAATAAAAATTGGCATGCATCCATTTTGGGCCTGAGACCTTACCACCACCCACTGACTTAACGGTAAGGTCTCACGCATTAACTGGGCGGTAATCATCAGCACACACTGCTGATTATCACCTGGTTAGCACCACGCGGTAGAAAATAAAAAATATTTTCTGCTGCACGTAAAAAATGGAAATGCCACCAGGGGCATGTGGTAGCCAGGTGGTAGTTCCAAATTGATGCACGTTGGACGTGCATAGGTACCTATATGCCTTAGTAAAAGGGCCCCTAAAAATTAGCGTTTCTTTTCTTCAGAGCCCTACAAGAGTTCTAGGTAACTGAACACTTTCAACTTGATTTTCCCTGTGGCCGGAACTGCCTTATGGAACTCCCTCCCCATTGCCAATAAGAGGGACAACAACTACCTTAGGTTCAGAAAGAAACTAAAAACATTTGTTTTCCCAAAATCCACTGGTTGATCCTTCTTCTCCGCACTGCGCTGTTACTCCCCAAAAACTGCTCACCAATTCCTTACAACTATGCCTTTACCTCCCTCGAGACTTAATGCTTAATCTCCTTACATAAGGTTATAATTTTTTAATCCAATCAATGTAAACCACACTGAATCCTGGAAAGGGGATATTAGCGGTATATAAGACCTGAATCGAATTGAATCAGGAAATGTTGTAATCAGATAATATTCTTGATGCTCTGATACAATCACTAGCAATTCTAAGCTGAAAAACGTGAATAAATCCAGAATTAAAGGCGCACAGGTGGCATCATCTGCGGAGAGCTGTAGGCCTACAGCTTTTGTGACTTTATAGAAGACTGTTCTTGAGGAGTTTTCCTGATATTTTATGTTGTAAAATGTAGGCTTACCCTCTCCACCCTACCTCCACCCCCGTCGGCAAATTTAAAGGCACTGTCAAATGCAGGCTGAATTTGACCTGGATTTTCAATGCTTGAACCAACATTGAATATTTGGGTCTTCAGCAGCCACTGGAACTAACTTAGGTGTTGGCCAAAATCCAGACCAGTGCCCAGATAAAGTTAGGACAGCTTTTTTTCTGTCCTAACTTCATCCACACTCTTACCCAGTTAGCAGACTCAATAACACCACTAACCCAGATTCTATAAAGGTTGCCAAAAATTGTATGTGCAAATCTAGATATGGTCACGATTTGTGCGTGCAATTTAATAAGATAGCGAGCTAATTAGTGCCAATAATTGTCATTTTAACAAGCAAGTATTGGCATTAATTAGATTTAATTGGGTGTTAGGTGTGTAAAGTTAGGTGTGGCATCTGTGCCTAAAATTTACATGCGGCCTTAAAAAGGGTGTTTTGGGATGGAATGGGGGCGTAGTTTTGAGTTATATGTGTAAAGAGCACTCTGGGCCCAATTCCATATATGAAGCCTAAAATTAACTCGCATTAGACAATTCTAAATACCGTGCATAAATCTACATGTGGTATTTAGAATATGCTTAGGCATAATTTATGCAACTAAATCTACGCGTGTCCATTTACACCAATAAAAAGCTAGCATAAATTCCTGCGCGCAGATTCACGCACACTGGTCCATATTTTATAACAACGCATGTAGATTTTAGAATGCCCATTTCCACGCCCCTAACCATGCCCCTTTTTGCCTGAGCACATTAGAATTTAGGCACAGTACATTACAGAATACGCTTAGCATTGTACACGCATAAATTCTAATTTTTGTCAATTAGTGCTCGTTGTTGCTTGTTAAGAACTGTTAACAACAATTAACAGCTTGTTAAAACAATTAATCTATGTGTGTAGTTATAGAATACGCCTAGATTTATGCGCAGAACCATGCGTAACTCTAGGCATGCTATATAAAATCCGGGGGTCTGCACATAAATTTAGGTATGGGCATTTGCACCATGTTTTTGTTGGTGCAAATGGTGGTGCTTAAATTTAGATGCAACGATAATGCTTAAATGTTATTCTTTAAACCGCACCAAACTTTAGGCGCAGGTTATAGAATAACACTTAACCCATTAGTGCTCAATGTTCCCATATTTGTTCCCACATATGGGAACATTGGGCACTAATGGGTTAAGTGGGTTTTTTGGTGCCAATATTTTAGGCACCATATATAAACTGCATAGGCATCCTACACTTGCCAATTTGGAGTTACCGCCCGGCTACCACGTGGCCCAGGCAGTAATTTTGTTTTTTACGCACATCCACTACACGCGCTGGAAAATAATTTTTATTTTCCTGCATGTGGCGGAAACTGGGCAGTAATTGTCATTCTATATGCGTAGACGATTACCGCACGGCTACCGCGTGAGACCTTACTGCTAAGTCAATGGGTGGTGGTAAGGTCTCAGACCCAAAATGAACGTGAGAGAATTTTTTATTTTGCTGTACGTCCATCTTTGCCATAAAAATTTTTAAAGGCCTTTTTTTACAGGCGTGCTGAAAAATAGATCTGCATGCGCCCAAAATACGTGCCTACACTAGCACAGCCCATTTTCCAGCGCACCTTAGTAAAATGACCCCTAGGAATCTAGCCTTAACTGGATACATCCTGGTGCCACCCCAACTTCGCCCTAGGACCTCCCTGGCACTGACCAGATAGTGCTGCAGTGGTAGGAGCAGTACTAACCAGTTCAGTACCACTAGTGGTGCTCATTGGGAACCTTCCTACCCACTTCAATCCCTTTTAAACATTGTGTCCTTAATTATTGATTGTATTTATCTGTATGTGGGCTATCTGGTAAAACTGGACAATGCTTTTCCCTTTCTGAGATCCTTCCTGAGTTCGGCAACTTTATGATGGTACATACAAGCCACACTCACCTGTTTTGAAAAACTCTGTTACAAAGGTTTTAACTAAACTGGTGTCAAAATCAAGGTATTGATCTGTGATCCCCAGTGAGATGCAGCAACTAGCAGACTGAAATGTGAGTTAAGTATACGCAGTGTCTGGAAAGAATGAAACCCCCCAACATTTTTCCAAATAACCCAAAAATGTCCTACTGCAGCAGAAACTTCTATCTGAGATGCGAGACATTTCTGAGTACTTTATTTTTCAACAGGAAGGAGCTCCAGCGCATCAAGCTCACAAAACTGTTGAGCTCTCAATTAATGAAACCCCAGAATTAATTGATCCAACAGCTCAGTGGTGTCAAAGACTTTGTGAGTGTGTCAAGGTTGAAGGGGGGACACTTTGGGCCAAATTTTATAAATAGCACCTAAAAATCGGTACCAAACATTTAATGCGCTTAGCGCGATTCTATAAGGGGTATGCATCCTTTATAGGTTCGTGCTTAGTGCCTAACTGTAGGCACAATTCTACATATATATGCATACAATTTGGGAACACCCCATAACACCCCAAAAACACCCTTAGCCACACCCCCAAATTGTTATGCAAGTTAGGATTTATGCACAGATCATTCTTCATCACGAAATGCGCATAAATCCTAATTAGAGCCAATTAGTGCTGATAATTGGTTGTTATCACCCAATTAGCAACACTGATTGGCTACTTATCCAATTAAGTTACGCACTTAAATTAGGTACGCAGCTGTTTATTGCATGTAACTCTAGGCGCCATATACAGAATTCGGGTGCTTGAACACAAATTATGAATTAACTAAGAAAAAAAAAGTATAATAATGTATTTTCAAAGGTCATACTAAGTGTTTAAACAATTGCCAAGTATTTTGAAACTATATAAGAGGTCCTGTTTTTTCCGGACACCGTGTACAGTCTCATAATTGGTAGAAGCTACATGAGCAGTGCATGGGGTGAGCCAAAATCTCCCTCTGCCATAAAGAAGAAAAACGGTATGACGCCCAAAACCAAGTCTTTATTTACCACATTGAACAAATGTTGCAATAAATAAAAAAGGTTCTGACATATGAAATGGAAGTGACTAGTGGCTGCCAGTGACCTGTGTCTCAACATTGATTTTTGTTCTGGTACTGGGATGCTCTGGGGGTATTTGTTCTGGGGCAGGAGTCCCAGTCATTGCTCAACAGGGACACCTACTGGCCAGATTCAGGGTGCACATGCACTAGCTTCAAAACGAAGCCATGGTTTGTGGCCACTCACCGAGGACTTCCCCTATGATGGCAGAGGTTTATGGAGAAGCTTAAAAACTGTGTGATGAGAGTAAGAAGTGGGGGAAGAATGAGGAAAAGAACATCCCAAGTAATAGAAACTGAAAGGTCATGGCAGTAGGGTTGGGGAACATACAAAAAACTTTTCTGAGCAGCTAAGCACTTGATTGGGATTCTTTGTGTTTGTATGTGCCATTTGTTCTGTTTGTAGGAAAATGAAATATGTTGGTAATCAGCAGTTTGCTTGGGGCTGTAGCAATGAGAACAAGTGATGGACAGTTGATGAGCATGCTACTGAAGCTCCATTTGGCCTTCTGTAAGATTGAACTTCAGTCATCAAAAATGTTAGTGTCATTGCAAATATTTAGATCAGGGGCTCTCAACCCAATTCTCGGGACACACCCAGCCAGTCAGGATTTCAGGATATTCTTAATGAATATGCATGAGATAGATGTGCATATCAAGGAGAGACTCCTGAGAAAATTAGAGCCAAGGGATAGGAGGCAATGTTCTGGTGTGGTTTAGGAGTTGGTTATTGGACAGAAAACAGAAGGTAGGGTTAAATGGTCATTTCTCTCAATGGAGGAGGGTGAACAGTGGAGTGCTGCAGGGATCAGTACTGGGACCAGTGCTATCTAACATATTTATAAATGATATGGAAATCAGAACGATGAGTGAGGTGATTAAATTTGCAGATCACACAAAACTATTCAAGGTTGTTAAAACACATGCAGGCTATGAAATATTGCAGGAAGATATTAGGAAATTGGAAGAATGGGCATCCAAATGGCAGATGAAATTTAATGTGGACAAATGAAAGGTGATGCACTTTAGAAAGAATAATCTGAATCATAGTTACCTAATGCTAGGGTCCACCTTAGGGGTCAGCAACCAAGAAAAAGATCTAGGTGTCATTGTAGATAATACGCTGAAATCATCTGCTCAATGTGCGGCAGCAGCCAAAAAAGCAAACAGGATGCTAGGAATTATTAGGAAAGAGATGGTGCATAAGACCGAAAATACTACAATGCCTCTATATCGCTCCATAGTGCGACCTCACCTTGAGTATTGCATTCAGTTCTGTCCGCCATATCTCATGAAAGAAATAGCAGAATTAGAAAAGGTTCAAAGAAGAGCAACCAAAATGATAAAAGGGATGGAACTCCTCTCATATGAGGAAAGGTGAAAGAGGTTAGGGCTCTTCAGCTTGGAAAAGAGACGGACAAGGTGACATATGATAGAGGTCTGCAAAATCCTGACTGTTGTAGAACAAATAGAAGTAAATTCATTTTTTACATATTCCAAAAAGTACAAAGACTAGGGGACAGTCAAGGAAGTTACATGGAAATACTTTTAAAACAAATAGAAGAAAATATTTTTTCACTCAATGAATAAGCTCTGGAACTCTTTGCCGGATGATGTAGTAACATCAGTTAGCGTATCTGGGTTTAAAAAAGGTTTAGACAAGTTCCTAGAGGGAAAGTCCGTAGTCTGCTATTGATAGAGAAATGGGGATGGAACTGCTTGCCCTGGGATTGGTAGCATGGAATGTTGCCATGATTTGGGTTTCTGCCAGGTACATGTGACCTGGCTTGGCTACTGTTGGAAACAGGATACTGGGCTAGATGGGTCATTGATTTGACCCAGTATGGCTACTCTTAAGTTCTTATATTCATATTCATTGTGGGTCTCCTGAAAATCTGATTGGCTGGGTGTGTCCTAAGAACTAGGTTGAGACACACTGCTTTAGATATTATAGAGATCATAGAAAGTCCATGTTAAGAATTCTGATTCTCAATATTAAGTCATTTAAACCTTGTTTTTTATTTTCTAACAGGGCTGAGACTGGACTCACCTGTTTTGTCCTAAAGCCTTTGGAAAGTGACAAGAAGAAAACCAAATTCACTTGGCTTCTCAGCACAGATCTCAAGGTGCGTTCTAGCAGCATGGCCAGGGAAAAAGTACTTCTTGTAAGCAGGAATTGAATATGAAGGCAACAGCTAGAGACTGTAAGTTAAAAATCACATTACAGAGCACATCTGAGGACATGGATTACTGAGACCGAGTCAGCACGACTTTTGTGTGGGGAAATCTTGCCTGACCAATTTACTTCAATTCTTTGAGGGAGTAAACAAACATGTGGACAAAGGGGAGCCGGTTGATATTGTGTATCTGGATTTTCAAAAGGCGTTTGACAAGGTACCTCATGAAAGGCTACAGAGGAAATTGAAGGGTCATGGGATAGGAGGAAAAGTCCTATTGTGGATTAAAAACTGGTTGAAGGATAGGAAACAGAGAGTGGGGTTAAATGGGCAGTATTCACATGGAGAAGGGTAGTTAGTGGGGTTCCTCAGGGGTCTGTTCTAGGACCGCTGCTTTTTAATATATTTATAAATGATTTAGAGATGGGAGTAACTAGCGAGGTAATTAAATTTGCTGATGACACAAAGTTATTCAAAGTCGTTAACTCGCGACAGGATTGTGAAAAATTACAGAAGGACCTTACGAGACTGGGAGACTGGGCGGCTAAATGGCAGATGACGTTTAATGTGAGCAAGTGCAGGGTGATGCATTTGGGAAAAAAGAACCCAAATTATAGCTACGTCATGTAAGGTTCCACGTTAGGAGTTACGGACCAAGAAAGGGATCTGGGTGTCGTCGTCGATAATACACTGAAACCTTCTGCTCAGTGTGCTGCTGTAGCTCGGAAAGCAAATAGAATGTTGGGTATTATTAGGAAAGGTATGGAAAATAGGTGTGAGAATGTTATAATGCCGTTATATCACTCCATGGTGCGACCGCACCTTGAGTATTGTGTTCAATTCTGGTTGCCACATCTCAAGAAAGATATACTGGAATTGGAAAAGGTGCAGCGAAAGGCAACTAAAATGATAACGGGGATGGGACGACTTCCCTATGAAGAAAGACTAAGGAGGCTAGGGCTTTTCAGCTTGGAGAAGAGACGGCTGAGGGGAGACATGATAGAGGTATATAAAATAATGAGTGGCGTGGAACAGGTGGATGTGAAACGTCTGTTCACGCTTTCCAAAAATACTAGGACTAGGGGGCATGCGATGAAACTACAATGTAGTAAATTTAAAACAAATCAGAGAAAATATTTCTTCATCCAACGCGTAATTAAACTCTTTAATTTGTTGCCGGAGAACGTGGTGAAAGCGGTTAGCTTGGCAGAGTTTAAAAAGGGGTTAGACGGTTTCCTAAAGGACAAGTCCATAAACCGCTACTAAATGGACTTGGGAAAAAGCCACAATTCCGGGAATAACATGTATAGAATGTTTGTACGTTTGGGAAGCTTGCCAGGTGCCCTTGGCCTGGATTGGCCACTGTCGTGGACAGGATGCTGGGCTCGATGGACCCTTGGTCTTTTCCCAGTGTGGCATTACTTATGTAGCTGTTTTCAGTGGAGTGTACGTCTAGGCAATACCCAGTTGTAATAGTTTTTCCGTATAGTTCCTGTGTGTCCCTCAACCAGATGCTACACAACAGTCAGCAAAGTATCAGCATATACCCTATGGGGGTAATATTAAGCCCACTGCAGTCAGTGATTATTAAATTGCTGACTGTCATAGGCTGAAATGAGCCTAGACATTCAATGCAGGGCCAAGTCCAGGCTTCAGAATTGAATATCCAGTTCTAGTGGCCAACCAGAAGTTAACCACATATCAGCTGATACTGAGATCAGCACACAGCAGCTAAAATTAGAACAAATTAGCTGGTTAATGCACATTAGCAAATGAGACATGTGGGGGTTAATTCTATAAATTGGGCACTAATATTTATGTCAAAACTGCTAGTCAGGGGATAAAACTCAACTCCCAGAGCCAAACTTAGAATCTATCTCAAAAAGACTCCAGTGTTTTTTATTTTTTTATTTATCAAAAAACTTTTATTACTATAATTATATTAAAACCTTCCACTCATACCATCCTGTCACCCTTTTTGCCCTGTGCTGCACTAAACAATGTTTCGATTAACTTACAAAATTCACATTTTATTCTATTCATGTTGTTTCCACACTTTAGTTAACAATTACAAAAACACAACTCAGTCTATAGAATGCAGTGATTCACACCGCGCTTTCCACTTGGCCACTGCACTCATGAAGCAAACAAATGCTGATTGTGTTAGTCCCAAATGTACCACACTCAGTTCAAATGTGAATCCACTGTTTACCGCTACCAAGCCAAAAAACACGCTTGTGCAGCATTATACAGGTGCTGAGAAGTCGGTGAGTATTTCATTAATTGACCCTTGGTGTCTCCAGTTTATGTCGGTTCCCCGATGCTGGACCACATTTCACTAGATCTTCCTCAGGAGGAAGTGTACACTGCCGTTATCAGTGGGATACTTTGATCATCCCCATTCCCCATTCTAACAGGCAGCACACTTTAAGGCATCTTACCACCTGTTATACTGAACGCGTGGTTTATTGTATAATTTGTCCATGCAAGTTGTACTATATAGGGCATACTAAGAGACAGCTTAAAAGTAGGTTAGCGGAGCATGTTAGTAATATTCGAAATAACAAACAAGAAAATCCATTAGTAGCACATTGGACTTTAAATAATCATTCGGTTGATCAACTTCGGTGTGCTGTAATAGCGCACCTTTCTTTGTCTAATAGGGGTGGCAAAGCCAGTGCTAGCCTGTTAGTTATGGAGCAGCGATATATTTTTTCATGGGGAACGGTTACTACCTATGGCCTCAATCTTGAGGTCGAATGGGTGTAGGGTACTGTTTCTTTAATACAACGGGTGTGGTGATGTGTGCAGCCCTTTAAATTTAGATAGGGACGTCTGACGTAGTAACTCCTGGTGCGGCGTCTTGTGGCCTACGCCTAAGGAAGCCTTAATGTGGCATGCAGCCGATTAGATGAATGACTGTGAGTATCACTTTAATGTATAATGTAATAGTGAGAGCAAATTATGGGTGGTTATGATGGTAATAATGAGGACATTGTTAAATTGTTGTAGATGTAATGGTGGTTCCTCCTGAGGAAGATCTAGTGAAATGCGGTCCAGCATCGGGGAACCGACATAAACTGGAGACACCAAGGGTCAATTAATGAAATACTCACTGACTTCTCAGCACCTGTATAATGCTGCACAAGTGTGTTTTTTGGCTTGGTAGCGGTAAACAGTGGATTCACATTTGAACTGAGTGTGGTACATTTGGGACTAACACAATCAGCATTTGTTTGCTTCATGAGTGCAGTGGCCAAGTGGAAAGCGCGGCGTGAATCACTGCATTCTATAGACTGAGTTGTGTTTTTGTAATTGTTAACTAAAGTGTGGAAACAACGTGAATAGAATAAAATGTAAATTTTGTAAGTTAATCGAAACATTGTTTAGTGCAGCACAGGGCAAGAAGGGTGACAGGATGGTATGAGTGGAAGGTTTTTATATAATTATAGTAATAAAAGTTTTTTGATAAATAAAAAAATAAAAAACACTAATATTTATGTGTCAATTCCATACATAAATTATTAGAATAATGGTATTTATTTATGCGTTTATGTAGATGTGAAAATGCCAAAATTCCATCAAATGCTATTCTGTAAAAATCTTACATAGCGCATATTTCGCAGGTATGTGTATACATGGGTGGAACCTGGGCGAGGATCCCACTTATGCTGTAAATTACCTGCGTATCTTCGACATTAGGCATGAGAACGTGCTCCGGCGGTATGGCTGCTGTAAGGGTATATGACTAAATGATAGGCACATAGTTCACTAGTTATGCCAGTATTCTGTTAAATGAAGTAACACAATAAATGATGGCAGGTGAAGACCCACGTTGTCCATCCAGTTTTCCCAACACGGTGGCCAGAGCCACACCCACCACTCTGTGCAGGCCCCAGTCACTCATGCTTAAACCCTGGCTGTCAAGTCTCCACCATGCCAACCATATAGGCAGCCAAATGTGATGGTTATAACCATATATCATCCCTAAGTATAAGTAACAGTATTCAACATATACCAGTCAAAATGTCTTCCCCTCCCCCATGAGCTGCATAGCACCCTCACTAGCAGAAGCTGCACTTGTCTTTTGCCATTTGCGGGACACAGACTGTAGAAGTCTGTCTGGCATCAGCCTCAATTCCCCCAGTGCTGGACTTGCTGAATCTTCTTTCAGTCTTTTGCTATTCACGGGACACAGACCATAGAAGTTTGTCTGGCATTGGCCTCAGTTCCCCCAATACTGGAGTTGCTGAATCTTCTTTCAGTCTTTTGCTATTTTCAGGACCCCGACCATAGAAGTCTGTCTGGCATCAGCCTTGGCTCCGACAATGCTGGAGTTCCCAATCTTCTTTCAGTCCTTTGCCATTTGTGAGACACAGACCATAGAAGTCTGTTCAGCATCGGCCTCAGTTCCTCTATGCTGGATTTCGCTAATCTTCTTTCAGCCTTTTGCCATTTGCAGGACACAGACTGTAGAAGTCTGTTTGGCATTGGGCGTCAGTTCTCCCATGCTGGATTTGGCTTTTAGGCATCTACTCTCCTTTATAGCATAGGTGCCTATATATGGGCAGATTGTTATAGACTTGCCCTCAAAGAGAGCAATTCTATAACTGGGCATCTCCAATTAGGTGCCCCTAGGGTGTACATTAGGATGCTAGGTACCATAATAGGTAACCCAGTATTGGCACACCCAACATTTAAATATCGCACTATGCCAGCCATAGAGCTGGCAGTCAGGGAACAGTGCTTAGGTGGCACCTATGCACTGTCCTTTGAATATGCGACTATGGTGCATAGCACATATTTGCAAAGGGGTGTACACATGGACAGGACATAGGCGGGGCCGCCACTTACCACATAACACTGAATAATGTAAATTAGGCATGTCCCTGCCACATAAGTGTGCACCTACATATGTATATGCTAGTATTCTAAACAGTTATGCAAGCAATTGTTTCCACATATGTTAGTGCAGAGTTTGTACAATTGGTTTTCATATATCTAACAATGTCGCCCTTAGAAATTCCTCGCCCAAAGAAAACACTTAGAAATGATATCAATATACTCATTCGTGATAAAAGGCTGAAGGTCTGTTAAGGAGCAACTCAACAGCAGGGTGCCTCCAGTTAGGTGCCTCAAGAACATGTGATAGGAGGCCAGGGCTTTTTTGAGGGGGTACTTGGGGGTTCTGAGTACCGGCATCTTTTCCATTGTGTGCTAAAATTGACCCATGGACCCCAAGTTTTAATGAAAGAGCTCAGGCTCTACACACCAATCCTGCCTTGCCATAGGTTCTGTGACTGGTTGCAGGGGACCTGGCCATTGTGGGGTGGGTCCGTCAGTGATCACCCCATCCCTGAAGGGTGGCCTAGCATTTGAGTAACTGCACCTTTTTTGCTAGAAAAAACACACTGTAGGAGGCTATTGTGTAATAGCACCTGGGTGCCATTATAGAAAACTAGTGTGAAGTGCCATCAGCTCACTTTTGCCCACACTTATACTGGGCATAGACCTGGCATCTGTGGTCATCTAAATACAGTAGGAGCACATGTATTCTAGAAATTCTGTGCATAAGAAGAAGCTGTGCCCATGTCCTGCCCATGCTCCATCTATGTGTCCACCCCGTTGCATTTGCATGCTATGCCATGTCCATTCACCATTACAGAATAGTGTGTAGGCGCTCTGCTGGCACTTTGTAGGTAAGGGTACACTTATGTGCCTAAGTGCTAGTATTCAGTAATTTTACAAGCACAAGTGGTGTGTAAGTGGTGTGCAACCACTCTAAATGGAGGAACACTTGATCCCTATGAGCTTCAACAAAGAGGAGTTCAACGAGTAGGGTGGGCTGGCTCTTCCAAAAAACCAAGGGAGATGCTCAAAAAAGGTCATCTTTATTGGAAATCATCAAAACAACTCTGACTCGACACAGCTGCAGTGTTTCGGCACCAAAGCACCTGCCTCAGGAGTCTAAAAACATATAAAACTGGTATAAACATATAAAACATAATACAAAATCTAATGTCTAAAAACAATAAAACAAAATGCAATGGAATAATATAAAATAATATACAAACAAATGGTGTCGCCATAAACAAAGTGCTAAAATGAAAATCAGCTTAAGACAACATATAAAGGTAAAACATAACAGTAAAGTATAGCTGACCTTAGGATGTTTGTTGTATAATGGTATGCAAAATTTTCCATGGGGTGCCCAGTTCTACAATGGCCTTTCAAGTGTCCAAATCTGACTGCTATACACAGTTTGCATCACAAGTGGTTTCCCATAGGACTATAGCAATCATGATTAGGAATCTGAGTGGCACTCTCTCAGCCAGCTCCCCACTTATTCTTCCTTAAATTCAAAGGGGGCCAATATACAGACCGTGGGAGTCAGCCCGGCTAACTCACACAGTCACTGTTAAACCTGGATATTTAATGCCGGGCCATTTCCAGTGACCGGTTTATTTTTATTTTTGACAGGTTTGAACATAACCAGCTATGTTGATATTCAGACTTAGCCAGTTATCTTCTAACCAGCCAAAGATATCCCACATATTTACGCGGCCAAATATAGCCATTAAAATGGGGCTCAAAATCAGTGAAGAGCCGGTTATGTCGGTCAACATAACCGGCTATCTGTTAGCCACTAACCGGTGATAGTCACCGGGAGATAGCCAGATATCCCCTGCTGAATATCGCCAGATAGCCAGTTATGGGGCATTTAACTGGCCAGGTGCTGATCCTGGATGGTTAAATGCTTTTGAATATCGGGGGGGGGGGGGGGGGGGAAGAATTCTTATGAAATTGTCAATCCATTAATGGTTCTTTGCTTTTTGCCTTTTTTAACTCTTAAAGGGCTGGATTCCTAAACCCATTGTCAGCTGTGCCATGTCTCAGACTCAAATAAACTTTATCAACCACCTCCAACGACATCTTGCCAGTTCAGCAGCGCAGCCAGAGCTTCCACAGGAAGGAGCCTTTCATGTCACAACTGTCTGAAGAGAAGAAATAAAATCATGATAAACTAAAGCATCCAAGAATTGTGTTTCCATGGACAGTCTTCTGGCTGTTGGTGCTATCTTCTCATTCTTCATGCCAACAAAGATCATACAAGATTATACACAGCCCTTACAGAATAAACAATACTGTAGAAGACATTGATTGAGAGGGAAAAACCTGAACTGTAATGTGTAAATTATTTACTTTGGGCCTTATTCTATAAAGTTTATGCTCCAAATTTATGCTCCTAAATTACGAGCATAATCTATGCTCTGAAATAGATTACTCTCGTAATTTAGGAGCATAAATTTAGGAGCATAAATTTTAGGAGCGTACATTTAGGAGCATAAATGTAGGAGCATAAATTTTAGGAGCATAAACTTTATAGAATAAGGCCCATTATGTACAGAAATGCAGATAGTGTATGAAGAGTCAGTTCAGGCTTAAGATAGATCCTGTTGCCTCAGATGATGAAAATGCTCACCCAGAATCATGAATCCTAACTTCAGTGGTTCTAGCCTGCAGATTACAGTGTAGGCCAAGTGATGTGCCATTATAATGAATGGAGTAAGCTCAAAATATTTCATCTTTAGTGGCCTTGACTTCTCTCTAATACTTTATTCTAGTGTACATTACTGCCCACAGCACCTTTTTCTTTTTTCTCTAACCAAGAAATATATCTTTAAAAGGTAAGGTGAAAAAATCACTAATTTGTACTCTTTCATTTGCTGCAATATGGTGGTCTGCAGGCTGGTACCCAGACGTTATGCAGGTGCCACCCATATAACTAACTGTGCAAAGTTAGGACAGATATTAATGTGGTCCTAAATACCCGATTACCTATGTGGGTACCTGCATAGCTGCTGGCTATTCCATCTCCACCCTTGGAATGCCCCTTTCCTTCCCACTTTCAAAATTGCCAGTTAGTGCTGATATTCAGTGGCACTGCCTAGTTGCCTGCTGCTGAATTTGCTGGCCGGCCTGCTAAGTGTGATTGAAATGGGCACAAGCTTCTCCTACCCGCTTAAATCACTTTGAATATCAGGCCATTAGAGTAGCTTATACTACTACTACTACTACTTACTACTACTTATCATTTCTATAGCGCTACTAGACGTACGCAGCGCTGTACACTTCACCATGAAGAGACAGCCCCTGCTCGACAGAACTTACAATCTAATTAGGACAAACAGGACAAACAAGAGATAAAGGAATATTAAAGTGAGGATGATAAAATAAGGGTTTTGAACAAGTGAATAAAGGTTAGGAGTTAAAAGCAGCATCAAAAAGCTGGGTTTTTAGCTTAGATTTGAAGACAGCCAGAGATGGAGCTTGATGTACCGGCTCAGGAAGTCTATTCCAGGCATATGGTGCAGCGAGATAAAAGGAACAGAGTCTAGAGTTAGCAGTGGAGGAGATGGGTGCAGATAAGAGAGATTTACCCAGTGAACGGAGTTTCCGGGGAGGAATGTAGGGAGAGATGAGAGTGGAGAGGTACTGAGGAGCTGCAGAGTGAATGCACTTATAGGTGAATAAGAGGAGTTTGAACTGTATGCGGAAACGGATAGGAAGCCAGTGAAGTGACTTGAGGAGAGGGCTAATATGAGCATAACGACACTGGTGGAATATTAGTCATGGACTCATCCCCAGTACACCCCTTTCATGCCCATTTTTCTGCTCCTATAACATTTATGTGTACTGGAGTACACACCAGTGGTGTCGGTAGATGGGGCCACGGGGGCTTGGGCCCCCCCAAATTTTATCTGGGCCCCTGGTTTTGCTGGCGGGGGTTCCCAACCCCCACCAGCTAAAGCCTTGTCCAGCGCCAGTCTACGGTGCCGCCACATTCCCTGCCCTGTTCTCTCTTCCTCTTCACATCCTGCATGCTCCTTTTAGTGAATTTGCTCAGTTTCACTTAAAGGAGCATGCAGGACATGAGGAGGAAGAGAGAGCAGGGTAGGGAGCATGGTGGCGCCGGAGACCAGCGCTGGAGAAGGCTTCAGCTTGTGGGGGGTGCGGACCCCTGCCAGCCAAGGTATTTGCTGCTGTGGGGTGCAGCAGGGTGGCAGGGGGAGCGGCAAGGCGTTGGGGGGCAGCGGCGGGGCAGCAAACTAAAATGTGCCCCCCCACCTTGGGCTCTAGCCCCCTCCCACCGCGAGGTCTTGCTATACCCCTGGTACACGCATAGGGGGATATTCTATATATGACGCCTAAATCTGGCACTGAAATCAGTGCCAACTAATAGTATTCTATAATCAGCGCCTTGGTGCCAATTATAGAATGCGCTTAGTTGATATCTCAACGCCTAAATCTATGCACACCCATTTACACCAATGAAAGCGTGGCGTAAATCCCAGTGCCTAGATTTACGCACACTAGGCCATATTCTAGAACTGTGCACGTAAATTTCAGAACGCCCACAAAATGACCATTTCCCCGCCCATAACCACACCCCTTTTTGTCTGTGTACATTAGAAGTTTGGCGCACTTTGTTACAGAATACGCTTAGCGAGTTGTGCGCATAAATTCTAATTAGTGCCAATTAGCTCATTATAGCTTGTTAAGTGCTGTTATCAGCGCTCAATAGCTTGTTAAGCTTGTTAAGTTATAAGCATTGTTATAGAATCCACTTGGATTTCGGAGCTGATGTCTAGGCACACTATATAAAATCTGGGGGGGGGGGGGTAGTTTTTTATGTGCACTACTCTGAAAATACAACTAAAGCAGCATTTAGGGGTCCCACACAATGCCGCACATCTAAGTGCTGTTTGCAAATTGACCTCAAATTGACCTATAGGTATTTATATTTTTAATGTTGTGTTTATTGCTTCATATGTTTAAGTCTTGCACTGACCTCTTGTTTTGAGTTTTGGACTGACATATGGCATGGATAAAGAAGTAATAAATAAATTATTCAATTATTCCAGTCTGTTCTTTTGAAGGGCAATACAGATCCCTGTAAAACAAATGACAGCCTCACAGAAAGCCTGCATCTCTGCTCCTGTGGTCCTGAACTAGCTGAAAACCTCTGCACCCTTCTCCAGTGACTTCTGCATGTTATCTGACTTTTCAAACCTTTCCCCCTTCAGTTCATAAGTACATAAGTATTGCCACACTGGGAAAAGACCAAGGGTCCATCGAGCCCAGCATCCTGTCCACAACAGCAGCCAATCCAGGCTAAGGGCACCTGGCGCGCTTCCCAAACGTACAAACATTCTATACATGTTATTCCTGGAATTGTGGATTTTTCCCAAGTCCATTTAGTAGTGGTTTATGGACTTGTTCTTTAGGAAACCGTCTAACTCCTTTTTAAACTCTGCTAAGCTAACCGCCTTCACCACGTTCTCCGGCAACGAATTCCAGAGTTTAATTATGCGTTGGGTGAAGAAAACTTTTCTCCGATTTATTTTAAATTTACTACACTGTAGTTTCATCGCATGTCCCTTAGTCCAAGTATTTTTGGAAAGCGTGAACAGATGCTTCACATCCACCTGTTCCACTCCACTCATTATTTTATATACCTCTATTATGTCTCCCCTCAGTCGTCTCTTCTCCAAGCTGAAAAGCCTCAGGCTCCTTTGTCTTTCTCTTAGCAAGGAGGCATCAGGTCTGTGATGCTTCCTTCAAGTTTTTTGTGTACTACAGATATCCACTCGATCTGTCAGGTATTAAATTATCATAAATAAATACAATTGATTACTTGCTTCAGAACCCCTCCCCTCCATCAGGTTGATGTGAGTTGTAACATACAACATTAAACATTATATAATAATTTCTCATACTAATACCCAGCCCATGAAAATGAAAAACAAAATCAAATTGCACGTCATCAACATTCCCTCATTAGTTTCCTAGAAAAGCTTATGCAAACAGCCAGAATTTTCCTGGTCCATAATATCACAGATAATGGAATTCCACATTTTAGGGCCTATAGACTGGGCTGCTCTTTTGGTAGTCTGCTCACGGTATTTCAGTGGTACCAAAATTTGCTTCTGCCTTCCCCAGGGGCCAGGATTACTGTTTTAGCAATGGCCCTACTGTTACTCAGCCTAAAGAGGAAAAGACAGAACCTGCACGGATTCTGGCTAGATCTATGTGTACTGCAAAACCATTTGATTACACATTCCAGTATTGCTAGCATCTTTACTCATTGAGAGTTCACGTTATGTGTCTCTTGTCTCAAAAGAACATGATCTTATGGCAAAATGCTCAATCTTGGCCTATACCATCCCATGCAAAATCCCTCTGGGATCCATTCCATATTGGCCTCATTGTCTTTCAACATCTTTATGGCCCCCCTGCTTGGTCTTATGCAATCACTGGACCTGACACCATGGATTGGATTCTATAAATGGCATTTAAAATCAGGCACTGGAAAAATCAGCGCCAAGCGTTATTCTGTAAAGGGTATGTCCTCATGCCTTGCTTTTGGTGTCAGACTTATGCCTGCTGAAACCTGGTCTAAATGCTGACACTCAAAATATTCTATAATTATATGCATAAATGTTCAGAATGGCCCTGACTCGTCCATGCTCCACGCCCCCTTTCGAGATACATGCTGTGGGAGTTAGGTGCACTGCCTTATAAAATAGCGTGCAGCCAGATGCAAGCACAAATATTAATGAGTACCAATTAACATTACTAATTGATTGTTAGCACCCAATTATTGATGTCATTGAGCTCGTAAGCAATTAATTTGTGCATACATCTTAGGTGTGCACACAAATTTGGGTGCACAAATCTGGATGCCATATATAGAATCCAGGGACATATGCGTACACTGGTGATATACATAAGAACATAAGCAATGCCATACTGGGACAGACTGAAGGTCCATCAAGCCCAGAGTCCCAACAGTGGCCAATCCAGGTCACAAGCACCTGGCAAGATCCCAAAACAGTACAATACATTTTATGCTGCTTCTTCTAGAAATAAGCATGGATTTTCCCAAGTCCATCTCAATAATGGATTATGGACTTTTAGGAAATTATCTAAACCTTTTTTAAACCCCACTAAGCTAACTACTTTTACTACATTCTCTGGCAACGAATTCCAGAGTTTAGTTACACAATGAGTGAAGAAATATTTTCTCTTGTTTGTTTTAAATTTACTACTTGATGGCTTCATTTCGTGCCTCCTAGTCCTTGTATTTTAGGAAAGAGTAAACAAACGATTCACGTCTACCCATTCCATTCCACCCAGTATTTTAAAGACCTCCCTTCTATCTCCCCTTAACCATGTTTGATATTCTGCTCTTTCACCACAACTTGGGAAAAAATAGTACAGTGGTTAAACAGTCATAAACTGAAATTTAGTCCTGGAAAATCTAGAGTTTTTTTTCTCCAGATAAACACCCCTAATCTCTCTGTTCCAATTATGATTGAAAGATCAGAACTTCCAATTAATACATCTGTAAAAGTTTTAAGTGTGTTACTGGATCACCATCTGGATTTCAAGGAACACTTTCCAATGTTGTTCAATGCTGTTTCTTTAAACTTTTAACAGTAAGGCAGTTATTCACTAAATCGGCTCTTCATGTTCTTGAGCATGCCTTAATCATTAGGAATTTAGACTACTGTAATATCCTATTACAAGGCACTCGAATTTCAGATATCAAAAGACTCCAAATAGTCCGAAATATAGCTGTCAAACTGATCACCAACTCCAAAAAATGTGATCATGTGACCCCCCCCCCCCCCCCCACCTTCCATTGTGTGAGGAGCATTGGCTGCCCATTAATCACAGAATTACATTTAAAATACTTATGTTGGTTCATAAGGTTCACTATTCTGAACTTCCATTGTGGGGCTCATTTTCAAAACATAAAAATGTCCAAAACACATCATAAGGTGGCAGAAGCATGTTTTTTTCTCAAAAACGTCCAAGTTGTAATTTTCAATACCCCAATTTTAGATGCTTTACTCCACAGTTCATCCAAATTTCAAGGGCGCATGCTTTGGGTGGGACATGAGTGACACCAAAAGATACACATTTTTCTGAATTAATGAAAAAATAAAAATAAAACGTGTAGAGCCAAAATTAAGACTTTTTGTCTAGACCTGTTTCAATCATGATTAAGTGGCCAAAAGGTGCCCTAAATGACCACTGGAGGGATTAAGGCATAAACCCCCTTATTCCCCTAGTGGTCAATGACCCCATCCCACCCACCCACCCCCAAAGCTGTGAAAGAAACAGTACATACCAGTCTCTATAACAAACAGCTTCAAATGTTATGGCTAGACCGATTAGAACAGCAAGCAGGTCCCTGGAGTAGCCTAGTGGTCGGTGCAGTGGACTGTAGGGAACCCAGGCCCACCATACAATATAATGGGGTAATGGTAAGATGTATACCTGTGACCTTTTATGTGAAATCCACTGCAGTGCCCCCTATGGTGCCCCACTGCTCTGCTGGGATGTCTGTGTGACTAGTCTACTAAATGCTGTCCCCCCCACACACACATCTCAATGGCTTGTTTTTATATGTTTTTCCCTCAGTCGTCTTTTTTTTTCTCCTGAAAATGGTCCTAAGAGATAGATTCACTGATCACAAAAATGCCTAACAAATGGCCATTTCTGAAACAAAAAGTTGGACATATTTCTGGTTTGAAAATGGCCATGGTCGCTACTGGATGACATATCGAAAATGCCCCTACACATCTCTCAAGATTATTGATTTCTCATGCCCCTACTAGGTCACTAAGATCATACCAACAGAACTATCTTATTATATATTAAATTATATGTTATTTATTTTGGCACTATCAGAACCAAGATATTTAGTGTAACTGGAATGCTCTTCCAATATCTCTTAGATTAGAACGTTCCTTAAAAGAATTTAAAAGAAACTAAAGACATTTTTGTTTCAGGATACTTTTGCCTAACTATTGAAGACTCTGCCCTTGCCCCCCAGGCCCACTGTGGAGGATGCCATGAAATCGTTGCTGGCACCAACTTTGTTAACACAAGTCTATGCTTTTGTTTTTACCCTTACCTTCTTTTAATATTATATTTCTTTTATATCCTTTAAGTTCTTTTACATTTTGTACTGTAAACCACCTTGAAAGTCTTCTAAGTAGGCTATATATTAAACATAGGATAAACTTGAAACTTGAAAACCTTCAACATTAGCCTGAAAGTCTTTGGAAAGCCTGTGTGGCATGGGTGAACAAGAGAAACTGCAAGCTGCTAAGTGTCCAATACAGATATGAAGAGTAGAGCAATGGAGACCTCCTGTGGCCAGTTAAATCAAAAATATCCTCCTTATCCACGTCTGATGAATCATCGAAAAGCTATAAACTGTACCCTTTCCCACTTAAGTCAAAGGTCACAACTGATAACAAAGTACTGATGATTTCTGTGTAAGATGTACACTATTCAGCTGGTAAAAATTACTGAAATTGACTTCAGAAAGATAACTAAACAATTTTCAAAAATGCACAATTTCCAGACCAAGTTTGATCAGGTGTCTTCTGTTCATGATTTGTTTGGGAATTTAATTACTCTCTTTTTGAAAAAATTCAGCCAGGGCAGTGTATTGCAAGTATAACTCCGACATAGACAATAAACCTCTTTGTTCTGAAAAGAAAAGTGGGATATCAAATTTAATAAAAAGTAAACATAAAAGCAGTAAAGAGCAGTAAAAATATTAAAATAATAGTGCACATTATAATGAAGTGTGTTACATACAATGTCAACACAATACACATTAAAACATCTTAATAGACAACACAGGGTGTGGGCAGAAGTGGAACATGATAGACAGATAAGATAGAGTAACAGGAATTAGAAACCAAGGGAATATTGCACATGGAGTCAGCTAAGTAATTGTATGTGCAGAAGGTGCTTGTCCTTGTGTAGGTGACTAGCTAGTTAGTTGCTTCTTCCATTAAAGGCTTGGGAAAACAGTTAGGTTTTCACTTGCTTTCTCAAGTACAGAAAGACTTCCTTAGGCAAAGCTTTACTTTCACACCCCAAATTGCTTCCCTTACTCGGGCCTGTTTTTTCACTGTTTGACAATATAAATCCGCCAGAACTTATTTAGATCTCTCCTCACAGAAGTCACTCCTCTACGCACTCCTGATTTCTCGCCTCAACTACTACAATGCTATTTATTCAGGGTTACCACAATATGTCATTTGATGTCTTCAGATGATCCAGAATACCGCCGCTCTCATTCTCCAACATGCCTCTAGATTTGATCCTATCACACCGCTTTTTGTTCAGCTACACTGGTTACTACTACTACTATAAATCTATCCTTTTGTGTTTATTATAAAACTATTAAAAAAGGCCCGTTTCTGACACAAATGAAACAGGCGCTAGCAAGGTTTTCCTCGGCTCCCCTGCAGCCACCCATGTCCAGTGACCCCCTGCCTCCCCTGCAGCCACCCATGTCCAGCAACCCTCCTCTCTCCCCTGCCCCCCTCCAGCCACCCATGTCCAGCGACCATCCTCTGGTCATCTAAATAAAGGCACCTTTTCATAGAATTCAGTAAATGACCAGAGGGAGCCTATTCTACACAGGAATATATGCACCTATTTTCCTTTATAGAATGTTAGTGTAACTGGGTATTTATTTATTTGGATTTTGCTCACATCTTTTTCAGTAGTAGCCCAAGGTGAGTTACATTCAGGTACATTGGGTATTTCCCTGTCCTTGGAGGGCTCACAATCTAAGTTTGTACCTGAGGCAATGGAGCGTTATGTGACTTGCCCAAGATCACAAGGAGCAACAGTGGGAATTGAACTGGACACCTCTGGATGTCAAGAGAGGCTGGTGCTCTGGCCACTCCTCCACTCCATATATATGTGTTTAGGTGCAAGCACTTATGTTTGCCACAGAGCAGGTGTAAATGCTCGCACCTAGTAACTTTTAGCATTATAGACATTCCTGCTCCACCCATGTTATAGCTTACTTGCAAAGTACGTTCTATCAAAGATATGCACATATTTGCAGAACAATCCAATTAATGGGACAAACTCAATATGCGGGGATACATAAACAATACAAAAACATTCCCATCAAGCAAATAATTCTCTTCAAATGTCACAAGTATATATGAACTTTAAAGAGTTTTTTTTAGAATATGTCATAAATTCTTTTTAAAGAAAAATGTTTATGGATCCTCAGAAGCTTGACTAGCTGAATGCATGTATTTTTTTTCAAATGCAAATGCTGCCCATTTGTCATCAATCCAAATTTTATAGAAATACCTTCTTAAGAAATCATAATAAGCTACTTAGCTTTCAAGCTGTCAAAATCGGAGCCTCTGCCAACATGACCAGAACAGCACATGGCCAGATTAATATTGTGTTTTATGCATGTGTATGTTTGTGTATGTGCATAAACGACTAGAAAACGACAATATTTCTGCACAGACTTTCTGCCTAATGTTAGGCAGTTCCTTACAGTACAGCCTCTTAGGAGTGCATGGGCCAAAAATGTTCTTTTGTTTAGTTTTCCTGATACTTAAGCTATTCTTTGTTTTATTTAGGTGTTTTCCTCTTTTTTGTTTTTTTGGGGGGGAAGATGGGAGGGGAGGTAATGCCATCAACAGTGTGCACACTGGACCAGATTCTATATATGGTGCCAAAAAATCTGCACAAAAAATGCGCTTACCGTTATTCTATAAACTCGCCTAAAGTTAGCACGGTTTATAGAATACATGCAGCACCTGTTCCCACGACTAGAATTTAGGTGCGACCATGAGGGGCATAATCGAACGGGGATGCCCATCTCTAAGGGCGCCCATCTGTAAGGACGGCACAGCGAAGGGGCGAGGAAACCCGTACTATCAAAACAAGATGGGCGTCCATCTTTCGTTTCTATAATACGGTCGGGGATGCCCAAATCTCAACATTTAGATCGACTTTAGAGATGGTCGACCTAAATGTCAAGATGGGCGAACTTAGAGAAGGTCGTCCCCAGTTTTCACCCATAATGGAAACCGAGGATGCCCATCTCAAAAATGACCAAATCCAAGTCATTTGATTGTGGGAGGAGCCAGCATTCGTAGTGCACTGGTCCCCCTCACATGCCAGGACACCAACCGGGCACCCTAGGGGGCACTGCAGTGGACTTCACAAATTGGTCCCAAGTGCATAGCTCCCTTTCCTTTGGTGCTGAGCCCCCCAACCCCCCTCCAAAACCCACTCCCCACAACTGTACACCACTACCATAGCCCTTACAGGTGAAGGGGGGCACCTAGATGTGGGTACAGTAGGTTTATGGTGGGTTTTGGAGGGCTCACCATTTACCACCACAAGTATAACAGGTAGGGTGGGATGGGCCTGGGTCTGCCTGCCTGAGATGCACTGCACCCACTAAAACTGCTCCAGGGACCTGCATACTGCTGTGATGGACCTGAGTATGACATTTGAGGCTGGCAAAGAGGCTGGCAAAAAAAAGTTTTTAAAGTTGTTTTTTCAGGGTAGCAGGGGGTTAGTGACCACTGGGGGAGTAAAGGGGAGGTCATCCCCGATTCCCTCCGGTGGTCATCTGGTCAGTTTGGGCACTTTTTGAGACTTGGTCATGAAAAAAAATGGACCAAGTAAAGTTGCCCAAGTGCTCGTCTGGGACGCCCTTCTTTTTTCCAATATCAGCCGAGGACACCCTTCTTTTTTCCATTTATCGGCTGAGGACGACCATCTCTTAATTACGCCCCAGTCCCGCCTTCGCTACGGTGCCGACACGCCCCCTTGAACTTTGGTCATCCCCGTGATGGAAAGCAGTTGGGGACGCCCAAAATCGGCTTTCGATTATGCCGATTTGGGCGATCCTGAGAGAAGGACGCCCATCTCCCGATTTGTGTCAAAAGATGGGCACCCTTCTCTTTCGAAAATGCCCCTGCATGTATGCCAACTAAAACCTGGTGTAAATGCCCGTGCCTAACTTAGGCACATATTGGGCATATTCTATAACAATGTGTGTAATATTTAGGAACACCCACGACCCACCCATTCCCCTCCCATGGCCATGCTAATCTCTCAGTCACACACGCAGAGCACAAATGCCAAATACATAATAGGTGACCAAAAATGATAAACATGTTGAGATCTGCGCATAAGAATTTAAGAGCACCACTTTACAGAATATACTTAGAAAGTTGTGCGCATAAATTCTAATTAGTGCCAATTAGTGCTGATAATTGCTTGTTATTGACCAATTATCAGTACTGATAATTGGCTTGTTAAACAATTAAGTTGTGCACGCCCACATGACCAAATTGTGCGTGCAACATTAGTTGCCATATATAGAATCTGGGGGATTATGTTTCAACATTACACATTATTGGGCAAACTTGGGCACAGCTGATTCATACGGCATAGAATTCTTCAATAGCTTGCCTATTTATTTATTTTATTTATTTATTCATACTTGTATCCCACAATTATCCAAAAACGAGTTTCGGTTCCATGTGGCTTCATTTAGCAGTTGTTAGAGATTAACAGTTTGTGCTATTGATCAGTAGTTCACACTAGTGATGACACTGGAAAACCCAGATATATCAAAGTTTTTTTCTGTCATTTCAGGTAAGAAATGATACAGAATGACATTCCCAAACTAATACACATCATAGTGACCATTCACTGATCCCTTGTACCTTTTCCGCTTTTTCTACCTGAAAAGACAATTCTCCAGGAATACCTTCCAGATTTCTCTTAGATCCCCCTCATGGGTGGTCTAGGCACTTCTTCCTTGACTAGCCCAGCCTTCCTGTGACTGTTAGATCCAATTTCAAAGAACTCTAGAACATTCCGAGTCTCTGCTTTAATATATCCTCTAATGTCCCACACTTCACCCACTGAGATAGGTGTACAATAATTTTTTTCTCATCTTCTATCATATATGCCTATAATTTCATGCTGTTCATAGTGTTAAATATATTTGTCCTTCAAAAACATGAGGATGAGATAACATCAAAACATCAACTACTTTTGTCTTATATGCATCCCTCTCCTCTGGTGGGAAGATTATGGCTATCTGGGAAGGAATTCTTGAGTCCTTCCGTGACTGCTAGATCTCTGTTGGTCGACTCATTGTTGATTGCCTTCTGACCTTCCTCAGAGAGTTATCAGGTGCTCACCCCCTGTACTAAGGATGCCTACTAACTGTAGTACTGCCCCTTTTAATAGTCTGAACTCCACAGCCTGGGAAATCCGAGAGACTCAGTCCCTACTTTCTGTGCTTGAGTTCAGCTGTGTTTTACCTCTGTGTTTCACAGTTTCTCTATTTGCTCCTACAGTTGGCCATTTACACAACTGGATGTGCAGTCTCAGAATAGATAACTCCATATAGCACAACCCCACACAAGGACATGGACCAGCCGTTTCTACTATAAAAAGGGATGCATTTCACTGGAGAGGAATTCTCTTTGAAGTTCAGTATGAGGAAACTGTGTTCCTTTGTCTGTTGATTTCTGCTGTCTTTTGATATATAAAGGAGATAAGGTACAGTAAGAATTTATTTTATTTTATTATCTCTTTTGATTGTTTTCTTTTATGTATCAATCTCAACATAGCATGAAAGACCATCCTCTCCCTTTACTCTATATGCCCCTTTTACAAAGCCACGGTATTCATTAACGCATGCCAAATGTGATGAAGCCCATAGGAACTGAATGGGCTTTGTTGCATGTGGTGCACCGCTAATCGCTAGCGTGGCTCTGTAAAAGGAGCCCTATGTGTTTACCTTTTTCTTGATAAACTCTAAAGTCCAAAAGCCAAATCAAAAAAATAAGTTTTCAGTAATACTCGGAAAGACTTATATGAGTCTTCAAGCCGTAGGTGCTGAGAGAGCGAGTTCTAGAGGGCCAGGGCAAGGAAGAAAAAAGCAGATGAGCTTGTCGATTCCCAATGTGCTTTTGAAGGGGGTGGTAGGACCAATCTGTGTCAGTTAAAGAACAAAGCACAGACAACAGCGCTGGAGAAAGGCTTCAGCTGTCGGGGGTTGAGGACCTCCGCCAGCCAAACCAGGGGCTTCGGATCCAATTTGGGGGTGCCCAGGCCCTCAAGGCCCCCTGTAGCTAAGCCACTGAAATAACTTATCAAGGGGCTTCTGAGAGTCTCCTCTAGTGCATTAACAAAACATGTGTAGTGCCATAGGATAGTTGTGTTTTAGACTTTAGCTTTAAATGCAAGTACAGTCTCGATTATCTGACCTTCGCTAATCCGACCATCCGGCATATCCAATAGACCCCAATTCCTGGTGACATCATCATGTCTTTTTCGATTTTCTGGCATAACGCAGAGGGAAATTTCGCACCTGAGATAATTTGTTTCAGACCCAGGACCCTGCTTTTACAACCTTTGTTTATGCATTGTTTGAGGGGTTACCATTGTTTTCCATATTATTCGACTTGCTTATCTGACAATGGGTCAGTTCTGTTTACGTTGGATAATTGAGACTTTACTGTACTATAATTTTGCATTACTCATATACAATAATACCTCTCATTAATAAACACATATGAATGCTTAATATTGCTCTTAAAAAGGAACCCGAAACTTCCGAGCACTTTTAATGCCATGAGTCATGTTTATATTAACCTAACAGCTCCAAATGTAGCTCATCTCTGCATGATGCATTCACCATCCTAAACAATATCAGTGAGTTTGGTCAAAGGTTAAAAACAACTCATTCTCATCAAACTTTAAGACTTGGAGGCATGTACAGAAACCAGCTACTCTATTTTAATCCCACTGATGAAGCAGAAAGTGATGGCTTCTTCAAGCCCCCAGATTTCAAAGAATGAATACAATGGGTAACTTCAAACCCTTGATCTCTGTCTCTGACATCTCTTTGGGTAATGATCTGATGTTATTAAGGAACACTGTGGTGACCTGGTACATTAGACACACAGACTGTGGAATAACCACTTTGGATGTACAAAAAAGTTCCTGTTGGTTATCTTTTCAGCAGGATCCTCAACAGATAACTCCCAGACCAGTACACAGAATCTTCTATTGTGTGAGAGAGGAGGTTGTGAATACACCTGTATCCAGCCATGTGAATTGTAATTGAACCACTTGCAAGCTACTAGGGGTTTCAGTCACCTGATTAGCTGCTGTTGACAATGTCAAGGTTATCTCATTTTTTAAATGTAAGCTTTATTACAGATTTTTATTTTCTGAGATCAAATAAAGCCTTAGGACTTGGTTATCTGCTATTGAAGAGCTCTGATTGCATTTCATTCTTAAGCCTGCTCTCCTTGTGATTGTTTCCCAGCTTCTGTTTATAAGATACAAAGATGCTAATTATTCAGTATCTGTACTTGTATTCAAATACATGAATGAGATAAATGAACATGCACATTTTGTTTTTCAATGGAAGAGTAAGAGCTTGAAAACAATATGATCCTGGGCAAATGAGTAATTCAGGCTAATGCCACCTAGGTGACCATAGCTCAGTTTATAGCAGTCAGGCAGCAATAATCCAAAGTGCCCATGTTGGATTAAACTCTACAGCCCTTTTACCATATTGGGCTAGATTCTATATATCGCGCCTTAATTTCCACATGGAAATCAAAGTGTATTCTATAAAGTATGCTTTAATGTAGGCATACATTATAGAATATGCTGACTGCTGCTCTGTGTGACTAAAATGTAGTTGTGCTCAATTACATAAGAACATAAGTACAGTGCAATCCGCTTAAGTGCAAGGGTCTGGGACCAAAGAAATACATGCAGTTAACCGGAGCATGCACTTAACCGTTGTGACACAAAGAAGCTTGACATCTGATAAACATATGTACAGTACTGTTTATTATGCGTGCAGTATACAGTCTCCGTTAACTGACGTTATACAGTCTCCATTAACTGATGTTAGGCTTACTTGAAGTAATCAGTCATAGTCATAGACGAACATACACTCAACACATGGAAACAAATACAAAGAAAATACAAATACGCAATAAGACAGACCAAAAGGTCATACTATAAAACTAAAATAGGGCCAGATTACAAAGGCACGAAGAAATTATACCAACTCATGAACAAACTACTAGACATCACCTTGGTCACCACAACCAATACAGACATCCCATCTGCAGACAACCTTGCTAAATACTTCAATGAAAAAAATTGCAAACCTACATAACACGCTACCTCAGGACAATACCGATATCGAAAATTTCATCACTGGCTTGGACCCAACCCCTGGTGAATACCCAGCGGACTGAACCTGTTCAAACTTTGCTCTCCTCACCGCGGAAACAGTCACCCAGTCACTGTAAATTGGATATCTGCCCCAGCTACCTAATAAAATCCGCCCCCCACCACTTTATAGCAGACCTTACATCCCACAAACTACATGCTTCAACAAGGTCTCTTCCCTAAGGAAAATGGCAACATCCTACTCACCCCAATATCAAAAAATCCCAAGAAAATTTCAAACGAAATTACTAACTACCGTCCAGTAACATCAATCCCACTGGTGGTCAAACTGATGGAAAGCATGGTAACCAAACAACTTACTGATTATATAAACAAATTCACAATATTACATGAATCACAATCAGGATTTTACCCCCTCCATAGCACTGAAACAGTACTAATTACCCTCCTAGCCACATTCAAGCAGGAAATAGCAACAGGCAAAAGCATACTTCTCCTCCAATTTGACATGTCCAGTGCGTTCGACATGGTAAACCATAAAATACTACTAAGACTCCTAGATTACTTCAGGACTGGTGGACACATACTTAGTTGGATTAAGGGTTTCCTAACCACTAGAACATATCAAGTGAAATCAAGCTCAAACATATCACCACCGTGGAAAGCAGAATGCGGAGTACCTCAAGGATCACCACTATCACCGATCCTTTTCAACCTAATGATGACCCCACTAGCCAAATCCTTATCCAACCAAGGCCTTAACCCTTTCATCTATGCAGATAATGTCACAATATACATTCCTTACAAACGTGATCTGACAGAAATCACCAACGAAATCAAGCTCAGCTTGAATATAATGGACTCATGAGCAAACGCATTTCAACTAAAACTCAACACAGAAAAAATACACTGTCTCATCCTCTCATCCCAATACAATACGAACAAATCCACAAACATAAACACCCCAGATTATACCCTCCCTATCTCAGACAGCCTGAAAATTCTTGGTGTTACATTCGGCCCTAACCTCACACTAGAGAACCAAATGAAATATTCAACAAAGAAAATGTTCCACTCAATGTGGAAACTCAAACGCGTGAAACCATTCTTCCCAAGGGAAACATTTCGCAACTTGATACAATCAATGGTACTAAGCCATGTAAACTACTGCAACAGAATTTATGCGGGATGCAAAGAACAAATTATAAAGAAACTTCAGACCGCTCAAAACACGGCAGCCAGGCTTGTATTTGGAAAAACGCAATTCGAAAGCGCCCAACCCCTCTGAGAAAAACTGCACTGGCTCCCAATCAAAGAACGTATTGCTTTCAAAATCTGCACCCTGGTTCTTAAAATTATCTATGGCGAAGCCCCGGGATACATGACAGACCTCATAGACCTACCAACCAGAAACACAACAGGATCAACACAAACATACCTAAATCTCCACTACCCAAGCTTCAAAGGACTCAAATACAAATCAACCTATGCATCCAGGTAACTAATAATGTAGTCCTGGGTGGTTTTCCATTTAAAATAATAGGTGTCCAGTCTATCATTTGGGGGAGTGGGGGGTGATAGTAGCTCCAGAGGTCCTACACATAGAGAATTTATTTGGGGTGAAATTGCTTTAAGCAAAGAGAAAATTGGAAGAGACAGAAAATGGAAGAGTGATGCTAAAATATTTTTATGTTTATAGATTCTTGTTGTTTACAGGAATATTCATTTTGTACCTTTTTAAAAAATTTGTTTCAGGGCAATATCATAACTAATAATGCACCCTATTCACAAAGATTGTGCCCTTTTTCCAAAAATTATGCACTATTTATGAGTATGGTGAGCTATTTTTGAAGAGTGCACAGTACTGGGGAATAGTGCACACGCTTCCAAAAGAGAGGGCCCATTCATGAATGATGTGCAGTCTTTCTGAAGAGTGCACACAATTTCTGACACAGAAAAACACCCAAAATTTCAGGGGTCCGTTTACTAAACCGCTCTAGCGGCTGACCGTGCGCTAATGCTGATACGGCCCATTCAAAGTGAAAGACTGTGTTGGCAATAATGCACGGGCAGCCACTTGTGTGGCTTAGTAAACCGGAGCGTCAGTTTTTTCCTGTCATTTTGGGCAAGAAATGGCATGAAACAATGTGGGAAATGTTGACATTTTCCATGTTAGTTCAATTGAATGTACACCCCTGAAAGCAAACCTCTGCATCAAAAATTTAAAAAAAAAAGTCCTGGTGGATAGGAGGACATTCAAGGCCTGAATTGGATCAAATCCAAAAAGACAAAAGGTGAAAATATAGTAACATAGTAAATGACGGCAGACAAAGACCTGTACGGTCCATCCAGTCTGCCCAACAAGATAAACTCATTTTACATGGTATGTGATACTTTATATGTATACCCGAGTTTGATTTGTCCTTGCCTTTCTCAGGGCACAGACCGTAGAAGTCTGCCCAGTACTGCACTGTTCTTGTACTAAGTTCTGAAGCTAACGTTGAAGCCTCTTAAAATTTACACTCCAGCCCATCCCTATCTATTCAGTCATGATCAGGGCATAGACTATAGAAGTCTGCCCAGCTCCTGTTTTGTTTCCCAATTACCAGCATCGCCACCCAATCTCCGCTAAGAGTCCGTGGAACCATTCCTTCTAAACAGGATTCCTTTGTGTTTATCTCACGCATGTTTGAATTCCATTACCGTTTTCATCTCCACCACCTCCCGCAGGAGGGCATTCCACATATCCACCACCCTCTCCGTGAAAAAATACTTCCTCACATTAGTCCTGAGTCTGCCCCCCTTCAACCTCAATTCATGTCCTCTAGTTCTACCGCCTTCCTGTCTCTGGAAAAGGTTCATTTGCAGATTAATACCTTTCAAACATTTGAACGTCTGTATCACGCCGCCCCTGTTTCTCCTTTCCTCCAAAGTATACATGGTCAGGTCAGCAAGTCTCTCCTCATACGGTTTGCAACGCAAATCCTATACCATTTCTGTAGGTTTTCTTACTGCTTCCAGTCTTTTTCCATCTTTAGCAAGAAACGGCCTCCAAAACTGAATACAATACTCCAAGTGGGGCCTCACCAACGACTTGTAGAGGGGCATCAACACCTCCTTTCTTCTGCTGGTTATGCCCCTCTCTATGCAGCCTAGCATCCTTCTGGCCACGGCTGTCGCCTTGTCGCCTTATTTCTTCACCTTTAGATCCTCAGACACCAGCACCCCAAGGTCTCTCTCCTGAGTTGAGCTTACTAATCTCTCCCCTCCTATCCGGTATCTCTCTTTCGGGTTTCTGCACCCCAAGTACATCACTCTGCACTTCTTGGCATTAAATTTTAACTAGTAGTATGCTCTGGGGTATTAATAGCTGTCCGGTCTCTCTTATATTGATTAACTAGTAAGAAAGGCCCGTTTCTGAGGCCAATGAAACGGGCGCTAGCAAGGCCCTTTCAGTCCCATCCCCCTCCCCTTTTTCGTGGACTTACCCTCCGTGCTTCAGGGTCGTGGGCTTGCCCCTCCCCCCGCAGTGCATAGAGAGTGGCTGGCTGGCTCCCTCGCTGCCTCCGACCTTCTGCCTGCCTGCCTGCCTGCCTCACTCCCTCCGTTGGTCGGGGCTGGCTGGCTCATTGGCTCCCTCACTGCCTGGGTGCCTCACATAGTGTTGCAGATCGATGTGTGCCCCGCCCTCGCGTGAAACGTGATGACGTCGAGGGTGGAGCAATGTGATTGGTTGTCATTGCTCTGCCCTTGACGTTATCACGTTTGTCGCGAGGGCGGGTCAAACAGGCATGGGGAGAAATTCCGATCTCTGCCACCTCAGGGAACATTCTGATCTCTGCCACCTCAAAAACCGGAAGTTGCAGCGCTTCATTAGAACGTTGAGGTAGCGAATTATGTGCGGAAGAGGCGTGGCTGTGGGCGGGTCTCAGTGCGAGTGAGTGGTGCATGAGTGACAGTGAGTGGTGACAGCCTAAGTGCAGGGCTTCAGTGTTTCCCTACCACAGAGTGAGCTTTGAGGTGAGAATTATTTATATAGATAATACAGTCCAGAAACCATTCAGAAAGTATACTCTTTTTTTGTTATTTTTTAAAAATATGCAAGTAGTGCTCAGTAACTGGGTATGCCATACCGAACTGACTAGCAATTCTATTCCCAGTCATGCCCAACCTGCCACCTTCGCACCAGTACCTCCTCCCTACCAATGGTGTCAAAATAAGTATGAATTGTCAGAGAATCCCGTGCACCAAGGTGCACACAAAACTAATCAATAATGAATTCACTACTTATCTTTATGTTATAGTATGACGGCTTTTGGTTCCGTGTTGTCCAGTGGCTACCCAGTATCTTCCGTGATGTGTAGTGCGGTGAATAGTGCCTTAGAAGATGTTCCCTTTTTTTAATGTCAGTTCCCTACATGCTGGCATGTTTCACTAAAGCGCGTCTTCAGGGGAACGCTAATCTGTGGCGGGAACTGCCAAACTCAACCTTTCAACCGACCAGGATGCCGGTACAGACTGCCCCAATTTGACTGCCCCTATCGGACCGACCGTTCACTTGTCTATTAGATTGTAAGCTCTTTGAGCAGGGACTGTCTCTCTTTGTTAAATTGTACAGCGCTGCATAACCCTAGTAGCGCTCTAGAAATGTTAAGTAGTAGTAGTAGTAGTAGTTCTGCGCATGCCAACATGCAGTTAAACTCTGGAATTCTTTGCCAGAGAATGTGATAAAAGCAGTTAGCTTAGCGGGGTTTTAAAAGGTTTGGATAACTTTCTAAAAGAAAAGTCCATAAGCCATTATTAAGATGAACTTGAGAAAAATCCACTGCTTATTTCTAGGATAAGCAGCATAACATGTATTGTACTGTTTTGGGATCTTGCTAAATACTTGGAGTGGAGGAGTATCCTAATGGTTAGTGCAGCAAGTTTTGATCCTGGCAACCTGGGTTCAATTCCCACTGCAGCTCCTGGTGACCTTGCGCAAGTCAGTTAGGGGCCCTTTTACTAAGCCACGTAAGCATCTATGAGTGCCAAATGGAGTTACCGCCCGGCTACCACATGGATCTTGTGGTAATTTCATTTTTGGCGCACAGCCGATACATGCGTCCAAAAATAATATTTTCAGATGCGCGTATTGGGCATACACCAAGTGGCATTTGACGCACGTAGGTCATTACCACCTAGTTACTGCGTGAGACTTTACCACTAGGTCAATGGCTGCCGGAAAGGTTTCAGACCCAAAATGGACGCTCGGCAATTTTCATTTTGCAGCACGTCCATTTTTGGCAAAAAGTTAAAAAAAGGCATTTTTTACACGTGCGCTGAAAAATGATTCTGCACATGCCCAAAATACGCATCTACACTATCGCAGGCCATTTTTCAGTGAGCCTTTGTAAAAGGGCCCCTTAACCCTCTGTTGCCCCAGGTACAAAACTTAGATTATGAGCCCTCTAGGGACAGAAAAAGTACCTGTATATAATGTGTACAGCGCTGTGTACATCTAGTAGTGCTATAGAAATGATTAGTAGTATTAGTAGTACTTGTAACCTGGATTGGCCACTGTTGGAAATAGGATGCTGGGCTTGATGGACCTTTGGTCTGTCCCAGTATGGCAATGCTTATGTACTTATGTTATGTTAAATTACTGCAGGACACCTGAGCGTGCCCCACAGTAAGGTATTTTACAATGTGGTAAGCACAAGTTAGTTATTTCTTTGAATTGAGGTTTCTCTCCCTTCTTAATATGTGGACTGGAAGGTAGGGGATTCCAAATGGACACTTTTTTTTGTTACCCCGTGCTTTCCCACTCATGGCAGGCTCAATGCAGCTTACATATTGTATACAGGTACTTATTTGTACCTGGGGCAATGGAGGGTTAAGTGACTTGCCCAGGGTCACAAGGAGCTGCCTGTGCCTGAAGTGGGAATTGAACTCAGTTCCTCAGGACCAAAGTCCACCACCCTAACCACTAGGCCACTCCTCCTTTTCCTTGCATTTAATTACTTTGTGATCTGTTATGTATATTTATGTCTTCTTTTTGTATCAAGAGGGTTCTTGGATTATTATTTCAAATACCTGAAAATTAAAAATTAAAAACTAGATGACCGAGGAGTAAAAGGGGTGATCATGGAAGACAAAGCTGTAGCGGAGAGATTACATGAATTCTTTGCTTCAGTCTTCACTGAGGAAGATTTGGCTGGGATACTGGTGCCGGAAATGGTATTCGAAGCTGACAAATCAGAGAATGAATTCTCAGTAAACCTGGAGGATGTAATGGGGCAGTTCTACAAACTGAAGAGTAGCAAATCTCCTGGACCGGATGGTATTCATCCCAGAGTACTGATAGAACTGAAAAATGAGCTTACGGAGCTATTGTTAGTAATATGTAGTTTATCCTTAAAATCAAGTGTGGTATCGGAAGATTGGAGGGTGGCCAATGTAACATCGATTTTTTAAAAGGGTTCCAGAGGAGATCTGGTGACTCTGATGTCGGTGCCAGGCAAAATGGTAGAGATGTCGGTGCCGGGCAAAATGGTAGAGACTATTATTAAGAGCAAAATTACAGAGCATATTCAAAAGCATGGATTAATGAGACAAAGTCAACACGGATTTAGTGAAGGGAAACCTTGCCTCACCAATCTACTGCATTTCTTTGAAGGGGTGAACAAGCATGTGGATAAAGGTGAGCCGGTTGATATTGTGTATCTGGATTTTCAGAAGGCGTTTGACAAATAACCTCATGAAAGACTCCAGAGGAAATTGGAGAGTCATGGGATAGGAGGTAGAGTTCTATTGTGGATTAAAAACTGGTTAAAAGAGAGAAAACAGAGAGTAGGTTAAATGGTCAGTATTCTTAATGGAGAAGGTTAGTGGGGTTCCCTAGGGGTCTGTGCTGGGACCGCTGCTTTTTAACATATTTATAAACGACCTAGAGATGGGAGTAACTAGTGAGGTAATTAAATTTGCTGATGACACAAAGTTATTCAAAGTCGTCAAATTGCAGGAGGATTGTGAAAAATTACATGAGGACCTTACAAGACTGGGAGACTGGGCATCTAAATGGCAGATGACGTTTAATGTGAGCAAGTGCAAAGTGATGCATGTGGGAAAGAGGAACCCAAATTATAGCTACGTCATGCAAGGTTCCACGTTAGGAGTCACGGACCAAGAAAGGGATCTAGGTGTCGTCATTGATGATACGTTGAAACCTTCTGCTCAGTGTGCTGCTGCGGCTAAGAAAGCATATAGAATGTTAGGTATTATTAGGAAAGGAATGGAAAACAAAAATGAGGCTGTTATAATGCCTTTGCATTGCTCAATGGTGTGACTGCACCTCGAATATTGTGTTCAATTCTGGTTGCCACATCTCAAAAAATATATAGTGGAATTAGAAAAGGTGCAGAGAAGGGCAACGAAAATGATAAAGGGATTGGGACAGCTTCCCTATGAGGAAAGGCTAAAGCAGCTAGGGCTCTTCAGCTTAGAGACCTCTATCATATCTCCCCTCAATGATAGAGGTCTATAAAATAATGAGTGGAGTTGAATGGGTAAATGTGAAGCGTCTGTTTACGCTTTCCAAAAATACTAGGACTAGGGGGCATGCGATGAAGCTACATTGTAGTAAATTTAAAAAGAATCGGAGAAACTCTTTCTTCACTCAACGTGTAATTAAACTCTGGAATTCGATGCCAGAGAATGTGGTAAAGGCGGTTAGCTTAGAGGAGTTTGAAAAAGGTTTGGACGGCTTCCTAAAGGAAAAGTCCACAGACCATTATTAAATGGACTTGGGGAAAATCCACTATTTCTGGGATAAGCAGTATAAAACCACTATTTCTGGGATAAGCAGTATAAAATGTTTTGTACTTTTTTTTGGATCTTGCCAGGTATTTGTGACCTAAATTGGCCACTGTTGGAAACAGGTTGCTGGGCTTGATGGACCTTTGGTCTTTCCCAGTATGGCAATACTTATGTACTTATAAACCTTATCTAGCCACAGTATTTCCATTAGTAATGGAGGAACCGACCTTATCTGTCTGTGAGAGACGTTCAGAATGAAACAAAAGAAAGATACCTCCGGAAAATGTATTTATTTTAAATTTTTCTTGCCATCTGGAGCTGGAGTGTTGCAGAGATTGGATGCAAAGCAAACAGCTCTCAACAGAAGTGATGTAGTGAAAGAAATACAGTGTAGTTAACCTCTGGTGTCAAGTTCAACAAGCATCAGCAGAATTAAAGCACCCACTAGAATGTTCTAATACTGGTTTCACTGTTCTGTATCCAAGTATGAACTGGGTTGTTTTCTGCAAGTTTCCACAGCTCATACATTGCATGTTATGTAAAGGTGGATATCAATGTATTAAACAAAATACAATTTCTTTCAACAGATCAGATCGACTGTATACAATGCAGAACCCATACAATGCTGACATTGGGGTCCAGGATATTTGATCACATTATAAGTGAATCCACTTCATATGGAGTTGTGTTATATCTTTTGTCGTGAGCAGTTTGAATCTGTTTCTGATTCTTGTGCATAAAATTGTAAGTAAAAATATTTTCCACATACATCTGCAATCTGGTTCCAAGGTTTTATAAGAAGGCCTACCCTAAGGGGTCCTTTTACTAAGGTGTGCTGAAAACATGGTCTGTGGTAGTGTAGGCGCGGGTTTTGGGCACGTGCAGATCCATTTTTCAGTGTGCCTGCAAAAAATGCCTTTTGTAAATTTTTGCCGAAAATGGACATGCGGCAAAATAAAAATTGTTGTGCGTCCATTTTGGGTCTGAGACCTTACCGCCAGCCATTGACTTAGCAGTAAGGTCTAATGCTTTAACCAGGCGGTAATGACCTACGTGCATAGAATGCCACTTAATGCTCTGAATGCTCTGAACAAAGGCTCATCAGGACAGCAGTGACTTCCCAGTTCTCAGTACAAAGAAATTCAGAGAGACATATATAAGGTATTATAGGTAATGTAATGTAGTGGGACTTTTGTATTTCACTAACTCCCAAAATGGTTCAAAGCAGATAACAAAAGAAAATGTAAGAATAAGCATAAAGAATTATAAAAAGAATTTTTAGAACAGTTAAGTCTACATTATTTGGGAAAAAATGGTAGGGAAATGGGACTTGATATACTGCCTTTCTGAGGTTTTTGCAACTACATTCAAAGTGGTTTACATATATTCAGGTACTTATTTTGTACCAGGGGCAATAGAGGGTTAAGTGACTTGCCCAGTCACAGGGAGCTGCAGGGGGAATTGAACTCAGTTCCCCAGGATCAATGTCCACTGCACTAACCACTAGGCTACTGCTCCACTCCCAAAGTAGACTTAACTGTTCTAAAAATTCTTTTTATAATTCTTTATGCTTATTCTTACATTTTCTTTTGTTATCTGCTTTGAACCATTTTGGGAGTTGGTGAAATACAAAAGTCCCATTACGTTAACTAAATACCTTATATATGTCTCTCTGAATTTCTTTGTACTGAGAACTGGGAAGTCACTGCTGTCCTGATGAGCCTTTGCTGAGAGCATTCAGAGTCCGTGTTCTGCTACCCTGGAAGACTGCTAAAGGGGGGGGGTGGATAGATCATGGATTATTTGACATATCAGGAACTCCTAGCTCTTAAATCATCTGGAAAAGAATGGCAGATTTGGACTGCCTGATAACAAATTGAACTTTCCAACACTTTCTTATATCAGAGTGTGGAAAAAGATGGAAAATTGAGTAAACATAAATCTCTGGCTCGAGAAGATCTAGGATAAGAAGGGAATGAGAAACAGGTATTCAGGAGTAGAGCGATCAAATGTTTTCAAAATTATACATGCCAGTTTGAAATAAATGCAAGCATGCAAAGGCAACCAGTGAAGGCTAATCAGGAAAGGAATAGCTCTGTCAGATTTCTTTACATGAAAAATCAATTTCACAGCTGTGTTACGCAAAATCTGAAGCTTAGTATGTAATTTAACAGAGAGAACAATAGAGACTTTTACAAAAATCTAAGTGAGATAAAAAACGGACTTGAACAAGCATTGAAAATATTTATGTTCAAACAAATGGCAAGCACTACAGAACTGGAGAAGTAAAAAAAAAAACAGCCTTCACACTGAGTGATTAACCTGAGGTTTGAAAGACAAATTAGTGTCCAAAATGAAGTCTAAAACCTTAGATATATGTCCTACTTTCAGTGACGGACCATGGGATAGCAATACATTTTCTGAAATAAAATTGGTAGAGTGATCCATCCATAGCAATTCGGTTTTATCCTTGTTGATCTTAAAGCCATGCATCAAGTCATAATGCTCGAGCTTTGAAATACAAGTGGAAACTCTAGCAATGAAGCTACAAAGTAGTAAATTTAAAACAAATCGGAGATAATATTTCTTCACTTATGTGTAATTAAACTCTGAAATTCATTGCCAGAGAATGTGGTACAAGCATTTAGCTTAGCGGGGTTTAAAAATGGTTTGGATCCATAAGCCATTATTAAGATGGACTTGGGGAAAATTCATTTCTCATTTCTAGGATAAGCAGCATAACATGTATTGTACTCAGTGCTGTAGCGAGAGCGGCTGACACCCGGGGCGGTACGCCGCTGCACCCCCCCCCCCCCCCCCCCCCGGGTGCAGCACAGCGCCCCCCCCCCCCCCGGAGCGCATTCTTACCAAAGAGGAAGGGGGGGAGGGCTGCTCTGCCCCGAGTGCACATCGCTGGGAGCTGTGTCGGCTCCGCTGGTTCCCTGCTCTCTGTGCCCTGGAACAGGAAGTAACCTGTTCCGGGGCAGAGAAAGCAGTGAACCAGCGGAGCCGACAGCCCCCCCCCAGTGTCGTGCACCTGGGGCGGACCGCCCCACCGCCCCCCCCCCTTCCTACGCCACTGATTGTACTGTTTTGGGATCTTGCCAGGTACTTGTAACCTGGATTGGCTACTGTTGGAAACAGGATGCTGGGCTTGATGGACCTTCAGTCTGTCCCAGAATGGCAATCTTTATGTGTTTATGTTCTTATAAGTAATGAACTGGTCATCACTTACCAGGAGTAAAAGAAACATATCATCAGCGTAAGAATAAAACTTTACATCCAGAGAAGAAAAACCAAAAGCAAAAAAAGATAAATACATATGAATATGTAAAATATAGGAGAAGGTGAGGAGCAGGAACAGGAGAATGACAGACCAAAGGAGGAGCAGAAGCATGAACGTAAGGGGGTGGAGGGCGGCCCGAGTGGGGGGTGCAGCGGTGGCCCCTGAGGCCCAAGTAGGGAGGCGGCGGCCCTGCCCCAGGCCAGGCTCTGTCTCTCTGTGGCCCTGGACGTCATACTGAAAATGCCCCTCTTAGGTACCAAAAATAGGCTCCTTCTTAGACTTCCTACCTAGGCAACCTGTTATACCTAGAAGGAAATTTTATAAATCATTTTTACATGTAAAATGCTGACGTAGGTGTTTAAATAGCTTCATAAAATTGGTTCATGCCTAAAAGTATGTGGTGCACACTGGCTTGTTCTTGTACACGTAAGCTTACTCCAGGGCAGATTTTGGGTTGAGCATTATATAAAATATGTCAAATCATATGTGTGTACATTTAGAACTTTTTATTGATTGTTAACTGCTTAGTTTTGCATTAGTATGGGCAGTATAGCAAATTTTAATAAACTAAACTACCTGTTCTTGAGCAGGTATAATATTGGTGCCTTCCTTCTAGAGTCTAGACATGATTTCTGTAGGATCTGTGCTGATATATTATTAAGACAATATAATACCATCAGAGTTCAAACGCCATGCAAGAATTTCAAGTCCAGCCAAAATTTCCAATTGTTTTTATTATAAAAACTTCAATATCCTTGTATCAAAACATTAAAATATATTCTTCCACCTTCATTCTAGTTCTTATGAAAATTATGATTTTTTTTTCTTCTTTTGTCATTCTTTATGAGAATCAATATACAAAAGGAAGTTGCACCTCATTTATTTGGTTGAAAACCCAACGGGAACCCGTTTTGCTCCACAACACGGGTTTCTTCAGGAGTTTATCGGCCAATAATCAAACGGGTGTAGCCAGGTCAAAGGTGTGCCAACTTCCTTTAAATGTTAGTGTTTCACATAAAATATCAAACATAAAGAGTTATTATTCTAGAAAATCATTCTCTTGCTTTATAAACAGGAATAATGTATCTATAAAGAGTTTTCTTGCTTAACTTTCATCAAAGATTGCACATCAATATTTTGCATATTGTTTGAACTTCTAGCCCAATGACTTACTGTGTTTTTGTATATCATAAATACATTAACACCTTCACCAAGTGATTATATTCCAAACCATATCATCTGTTGACACTGTCTGATCTTTACCACCTAAAAATGTATAGACCTAAATGCATTAGTTATCATTAAAAGCTTTATCCCCCCCCCCCCCCCCCCCCCCCCCCCACATACACACTTTTACAATGCCATGCTAGTGGCTGCCGGTGTGGTAATGCCACACAGCCTATTTTCAGCGGCACTTAACCAGTTAGACCTGCTGAAAATAACTGGTTAGCACTGAACAGAAAACTAGCTATTTTGGGGGCCTAACTGGGGCGCCATCAGCTCATAATTGGTTAAATGCCAATATTCAGCCTTAACCGGCCAGGTTAGCTGCATAAACAGAACTACATAAAAGTCAGTCCTATCTTTATGCGGTAACCCATAGCCGGTTAAGGGGTCCTTTTACTAAGCCGCATAAGTGTCTATGTGCACCCAATGTGTGGCAAAATAGAGTTACTGCCCGACTACCACATGGCTCTTGTGGTAAATTCATTTTTTGGTGCGTGTCCGATATGCACATCTGAAAAATATTTTTTATTTTCGGGCACATGTAATGGAGGTACGTCAAGTGGCATTTTGCACGCGTAGGTCATTACCGCCTGGTTACTGTGTGAGTCTTTACTGCTAGTTCAATGGCTGGAAGTAAGGTCTCAGACCCAAAATGGACGCGTGGCAATTTTCATTTTGCCGCATTTCCATTTTCAGCAAAAATTTTAAAAAGGCCTTTTGTACAGGTGCGCTTTAAAAAAATGGATCAACGCATGCCCAAAACCCACATGTACACTACTGAAAGCCATTTTTCATTGTGCCTTTGTAAAAGGACCCCTCAATGCTGAATATTGCACTTAACCGGCTATGCTTAGCCGGGAATTCAATTCTAGAGCCCAGACAGGACCCAGCATTGAACTTCTGGGCATATCTCTGGCAGTAGTCAGCAAATGCCGAGTGCCTCTGGCTGAATAAATTTACATATAGTCCTATCAATACTTAATATAAGATATTGTCAGCCGCTCCTCCCGGCCGGGTAATTGTCTCTCTCACTTATCCGTGCTGTCTGCTTCTGACTCCACACTCGTCCGTGCAGTTCGCTCTCACTGCCACACAGTTCCGCTAGCACGGCGATGCAACACAGATCAGCTGGCCGGTCTTTTAAACAAAGTTCAGCTAGTTAGACTTTAAACACAATTCTGCTAGCCAGGCTTCAAACACAGTTCGGCTAGCCCAGCCTTCCCACAAAGTTCAGCTAGTCAGGCTTTAAACACAGTTCCGCTAGCCAGGCTTCAAACACAGTTCGGCTAGCCCAGCCTTCCCACAAAGTTCAGCTAGTCAGGCTTTAAACACAGTTCCGCTAGCCAGGCTTCAAACACAGTTCGGCTAGCCCAGCCTTCCCACAAAGTTCAGCTAGTCAGGCTTTAAACACAGTTCCGCTAGCCAGGCTTCAAACACAGTTCGGCTAGCCCAGCCTTCCCACAAAGTTCAGCTAGTCAGGCTTTAAACACAGTTCTGCTAGCCAGGCTTCAAACACAGCTCGGCTAGCCCATCCTTCCCACAAAGTTCAGCTAGTCAGGCTTTAAACACAGTTCTGCTAGCCAGGCTTCAAACACAGTTCCGCTAGCACGGCTTCGAACACAGTTCCGCTAGCACGGCTTCAAACACAGCTCGGCTAGCCCAGCCTTCCCACAAAGTTCAGCTTAGCTAGGCTTTTTTCCCCAGCACAGCTTAGCCAGGCTTTTAAAGATCCACCACCCTCACTTGTCAACACTTTACCTCTTGACAACCACCCGCTGGATCTCTCCTGACTATTACTCTTTTCTGATACTTTTGGGCTCCTCTCGAAGTCACTCTTCTTCTCTAGCCACTTCCTCTCCCACCTCCATTTCCTCTTCCACACCTTCTCCTCCTACCTGCTCCAACTCCTCCCATTCCACCCCCCATTCTCCACCCCCTCCCTCAGGTGTTCCACCCTCTCCTCAGCTGATTCCATCTCCAAATCAGCCCCCTCTCCTTTCCTCTCATGTGGCTCAGGTACTCGTTTGTCCTCCTCTCTCCTATTCTTCCAGGCAGTCTGAAATCTGTGTTCTCTACGCTCCTGCCTCCGCCCCTCCCGCAATGCATTCTGGGATCTGTAGTTTTTCCACTCTGGCTTTTCTCTCTTCCCCCCTGCATTCTGGGCTCTGTGGCTTCTCTGATTCTCACAATATTTAATGTCATGCAATTGTTTTTTCAGATGTCTCCATGGTGAAGATACTCAGAGGCAGTATGCCTGAGCACATTCTGGAGGTCTGGGAAGTTGTTCTAGTGGTCCTGTTAACCATAATAGTTATGTGCTCGATGATTGGACTACTTCCAGTAGCCATGGTACTATGGAGGATGTGGCAACTGCAGACAATTTCCCTGGAAGGAACCACATAATGGACTCTAAACTTCACCTTGATGATCAGCACAGACAGGTTAATAACAAGGGCTTTAAGATACTGTAGGAGAGAGATATTTGTGAAAGGTAGAGCTACAACCTGTTTCTGCTCCTCTCTGTTGGAAGCCCTGCCAACCCCCCCCCCCCCCCCAAAAAAAAAAAAAACACAAGCTGTGGGAAAGATCCTATTTTAAAGGCTGGAATGAAGTCCAAGGACTATTCCCAGAAGGTTGATTTAGGGGCTCATTTTCGTAACAGAAAAACATCGAAAAAGTGGCACAAAGTGGCTAAAACATCTAAATTGCTAATTTTTGAAACACATTTTTAAGACTTGTTCTATGCAGATCATCTACAGTGCATCCAAATTGCAAGGGAGCATGTCCAGGGCATGTTGGGGTGGGATTTGGACATTCCTAAAACTTGGACATTTTTGTGCCATAATGCAAGAAAACAAAAACGCCCAAGGCGACAATTTAGATGTTTTGGTCTGAAACCTGTTTTTATCATGACTAAGTCAGAGAAAGGTGCCATAAATGACAAGATGACCACTGGAGGGATTAAGGCATGACCCCCCCCCTTACTCCCCCATGGTCACTGATCTCCTCTCACCCTCAAAAAATGTGAAAAACAAAACATACCAGCCTTTATGATAGCTTCAGATGTTATGGTCAGTCTTATTAGAGCAGCAAGCAGGTCCCCAGAGTAGCCAAGTGGTCAGTGCAATGCACTCTAGCTCCAGCCCCGGGACAAAAAACAGAGTTCAATTTAGTTCAGTTTTATATTCAGGGCCACTCTAACCTCACTCATCCATTCCAGTTCACCTGCAGGTCGAGCTTGGGAGAGGGTCTATGGTCCAGAATAGCGAACTAGGGGTTTGGGAGGTCAGATTCTCTCACCAGTTCTGGGTTCCATTCAGCTCTTCAGTCCAGGAAATACACAACACTCCAAAAGTTTAATAACAAAACTTAACTTTTATTTGCAAACTGCGGCAACATGCAGATTTTAACTTCAACCTCCTTTCCAGCAACAGTTACTTGATAAACTCCAAAGCAACCTTAACATTCACCTTCTGTTATTCTCAGAGGGAACACCTTTGCCACTATCCTCCTCAGGTATATCTACAGGGGAATTCTCACTCAGGGCTATTTACACATACACAGTTTCTCTTGTCCATGCTAGTCCTGTAGAGGGATATTACCCCCAAAGGCTATACTCCTCTTCTTAACACTGATTCACTTTTGTGGGCTCAGGCTTCCCTTGATCTGACCCTCCTCCAGCGGTACGAGCTGTCCCTGGCCCTGGTTCCCTGATCCTGAGCTGGGCATTCTTCTACCAGCTACCAGAGCTGTTCCACAGCACTATACAATGGCAGAGATTAGTGAATTTTGTGTAAGTTTGATGAGTGCTTTGTATACGCAGCATTGGTACAGTTGTTGACGCGAGTCTCATCATCATTTTCAATCACGGTTCATGTTGAGTCTTTGTTACCTACCAATAAAATTCCTGCACCACACCGTTTGCTTTGGGACTCCTTTGTCACCTTTTTTTGCAATCCACCACACACCAAGGCAGATTACAACCAAACATACATAATCATTAGTGGTAATAAAAGACATGCAAAACAAGCTTAATTCTAAAAACAGTAATTATCAATAACATTATCAAATCACATAAAAACACATGTGCCTCTCAATACGCAGGCAGCACTCTGCTGTAAAATATTCTCAATGGTCAGTATTCTCAATGTAGAAGGGTAGTTACTGGGGTTCCCCAGGGGTCTGTGCTCGGACCTCTGCTTTTTAACATATTTATAAATGACCTAGAGATGGGGGTAACTAGTGAGGTAATTAAATTTGCTGATGATGCAAAGTTATTCAGTCATTAAATCGCGGGAGGATTGTGAAAAATTACAAGAGGACCTTACGAGACTGGGCGTCTAAATGGCAGATGATGTTTAATGTGAGCAAGTGCAAAGTGATGCATGTGGGAAAGAGGAACCCGAATTATAGCTATGTCATGCAAGGTTCCACGTTAGGAGTCACAGACCAAGAAAGGGATCTAGGTGTCGTCATTGATGATACGTTGAAACCTTCTGCTCAGTGTGCTGCTGCGGCTAAGAAAGCAAATAGAATGTTAGGTATTATTAGGAAAGGAATGGAAAACAAAAATGAGGATGTTATAATGCCATTGTATCGCTCCATGGTGCGACTGCACCTCGAATATTGTGTTCAATTCTGGTTGCCACATCTCAAAAAAGATATAGTGGAATTAGAAAAGGTGCAGAGAAGGGCGACGAAAATTATAAAGGGGATGGGACGACTTCCCTATGAGGAAAGGCTAAAGCGGCTAGGGATCTTCAGCTTGGAGAAAAGGCGGCTGAGGGGAGATATGATAGAGGTCTATAAAATAATGAGTGGAGTTGAACGGGTAGATGTGAAGTGTCTGTTCATGCTTTCCAAAAATACTAAGACTAGGGGGCATGCGATGAAGCTACAATGTAGTAAATTTAAAACGAATTGGAGAAAATGTTTCTTCGCTCAATGTGTAATTAAACTCTGGAATTCATTGCCAGAGAATGTGGTAAAGGCAGTTAGCTTAGCGGAGTTTAAAAAAGGTTTGGACGACTTCCTAATGGAAAAGTCCATAGACCGTTATTAAATGGACTGGGGAAAATCCACTATTTCTGGGATAAGCAGTGTAAAATGTTTTGTACTTTTTTGGGTTCTTGCCAGGTATATGTGATCTGGATTGGCCACTGTTGGAAACGGGATGCTGGGCTCGATGGACCTTTGGTCTTTCCCAGTATGGCAATACTTATGTACTTATCCTATATAATAAAAAGCACCTCCAACGTTCTGAAGCTGAGAAAGTGAAGCCTTGAAGCATTCGTGCTCCTGCTGTATCCATCTCCTGAAATGACGTCACGTACTTCCGTGTTCGTAAAGACCAATCACTGGCAGCGAATGCTGCAGAGTTGCCAGGCAACGGAACGCGACGTCACACGCATGAGAGTGTTGTTGCCCCTCCCTCTCTTCCTCCCTCCCTCCCTTCCAGTTCCAGGCCCCCTACCTCCAAATTTTAAAAGTCAACTTCTTACGACATCGGGTTTACGGCGGCCGACAGCAGCAGCGGTAACAGGCGTGCAGGCTCGACCCTTCTCTCTCTCTCAGCTCTGGTCCCGCCCTTGCGAAAACAGGAAATGAGGGCGGGACCAGAGCTGCAGAGACAGAAGGGCCGAGCCTGCACGCCTGTTACTGCTGCTGCTGTCAACCGCCGTAAACCCGAGTTCGTAAGCGAAGTTGACTTTTAAAATTTGGAGGTAGGGGGCCTGGAACTGGAAGGGAGGGAGGGAGGAAGGGATGGACGATGACACCCTCATGTGTGTGACGTCGCATTCCAAAGGGGGGGACCCTGAAACTCGGAGGGAGGGAGGGGGGACCCTGAAATTGGAGGGAGGGGACGACCCTAGAACTCGGAGGGAGGGAGGGGACCCTGGAACTCGGAGGGGGGAGGACCCTGGAACTTGGAGGAAGGACCCTGGAACTCAGAGGGAGGGTATGGACGACCCTGGAACTGGGAGGGAGGGAATAAGGGAGGAGGGACACTGGAACTGGGAGGGAGGGAGGGGGGCCATGGCACACACTCTCATTCTCACACACACACGCTTTCTCTCACAGACACACTCGCACCCAGTCTCTCTCTCTGTCACACACACACACTCACTCTCTCTCTCTCACACACAGTCACTCTCTCAAACATACACACTCCAAGGAAAACCTTGCTAGCGCCCGTTTCATTTGTGTCAGAAACAGGCCTTTTTTACTAGTATACTTAAAATACTTTCTTGAAACACATACATACCCTCCTCATCAACAAGTCCCATTCTGAGATAAGGGACCTTGTTTTTCCATAAAAATCTTGACACCCAACTATTGACAGAGGATAATGTTCAGCATGGTACATTGCATGAAACATTCTTAAAATACATGAGATGAGGCAAAATGCACACCTTCAGCAAATGGATACATCCCAGCCAGAACACAGGGCAAAATAAAGCTTTATTGTCCTTCCAGGTGAAAGTGTCTGCCAGACTCATTGTTTGAGACCTATTAGTGCTAGTAGATACCAGTAGCAGTTTGTTTATTGATGACACCTCATTTTTCCCCTAATGGGAAGCAGGGGATAAAGTAATATCACTGACTAATGCGGTGAGTAGAACCTGTGTGAGTTCAGTCTCTTGTTACGAGTTCAGTCTCTTGTTACAGACATATGGAGGGGCTCATTTTCAAAACACAAAAACATTATAAGGTGGCAGAAGGACATTTTTCTCCAAAAATGTCCAAGTTGCAATTTTTGACACTCTGATTTTAGATGTTTTTCTCTGCATTTCGCCTAAATTTCAAGGGAGCATGTTGGGGGCGTTTTTTTTTTTGGGTGGGACACAGGTGGCACCAAAAGATAGACATTTTTCTACAATAATGGAACACAACAAAAAATGTCTAGAGCTAAAATTAAGATGCTTTTCGCTAGAGCTGTTTCAATCACAAATAAGTGACCAAAAGGTGCTCTAAATGACTAATTGACCACTGGAGGGATTAATGACATATTAAAGAGGTGAATGAAAAAAGAAAAATGTAGACCACATGTAATAAGTGTTTTTCAATAAAACATTACATTTAATTCATATATCTGAAATAACTTGTACAGTATTTGAATTGCACTATTTACTACATAGCTGTTTCTTTTTCTGTCAGCATAGGAAAAGGTGATCTATTTTAATTCTGTTCACTGACAAGACTACCATCCAAAGGGAATCAGTATCTTGCCATGATCCCCATACTCTTCACATAAACCTCTAAACCTAATTATTTTTAGTATTTGGTTTAGTGTGCCACAGGGATCAAGGAAACCTGAAAGTATGTTCACCTGAAAAAAGCCCCCCCTCCTTCCTTCCTACCCAGTCCACAAGACTCAAAGCCCTCCTCCCCACCAAACCCTCCTCCCGGATCTATCTGGCAGTCTTAGTGGAGGCGATGGGAGCAGCAGCAAAGCCCACTTGCTCCTATTCTTTATGGCTGCCATAGGAAAATCACTTCTGCGACCTCTCTCGGCAGCTTGCGGTACTCGTGTAGTACCGTGAGGCTGCTGCAAGAGGTTGTAGCAGCCATTTTCCTATGGCAGCCTGGGGACAGGAGCAAGTGGGCTTTGCTCCTTCCTCCATTGCCCTCACTAGGACCACCAGGGCTATCAGCAGGGCCGCCAAGAGGAGGGGACAGGGGGGACAAAATTCCCAGGGCCCGGCGCTGCAGTCCCACCCGCCACCGGGCCCCTTCCACCCAAACCTCCGCCAGCAGCAGTGCTGTCTTCTGTTCTGACTCTGGCGTGTGCGGCCCACACAGACGCGCTCCTCTCAGCTATCTTCACTGTACTCTGCAGGGCTTCTGTGCGTCTGACGTGCAGGACATCAGACGCACAGAAGCCCTGCAGAGTACAGTGAAGATCAGCTGAAAGGAGCGCGTCTGTGTGGGCCACGCACGCCGAAGACAGCACTTCTGCTGGCAGGGGTTTAAGTGGAAGGGGCCCGGCCCGGTGGCGGAGGCGGGTGGGACTGTGGCGCCGGGCCCCCCCGAGGGGGGGCGACAACCTGGGGGGGTGGCAGTGGGGGCGGGGACAGGGGCCTGGGGGCAGCCTTATCCTGGGCCCGGCCCAGTCTCTCGGCGGCCCTGGCTATGAGGTAGGCCCTGGGGGGGGGGGCCTACTTATACCACAAGGGAAGTTGGGGGTTGCAAGGATGGTCATGGGGTGGGAAAGAGATGGGGCTGTGGTGGAGGGGGGCTGTCATTGCTTTCAGGAGGGTGGGAGACGGATTGGGCATCGGAAGGGGGTGTTGCAGGATCTAAAGGTTAACCGGGCACCAGTCGATATCCAGACTAGTGCCTGGTTGCCTTTGCTGCATAAAGTTAGGACAGCTTTTTTTCTGTCCTGCGGGGCCCTTTTACTAAGCTGCGTAGGTGCCTACGTGGACCCAACACATGCCAATTCGGAACTACCGCCCAGCTACCATGTGACCCGGGCAGTATTTTCATTTTTACGTGCGTTCACTACACGCGCTGGAAAATATATTTTATTTTCCGTACACATGCTGACGATTAACGCACGAGACCTTACCACCAAGTGAATGGGTGGGGGTAAGATCTCAGGCACAAAATGGGTGCATACCAAATTTTCATTTTGCTGCACATCCATTTTCTGCAAAAAAAAAAAGGGCCTTGCGCGTCCAATACACGCATTTACACCAGCGCAGGCCAATTTTTGGTGCACCTTAGTAAAGGACCCCTATATGCGGATGGTTAGCTGGTTAGTAGACTGAAAATCTCTGCTATCTGGCTAGCTTTCTGCACCACCTTGTCTTTGCCCTGACTCCGCCTCCACATTGCCCACAAACTAGCTGGTTTCGGCATGGGTCGTTAGAGGGGATATTCTGTGGCACCAGACCGGTGATTTAAGTGGCCAGGAGCCTCTCCTGGCTGCTTAAGTCGCTTTGAGTATCGACCCCTTCGAATCTTAATTCACTGTTTGTTTGAAAATTGTTTTAACAGATAAAATGTGTCCCTGAATTAAGTCCTTTTTTCTGCTCTTTGTGTTGTTGAACTCCCTGATTTCTGCAAAAGAGGTACATAAGAAAATGTAATGTTTTGAAGCACCATATGTTTCTTTTAGAAATGTGTATAAAATACAGACTTTTTTTTTTACATTGCATACATGTGTATCGTCTTTTCCATTTTCTTCTAAGTGTATTGCAAAACTGGTAACAAGAGTTCATTGACAATGCTCAGCACTTTTTCCTGGTCTTTACCACTTTACTGTGATACCTGATGGGGATTCCTGAAGATCCGAGAAGGTAAACGTCAAATAGATAACGAGAACCAGCTTCCAGCCCCATGATCGTTTCTGTAGTCACTGCTTTCTGAAGATTGATATCATGAAAATATTTGCACAACACTTTCTCTGATTTGTGTCTGGCTTCAGGGCCTGGACAGTGGTTGGAGTTGACCACTTCCTTCCACATATGATTCTTCTTAAGTTTTTTCCTGTACACACAATATTTGCTCCGTTCTTGTGTGCCCAGCCAGGCAATGGTAATAGAATTGCAGGTTCTCAGTTTGTTGAAGGTCTTAATTCGTAAGCTTTCTGGGAGAAGAGGGAACAATGGCTTGTAGAAATGAAAGGACACCTGGACTTTCACGGAAGAGCTGGAAGACTCCTCCGCTGATTTCAGCTGGACAAGGTACAGGTCCAATAACTTTCCCCTCAGGGCGAAAGACTTAAAACCCTCAAAACTTTCTGAAATTAGTATCTTACCATTCTTGAATATTTGAGCCCAGACTTTGCCCTTACAAGACTGAAAGGTGAAATGGACAGCCTTCTGCTTGGCCTGGTACCGTAAGCTGTAGATTCTCTGCTTTTTCCCAATAAAGTGGAGCTGAATGGTTTTTCCCTCCTTGAGCTCTATAAATTTGGGTTCAAGTTTTTTAAGAGTTTTTGCAAAGGTCCCTGTGTAAGCAGCACTGGAATTAGTAACAAGATTGACCACAAAAACATCAAAGTAATACTGAGTATTGGGACTCAGGCTGGAAACTGTGTAAGTATTCTTGGGGCCAACACAAATCTGCCTGACATCCTCATTGTTAGCTGTGTTAATAATGCTTAATGCCTTGCTAGACCCTATCATTACCAGTTGAGGATCCAGAACATAGGGGAAGAGGGATGAGGCTAGTGGTGTTGTCTCTTTTCCCTCAGAATACCTGAAAGCTGTTTCCGCTGCACACAAGCTCTTATAGTTGTGTCTTTGGTTTACAAGAAGACAGTAATGAATGTTCTCTTTGTGGTACAATATGGATGGACTGGGTTGCCAGGTCAAGGTGATGGTGGTATGGCCAGTGCCAATAATGTCTATACGCGGGTCCAGAGGGAGTTCAGGAAACAGATGCCCTAGCCTTGTGTCTGTTGTGAAATACACTGTAATATGGGTATCTCTCTCTCTCGATAGAAATTCCAACATAAAGAGATCAGGGTAAGAAGACATGCCTACATATGTTTCCACTGAGTTTCCCTGAGAATGAAAAAGGGTGGACACAGTCTTCAGATTCATCTGAGATTCAGGGGATCCTGGTTGGTCATTCGATTCTACAGCACAAGGAAATATTCACAAGCATAAGTGGTGATTGACAATAACCTCATAATATTACAAAATTAGCATCATAACAGTCATCCTTTATTGATATGCATGAGGTTTGGGTTGATTTACTCAGAAAGTTTAACATTACATTCTATTTTTATGTTCAGTAAAATTATTTGTCAAACATCAACATTTTAAATTAATCACACCTAAAGACTACAAAAAATGTAAAGATAGTCTGTGCTTAGTATATCTGAAACCAGATTTGCAACCAGATTGTCAGCCAAACCCAGTGATATCAATACTGGTGATCAGTGCTATCAATTGATATCAAAGGTGATCAACCCTTTCAATGATGTTTACATTTTGTAAGAGATTTTTTTTTTTTTTTTTTGGGGGGGGGGGGGGGGGAGTTATCAAAGTAGACTACAGTTAAGTTGAGCTGTTTTACTGTTAACCTGGGTTATTAGTAACTAGATCTCATTGCATAAATTAGCACAGGTTATGGTAAAATAACACATCTTAATGGTAGCCCATATTGATAACCCCCCTCCCCCCATTCTCTTCTCTGTCTGCATATTTGTCTGAGTCTTTTTTGATTGTTAGATATAACCACATTTTCTCTGCACTGAGAAAACCTTGATAGGGGGATTTTGAGTGTGAATCCAATATCCAGTGAGGATGGCTGAGTGAGGACATATTGTGAGGTGTCCCATAAGTACATAAGTACATAAGTAGTGCCATACTGGGAAAGACCAAAGGTCCATCTAGCCCAGCATCCTGTCACCGACAGTGGCCAATCCAGGTCAAGGGCACCTGGCACGCTCCCCAAACGTAAAAACATTCCAGACAAGTTATACCTAAAAATGAGGAATTTTTCCAGTCCATTTAATAGCGGTCTATGGACTTATCCTTTAGGAATCTATCTAACCCCTTTTTAAACTCCGTCAAGCTAACCGCCCGTACCACGTTCTCCGGCAATGAATTCCAGAGTCTAATTACACGTTGGGTGAAGAAAAATTTTCTCCGATTCGTTTTAAATTTACCACACTGTAGCTTCAACTCATGCCCTCTAGTCCTAGTATTTTTGGATAGCGTGAACAGTCGCTTCACATCCACCCGATCCATTCCACTCATTATTTTATACACTTCTATCATATCTCCCCTCAGCCGTCTCTTCTCCAAGCTGAAAAGCCCTAGCCTTCTCAGCCTCTCTTCATAGGAAAGTCGTCCCATCCCCACTATCATTTTCGTCGCCCTTCGCTGTACCTTTTCCAATTCTACTATATCTTTTTTGAGATACGGAGACCAGTACTGAACACAATACTCCAGGTGCGGTCGCACCATGGAGCGATACAACGGCATTATAACATCCGCACACCTGGACTCCATACCCTTCCTAATAACACCCAACATTCTATTCGCTTTCCTAGCCGCAGCAGCACACTGAGCAGAAGGTTTCAGCGTATCATCGACGACGACACCCAGATCCCTTTCTTGATCCGTAACTCCTAACGCGGAACCTTGCAAGACATAGCTATAATTCGGGTTCCTCTTACCCACATGCATCACTTTGCACTTGTCAACATTGAACTTCATCTGCCACTTGCACGCCCATTCTCCCAGTCTCGCAAGGTCCTCCTGTAATCGTTCACATTCCTCCTGCGACTTGACGACCCTGAATAATTTTGTGTCATCGGCGAATTTAATTACCTCACTAGTTATTCCCATCTCTAGGTCATTTATAAATACATTAAAAAGCAACGGACCCAGCACAGACCCCTGCGGGACCCCACTAACTACCCTCCTCCACTGAGAATACTGGCCACGCAATCCTACTCTCTGCTTCCTATCTTTCAACCAGTTCTTAATCCATAATAATACCCTACCTCCGATTCCATGACTCTGCAATTTCTTCAGGAGTCTTTCGTGCGGCACTTTGTCAAACGCCTTCTGAAAATCCAGATATACAATATCAACCGGCTCCCCATTGTCCACATGTTTGCTTACCCCCTCAAAAAAATGCATTAGATTGGTGAGGCAAGACTTCCCTTCACTAAATCCGTGCTGACTTTGTCTCATCAGTCCATGTTTTTGTATATGCTCTGCAATTTTATTCTTAATAATAGCCTCCACCATCTTGCCCGGCACCGACGTCAGACTCACCGGTCTATAATTTCCCGGATCTCCTCTGGAACCTTTCTTAAAAATCGGAGTAACATTGGCTACCCTCCAGTCTTCCGGTATTACACTCGATTTTAGGGACAGATTGCATATTTCTAACAGTAGCTCCGCAAGTTCATTTTTTAGTTCTATTAATACTCTGGGATGAATACCATCAGGTCCCGGTGATTTACTACTCTTCAGCTTGCTGAACTGACCCATTACATCCTCCAAGGTTACAGAGAATTTGTTTAGTTTCTCCGACTCCCCCGCTTCAAATATTCTTTCCGGCACCGGTGTCCCCCCCAAATCCTCCTCGGTGAAGACCGAAGCAAAGAATTCATTTAATTTCTCCGCTACGGCTTTGTCCTCCTTGATCGCCCCTTTAACACCATTTTCGTCCAGCGGCCCAACCGACTCTTTGGCCGGTTTCCTGCTTTTAATGTATCTAAAAAAGTTTTTACTATGTATTTTTGCTTCCAACGCTAATTTCTTCTCAAAGTCCTTTTTTGCCCTCCTTATCTCCGCTTTGCATTTGGCTTGGCATTCCTTATGATCTATCCTGTTACTTTCAGTTGGTTCTCTTCTCCACTTTCTGAAGGATTGTTTTTTGGCTCTAATGATTTCCTTTATCTTACTGTTTAGCCACGCCGGCTGACGTTTAGTCTTTTTTCCCTTTTTTCTAATACGTGGAATATATTTGTCCTGAACCTCCAGGATGGTGTTTTTAAACAGCATCCACGCCTGATGCAAGTTTTTTACTCTGCGAGCTGCTCCTTTCAGTCTTTTTTTCACCATTTTTCTCATTTTGTCGTAATCACCTTTTCTATAGTTAAACGCTAGCGTACTTGATTTCCTAGTTTCACTTCCTTCAATGCCAATATCAAAACCGATCATATTATGATCACTGTTATCAAGCGGCCCTCGTATCGTTACCCCCTGCACTAGATCATGAGCACCACTAAGGACTAAGTCTAGTATTTTTCCTTCTCTTGTCGGCTCCTGAACTAGCTGTTCCATGAAGCTGTCCTTGATTTCATCAAGAAATCTTATGTCCCTTGCGTGTACAGATGTTACATTAACCCAGTCTATATGCGGGTAATTGAAATCCCCCATTATTATTGTGTTGCCCAGTTTGTTTGCGTCCCTGATTTCCTTTAACATTTCCGCATCCGTCTGTTCGTCCTGGCCAGGCGGACGGTAGTACACTCCTATCACTATCCTTTTCCCCTTTGCACATGGAATTTCAATCCACAGTGATTCCAAGGAGTGTTTTGCTTCCTGCAGAATTTTCAATCTATTTGATTCAAGGCTCTCGTTAATATACAATGCTACCCCTCCACCAATCCGATTCACCCTATCACTACGATATAATTTGTACCCCGGTATGACAGTGTCCCACTGGTTATCCTCCTTCCACCAGGTCTCAGAGATGCCTATTATATCTAATTTTTCATTTAGTGCAATATATTCTAACTCCCCCACTCAGATTTGAGACTGTTCCAATCGGAGATTCAGATACATCCACTAGTAGGTGCTCTCACTAGTTTTCTAGTGCTGTCCTGCAGCAGTGCTCATATACTCACATTCAGTGCCCAACCCCAAAATCAGGTCTGCCCATTATCACGTAAAAGTTCTTGTATTTTCTGCCAGTCCTTTTCCTCAGCTGACAGCAGACCTTTCACACTTCCCCCCCCCCCCCCCCCTTTCTTCAGTCCTACGCCTTTGCAACAATCTCCCCCTCTCCCACTCCCAGAACACTCATTGGTTCTGCTGGTTCTCTCAGCAGCCACTGTAAATCAGAGAATGCTAAAGGCAGAAGAGCTAACATTAAAAAAAGGGAATATTTACCTCTGGCTTTTACTTACGATATGTTTTTCCACGGAATGACAGTGGTGCCTTGTAGTGCAAAACACTCCACTCAATGGGGACATCGCATGGTGTCACTGTGATTGTGAAAGGAGCAGGGGTACTGCTTGGTTCCAATATGCAATAGTAACTGAGGAGATTTAAAACACCAAATGAGAACACACCCCCAGATTCTGTATAGGTTGCTCAAAGTTGGGTGTGCAAATTGGGGTATGGATCTGTGATCCGTGCATAAACTAATTAGTTAATGAGCTGTTAAGAATCAATAATTGGTGTCAACTGACAGTCATTAGGAGTTATGTATGGATCTGTCCTGCACCCTGTTCTATAACATGCATGCCTAAATGTTATGGTGTACAAACTATACAGACTCTTACCAACAAAACCTACTATTTCTTCCAATATGGCATTTTTCAGCTGTCGGCGTCATACAGCTGAAAAACGCCATCTTGGAAGAGTGGCATATACTTGATCTTAGTTTTACATAGCACTTGGTCCCCTGAAGAAGTTCCTTGAGAGAGTGAAACGGAGAGCCCCGTTGGGTGTATGAACTCTAAGCTAAGTGCTGGCTATTTATTAAGCTAAGATGTGTATTTAAAGATGTCAAGTTAAGAAGCGTATCTAAAAACACCATCGATAGTGAAGCAAAGACAGAGGAATTAAAAATTAAGAAAAAGAACAATGTTAACACTATAGGAGATTTTTGACCAGTGATATGATCTTAGTCCATAATGAGCCGGCATTAAGTTTTTATGCTTGCCGCCGAGCAAGGACTTTTGAGGTCTTTTCCTCTTTTCTAGTAAACAAGAGTCATTAGGATATTATTTGGTGAAATGGAGCAGAGATACGATCACTAAGTCATTCTTCAGCTAAATTTTATGGTGTGGAATTCCAAAGGGGGTGTGACCATGGGCGGGCATGTGTGGGTCAGGGGCGTTCCCAGGATTTAGGCACATTGTTATAGACCCAACACCCAACTGCCATTAGTTAGGCACCAACATTAACAGCAGCTTTTGGCTGGCGTAAATGTTCACACTAAAGGGTTCTTTTACAAAGCCACACCAGCATTTTTAGCTCACGGTAAAAACACAGTAAAAATCAGCTGGCAGTAAACGCTGAGACACCCATAAGAATATTCTGTAAAGATCATTCTGCGCAGAGTGCCCTTTGCAGAATAATGGCTTAGTACGGACCTTCCCAGTGCATATTTTGGGTGCCACTTACTGAATTCCCTCCAAAGTGTTTACAATCTTTGGGGTGTGATTTGCCCCAAGTTGTTTGGTCTAGGGAGATAAAAAATAATAGCAAAACTGCGAAATGAAACCATTACTACAATCAAATTTCACAGGAGTGAATGCTAGCTTCGGCCTAACCCCTGGTAAGCCTTTCCTTGGCTGAGAGGTGCCCAGCTCTACCACCAGCTGCCTTTCAGGTGCTGTGGAGGACTTGTAGCTCATCTGCATATCCTTTACAGCCTTGTCCAGGGTGACTTCCAGATCCACTCTGATCCACTCAGGGCCTCTGCTCTAGGTGCCCAGCGCTCACACCAGGTGCTGTGGAGGACTTGCAGCTCTTCTGCATATCCTCACAGCTGTATCCGGGGTGACTCCCAGGTCCACCCTGATCTTCCCAGGGCCCTCGCTCCAGGTGCCCAGGGTTTCCAGCTGCTTTTTGGCTAGGATCAGGTGACCCTCAGTGGGAGGAATGCTGGCTTCAGCCTAACCCCCTGGTAAGCCTTTCCTCGGCTCAGAGGTGCCCAGCTCTACCACCGGCTGCCTTTCAGGTGCTGTGGAGGACTTGCAGCTCATCTGCATATCCTTTACAGCGGAGTGACTCCCAGGTCCACTCCGATCCACTCAGGGCCTCTGCTCTAGGTGCTGCGTGCCGTTTTCTCCCAGTTACTACTTATGGCTCCAGTACACTTTTTCTTCTTGGTACTGTCCCTTCCTAATATGTTTCTCCATCTGAAACCACTGTACACTGCAGGAACACATTGTCCACCCTCTGTATTCATCATCTCACCATCTCTTTTTTCCTCTTCCTATTTCTTGGCTCTCAACCTTCAACATTTCCTTCCTTCCATTCATCCATCTCCTTTCTATCTGAGTACATCTCGCCTTCGTCGCTGTCATACCTCTCCTACTCTTCTCCGTATTCTCTTGCTCCTCCTGCTCTCCGCTGGGGACAATAATCCCAATCCTGGTCCTCCACATCAGCTCTCATCCTATTTGTGCATGTCACACTCTTTTATCTCCAATCTAATTTCTATTCCTCTCCTCCCCCCTTCTTCCCTGCCTTTCTCTTGTGCTCTGTGGAATGCCCACTCTGTCTGTAACAAACTTTCCTACATCCATGACCTCTTTATCTCTCGTACTCTCCATCTGCTTGCCCTAACTGAAACTTGGCTTTACCCTGAAGACTCTGCTTCAGTTGTGGCCCTATGCCATGGAGGTTATCTTTTCTCCCATACTCCTCACCCGGTTGGCCACGGAAGTGGTGTTGGGCTACTACTTTCACCCACTTGTAGATTTCAACATCTTCTTCCACCTCAGTCTCACTGTTTTTCTTCCTTCAAAGTCCACTCCATCCGTCTATTTGCTCAGAGTAGCAGTCATTTATCGACCCCCTGATAAGTCCCTTTCTTCCTTTCTCACTGACTTTGATATCTGGCTTTCCTTCTTTCTTGAACCTCCATCTCCTTCCCTCATTCTTGAGGATTTTAGCATTCATGCTAATGATCCCTCTGACTCTTATGCTTCTCGGTTTCTTGCTTTAACATCCTCTTTCAATCTTCAGCTGTGTTCCACTGCCCCCACTCACCAGAATGGCCACTGTCTTGATCTTATTCTCTTCTCAAACTGCTCACTCTCCAGTTTCTGTGCCTCAACTCTTCCCCTCTCTGACCATCATCTGATAACTTTCACACTTAAACACCCTCCTCCTCAGTCCCGTCCAATCTTAACCAATACATTTAGGAATCTTCAGGCTATTCACCCTTCTACTCTGTCCTCCAGTGTTTCAAATCTCTTCTCTACCACTATGTTATCCAAGTCTGTCAATGAGACTGTCTCTTCCTATAATACTATTTTCCCCTCTGCTCTGGATACTCTCGCTCCTCCCATTCCCTGTTCTGTAAAATGTACCAAACCCCAGCCTTGGCTGACCTCTAGAATCTGCTACCTATGTTCCTGTGCCCACTCTGCCGAACACCTTTGGCTGAAATCCCGTGCCCATGCTGACTTCATACATTTCAAATTCTTGCTGACCTCCTTCCAGTCTGCTCTTTTACTTGCCAAACAGGACTATTACATCCAGTTGACAAATTCTCTTGGCTCAAACCCTAGATATCTCTTTGCCACACTGAACCAGGGGCATATCCATGGGTGGGCCTGGTTGGGCCCAGGCTCACCCACTTTTGCTACAGGCCCGCCCCGCCCGTGACAGCCCCCTGCACTGACCTGAAGCACGTTCTCCCTCCAATCCAGCACCGGCGATCATAGCCAGCCTTCTACCACGTCCAGCAGGAAGTTGCAGAGTAGGCTGGACGCGCCTGAGAAGAAGCTCCGACAACACGCACTGGACGTGGTAGAAGGCTGGCTATGATCGCCGGTGCTGGATTGGAGGGAGAACGCACTTCAGGTCAGTGCAGGGGGCTGTCGCGGGCGGGGCGGTCGCGGGTGGACACAAAATGTGTCCGCTGGGGCGGACGGTGGAGAGCAAAGAGGTCTGTGCCCACCCAGTCCACCTCCAGGCCCACCCAAAAATTAATCGCTGGCTATGCTACTGCACTGAACTCTCTCCTCAAAGTGCCTTCACCTCAAACTCCCTCTTCACTTTCCCCCCAGACTCTGGCTGAGTACTTTCATGATAAAGGTTCACAAGATTAAACTTGAATTCTCAACCAGGTCACCTCCACCTCTCCTTCCCTTAGTCCATTCTCTCAACCCTCCAACCCCTGCCTCCTTTTCTTCCTTTTCTGAAATCACTGAAGAGGAAACTACACATCTTATTTCCTCCTCGAAACTAACTACCTGTTCCTCTGATCCTATTCCCACTCATCTACTTAACACTATCTCTCCTACTGTCATCCCTTTTATCTGTCATATCCTCAATCTTTCACTTTCCACTGTGACTGTTCCTGATGCCTTCAAACATGCTGTAGTCATACCACTCCTTAAAAAACCTTCATTGGACTCTACCTGTCCTTCCAACTATCGCCCCATCTCCCTCCTCCCTTTCCTATCCAAGATACTTGAATTTGCTGTTCACCGCCGTTGCCTTGACTTTCTTTCATCTCAAGCTATTCTTGATCCACTTCAATCTGGCTTTCGCCCCCTTCATTCAACTGAAACAGCGCTTGCTAAAATCTCCAATGATCTGTTCCTGGCCAGATCCAAAGGTCTTTATTCTATCCCATAGGCGGTCGGTGGCCCAACTGTTTGGGGAGGCTAAAGGGGGCAGGGCTTACATCTATAATTGTCTGACAACACAGAAAAAAAATAAGTAAAAATAAGTCACAATTAATACCTTTTACTAAATTTAGATATTAAAGATGTATCATATATCAAAGAATAAAGTGGTTGCTCAAAGCATGTACTAACCACAATTGCTCAACTGCAAAACACTATGTACAAATTTGTGCAAAAACACACTCATAAACCTTACTGTACCATAACACTGGGCAGAACCTAATAAACCAATATACCACCCATACAGAAAATGCAGACCGTCAACAATATGAAACAAGGGATCATCTAAAATTTCCTTGTAGATGTTTGATATCCCTAAATGCTAATAATTATGTATTCTTTGACCCTGTAAAATTGCAACAATTTATTGAATTGCAGGAAAGCGCTGTTAAACCTTGAATGGTTAACCCAGTGAGAAATGCTATAAGTGGGCTAGCAGGACAAACTGCTCTCAAAGTTTCTTTGATAGATTTTTTCCCAGTACTTGGATCATCAAATTGTGGACAAAGTTTATAGAGAACCTTATTTCCTTTAAAAAGTTTATTTTCTTTTCCGTGATTTTCTGAACATTCCCATTTACATTTGTATTGTGAAATAAAATGTAAAAGAATAAATAAAGAATTTAAAAAAAAAAAGAAACAAGGGATCATAATATCACAATTCTCATGTAGAGCCACAAAACACCCTTTTAGGGTGGAAAGTGTTCACAATGAGCTCCTTTTATGAACGACTATATGTAGATCCTTCAAGAGGTAGTGTGTCATGATTTAGGCTCTAAAACCCTTTCTGATGATTTGGTGCCACCTCAGTAAGGCCAATACACAATCCCTCCACTGCAAAACACTATACACAAACTTGTGCAAAAACACACTCATAACCTTACTAAACCATAACAGTACTAATTCCAAGGACAGGACAAGCTACAACCTTATGCGTGGAAAGGCAGCACTGTAATTACACCGGGCTCTAAAACACCAGTGCACAACCTAGTGAAACAAAAAAAAAACCCCAAAAGGGCTGAAAATACTACATGCTAGCAGAATACTGCACCTTGATGACACATGAAAAACACATGACACAACAGATATGAAGGCAAAATACTGAACTGGAAAGTTAACTCAAGAAGTCAGACTCAACATGCAGCAATACCAGAAAAATTGAAACTTACATGCAAAATATCACAGATGCACATTTTCAAAAGCTGACATATTCCAGTTAATAAATTCTGAATAAAATACTTTTTTCTACCTTTGTTGTCTGATCATTTAGTTTTTCTATTCGCTTTGGTCCCAGTGTCTTCTGTTTTATGCAGTGTCTTCTTTCCATTTGATATTTTTTCTCTCACCATGTCCACCATCCTCCTGTGTCCTTATGCGTCCTGTCTACCATCTGTAGCCCTGTCCCTATCCTTTCTCCACTTTAAACATCTGCCCTCAAAGTGATTCAATCCAGCCCTTAAATTCAGCAATTTCCCCTCCATCCATATCCAGCATTTCTCCTCACTCCCTTCTGTCCCTAGATCCACAATCTCCCTCTTTTTCTCTTTCCCCTCTAGTGTATATCTATCCCTCCCTCTCATCCATCCCCATGTATAACCTCTCTTCCGTCCTTCTTCTCTCCCACTGCCCATATCACTCTCAGTATCTCCTTTCCTTGCACCCTGGGCCCAACATCTATCTCTTTCTTCCTCTTCCTTCCCCTTATAGCATCTCTCCCATCCCCATACAGCATCTCTCTCTCTCTGTCTCCCTCCCTCCCACATCCATGTTCAACATTTCCCCTTTTCTCTTGCACAGCTGTGCATCTGTCCCTCCCTCCTCCTTCACATCCAGCATTTCTCCCTCTCTCTCCCCATGCATCTCCCCCCAACATTTCCCACCTCCCTCTCTCACCTCTACCAGCCAGCTTGCTGCTTCGGTCCCCGACTCCCTGCAGCATTCTTGTCTTCACCCATACCTGTTGCCGTCAGTGCTGCCTGCCATTCATTCTCACAGGCAGCTCCATTCCCGCTCCCCTTTGCCGCGTCCTCCGGCTCTCTCTGATGCACTTCACAGGAAGTGCATCAGAGAGAGCCGGAGGAGTCGCCCCGCAAAGGGGAGCGGGAACGGAGCTACCTGTGAGAATGAATGGCAGGTAGTGAGGCAGCGCTGACGGCGACGGGTACGGGTGAAGATAAGAATGCTTTAGGGAGTCAGGGACCGAGGCAGGCAAATTACAAGGGGATGTTGGGTGGGCCCTGGTGGGGGGTTGGGGTCACGTGCAGGGGGGGGCAAGGAGAGCTGCCGGTCGGGGACTCCCCGACAGGGAGAGCAGGAAGGACGGTGGGAGAGCTCCCTGGCTGCTGCGGAAGCCCTGCGTTTGTGAGGGCAGCAGCCAGGGAAACATCAAGATTGGGCTGGGGAGGCTTAGCCTCCCCAAGCCTCTTATATGGGGCGCCTATGTTCTATCCTCATCCTTCTCAATCTATCTGCTGCTTTTGGCACTGTTGATCACAGCCTACTCCTTGATATGCTGTCCTCACTTGGATTTCAGGGCTCTGTTCTTTCCTGTTTTTCTTCTTATCTCTCCCAGCGTACCTTTAGTGTATACTCTGGTGGATCCTCCTCTACTTCTATCTCACTGTCAGTTGGTGTACCTCAGGGATCTGTCCTGGGACCTCTTATTTTCTCCATCTATACTTCTTCCCTTGGTACTCTGATCTCATCCCATGGTTTTCAGTATCATCTTTATGCTGATGACTGTGGTATGGGTGTCAGTGTGTAGTTCTGCTGAAGTGAGTCCACCCGGAAGACCTGTGAGCTAGTCAGAGAAATACAGATAGCAACAAATTGATAGAAAAAATATTTTTTATTGTTGTTTTGAAGTAGCTAATTCAATCCAGTAAAATAGTTATGTGCTGAGGCAGGAACATTCTGAGGAATAGGGTGCACGCACTTGTAGTGATAAGGAGGTGTCACAGATATCAGGAATAGAAGTGAGCCCTTGTGCTGATCCAGGGACCAGCAGTCAGAAGCCCAACGCTTCACCTGCGGCGACCACCGTTCCCCAGCAGTTGAGCACCTGGGATCAGGTGGCCAACAGGACTTAGGAAGCCGTGCAAGAAAGAGGACTCAGGCGAGGACAGACGGAGGCGAGGACAGAGCTATGCAGAAGTCAGGTCCAGGCAGTGGTCACGGCAGGTGGCAATCAGCAGAGGTCAGGTCCGGGCAATGGTCAAGGTAGCTGGCAATCCAGCAGCGGTTGGGTCCAGGCAGTAGTCTGATCAGGCAAAGAACAACTGAAAGCGCACTAGATTCCAAGATGGTAGCAGCTGAGGCAATGTAGTAGTGAGAAGTTCCTGGTTTTAAAGTGGAGTCTGATGTCAGAGTAGGCATGCCCAGACATAGGTGAGCCAAAGCGTAGACATGCTAAGTGAAGGCATGACCAAGCTGTAGACATGCCCAAACTGGACATACTCAGAAGAGAGATATTAAGTGCATCATAGGTGTGTACATCTGGCTCCACGTTTGATATTCCAGGTTCGTGACGGGAGGCAGTTTTCTTCCTTTTTATTTATTTCTGGTTTTCAGAATAGGTAGTAACATAGTAACATAGTAGATGACGGCAGAAAAAGACCTGCATGGTCCATCCAGTCTGCCCAACAAGATAAACTCATATGTGTTACTTTTTGTGTATACCTTACCTTGATTTGTACCTTTCCTTTTCAGGGCACAGACCGTATAAGTCTGCCCAGCACTATCCCCTCCTCCCAACCACCAGTCCCGCCTCCCACCACCGGCTCTGGCACAGACCGTATAAGTCTGCCCAGCACCATCCCCGCCTCTGCCACCCAATCTCGGCTAAGCTCCTTAGGATCCATTCCTTCTGAACAGGATTCCTTTATGTTTATCCCACGCATGTTTGAATTCCGTTACCGTTTTCATTTACACCACCTGCCGCGGGAGGACATTCCAAGCATCCACTACTCTCTCTGTGAAAAAATACTTCCTGACATTTTTCTTGAGTCTGCCCCCCTTCAATCTCATTTCATGTCCTCTCGTTCTACCGCCGTCGCATCTCTGGAAAAGGTAGCTGCTCCTCTTCCATCATCTACTCCAGGAAGAAAGCAGCCAGGGCCCTAACGGTTTCAAGCAAAGCTGGAAGGTCTTCAGATAAGTCTGCTGAAACTACACCTATCCACTCAGACAGCAGGAACACTTCTACCTACACTCTCTCTCTGAGGCTTAAGAGACTCTGATACAAAGAGTGACCAGAAGGGACTAGAGAAAATACTCACCTGGTTGTGTTCAGGACAAAGGACACACTAGTAGGAGAGAGAACCCATTTTCTAAAAAGGGTGTGCATTTTCATATAACTCCCAATTCAAACATAATAGTAGTGAAATTCTGGTTCCAGTTATTGTAAGTACAGAACAGTTCTGGGCTGTATGAGAGTTTCCCCATAGCCCACTGTTAATTGAGAAGAGTATAAGAATTTGGGTTGTACATTTCAGCCAAAATTTATACATTTGTTGATGACAAAAGTTTTGCATTTACTTGAGTGAGTATTTTGCTTAATAGTAATTCCATTATTACGTTAGTCTTAAATACTATAAACAAAATTCATTCAATTAGAATAAAAACAGTTTCCTTAAGTACTCCTAGGTCTTTCTCCATTACTTTATATCTGCAGTCTTTACATATTCTCATCGAGTATAACATCTTTTCTCTGAGGGCATGAACTTAGTTCTTTTTCCTCTTGAGTTTCTCCAGAGAACTTGAGATGAGGTTAGTGTTTTGATGAGCTTCCACCTTATTTTCCAAGAACACTGTCTGAGGTAACATTAACTGGCCACCAGTGACATATGCAAGTTTATTCGGGTAATAGTAGGATGGTCAGTTCCTGGGCTAAGGTGGGGGGAAGGTTACACTAGGAGGATGAGCAAAGTAAGAAGCCAGTAGAAGCTGTCTTCTTGCTGCAGCTACTAATTCTCCACTTGCTCCCTCTCAGTGGTGATCCTTGGTCGGATGTCACCCAGGGGCGTAGCCACGGGTGGGCCTGGGCCCACCCACTTTCCCTCCAGGCCCGCCCACCCAACATCCCTCGGTGCTGGTGCGGCAATGAAGGTTCCGTTCCGGCGGGCGTCCCCTCCCTCCAACTACACTCCCTTTTCGCTCCACCTTCGCCCGCCCGCCCTGCTCCTCGCTCTGCAGGCCTTTAACTTCCAGACCTCCGGGAGTGTACATCAGCAATACAAGTGCTGCCTTTGGCCAACCCCGGAAGCCTTTTCTTTACAACGTCCTGCCTACGCGGGAAGCTGTACAGAGAACACTTCCGGGGCAGGCTAAAGGCAGCTTTTACATCGCTGATGTTGCCGATGGGCCTGAAAAGCTTGGAGGTCTGCAGAGCGCGGTAGGGGTAGAGAGAGCCTAGGTAGAAGCACGATGCCAAGTCAACCTGACCGCACGGAAAGGATATGGGGGAGTGAAGAGAGGAGGAAGATCACCTGGCGAGTTTGAAGGGGAAGAAGGGGTGGAAAGAAGAGGAAGAGCAATACCAGACCTCAGGGGAACGGAAAAGGAGGGTGGAGAGAGAAGCAAAAGCAATGCTGGACCGAAGGGGAAGAGGGGGTGGAGAGGCAGAGAGCGATCCCAGACCTCAGGGGAAGGGGAAATAAGGGTGTAAAGAGGAGGGAAAGTGATACCAGACCACAGGGGAAGGAGAAAAATAAAATATTCAGGAGATACTGGAAAGCAGAAGATGGATGGGGATGGGGAGAGGAGAGATAAAGATGGAGAGAGGGGGAGATGCTGGAGTGCATCATGTAAAAAGGAGAGGGGGCACAGGCTGAAGGAAAGGGCAGGCAGTGGATGGAAGGGGCAGAGAAAGCAGGCAGACACCACGTGGAAAGGGGATATGACAGACACAGGATAGAAGAGAGGGCACCAGTGGATGGACAGGGCAGAAAAAGCAGGCAAACGCTGGATGGAAGGGAGAAAGAAAGAAAGAAAGAAAGAGGGCAGACGCTGGATGGAAGGAAGCGAGAAAGAGGGTAGACGCTGGGTGGAAGGGGCAGAGAAAGTAGTCAAATGCTGGACAGAAGCGAGGGAGCAGATTCAGGATAGAAGGGAGAGAGTGAAGAGAAGATGAGGAAAGCAGAAACCAGAGACAACAAAGGTAGAAAAAAGATTTATTATTATTATATTTTATTTTTTGCTTTAGGATAAAGTAGTATTACAGTTGTGGTGATAAATAGAAAATGAAAATAAGGTGATCTTTCTATTAGACTACTTTAATACATTATTGACTAACTTTCAGAGACCAAAAACCCATCCTCAGGTTAGGACAGGATAACATAACAGCAGTACACTGTACTGACCTGAGGAAGGAGGTTTTGGCCTCTGAAAGCTAATTGAAAAATGTATTAGTCCAATAACATGGTATCATCTTATTTTCCATTTTTTTGTTTTATTTCTGTTTGTTAATTTGTAAAGTGGTGATTGGTAGTGGTCAGTTTTTTTCACATTTACATGTGCTATCTTTATATTGCACAGTACTAGGGGACATGCATCACTGTTTCTGTGGTGTTGCATTGTATGCAGAATCTGACTTATTGGGGGTTCAGTTTAACTTTTGCCTACATATTTCTGTTTTTCGTTTGTGGTTACTTATTCTATACTTGGTGAGGATGTATCTGGACATGGTTTTGTGTTGGCAGGATCATTTTTACTAATGTCCTGTGTAGTTTTACAATTGGTGTTTTGATGTTCTAGTGCTCACTGCAGCGTTTAAGATGCTGCCTTTTCCTAGGTGTTCTTCTGTATTTTGATTGTTTTCGTAGGTACACCTTTGTTGTGTGAGTAGTGAATTATTATTAGAAATATTTTTTTCATACAGAGGAGGGGGGTGTTTTTTTCACCTTTCGCCAGCAGCGCTCTGCTGCCATTCACACAGGCAGCTCCGCTCCCCCCACCGTGTCCATCTGGCCCTGCGTAAACAGGAAGTGCATCAGAGAGGGCCGTATAGATGCAGCAAAGGGGAGTGGAGTGCCTGTGTGAATTGCAGTGCTGCCGAGGAATGAAAAAAGCAAACCTTTCTACAAGTAAAAGTTGATTTGTTTTAGTTTTGCTGGTGGTGGGGGTTTGTGTTTTATTTGTTTTATACTTTCTGCATCCAGGATGGCAACTCTGACCCAGTATGGTTACCTTTATGTTTTTGCTGAAAACAGCTGCAAAGGAAAAGTGACTTGTTACTGGAGAATAATGAGGCAGCATTGTATTTTATTATGGTGACTTATTTTGGCTTATCGTGCGTTGTGTGGGTGGGTGGGGTTTTTTTTTTTCTCCTGGGGCTTTAGCTACTTTTAAGAGAGCATGAAAACTGTGCCTGTTTGAATTAGTTATTCACTCACAGATTTGTAAGTTATTGGGAGTGGGGTAGGTGTGCGGTAGGAGTAGGGGCGTGGGCAGGGCATATCAGGTGCCCATCCATCCAACCTGTTGGCCCACCCAAAAATTGCCTTCTGGCTATGCCACTGATGTCACCTGGAGCGGATCACCACTGCGCACCTACCCCCCCCCCCCCCCCCCCCCCCCCGGGTATGTCATACTATCTTGGTATAGAAATTGAGAAACAAAATGATGGTTCTTATCTTCTAAGCCAGAAGCAGAAAATCAGTGATCATGGGAGTGCTTACAACTTGGGCATCTTGCATACCTAAACTTTCAATAAGCTCATTGATTTTCTGCTTCTGGCTTAGAAGATAAGAACCATCATTTTGTTTCTCAATTTCTATACCAAGATAGTATGACACATTACCAAGTTCTTTTATCTCAACATTGTGGTTTAAACACTTTACAATGTCCTTGTACTCTTGCTCACTTTTGCTTGCAATGAGCAGATCATCAACAAAAGCTAAAATGTATGCATATTGTCCATTTGTGCACCTAGTGTACAAGCATTTATCTGCTTCACCTTGTTTAAATCCTAAATTTGTCAATATTTCATGCAATTTTTCATTCCAACATTTTGCACTTTGCTTTAATCCATAAAGACCTTTGTTTAATTTACACACTAGCTGTCTTTGTTTTGTATTTATGAAACCTGTTGGCTGTTCCATGTACAAGTCTTCAGTTATATCTCCGTGAAGAAACGCTGTTTTCACATCAATGTGGTTGACTTGCATGCCTTTTGAGACTGCAATGCTCAGAAGTGTTCTTATTGTCGTGTGTTTCACTACAGGTGCAAACACTTCATCAAAATCTTCTCCATATTTTTGAAGATATCCCTTTGCGACTAATCTGGCTTTATACCTTTCCACTTTTCCTTGTGCATTCCTTTTTAACTTGAATACCCATTTGCATCCTATAGCTTTCTTGCCAGGAGGTAATTTTGTAAGAATCCAAGTATTATTTTTATCCAATGCATCAATTTCTTCTTGTGCAGCTTTATGCCATTCAGCAGCTTCTTCTGCTGGCATTTTCTCAATCTCATCCCATGTTAAGGGCTCTTGAGCTTCTGCTGACTTTGTTAGGTAAGACAGTCTTGGGGGTGGAACACCTTTGTTTTCCCTGGATGAGCGTCTGACAACAGGTTGGTCTGACCTTTCCGCATCCTCTAAATCTGAGAGTTCTTCTCCAATTGATTCCCCTTCTCCAACTGTACTGTCTTCTTCAATGATCCTTTCTGTGTCTGCTTCCTCTGTCTGTTCCTCGTTAGATACAGATGAGTTGCTTTCAGACATGTGCCTTGGTATGGCATTTATATACACTGGCATGTCTATTATGGTTCTAGTTTCATATTCTGGATGATAAGGCTCATCTGGGATAATCCAGCCTTTATCAACCCTTTTGTTTTCATCAAAATATGTAACATGTCTTATGCCAACAATGCCAGTTTTCAGATTCAAAATTCTATATCCTTTGTGTCCTGGAGCATAGCCAACTAAAATGCCCCTTTCTGTTGTGGAATCCAGCTTATGCCTTCTTTGCTTTGGTATATGAGCATATGCTGTACTTCCAAATGTTCTTATGTGTGACAGGTTTGGCTTCCTACCATGCCATGTCTCATGTGGTGTGCGCTCAGCGCCTTTAGTTGGCATTCTGTTTTGTAGGTACACTGCTGTGAGAATGGCTTCCCCCCATAGTCTTTTAGGGAGATTGCTATCTGACAGCATACATCTGGTCATTTCCACAAGTGACCTAAATTTTCTCTCTGCAACAGAATTTTGTTCTGGTGTATAAGCTACTGTTGTGATATGCTGAATGCCTTCTTGTTCTAGAAATGTGCGCATGCTTTGTGAAGTGAACTCACCACCATTGTCGGTCTGAAGAACCTTTGGTTTTCTTTCAAATTTATTGCTCACCATGGCTACGTATTTCTTCAGCATGTCTGTGACTTGACTTTTTTCTTTCAGCAAATAGGCCACACAGTATCTAGAGAAATCATCCAAGAATATTAGCACAAATCTGTTATTTCCCAATGATGGGATATTAAACGGTCCACATAAGTCACTGTGTATTAAGTCCAGCACTTTATTACTCCTATTTCCTGTGTTTGCAGGAAATGAGGGTCTCACACCTTTTTGAGTAACACAGTCTATGCATTTCTCCATTTTACCAGCATCTGCACTTATCTGAATGTCAGTGGCTAGTTGCTTACTGTAAAGATCCTGGATCACCTTAGAATCACGATGTCCCAGGCGGCGGTGCCAGATTTCCAGACTACATTTACCATCATTCTTCCTTACTTGCGCCATATGTGAGGCTTCACCTGAAATGCTCAGTTTATAAACATCATTATGCATAAAAGCTTCAGCATACACTTCATCATTTTTAGAGATTGTGCACTTACTGTTTTCAAAATGAATCACAAATCCCTTCTTATCTAATGTAGATACACTAAGCATATTGCAAACTGCTTGGGGAATATACAAGACATCACTTACAGGAATTTCTTTAACTTCATTAGACACTTTGCATTTTAAGAATCCAATACCTTTTGCTTGGATCTTAGCAGTCCCTGCGTTTGCAGTTTTAAGAATACCTTCCTCTGGACACATTTCCTGAAAGAAATCTTTACAATTGGTTAAATGGCATGTGCTCCCCGAATCCAAAATCCAAGTACTTTCATTTGAATTATTATTTACCATAGTCAAAGATTTTTCTGCCATTAGAAAGCCCTTGTGTTTATCTTTGTCCTTCATACATTTCCTGGTTTGAAAATTCTTTAGTTCCATTGGCTTAGGTGAGCTAGAGGGAGTGTTTTGTGTTTCCTTACACCATTTAGATACATGTCCCTCCTTTCCACATGAGTAGCAAATCAGCTTGCCCTTGGGTGGAGTTTTCCCATAGCTCCGCCTTCCTCTGTTCTTTGCCAAGAAATTTGTTTCATTTCTCTCTGACTGACTTTGAGAACACATCTCCTCAGAATCATTTATTATGCATTCCTGCCTTAGTTTTGATGTTGCCTGTTCAAAAGATTGCCCTTCAATGGCCTCATTTACAGACCTAAAAACATCAAACTTCTTTGATAGTGAGGTAAAAAGAAATGCTCTTTTCAATGCATCACACATGGGAATTCCAGAAAGTTCTAGCTTTTGAAATGAAGACATAAGATGCATAATGTGATCATTACATTTACTTTTATCCCTTAATTTGGTTTCATTCAACTCTGCTAACCAAATTGGTTGCTGCTTTGCATATGTAGTTGCATACATAGTTCTCAGTTTATATAAAATGTCCTTTGGTGTATCTTTTCCCTCCACTAATATGGCTTGTTTCTCTGAGAGAGCTTCCAAAAGCATGCACTTCACATAATAGTTTGCATTGTCCCATTCAGCCATATTTTCAGCTGTTCTGTCTTGGTCTAAGCATATATTTAATCTTTTTGCTCGAAGGAGACATATGAATCTTAGTTCCCACTGCCGATAATTAAACTCAGTTAATTTAGGCACCTTGAGAGAATAGAACAATGGTGAATTTCTTCCCTCAGCCATTTTCTTAGCCTTCTGTCTGCTGTGTGGGGGGAGAGAGAGACAGACTGAATCTTTCCTTTAAAACTTAAGAGAAAAATGTGGCCTTTTTTTCTGCCTGGTAATATTTCTCTTCTTTTTCAATTCCTGAGCCTGGGCCCATAACCCTTTTGTTGGATTATTTGTAGTAAATAATTAGCAGATTTTAGTACACACAGCTTCAGCTTTAGAAATGTTAATTTCTTTCTTCATCTCTCTCTCATTCACCCCTGAATAATTCACTGCTGAGTCACTTTAAAGTTGAAGTAACAAAACATCTGTTTACTCACAGTTTGTAGTTAGATTATAATCAGACAGGCTTATATATACATATTACTATACATTTGTATTATCAGCTCCTTCCATGTGCTTAGATGGTAATGGATGCTCACACCACCATAGATCCTCTCAGGTTAGGAGAGATCATGAGCTCCATGTGCTCCATGTGCTGCATGTGCTGCATCTGCTGCATCTAACCCCCACAGGAAGTTGCATAGCTGTGTGACCTCTCTAAGTAATTCACATCAGAGGTCACAGAGTAATCACAGAGAAATAATAGGTGACAGGCAATGCATGTAAAATACAATTACATTCCAACACTTTCTTCATGCCTGCTGGGGTGCTGGGAGCAGCCGCAGGGCTGTCTGCTCCGCCAGTTCCATGCTCCCTCTGCCCCAGAACAGGAAGTAACAGCAGAGGGAGCAGGGAACCGGCGGAGCCAATAGCTATGTGGCTGCTCCCTGCACCCCTTCTGTAGCGTGCATCAGTTACAGACCGCTCCCACCGCCCTGCCCTCGGTATGCCACTGCTCCCTCTGATTGGTCCTGGCCAGCAGAATGAGCCAATCAGCAGCCAAAGCAAGGAAACTACAAGGGAGAGAATCAAGGGTATAGACAGAAAACTTTTACAGAGGATGCATCTTTCTCCTCTCTTCCCCTCCCCCCTTCCTGGTACCTTAAAATGTTTTCTGCTGCAGTCTCCACCCAGGCAGTGGAACTCATAGGCTGCCTGCGGCCTGCACTGGGACTGAGGGGCGAGATTGTTCAGAGAAGAAGTCCTGGTGTAAGCTGCAGGCAGCCTATGAGAGCCGCTGCCCAGGCGAAGACAGCAGCAGACAGAATTTTAAGGTGGACGCAGGGGCCGGCTCTGACAGGGGGTGTGTACGCCACTGATGCACCTTGTTTAAATACACCACTAGAGAGAATGGAGATCACAAGAGAATGTAGTCTGCAGGGGAGAAGCAAGAGAAGAGAGCGAGTCAGTGAGGGTTGGGGCATACAGATGAAAAAGCAAGAGACTGTATGAGTGAGAGAGTACCTGAGAATGGGGGATGTGAAGAAAGAGAGAACATTTGTGTAGCCTAGGACCACCCTCTCCCTGTTCCTGTGCTTTGGTCTCCCCAAAAAAGTGAATCCCAGGCCACCTGTGCTGAACAACTTAATATTTACACATTACAGATCTACAAAATCCTCACTTCTGTGACAGCTGAATTAACTTAAGACTCCTGATGCAGACCTGGTTATGGTAATATATGCAACTTCTACTAATTGGAATTCATTGCCAGAGAATGTGGTAAAGGCGGTTAGCTTAGCGGGGTTTTAAAAAGATGTGGCCCACTTCCTAAAGGAAAAGTCCATAGACCATTCTTAAATTGACTTGGGGAAAATCCACTGCTTATTTCTGGGACAAGCAGCATAAAATGTTTTGAACTTTTTCAGGATCTTGCCAGGTATTTGTGACCTGGATTGGCCACTGTTGGAAACAGGATGCTGGGCTTGATGGGCCTTTGGTCTGTCCCAGTGTGGCAATACTTATGTACTTAATTGGTCTCTTGTGGTACACTGTAGGAGCCATCAGCCTGAGGATGGCATGCTTATGTATTTCAACCTATCCATATGAACTCCAGTAAAACAGACTTAGCAATGGACTGTTTATAATTATGTCATCTATACTGATATTTCACAAGCAAAGGCAGCGTGATTTCATTCTTGGTCTTAATTTTTATCTATTGAATATTTGCTGGCTGGAGAAACATTAAAAAGAAACGCTGCACCTTTTTGAATTGATAGGGATTTTCTGTGTTGACTAATGTTGAAAATGAGCTGTATTGCCTGTGGTTTGTAAGAAAAATGTATGTCCTGTAATCTGATTGGGTAATTTGATCTGGTAGATATTTTTATACTAGCATAGTGTTTCCATAATTGATACCATTTATACAGCTGTTGTGCATCCCTAATAAGGGCCTCCAGTATCGATGGAAAAAAGCAGCGGGGCTGAAAAGCTAAGTAAGAACAGACCCTAAACTAAACAATTTTGTTTTCAAAATGATTTTTCTTTTGTGCCAGAGGCAAAATTCTTTGAAAACAGGGCCCATAATCAGGGCCAGCACAATCCGGTAAGAGCGGTATGCATGGCCGGGGGGGGGGGGGGGGGGGGGGTGCCGACATCTGGAGGGCACCACAAGCCATGTTTATCAGCAACTCATAGTTCCAGCCGCAGCCCCCAGTCCCCACCTGCTTGCCCTCGGCTCCTGCAACAGCCCCCTTTTTGATTCTGCTGCCCTACATTTAAATCTTTTACCTCAAAGCAGCAGAGTCGGTAAAAGAAGCAGGCTGCCTCGGGCTTTCCCTCACTGTGTCCTGCCCTCAGGGAAACAGGAAATTACATCAGAGGAGCGAGGGCAGGACACAGTGAGGGAAAGCTCGAGGCAGCCTGCTTCTTTTACTGACGCTGCGGCTGTATACCAATGGTATACGCTAGCAAGAGAAACTACCAAGATATATTAAGCAAAGAAATATGCTTAGTGAAATATATTCAAACAATATATACACATTGGAGGCAATTTTATAAGTGACTAGAGTGTGTAGAGCAGCACTTTACATGCTGAGTAGGTGCTCATAATATTGCCATAGGGAATACATGTATATAAGCAGGCTCCCAGAAATATAACACCTACTTTTTAAGACATGCACATTCTATAAATTTGTATGTCCAACTTGACGCTTAGCATGCAGGGGTGGACTGGGAAGGGCAATGCAGTTCTTCTCTCTCCCTGCCCCCAACTGCATTCCTTACCTGTGTTGGCGAGGATGTGCAATGCCCGCCATCCGAGAGACACGCTGCTGGAACTGTCCCAGCGCTGCCTCAGTAGGGAAGAAGTCATCGGCCTCCCTTCCCACTGCTGACTTCGGTACTCCTCGCGTATGCTCAGTTCATGCATGAACTGGCAATGCATGAGCATTGATAACGTCAGCGGTGGGAAGGGAGACCGCCTACTTCTTCCCTACTGAGGCTGCGCTGGGACAGTTCTGGCAGTGGATCTCATCAGCTAGTGGGGACTGGGCATCCACACCAGCCAGTCAAAGGGTATGCTAGTTGTACAGGGGGCCTGAGCCAAATGTGAGGGACCCAGGCCCCCCTGTGGCTACGCCACTGGTTAGAAATGTAACTTAAATTGAATAATTAGAGGCTAGTTGGCTTTAACAACCAGTATTGGCAATAACTAGTGTTAATTAGCGCTTATGCATGTAACTGCCCTTAGTATTCTTCAAAATGTGAATGCAATTCCCATAGAGTGCAACTGCAAGGGGGTGAGTTGGGGCCATGCCAGGCACTTACGAACACATCTTATAGAATACTTGCAGTTAGGCCACTAAGATCCCAAAAGATTAAAATAGATTTTATGCTGCTTATCCTAGAAATAAGCAGTGGATTTTCCCAGGTCCATCTTAATAATGGCGTATGGACTTTTCTTTTAGGAAATTATCCAAACCTTTTTTAAACCCTGCTAAGCTAACTGCTTTTACCACATTCTCTGGCAATTTGTGTTCAGCACGCATCACACAACTTTAGGTGACCTGTAGAGAATTTCCCCATAGGTGCTACTAGAGGCAAAGAATGGATTAACCCTTACACATGTATTTTATACCAAGCTATATGATGCAGGCAGTCCACTTCATTTAACCAGACTGCTGACCACAGTTCCCTCTAAGCTGAGCAGGAGTCCTCCACCTACAGTCCTGCCAGTGGGGGATGCGGTTTCTCTATTACAAATTCAATAGTGAGGGACAGGCAAGCTCTGCAGGATTTCAGGGAACCTGCCTGTCCATAGCAATTGAAAGCACAGTATTGAAGCACCATCCTGTACTGGCAGCAACGTAGTTGGAGGAATCCCCCTCAACTTGGAAGGAACAGTGCTGCTGACTCCATATACACCTGCACAGCCTTTATGGTCTAGCTCTCAAAATCTTTTTGAACTATTAATTTTGAAACTATCAGGCTTATTTTCGAAAGAGGACAACCATCTTTCGACACATATCCCAAGATGGGCGTCCTTCTCATAGGGTCGCCCAAATCGGCATAATCGAAAGCCGATTTTAGGCATCCTCAACTGTCAACTGCTTTCTGTTGCAGGGATGACCAAAGTTCATGGGGCGTGTTGAAGGCGTAGCGAAGGTGGGACTGGGGCATGCCTAACACATGGGTGTCCTCGACCGATAATGGAAAAAAGAAGGGCGTCCCTGATGAACACTTGGATGACTTTACATGGTCCTTTTTTTCTTATGACCAAGCCACAAAAATGTGCCCTAAATGACTAGATGACCACTGGAGGGAATTGGGGATGACCTCCCCTTACTCCCCCAATGGTTACTAACCCCCTCCTACCCTCAAAACAATTTTTTAAAATATTTTTCCAGCCTCTATGCCAGCCTCAAATATCATACCCAGCTCCATGACAGCAGTATGCAGGTCCCTGGAGCAGTTTTAGTGGGTGCAGGGCACTTCAGGCAGGCGGACCCAGGCCCATCCCCCCCTACCTGTTACACTTGTGGTGGTAAATGTGAGCCCTTCAAACCCCCCCAAAACCCACTGTACCCACATGTAGGTGCCCCCCTTCACCCCTTAGGACTATGGTAGTGGTGTACAGTTGTGGGAATTGGGTTTGGGGGGGGGGGGTTGGGGGGCTCAGCACACAAGGTAAGGGAGCTAGGCACCTGGGAGCAATTTCTGAAGTCCACTGCAGTGCCCCTTAGGGTACCCAGCTGGTGTCTTGGCATGTCAGGGGGACCAGTGCACTACGAATGCTGGCTCCTCCCATGACCAAATGGCTTGGATTTGGTCATTTCTGAGATGGGCGTCCTAGATTTCCATTATCGCCAAAAATTGGGGATGGCCATCTCTAAGGACGACCATCTCTAAGGTCGACCTAAATTTCATGATTTGGGCGTCCCCGACCTTATTATCGAAACAAAAGATGGACGCCCATCTTGTATCAATAATACGGGTTTCCCCGCCCCTTCGCCGGGACGTCCTGTGAGGACGTCCTCAGGAAAACTTGGGCGCCCCTCCACATGTGCTAAAATGTTTAGCATTGCTGGTCCCTTTCTTTGGAATGCAATACCTTTATATTTGCATTTGGAGGGCTCCTTCACTGCATTTACGAGATTAATTAAATCTTACTTATTTCAAAATGCATTTGGAGCTAACTTTTGTTAGAATTTCATGGATGTTTAATGTTATCTTTTTTTTTCTTCCTTCCCCTCTCCCTGCTTGTTGGCTCATCAGCTGAGGCTAGGATGCCACCACTGGATATGAGGCTATGAAGATTTGAAGTTGTGATGTGGTGTGATTTGATTTGGTACAATGTGATATGGAAGGGTTTGCTATGATATACCTGGTTTTGTCAGTTAGTTTCTTTGTCTATGATCTTCTGTTCTTTTCTTTTAGATATTTGGTGTTCCTTTCCTTTTTCTTTTATTATTGTTACATTGTAAACTTCTCAGAAGGTCGTTCCTCTTGGCAGTATACCAAATTTTTAACTTGAAACTTGAAAAGACACATTTCAGTCAATTTCTTCCAGCACATACATTTACAAAGTTACTCCTACCGCAGAGAAAGTGTAACTTTGTGAGGAAGCTATGAGGGAAGCAGTTTTATATGAGCACATAGGCAAATAGTTAAAATATAATAGGTTGGTATTATTGGCAGATATGAGGGTGAGTTTATAAAAGATTCCTACATAGGAGCTAACAAAATAGGTTCCTACTTTTTTAGGTTTTTTTTTAAATAGAAAATACTAGTGCAATTTGCTTAACATACACCTTCATTGTAGGCAAGGACACTTAACACCACACCAATATTTTGTGCATAAATTACAGTATTTATCATCTACATTTTACTCAGTGGCAGGAGCAATGCCCACTCACTACTGCCCAGTGCCAAACTTCAGCTGTATGTGTAATTACTAAATCTCACAAATTTGATCATGTCACCCCTTTACTTCGAGCCAGGCATTGGCTCCCTGTCTCTCATCACGTTAAATATAAGATACTTCTACTGACCTATCAAATCAACCATTCAGGATCTCCTCCTTATCTTTCTCATTTATTGATGCCTCATATTCCACCCAGAACCCTTCTATCCTCACAACACAACCACCTCATAATACCAACACATCAACAAATCTGTTTTGAGACTATCCTGCTTATTTTCAAAGGAGTAGGGCGCCCATCTTCCGACACAAAATGGGAGATGAGCATCCTTCTCCTAAGGGCGCCCAAATTGGCATAATAGAAAGCTGATTTTGGGCATCCTCAACTGCTTTCCGTCGCAGGGACGACCAAAGTTCAAGGGGGCGTGTCGGCAGTGTGCCGAAGGCGGGACGGGGGCATGGTTAAGAAATGGGCGTCCTCGGCTGATAATGGAAAAAAGAAGGGCGTCCCTGATGAGCATTTGGCCGACTTTACTTTGTCCCTTTTTTTTCACAACCAAGCCTCAAAAAGGTGCCCGAACTGACCAGATGACCACCGGAGGGAATCGGGATAATCTCTCCTTACTCCCCCATTGGTCACCAACCCCCTCCCACCCTAAAAAAAATACAATACATTTTTTGACAGCCTCTATGCCAGCCTCAAATGTCATACCCAGCTCCAGCACAGCAGTAGATTGTAAGCTCTTTGAGCAGGGACTGTCTTTCTTCTATGTTTGTGCAGCGCTGCGTATGCCTTGTAGCGCTATAGAAATGCTAAATAGTAGTAGTAGTATGCAGGTCCCTGGAGCAGTTTTTAGTGGGTGCAGTGCACTTCAGACAGGCGGATCCAGGCCCATCCCCACCCCTACCTGTTACACTTGTGGTGATAAATGGGAGCCCTCCAAAACTCACCCGAAACCCACTGTACTCACATGTAGGTGCCCCCCTTCATCCCTAAGGGCTATGGAAGTGGTGTAGAGTTGTGGGTAGTGGGTTTTGGGGTACTCAGCACACAAGGTAAGGGAGCTATGCAGCTGGAAGCAATTTGTGATGTCCACTGCAGTGCCCCCTAGGGTGCCCGGTTGGTGTCCTGGCATGTGAGGGGGACCAGTGCACTATGAATGCTGGCTCCTCCCACAACCAAATGCCTTGGATTTGGTTGTTTTTGAGATGGGCGTCCTCGGTTTCCATTATCGCCGAAAACCGAGGTTGTCCATCTCTAAGGTTGACCTAAATGTCAAGATGGTCGACCTAAATGTTGAGATTTGGGCATCCCCGACCGTATTCTTGAAACGAAAGATGGACGCCCATCTTGTTTCGATAATACGGGATACTCTGCCCCTTCGCCGGGGCGTCCTTAGAGATGGGTGCCCTTAAAGATGGGTGCCCAGTTCAATTATGCCCCTCTATACGATCAAAAATATTTGGGGCTCTTTTTATAAAGAAGCACTTTATAATTCCTGAATTATAGTGATTTAATAGGTCTAGCTTCTCTGAGACTTTTGTTTCTAAACAGGTAATATATGGAACTGTCTGCCCCCGACATAAATGGAATCTAGGACAAACTAAGGGGTCCTTTTACTAAGGTGTGCTGAAAAATGGCCTGCAGTAGTGTAAGCACGTGTTTTGGACACGCGCAGATCCATTTTTCAGCGCACCTGTAAAAATGCCTCTTTTTTTTTTACTGAGAGGAGTGGTTTCCATTATTGCCAGTTATCCAGTTATCCACAAAGGAAAGATATTCAACATAAAGGGATCTTTCACTTGCTCATCTTCCAATGTGGTATATATCATTCAGTGTAAAAAATGTAACGAAGGATGCTATATTGGAGAAACAGGCCAGATGCTTAAGACAAGATTCAATTTACATAGACATCACATGAACAATACAGCCAGTAGGTCCCCCACCCCGGTGGGACAGCACTTCACAGAACCAGGACACTGTACCAGTGATGTCACAGTGAGAATACTGAAAGGTAACTTTAAAACCATACAAGAACGTAAGACCTTTGAAGTCAGAATGATTGAATATTTTAACACCCAACAGAAAGGACTTAACAAGGATCTGGGGTTCCTAACCCATTATAAACCATAAAGCTGTATGTCTCTGTTGATCACCCCACCCCTCACCTATCCACACCCATCCTGTTAGAATATCAATGATATGCTTTGATGTCCCCATGCATACCTCCGACCCACCCCCATCCTCCCACCCTGTTAGACTGTCATAGTAATGCTAGAATGTTTTCACTTATATAACTGTCAGCTAGCACATTTGCTTATTTCCGATCTGATGAAGAAGGGCAACCTTTGAAAGTTAATCAAGAAATGTATTAAGTTATGTCCAATAAAAAAAGGTATCATCTTATTTTCTTTTCCATGTTTTATTTTATTTTTTTACTGAAAATGGACGTACAGCAAAATGAAAATTGATGCGTGTCCATTTTGGATCTGAGACCTTACCACCACCCATTGACTTAGTGGTAAGGTCTGACATGTTAACCAAGCAGTAATGGTCTATGCACACCAAATGCCTTTTACCACCTGGTAGCACCGTGCACCAGGCAGTAACTCAGAACTGGCATGAATGGGGCACACATGAAGGGGGATAATCGAACGGCGCCGGCAAAATCGATGGCCGGCCATCTTCAGGGCCAGCGCCATAAGCGGGCGGAGCCAAGCATATTTTTGAAATACACTTGGCGCCAGCCAAATCGCTCGCCAGGTTTAGAATAGGATTGCCAGCAGATCGCCGGGTTTAGATGAGATGGCCGGCTTCGTTTTCCAGCCATAATGGAAACCGGACCCGGCCATCACAAACCCGGCAAAATGCAAGGCATTTGGCCATGGGAGGAGCCAGCATTTGTAGTGCACTGGCCTCCCTGACATGCCAGGACACGAACCGGGCACCCTAGGGGGCACTTAAAAAATCTTCAAAAAAAAACCAAAATTAGCTTCCAGTTGCATAGCACCCTTCCCTTGTGTGCTGAGCCCCCCCCAACTCCCCCCAAAAACCCACTGCCAACAAGTCTACACCATTACCATAGCCCTAAGGGGTGAAGGGGGGCACCTACATGTGGGTACAGTGGGTTTTTTTTTTTGGGGGGGGGGGTTGGAGGGCTCAACATTAACCACCACAAGTGTAACAGGTGGGGGGGGGGGTGGGCCTGGGTCCACCTGCCTGAAGTGCAGTGCACCTACTAAAAACTGCTCCAGGGACCTGCATACTGCTGTGATGGAGCTGGGTATGATATTTTAGGCTGACATGCAGGCTTGCAAAAAATGTTTTAACTTTTTTTGTGTGGGAGGGGGTTGGTGACCACTGGGGGAGTAAGGGGAGGTGATCCCCGCTTGCCTTCGGTGGTCATCTGGAGCTCTTTTTTGAGACTTGGTCCTAAAATTACATGGACCAAGTCCGGCCGGCAAAATGTTCATTCGAGCTGGCCTTATTTTTTCATAATAAGGTGAAGCCGGCCATCTCGTAACCCCGCCCCTTCCCGCCTTTGCTACCCTCCCAACACACCCCCTTGAAGGTTGGCCGGCGCCGCGACAAAACAGCAGTTGAAGCCGGCCAAAATCAGCTTTCGATAATACGGATTTGGCCGGGATTGAGAGATCGCCAGCGATCTCCTGATTTGTGTTGGAAGATCACCGGCAATCCCTTTCGAAAATAAGCCTGATGGACACTTACGCGGCTTAGTAAAAGGGCCCCTTAAAGATCCATAAAGCAAAGAATTGCACAGCATTTGAGTAACCTCATAGAAAATAGAGAGGAAGCACCACTTGTGAGTGATTAGCAGCAGGTGAATCATAGTATCAATGACTCGCAATTTGTGGTATTGCAGCATGTTCAGCTTAAATGAGGAGGTAATGTTTCTTCAGTATTAGGTAGTAAAGAGCAGAGATTTATCTTTAAGTGGAACACAATTGAACTGTGGAAGTTTAATAAAGTGGTGAACTGGATACATCTGTAAATTGTGTATTTGTCATATCCGGTGATGGACGGTTACCAGCGGGGTTGCTCCGACAGTTAGGAGCGCCCAACGAGGTGAATATCCACCACTGGCTATATCAGTGTGTATTTTGGAAGAAATCTTGTTTGGTAAGTGTTTGTTTTATACAATTCTTTTATAATTGGACAGTAAAGGGTTGAATTGAGTATTTTGTTAGAGAATGGTATTGTTTTTTTGTTTGTTTTAGTTTAGTCTCCTGAAGTTGCCATTTGGTGAAACGTGATATCATGTTGAGACTATGAGACTGAAATTAAAGAGAGTGTCCAGTGACTGATGCTAGGATTGTCCGTCAAAGGAGCTTTGATAAGTGAAAAACACTTCAAGGAATGGATTCATAAGAACAATCCAAGCATGAGTGAACACAGGAGCTAACTGGAATGTGAACTATGCGATTTGGTAGTAATATGAGAAGCGTTCTCAACAAGTTGCTCCACACAGCTGAGGAGGGGATATTTGTTTAGGAAGATCTTGTGTCATAGAAAACATAGAAACATGATGACAGATAAAGGCTATATGACCCATCCAGTCTGCCCATCCTCTGTAACCCCTAATTCTTCCTGTTCCTAAGCGATCCCACATGCTTATCCCATGCCTTTTTAAACTCTGGAACAGTCCTCGACTCCACCACCTCCACCGGGAGGCCATTCCACGCCTCCACCACCCTTTCTGTGAAATAATACTTCCTTAGGTTACTCCTAAGCCTATTCCCTCTCAACTTTGTCGTATGCCCCCTCATTCCAGAGCTCTCCTTCATTTGAAAAAGGCTCTCTTCCTGTACATAAATGCACTTGAGATTAGCATAGTAATTCATTGTCTAGTTCAGGGGTTACAATATTTTGAATTTGGTCAATATATTTTGATACTAGTTATTATTACTGAATTATACATATTAATTGGGGAAATCCTGAAAACCAGACAGAACTGCGGCCCTTGAGGACTGAGGTTAGATACTCCTGTTCTAGAATAAGCAGTTCACTGAGGCATGAGCTTCCCGAGGCCAGGACTCCACCAATTGTTTTTAAGTTGATTTCATGATACGATTAATGTTAGCGAGACACAACACTTAACGTAGCCTGAAAATAAGAATGAACACATTCAATATCAGTTCCCCTTGCCTTACCTTTTCAACGTATCCTTCAACAGATGGATTACTGTTTCTTTCTCATCAGGGAGAATCAGGGGATGATAATGGTTGAAGAGGTTACTTCTGAAGCTGATGAGTGGTGGCATCTTAGGCTGGCACACAGACCTGATCACAAGAAGAAGGTAGACCCAAAGCCTGGACATCTAGAAGTTTGGAGAAGAAGTCAAAAGAAGTAATTATTTGTGCTGTTCTGAAAACAGATAATATTTTTTGAACTGAAACTTAGTATGAAGGATTCCAATAGAAAGTGACACATAGCAATTTAATTTTCTGTATTCTTTTTACATAATTACACAATTTGATGCTGAGGTAATAAATAGAAATAAAACAAAAAAGAAAAGGAAAATAAACCGATACCTTTCTTATTAGACTAACTATATTTTTGATAAGCTTTCAAAGGCAGAATATAATTCTCCAGGTCAAGTATGAGCACAAGATGGCAATATCAGAATAAATATGAAAGCATCCCAATGACAGTCTCAAGGATACAGTAGAGATGGGAAGGGGGGGGGGAGCAAAAAACAGGGAGAGGTGGATGGGTGATCAAAAGGCGAAAAAGCATTATAATTTTATGGGTTCTACTGTGATAGGAAACTCAGGTCCTTGTTCTGTCCTGTCAGGTAGGTAGGTGTCAGAATATTTCATCATCTTAATGTTTCTAGATTGCCTTATAGTTATCTCTTAGTATTCTGACTGAAAGGTCACTGATGCAGTGTCCAGGTCCTGAAAAATGCTCACTCACAGAGGTGTCACCTTTGTTTGCTTTGTAATGTTTAATGTGTTGTCTGGGTGAGTTGATTTTTGTCTTTAGCAGATGCAATTTCCCCAAGCCCCCACCAGCATAAACAGGATCTCCACAGTACTCCTAGGTGTCGGGGGGGGGGGGGGGGGGAAGGGCAGGAATGATCCCCAGTTGCTCCTGCCCCATCAGCTCCTGGCTTGCAAATAGTGCTTCTGAACTCCTTATTTGGTAGCTCAACCCCTAGTGGTACTACTGGGAGACTACCCAGGAGCTGATGGGGCAAACGCAACTAGGGATTTCTCCTACCCCTCCAGAAACTACAGAGACCTGCCAGTAGAGGGGTCATGAGGTGATGGTTTACTGCAGAGGAGGGGCCTGTTAATACCAGGACTGTTGGGGGTGGAGGTTTACTTTATTCCACCATTGATAGCGAGCTTAATTTAGGGCTGACTATCTTTGTGTTACTGCAACTAGGACGAGTGATGTGCATAGTTCCAGCACAACAAATTTATATTTACTACACCTTACTATCCAGTCATACTTAGGTGACCAGGTTAATGACTTACACAGTGTATTGAAGTGGTAATATATGCAATTTGATCACATATGTTGGATATGATCTAGATCTTTCAAATTTACTGTCAATCTCACAGTTACTGCTAGTGATAACAGTAGCAGTGCATCAACTCCATCTACCTAACTTAGGGAGTCTTTTACTAATGATTAGTGCATGTTATCAGCAAGAAGACTCATACCTATTTTATTTATATATGTGCATGTGTGTGTGTAGAGAGAGAGAGATTGATTGATTGAGATACTGTGGTGAGGAATCAAGGGTAGGAGAAAATAAATTTCCCCAGTAGGTCATAAAAGAGGGTAGAGTGAAAAGGCCCTTTAAGAACTGGGAGAGGGAAGTTCAGAAGGTACCTCTCAGGCGATAGGCATAGTCCCTGAAATAGGAAAAGAACCAATCACCCTAGAGGAGGAGGAGAAGCTCCAGTTCCCTTGGAGCCATAAAAGACTGCCTCCATTCACCAGAGAGGGTGGAGCTTTTCCATCAGCAATGCCTAAGGACAGAGGTGTTACTAATGCGAGTCAGCCAGAGCCTATAGAAGTGGAAGCAGCTGAAAACACTTGTCCACCTAGATGGGGATGAGAGAGAGGTGTTGGAACAGTGGCAGAATACAGTTTAAGGAGATTCACTTACCTCAGCAAGAACCCTAGATGAACTGTTCCTTATACACAGCTGTTGGCATGGAGGATAGTAGAACTTGCTGAATTGGAAACCATCCTCTGGGGTGGGCCTGTGTTAAGACTGTGCTTGCCTATTTTAGTACTATTGGCTTAAAGTTGGTCCTTCTTAAGACCTGGGAAAAAGAAAATTAAAAGTCCAAACCAAGGGGGTTACGACTTGCCTGGTAGGCTATTGGAGATGATGACATTTATACACTAATGAATTAAATTACCAAAGACTTTGGGGGATTTAAATGAACTGATTGGAGAAAAACTGTAACGAGGACTCATAGGAATTCATGTACGTAACTTATTAAAAAGAAACTGAATTGCTTTACTGTTTAAAGCTCTCTCAATAAACTGCAAGAGATGCTGGACTTCTCACAAGAAGAGGTTTATACTTGTGGGTAGAGGGGACTTGACTATTTTATACTGATACACCATGGTCATTGATTTTGCATGTCACCATGAGTAAACCAGTAGAAGGAAATAAGAACCACCAGTGAACTAGAACACATGCTTCATGGATTTTTCTGTTTTTTTGTTGGAGTAGAGTCTTCCTTTGTTTGAGATTGCAGTGTCCAGTTCACATGCCAAAATATATGTGTATAGATATTTAATATGTTTGTATGTATATTTGTATTCTACCCATCTTAGCAATTATAAAGAGACCACATAATAACACCCATAAAATTAAAACACAAATAAAGATGCACAATTAATAAACATATAAAGTAAACTAACAAAAAAACAACAACAACAACATAAAAACACATGAAAAATCAACAATTCTACAATAGGGGATTTTTTTTTCTCATGTAGCATCAAAATATTGTGTACAGAAGAGAATTCCACAATATTGGACCAATAACAGAGAAAATAAGAGATTGTGTCTTCCTGCTGTGTTGACCATAATGAGCGAGTAGGGCTATATACACATAGAGGGGCATAATCGAACGCGAATGCCCATCTCCATGGGCATCTATGTCCGAGAACGGGTACGTGAAGGGGTGGGACAGACCATATTTTCGAAAAATGTATGGACCAAAATGCCATGGATTTAGTCGTTTGTGAGCTGGGCATTTGTTTTTTTTAGCGATAATGGAAAATAAAAACGCCCAGCTCAGAAACGTCCTAATCCAAGCCATTTGGTCATGGGAGGGGCCAGGATTCGTAGTACACTCGGCCCCCTGACATACCAGGACACCAACTGGACACCCTAGAGGTTGGTGCGGTGGACTTCAGAAAAAGCTCCCACATGCATAGCTCCCTTACCACGGGTGCTGAGCACCCAACCCCCTCCCCCAACACCCACTACCCACAAATGTACAACACTACCATAGCTCTTAGGGGTGAAGGGGGCACCTACATGTGGGTACAGTGGGTTTTGGAGGCCTCCCATTTACCAGCACAAGTGTTACAGGTAAGGGGGATGGGCCTGGGTCCGCCTGCCTGAAGTGCACTGCAGTACCCACTAAAAGTGCTCCAGTGACCTGCATACACACAGGCCTCTAGGACTTGTTACTGCTTGGCACACCAGTTGACACCTGAAGACTAATCTCTTTGAAAAAGTCCTTTATTTGAATAAGCACGTTTACTCACAGTTAACTGCAGATCAGAGGTTGTGCCCCACTGGCAAAGAGTCTTCCTGGTTCTGAGATTAGCAGTAGGTCAGAGCTGGCAGAATGCTGTACAATGCCCTCTTTCAGCAACATTCAAGGGAAGAACTAAGTGCTGTAACGTGGCTAACACATGAAAGGGATCTAAAACTGTGTTACAAAAATGGCCACTACCTCATGGACTACCGGAATCAAAACAGGGCACACTCTGACCCAGTAAGCAGAGGGAAAAGCACCCTGGGAGTACAGCCTACCAACTACCAACATTGTGAGCATTTAACACGAGCTACTGTAATCACGGAGCCCAATACCCTACACCCACCACAATGCATTGCTGATGTGACTCTGCAGTGCGCATAACAGAAAAGGTGTCACACTCACCCAACAGCCACATCAGAACCAGGGAAAGGCTGTCACAGGATAGGACACATTCTGCTGTCATGGAGGTGGGTACGGCATTTGAGGCTGGCATAGAGGCTGGAAAAAAAGTTGTTAAAATGGGGTTTTTTTTGGTGGGAGGGGGTTAGTGATCACTGGAGGAGTCAGGGGAGGTGATCCCCGATTCCCTCTGGTGGTCATCTGGTCAGTTGGGGCACTTTTTTGGGACTTGGACCTGAAAAAAAAGGGTCCAAATAAAGCAGACCAAATTCTCGTCCAAAACGCCCTTCTTATTTCGATTATCAGCTAAAGACGCCCATCTCTCCCCTGCCGATAACCACGCCCCAGTCCCGCCTTCGCCACACCTCCAACACGCCCCCGTCAACTTTGTTCGTTCCTGCGATGGAATGCAGTTGAAGACGACCAAAATTGGCTTTCGATTATACCGATTTGGTCGCACGTGGGAGAAAGATGCCCATCTCCCGATTTGGGTCAAAATATGGGCGTCTTTCTCTTTCGAAAATAAGCTGAATAGTCTTAATGACAAATCAGTTAAAGGAAAAGTATACAGCATTTTAAAATTGAACACAGGCATTTAAAATATGCCGGGAGCCAGTGAAGATCCTTCAATTATGGAGTAATATGTTCAAAGTGACTTCCACTGCTAATAGCCTGTGTGGTCACATTTTGGGCTTCAATTGTAGTAGATGAATGACAACATGAACTAATGAAACATACACTACAATAAACAAAATAGGGTAAATGAAGAGTCTGAATTGTTAGTCTAAAATCCAAAACTTAGAAAAAAAAATCTTCAAACAATGGACCAGCTGAAGCTTAAAAAAACAGCACTTTAATCACTTTCCTTATATTTGGCCAAAAAGATAGGCTAGACTCCAGCTGCAACCTTAAATAGGTTGTAGTCAGTCATCTTAATTTTTTTCAGTAGGTTCTGTGGTCTGTCTCTTGATACTTTGGTGCCATAAACAGATTCACTACATTCTATATATGGGCATTCATTTGCAATGATATGGAAAATATCAATGATATATATAGGCACAAAATATTATCACTGCATAAATTTAAGCAATCATATAGTGTGTTTTAACCAGTGTGTTTTTTTTTCTAGCAAAAAAGGTGCTGGTACTCAAACGCCAGTCCACCCTTCAAGGGTGAGGTGATCACTGAAGGACCCACCCTACAATAGCCAGGCCCCCTGCAACCAGTCACAGAATTTATGACAAGGCAGAACTGTTGTGTAGAGCCTGAGCTCTTTCATTAATACTTGGGGTCCATGGGTCAATTTTAGCAGACAATGGAAAAGGTGCCACTAATGGATTTAGGAGTCCTTATACAGAGGCACGCTAGCATTTTTAGTGCGTGCGTTAAATATGCATGCACTAAACATTAGACATGTCCATATATTCCTATGGTACATTGCACAGTTATGGCCTGGCATCTTGGCCTGGGGGGGGGGGGGGGGGGCATGCAAGCTCTGCTTCAGGCAGCATGGGCCAGCCCTGGCCATGCACTAATAAAAACATTAAAAAATATTAACTTTATTAGCCATGAAATAGTAGGGAGAAAGGGACTTGACACAGCTCTGTTTCAGCCGTAATACGGTATATGTATGAAACATCTCTTGCAATAGAATAATGTTTTAGATATTTACATTGTCTCTTTGTATACTTATATGTTACTATCTATTTTACATAATTTATATGTTTTGGTTTGTATAGACTCCTGACGCAGGCCTGAACGGCTGAAACACAGCTGTGTCAAGTCCCTTTCTCCCTACTATTTCATGGCTAATAAAGTTTATATTTTTTAATTTTTACAACCAAAGTGTCGGCTTTTATGTATTTATATTTTTAAATACATATTTTATGATTATTTTTAGATTTTGATGTTTTTCTATATATTTTTTATTTTTATTTTTTGTTTTTGTTCCTGTTAGTCATCTTCGCTGTTGCTTTTTTGTGAAGACTGGTTTCTTCTGTTTTTTGTACCTAATAAAAACATTGCCACACAGCCATTTACTACCTGAGCCCTTACCGCCACCTATTTAGAAGGCGGTACGGTTTCGCGTGCTACTCACACGGTAATTTTTTTGGCAGTGCGCAGCAAAGGCCGTGCACTGCACATTACCACTGGGCATCCCCCCCCCCCCCCTCACTAGAAAATAAAATGTATTTTCTGGGTGAAGGAAATGGTGTACGCTGAGCACAGTACTACCGCGGAGCGCCTGGTGTCAATGCTGTTTTCTAGTGCACTACCCGTGCAGTAGCCCTACCACCCTTTAGTAAAAGGGCCCCTTAGAGCATGTTAATTCCGCTACCACGTGCTAAACTGTAGTTAAAGGGCCTCCTAAATAAGCAATTACAAGTGAAACGCACTGAAGAATAGTAATTATTGTGTAGATACCAAAAAAAATTACATAACATTTGTTAAATGTGGCAGAGTTCAGATCTTGACTCTATCATTAATCCTGTCTCTGGTCTGTGACAGCCTAAATTATCTCCATCCTGTTTATCCAACTGCAGCGGGAAAGCTTAATAATAGCATCGTTCATTCTCCCTGCTGGTCTTTAGCTGCAGGGGACGTGTACCAAACACACACATACATTTCTGAACTTTTATACTGGTAAAATCCTTTATTGTTTCGATTTTAAAACCCTCTCGCAAAGGCCCATTTACTTCCTGAATGCAGTCGAAAAACAATACGGATATACGGTACCCAATATCTGTGCACCGGGGAATTCTAATACGAATTGACCAAGGTTTCAAGCTTTGCGCGATGCAATGAAAATGAGGATTGAAGCCCCTGTAAAATATTACTCTCATCAACTCCGGAAAGAGATCGGTTTCTCTTTCCTTGGGCAAAACAATTTCTGAGCTGAGCGCTTTCAGCTCACTGACTTTCCATGCCACCCAGCTTTCTCTGCCTGGTTTCTGCTGAGCAAGCAGTTTCGAAGAAAACCAGGACAGCGCGCGTAATTTTGCTGTCGTAATTTATCTGTTTTCCTTAATGATATCAAACTAGCCCTCTTTGTTGACCTAGTTAAATTTGTCCGTAAATTCAGTGTTTGAGTCGTTCTTAACCCCATGGTGTCTGAGACCCAAGCAGACATTTCATTCCATTGTCCGCCTATGGGAATTGCAGAGGTGCAAAGAATACCAAAGCACTTCCAAAACTAGATCCAGCAAAGCTAGATTGTGGATCTGCGAGCAGAAGATGAATAATGTCCGTGAAATGTACTGCCTTTGCTTCTTAGTAAAATAGTCTTTAAAAGATCTTGCAACATGGGGGGGGGGGGGGGGGGGGGGGGAGTTGTGACAATTGTCACTTTACTAGAGGTTCAGGACTTTCCTGCTCTTATCTTTTAAATGTCTTTTCAAATATGATCTTACCTTCCTCGTTTCGAGGTGGAATCTCTAGTTATAAGTACGAAACACTTCACAAGTTTCCTCTTTTTAAGAAAAACCCAACAAGGAAAAAAAAAAGCAAGCTTTGTTTTGCTCTTACCTGGTACGCTGGTGAAAGTTCACGATCAAAAGCAAATCACCGATGCCTGATGTTTTTCCCTTGCTCAGAACATATCAAATTTGCAAGCGGCAAAATAATGTGATCTCTTTAACTCTGCGATTTATTTTTCTAAACTGTAGAGATTCTTGCAGCAGAAATATTTGTCTCCCCAAGAATTGGCAAAACACCGCCCCCCTGCACAAACTATTGAACAAAACACACTGAGTAGTCGAGAGGGGCTTTGACAGAAGAGCTTGGGGAGAGGGGTGGAGGCATTAGCAAGCTGGAAAAGACTCACTTAACCCTTCTAAGCCTGCAGCTTTAGCAAAAGGGTATGGAAACTTAATTCCACTGACTGAGCATTACAGCTGATCCCTTTTCTTGTTGAAAATCTCATTAAAGCGGGAAAATCTTTCAACATGTTGCCTGAAGCTTAGCCAGCATTTAGAGCCCCTTTCGTGATCTGTAGGAGTCACAGTATCCGAGCTGAAGGAGCACCGTAGTGTTAACATTCATAAGCAAAGTTTCAGTTTCCATGTATACAAAATGCAAATGACATGTGTTCAAAGGCACACAAAGACGACAGTGGAGATGACCAATAAAGTCAAGGGTGTAAAAACTGGCTTTTATGGATTATCTTCAGAAATAACTCTGCACTCATATTTGAGTGGCAACAACCCAAAACACCATAAATGACCTTGCAGATCCACAGAATAGCAAAAGATATATCAATCCCCAACCATGCATCAATCAGTTTCCTGTTGCAATAGAATCCTGTGTGTCATGCTTCACACGAACACTGGATAGTGAGCCCTTCGGCTACTGCCGAGGGTGGCAGAGGCAGGAGGAACACCCACCGGAACAGAAGCCACAGCAGGGAGCAGGAAGACAGTCCACGAATCCAGCACAACCGGGGCCAGGCAAACAAAGTCAAGGTCCAGCTCCAGGCACGGGTTCCATGGCATGTGGCAAACAAAGTCAAAGTCCAGGTCCAGGCAAAGGTTCAAAGGCAGGCGGCAAACAAAGTCAAAGTCCAGGTCCAGGCAAAGGTTCAAAGGCAGAAACTGAAAGTAGCAGGGAAAGCAGAGCAACAAACAACCGCAGAAGACACACCTCTGAGGACCTCTGATGCAAGGCAAACTAGAAACACTTCCAGGTGGTTAATAAAGGCCAACAGCCAGGGAGTTCACCAGGTACGGAAACAGCTGAGTTCCAAAAAGTCTTGAGACCAACTGGCAGGCTAGAAAATCCGGACCGGACCGACATGACTTCTGGAACCGGGAAAACCATCAACAGACAGTCCATTGCGACCACCAGGTCTGACCACCAGGGGGCGAGATGAATGAGAGCATGATACCGGGGCAGAGTCATAACACTGTGTTCAACTTGCATGTTGGCTGAACTTCCCTCCGGAGTGGAGGAGTAGCCTAGTGGTTAGTACAGCAGATCCTGATCCTGGGTTCAATGCCCACTGCAGCTCCCTGTAACTCTGGGCAAGCCACCTAACCCTCCATTGCCCCATGTACAAAATAAATACCTGTATATAATATGTAAACCACTTTGAATGTAGTTGCAAAAACCACAGAAAGGCAGTGTATCAAGTCCCATTCCCTTTCCCCTTTTCCTTGACTACACAGTCAAGTCGAACAAGAATGCAGAGTCGTTTCTGAAGATAACCAATAAAAACCAGTTTTTACACCATTGACTTTACTGGTCATCTCCACTGTCTCTGTGAAATGCTCTGTGGAGGTCAGCTCTTCTATATGTGTACAAGGTATATATGTGAATGCATATGGAAGCAGGTACAAATATATGCATAGTGGTTTAACTCTTGGAGCTGGGACCAACTTGCCAGTGCACTCCATATCCCTCTCCCCTGTACCCTTAAACTGCTCCTTCTCCAATACCCACATTACCCCAAGAAGATAATCCTCTCACATGTCAAATAATTCAATAACACACTTATTTGAAATAACAGGCCATAGCTTAGTTTATTAAACAACCTTTTAACATTGCAACATCCTTCATAATAGATAATACCCCCCCCCCCCCAACCTACAGCTATAACATGTAGGAATATCCAAAACTCCCACTGCAGCTCTCCATGTCAGCAAAGCAGCCAATCCGCTTGCAGTCCATTGCTGCCAATCTCCTTCCAGCTCCGCCTTGCCAGCAAGCGCCCTGCTGCAGCTGTGGTCTTTCACATCTGTTAACCGGGTCTACCGACCCCTAATTAATAACCTGGCTCATCCCCCCCATCAGCTGCCAGCCCTGTAGCTCTGGTTTTCCACCACTGCGACAACCTAGAACCAACAGCCTGCAACAACTAACCAGGTCACAGAGAGGAAACCCAAGAACTCTAGCCAAATGCCCTAGGGGGAAGGTGGGAAGATATGCTGCTCTGAGGAGCGGGAACTCCCTGATCCTCAGAGGGAGACTGCTTTTATGAGCTCGCACATGACCCGCCTCATTCCTGCACCTGCCCAATCACCCCACTGACAGGTTTGCGGGCATCCCTCAATGGTAACTTGTGTAATGTATGCTAATATACAAGATAAATCATGGAGCTAAGGAACCTGGAAGGTATGAAATGTAAATTAGAGCAGTAGGAAGTGAGGTGATTTACTCATGAACACTGGCCTTTGAATCTAGTTTTCCTGGATGTGCAGCTTTGTGTTCCATTCACTAAGCCAGGGCTTTCCAAACCCATCCTGGGCAAGCAAAAAATAAATGTTATAAGAGTGCTGGCCAATATTCAGCCGGCACCCATGTCACTGTCACAGTCACCCATGTCACAGGGGTGATATGATACAGACGTTCAAATATTTGAAAGGTATTAATCTGCAAACGAATCTTTTCCGGAGATGGGAAGGCGGTAGAACGAGAGGACATGAAATGAGATTGAAGGGGGGCAGACTCAGGAAAGGTGTCAGGAAGTATTTTTTCACGGAGAGGGTGGTGGACGCTTGGAATGCCCTCCCGCGGGAGGTGGTGGAGATGAAAACGGTAACGGAGTTCAAACATGCGTGGGATATGCATAAAGGAATCCTGTGCATAAGGAATAGATCCTCAGAAGCTTAGCTGAAATTGGGTGGCGGAGCAGGTGGGGGGAAGAGGGGTTGGTGGTTGGGAGGCTAGGATAGGGGAGGGCAGACTTATACGGTCTGTGCCAGAGCCGGTGATGGGAGGCGGGACTGGTGGTTAGGAGGCGGAAATACTGCTGGGCAGACTTGTACGGTCTGTGCCCTGAAAAAGGCAGGTACAAATCAAGGTAAGGTATACACATATGAGTTTATCTTGTTGGGCAGACTGGATGGACCATGCAGGTCTTTTTCTGCCGTCATCTACTATGTTACTATGTTACTATGTCTTATGTGGGCTCCAGCTGAATATTGGCTGGGATCTGCATAAGCCCCGTTGGCCAGTGCCAGCGACAGTCAGTGTTTAAAACAACAACAACAACAAAAACGCTGATTATCACCGGCTGAATATTGGCTGGATTATTCACTAAAGAGCTATACTATAGAAAATGAGATAAAAGCCTGTGTGAATCGAGCTTTAAATTTCACCAATAAGACACAGTTCTGAATGAAATATAACTATGCATTTTGTACTCTCAAACAGTCTTTGGGTTTCTGGTGAAGCTGAATTGTCATGAAAAATGAGATTAATGACAAAATATGAAAGGATAAAAGGGCAAGCCTAATGGACGTAGAAAACAGACCTAAACTCCTGAAACAATCTGAATGCTAGAGAGGTATCATCAAACCAGTTCAATAACCACTATCAGGTGAAAACATTATGAGGTTTGAAAGGCAAAAATGCTCAGCATAGTGGAAAATGGGAACCACTTGTTCATAGAGTGCAACCATAGCAGTTTCAAACACCCATGTATTTTCCCATCTGTTCAATACATTACCCTGAATTGGAAAAATCTGGTTGAGCAAATGATTTTTCATGCAAGAATTCCAGTTCTGTGTCAGCACCTTAAACTATAAGAACCTCAGACTGCCCATATTGGCTCAGTCTTAGTTTCACGTTTCTTCTACATTACTACAGTTTGGCAACAAGCAAGAAATAAACCTCAAACACCTGCTACAGCCATTAGGAACTATTCACCTAGCTCCAGACAAGTCTCTCTCTCTCTCTCTCTCTCTTTTTTTTTAAATTATTTTCAACATTCCACTGGGCTTCCCAAACCTGCCCTGGGGACCCAATAGCCAATCAGTTTTCAGGATAGCCCAAAACTTTATTTGGATTTAGCTCGCACCTTTTTCAGTAGTAGCTCAAGGTGAGTTACATTCAGATACACTAGGTATGTTCCTGTCCCCAGAGGGTTCACAGTCGGCAGCTATAGAAAATACACAGTGGTTGGTGGGGACCTTGAACATCCACGCATGCTCAAGGCCGGCTGACTCCTAGCCCCTCTGAAACAGGGACTTCAGAAGGGAAAGTATCTGAAAGGGTTAGAGCATGCATGGATGTTCAATGCCCCATGCTGCTCACAATACATCTTCTATAGCTGCTGACTGCTGTATAGCTGCCTTGAAGGAAGGGACATAAATGCCTGAATACCTCATGGGGCAGGAAGGAGGTGGTGACAGAGGGAAGGAAGGAACAAGAGAGATGCTGGCAATCATGAGGGGGAGGGGAGGGGTGGGGTGGAAGAGAGAGATGCTGGAGACCTACTCTTACTGCATGGCCATGTTTTTTTTAGGGGCTTTTTACCCGCTGTGGTAAAAAGGGCCCTGGCACGTGGCAAAAACGGCCCCTGCTATTACTGCAGGGTCCTTAAAGGTATAAATCCGCAAACGAACCTTTTCCGGAGATGGGAAGGCAGTAAAACGAGAGGACATGAAATAAGATTGAAGGGGGGCAGACTCAAGAAAAATGTCAGGAAGCATTTTTTTCACGGAGAGACTGGTGGATGCTTGGAATGCCCTCCCGCGGGAGGTGGTGGAGATGAAAATGGTAACGGAATTCTAAAATGCGTGGGTTAAACATAAAGGAATCTTGTTCGGAAGGAATGGATCCTCAGAAGTTTAGCCGAGATTGGGTGGCAGAGTCGGTGGGGGGAGGCGGGGCTGGTGGTTGGGAGGTGGGCCTTGTTCTGGGCAGACTTCTACGGTCTGTGCCCTGAAAATGGCAGAAACAAATCAAGGTCAGGTATACACATAAAGTAGCACATATGAGTTTAAATTGTTGGGCAGACTAAATGGCCCATGCAGGTCGTTTTCTGCCGTCATCTACTATGTTACTATGTTACCGCAGCTTGGTAAAAGGACCCCTCAATTTTTTATGTTGTTGGCCCTAAGTTACGGAGCACTTTGCCTAGTCATGAGAGAGTTTGAGGACTCTTGTAGAATTTTAGACAGCCTTAAAGTCTGTGTTGTTTCAACAGGCATTTAATCTCATTACAGCTTGATTCATTTGTGATGCTGTTGTCAGTAGTTCACAGACGATGCTGTTAAGAACAAGGATGTAAGAATATTATATTTTTATGCTGTGTCTTGTTTATGTTTGAGTTCATAATGTGTATATTTTATTGGATTCCACTTAGGATTGTAGATATAACAGAATATAAAAATAAATAAATAACGAGTAGAGTTAAAAGGCATCAAAGAAATGGCATCTAGATGAAAAGTGAAATAAACTCATCCTGAAATATATATATACTAGTAAAAAAGGCCTGTTTCTGGAGCAAATGAAATGGGCGCTAGCAAGGTTTTCCTCCCCAACCCCCCTCCCTACCCACCTCTTCGTCGTTGTGAAGGCACTGACGCCATTGCTCCGCACCTCGTCAACACACGCCACCTTCATCTCCTGAGTCCTTGTTCATTGTGAAGCCACTGACGCCATTGCTCCGCCCTCGATCTGTGACGCCACTGCTCCGCCCTCAACGTCATAACATTTGATGCGAGGGCGGGGCCCAGAGACAGTGATTTCGGTGGCTTCACCACCACGAACCCTTCGAACCCGAAGGAAGTGACACTGACGTCAGTGTCCTCAGAACGTTAAGGGTGAGTTTTATTATATAGGATGGTTAGCAGAGCAAAGAGAGAAATGCCCTACTGAACACATTGAAGCAGGGGAATTATAGAAAGCAGATGGGGGCAAAGGGGAAGGTCAGGGTACCTCTCCTAACAAGAAAGAGCTGAGAACTCTGCAGCTGAGTTTTCCCTTGCACAAGGACATTTGTAATCAAGGGTTACAACAGCAGCTCAGAATTTGCAGATAGTGGGGGATTAGTCGCCTGAATTGCTCTATCAGATTTAATGGGGCAAGTTCTTACTTTTATATGAATTGCTCTGTATTTGAGCCATTTAAAGCACAAGAGAATGGCTGAAAATCCCCAGCTTATGTATTAGCCCCATACATCTTCAACAAAAGATTCAGGAATTAGAGACCAGTGTCTGCAGTAGCTTCTGCTGGTGTTTTCCCACTGCCTCACCTATCAAACCTCCCACTTTGCTTTCAGTCGTTTGGATTAAATGTGTGTTAAATTGTGCTTTATAACGGCAATTAATATAGCTCTGTTAACCATGAGAACCACAAAAGCAGTAACCTTTGCATAATTTTGAAAATGGAAAATGATATCTTTGTAAGCCTTAACTGCAGAAAGAAAAATCAGTCACATTAGCTTATGGGACCCTCCGTGGAACTGTCAGTGGAGAGATCAGAGTATGAACCAGAGAAGACATTACTAACTAATCCCTGTGTCACTCTAATATGATAAGCCTCTGTTTTGGTTTTAGCCTCAGATGATGTATGTAATGTATGCCACAGGGCATTAGCCCAAACGTAAACAGCATTAATCCTTCATAAAACATCTGAAAGAAAACATCTTGCATAGCATGCATTTCAAAAATCGGTATTATAAGCTCCAAGCAAGCACAGCACAGCAGCACACCAATCCTATCATCAAGATCTTGGCAGTGTATTTCTGTTTGGCTCTCTGAAAATAATATTTAAACTATCTCTATTGTAAATGTTATATTATTTTAATACTCTATTATTATATATTATTGTAGGGGTCAATATTCAAAGTGGTTTAAATGGCCAGGAGAGGCTCCTGGCCATTTGCATGTTCGGGCCTACCGAGGATATTCAGCGGCACTTAAACGGGAGAGTTCTGCCGAATATCCCCTCTCACTGCCCATGCCGAAACTGGCTAGTTTGTGGGCGGTCTGGGGATGGAGTTAGGGCTGTGCGGTAAACTAGCCAGTTAGCAGAGATTTTCAGTCTGCTAACCAGCTGAGAAACTGCATAAAGTTAGGACAGAAAAAAGGCTGCCCTAACTTTAAGCAGTCACGTCAACCAATCTGAATATTGGCCAGTGCCTGGTTAACTTCTGGTCCTCACTCAGTGTTATGTCATCCCTCTCCCTCCCTGGCAATCCCCCTGGAACATTCGGATCTCCCCCCTGTGATCCTCCTCCCTCCTCCCTCCTCTCCCATCCCCCACCCGGAAACACACCAGGACCTCCCTCCCTCCCTCCTTCCCACCAACTCATGAATATCTGGAAGGACCCCTGCCTTTGGGATGCCTACTCGCCCCACCCCACCCCACCCTGAATGCCAAGAAGCTCCCCCACTGGGATCCCCTTGCCTCCCTCACACCCCTACCCTCAGAATTTCAAGGGCTTCTCCCAATAGTAGCGGGCTTAGCTGCCTGCTTCCCTGGTGGTCCAATGGGGAAATGGGAAACAGTGATGCCCACTTGCTCCTGCCCATTGCAGAAGCCTCTCTAAGTGGCTACCATGACCTCTAGCAGCAGCCTTGCAGTACATCAAAGCAGGTAGAGAGAGTGACAACAGCCCTGCAGGGGGACGGGAAGTGGGGAAGGCTATCTCATGAGCCAGATCTGCACTACAGCCCCTTAAATTATGTCACCCTACACGGATACCTGGTCTCCCTAGTGGCAAGCCTGGCCCTATCTGGGTCCTTCCTCATAGGAAAACTGCTCTGTAAGTCTCTGGTCAGGTTGAGCTGGGCTCTCCAAGCCTTTTGATTTCAAAATTTTTAGTAGGTGGCCCAGTGGAAAATCAGCTGAGATTCTTTGCTCTTGCAGATCTTCAGGGGCTCTCCTCTTGTCCCCTCCTGCTCCTTTAGGCCTGTTTTTCTATCAGCTCTCTCTCTTTCTACTTGGAAGGATCAGGGCCGGTCTTAGGCAGAGGCGACCAAGGCAGCCGCATAGGGCCCCGCGCCTAAGGGGGCCCCGCGCGGCGCGCCTCAACTCTGCCTCCGCTCCAACTTCCGCTCACAGATCCCACGGCTTGGCCGCTCCGCTACCGCCACCACCGGTGTGGCACCCACCCCCGGCTTGGGCCCGCTAAGCCCGCCGTCAGCTCCCGAGTCCCCGGACCCCGGCGAGGCGGCGACAGTAACTTTGCAGGCTTGCAGCGAGCCAGGAGGCAGCGACGGCCCCGACGGTGACAGACAGTTGCAGCGCGGTGGGAGTCACTGAGCGGGAAAAGCTGGAGCCTGGTCCAAGGTGGTGAGCTATCGTCACGCTGACTGTGGTGCAAGCGAGAGCGCGGCCGTGCAGACTCGTGGAGCCGAGTAGCCGAGCAAACTAAGCAACAGACAGGGGAGAGCTGCCTACAACAGTTGTGCCAATCCAGAGGCAGGCAGACAGCAAGTCAGGTATGATGATAGCTTTTTTTCTAAATTAGGAAGAACCTTTTGAAATTAAAGTACTGTCTGTCTCTGTGGTGGTTTGAAATGTTTCAGCTATGTCCACCATTTTGTCAAAGGTTTTGCCTGGGACCCTTGCTTCCAGTGACAGTGAGCCACAGTAGTCCCCTTCTTCTACTACTACTACTACTACTATTTAACATTTCTAGAGCGCTACAAAGTGTACGCAGCGCTGTACAAACACAGAAGAAAGACAGTCCCTGCTCAAAGAGCTTACAATCTAATAGACAAAAAGTAAAGCATTTAAATTTAAAATATTTAAGCAGTCAAGCTTCTTCCCCTTTCAGTCCCTGCCCACCTTTACCCATAGATATCCTTTTAATCATCTTTTACCTCCCTTCTTCAATGCACCTTAATTTTATTAATTCTTCCTTCTGAGCCTTACTCATCCTCCCCTAAATGGTCCCATATGCCTCATATGCCTCATCCTTCCCCAGGGTTCACCCCAAGTCTCACTCTCACCTGTACTCCACACTACACCTCAGTCACCCTCCACCCTCCCAGTATCATTCATTCTCTCACTAGTGCTGCCACACATAATCTTATCAATGGGGCGGAGCTAGGGTGGGGGCGGAGCTAGGATGGGGCCCCACCAAATTGGTCTGCACAGGGCCCCGCACTTGCTAAGACCAGCCCTGGGAAGGATGTAGGGGTGGGCTGGTTCCTCATTCCACCCGGGGCTGGCGTTGGGAGGCGTTCCCTCTGGCTCACTTTCCTGTTTCCACCTGGGCGTGGATTACGGCAGAGGGGGAAAGCTTCAAGACAGCTGGAGGCAGTTTGTGAGGATGGCTGCTGCACCGGGGCTCCTCTGAGAAGGGAAATAAAAATTTTAAAGAAGACCACCAGGTGAGGGGAAGGGACTATGGTGAGAAAAAGGGGAAGAGATGCCAGGACCAAGTAGTAGTAATGCATGTGGGGAGATTGGGGGGAGGGGAGATCAGGGATCAAGAACCCCCTCCTTAATTTCTTTCCTGGGCTCCACCTTGTCTAAAACTGGCCCTGATTCCACCTATTACCCATGACAAGTGCAGCAGCTTTATAAGCTCTGTAACTGCTCGTACTTCTCCCTCCAGATTCAGTGGCTCTGCTAGTCAAAGACCCTCTTTCCTTCACAATAGAGGATCAATGGTCATGGAAGCAAGAGCAAAGATGAGGGTTTTGAAACTGTACTGGGATTTTCCACCAGCAGTTTCCCTCCAGGGGGTGTCTCCTCCTACCATTGTCAATCACAAGTAGGATAGCCAACCCCAACTTCTAGAAGCTATAAAAGTCAAAATACAATACTATAGTGGAGTCACTAGAGTTCTCTGCAGTTCATTTAGAGAGCAGAACCTTACAATTTCTACTCTTGGAAATTTTTTTTTTATAAAATTAGCCACCATTTACATGTATAAAAATATTTCCAAATTTGGTTTAAGTTACTGATCATTATCTGTAAGGCAGCTTTTGCGGTGGCTCCATTTTATTTATGACAAGCTCTTTGAATTCTATCATCCTGTCGGACTGTTGTGTTTGGAGGAGCATGGATTGTTATCCATGGTGTGCTACTCTAAAGCACATTATGCAGTTACACAGGAAGCTGCGTTTTCTGGTATTGGTCTCTTTCTAAGGAATCAGCTGCCAGAACGTTTATCAAAATGTTATCCATTTAAGAATAAATAGAAATAAATCAAAACAGAGAAAATAAAATAAGATGATGCCTTTTTTATTGGACTAACAATACATTTTTTGATTAGCTGAAGGGTTGTATCCCCAGCAAGAGAGAATACAGGTTGTGGGAATTTCTAAAATCTATATGCATTATTATACTATAGAATACACCCAGTCTGTGCCTAATTTAGAAATTGCCTTAGCTGTCCGCAACTAAATTTAGTTGTGCAGTTGGACGCTCAGCATATTCTATAAACCATGTGGAAATTTACTACTACTACTTATCATTTCTATAGCACTACTAGACGTACACAGCACTGTACACTAAACATGTAAGAGGCAGTCCCTGCTTGACAGAGTTTACAATCTAATCAAGACAGACAAACAGGACAAATAAGGGGTCAGGGAATTACTTAAATCGGGAATGATAATTTATAGAATACATCTAGGCGTATTTTTTTCAGTGCTGAGTTTTTAGGCATGATATATAGAATCTAGCTCTATATGTCTCAGTATCCTTCTTTTCTTTTTCAGGTGTATGTGTACATTTATTTGTAGAATGTAGAAACTTTGGTCTTTATTCTCTCTTCTTCTTGCTTGGACAGTGGGGCCCTGTGCTTCACGCTTTCTCCAGTGTGGACTCTGAAACCATGACCTACTACTCTAAACTTTAAAAACCCAAAAAGAGAGTCTACCTTCCTGGCTTAGTTCAAGTTACTCTTTCTATGAGGAAAGGGAATACTTGGGCCAGCTAACTATGAAAATAAACCATTAATTGAGGTCCTTAACTTAAGCACCTAGCTTGTCACTTTGTCCCTAAGCTGAGAAGGGCACAAATATTTTTCAATTTACTCTCTCTCCCATACATACAACATCTCATTCACAGTCATGTCTTGCCTTATTGGTTACCCAGTGCACAGGCCCTGAAGGCCAAGCACCCAGGCTTTGTAGGCTCACTATCAAAATAACTGTACTGGGAGAATTACTTGTAAAACACATCTCCTTTTTCTCTGTGACCTCACTCCAACCTTAAAATAGAGCCCCTGTCACTCTTTCAACCACTTTCACACAGCACTTTCCCAATGTGTCAAAGCACAAAACTTTTCTTTTTTTTTTAAGAAAATCACTTCTATGGTGCTAGTCATTTCTCCATTAAACCCCCAAGTCAGAAACAATATTTCTGAAATCAGCTAACAGCTTTTCAACTTAAAAACCTCTTCTTTCACAGTCACACAGAGCTCTCTCACATGCATCCAGCCTCCTTGAGAACTCCAGTCCAGTTCTGACAACAGCCAGCGTAGCTGTTGCTAAGGGTGACAGTGACTCTGAGTCACCAGCTGACCTCTGGTGGCCAACCAAATCCAGTACACAAACGTTTGAAAGGCACGGAACTTAATTGAAAAGTCCATGGTCTCCATTTTGATCCCATATTGAGAAAATTATATTTTACTAAAATTATCACAAAAATTACCATAGAATTAACCTAAAACATCATGTAACCAACCCTTAGACCCATCAAATTACACATACTATATTTTTCTCCAACATTTTGCTCCACATTTACAGACATCAACATTTTGTCCAAAAATTATCCCCCAAACCTCTAAAGAACGAGGGGCATTCAGTCTAAAAATATTCAACATTGGCCCATGCACACCCCCAAGTGACACCCGTTCAAAAAAACCCCCAACAATTTAAGTCTAGAAATTACCCAAACTAACACCTTCTTGTTTTATCACCAAAATTATTTTAAAGCATTAACCTACCTCAGAAGGTTCTCAGGAACCCATAACTACCACTACATTTTACCAAAAATTAACCCCTTAAATGCCAGATCAACAGGACCAAAAAACACAATTTTAAAAAAGACTAAATAAAATCTTGGGCCACCAGACCCCTTACCTTGTTCCCCAAAGGCTTCTCACTCAAGCTGTGGTGAAAGAGGCCCTGCACTTGCGGTAGGGGCCGTTTTTCCCACAAGCCAGAGCCCTTTTTACCGCAGCGGGTAAAAAAGCGCCCAGACACACATGGCTATGCAGTAAAAAAAACTCTTACTACATGGCCATGCGGCAGGGAGCCCTTACCACCACCCATTGAGGTGGCAGTAAGGGCTTCCGCACTAACCCGATGGTAACTGAGCAGCACTCAGCAATGGCCGATTACTGCTGGGTTATCGCCATGCAAGCCATTTCAGGCAGGCAGTACTGTTCCACTGTGGTCCAAGGGCTCTAACCCTGAATCATGACAGGTTTTATTGTAGGAATAAATGACAGTCATAAGGGGAAGTATACATGTAGAAGGAAAGGATTTGGATTCATCTGATGCCTTTCTCACTAGTATCCCAAGGTGATTTGCATTTCTGTACTGAAGGTATTTTCCTATCCCTGGAGGACTCACAGTCTAAGTTTGTACCTGAAACAGTAGAATATTAAGTGACTTACCTGAGGTCACACGAAGTATTAGTGGGATATGATCTGTGGCTTCACTTGTTTGTAGCCTGATGCGCTTACCATTAGGCTATTCCTCCCTTTATAAGATTGCAGCCAGTTATAAAATTAACCTCTGGGTGCCATGAGGGCAACAATCCACCGCCTGATATTACCTTCAGTGCTCAGAATCTTCAGATCAGGTCCACTGGACATTGTTACCATTGTGACAGGCACAAGTAGTGTCTGTCTTAAAGTTGCCACAGAGGGGAGCTCTGGCTCCATGTTTCCAGGATAAAACTAAATACACTAAGGGCCTCTTTTACAAAGTAAAAGTGTTGCTGCTTTGCCGCATGCCGATCTGGTTAGTAGTTAGTGCAGTGGGCTAAGAACCTGGGGAACTGGGTTCAACTCCCACTGCAGCTCCTTGTGACTCTGGGAAAATCACTTAACTCTCCATTGTCCCAGGTACAAGAACTTTGACCTTAATGATCAAATGTAAATACAGGCACTAGAGGCCACTAGGCTGGACTAGCACCTGTGTTTACTATGTTCTGATGATCAGAGGGCTTCAGCGCGATTTAAATGAGCTTTCCAGTATTCTGCCCATATGATCAGAGCACTGCACGGAGCTAGTGTTAAGGTTTCCTCCCCTGCTAGGCAGCCCAGACTGTCACTGTCAGCTCAGGTCAGTCCTGGGGGTCCATAGGAACCCTCCCACCTGACACAAGGGCACGGGGGGCTGAAGGTCCGGTGGTTCTCCAGCCCTTCTAACCCCTACAACACCAACAAAGAAATCCCTGGTGGCCCAGTGTGCTACACACCCCACCCTCACCTGCCCTGGTGGTCTAGTGGTCCCATTCCTCCCCCTGTATCTCGTGGGTCTTCCAGCGCCACCTCCAAAATGCACTGGGCAGGGCATGGCATCACCATTTTGGAGGCAGCACTGGAAAAGGATGGAGTGCTGCTCCCTCCTCCATCTCCCATGACGTACGGGAGAGTTGTCCGCTAGACCACTGGGGTGGATGGGGGTGGGGTGTGTAGCCCACTGGTCCACCAGGGATTTTTTTTGGAGTCAGGGGAGTTAGGGGGGCTGGAGATCCACCGGTCCTCCAGCCTCCCTGTGTCCCTGTGTAGGGGCTTGGGAGGCACTAGGCCACCAGGGACTTGCATTTGGGGTGGTCCGGGGGGGGGGGGGGGTCCCACAGACCTCCTGCCCCTCTGTTTGACAGGTCTGAATTTTTGACAAACTGCAGGAATATTGTGCCTGAGTGCATGCCCAGGCACAATCCTCCCACACTTTCTTCCGATGATCAACACTAATAATGTGCCTAATTTTGCATGTTATTAATGTAGGTCATTGGGAAGTTAATTCCCTGCACTTTTCCGGTGCTATTTTTTGGGCGCTATTTCAGAACAGTGCATGGAATTGATCCTCGGGGCCTCAGATTGTGAGCCCACCAGGGACAAAGAAAGTACCATCATATAATGATTGTAAACCACTTTGTAAGACAGAAAGGCATTGACCCAGACTATATCTCCTACCTTACTCCCTTCTCCATTGCCTATCTCTACCTACTTATCTATTCTACTATTCTGTTATAGTTAATTTTTACTTTCTCTAACAATATTCTGTATTCCCTATTACTATGTAAGCTGCATTGAACCTGCTTTGAGTGGGAAAGCGCGGGATACAAATGTAATAATAAATAAAAATAAATAAATATATATCAAATCCCATTACCCATTACCCATTTATTTAAGGACTGTAGGTATGTTGGTAAGGAATAAGACAAAATAGCTGGTATTTTCTTTTTAGCTTGCTATGTTTTATGTTTGTATTGAAGCCTCAGGTATGATTTTAATATTAAGTATGTATTGGTTCTAGTTTTTAGCTTTTTGTTTTTGAACTGTGAATGGTCTAAGTAGTTTGGGTAGTGACTGTTTGTCAACTGAAATTCCTGCTATCTCCAATTCTTGCAAAGTCAAACCAAAGTATAATGTATACCCTGAAAAAAGATGGCTGGGACTGCTTGCAAAATGCTCCGTATAATATTGAAGTTATTTCTGATTATAGATAGCATTATAGAGATTGTTGTATTCCCATTAAGTCACAGAGACCATACCTGAGAAAGATCCCTTTAGTGTCTTCTTTCTCCCCTAGTCCTATTGTATGCTGTTTTTTTCAATGCAAGATCAGTATGTAGTAAGACTGCTATTTTAAAAGATTTAATTGGTGCTTCCAATTTCGAAATTGCTTTTATTGTAGAAGCATGGCAACAAGATTATTCCAGTCCTATAATATTGGATTTATATCCTTTGGACTATAATATTCTGCATATTTCTAGGATCTCAAAAAAGGGGGATTGTTTAGCTGTAATTTATAAGACATTCATATTACTTTCATTAGTTAGTTCCTATATGGAATCTGGTCTAGAATCGTTAGTATCAGCTAAGAATAGTGGGACCAATATTCAGATTGCGGGAGTTAGCCCGACTAACTCCTGCAGTTGGCAGTGATGCCGGATATTCAATGCTGGGTGAAGCCAAAGATAGACCTGCTATTGACGCAGCCAGATTTGGTTGCCAAACTAGCTAGCAATGCGCTGAAAATTGATGGATAGCGGTTATACCGCATTATATAACTGGCTATCCGTTAAGGGCTAACTGGGGATATCAGCAGATAGCCAGTTAGGTGCCATTCCTGGCCAGTTAAATGGTTTTGAATGTCAGCCGGTAGTGATCAGTTACTGCTGATCAGTTAAGTTGCTTGTGTGGGGCTATCCACTAATTTTCAGTGGCATTAGCCAGTTACCACTGCTGAAAATTAGTGGTTAGCACATACACATAAACCGACTATTTTAGGGGTGTTCTGGGGATGGAGTCAGTCAATATTGAGCTCTTAACCAGCCCACATAAAACACAGTCCTATCTTTATGCAGCAATCCATAGCCGGTTAAGTTCTCAATATCGACTTAACTAGCTATGTGTTAGCCAACTCCTCATAAAACGGATATTCAGTGCCAAAGCCCAGACATGGCCCGACGTTGAATATCTGGGAATAATGTCGGTGGCAGTCAGCAAAATGCTCACTGCCGCCAGATGAATATTTATTCCTTAGTGTACAGACCTCCTGGTGTTTGGAATTCTCTCTCTTCAATTTTGTATGAGTAAATCTTAGAAGCCTCTACAAGATTTTCTTGTTTAATAATTCCAGGAGATTTTAACTTGCTGTGACAGAACAGTGTGCTTTAAGGCTGTAAAATTGCCTTTATTAAATCTTGAAGTGCATTCCTCTAGTTTGGCCAGCAGGTGGTGCATGTTATGTTTTAAGCGGTTACAAAGAACTGATCTTTCTTTCCTTAGTTAACACAGATAAGGAAATGCCTGACTGATGTAACCAGCTTTTTTAAAAATGTTGTTGACTGGGCTCCAATTGGCCCAGGAGCTTTTTTCATTTCAATTGTACTGGCATTTGCTCCAGTTTCAGCCCGGGAGAAGAGAGAGAGAGAGAGGTTGCTCTTTGCTGAAGTCCTGTAAAAAACAGTTATATCTGATAACTGGTGAACAGTTATATGTGTCCTGATCTACCCAGGTGCTTTTTTAGGAAGTAAACAAATGTTTAGTTAGTGTTATAATTGATCCATATTTCAGTTACCTGTTATTGTTCTCTAATTGCACTATTTTGTTCCACTTTTCAATTCATAAAACACAATAAACAATATTTAGTTTATTGCCTCTCTGTCTAGACTGATAAAGAATCCTGGTGGTTTGTGTATTGGATCTGTGAGTGCTCTATGGGAACTGTGGGACCACTGGGAACGTGGCCTCAGTAACCTAGATAATTTGAGAGCGGGTGACTTGCCCAGAGGCGGTTGTGACCCAGTTGGTGGGAGGAGGATGCTAGTGTAGAGCATGAGTAGCAGATGCAGGCGGACCTGAGCTGTGCTGGGGATAGACCCTCTAAGTGGCCACGGGGTAACCCCAGGCGAGTGGCTAGGTGTTTCATGACAGACCTTGTCTTCTTTTTTGTGGCAGTGATGGGATTGTCAGGCTCAGTGTGTGGAGTGAGGTTCACCATCCACTGAATGGTTCAGAGTCTTTTTTTATCTGTAACCTCCAGACACAGAGCACAGTGAACAAGTGCAACAATAACAAAGTCCCTTTCCTGTTCAGTTTTTTTTTTTTTGTTAGTGTTAGGAGATTAGCAACATGCTGATGGTGACTGGAAACAGCCAGCAGACACTGGAGTTGCCGGACCTAACACAAGAGCAACTGGATAACCTCAGTGGGGAGGAGCTGTAGGACTAGCCTGCGCAGAATTCGCCTGCGGGGAAAGCAGACCACTTGTGGGAAGAGGCCTTTGAGTTGGCAGGGCCAGATGCCACACCAGCCAAAATCCGGGAGACCTATATGCTAGAGCGACAGCGGCTACACCAGCTGTGGAGAGAAGAACAGGACCAGGAAGAGCAGCAGCAGCGAGAGGAACAGGAAGAGAAACATGAAGAACGTGAGTGGGAATTCCAGCTGCAGAAAATGAAGTTGGAGATGGAAATGGCTCATATCCAAAGCTCCAGCCCAACCCTTGCGCCAAGGCCAGAGGCAGGATCTACAGCCCGGATTGGGCCCAACTTGTTTTTGCAGTTTGATGATACCAGAAGTGACATAATGGATATCTAACTGCCTTTGAAAAAATTTGCCACTTCAATGAGATTCCTCAGAAAGACTTGGTGCTCTATCTGGGAGGAAAGATCACTGGTAGAGCACTTGAGACGTTCTAAGGACTGTTCATGGAGACGTGCTCCCAGTTTGAGGAGGTGTGCAAAGTTTTGTTGAACCGTTATGCCATTACCCCCAAGACCTACAGACTTTGCAAAAAGGGGCAGATGATACTCACAGCAAGTTTGTGATTCAGCTAAGATACCAGCATCAGCGGTGGCTCAATGGAGCTGAGCTCAAAACCCTGGAGGACTGCCAAATCCTGATGGTCCTGGAGCAGTTTCTTCAGTGCTGTCGTCCAGTGGTGAGGAAGCATGTCCAAGATCACTAGCCCTATACTGCAGAGAAGGCGGCTGAGTTGGCTGACATCTTCATGGCTAACCGTCCCTGGTTGGCAAAGAGAAGCAGTCCATATCCGCAACAGTCAGTATCTAAGGGCATCCAGGGCCCTAAGCCAAATATCCCTGCAATCTCAGAGAAACCCTCCAGTGTTCCCCAAAAACCTAAAGACTGTAGGAATGAGCGTCTTTGCTATCAGTGTGGGCGTACCAGACATTTCAAAGTGGATTGCCCAGATAATCCCAAGCCTGCACTAAAGAACCTTTCAGTTCCTGCACCAAGGCTGTTGGCTATCGAGGGTGGCTCCAGTACCACGAAGGAGACCCACACAGTTGCTGCAGCACAAATAGTTACTGGCCATTCATCAAGCTAGGAAGCAGCTGGGTTTCCACAACACTTCAGCACTCCAGTAAATGTGAGCCAGACCCAGATAGATGGACTTGTGGACATCGGCTCTAGCATGACTTTGTTACGACCAAAGCTAGTGCCGAAGGATGCTGTTCTTCCAGGGCACACTGCAGAGGTAGTGTTAGCCAATGGATCCAGAGAGACTGTACCCATCGCTCTAGTATTCCTGGATTGGGGTACCAAGCCTAGATACAGAGAAGTAGGCATAATGAAAAACATGCCAGTACCAATGTTGTGTGGGACCGACATGAGTCCAATGAACATTACCCTTGATAGCGGAGTCAGTATTTCCATTATGGTGACCCGTAGTCAGGCAAGGGTGGCCCAACAAGCAGAAGCAGCAGAGATCACCTCTCCAGTTCCAGATCCTGAGTCAGTCCAGGTGCAGCCAGCTGACCAAGCAGCAGGAGGAGGCGCTCCAGTGCTTCCAGCAGCACTAGTTCCAGAGGTGACTGAGGCCATGAGTATGGAACAGCCTGACTTAACTGACACACCTAATGATCAGACTGAGGACCCTAATTTGTCAGACTCACCAGCAGAGGTCCTTCCAGATATGGATACTGATATAGGACAGAGGTATGCTTTTCATGAAGCATAGCACTCTGACCCTGACCTGGAAGCCCTGAGACAGAGGGCTGGTTAACCAATCAGTGAGACTTGTAAAGATCATATCCTATGGACAGGGCCACTGAGAGGGGGGCAGGGGGGGGGGGTCAAAATTCCCCGGGCCTGGGCCTCCTCCCACGACCAAATGCCTTGGATTTGGTCGTTTTTGAGATGGGCGTCCTCGGTTTCCATTATCGCCGAAAACCGAGGTCGCCCATCTCTAATGTCGACCTAAACGTCAAGATGGTCGACCTAAATGTCAAGATTTGGGCATCCCCAGCCGTATTATCGCAACGAAAGATGGACGCCCATCTTGTTTCGATAAACGGGATGCCCCGCCCCTTAGTCGGGATGTCCTTAAAGATGGGCGCCCAGTTCGATTACGGCCCTCTATGTGTCCTAACCCCAAAATACCTTGGAACATTGGTTGGGCTGGCAAAGGGCCTGTACACATCACCAAGATTAAAAATAAAAGTGCCCACACTCAGCTCCAGCACTAGGGCTATTGGCAATGGTGGTAGTAGTGATAGTAAAGACTCTTCAGGTCAAATATGCCCAGTGTTATAGGCCTCGATAAATATGTTTTCATGAACACACTGCTGCAAGAGACAGACAAGCTCCTGAAAAGAGTAAGAACTGAATTCAATAAACCAAATGAATTGCTTAAATATTTATGTAAAACAACTTTTAAATCCCGAAGGCTCACAGAGCCAGACATGAATGTTTGGAGGTGCACTGGATCGAAAGGACAGAAGAAAATCCTGGAGAAGGACCGCGATGGACTGGAAATAGTACAAATGAGAATGAAGTGGATAGAGCACCGTTCACAGAAGAAAGTGTGTATCAACAACTTGAAAAGCTAAAGGTGGACAAAGCCATGGGACCGGATGGGATCCACCCCAGGATATTGAGGGAGCTCAGAAAGGTTTTGGCAGGTCCTCTTAAAGATTTGTTTAATATATCCTTGTAGACGGGAGAGGTTCCGAGGGATTGGAGAACGGCGGAGGTGGTCCCTCTTCACAAAAGTGGTGATAGGGAAGAAGCTGGAAACTACAGGCCGGTAAGCCTCACTTCGGTTATTGGAAAAGTAATGGAAGCGATGCTGAAGGAAAGGATAGTGAATTTCCTGGAAGCCAATAAGTTGCAAGATCCGAGACAACATGGTTTTACCAAAGGGAAATCGTGCCAAACGAATCTCATTGAGTTCTTTGATTGGGTGACAGGAGAATTGAATCAGGGACGAGCTATGGACGTAATCTACTTAGATTTCAGCAAAGCTTTTGACACGGTTCCCCACAGGAGGCTCTTAAATAAACTGGATGGGCTGAAGATAGGACCCGAAGTGGTGAACTGGATTAGGAACTGGTTGACGGACAGACACCAGAGGGTGGTGGTGAATGGAATTTGCTCGGAGGAGGGAAAGGTGAGTAGTGGAGTGCCTCAGGGATCGGTGCTAGAGCCGATTCTGTTCAATATATTTGTGAGTGACATTGCCAAAGAGTTAGAAGGTAAAGTTTGCCTATTTGCGGATGATACTAAGATCTGTAACAGAGTGGACACCCGGGAGGGAGTGGAAAACATGAAAAAGGATCTGAGGAAGCTAGAAGAATGGTCTAAGGTTTGGCAATTAAAATTCAATGCGAAGAAATGCAAAGTGATGCACTTAGGTAATAGAAATCCACGGGAGACGTATGTGTTAGGCGGGGAGAGTCTGATAGGTACGGACGGAGAGAGGGTGATAGTATCTGAGGATTTGAAGGCGACGAAACAGTGTGACAAGGCGGTGGCCGTAGCTAGAAGGTTGTTAGGCTGTATAGAGAGAGGTGTGACCAGCAGAAGAAAGGGGGTGTTGATGCCCCTGTATAAGTCATTGGTGAGGCCCCACCTGGAGTATTGTGTTCAGTTTTGGAGGCTGTATCTTGTTAAGAATGTAAAAAGAATTGAAGCGGTGCAAAGAAAAGCTATGAGAATGGTATGGGATTTGCGTTACAAGACGTATGAGGAGAGACTTGCTGAACTAAACATGTATACTCTGGAGGAAAGGAGAAACAGGGTGATATGATACAGACGTTCAAATATTTGAAAGGTATTAATCTGCAAACAAACCTTTTCCGGAGATGGGAAGGTGGTAGAACAAGAGGACATGAAATGAGATTTAAGGGGGGCAGACTCAAGAAAAATGTTAGGAAGTATTTTTTCACGGAGAGAGTAGTGGATGCTTGGAATGCCCTCCCGTGGGAGGTGGTGGAAATGAAAACGGTAACGGAATTCAAACATGCGTGGGATAAGCATAAAGGAATCCTGTGCAGAAGGAATAGATCCTCAGAAGCTTAGTCAAGATCGGGAGGCGGGGCTGGTGGTTGGGAGGCGGGGATAGTGCTGGGCAGACTTATACGGTCTGTGCCAGAGCCGGTGGTGGGAAGCGGGACTGGTGGTTGGGAGGCAGGGATAGTGCTGGGCAGACTTATACGGTCTGTGCCAGAGCTGGTGGTGGGAGGCGGGGCTGGTGGTTGGGAGGCGGGGTAGTGCTGGGCAGACTTATATGGTCTGTGCCAGAGCCGATGGTTGGGAGGCGGGGCTGGTGATTGGGAGGCGGGGATAGTGCTGGGCAGACTTATACGGTCTGTGTCCTGAAGAGCACAGGTACAAATCAAAGTAGGGTATACACAAAAAGTAGCACATATGAGTTATCTTGTTGGGCAGACTGGATGGACCGTGCAGGTCTTTTTCTGCCGTCATCTACTATGTTACTATGTATGTTACTATGTAACTGCAAGAGCTAATTCACAAGCTAGCAATAATTTTGAAGGACTTGAGATCTTATCCAACATGCACTAGCTTTATTTGTTGCTATCACAGTAAGCACAGAACAAACCATGGAGACAGGAAGCAATCAGTTTACTATTCAGCTCTGTTTAGAATCAACCAGTCAAAACAAGTAGTGTGGTGCTTGGCTTGTTAGTAAAACCTCTGTTTCCACTCCCCTGCACAGCCGTCATCCGGTACACTCAAAATAAAGCAAGCAAACCTATAAGCTGCTGCATCCTCGTCGTTCTTTATTGTTGGTAGCATTTCCTTCTAACTGGCCACACAAAACCGGCTACATATAGTTGGCTGCCTTTTACCCGGCTACATCTAGGCGGTCAGAATCTAGTCGGCTACATGTGGCCGGTCAGAATCTGGCTAGATTCTAAGAACATAAGAGTAGCCTTACTGGGTCAGACCAATGGTCCATCTAGCCCAGTATCCTGTTTTCCAAACAGTGGCCAAGCCAGGTCACAAGTACCTGGAAGAAACCCAAATCGTGGCAACAATCCATACTACAAATCCCAGGGCAAGCAGTTGCTTCCCATGTCTGTCTCAATAGCAGACTATGGACTTTTCCTCCAGGAATTTGTTCAAACCTTTTTTAAACCCAGATATGCTAACTGCTGTTACCACATTCTCCAGCAAAGAGTTCCTGAGCTTAACTATTCGTTGAGTGGAAAAAAAATTTCCTACTATTTGTTTTAAAAGTATTTCCAGTAATTTTTGATTTCACAGTAACTTTCTGGAGTGTCCCCTAGTCTTTGTACTTTTGGAATGAGTAAAAAATTGATTTACTTCTACTTGTTCTACACCACTCAGGATTTTATAGACCTTAGTCATATCTCCCCTCATCCATCTCTTTTCCAAGCTGAAGAGCCCTAACATCTGTAGCCTTTCCTCATATGAGAGGAGTTCCACTCCTTTATCATTTAGGTCGCTCTTCTTTGAACCTTTTCTGATTCCGCTATACCTATTTTGAGATACGGCGACCAGAACTGAACACAATACTCAAGGCGTGGATGCACCATAGAGCGATACAAAGGCATTATAGTATTTTCATTCTTAATCACCATCCCTGTCCTAATAATTTCTAGCATTCTGTTTGCTTTTTTGACCGCCACCGCACACTGAGCAGAAGATTTCAGCGTATGATTTACAATGACACCTAGATCCTTTTCTTGAGTGCTGACCCCCCCAAGATGGACCCTAGAATCAGGTAACTGTGATTCGGATTATTCTTTCCAATGTGCATCACTTTGCATTTGCCTACATTAAATTTAATCTGCCATTTGGATGTCCAATTTCCTAAGGTCTTCTTGCAATATTTCACAGTCTGCACATGTTTTTTTTGTTTCATTTTATTTTTATTAATATATAATCAATTTACAAGTCATAACACTTGATCAAGAAATTCAGAAAATAAAATAAAAACTTTACATCAGTAATATAAAGACAAAAGAAAACAAACGGTTAATCTTCTTTTAGACCACAATTAAGGGGGGGGGGGGGGGTAAGTTACATACCGCTCTGGTCGCCGCATCTCAAGAAAGATATAGTAGAATTGGAAAAGGTGCAGCGAAGGGCGACTAAAATGATAGCGGGGATGGGACGACTTCCCTATGAAGAAAGACTAAGGAGGCTAGGGCTTTTCAGCTTGGAGAAGAGATGGCTGAGGGGAGACATGATAGAGGTATATAAAATAATGAGTGGAGTGGAACAGGTGGATGTGAAACGTCTGTTCACGCTTTCCAAAAATACTAGGACTAGGGGGCATGCGATGAAACTACAGTGTAGTAAATTTAAAATAAATTGGAGAAAATATTTCTTCACCCAACGCATAATTAAACTCTGGAATTCGTTGCCAGAGAACGTGGTGAAGGCGGTTAGCTTGCCAGAGTTTAAAAAGGGGTTAGACGGTTTCCTAAAGGACAAGTCCATAAACCACTACTAAATGGACTTGGGGAAAATCCACAATTCCAGGAATAACATGTATAGAATGTTTGTACGTTTGGGAAGCTTGCCAGGTGCCCTTGGCCTGGATTGGCCGCTGTCGTGGACAGGATGCTGGGCTCGATGGACCCTTGGTCTTTTCCCAGTGTGGTATTACTTATACACTTCAGTAAAGCTACACAATATCATTACACAGGTCACAAATAAACGCTATAGCATGATATTCCCCACCTCTTTTACTTATTCTCAACTGAGGGTAATACAGTGTGAATCTTTTTCAAATCTATAAAAGCATGTTCCGGAAGAAAAAAAGACTTTTTTAATGCCAACATATTTAACAATACATTTGCATGGGTAATTAAGATAAAAGGAAGCCCCCAATGCCAAAGTGTCCTTTCTTAAAGCCAAAAAAGCTTTCCTTCTATCTTGTGTTTGCTTTGTTACGTCTGGAAATATCCAAACTTTTTTCCCATAGAACAAAGTTTGCAAATTACGGAGGGATAACCTTCTCACCACTTCCAAATCTTGCTCAAATACAAATGAAACCAATAAGGTTGTCCTTTCCGACTCTGAAGATAATGATGTTTCCAAAAGTTCAGATATATTTAATAAGTCTTTCTTTTCTTGACCAGACATTTACAGAGAATGCTCCAAGATTTTCTTATTAGGTAAATAGTATATCCGATTTATCGGTGGAATCGTTTCCGGGGTAAATTTCAAAATTTCAAGCAAATATTTCTTAAATACTTCCAAAGACCGTAGGTAGGCAGTGTCTTAAAAGGTGGATGATAAAGGATTTTTTTAAACATTTATATCACACATTATCCCAAGCAAAGTCGGGTTCAATATGGCTTACATTTGAAGATACAGTGAGACAGAATAATAGAATTCAGTTATATCATGGGAACAATAGATGGATATGTCTTAAACATTTAACAAAGTTGAGATTAGCATATATACCCAACTGGGCATTTAAAAGTTTGTCCTTTAATGATACCATATGTTCATAAATCCATAGCCATTAGTATAGGTAGTTATTCAAAGATTATCACATGCACACACCAGAATAGGCATCCATCACTTTGCTAAACAACAACTTCTACAGAGTGCACCCAAAATTTAATTTTTATTTCCTTATTTCTATCTTCCAAAATTCCAGACAGCAGATGTACAGATCCCTATATTGCACAAGCTGGCATGTTTGAAAATATAGTGAGACAAATAAAAAATGCTACCAGAAATAAAGAACGATAACTTGGACGCAGCAGCTCATAGGTTTACTTGCTTTGTTTTGAGTGTATGGGGATGACGGCTGCACGGGGGAGGTGAAACGTAGATTGACCTAATTGGTTTCAACATTTTGACGTCCTTGCAGGCCTGCGTTCCAAGCCTCGTTTCAAGGCTCGCTTCCATAGCGAGGTTTTGAAACACAAACCTCACCCTCAGCTCTTCAGTCTTTCTCGCTTTGAACCAATCAGAAAGCGCCTAGAGTCAAAAACCTGGGGACGGGGCGTGACGTCATGGGAATTCCCCTTTCTGAGCGCAAAGCAGGGACTTTCCAGAGAACTTCCAGTAGAAAGGTGACACTGGAGTGCGAAAGCAGGGTTTCGGATCGAACCGGGACTGCTAGGCCATTGATATATGCAGTTGGAGGCAGGTGGGTCAATTCTCTGTGTAGATAAATAACTTCTTGATAGCCGTTTGGCAGGATCGGTATGTGTTGCACTTTGCCTCCTTGCACGGGTGCCCTTGGAGATGATTTATTAACCTCCTTAACCCCCTTGTACGAATAATGCGTGAACGTAAGTTAGATGCTGGGAAACTGCAGTGCCAGCTCCCTTCAGAGAGTTGTCTCAGTTGGCTGTATATATAGTATAGGTAGCATTTTGCATATGAGCTGTGGAACCTGCGTGACACTGTGCATGAATTTGCTATCGTAATGTCGGATATCAGGAAGGATCACCTTTGTGAGGTTAGACAACATCTTATTTTTGTAAGATGGGTGCAGGATAAGTGACTTTCGTTACAGGGGCAGAAACATAAGATAGGCAGAAAGTACTAGTTATGATATGTTACCATGGCACTTTTGTGTAGGATACTGTACAAGGCCATCAGACAGAACACATTATTGCATTGCTTTGATTCTACACATTGTTAGCCGTCCTTCTAAGGCTGGTTTTAGACCCTTGAGTTCCTGGAAGAGGGTGACCTTTAATACAGGGGTTTAGGCAGACCTCGGCGGGGGGGGGGGGGGGGGGGGCACAGCTTAGCCTGCCTCCCCCAACCGCCGCCCCTCCCCCATCACCACCAGGTACCTTTGCTGGCTGGGGTCCACAACCCCCGCCAGCCGAAGTCTTCTTCAGCGCTGGTCAACTCCGGCGCCTTCGCTGATCTGTTTCTGACTCCCGATGTCCTGTTTGCATGTCCTGTATGTAGCCCCGTGCAGGACGTGCATGCAGGACATCAGGAGTCAGAAACAGATCATCAGCGAAGGCGCCGGAGTCGACCGGCACTGAAGAAGACTTCTGCTGGAGGGGGTTGGGGACCCCCGCCAGCAAAGGTACCTGGCTGCGGGAGGGGGGTCCAAAGTAGAGGGGGCCAGGGCTTAAGTTGTAGGGGCCCATGCCCCCGTGGCCCCACCTAGCTACGCCCCTGCTTTAATATTAAATGGAAGCGATGCTATAAATATAACAGCCCCCGTTGCCATACCTGTGTTTTATGGGATTTTTTTGGATTAGTTGCTCCTTCCAATTTGAAAATCTGACTGTCTGGCAATCGGTTTGGACCCTGACTCTGATGTCTTTTCCCACAATTTATTTAAAATATATACATTCTTTCTAAGTGGTTAACAGTATAACATCAGAAATAAACATGCAGCACTGCACAGAATACCTAAAAACCTTTGCTGGATCCAATTTACATCTACAATGGAACAGCAGATACTATTGCTGTGTATCAATGCTTGTGCAAACAGTACAACTGAATTTGTCTTCTGAATGGTGCTAAATTACTCAACAATTGTGTTGGTGGTGGTGGCAGCAATATCAAAGCCTGCCACCTAATAATAGTCCTTCCTATCAGCGTAATTCATAGTACATCAGGGGTAGACTGGTTAGAGAGATGCATCTGTCAAATAGAATGATGGACATGAAGAAGAGCAGTCATACTGAATACATATCATATAATGCTTTAAAAACTGTGATAAGTATTGGGGGGGGGGGGGGGGGGTGGAGTTATTAACATGGGCTACCTTTAAGATGGATTATTTCACCACAACTTGTGCTGTTTTAGCATAGATCCCATTTTATGCAATGATTACTAGTTAGTAATAAACTGGGTTAACAGTAAAATAACCTGTCTTAATGGTAGCTACATTGATAAATTCTCCCATTAGACTGCATTTCATGTACAACTAGCCATTGGTGCAAGTCTCACCACCTTGGGGAGATATGATCCCTCTTAGCACATCTTGTAACAGTAAGAGCCGCTGCATTTTGAGCCAGCCGTACTACACTTACAGAAGTGGTGGTTAACCCAGCAAAAAATATGCTAGGTGGCCCAAGCTAGGAGATAAGCAGGCTTGAAAAACAGCCTATAAATCACTATGGAGTCAAAAGGAGCTTCAAGTGGTGATGTGGAGGTGTATTTTCAAAGCACTTAGACTTCCAATGTTGCGGGAGGAGCTGCAGAGGTGCACATTTGGAGTACCTCTTGGGGCAGGAAAAATCACATGTTTCTTTCCTGCCTGCTGCTGTGGCCTGTGTTGACTTCTTCAAGATGGCTGCTCTGCTGAGACTTCCTGTGGCAGCCTCACGAGATTGTCACTTGAAGTCTCAGTGGTCATTTCGAAGAACCGGTGGCACTGGCAAGAGCAATGGGAGTGGGCAGGAAAGAGTGGGGTTCTTTCCTGCCCCAAAGAGGCTTCTAGACCACCAGGGTGCATTAAGGTAGCCCTGGAAAGGGCCCACCGAGGTGGGGGGGGGGGGGGGTAGCCGGCCAGCGAGCCAGCCAACTTATCCCCATTACTACAGGTAAATTGCGGTCACCATTCCCACGGCCTTCAGCCGCCGACTTCTGCCTTACAGAAGCAGCATGAGGAGGAGGGGAGCCGCTACACTGTATTTACTTGGCTGGTGAGGCTTTGGCATTCCCGCCAGCAAAGGTAAAGAGGTGCTATAGTTCTGGAGTGGGGAGACCAGGAACCCCTCCCCCTCCCTCATGGCTACATCACTGACATAGAGCATTGGCATGGAGAGGGAACGATGTGGGCAGGACTACAATACAGATCTGGGTTCCCTATTTCACATAGGAAATCCACATCTGAACTGAAAAACAGTATATATTTATACTGTGTATATTTGGCTGGCAGGGCCTCGGCATCCCTCCCAGCAAAGGTATGTTTGGTGAGCACACGTGCAAGGGAGGGGGAAAGAGGAGAAGGGTGCAATGCATTGCCTCCCCCAGTCCACCCCTGGGCGCCCCCAGAATTGGAGGGCTGGCTATCCCCTTGCTCTATGTTACTGCCTAGAGTATTGTGTGCAATTCTAGTTTCCACATTAGAAAAAAAAATATATATATATATAGCAAACTTAGGCGCAGGGCAACCAGAATAATAAAAGGAATGGAATAACTCTCCTTTGAGGAAAGACTAAAGAGGTTACAGCTTTTCAGCTTGGGGAAGAGACAGCTGAGGGGAGGTGTGATAGAGGTCTATAAAATTCCGAGTCAAGGGAATGGGTAACTGCAAATCAGTTGTTTACAATTTATAAAAATACAAAGACTAGGGGGATGTTCCTTGAAGTTTCTAAGTAGTACATTTAAGTCAAATTGGAGAAAATATTTTTTCACTCAGTGCACAATGAATAGACTATGAATAAACTATAAACAATGAAGCCCTGGATTTTGTTGCCAGATGGTGTGGTAAAAGCAGTTAATATAGCTGGCTTTAAAAAAGCTTTAGAGAATTTCCTAGAGGAAAAGTCCACAAACTATTATTAACCAGGTCAATATGAGGAAAGCCACAGCTTACCCCTGGAGTAAGCAGCCCGATATCTATTTACCTTGTGGGATCCTGTCCGGTACTTGTAACCTGGATTGCCCACATTGAAAACAGGATACCAGATACGATGTTTGGTTGGACCCACTATGGTAATTCTTATGTGTACAGATTATTTTTCTCTTTAATGGCCCCTTGGTCAGCCTTTTTGCAGGGTTTTGGCCTAGTGTCTCCTTTGTTACATTTTATGGTTACTTCTGAAAAATGTTTTTGTTTTCTTGCTGGGCTGGCCCTTCTTGTTTTTCTTTCTGACCTTAGCCTCGGGACACCCTGCCAAATATTTTTAACTCCTTGGTTGCTTTTCAAGATAAAGAATTTCTTTATGATTTCATGACATCAGTTTTCCTCAGAATATTAGAGAAGCTGGCTAGTAGCTTCAGAAATGTTCTTCTACAAGTCATGGTGAAGTGTCTAGACCAAGCTATAACTTAGCTTGGTATTCCTTCCCCTTTAGCCATCATATTTAATAATAAATCTAGACAAACAAAGTAGTGGCAAAACTTTGTTGAAGCTTTACTTACAGTCCAGTTCATAAATTTCAAACAATGTAACGTGTAAATAAACTTCCATTCCCAATGGGCTTACAATACTCTCTTTTTGTTCCTCTTCCTACTGTATGAATGTTTTTAATTCCCTTTCCCTTCCTGTTTTCTCTCTATCCTTCTCAGTGTGATTGAATTTACTGTTCTATCGAAAATTGAAGTTCCTGTCCGCATCTAGCCTAGTATCCTGCTTTCCAAACAGTGACCAAGCCAGGTCACAAACCCAATTAGCAGCAACATTCCATGCTAACAATCCTGGGGCAAGCAATTGCGTCCTCATGTCTGTCTCAATAGCAGACTATGGACTTCCTCCAGGAATTTTTCCAAACCTCTTTTAAACCCACTGTTACCACATCCTCCGGCAAAGAGTTCCAGAGCTTAACTGCTCATTGAGTGAAAAAATATTTCCTCCTATTTGTTTTAAAAGTATTTCCGTGTAACTTCCTTGAGTGTCCCCTAGTTTTTGTACTTTTGGAACCAGTAAAAAATCGATGTACTTCTACTCATTCTACACCACTCAGGATTTTATAGATCTCAATCATATCTCCCCTCATCTGCCCTTTTTCTAGCTGAAGAGCCCTAACCTCTTTAGCCTTTCCTCATACGAGAGGAGTTCTATTCCCTTTATCATTTTGGTCGCTCTTCTTTGAACCTTTTTCTAATTCCGCTATATCTTTTTTGAGATACGGTGACCAGAACTGAACGCAATACTCAAGGTGCGGTCGCACCGTGGAGCAATACAAAAGCATTATAGTATTTTTGGCCTTATTCACCACCCCTTTCCTAATAATCCCTAGCATCCTGTTTGCTTTTTTGGCCACTGCCGCACACTGAGCAGACGATTTCAGCGTATCATCTACAACGACACCTAGATCGTTTTCTTGAGTGTAGACCCCCAAGGTGGACCCTAGCATCAGGTAACTATGATTTGGATTATTCTTTCCAATGTGCATCACCTTGCATTTGTCCACATTAAATTTCATCTGCCATTTTGATGCCTACTCTTCTAATTTCCTAAGGTCTTCCTGCAATATTTCACAGTCTGCATGATGTTTTAACAACCTTGAATAGTTTTGTATCATCTGCAGATTTAATCACCGCACTCATCGTTCTGATTTCCATATTATTTATAATTATGTTAAATAGCACCGGTCCCAATACAGATCCCTGTGGCGCTCCTCCATTGAGAGAAATGGCTATTTAAACCTACCCTCTGTTTTCTGTCCAATAACCAATTCCTAATCCACACCAGAACCTTGCATCCTATCCCATGACTCTTCAATTTTCTCAGGAGTCTCTCATGAGAAACTTTATCAAAAGCGTTCTGAAAATCTAGATACACTGCATCAACCAACTCACCTTTATCCACATGTTTATTCACGCCTTCAAAGAAATAAAGCAAACTGGTGAGGCAAGACTTCCCTTGGCTGAACCCATGCTGACTCTGTCCCATTAAACCATGTTTGTCTACGTGTTCCATAATTTTATTCTTTATAATAGATTCACTATTTTGCCCGGCACTGATGTAAGGCTTACCAATCTGTAATTTCCTGGATCATCCTGGAACCCTTTTTAAAAATTGGCGTCACATTGTCCACCCTCCAATCTTCAGGTATTACGAACTATTTTAATGACAGGTTACATATTACTAATAGCAGATCAGCAATTTTATACTTAAGTTCTTTGATTACCCTTGGATATATGCCATCCGGTCTAGGTGATTTACTACTTTTTAATTTGTCAATTTGGCTCAGTACATCTTCCATGTTCACTGAGATTTCTTTAAGTTCCTCCTCATTATCATCTTTGAAAACCATTTCAATATTCTTATAATTCCTGCTGGAAAATTTCATCATTTCGCCACAGGCTCTCTTTGAGCCTTTATGGTGTGCCTCGATCAAAGACCTTACACTGAAGGTGGTTTGCCTTGTAGTGATCACTTTGGCTCAGCACGTTTCGGAGTTACAAGCATTGTCTTGTCAGAATCCATACCTTTTTTTTTTTGGAGGACTCCTGCCCATTTGCACAGTTCCTTCCTTTTTTCCCAAGGTGGTTTCTCCGTTCCACATGAAGTAAGAGGTCTTCTTGCCCTCCTTTCAGGAGGAGGGTTCCGATCTTTTAGATCAGAAGCTGCACAAGCTAGACATCCGGAGAACGTTGCTCCACTACTTAGTGCAGATAAATACAATCAGGCTTATTTTCAAAGCACTTTGGGAGGCTAAGTTCCATAGGTTTCTATGGAACTTTGGGAGGCTAAGTGCTTTGAAAATATGCCTCCATGTGTCTGTCCAGTCATCTCTTCGTGCTGTTCCATGGCCCTCGTAAGGGTCAGCCGGCTTCCAAGGCCAATAGTGCAACGTGGATCAAGGCAACCGTAGAGTCAGCCTATATTTGTAGGAATTGGCTGGTGACTGTGAGTTAGAAAGCCCCCTTGATTTTATTTATTTATAGTATTTACATCCTTATTACAACTAAGTGGGTAACAAAAAACATGTATAATATAAGCAACGTAAAACAACATAATAAATATCAAACACAATATCAAGACAGCAAAGCAGCAAACCTTTCTAACCTTCTATCCTTAGGTCACCTGTCCATCAAGTATATGCCAGTACAAACATGTTTTCAGCTTCCTTTTGAATACAAATTGCCAGGCAGTTTATTCCAAAGCAGAGGCCAAACAATGGACACTCTTTTACTGATGACCGAGTAGTGCACGTTTGGTAAATGAGGCATTGCTATTTGTTTTGCACTGGCAGACCACAATGGACGAGCGGGGTCATAAAGCTATAAATTCCGCTTGAAATTATCATGAACCAATCCATAAGACAAGTATCATCAATTTATATTGTGCTCTGAACTGTACTGGGAGCCAGTGTAACGTCTTCATCAAATTAGTCACATGATCAATTTAATGAGAGCTCAGGTGACCTCATGGGCACAGATGCAGAAGGTTGCCCTGAAGGAAATCTGTAGGGCAATGACATGGTCATATATTCCATTCTTTTGTTAAGCATTATAGTTGGACTTGCTTGCCAGGGCTTTCTCGGATTTTGGCAGGTCTGTTTTTAGGGGGTCCTGGTCTTCCCTCACCCTATAGTTCTACTTTTGTACATCCCACTTGTTCAGAACAGTGCAGCCAGATGACAAGGAAGGTGAAATGATGTCTTACCTGATAATTTCCTTTCCTTTAGTTGGCTGTACAGTTCTGTAGCCCGCCCTCGGAAGACCAAGACACGGGGCTCTTGGGGTGCTGTGCTCTTTCCCGTTTAGTTTTAAAAAATGTTGGAAGAATCAATGACGTAATCCTTGTATATGCAAGGTGGCAAGTGCCACTTTTGTGGTTTTATGCTCACTTTTGCAGCTGCAGTGGTTGATTGGGCATGGGTGTGCGTTACAAGGGACCTTCTGCTGCTTTGGCAGATGCATACTGGTGAGTTCACTGGAAAAGGCCATTTTTCTGTACCTCCATATGCTGGTAGGAGAAGATAACACCCATTTGTTCAGAATGGTGCAGCTGACTAAAGGAAAGGAAATTATCATTAAGATATAATTTCACTTTACACATACTACACTCAGCCAAGTGATATGCCCACTGCTACATTTCAGTGGCTCAGGGTTCCTAATAACTCACGCTGTAGCATCTATGCAATTATGTCATCCTGACTCGTTTGGGCCCCGAACATCAGGTGCTTTGCTTACATTTCCAAAAGCTCAACTCTTTTTAATGCTGGCAATGAAGGCTTGAGGCTAGGCCACACTGAAAAGGCCCCCAAAACATTTCTGCTCCTTAGTCAGAAGGCAGACTCAGAAGCTGAGAAATCTCAAAACCCTCACATGAGCGATGGCAAAGTGGTGTTTCTAAGATATGTGTGCGAACAGTTAGCTTAGGTCCCTCCAGTCTACAATGCTGCTTAGCTATGTATTTGTAAACTTGTGGGATGGAGTGGAGGAGTAGCCTAAAGGTTAGAACAGCACACAGAGAACCAGGGGAGCCAAGTTCAAATACCACTGCAGCTGTGATTTTGGGCAAGTTACTTAACTTTTCATTGCCTCTGATACAAACCTAGATTGTGAGCCTTCCAGAAACAGAAAAATACCTCCTGTACCTGAATGTGCACTACTTTCAGGCATGTAGGTTATGTATACAAAATTAAATACATCTTTTATATTGCAAGAACAGTGTAGAGAGTAGGTAAATTCTGAGAAATAAAATACACTGCACTACAAGAAATCAGTAAAACTGGTCTTTTATTAGAGCTGCATAATCTAAGCAAATATGCTAAAAGTCTAAAGTATAAGGGCTTAGTACAGTGGAAAAAGCCTATTACATAGTATTTCTCAACTACATTTAATAACAGACTAACATTTATAACCTGTTCTCTTAAGGTAAACACGTAATCTGATTTACTTTTTCAGAAGAAGATATTTATCAAAAATACTGGTCAGTTTCAGACCTTCTTTAACCTCAGATGGCCTTTCTTTGTCAATATAGATAAAGAGGTCTGTAGTATACAATAAATTCTATTTATTCTTACTGGCTTGCTAAGCTAGATTTGTCAGTAAGTCACTTAAGACAATTATTTTACATTTTTAAGACATGAATGTTAACTCTAACTTTTCCAGATCCACAGCAGCAAGTAGAAATTGAAGGCCTGTGAGTTAAAAAAAAATTCACAGTACTGGCACAGGTTAGAAGACAGGAGTTTTGTTCTGTCAGCTGCTGTGGTGGGAGGCCAGAAGGAGCAGCAGGCATGAAGGGGGTGTTGTGGGATGGAGGAGAAACCACCTACTGTCAGGAAGAGGGGTTTGTGAAGGAGAGGAAGTGAAAGGGGGTTGGGGTAACACTATATTGGGCCCTAGGCAAGAATACATTTGTGCACCCCCATTCACGTTTTATCTACCCTTTCCAGGGATTTCCATTTATGGTCTTCCTCCACAGATTGTATCCTTCCCTCAGATCACCTCCCCTCAAGTGTGTTGGGGAAAACTGTAGGGGCTAATTTTGGGTGAGGTGATAGCAGCAGCAGGTTGTAAATGAGTATAGGGACTGAGCAAGTGCATGCTGGCAGGCCCCACCTCCCACACACAACCCAAAAACAGGAAGAGCCACTGCGCAGCCTGGAAATGCACATACACATAGTCCTTGCACTCGCAGCCTGCTGCCATACTTGGGACCAGTTCCTACAGCTTCCTTGGACTGCCTTGGAGAGATAAGCACAAGAAGGGAGCAGATGGACTAGAGACAGGCAGCGAGGGAGACCTGGGGAGGAATTGGAGCCATATAGAGGGAAGAGGCAAGTAGTGCATATAGACTGCCAACAGGTCACTGGCAATTAAATTGCTGCTTTAAAGGTTCTGCCAGCCAGCCAGCAGCTCTACTGTGACCTCAGGTCTCCCATGTCTGTCAGAAGTTTACCATTCCTAGGTAGGAAACTGAGCAGGTATGCGGACCCCCTTTTGTCTAGTTTGCTTATGCAAGCAGGGTCTTTGACTGTAGGATCCATGTGTTCCTATACATCCCTTCAGCCTTGGTTTTCCAAAGTGTCTAGGAGCCTCATAGACCTGTCAAGAGGAGTTCCTTTCCAAGTCAGAATTCTCCACTGACCTCCCATCAGTGCTTTCTTTGCTATGAACTGGAAACATGTCTTTCTCTTAAGTGGATCCAGAAAATAACTAAAGCTATTCTTTTTTGAGTTTCTAGTGAAGTGGGAGCCTAGGGCAAAGATGCTCATCTGTGTTCTCTGAAGACAGCAGTTTGTTGGACACATAATTGAAAAGTGAATCATAAAATCCAAATTCAGGAGCCACAGGGCCCTGGCAGCCCAGAAACTATTGCACATGAGCAGTGAAAGAACTTGAAGTCTTTTTTCCAGAACGCTCTGGAAGAATCTGTATGTTTGGCACCACTTGCATGACTGGTTGAGCTGCTATCTTCAGAGAACAAGTGTTACATGCAAGCAACTGTGCTGTCCTGAGAAATAAGCCTGAGACCAGTGGGGCTCTCCACTGCTATTTTGGGGGCACTTTTCACTAATCTGCTTAGTGGCAAGGAATTCAAGTACTTTTTACGCCCACATACCTGTCAGTGGATTTTCAAAGAGAAACTACCCAGGTAATTTCCTTTGGAAAGTTTGCCTGCATTTACATTGCTCCTGTTATTTCTGCAAGGGGAGGAAGGAGAGAAAAGTACATTTATAGCTTTGAAACTTTTGTTTCTGTGCAAGAATTAACCCCCTCCCCCAACCCAAGCACACTTTGGGGATATCTCCTTAATAAAAAAAAAAACTCTGGCTAAAAGTAGACCCCCCCCCCCCCCCCATTCTAGCTGCCATGCAGGGTGCAGTTGTCACCCCAGGAAATCTGGATGGTTAACTGTGTCACTACTCTTCTAGGTTCGTTAAAAATCGTCCCCTTCTGAAGCGGGTATCCCCCAGCAGTGGCAAGTTTCTTGGCTTTACCACAAACTCTTTGATCTGGTTGCATAGGTTAGCTGGCGTCTAGCAGTGTGACATTCCTTCCACAGTCATAAGCAGTTGTTAGGTTTTTTGCAGTGGTGGATTCTTTGGTTACAAACTGTGCTTTCTTACATTGTTATTGTAACTTGCCTCTGACAGTGGGAAGCAGTGGATACTTTGCCTACTTTGTACACAGCTCCGCTTTTTTTTTTTGTACCTGGGGCAATGGAGGGTTAAGTGACTTGCCCAGAGTCACAAGGAGCTGCCTGTGCCTGAAGTGGGAATCGAACTCAGTTCCTCAGGACCAAAGTCCACCACCCTAACCACTAGGCCTTTGTGTAGCGTGGTCCATCTGCAGTCATACATAACCTTCTAGCAATCATAGTTTAGGGGTTCAGTGAACTTGCATTTATGACTGTTATGTTAGCTCAATCACAGGTTATTTGTTTATCATCTATTAGTTTGTATAATGCTTTTTACATTTTCTAACATGTAGAATGTTGGAGAGATAAGGGATCTATGTCCGTCTGTCTGCATGTAAACTAGCTCTTGGGGAGGGGGGGGGGAGGAAAAGACAGAGATTTATTTGGCATGTAGCGAGAAAATATGGATAAACCATGAACCATATCGTGAACAAGTTCAAAAGCCAACAAAAAAAAAATCGGATCAATATTTTCAGAGAACTGAGCCTCCCCCACCAAAAAATTCTGACTACTTTCTTTGCAAAGCTGTAGAATGTTGACCTTCTGCTTCATCCTGAAAGCCACTCACACCTCCCCAGCAGTTTGGCCTATAACAACACAAGCAGATATAGGAAAAGAACTGAAGCAGCTGGTGAAGAATGGCACCTAAAGGTACTTTTCAAAGCCATTACATCTTTCCACGTGCCACCCTTACACATACATCTCAATGTATCCCTAATTCACCCCCCCCCCCACCGTCGCGCACCAGTTGCGTAGCTACAGGGGGCCATGTGGGTCTGGCCCCCCCCAAACTGGCTATGGAGCCCCCAGTTTGACTGGCGAGGGTCCCCAACCCCTGCCAGTTAAAGCATTTGTCCCACGCTGGTCTCACATTGCCTGAGCGCCCTGTCCTATTTTCAGTCACTGTGCACGCTCATTTTAATGAAATTGAGCATGCTCGTGCATTCTCAGTTTCATTAAAATGAGTGTGCACAGCGACTGAAAACAGAACAGGGCGCCAGGCAATTTGAGACCAGCGTGGGACAAACGCTTTAGGTGGCGGAGGTTGGGGACCCCCGCCAGCCAATGTACCTTTGCGGTGGAGGGGGGGGAGTGGCAGTGGGGGAGATGGAAGTGGTGGCAGGAGGGTTGGGCCAAAATGTGCCCCCCCACCTTGTGCCGTGGCCCCCCTCCTGTCGATGTCTGGATATGCCCGTCGCGCACACATACGTTTCTCTGTACAAACTTACAACCCACACATTTGTCAACTTTTCTGTTGATGTACGGTGGAAATTGCTCTTTCTGGGGAGTTTCTTTATATATTTTAAGTTATCATATTTTGTTATTGTTTGCTGCTCGATTATTGTACCCATAGGCACAGTTGAACTGTTCAATTTAGGTGGGGAGGGGACGCACAGAGAGTGTAAGGAGAACATATTGATGGAGGAGGGGAGTGGTGCTTTAAATTAGTTATGTAGACACCACAAGAAAACGTCTGGGGGGGGGGGGGGGTCTTCCATTCAGGAAACAACCTCCCGACCAGCTTCAACAAGTCAGTAAAACTAACATTAACATTATTTAAAAGCATAATTCAATCAGTTCTTCTATATGAGAACAAAGCCTGGATTGCAAACAGTAGGACAGAAACCTGATACGCATCCTGCACCTCACGTGTGTGCATGCACTTTGTATCCACAGACGCTCCCCTAGTAATAGATGCAAGTCTGGAATTTCCTCTACTGCCAGACCCATTGTGAAATAATGTAAAGACCTGCCATAAAGACACTTAGAACCTATGGGGGTCAATATTCAAAGCAATTTAACCAGCCAGACATGGCTCCTGGCTGGTTAAATGGTCTGTTCAGGCCTAACCAGATAGTTCCGCTAAAAATAACCGGATAGTGCCAAACTGAAAACCGGCTGTTTTGGGGGTGTTCCGAGGGCAGAGTTGGCACTTGGCCTGTTAAGAGCTGATATTCAGCACTTAACTGGCCAGGTTAACCATATAAATAGTACCACATAAGTGAGTCCTATTTTTATGCGATGCCCCCATAGCCTGTTAAGTGCTGAATATCGTAGTTAACTAGCTATGTGTTAGCCAGTTCCTGAAACCTGACATTGAATTTCCGGGTTTAATGTTGACGATGGTCAGCAAAACGCTAATTACTGCTGGCTGAATATCGGGCCTTATGTAGCAAATCAGCCATAATAGCCCTAACTCACATAACAATAACCTTTACTTGTGTAAACACAGCTCTGTAATATTACAGTGGGCTCTAGGACACCATTATGTCACCTTCTGGGAAACAGAATGCAGATTGCTACAAAAACCACATAGAATCCTTCACCTTGGTCACATATGCAAAACACTGGCAGACCCTCACCACGTACAGAAAAAGTGACCGGAAATTAAAAATGTTCAGAGAAAAATGAAATGAAAATCCTGAGAAGCCAGACGCTGCATGCAGAGCGACACTAGAGAAGCAGAAGCAGAAATGCACTTCCCTCCTCTGCTGAGCAAAATAAAAACCTAAGACATGTATATTCCCAAAACTGACATACTCCAGTTGTGAAACTAAAAATAAAGTACTCTTTTTTTCCTTCCTTTTTGTGAACTGGACATTTTACTTTTCTGCTTACATAAGTACATAAGTATTGACATACTGGGACAGACCAAAGGTCCATCAAGCCCAGCGTCCTGTTTCCAGCAGTGGCCAATCCAGGTCACAAGTACCTGGCAAGATCCCCAAAAAGTGTAATACATTTTATGCTGCTTATCCTAGAAATAAGCAGTGGATTTTCCCCAAGTCCATATTAAGAATGGTCGATGGACTTTTCCTTTAGGAAGCCATCCAAACCTTTTTTTAAACCCCACTAAGCTAACTGCTTTTACTACATTCTCTGGCAATGAATTCCAGATTACACGTTAAGTGAAGAAAACTTTTCTCCAATTAGTTTTAAATTTAGTACTTTGTAGCTTCATTGCATGGCCCCCTAGTCCTAGTATTTTTGGAAAGAGTAGACAATCGATTCACGTCTACCCGTTCCACTCCACTCATTATTTTATAGACCTTTATCATATCTCCCCTTAGCCATCTCTTCTCCAAGCTGAAGAGCTCTAGCCAATTTAGCCTTTCCTCATAGGGAAGTCGTCCCATCCCCGTTATTATTTCTATCGCCCTTCTCTATACCTTTACTAATTCCACTATATACGTTTTGAGACGCGGTGACCAGAATTGAACACAATATTCGACGTGTGGTCGCACCATAGAGCAATGCAAAGGCATTATAACGTCCTTATTTTTGTTTTCCATTCCTTTCCTAATAATACCTAACATTCTATTTGCTTTCTTAGCCGCCGCCACACATTCAGCAGAGGGTTTCGCTGCCGGAAAAAGTGGTTAAGGCGGTTAACTTAGCGGACTTCAAAAAAAGGTTGGACGGCTTCCTGGAGGAAAAGGCCATAGAATGTTATTGAATGGATGAGGGAATAATACACTATTTCTAGGAGGGGCGGGACAAATTGCTTGTTCTTTTGGCTGTTATCGGTGACAGGGTGCTGGCCTCGATGGACCCTTGGTCTGGCCCAGCATGGCGATGCTTATGTACTTATGTAATGACACCTGGATCCTCTTCCCGGTCTGTGACTCCTAACTGAAAAAAATGGGCGCCGAATGCTGCCTCAAATGAATACGTTTTAAGATAGACATTTTTTTTCCAAAAACCAGCTCCCTTTGGTTGATGGGTGAGAGATTGTTTCATAATCTGGAGCCAAAAAGAAAAATGCAGCATGCCATGTAGACTCGCAATATATGCAAGCTGGAGCTGGAAGCACTAAAAAGCTGGAGTTGGAAGCACTAAAAAGTGACAATCGAGTGGCCTAAGGGCATGATTGCAAGTACTGTGTAAGGGATAGTAAACTCAGACAAATAATTTGGGTTACCTGTATACATGGCTTTTGGGCTCATTTTCGAAAGAGAAGGACGTCCATCTTTCGACATAAAACAGAAGATGGACGTCCTTCTCCCAGAGACGTCCAAATCGGTATAATCGAAACCCGATTTTGGACGTCTCCAACTGCAGTCCGTCGCAAGGACGTCTAAAGTTCAAGGGGGCGTGTCGGAGGCATAGCGAAGGCAGGACTTGGGCGTGCCTAACACTTGGACATCTTTGACCCATAATCGAAAAAAACAAGGACGTCCCTAACGAACACTTGGACATTTTCACCCGGACCTGTTTTTCCTACGAATAAGGCACAAAAAGGTGCCCAAAATGACCAGATGACCACCGGAGTGAATAGGGGATGACCTCCCATTACTCCCCCAGTGGTAACTAACCTCCTCCCACCCTCAAAAAAACATCTTTAAAATATTTTGTGCCAGCCTCTATGCCAGCCTCAGATGTCATACTCAGGTCCATGACAGCGCATGCAGGTCCCTGGAGCAGTTTTAGTGGGTACTGCAGTGCACTTCAGACAGGCGGACCCAGGCCCATCCCCCCCCACCTGTTACGTTTGTGGAGTAAACAGCGAGCCCTCCAAAACCCACCACAAACCCACTGTACCCACATCTAGGTGCCCCCTTCACCCGTAAGGGCTACGTTAGTGGTCTACAGTTGTGGGTAGCGGGTTTTGGGGGGCTTAGCACACAAGGTAAGGGAGCTATGTTCCTGGGAGCATTTTATGAAGTCCACTGCAGTGCCCCCTAGGGTGCCTGGTTGGTGTCCTGGCATGTCAGGGGGACCAGTGCACTAGAAATGCTGGCTCCTCCCACGACCAAATGGCTTGCATTTGGCCATTTTTGACATGGACGTCTTTGGTTTCGAAAATCGCCGAAAGTCAGAAACGTTCATGTCTAGGGACGGCCAAATTTAAGGATTTGAACGTCTCTGATGGTATTTTCAAAACGAAAGATGGACGTCCATCTTGTTTCAAAAATACAGGTTTCCCCGCCCCTGGATTTTGCCGTTTTGCGAGGACGTCCAAATCGCAACTTGGACATTTCTTTCGAAAATGCCGCTCCACATGAGTTAAGCTTATAAACTTGAATTGAACCTGTTACTGAACAGGGAGCCAGTGTACTTTTTTGAAAAGTGCGGTAACATAATCACATCTATGAGTGCCACACAAAAACCAAGCAACAGTGTTTTGGAGTGTCTGGAGTTTTCTGAGTTGGCAATGGGCAGTCCCAGCCTAAATAACGTTGCTATATTCTAAACAAGAAATTTAATAAAAAGCACACATAAGGGCAGGGCTGGTCCTAGGGTCTCTGGCGCCCCCCTGCAGACTATGAGTTGGCGCCGCGTGCCCCCCCTCCAGCACCCGTGCGCCCCCGCTCCCCCAGCATCTCCTTTCTCTCTTCTCCCACCCTGCCCCTGTGCAGCGATTCTCCTTCGCCCCATCCCCAGTTGCCCTTGGTGCTTTAAATCTTTAATTTACCTCAGTTCCAGCAGTCGCATCATTTGAAAGCCTTGCCCCATCTCTAGCCTTCTGTCCCTTCGTGAGTTTGTTCTGCAGTCCCGCCCTCGAGGAAATGACGTCAGAAGGCAGGACTGCGGAACGAACTCACGAAGGGAGGGAAGGCTAGAGACGGGGCAGGGCTTTCAAATGATGCGGCTGCTGGAACTGAGGTAAATTAAAGATTTAAAGCACCAAGGGCAGTGCGGTATGGCGGCGCAGTGCCGCCCTTGAAGGCAGGCGCCCGGCCCTGCATAAGGGTGTGCAAAACAGAGACTTCGAAAAAACTCTGAAGGGTTCAAAGTTAGCACAAGACTAAAAAGCCTGATTTTAGTACGTTGGATATTAGTTTGCGAAAAGAAATCGCCACATCTAGGGTGACACTCGAGTAGCATCAACTCAGCAGTTCAAATTGGGACATCAAAAAGAACAGGAATCAGGGAAGGGCATGCAGAGCAACTTGTTATCCAGCATGTCACAGTTTCCTCCCAATTCAGCACCAATGTATTGCTTAGAGACAGAAAGCCATTGCATTCAAACAGGACTGTAATGGTTAAAGATCAGGGGTGTTGAGGGGTGTAGAAGAAAAAGAAGTATGTCATTGCACAAAAATATGAGCTAATACCAAAAAAATAACAAAATAGTTGCCAATGAACTAATAAAGATGTTAAATAATAGGAGAGAAAAGAATGGAGCCCTGTGAGACACCACAAGAAAGACTATGGGGGGGTTCCCTTCTTTTAGCTACATTTCTCGCCACTGTCCCACAGAGTTAAATAGCGTGTGGCAAGGGCGGGCCATTTTGTGGGGTTCTGTGAGTGACAGACAATTGGCGATATAAGTAGTTAAGTCAGAGATTTTCAACCCAGTCCTCTGGGCACATCCAGCCAGTCAGGGTTTTCAGGATATCCTCGCTGAATTCAATGGGGATAACCTGAAAACCCCAACTGGACGGGTGTGCCCCCCTGTTTCTCCTTTCCTCCAGGGTATACATATTCAGATCAGCAAGTCTCTCCTCCGTTTTGTAACGCAAATCCCATCTCATTTTTGTAGCTTTTCTTTGCACCGCTTTAATTTTTTTTACATCCTTAGCAAGATACGGCCTCCAAAACTGAACACAATACTCCAGGTGGGGCCTCACCAACGACTTGTACAGGGGCATCAACACCTCCTTTCTTCTTGTTGTTCTAAAATTAGGATTGACCCTAGTCAATTTTGGTCAGCTCATTCTTCATGAGGCTATAGGAAACCCTCAGCTGCTGATTAGATCAATGGATCACTATCGTTCAGTCTACTCTAGACAACTTGGCTCCATTGATCTAAGATGGCGGACACCAATGCTATGTGGAAAGAATATTTTGCACTGTAGTTGAATTGCGGACTACACCCTGAGGCAGTGAATTGTGAAACACGCTTCATGTAGGTGGAGGCGTCCGTGTACTGCACTTTCTGTAATTATGTGAGAGATGAAAAGCGTTTTAAAGCATTTTGATACAAGTTGAAAAATATTTGGTAAGAATAAAGTTCAAGATGGTTGGAATACAGAAGAAGTTTGGACCTGAGTGATGTATTAAACAGACGTAATGATTGAACGGCTGGGTTGAAGATTACTTATATTCCTTGTTTTTGAATGCATGTTATTTGTGGCTAATTTCATTATCTTTTCATTGTATTGTTGCCCTTTTGCCAACTTGTATCTTCAATAGAAATATTCAACTATAAAGATAACACAATTAAAAATGTAATTATTGAACTTTAAGCCTTGTGCCTTGACAATTTTTGTGACTTTTCAGTGTGCCGCGAGATAAAAAAAAGTTTGAAAATCACTGAGATAGAGGTTTAAATACCTGGCATAAGTGCACAAGGGGTGAGTCTCTTTCAATTCAAATGAAGCTCTGGAATGAGGGAGCTTAGGATGCAGGTGAAAGGGGGGCAGATTCAGGAGTAACCTGAGGAAATAGTTCTTCACGGAAAGGATGGTGAATTCATAGAATGGCCTCCCGGAAGAGGTGGTGGAGATGAAAACTGAATTCAAGAAAGCTTGGGACAGGTAGACAGGTACATAAGATCTCTAAGGGAGAGGAAGGGATAGTAGATGGCATGGATGGGCAGACTGGATAGGCCATTTAGTCTTTATTAGCTTTTATTTTCTCTGTTTCTAAAAAAAGAGGTAATATGGCCTCTGTACAAGTCAGCGGAGGTTGCATATCAAAACAAGAAGGAGCTAGAAGCAATGCAGAGAAACACAACCAAAATGGAGCTGGATCTGTAGCAGAAATAATGTGAGGTGAGACAGCAGGACCTAAGCATAGATACCCTAGAGGAGACAGGGAAGATATTATACAAATATGTGAAGTGTTTTAATACCGAAATTAACCTTTTCCACTGGAAAAGAAGCTATAAAGCTAGGGACCATGATATTAAACTCTGAGGAGGTAAACTGAGGAACAACATGTGGTAGTACTTTTTTTTATAGAATGGACTTCTAAAGGAAGTGATGGAAATAAATGTTTATTTGTAACTTGACATACCACCTTCTGCCAACAGACGTCAAAGTGGTTCACAAACTCATTGATAAAAGAGAAAATCACCTGAACTCTGTTTAAAGCTAGAAAAGAACAGCAGGAATAGGTTAGGAAAGAGAGAATATGCCTGCCAACTGTCATCTGCTGACTAGACCACTCAGAACTCCCCCCCCCCCCCCCCCCCACACACACTGAAAGCAGACTCAAATAAAAGTTTTTCAAGGCATTTAAGATTTTTTTTTTTTTTATAGGAGGGCTCAGTGTGCAGTGAATTCCATAACAATGGAGCCAGATAAAAGAAAGTAGAGGAGCAGACTGAGTCCATCGGAGAATGGGAGACAGGTGGGATGACAAGTAAATTTTTGTTCTGAGGACAGAGAGGATGGGCAGGAGTATATGGCATTAACAAAAGAGGCCAAAAAGAAGGGAAGCAATTCTATAACTGTGTTCTAGAAATTAGGTGCCAAATTTTCAATGTACCGTTTGCCTATTTTGTAAAAGAATGCCACTTATACGCATAAGTTTTTTTTTTTTTTATAGAATACTAGTAAAAAAGGCCCGTTTCTGACACAAATGAAACGGGCGCTAGCAAGGTTTTCCTCGGAGTGTGTATGTTTGGGAGAGTGTATGTGAGAGTGACTGTTTGAGAGTCGGAGTGAAAGTGTGATTGTGTGAGAGAGAGCGTGAGTCTGGGTGTGAGTGTGTTTGTGAGAGAGTGTGTGTGTGAGAATGAGAGTGTGTGCAAGTGTGTATGTGAGACACAGTGTGAGTGAGAGTGTGTGTGTGTGGGCGAGAGAGAGAGTGTGTGTGAGACACAGATTCTCTGTTTGAGTGAGTGTATGAGACCAAGCGAGTGTGTGAGTGACTGTGTGGCACATAGAGAGTGAATGTGATACAGTGTGAGACAGAGTGTGTGAGAGTGAGAAAGACATTGTATATGAGAGAGAGAGTGTGAGCCGTGCCCTCCCAATCCATGGCCATCTGTCCCCTGCCCCCTCCATTCATCCTTTTCCAGCAATTCCCCTCTGTCCCTGAGCCCTGACCTCCCAATCCATGGCCATCCATGTTTGTCTGTCACCTGCCCCCTCCATTCATCCCTATCCAGCATTTCCCCTCTCTGCTTGAGGCCTGCCCTGCAATCCATATCCATCCATGCCCATCTGTCCCCTCCATTCATCCCTATGCAGCAATTCCCCTCTCCCTGAGTCCTGCCCTTCCAATCCATGCCCATCCATGCTCCTCTGTCACCTGGCCCCTCCATTTTTCCCTATCCAGCATTTCCCCTCTCTGCCTGAGGCCTGCTCTGCAATCCATATCCATCCATGCCCATCTGTCCCCTCCATTCATCCCTATCCAGCAATTCCCCTCTCCCTGAGTCCTGCCCTTCCAATCCATGCCCATCCATGCTCCTCTGTCACCTGGCCCCTCCATTTTTCCCTATCCAGCATTTCCCCTCTCTGCCTGAGGCCTGCTCTGTAATCCATATCCATCCATGCCCATCTGTCCCCTCCATTCATCCCTATCCAGCAATTCCCCTCTCCCTGAGTCCTGCCCTTCCAATCCATGCCCATCCATGCTCCTCTGTCACCTGGCCCCTCCATGTTTCCCTATCCAGCATTTCCCCTCTCTGCCTGAGGCCTGCTCTGTAATCCATATCCATCCATGCCCATCTGTCCCCTCCATTCATCCCTATCCAGCAATTCCCCTCTCCCTGAGTCCTGCCCTTCCAATCCATGCCCATCCATGCTCCTCTGTCACCTGGCCCCTCCCTGTTTCCCTATCCAGCATTTCCCCTCTCTGCCTGAGGCCTGCTCTGTAATCCATATCCATCCATGCCCATCTGTCCCCTCCATTCATCCCTATCCAGCAATTCCCCTCTCCCTGAGTCCTGCCCTTCCAATCCATGCCCATCCATGCTCATCTGTCACCTGGCCCCTCCATTTTTCCCTATCCAGCATTTCCCCTCTCTGCCTGAGGCCTGCTCTGTAATCCATATCCATCCATGCCCATCTGTCCCCTCCATTCATCCCTATCCAGCAATTCCCCTCTCCCTGAGTCCTGCCCTTCCAATCCATGCCCATCCATGCTCCTCTGTCACCTGGCCCCTCCATGTTTCCCTATCCAGCATTTCCCCTCTCTGCCTGAGGCCTGCTCTGTAATCCATATCCATCCATGCCCATCTGTCCCCTCCATTCATCCCTATCCAGCAATTCCCCTCTCCCTGAGTCCTGCCCTTCCAATCCATGCCCATCCATGCTCATCTGTCACCTGGCCCCTCCATTTTTCCTTTTCCAGCAAGTCCCCTCTCGCCCTTCCATGACCCCCCCCCCCCTCGCATCCATGCTACGCTCTCTCCCATGTCCCAGCCTGGCCCGCCCTCTTCTTCCCCCCCCCCTTCGCATCCATGCCTCGCATCCATGCCCCCCCCTCGCATCCATGCCCCCCCCTTCGCATCCATGCCTCTCATCCATGCCCCCCCCCTCGCATCCATGCCCCCCCACCCCTTCGCATCCATGCCCCCTCCTTCGCATCCATGCCTCGCATCCATGCCTCCCTTTTTTTTTTTTTAATTCTTTTTAACTTTACCTCCGTGGCGGTTCGTGCAGCGAAGCGTCAGGGAAGGAGGCGGCGCTCCCGACGTCTAGCTTTCCCTTCGCTGTGTTCCGCCTTGTTTTGAAGGCGGAACACAGCGAAGGGAAGGCTAGACGTCGGGAGCGCCGCCTCCTTCCCTGACGTTTCGCTTCCGGATTTGTTTGTTTTGTCGCGAGGGCGGGGCAGAGACGGCTGGCTGGCTGGCTTGAAGGGAGGCTTCACACCACGAATCCCCGAACCCTTCAGCCTCAGCCTGGGAGTGACGTCAGATGGCTTCAAGGCTTCAAGGCTTCAGGCTTCAGGCTTCAAGGCTTCAAGGCTTCAGACTTCCGGCTTCAAGCTTCCGGCTTCACAGAACGTTGTCCTGAGAACTTAGGCTTCCGGCTTCAAGCTTCCGGCTTCACAGAACGTTGTCTTCAGAACGTTCACGGTGCGTTTTATTATATTAGATTAGTGTAAGTTGGCATCAAGGCACCTACTTTTAGGCCAGGTCTATGGCTGGTGAAAATGTGCACACCTAAATGTGGCACTTTAGTGTGTAACTTACAGTATTCTGTACTAATGGCAAGATGGAACCAAAACATTTGAATAACCTGCACCTAACAGTGATTCAGTCCAAAACAGCAGTGAAATGGTTAGCATTTGTAGTCCTAAAAACTTGCTGGGCAGACTGGATGGGCTATTCAGTCTCTATTTGCCATCATTTACTGTGATCCTGTGTGTCTTGTGAACCTGTTTACACCTTTGGAGCTACACTAGCACACCACAAGAGTCCCTTCTGGATTCTCTAGCTTCTCTTCAAAGCCAAAGAGCCAGCATATCGCCTTCAGCCTCTTAGTGACTTGAATCCAAGCACAGGGTAAGAGCCGTGAACCAAGGATTGTCCCCACTTGGTCTTTTGGCTAAGTTTTAAGAAACTGTGTGATGCTGCCATACGGTGCCACTGTGGACATGAGAATGTAATGATTAAGCCATCTAAAAATAGCATTTAAAAAGCTGCACCCTCTGGCTTTCTGAATAGACTGGAGGGCATGTAAGAAGCATTGAAAAAAAAAAAACCCAGGCTGAGAATAATAGCAGCCAAGTGAATCACCCATTTCTGTTTTTGATTAGATTGAAATGTCAGAAAATTCCATTATTATTGAATAGAGCTCCAGCTGACCTGAGTTTCACAACTCTCATTTCTAACCCTGTGAGACAGGCACTGCTTTCCTCTTGTTTAAGTCCCCTCCTGCCTCCGGATTACTCAAGTATTGGGTCTATTATACTACTCCCCTTTTGTTGAAGTATGAAATAACCAGGGCTGCCAAGAGACTGGGCCGGGCCCGGGGCAAGGCCGCCCCCAGGGCCCTGCCCTCGCCACCCACCCCCGAGGTTGCTGCCGCCGCTCCCCCCTCTCCACCCGCCCCCCTCCGTCCGCCACCGGCCCGGGCCCCCTGCATTGAAATCACAGCGCCTCTCACCTCTGTGTGAAAGTGCTGCAGGCAGCAGCAGCAGATCGCCTCCCTTCTGGCCTCCTTCCCTTCCTGTGTCCCACCCTCGAGGAAGTTACATCAGAGTCTGACAGTCAGACGAGGGAGGGACACAGGGAGGGAAGGAGGCCCAAAGGGAGGGGATCTGCTGCTGCTGCCTGCAGCGCTTTCACACGGAGGTGAGAGGCGCTGTGATTTCAACGCAGGGGGCCCGGCCCGGTGGCAGACGGTTGACAACTGAGGGTGGGTGGGACTGCGGCGCTGGGCCCCCCTTGGAGGCCCGGGCCTGGGGAATTTTGTCCCCCCTTCTCCCCCCTCTCGGCGGCCCTGGGAATAACAGCAAGATGGTCTATAGAGTACACATTTTTGTAAATACACAAATAAAGAAAGAATTACCAATTTTCCGCGGGCCAGAAAAAAGCACTTGTTGGGCTGGGTTCTGGCCTTCAGGCTGTAGCTTGGATAAGACTGGTCTAGGACTTTGGTATTCTAAAAAACTAAGTATAAGAAATCAGAAAATAGTAGTGTAACCTTTACACGTTCCTTGACCTTTGACGTTAAAGAAGGTGAATACAGTTTTGAGGGAGCAAATCCAAAATAGGGAGCGGAGAAGTGGAGGAGGCTGATAAATTTTTTTTTCAGGTTGTGATGAAGCAACAAAGATACAGAAAAAGTAATGGAATTGGTCTGTCTTGCTGAGTTGCAGCTCTGTTTTTGTTTCATTTACATATAGTTGCTGCCGCACTCATGGTTGTAATCAAACATTGGAAACCACGGTGTGGTTCTAGAATGTTTCTGGCAGGTTCTCCTTGGCTCTGTTCTAGCTGGGGGTGGAAAGAAGCAAACCTGCGATTGGGTGTCAGGAACCTTCATTCAAAAACAACCAGGGATTTTTCCTTTGTTTATATATCCCCTGCAACATACTTAGCAGCTCTTTTACTAAAGGGCATTAGAATCTGGACTTAGCACGTCTTAACACAAGATTTTCCCACGTGCTAAGTCCAGATTTAACATGGCACAATTTAAGACATTTCTGAAAAACTTTTTTTAGGTAGTGCGCTACTGTTTCTATTTTGCTTCACTATTGCATCAGTGCTTACTCCAGTGCCTTACAGTTTGACACAACGGTCTTTTTTAAGACCAGCTTTATGTTGCTATTTCAAGCCTTCTGTTTTTCAACCTAAATGTAAAATTATCAGTCTTTCCTTAAGACATAAGACTCCTGATGCAGGCCGCCAGGCTGAAACACAATGTTGTGTTGAGTCATTTCTAAGGAAACATTAATAAACTGTGTTGATTTTATTATTAGTTATTTGTTTGGTCCCAGTTCTTTGAACAAGCCTGGTTTACTTTCCCCACTTCTTTTATCTCTCTACTGTTTCTATTGCCACATGCTACCTATAAAAACTTAACAGGGGAGCATCTACTGCTTCTATTTAGGATGCGTTGAATACTCCCACGTTAACTCAGCTTTACCAGTTAGCGTGTGTTAATGCGAACGCGCTAGCTGGTTAATGCTTCCATGTCCATTCTGCACCCCTGATACACCCTCTCCCAAAAATATTTTTTAAAATAGTTAACGTGCAAATTAGCACACACTAACAGGCAAAATATCTCAAAACGCTTTAACGTGTTTTGCTGTAGTCTGTTTTTCATATGCTAATCGCGCATTAGGGCTTAACACGCTTTAGTAAAAGGGCCCCTTAATCTGGTCATTGCAGTGGTGGTCCTCGATCAGAGATCATATATCAAAGCTTATTCCGGAATCCTGCAATCATGGGCATTCAATCTGGCCACTGTTTGTCAACCTTTAGTGATGTTGAGAACTTCTCCTCCTGACCCAGGGAGCGGATGACCTGAGCCAGGAATTGAACCCATGGTAACATAGGCTGACCATCAATCTGATTTTGATTTTTTTCAAGTTTTCAAGTTTATTAGTTATTTACTATCCCGCCATATGGGAGATCTTCTGGGCAGAAGAAGGAGAGAAAGGCAAGAAGTGAAAATAGTAAAGATAGACATTGAGGGCCCTGTTTACTAAGCCTTGTTATAGGCGTGTTAGCATTTTTAACACGCATTAACCATTTGCACGCCTATAATATCCCTAAAGGTGCCTACATGGTTAGCATGCGTGCTAATTGTAGGCGTGTTAAAAACACTATTGCACCTTAGTAAACAGGGCCCTTAGACATGACTTGAAGGAAAAAGGGTAGAACTACAATATTAAATAGAACAGATAGGGGGAGGGCAAAAACATGAGGGAAAAGATCCACATAGTATCTTCAAGAGTTTTCCAAGGTGCTACCTGAAAGATGTTTCATGGTATGCTTTGTTGAATAGATAGACTTATCTTAAATTTCTCAAGCGATGTTTGTAAGCGAAGGGAAGCTGGAAGACTGTTCCAAAGTTTTCATTCTACAAACTATTATGGTTTTCCTTTAATGTTACAGCGTAAGGCTAACTCTCATTTTGTAGACATATGGAGGGGCATAATCGAAAGGGACGTCCAAGTTTTGATGAGGACGTCCTTGCAAAACCTCCCGATGCAGGGGCGGGGAAACCTGTATTATTGAAACAAGATGGACGCCCATTATTCATTTCGATAATACGGTCAGGGACGTCCAAATCTTGAAATTTTGGTCATCCTTAGAGATGGTCGTCCCTAGACTTGGTCGTTTCTGATTTTTGGCGATAATGGAAACCAAGGATGTCCATCTCAGAAACGACCAAATGCAAGCCCTTTGGTCTTGGGAGGAGCCAGCATTTCTAATGCACTGGTCCCCCTGACATGCCAGGACACCAGCCGGCCACCCTAGGGGGCACTGCAGTGGACTTCATAAATTGCTCCCAGGTACGTAGCTCCCTTACCTTGTGTACTGAGCCCCCATACTCCCCCTAAAACCCACTACTCACAACTGTACACCACTACCATAGCCCTTACAGCTGAAGGGGGGGCACCTAGATGTGGGTACAGTGGGTGTGTGGTGGGTTTTGGAGGGCTCGCTGTTTCCTCCACAAACGTATCAGGTAGGGGGGGTATGGGCCTGGGTCCGCCTTCCTGAAGTGCACTGCACCCACTAAAATTGCTTCAGGGACATGCATACTGCTGTGATGGACCTGATTATGACATCTGAGGCTGGCATAGAGGCTGGCAAAAAATATTTTGAAAGATTTTTTTTGAGGGTTGGAGGGGGTTAGTGACCACTGGGGGAATAATGGGAGGTCATCCCCGATTCCCTCCAGTGGTCATCTGGTCATTTCGGGCACCTTTTTGTGCCTTGGTCGTGAGAAAAACACAACCACGTAAAGTCATCCAAGTTCTCGTCAGGGACGTCCTTTTTTTTCCATTATGGGTCGAGGATGTCCTAGTGTTAGGCACGCCCAAGTCCCACCTTCGCTACGCCTCCGATATGCCCCTCGAACTTTGCCTGTCCCTGCGACGAAAAGCAGTTGGGGATGTCCAAAATCGGCTTTCGATTATACCGATTTGGAAGACCCTGTCAGAAGGATGTCCATCTTCCGATTTGGTCGAAAGATGGGCGTACTTCTCTTTTGAAAATGAGCCCGATGGAATCCTAGTTTTTGGCTAGTTATAACTTGGAACTAATAACAAAAATGGCATGAAAGAGGAGCATGCCTAGATGCCACAAAAGTGTGGAGGCTTTAGTATAAAAAAAAAAATACAAGCAATTAAGCACAGCATACAAAATCAGGATGGAATCCTTTTGAGCACATTTCACTGGTATCAAGAGCCAAGTGTCTGCCATATAGATCACCAGTCCTCCCTGTATCTAGACTTCTTGAAGTTTTGTGAGTTTATCATTGGGGTTCCCAGAGATCCCTGCAAATTGTATACTGCTTGCAGATTAAAGAAAAATTACAAAGAAGAGACTGGGTTTACAGATCACTTCAATACTAAAGATATTGCACAAATATTAAAACCACGTGAGATACTGTTCACAATTTCTTCATTTTTGTGTGTTGAATAATACAAGCCAGATACCCTTCTTAGAGGAGAAAAATAAATGGTTGAGGGATGCAGGGATGGAAATTCAGTGGGGAAATTGGGCTGAAACCTGTGAAACTGTCACAGAAATATCCTCTTCTCAAAAAAATTCCAGTGGAAAATTATAAACGTCTCAATATTCAGCCTGTGGCAGTCAGCATTCTTTAAACACCAGGTGCCACAGGCTTTTTATACCCAGATATTTCCCACTGGGCCATACCCGGATACCAGTGCTGAATATCCAGGTATAGTGCGGCCACTGGCATTTATTGGGGTACTGGTGATATTCAGTTCTCTGATCAATTCATTTACTCCTACCTGCTCTTTTGTGCTCACCATAGGCGGTCAGTGGCCCAACTGTTTGGGGAGGCTAAAGGGGGCGGGGTTATGGGTGGGGCCAGGGGTGGAGCTTAAATCCATAATTGTCTGATCACACAGAAAAAAATAAATAAAATAAATGTCACAATTAATACCTTTTATTAAATTTAGATATTAGTTATGTATCATATGTCAAAGAATAAAGTGGTTGCTCAAAGCATATACTAACCACAATCGCTCAACTGCAAAACACTATGCACAACTTTGTGCAAAAACACACTCTGAAACTTACTGTACCATAAATATTACACTGGGCAGTACCTAATACACCAATATATCACCCATACGGAAAATGCAGACCGTCAACAATATTGAAACAAGGGATCATAATATCACAATTCTCATGTAGAGCCACAAAACATCCTAATTCATGTTTAATGTGGGATAAAATGTCATAAATAAGTAAATAAACTTTTAATGTTGAACACCTAATTATCAAAGTGGACATATTCCAAACACTATAATGAAAATAAAATGATCTTTTCTACCTTTGTTGTCTGGTGACTTTGTTTTTCTGATTGTGCTGGCCCAGTATCCGATTCTGTTGCTATCTGTCCTCTTAACTCCGTTTCCAGGGCTTCCTTTCCATTTATTTGTTTACTTTCTGCCTTTCTTCTTCATTTCTTGTCCTACATCCGTAAGTAAAAGCTGGGTCCTCTGCAAACTTGACTGTCCAGTGGATCCAGCTTTTGCCTATTTTCTTCATCCATGTGCAGTTTTTCTACTCTCTTCCTTTTCCGTCATCGCATCTCCTTCCTTCCTCACTCCTCCCTCCCCCTCCATGCCCAGCAACCCTCCTCTCCCCTCCCCTCCATCCACCCATGTCCAGCAACTCTCCTCCCCTGCCCTCTCCTCTCCCCTTCATCCACCATGTGCAGCAACCCTCCTCTCCCCTCCCCTCCATCCACCCATGTTCAGCAACCCTCCTCTCCCCTGCCCTCTCCTCTCCCCTTCTTCCACCATGTCCAGCAACCCTCCTCTCCCCTGCTTCCACCATGTGCAGCAACCCTTCTCTCCCCTTCCCTCCATCCACCCATGTCCAGCAACCCTCCTCTCTCCTTCCCTCCATCCACCCATGTCCAGCAACCCGCCTCTCCCTTTCCCTCCATCCACCCATGTCCAGCAACCCTCCTCTCCCCTGCTTCCACCATGTGCAGCAACCCTCCTCTCCCCTTCCCTCCATCCACCCATGTCCAGCAACCCTCCTCTCCCCTTCTTCCACCATGTGCAGCAACCCTCCTCTCCCCTTCCTTCCCTCCATCCACCCATGTCTAGCAACCCTCCTCTCCCCTTCTTCCACCATGTGCAGCAACCCTCCTCTCCCGTCTGCCCTCGTTTCCATCCTGCCCCCCCCCCCCCCGGCCGTACCTTTAAATATTATATTTTTGCTGGCGTCGCTGGCAGCGCCGGCATTGAAGGCATCAGCAGGCTCATCGCGGTTCCAGCAGCCTTCCCTCGCAAGTTGGATGATGGTCCGCCCTCGTAAAAACAGGAAATACGTCAGAAGAGGGCGGAGCCATCATCCGACTTGCGAGGGAAGGCTGCTGGAACCGCGATGAGCCTGCTGATGCCTTCAATGCCGGCGCTGCCCGTGACTCCAGCAAAAATATAATATTTAAAGGTACGGCGGGCGGGCGGCGGGCTGGGGAGGCTTAGCCTCCCCAAGCCTCTTATACGGGGCGCCTATGGTGCTCACTTCTTTTGGGGGCCATCTTGCTTGAGATTATGTCTTGTTCTGGATGGGTAGACTGACCAGGAGAATATGCCTTTACCTGCTGGTGGGAGGGCTGAAGTACATACAGTATATAGTTCATGTGTGTGAATTATATATATATATATATATATATATAATATGCCAAGACCTTGTCTTCCTCCTCAGCATGGTCTTCAAGGGTGTCCTGCTGAGTTTTTGTTACACATAAGAACATAAAAGCCATGTAGAATCAACCCAGATCCACAGAGCCCAACATCCTGTCTCCGACAGTGGCCAGTCACAAAGACTGCAGATCCTAAAAAGTAGATCTGTTTCTCTTAGCTCATTTCCAGGGATGAGCATTGGCTGTCTCAAGTCCACCTGGCTAGTAATTGATCCCTGACCTCCTTCCGAGTGATCTTGTTTTTATCAGACCCAGACTCCCTGCTGTAATCCTGCAGTTCTCCGGGCCTTGATTGCCCTTCATGCTTTCGCTGCACTGTGCTCTGGTGTCTGAAGTGACCTGCTGTAGATGTTCAGGCTGAATGGTTACGTCCTTTCTATTTCTATCTTTTTATTTTGGCTAGCCCCCCATCCCAGGGTTCCTCCTACTGATGAGAATATGCCAAAATTAGCACATGTTTCTAGATACAGATTTAGAGGTCAAGTAATATTTTAAATTTCTGTTTAGCTGAATGGAGAGAAAATAGAACTTTTCTTTTTAAAACTACAATAAAAACGCTTCAGCTTGGAAAAGAGATGGCTGAGGGGGGATATGATTGAGGTCTACAAAATCCTGAATGGTGTAGAACGAGTAAAAGTGAATCGATTTTTCACTCTTTCAAAAAGTATAAAGACCAGGGGATACTCAATGAAGTTACATGGAAATTCTTTTAAAATAAATAGGAAATATTTTTTCATTCAAAGAATAGTTAAGCTCTGGGACTCGTAGCTGGAGGATGCGGTAATAACGGTTAGTGTATCTGGGTTAAAAAGGGTTTGGAGAAGTTCCTGTAGGAAAAGTCCATAGTCTGTTATTGAGATGGACACGGGCAAGCCACTGCTTGCCCTGCGATTGTTGCTACTGTTTGGATTTCTGTCAGGTACTTGTGACCTGGATTGGCCATTGATAGAAGCAGGATACTGGGCTAGATAGACCATTGGTCCGATCCAGTATGGCTGTTCTTATGTTCTTAAGCTGTCACCCACATATTTGGGCTTCCCAGCTTGTGACTCTTTGAGATGGCTCCCTTATTTTGGGACGCCCGGGCCCAGAAGATTTTAGTCTGAGTCCCCGGAACTTAGGGATTCTGCTGCAAAGACCCCACCCAGTTTTCAACACATCTTACCTCAGCTGCTCCCTAATCTACTCTTAGTGCGTAGAAACTTGGGACTCAGGAATCCTAGAGTCCTGAGGCAGAGCCCCCCCCCCCCCCACTTGGTGGTCTCAAGCTAAACAGTAGAACATCCACATTTTTTTCATTCTGTGTATAGAGGTGTGAGACTTGCTTCTACCTTTAAATCTTGAAGTTAAAAAGTAGCAAAATTATCGCTCTTTCCAAACAAAACAATTTCACTAAATTTGGCACATCTGTATGCTTCCGTTTTTGTGCACGTTGTTTATTAATATGCTTTTTTTTTGTTAACTCCTGATGCATTTGCATACTCTTTGCTTACTGTGTTGGGAGTTAATTAATTTTAACACCTGTGTAACGAAAATGTGTGCTAAATTTCAACCCATGTGTTTTACTGACATTTTATTATATTGGATTCATAGTAATCATTGTAGATTGTAGATAAAGATTGATTGACCCATCCAGTTATTCCAGTCCTTGTTGCTAAGTAGATCTGCCAGCTGTAGACATGTAAGTGCTTTGTAGGATATTGACCTTTATTTAGGCCAGGGTCTTGTTGTCTTCCTCTCTTGTTCACCATTCCAAATATAGAGCGTACAAGATCCAACACTCATCAGCCTCCAGCTTCAGTCTTCATGACACCCCTTCCCCTGGTGTGTGAGTCCTAGCCATGTAACAATCCAGCAGTCTCCAAACCCTTGAAGCCACTGCCCAAACATGTAGCTCTTTAGGTCCCCATGGCCTGAATAGACAGAATCCCATTACCCTCATCTGGCCTGCATTGACCTATTTGATTTCTAAGGCGTCATAGCCCACCGCTGTCAACTTATCTATACCAGGCCTAATGATAGGAGCAGATAGTATAGGTGACGGTCTCTGGCTATAGATACTGAAGGCACAATGCCACCGGAAAGCCATCCAGGCCTAATGTGGTGGTCAGTCAGCGTATGTATCTGAACAAGGGCTACTTCACACTTCTGTTAACACTACTGAGAAGATGACCAGATGAGAAACCCTAGCTACAAAGGGGTAAATAGTCATCCGATGGCAGTGAGTGTTCTGCTGACCGCCACTGGAGTTATTCCTGGATATTCAGTGCCAGGCCATGTCTGGGCTTTGGCATTGAGTATCCCGGTCTATGTGGTGCCAGCTAACACATAGCCAGTTAAGTTGATATTCAGAACTTAACCGGCCATAGGTTGCTTTGAAAAGATAGGACTGTGTTTTATGTAGTTCCATTTATTTATTTGGATTTTGCTTGCAGCTTTTTCAGTAGTAGCTCAAGGTGAGTTGCATTCAGGTACACTGGGCATTTTTCTGTCCCTGGAGGGCTCACAATCTGCAGTTACTCTGGCCGGTTAAGTGCTGAATATCAGTGCTGACTCTGTCCCTGGATCACCCCCAAAATAACTGGTTTTCACTTCAGTGCTAATTTTCATCAGCGATAACTGGTTAGGTGGCGATGAAAATTAGCGGATAGCCTTGACCAAGCGATCTAACCGGTCAGCGACTGTTTCTGGCCGATTAAATCATTTTGAATATTGATCAAAATGAAGTCAGGACTTAAAGAAAACATCTGTGGTCAGAACACTTCCTTCCTCTGTAAGCTGAATTGTGTTTTGAGCTGAGATGATGACGTATCCTTTCAGTTCCTAAACCTTTGGGCATGTGAATGATCTTGTATGACACAAAAGAACAGCCAACCAATCAGCAAACACCATGTGATCGGTTGGCTGTTCTTTTGTTCTCTCTGTGGATTAACTTGCATACATAAAGGAATTCAAGCCTATCAGCGTCTTCTCAGAGAAAGTTGATTGTGACCCCTGAGGCGGGTGCTTTGGCGCCGAAACACGGACCGTGTCGGGTCCTTGATATTGATATGAATATTCTGAATAAACTGGTTTTTGATATTATCTCCCTATTGGTTTGCGCATTTGTCAGCCTCTACTTTTGCTGTTTTGCTCTGACTTTCCGTTAGGCTCCTCCTGTCTTCTTGGATTTACCACGCACCCAGTTACATGCGCAGTTTATAAGGCCAGTTACATGCCTAACTTATGCTCCGATGATCAAAGGTAAATGCAGGCGCTAAGGCCACTAGCACCGGACTATCACCCGCATTTACCAGTGTGGCATGATTGGAGGGGGTCTAACGGTACTGCATCAGGGAATACTGCAGAACTTATCTAATTTTATTTAAATGAGCTGTTCGGTATTCTGCCCATATGATCAGAGTACTGCACTCCGATCGTATGGGCAGAATAGCGCCTTAACCCTATGCCATCTTGGATCTGGTGTTAAGGGTTAAAGCTGTCTTTCTCTCCCCCATCCATGCCAGGCAACCCGGGCCCTTAACGTGCGTTTCAGCAACCTTTTCAGAGTTTGCTTCTATATGGTCAAAGTTAGTAAAATAAGGCACCTACATGTGGGAGCAATGCCACTTACATATGGAAGTTGTAGAATGACTGAGATCATGCCATTCATTTTATCCAAGTCTGTTGTTGGAAAATGGCTGCTCCTGCTGCACTGCCAGGCAAATACTGCCGGACCTGAGTACATCCTGACTCAGATGTCTCGGTTCCAAAACTCTGCTAATCTAACCGCCTTTACCACATTCCCTGGCAACGAATTCCAGAGTTTAATTACACGTTGAGTGAAGAAAAAGTTTCTCCGATTCGTTTTAAATTTACTACTTTGTAGCTTCATTGCATGCCCCCTAGTCCTAGTATTTTTGGAAAGCGTAAACAGATGCTTCACGTCTACCTGTTCAACTCCACTCATTATTTTATAGACCTCTATCATATCTCCCCTCAGTTGTCTTTTCTACAAGCTGAAGAGCCCTAGCCGCTTTAGCCTTTACTCATAGGGAAGTTGTCCTACCCCCTTTATCATTTTCGTCGCCCTTCTCTGCCCCTTTTCTAATTCCTCTATATCTTTTTTTAGATGCGGCGACCAGAATTGAACACAATATTCGAGGTGCGGTCGCACCATGGAGCGATACAAGGGCATTATAATGTCTTCATTATTGTTTTCCATTCCTTTCCTAATAATATCTTACATTCTATTTGCTTTCTTAGCCGCAGCAGCACACTGAGCAGAAGGTTTCAACGTATCATCAATGACGACACCTAGATCCCTTTCTTGGTCAGTGACGCCTAACGTGGAACCTTGTATTACGTAACTATAATTCGGGTTCCTCTTTCCCACATGCGTCACATTGCACTTGCTCACATTAAACATCATCTGCCATTTAGACACCCAGTCTCGTAAGGTCCTCTTGTAATTTTTCACAATCCTCTCACGATTTAATGACTTTTAATAACTTTGTGTCGTCAGCAAATTTAATTACCTCACTAGTTACTCCCATCTCTAGGTCATTTATAAATATGTTAAAAAGCAGCGGTCCCAGCACAGACCTCTATCATATTTCCCCTCAGCCATCTCTTTTCAGAGAGTTTCGGGTTACTTGGACTCCAGTGAATGGATTATTTTCCAGTATTTGTCAGTGCAGTGCATGCTCCTTTTCACTGCCAACCATGGCCGTTTTTGAGTGATGATACTAGCAAATGACCCAAATTTCACAAGAACTAGCAGTTTTAATTCCTTTCTAACTTTTATAGCAGGGCACTTCCTGTAATATAGCAGTGTCTCTGCCTCCTCTGTGGCCACATCTGACAGGACCCAGCTTCACACTTTTCATCATTTCTCTCTCAGTCTAAAGCTGATTGTTAAGGAGCACACAGAGGCTTGGACCCCTGAGCAATTTGAAGCCCATTCCAAGATTTATTGTACATTTTGAGTAATTGGGGGGGGGGGGGGGGGGCTTTGGCGTGGTTAATTTTAGATTCAGTGCAGAAGCCAAGAGGTAAGGTATTCAAAACATCTAGATGCTTAAGACTGATGGTGGCCAGCGTTTCGATGAAAAAGCTGTATCAGGGTAAATAGGACCAAGTTTCTGGAAAACCAAAAAACAAAAATCAAACTTTATTGAATTATTAAGTACTAAAAACCTAAAGCAACCTTCCTTATATATATATATATATATATATATATATATATATATATAAAACTCATTGAATTTGGCAGCAGTAAGCATGCTCACAGGCATTCAAAGGTGGTGGCTGGCTAGTGCGTTCGCTCTTTATTAACGTGAGTAGCATCACTCCACTCAGCTTGCAAGCTATTTACCCTGATGCAGCTTTTTCATCGAAACGCTGGCCACCCTTGTTGGGACCTTGCTGTTCATCTTTTTCTGGAAACACATAAGTTTTTGAAATTTGCTATAAAAATTTGTTTTGCACAAGCTTTGATATATTTTGGTCATACGCAAATAATGGGAAGGATTTTTTTTTTAGCCAACGAGGTTATCACCCAAGGGATGTTTACTTCTTAAAAACACTTTTCAGACTAGGTTCTGAGACTTTTTCCTTCCCGATAAATTTGAGTTAGTGAATAATGTTGTCTACTGTCCTTTGTGATTGAACAGTCTAACACTGATTGTATATGGTGGAAATTGGTGATTGAGTTACAATTGAACCTGGTTCCCCTGGTTCTCAGTGCTCTGAACTAGCCATTAGGCTACTCCTCCACTCTATTCATGCAGTTAGGTGTAAGCACTTACACATGTGTATCTGGCATTGAGGTGTAACTTATACCCCCCCGATATTCAAAACTATGTAACTGGTCAGGAACGGCACTGGCCGGTTAAATGGTATGTAGTCAGCTAAATGCTAATATTCAGTGTGACATAACTGACTATCTCGTCTGAATATTAGCGCTTATTTATTTATTTGGATTTTGCTTACACCTTTTTCAGTAGTAGCTCAAGGTGAGTTACATTGGGGTACACTGGGTATAGGGGGAGATTCTGTATATGGCACTGAAATCCATGCCGACTAAGTGTATTCTCTAATCAGCACCTAGATTTAGGTGCAGTATATAAATAATGGATCTTTAGTTGATATATCAGCGTCTAAATCTACGCACATCCATTTACACTAACGAAAACCTGGTGTAAATCCCTACGCGTAGATTTAGGCGCACTGGGCCATATTCTACAACTAGTCACGTAAATTTTGGAATGCCCACAAAATGCCCATTTCCCCACCTATAACCTATTCCACTGTTTGCCTGCGCTTGCTAGAAGTTTGGCGCACTTGTTACAGAATACGTTTAGTGAGTTGTGAGTGTAAATGTACTGTAGCAGATTTTCCCTGGGTATTTTGAGGGTACATCGATGACATTTTTATGATTTGGACTGAGGGGGAAGAAACTCTGAAACAATTTTACAATTCCTTCAATACATACTATCCTACAATCAGATTCAAAATTGACTACTCCCCAGAAAAAGTCAATTTTTTGGACACCACAGTCTCAATCAGCAAGGCTATATACAAACATCTATATACAAGAAACCCACAGACAGATGCAGGTACCTCCCCAACTCCAGCTTCCACCCTTCACATACAAAAAGATCCATTATTTACAGCCAAGCCACAAGATACCACCGTATCTGCTCTGACCCAAGGGACAGAGACAGACATCTTGAAATCCTGACTGCATCCTTCGAACAGAAAGGCTACAACTCCAAAATAATCTCCAAGAATACTGCCTCCCCCCTCAAAACACCCAGGGAAAATCTGCTACAGTACAAAGAAAAAAAAGCCACAGACAGAATCCCCCTTATAGTGACATACAACCCAGAGCTGGAAAAGTTAAGAAAAATCATAAAAGATCTACTGCCTCTACTCCAGGAGGATGAACTACTGAAAGAGATATTCCCATCCCCACCAGTGCTGGCCTTCCGACAGCCACCCAACTTAAAACACAAGCTAATTAGAAGTAAGCTCCCAACACAGACTCAAAAAGAAGAGAATGGCACACATCCTTGCAATATATCCAGCTGCAAACTATGCCAAAACATTTCACAGGACCCCAAGGTCATTCAGAAAGGAAAAATAATGTTAAGGAATCTTTCATGTGCTCATCTTCCAATGTGGTATATATCATTCAGTGTAAAAAATGCAATGAAGGCTGCTACATTGGAGAAACAAGTCAGATGCTAAAGAAGACATTTAATTTACATAGACACCATATGAAAAATGCTAGTACCAATAAGGATGTCACCTCTGTGGGGCAGCACTTTACAAAACCAGAACACTTTACCAGTGATTTCATGTTAAGATTCCTGAAAGGGAACTTTAAAACAATACAGGAACGTAAGACCTTTGAAGTCAGAATGATTAAATATTTTGACACCCACCAGACAGGACTTAACAAAGATCTGGGTTTTCTAGCCCATTATAAACCATAAAATTGTACTGCTTTGTCACCCTCCTATCTCCATGCATATCTCCCTGTCCCTCATCCACCCGACTCTTCCTGTCTCTCACCTATCCACCCCCATCCTGTTAGACTGTCACTGAATTGCTTTGATGTTTCACTTATATATACTGTCATCGACCAACATTTGCTTATTTCCGATCTGACGAAGAAGGACAACCTTCGAAAGCTAATCAAGAAATGTATTAAGTTATGTCCAATAAAAAAGGTATCATCTTATTTTCTTTTCCATGTTTTATTTTGTTTTATTTCTATTGATTACCTTTTAAAAGTGGACTAACACGGCTACCACACCTCTCTACTGGGTGTAAATGCTAATCGGTGCCCATTACTACTCATTATTGCTTAAGCGCTGTTACCAGCACTCATTAGCTTGTTAAGTTACATGCATTTTTATAGAATCCTCACCAATTTCAGTGCAGAATCTCTAGGCGTGCTATATAGAATCCAGGGGTTAGCGGCTAGCTGGCTGACCGGCTGTGTCACGTGACATAGCCGGTCAGCACCGATATTCAGAATCTGGCTGTCTGACAGCCAAATATGGTCGTGTCAATAGGTGGAATATCTGTGGCTGGTTCCAACTTAACCAGCCAGCGTTGAATATTGGTTTGGCCAGTTAAGTTCAAACTGGCCAAAAATAAACTTCAAATTCAATGGAGATCACCGGAAATGGCCCGGCATTGAATATCTGGGATCAGCGCCAACTGTAGGATTAGCCGGGCTGCCTCCCGCAGTCTGAATATTGGGCCTATAATATTCTTTAGATTAGGCATGTAAGGGCGAGTTCCTCTTGTGCTCCCCCCAGACTCCGTGCATATATGCACCCACCAGTAAAATATGTGTTGCGTAAGATATGCATATATTTACAGAATAGCGTGGAGCTGGATTTTTAGTATTTATGCCTGTATGTACTAGTTTTCTAGTCATTTAGTTGTACTGGGCTGGCCCAAAGCAACATGCCACCTGAGGTGGCGCTAACGTTTCACCCCCCCCCCCCCCCCGGGCCGAGATGCTGCCCCCCCCCCAATGTTTTACCTCACGGTGATGTTCCAAACCCGGCGGCTGCCTGAGCCTCTGACGAAACAGGAAGTTACATCAGAGAGGCAGTGAGTAAAGGGAAGAGGTGGGTGCCAGCGGCAACAGGGCAGTGTATGGGAATCGCTGCCAGGTTTGGAATGTCACCGTGAGGTAAAACGCCGCGAAGGGGGAGATGCCACCCTTCCGAGGTGCCGCTCCTGATGAGTGCCGCCTGAGGCCCCCGCCTCAGGTGGCCTAATGGTCGGGCCGCCCCTGTAGGTGTACGTTTGGTACAAAAATGTTAGCCCTTTATTAATAGAATTACCCCCTTAATGTGCCTGCTTTCTGCCCAGCCTTAGCCTCTCTGAGGCCAGGAGGAATTGTTCTCTTAGAGGTCACTTCCGCTCCCAGCTTGTTTTTGTGAATGACAGATATCGCAGATATTTATCCTCTTCAAGGGAGCAAGAAAATGTACTGGTAATGAGTATGGGGGTCTGCTACCTCGAAGGACATGTTGGGACATGGCATATCTGTGGGCAGCAAGTATGTGGAGGTGGAAAGGAGATTAAGGAAGGTAAAAGGATGTGGCAAGAGTTCAATTTTGACCTTGTTGTTATTATGGAGAAAGTATTTATTTATTTGTTACATTTATACCCCACATTTTCCTACCTATTTGCAGGCTCAATGTGGCTTACAAAGTACCGTAAAGGCGTTTGCCATTTTGGTTGATAATAAATACAAGATTGTGTTGTGGTCAAATGAGGTAGAAGTGAATCAGGCATCGTGGGGTTAAGGGGAAAGAGGATAGTAAATTGACCACGCTTTTTTGAAGAGGTGGGTTTTTAATGATTTCCTGAAGTTTAGGTGGTCATGTATTGTTTTCGCTGCATACGGGAGTCCATTCCATAGTTGTGCGCTTATGTAGGAGAAGCTAGAAGCATAAGTTGTTTTGTATTTTAGCCCTTTGCAGTTTGGGAAATGTAGGTTTAGGTATGATCATGCTGATCCGAGTCTGTTTCTGGTTGGTAGATCTATGAGATCTGTCATGTATCCTGGGACTATGCCGTACATGATTTTGTGTACCAAAGTGCATATTTTGAAGATGATCCGTTCTTTGATTGGGAGCCAGTGTAGCTTTTCTCGAAGGGGTTTAGCGCTTTCGAATCGTGTTTTACCATATATCAGTCTGGCTGCTGTGTTTTGGGCGGTCTGGAGTTTTTTTGTGAGTTGTTCTTTACATCCCGCATAGATTCCGTTGCAGTAATCTGTATGGCTTAGGACCATTGATTGTATTAGTTTACGAAAGGTATCCCTCGGGAAGAAAGATTTTATTCGTTTAAGTTTCCACGTTGAGTAGAACATTTTCTTTATTACGGTTTTTACTTGGCTCTCGAGAGTGAGGTTGCGGTCGATTGTAACTCCGAGTATTTTTAGGCTGTCTGAAATAGGGAGTGTGTGTCCTGGGGTGTTTATGGTTGCGGGTTTGTAGTTGTTGTGTTGAGATGAGAGGATAAGGCAGTGTGTTTTTTCAGTGTTTAGTTTCAGTTGGAATGAGTTTGCCCAAGAGTCCATGATGTTCAGGCCATCATTGATTTCATTGGTTATTTCAGTCAAGGCATGTCTGAAGGGAATGTAGATTGTGACATCATCTGCATAGATGAATGGGTTAAGGCCTCGATTGGATAAGGATTTTGCCAATGGGATCATCATCATGTTGAAGAGTGTTGGTGATAATGGTGATCCTTGAGGTATTCCACAGGTTGCTTTCCACGGTGGTGATATGTTTGAATTTGATTTTACTTGGTATGTTCTGGTGGTTAGAAAGCCCTTGATCCAATTGAGTACATTTCCAAGAATCCTGAAGTGGCCAAGGAGTCTTAGTAGTATATTGTGGTTGACCATGTCGAATGCGCTCGACATGTCGAAGGAGAAGTATGCTTTTACCTATAGCTATTTCCTGTTTGAATTTGGCCAGGAGAGTGACTGGGACAGTTTCGGTACTATGGTGGGAGCGGAATCCTGATTGTGAGTGGTATAGTATTGAGTTCTTGTCCAAGTATTCCGTAAGCTGTTTGGTCACCAAGCTGTCCATCAATTTTACTACTAGAGGGATGGACGCAACTGGGCGGTAGTTGGTGAGGTCGTTTGTTTTTTTAGTGTCTTTTGGTATTGGGGTAAGTAGGATGTTACCATATTCCTCAGGGAAGAGACCTTGTTGTAGCGTGAAGCTTAGGTGGGATGTGAGGTCTTCTACGAATCGGTTGGGGGCGGAATTAAGACTGGGACATGTGTCCAGTTTGTAGTGGGTGTTTGCGAATCTATGAGTCGCTTGTGTATGATTCAGTGGTGAGTAGATTGAATGTAGACCAGATACGATCCACCAGGGATTAGGTCTAGGTCATCGAAGAAGTTTTCAATGTCGGTGTTGTGATGAGGAAGAGTGTTGCGTAATTTTGTTATTTTGTCCTTGAAGTAGGTATCCAGTTTGTCTGCAGATGGGATGTCGGTGTTGGATGTAGTGACCGGGGTGGTATCTAGTAGCTTATTTACGAGTTGAAATAGTTTCTTAAGATCTTTGTTATCTGGTCCGAGTTTAGTCTTGTAGTAGGACCTTTTGGTTTGTCTAATTGCATATTTGTATTTTCTGTGTATTTGTTTCCATGCGTTGAGTGTTTGTTCGTTTTTGTTTTTTTTCCATGCTCGTTCAAGTTTTCTGGATTGTGTTTTGAGTTTTTTTAATTCATCATTGAACCATGGTATCTAGTTTTGTCTTTTTGATATTCTTGTCTTTAAGGGTGCTATATCGTTTAGTACGCTTCTGCATCTACTCTCCCAGTGGTTGAGATAGTGTATGGAGTCAGTTCATGTTGTCCATTCGTTGTTATATATCTGTTGCCAGAATGTTTGTGGGTCTATTCGCCCTCTCGTAGTATAAGTTGTTTGTTCTGGTGTACGATTTGAGCCCTTCTTTCGCCAAATTAGGGATAGGTAGGTTCAGTGTGTAATGATCGGTCCAAGGTGCTTCTGACCATTTGGTATCTGTTATTGATAGGTTATGATCTGTGGACAGTTTGTGTGATAAGAGGTCCAGTGTGTGTCCCTTGGTGTGGGTAGCTTGCATGTGAGGCCATGTGAGATCCCACAACTGTAGGAAGTCTTTGCATGCACGAGCATTGGCTGAATTGGGGTCTTTTAGGTGAAGGTTTATGTCGCCTAGTATTAGTGTATTGGAGTTGTTTACACAAGTGTTTGAGATAAAATCCGTGAAGATAAGCTGGCTTTTGTTCCGGTTACCAGGCGGTCTGTAAAATAGGACGCAGGTCAGTTGATCAATCAGGGATTTGTTTTGGATTCTGAATGAAGCAATTTCTAGTTGGGGTGTTATGGACTCGGCGATGGTTTCAATAGTGAATTGTGCTCGGTAGATTAACGCGATGCCTCCACCTCTCTTTTCCAATCTGGTCCAGTGAGTGATTTTGTAACCTGGGGGGCATAGTTTGATGATTATGGGGTCCTTTTGATTGTGGATCCATGTTTCACTGATGAAGATAAGATCGAGGTTTTTTGAATTAATCCAGTCTGTTGTTATTGTTGTTTTGTTAACTACAGACCTAGCATTAATGTAACCCACTTGGATATTTTGGTATTGGGCTGCTAGGTTTGATGTGTGGATTCTTGTAAGTTGTCGTTCGTTGGATGGTTTCTGTTTGTTGTGGTATTTCCTTCCATTGCTTTGGTGATGACCATAATTAGATAATCTTCCTTTATTTTGGTGAATATCAGATTGGTGGAGTGTGGAGTAGGAGTTCCTTGAAAATCTGCTTTATTGATTGGACAGTTAGAAGCCCATCTGGTTCAGGCCCATTACCGAATGCCATGGGGGGAGGGTTGGAATTCAGGTACATGGTATGCCATTCTGTGACCAGTTAGTGAGCTGATGAAGGTCCTGATTAGCATAAAGGGATCTACATTTCATTTTGGGCTCTGGAGGGGCACATGGTAGGTCTTTTTGCAGAATTAAGAACTGTTAGACAAGGGAGTGAAGATCAGGCTTCTGTCTCTCGCAGAATACAAGACTTGCTCACACTTTTTGAAGCTGGTGGTAGTTTTGCCCCGAGCGTGCGCCATTTCCGGGGGAAAAAAGACAACCCCCGGAAATGGCTTGCATGGCGGTAACTCAGCGTTAATCGGGGATTGCTGCATGCTGCCAAGTTACAGTGGGAGCCCTTATTGCCACCTCAGTGGGTGGTGCGGTAAGGGCTCCCCTCAGCATGGCCATGCGGTAAGAGTTCTCTTACCGCATGGCCATGTTTGTCTGGGGGCTCTTTACTTACTGCGGTAAAAAGGGCCCTGGTGTGTGGAAAAACGATCCCTGCCGCTAGTGCAGGGCTCTTTTTCCAGCAGCTTTGTAAAAGGACCCCTCAGTAATTCAGAGGGGTAGGGGGTATAGGTAAAGGGAGGAATGAATGCAGTCATGCTCACAGGATGGGCCACATAGGCCTTTGTCCTGTGAGGTCTAAAAGTATGCATATACAAATCTGATTTTAAATCATCACTGCCAAATATACCTTGAGCTGGCTCAAATATCTATTTTGCTACCTAACAAATCGCCACAGGCCATGTATCTTCAGTTATTTGTCCATTTTGAAGGCTCAGGTATTGGAGACAAGACCTGTGATTGCTTTTGGGTGAGGGCTGCTCTGTGGTTCTTTCTTTTTATCCAGGGGCTGAAACTCTGCTGTGATAGTAGCAGTATGTCGGACTGAGCTGTTCTTGTTACTTTCTCTGCCTAGTAGATGTCCTCAAAATCTCCCTTTGAAGCACACGGTGAGAGGCAGCAGGAAGTGCTTTGCATATGAAGAATGCAGCTAGACCTTGAGCCCCTGTCTTCCTGGATGTCCTGCCTGTCAACCTTACTATTTGGGTGAATTAGTAAGAAGACGCTTTTGTTTTAAAACAGGGACAGTCCCTAGGGTTTGGCCAAAAGTGTGCAGCCTTTTCTCTTTCTCCCTGCTAAAAGCCCCTCTTGCTCCAGGCCTTTCATCTGGCACATGTTGCGAAGTGCATATGAGCCCAGCTGGATCTCTTCCTGTAGTGGTGGACCTCAGCCAGGGCTGGCCCAACCATTAGGAAGCAAGACTAAGTCTTAGAATTTGAGTGGCTGTCAGGACCTATTTTGTAGGTAAAGCAAAACAATAGGTCCTGACAGCCACTCAAATTCTAAGAACCATTAGCATCTACTTTAACCTGCATTTTTATAGGATGTTTGTATGATGATCTTGATGGTTGAGTTTAATTCCCCCAAGGCCACAGTTAATTGATGGGAGGGCATAAGGTTGAAGGTTTGAGTAGGGCACCCACTAGCCTTGCACTGGCTCTGCCCTGAGCACAGCTTTCTGTCGGGAGTGAATATGATAAAGTGTCTGTGCAGGGATTGGTGCCAGGGAATACAGCTGGTTTGTAGTGGAAGTTAGAATTAGAGAGTTGCACGGGAACAGAAATTTCACCCTTTGCAATGGAATCTAACCCATACCTACCCATACCTGCTAAGATTCATTCCATCCCCACAGTGAACCATTAACCTCCTCCATTCCCACCCATACTTGCAGGAGTTGACATTTACTTGCTTACAGACCTCTGTTTCCTCCCAACCCCAACAGCCTCCTGTAGTATTTTGGATGGTATTCTCTGTTCATCCAATGAGTGTTCCAAGCCTGACTCTGGTGCTCCAACTGCCTTTTTCTGTACATTCCAAGCCTCATTCTGGTGCTCCAATTGCCTCTCTCAGTGCGTTCCACGCCTCATTCTGGAATCACCAGAGCTTTTGACTACACTCCTGCAGGAATCCCATGGTAACTTCTTTCTTCCCCTTGGGAATCCCATGGCAAGTTCTTTCATACCTGCGAGAATCCCATGTGTTCCACGGAATTTCTGCAATCCCTATGCAGCTCTCTGGTTGAGTATCCTCCATCTGTGGCAGACGCCTTGGATTTCTTTTTTTAAGGTTCAAGATGAACATCGCAGTGGCGGTTTTTCCTTTATTCTTAAGTCTTGGCCATCATTCATTGGCAACACTAAGAAAGCCATATTCAAAGTGGATGGCTGCAATTTAGGGTCCTATGATTTGCTATTTATTTTCAGCTGATATTAGGTGCCTAACTTGATCCTAAGTTTGGCACTCAGTGCTTGAAATCTGGCTTCATTTCCCTGTACCTGCCTCTCACCCCCGATTACTTTTAAAGTTCTTAAATTTAGCAACCTAATAAAAATCAACGCGTAAGTACAGGAAATAGCATCAGGTAAAAGCATACTTCTCCTCCAATTCGACTTGTCTAGCGTGTTCGACATGGTAAACCATAAAATACTACTCAGACTCCTAGATTACTTTGGGATTGGCGGACACATACTTAACTGGATCAAGGGTTTCCTAACTACTAGAACATATACATTCCTTACAAACATGATCTGACAGAAATCACCAACGAAATCAAGCTCAGCTTGAATATCATGAACTCATGGGCAAATGCATTTCAGCTAAAACTCAACACAGAAAAAACACGTGGAGGGGCATAATTGAACGTCGCCGGCAAAATAGATCGCCGGCTATCTATTTTGGCAGTGGCGCAATAGCTGGCCGGAACCGTATTATTGAAAAGATGGCAGGCCATCTTTTTTTTCGATAATACGGTTAGCCCGGCCAAATGCCAGAGTTCGCCGGGTTTGAGATCGCCGGTTTTGTTTTTCAGCGATAATGGAAAAAAATGCCAGCCATCTCAAACCCGGCGAAATCCAAGGCATTTGGTCATGGGAGGAGCCAGCATTTGTAGTGCACTGGTCCCCCTGACATGCCAGGACAGCAACCGGGCGCCCTAGGGGGCACTTCTAAAAATGTTTAAAAAAATACACAAATAGCTCCCAGGTGCATAGCTCCCTTACCTTGGGTGTTGAGCCCCCCCAATCCCCCCCAAACCCACTCCCCACAACTCTACACCATTACCATAGCCCTTATGGGTGAAGGGGGGTACAGTGGGTTTTTTTTTGGGGGGGGGGGGGTTTGGAGGGCTCAACACTTAGCACCACAAGTGTAACAGGTAGGAGGGGATGGACCTGGGTCCACCTGTCTGAAGTGCACTGCACCCACTAAAAATTGCTCCAGGGACTTGCATACTGCTGTCAGGGAGCTGGGTATGACATTTGAGGCTGGCATACAGGCTGGTAAAAAAAGGTTTTTATTTTGATTTGTTTAGTGCGGGAGGAGGTTGGTGACCACTGGGAGAGTACGGGGAGGTCATCCCCCATTCCCTCCGGTGGTCATCTGGTCAGTTGGGGTACCTTTTTGAGGCTTGGTCATGAAAATAAAAGGACCAAGTAAACCCGGCAAAATACTGCTTAATGCCGATTTTTTTTTTCATTATCCGCAGAAGCCGGCCATCTGGTAGCCACGCCCATGCCCCGCCTTCGCTACGCCGCCGACACACCCTCTTGAACTTTCGCCGACGCGGCGACAGGAAAGCAGCGATGGTGTCAAAAAAGCCGCTTTCGATTACACGGATTTCGCCGCTTTTGAGAGATCGCCGGCCATCTCCCAATTTATGTTGGAAGATCGCCGGCGATCACTTTCAGAAATAAGCCCAATTGTCTCATACTCTCATCCCAATATAACACGGACAAACCCACAAATATAAACACCCCAGACCACATCCTCCTTATCTCAGACAGCCTGAAAATTCTTGGCGTTACAATTGTCCATAACCTCACACTAGAGAACCAAGTGAAATCTACAACAAAGAAAATGTTCCACTCAATGTGGAAACTCAAGCGTGTGAAACCATTCTTCCCAAGGGAAACATTTCACAACTTGATACAATCAATGGTACTAAGCCATGCAGACTACTGCAATGGAATTTATGCAGGATGCAAAGAACAAGTTATAAAGAAACTTCAGACCGCTGAAAACACGGCAGCCAGGCTTATATTTGGAAAAACGCGATTTGAAAGCGCCAAACCCCTCCGTGAAAAACTGCACTGGCTTCCAAAGAATGTATTGCTTTCAAAATCTGCACCCTGGTTCATAAAATCATCTACGGTGAAGCCCCGGGATACATGACAGACCTCATAGACCTACCAACCAGAAACACAATAGACTCAACACGAACATACCTACATCTCCACTACCCAAGCTGCAAAGGACTCAAATAGAAATCAACTTATGCATCCAGCTTTTCCTACATAAGCACACAACTATGGAACGCATTACTAAAAGCCCTGAAAACAACATATGATTACCTAAACTTCCGGAAATCATTAAAAACCAACCTGTTCAAAAAGGCATACCCCACCGACCCAACCTAAATGCCTGTACCTTGCAACACAACGAAACCAAAGCTCGTAATGGACATATAAGAACTCTTCCCCCCTATGATTCTCTTCCTCTCTACGATTCCCTAAGGTGTCTGTTACACATGAACCTTATTCTACCACAACATTACTGTATTTGTTCATACTGGAATTGGCGAACGCCTTTACGGTACTATGTAAGCCACATCGAGCCTGCAAATAGGTGGGAAAATGTGGGACACAAATGTAACAAATAAATAAATATTGGTGGTGTACCTGAAGGAGAAGGGATATGGGGAAAAATCTTGGGCAGTTGTGTATGAAGACTATTGGAGCCATTGCCAAACGGAAGCCAATTCCAATTGAATTGGAACCCAGAAGAATGGGAGGAATCTGGTGGGGAAAAATGAAGTTACTGGGCTAACAAAGGGGACCCCTTAATTTTCAGTTGAGCGAATGAAAGGAAGATCTGAGGTGCTTTGAAAGCCTCTTTTTCCTTGTCTTTCTATTAGCTCTATAATTATCCATACTACCTATTCATAAAATTAGAGATATTCCTCTCCATTTCCCATTTTTATTATTATTTTTTTTATATATATTACACCCAAAGATGCATTGAGCTGGCTCAAATACCTGTTTAGTTGTATAAGACAAAAGAACCACAGCCTGAGTATCTTCAGATGTTTTCCCATTTCAGAGGCTCAGGAATTGTGCAGCTGGGACTCTGGTGGGGCTGAGGATCTGCTGTGATTCTAGGTATATCCAGGCTATGGCATATTCTTTGCCAGCCAGGCAGTCTCCTATGATAGTGGTTCTTAAAACTACTTTGGAGGATGGATCAACTAGTCACGTTTTCAGGATATCCCTAATAAATATGCATCTGTTACCTCCTGTAACTACGCTTTCAGTTTTAAAGATATTATCTAATCTTTATTTTACTATTCTCTTAACAATGTTGTGAACATATATACAAGTAGTTCTTCCTACCAACTATTTTTTTATATCAAGCACATGCATACAATCATTCATTCATACTCGACTGAGCTCTTCTTCACCAATAAGCTAACAACTCTGCTTATTACAAGGTTCATTATCAGTCTTAACTGTTACACCATAATTATTAACTAGTAAATGCGTCCTTCAGTTCTTTTGATCATAGATCCAAGATGTTTTGCGTGTGAGCAATGTCTCTATGTGCTCTTCTTGCATCTATATCTCTGGTCTGCTGGGACTTGTCTTGTTAATCCTCTTATTCCTCTTATTAGTGCATTTGATGCTCCGTCGTGTTAATATACCACTTCACCAGTGCGAAAGTCTCTCTATATCCTTAAGTAGGCTGCTTCTTTCCCGCTGTTCTCTCACATTAATACTGTCAATGCCCTACGCGTTTCGCTCAAGGCGTCTTCAGGGGCTTTGATTCTAAACATAATATATACGGTACGGAAGCTTAACATAATCATATTTCTACCCATTCGGTTCTAAACAATATCACTCCTCTACATAGTTGCTGACCTTACAGTTCTTTCATACTTAATTCTGTGGCCTCTGCCGGAACAGTCGCCTCCACGGTATGCAGGAAATGGTGTCTATCTCCTCACTTACGCTACTCATGTGCAGTCTGTATTACCCTCGTGTATTGACCACTGCTCTGCTTACTTTAATTTATAGACCTAACCACTCTACTTCTTTATTCAGTCCCATAGGGGTCACTGTTCTCCACTCGTATATCATATGCTGTTCTGTCTGCAACATTTTTTGTAAAACATTACCACCCCTGCTCAAATCCATTTGTTTTAGTACTACATACCTTAAGTCTTCTACTCTATGATCTTTACTAAACCAATGTTTGACTAAAGGGGTATCTACCTTCAATAATCTGATATTACTGAGATGTTGGGCTATTCTGTGTTTTACATTCTTTACCGATTGTCCTATGTAAAATAAATCGCAAGGGCATTTAATGGCATATATTACAAATGCTGACTGGCAGTCAGTTAATGATACTAACTGAAACTTTTTTGGACTCTTCCGATTAGGAATGTCTATGCTCTGCGTAACCATTGCATAAGCACAGTAAGTGCACCCTTTACACTTATGATGGCCCCTTTGATCATTATCACCCTTGTGTGTTTGTTGTTTTAATTTTTCTCCTAAACTCTGCCCTCATTTGTAGGAGAACTGAGGTGGTTCTTTAAAGATGGAATGAATACCCAGCATTGCCCAATATTTTCGTATAATTTGAGTTACGTGTTGAGAGTGTGCTACATAGGGCAGGATACATGTCAATCTTGTGTCACTTAGTTCTGTGCCCCTGTGAAACAACCACTGTCTCTGTACGTTGTAAGCCCTTTTGAAAGCTTTATGTATGATCTTGCCCGGATATCCTCGTTCCTTGAATCTTTTTTTCATTAATGCTGCTTGTTTTACATATTCCTATTTCTGAGAGCATATCTTGCGTATATGTAAAAATTGCCCTACTGGTATTCCATTTTTTAAAGGAATAAATATGCATGAGAGAGATTTGCACATAATGGCAAATAATGGAGACAGTAAGCATGCAGATCTCCCTCATATGCTGAAAACCGAACTGGCTGGCAGTCCCGCCAGGACAGGTTGCCAACCATTGTCTATAAGCTCTCCATGCTGTTCCTTTGGCCTGCAGGTGCCTTTGTAGCAGCAGTTAGCATACTCCTTGGAATATAGTATTTCACTTCTGCAGTGCGTCTGACCTTTACAAGTTTCTCCGGATAGGGGATTCAAACGTGGAGCTGTGGTGCTTTCCCTCGTGTTCCTGTTTTTAACTGTAGCTATACACAAAAGGCGAGGGCGGCTTGTCTGCATCTCAGGACTTCCCATGCCGACTTGCAAGGCTGGCTGATGCTCTGGAAATACCTGCCTAGAGCAGATCTGAGTAATGAATCTTGGCTAAATAGCTTATGTTAGCTAGTTATAGCTCTAAAAATGGAATCTGTGTATCTTGCTGCATGGGTAAGGAACCTGGTTTGAAGATCTTTGTGTATTCTAATAGGGGGTAACTTTGAGCTTGACCAATTTTACTGTTCATTTTTATTTTCAAAATCCTTATTCTTGCCAGGCACCAAAAGTAGGTTGCAACGCCAGTCACCTCCAAAACGGCTGTCGCACGCATCTGAAGTGCTGGAACAGTTCTGTCCATTGGAATTCTGTTTGCATGAAAAGTGACAACTGTTGTATGAATCCTTGTTTAAATTTTTAGATCAGTTTGAAAGGAGGCTCTGGAATGAGGGGACTTGGGATAAAAGTGAAAGGGGAAAGACTTAAGAATGTTCTAAGGAAATACCTCTGTACGGAAAAGGTGGTGGATGCATGGAATGGCATCCGAGCGGAGGTGGTGGGGACGAGAAGGGTAATGTGCATTAGGGACAGCGAAGCACTTAAGCACTGTTCTGTAAGTGTGCACGTAAGTGACATAGTAGTGGGCATTCACATGGATGGAGCAAGGGCAGGGCTTCCACTTTTGTGCACGACTTACAGAATACAGTAAGATATGCATGCCCTTGCTGTATATATAATACAGATACACGTAGCCCTTAACATACTTTTCTAAAAGGGCTGCCTTATTTTCTTACTCTCTTAGCTACCTATGGATCCTGTTTGCTAAGCTGCGCTATAGGCGCGCTGGCATTTTTGGCAGGCGCAGAGGGTTGGCGCGCGCTAACGCTGGAGACACCCATAGGAATATATGGGCGCCTCTGGCATTGGCACGCGTTGATTTTTGGTGTGTGCTAAGGATGTCTATTAAAATGTTCTATTACGTATTGTGTTGACATTGTAAGTAGTATACTATGCCATACTTTGTATTGTTGTTTGAATATTTTTACTGCTGTAATTGTCTATTGCTTATGTTTGATTTATTCTTACTGTACATCGCCTTGAGTGAATTCTTTCAAAAAGGCAGTAAATAAATTCTAATAGATAAATAAGGGTTCTTGCAACTGTTACAAAATATTCAAAAACATAGTAAATTCCCTGAAGGAATCCCCCATAAAGATGTGCACACATGTATAAAAATCCAAACTTATGTCTATCAAACTCTATTGCCATATCAGTTCTTAATATGACTTGCAGTCTATGCATGTGTTGGCGTTTTAGCATGCTATGTGGAATGCAATACAAGGGAGATGGAGAACCGATCTATTACTTTGTTATGACGGATTGTAACATAATTCTGAAGACGCCATAGAGGCGAAACACAGCACTTTGTCGGGCTGGATGGTGTATATTGACTGCAGTGGCAACTGGGCTGGATGGTGTACATTAACTGAAGTGGCAACTTCTGAATTCAAATCATATATGAAAAGGGAACAAAAGGTACTATGATGTAAGGCGTCCTTCTCTTTCGAAAATGAGCCCACAAGTGTCATAAACCAATTTTAACAAACGCAGCATGATGAAGCTGATAATTGGCGACTACTTATCTGCAGCTGCAGATTCAGCGCTAAGAAATTCTGTTGCCTGATGCTGATAAACTTGAAAACAGCGTTTCAGTCAAGCGCCCTGCTTCCAGGGGCTATGGAATGTCACCTCTAATAGAGCACTGGTGGCCAAACTCGCCGAATCAAAAAAACAGGCTTAGATAAGTAGTCGCCAATTATCAGCTTCATCATGCTGCATTTGTTAAAATTGGTTTATGATCCTTGATGTCCTATGTTTATATTTTCTTTTTTTTTTTCTACAATATTAGGCTATAAGATTTTTTTTGTTTGATTTTCTAATAAAGTAATGATGTTATATATATGGAGGTTTTGGTTCCGGTGAGCAAATGATCGATGTTAAGTAGTAGACTCAGACTCAAGGGTTTGAAGTAGCTAAACGTTATAGGAGACCTAATAGCCTGGCCACTGATTCATATCTGATGCCCCCCGTTCCTTTCTTCCTCCGTTTTTTTCTCTGCCTTACATCACAGTACCTTTTGTTCCCTTTTTGTATATGATTTATTTTTTGAGGAGCAACTTTTGATTGATTCCCTCTATTTTTTCGTTGATGAACTTCTGAATTCAAACCTGGATGACCTCCGAGTCTTTGGATCAAGTGAAGTGAAAAACAGCTATCGTAGCATGGTTTGCTCAAGTCATATTAAGAACTGAATTGGTGATAGGTTTTGATGGACAACAGTTTTGATTTTTCTACATGTGTGCACATCTTTATGGGGAATTCCTTTAGGGAATTTGCTATACGTTTTTGAATATTTTGTAATTAAATTTGTATATTTTTTTGATATGTTGTAATTAGTATATTACCATATTGTAGTATTAGAGTTCTCTATATATGTTGTGAATGCCGTTCTGAGAGAGCTATTTAAACATTGTTTATATTTATTTTTGATTGCTTGTAGCTATGCTAGGTCTATGGCAGGTCTAAACTGCAGGCACCTAAATGTAAGTTCTACTGATACCGGGTGGCGCTAGTATTTTATAACAGAATTTGGGCGCCCAGGTGCCATTACAGAATAGGCTCCTCACTGTGTGGCATCAGTGGCACCCACTTATAGAAGCCCACAAGGAGTATATCTGAATGCAAGATGGGACAGGTATGAGGCAGGCTGGCTAAGTCCAGCGATCGGTGCTGAGCCTGAATATTCAAGGCCGGGCCATTTCCAGTGATGGGCATTGAATATCCGGGGGGGGGGGGGGGGGGTGGCTGCTTTAAACCTTTAAACTTAACTGGCCAAGTGCTGGCCGGTTAAGTTTATACCAGCCAAAGAGGGGCCTGCAATTTGAGTGACTCGATTTGGCCAATGCACTGAATATTTGTGGCTAGCCGGTTATATTGCACAGTATAGCCAGGTAGCCGCTATGCACCAAGCAGTAATATTGAGTGGAGATAACCAGTTGTCTCACACTGAATATTAGTGCTTAGCCGGTTAAGTGCTAATTAACTGGCCAGGAGCCATTCCTGGGCGGTTAAATAGTGCTGAATATCAGCCAGAGGATCTCTAAGAGAGAGGAAGGGATTGTAGAGCTTATTGGATGGATAGTCTAGATCCGGGGTTCTCAACCCTATCCTCAGGAGACACCTAACCAATCAGGCTTTCAGGATACCCACAATGAATATGAATGAGACAAATTTGCATGCACTGCCTCCATTCTATGCGAATTTAACTCGTGCATTTTGTGAAGAAGAACCACATCAATATATGGACAATTTGTATGGGTATAACTGCTGCGGGGAGCGGATGCAGTTTTAAAATGTTTGTTTGGGATTACATTGTGAAATAAAGATTGTGTTTTTTAAACAGTGGGAGTTGAATGGTGAATGTAAGATAAATAAATTGGATGATTTTTGACCAAATATTGAATATACAGCCCTGTTTATATGTTTAAGGATGAATAGGTTTTTGGGATATCCACAATGGATGACTGGCTAGGTGTCCTGAGGACTAGGTTGAAAACCCCTGATCTAGTTAAACCATATTGGGTCCGATATTCAGCCGGTGGCGAACAGCACATTTGCTGTTAACCCCACATTTTTAATGCTGGACCATATCCAGTGACCGGCATTGAATATCCGGGTTTATTTTGGCCACTAAAAAGTTAACTGGCTATGCCGATATTCAGTGCTAACTGGTTAACTTCTTAGTGGTCAAAGACAGGCCTGCTATTTAAGTGGCCTATTTCAACTGCTCAACATAGCCGGTTTGGAGTTGAATATCTGCACCAAACCGGCTATGTCGAGCGCTATAGCTGGTTAGCGCTAGCCACTAACTGGGATATTCAGCGGGGGATAACTGGTTCAATGGTTAGGCCGGTTAAATAGGTTTGAATATCGGTGGGATTATCTGCCATCACGTTCTCTGTTTCTCTGCCTTAAAGGATCTGCCGCTGCTGTTCCAGTGGGTGGGGGTTTTTTTGGATTCTCTTCAGGACCATAGGTGGGGAGCTAGGAATTGCCACTGTACCTTGCTACCATCAATATAAGAGTTCCACTGGCAGAAAGGATGGGGCAGAACAAGCGGTCAGGATATGAGGCTGGAAGCAAACATTCTTACAAAGATGTGTTGGCAGTTGCATGGAACAGCTACCTAGCAATTTTCAGTGGGAGAGAGGAAGAAAATTGGAATTCAAGAAGGCCTGGGATAATCAGAGGATGTTTAGTAACATGAGGTTAAATGGAGACCAGTCTATATTGCTGAAGGTTGAGAAAATGGGTACACTGGATGGGCCTCATAGTCTTTTACGTGCTGTTGATTTCCTTCTCGAAAGTGGAACTAGTAGGTGACAGTATGAGAAGGTAAATAAAGATGTAGTACCTTTTTGTAAGATTTGTTGCAAGCTGGGATGAGCAGGTGCTTTGATTGCTGTTCTGACTTTACCCAGAAGCAGAGAACAGAATTGGCTTGTGCTTTAGGGTCCTGCTGCTTCTTGGCCCCAGTCTCTCCCGGTAAACAAAGAGAGAACTGTGAAAGGGCCTGTCCTTGCAGATAGCAGCATCTAGTGCTCTCTGAAAAGCATTCAGCTCTTTCCACATCTTTCTGTTTCTATTTGTCCTTCTGGCTTTCTTCCCTGGAATGTCCTGGCCTGGCTCAGCAATACCTTTTTGTTCAGCTGTCATTTCCTCCTGGGCTCTGAGGCTTCTGCCTGCTTTCAGCACGCTCCTCTCTTCCTGCTGTCTGCGCCCAGGGTTTTCCCTCCCTGCTCGGGCAGGCTAGGCCGAGCTGCCTGTGGTCACGTGTCTCTGCTGTCATTTCCAGTAGTGCTGGTATTTTAGGGACTTTCCTCAGACTCTCATCTTATTATCTTGATTATGGTAGGTTTTCAGCTGACTACATTGTAGCTTGCAGCAGTAATTGTAGGAGTCTGAAGCTCTGGGTGCCAGCTGGAAGGGCTGGATCAGAATTTATAGAGGCCTGAGGGAACCTGGAGGGCAGCTATGCTGACAATTTCCCTTACACTGCCTCTGGCTCCACACTGCTAATGTAGCACAGAGCTCTGGTTGTTGGCTGCATTTCAAACCCATTTCCTTACCAGTTATCTCTCTCTAGACCCTGAGGCAGCCAGAAATTCAGAGGGCTTCTCTCATTATCACCACCAACTCTGTGAGCCCACAAGCCTGGGAACCCGTTGACACTCTCCACAGCAGAAATGGATGAAGTGTATGACACGGTAAGTAGTTTGTTCCATTTTCCTCTTCCTCCTCTTTGTATTTCCTTTCCTGATGTGTTTGTTATGTTGATGGTTCTTGTACTCAGGAGAGCCACAGTTGCAGTGCAGATGTCTTCTTGTCATGGATCAAATTTTTCTGTTGCCCTCCCAGTTGCAAAGCCTGTAAGTTACTCCAAAGTTGTGGTATTTTTAATTGCGCATGTGCCGTTGGGGTTGCAAGGTCATGTTCCTTTGATGAGGGCTGTTTAAAAGCTATTACAGGCTCCTGGTGATGGACAAGGCAGGCTTAGCCTCAGTAACTTCTGCCCTTCAAATGGACTGTGATGTGTCCAGGATATGTTCAAGGGCTGAGAGAGTCTAAATTTAGGCTCCGAATTTCACTAAATCCTAAACAGGCAAAAAGGTGGGTGGCAACCGGGATGGATTTAGGACAGGGAAAGAAAATTAGGAGCTTAACTGATTTTCATCATTAGGCATCTAAGATAGGATTCTGAATCTAGGCAAATAAATCACAGGCCTGCATTTAGGAACATTCAGCCGGCAACATTCAGCGTTTTGTGTTGTTTTTTTAAATGCTGTCACTGGTTAGATTATCCCCCATTATTCAGTGCTGGTCCATGTCCAGGCTTCAGCAGTGAATAGGGTTAAAAGAAAGGGCCTTGGCCACCAGTGCTTTTGTGGGTCCTAGTCAATATTCAGCTGGTCCCGCATAAGACAGTTTTGCGGGCCTTGGTTGAATATTGGCCGAGACCCACATAACTTTGTTTTATGGCTGCGATCCCCCTCCTAGCACCCCCCCACCCACACACACAGACACCCGTGCCATATATAGGCCTCCCCCAGGCCTACTTCTGACCTAGATCGCCAAGGGATATTGGGCAACATACAGGGGGGGGGGGGAGCTTATTTATAGTGAGGGCAGGTGGAGGATTGTGGGTGGTAAGGAGGGGGCTTTCTTGGGGGGGGGGGGCAGGAAGGGGGTTGAGGCACTAAAACAAAAAATGTTATGTGGGTGCCAGCCAATATTTAGTGCTGGCATCCACATAGAGCTACACGGGTCAAATTAGAACAGCTTTTTGAGCTGTCCTAAATTCACCCCCTTAGCTATGTGGGTGCCGGCACTGGGGCCGGTTAGAGGCAATATTCAGCGGCACTGCCCGCTTTTGTGCTACTGAATATCGGGGGTTAGGTGGCAACAGGCGATATAAACAGACTGGAGCCTCTCCTGCCCATTTAAAGTGCTTTGAATGTTAGCCAGATAACTTTTAATGGGTAAATATTCAGCCATCAGCAGCCATCTGACCGTTGCTGGCTCAGTTAGACACGGATGTTCAGGCCAGGCCCTGACCGGCCACCGGCACCAAATATCCAGCTCTTCAGCAGCGCCTGGAAATTATCCAGGTTTGGCCACTATTTAGTGATGTATCCACATAGCTGATGTACCTGGTTAGCTACGTGGGCACCAGCACTGACTATCACCAGTTTCCACATAATTCTAAGTTCCCCCTCTGACTCTGCCCCAGGCCATCCTGGCATGTGCCGCGGTCATCTGTACTGTTCGGTTAAATCTACTGAATATTGGCTCCTGGGCCACTCGGAGCAATTAAACCGGGCAGGAGCCTCTCCAGCCTGGTTGAATCGCTTTGAATATTGATTCCTAAATTCATAAATTTAGGTGATTTTTCAGTTGAAATCTTATTTTTGGCTGAACACAGGGGACAAATTTAGGTACCTACCTTAGGAGCCTAAATTTAGGAGCTTGGGATTTTTTTGTACACCGAGGCTATGTGTCCTCTTCCTCATATCTATGACTTGACACATTTTTTGTTGCCTAATATAAGAACTGTAACTGGGGGGGGGGGGGGGGAGTTCACATGAGCATTTCAGATAGCAACAGCTGAAGGATGGAGGTGACAAGTGGAGGTCAGATTAGCACCAGTTAGGTGCAGGGACAGCCTGAAGGTGATACCGAAGGATGTAGGGCTGTATGCAGGGACTCACTGTGGGGCCTCATTTGTGTAAATACACAGGGGCTAAAAAACAAGGTTGTAATGTGAGGCCATATGCAAAAAAAACATTTCAGTGGCAGGGCTGGCCCTGGTTTGGGGAAGTGTACTGGCTAGTGGTGGTCAGGTGACCCATCTTTAGGATTGTGTCTTTTGATGTTCCACGGTTTGGTTTGCGTTTGGATGTGAAAGCAGGGTCCATGTCACCTTGTTGGACAAGGTGAAGGGTAGTTTGCAGTCTCCCTGTGAACTAATTGCCAGATGCAGGGCTTGTGTTAGGGGCTGGCTACCAGACAATTGCCCTGTGCCTCCGTGCCACAGGGGCCCTAAGCCTGCCTCAGTCAGAAGGAGGAATAGCTTGAAGGTGAGCTTTGAAGCTTCCTCCCCAGTTTCTGCCCTGGGCTCCTGCATGACTAATACCAGTCCTGGGCAGACGTGGAGGGGCCTAATTGAACGCAAACGCCTGTCTCCATGGGCGTTTATCTCCCAGAACGGGTCCGTGAAGGGGCGGGCCGAACCGTATTTTTGAAAAAATGGACGTTTTTGAGCTGGGCATTTTTAGTTTCCATTATCACTAAAAAAACCAAATGCCCAGCTCAAAAAGTCCTAATCCGAGCCATTTGGTTGTGGGAGGGGCCAGGATTCGTAGTACACTGGCCCCCCTGATATGCTAGGACACCAACTGGGCACCCTAGGTCAGTGCGGTGGACTTCAGAAAAAGCTCCCACATGCATAGCTCCCTTACCACGGGTGCTGAGCTCCCAACCCCCCTCCCCCAAAACCCACTACCCACAAATGTACAACACTACCATAGCTCTTAGGGGTGAAGGGGGCACCTACATGTGGGTACAGTGGGTTTTGGAGGCCTCCCATTTACCAGCACAAGTGTTACAGGTGGGGGGGGGGGGGGGGGGGATGGGCCTGAGGCCACCTGGCTGAAGTGCACTGCGGTACCCACTAAAAGTGCTCCAGGGACCTGCATACACGCAGGCCTCTAGGACTTGTTGCTGCTGTATAACATTGGCACACCAGTTGACAGCTGAATAATCTCTCCGAAAATGTCCTTTATTGGAATAACCGCGTTTACTCACAGTTAACTGCAGATCAGAGGTTGTGCCCCACTGGCAACGAGTCTCCCTGGTACTGAGATTAGCAGTAGGTCAGAGCTGGCAGAATGCTGTACAATGCCCTCTTTCAGCCACATTCAAGGTAAGAACTAAGTTCTCTAACGGGGCTAACACAGGAAAGGGAACTAAAACTGGCTTACAAAAATGGCCACTACCGCATGGACTACAACAGGAACCACAACAGGGCACACTCTGACCCAGTAGGCAGGTGGAAAAGTACCATGGAGAAGAGCCTACCAACTACCAACATCGTGAGACTGTAACACAAGCTAATGAAATCACGGAGCCCAATACCCTACACCCACCACAATGCAATGCTGATGTGACCCTGTACTGCACCCGAGAGCCACAAACAAACCTTTTCCGTAGATGGGAAGACGGTAGAACTAGAGGACATGAAATGAGATTGAAGGGGGGCAGACTCAAGAAAAATGTTGGGAAGTATTTTTTCACAGAGAGAGTGGTGGATACTTGGAATGCCCAACCGCGGGAGGTGGTGGAGAGGAAAACGGTAACGGAATTCAAACATGCGTGGGATAAACATAAAGGAATCCTGTTCCGAGAGAATGGATCCTCAGAAGCTTAGCTGAGATTGGGTGGCAGAGCCGGTGGTGGGAGGCGGGGCTGGTGGTTGGGAGGCGGGGATAGTGCTGGGCAGACTTATACGGTCTGTGCCCTGAAAATGACAGATACAAATCAAGGTAAGGTATACACAAAAAGTAGCACATATGAGTTTGTTTTGTTGGGCAGACTGGATGGACCATGCAGGTCTTTTTCTGCCGTCATCTACTATGTTACTATGCATATTCATTGGGGAGATCCTGAAAACTCAATTGGGTTGTGGCCCTTGAGGACCGAGATTGCCCACCCCTGCTGTAGAGGAAAGTAGATGTCCCCTTCCCTTTCTATAATAGACTCCATATAGGTGCTCTCTATGGGACTGCTTGCTGTGTGTCTGTGCCTGTCCTATAGCCAGAAAACGCCGGACTCTAGAGTAACTGCTGCCTCGCTCATTCTCGTGCCTGTGTCACTGAGCAGTTGTACAGCTCTCTGGTTCTTGGCCCCATGATGTGCAGCTTTCTTTAATTTTAACCTTATGTAACCTGTTATTCACATGTTTACAGTGCCCAGAGACTTCAGAGCTCATTCCCTAGCACAGGGAGGACTTCAGGGTAGTGGTTTTGGCGATATCTGTGCTTTGTCGCTGGTTTTCCTTGGAGGGATCCCTGACTGGATGTTGCTAGAGAGAGTTGAAGGTGGGCTTTTCCAGGGGGAGAGGTAAATGAGGGACAAGTGTGTCTGCGGAGAAGAGCCAGGGTTGGGGGTGAAGGGCTCCATGTCAGAAGCCTGTATTTCCACTATTGATGCCGCTTTGCGTCTTTAGCGGGTATTTTTGGAAGGGGTGCTGGGCACAGATGAAAATGCTTTTCTCCCTGAGAAACCCACCCTCATCTCTTCAGAGGGAAGAAGAAGGGGGAGTTTAGTGAGGTCCAGGATCTTTTAAAATGAATTTACGCCAGCCTAGTGGCTCAAGTGATAAGTGCTGTGCTCTGACATGTGTAAGGGTCGTCTGCTTCCTAGGTCGGCCTGGAGGTGCTGTGGAAGTGCTGCTCATCCCCTGGGAAGAAGGAGAAGAGAGCCCTGGGCTTTGCTGAAGGGTCAGCTGGTGGCCAGATTCAGATCCCATGATTGCAGAGAGCTCAGTGCAGGTCAATCATTGTAGCGACCAGACCAGTGGTTCCCCAACCTGTCGAGTTTTCAGGATTTCCACAATGCATGCAAATCTCTCTCATGAATATTTACTGTGGATATCCTGAAAGCCCGAGTGGTTGGGATGCCTCTAGGCCAAGGTTTGGGAACTACTGGACCAGACTAAAGTAAGCTGGGAGGGGATATATAAAATGCAGCTTATTGTGAATAAAGGCACATTTTGCCAGGTCCCAGCCCTGGTTCCAGATGAACTGCAAACACGGAGGAGCAAAAAATACAATTTCCTGTTTCTCTAAGAGTTTCTATGTCCCTTCTGCTTGACTGCATGCAGTGTTTACGTTTTGCTGACATGAGGTATGGTGCTAAGCCAGTCCTGTGCTGTTATAAGCATTTAGAATAAAGTGATAGTGTACCTGTGAAATGTCTGCTCCTCTGGCTTAGTGGTGGAGCCTTTGAGGAGCCTGAGGGTTCACTGTGCAATGCCTGAGGCTGACAATTTCAAATTCTGGGCTGCAGCCAGCAAACATGATCAGTGTGTGTTGTGGGGAAACCTCACATTCATGGGATATTTTTATTAAGTTGTTTCTGTGCAGTGACCTGTTATAAAACCTTGACTGCTGTAAAATATTGCATGTTGATAGGATGGTTTGTATCTCGTTGGTAGGCATGTGCAGGGGCGGAGTTTGAGAGTGGGAGTGGAGTTTGCAAGTCTTAGAATACACTAATTTACATGTTTACTTAAATAATCTAAGCCTGGATGTTTGTACCTGATCGAGAGCAGGTGTAAACTGTCCTTGCTTTCAAGGTAGGTGTGATTTCTGCTGCTTTCTCTAGTATTTTATAAAAGCACATGGGTGCCTATGTGCCTTTATAAAATAGCACCCAGTTAGGGCCTACTGCCCTCTTAGTCTCTTTATAAAATTTACCTCTTAGTGGCTGCCATGAGATCCTGATGGTGACTTTTGATGAGCTAATATTGAGTAATGTTAGCAATATTGTTTTCCCCATGAGCAGCGCAGTGTGTTGCAGCAATGTATCCAGGATTTTTTCACGCAACCTCTTTCAGACAGTTTTATCAGCATTCTCCCTCCTGCCCTCCGCCGCTGAGGGCAGAATGGAGAATGCACAACTGTCTGACATCTCTTACGTCCCTTCCCGGCAAAGCTCTGCCATCCCCAATGCTTCTCCCTATGCGTGCCTCCCTCCTACGTGCGCTTTCAAATCACCTCTGCTTCAGTGCAGTGGCAACGGTGGCACTCATAGATCGCCTGCATCGGGACTTTCTCTTACTCTGAACTGCCCTACCCCTTCTGATGCGACGTCCTGTAAAGGGCGGGACAGTCCAGAGTAAGAGAGAGTCCCAGTGCAGGCACAGGCAGCCTGTGAGTGCCATTGCACTGGAGCAGAGGTGATTTGAAGGCATGCGTTGGGGGTGGGGAGGGGGGAATTGCAGAGCTTTGCCAGGACGGAAAGTAAGAGATGTCAGACAGTTTATCTGTATTCTCCCTCCTGCAATCTGCGGCAGAGGGCAGGAGGGAAAATACAGATAAACTGTCTGAAAGAGGGTGCGTACACAACACACACACTTTGAATTGATACGCCACTGGTGTGTAGGATATTCGATGGAGTACCCAGAAGGCAACAACTTGCTAGTGTAAAAAGGATTCTGTTCTAGTTCAGCCGGGAAAGCTTTGGGTTGAAGCCATAAGTTATTCTTGGCTCAATGTGCAAAGGATTTATGCTCCCAATTTTGAGAGGTATGCTCCTAAATTTGGCCTCTCTGAAAATTTAGGGCTGAGTGCAGCCTAAACTCTTAAATTTAGGAGCATAAAATGTGGATGGCAACAGGGATGGATTTAGGGTGGGGAAAATATAGTTAGGAGCTTAGCACTGATTATCAGCACCAGCCTCATAAATTACGCAAATGAATGTCAGGCCTAAATTTATAAGCATGCGAGTCGATATTCAAAGTGATTTAAGTGGCCAGGAGAGGCTCCTGGCCTGTTCGATTGCTTGTGCAGAGCTATCCACTGAATATGAGCACCCACAGTTAAACTGAAAACCGGCTGTTTTGTGGGCTTTCTGGGGGCAGAGTCGGTTAAGTGTCAATATTCAGCACTTAACTGCCTAAATTAAGTGATCATATCAGACCGCATAAAGGGGGTCTTTTACTAAGCCAAGGTAGCATTTTTAGCTCACGGTAAAAATCCGCTGGTGGTAAATGTCAAGACACCCATAGGAATATAATGAGCGTCTTGGTGTTTACATCCAGCTGATTTCTACTCTGAGCTAAAAACGCTACCGAGGCGTAGTAAAGGACCCCCAGAATTCAGTCCTGTATTTATGCAATTTCATACCGTTAAGTTTTGAATATTGCACTTAGCTACACAAATCCAGTTATTCAGTGCTGGTGCCTGGACAATGGCTGAATATTTACTCTATAACTTTAAGCTCCTAAGTTAAGTTGAATTTTCAGCTGAAAACTTAGGCCCCTATGTTTGTCTGAAAATAAAGCATATATTTTAGGAGCATAACTTAGGAGCAGCTTTTTTTTAAGTGTTGGGCCCAGTGTTCCTAAGAAAAGAGATGGATCAGGAGAGATATGATTGAGGTCTTCAAAATCCTGAGTGGTGTAGAACGAGTAGAAGTAAATCGAATTTTTACTCATTCCAAAAGTACAAAGACTAGGGGACAGTTGAGGAAGTTACATGGAAATACTTTTAAAACAAATAGGAGGAAATATTTTTTTCACTCAACGAATAGTTAAGCTGTGGAACTTATTGCCAGAGGATGTAGTAACAGCAGTTAGCCTATCTGGGTTTAAAAAAGTATTGGACAAATTCCTGGAGGAAAAGTCTATAGTCTGCTATTGAGACAGACATGGGGAAGCAACTGCTTGCCCCGGGACTGGTAGCATGGAATGTGGCTGCTAATGGGGTTTCTGCCAGGTACTTGTAATCTGGTTTGGCTACTGTTTAGAAACAGGATACTGGACTAGATGGACCATTGGTCTGACTCAGTATGGCTACTCTTATGTTCTTACGTAAGATTGATGGTTGGTATAGCGAAGCTGTGCTACTGAAGGCTTCTGCAATGAATCTGCTAGTCACAAAAATCTTTCTTCTACCTGTCATTTTTTTTTCTTTAGAGCCTGGATGGTCTTGGCTATGATGACTTACAGTTCATGATGGATGGGAAGTATCCTGTGATGGAGACCAGTAAGTGACACTGAAGATATTTTGATAGTCAGATCCCTGTCTCTGTGAGGGAAAAGGGGAAAGGACAGGAATTCTCCAGCCCATCTCATGATAATAGATTAAATGAATGAAGCCTAGAGCAGTACTCACCCTCTCAGCCCTCATCTGTCCTCCACTTTTTTTTTCAGTGTTTATGGTTTCTTTCCTATTGTATTTTGTAGTTCTTTTATTTGCGTTTTGTGTTTATTTGTAAACTGCTGTGATCTGTCCGTCAGGTTCAGCGGTATATCAAGTTTGGAACAAATAAATAAAATATATAAATTTGGGGTGGTATTTGGGGGAAGGGAGCAAGTCAAAATGGCATTTTCGCATGTCATACCCTTTTCTCCCTCCTCTCCCCCACTTTTAAACTAACATGATAATTGATAGCTTCATTCAACAAATCCTTTTGTATGGGAGTGTTCAGTATTCTCTACAGGATTGGTCAGAATTTTTATTATAAATCCTCAAGGTCCAGTCTATAATCACAAACTTCATATTCCCTAACAATGGAGCTATCCTTCTTAGAACTTGCCATACAAACATATTCAAATTGTGATTAACATCTCATGAACAGCACAAGCTCTTTCCACTTCTAGACACTTTGTTTAAAACGGACAAGTTTTAGTTTGTGTGGTGTCTCTATAGGATGCGTAGACCACAGTCCTTTAAATTTTTATTTTGGGTGACAAGGGCTGCCCTTTGGCAGCCCTTATCCCAGATCCGGCTTTCAAACAGGCCAGACACTTTGCAAAATGACATTCAAAACCTATACAGGAAAAACCTACCAAACCATAACAGCCCTGACCAACCTATGAAAAGACAGTGTTATAAATATTAGACTGGGCCCTAGAACACCAGTAAACCTGTACTGGGAAACTGGAACAAGCTGGACTGTTACAGAGTCCTACACAGACACTACATTTTAGGAGAATCCTTCACCTCAGTCAGACATGTAGAACACGGACAGACCCTCACCTGATACAAAATAGGTGACCATAAAAAACATGCAGACAAAAACTGAAACGGAGACGCCCAAGTAAGACTGTGTAAGCAGTGAAAATACTAAAATACCGTAAAAGAGACAGAAATGCATTTTCTCCTATACTCTGCTAAATACAAAAATAGAAAAGATGTACATTATCCAATGCGAACAAAGAACAGAATGGATCTCAGTCAGTGTTCAAAAACCAGAAAACTTAAACTTTTGTGGTTTCTGAACATTGACTGAAATCCATTATTTTCTTTGATTGCTGTGACCGATTGCTTCTCCTTTTCTGGAATGGACGCATTTCCCGAAGCAGACATACCAATCTTTTAAAAGAATCATACAAATATATTTTTTTCTTTTTTACTTTTGTTGGTTGGATACTTTTCTAATTGGGTTGGTTCCAGTCTGTTCCACTATTTATATCAGTCTTCTACATTTTTCAAGGTTTGCCTTTCCATTTTTTTTCTGTACATGTTTCTTTTTAAATGTTTCTTTTTTATATTTCTCTTTTCTGCCTCTATATCCACCCATATGTTAATTTTTTTTTACCCCTCATTCTCCCCTTCTCCCTCTCTAGTACTTAGAAGCATATAGGAATAAAATGGGCCCTGCTGCAGATAACGCGAGTTAATCTTTATTAAAAGCCCACCCTTAGACTTACAAAGATGAAATCTGAGATGCCAGACTCTGCATGCAGTGCAACACCAAATAGAAAGAAATGGATTTCCTCCTGTACAATGCAAAATAATGCCATCAGATGTAAATTCTCAAAACTGATACCTTTTTTGTTTGTTAATTTTGTTTTTCTAATCATCTTGTTTCCAGTCTCTGGTTCTGTTTCCCTACCTCTGTGCGCTTAACTACTTCCAGGACCTCCTGTTTATGCGCTATTTCTTTTCTTGCCTCCTTTTTTCTGCACTTCCTGCCCTACATCCGTCTTTAGCACTGATCTTTCAACTTTCTTCCATTTTTCTGCCTCCTTCCAAATCTATCTAGTTTTCCACCTCTTCCCCTCTTTTCAATCCATGTGCAGCATTTCACCCTTCTCCCTTCTTTTCCCTTCTATCCATGGGCAGCATGGCCCCCGTTCCTCTCCGTTCCCTTTTATCCATGTGTAGCAAGTCCCCCTCCTTCCCTTCCATCGATGTGCAGCATGTCCCCTCTCCTTTCCATCCATATGCAGAATGTCTCCCTCATCCTTCCATGTGCAGCATGTCTTCCTTCCCTCTTCCCTTCCCTTTCATGTGAGCATGTCCCCTCCTCTCCCTTCTATCCATATGCAGCATGTCCTCTCTCCTGTCCCTTCTATCCATATGCAGCATGTCCCCCTCTCCCTTCCCTTTTATTTATGTGCAGCATGTCCCCCTTTCTTCTCCATTCCCTTTTATCCATGTGTAACATGTTCCCTTTCCCCTCTTCCCTTCATCCATATGCAGCACGTCCCCCTCTTCCCTTCCCTTCGTCCATATCAGCACGATGTCTTCCTCCCCTCCCCCCTTCCCATGCCTTCCATGTGTAGTATGTCCCCTCTCTTCTCCCTTCTATCCATATGCAGCATGTCCCCCTCTCCCTTCCCTTTTATTCATGTGCAGCATGTCCTCCTCTCCTTTCCTCTCCTCTCCTCTCCCTTCCCTTCTGTCGATGGGCAGCTTCTCCCCTTTCCTCTCCCTTCCCTTCTCTTCATAAAAGTGCAGCTTCTTCCCTTGCCCCTGTGGGTCCATCATAACTTCCTTCACTGTCTGTCTTCCCTCCCTCCCTCCTTCCTTGTGGGCCCTACAAACTTAGAGTTTGCCGGCATTGTGGGCGGTGATTACAACAGCCTCCCTCCAGTGGCTCCAAGGCTTTCTCTCTGCTGCATCCTTCCTACACGGCAACAGGAAGTTGCAACAGAGGGAAGGACCCCAGGGCTGACGGAGAGAGCCTGTTGTAATTGCTACCAGGCTGGCAGTGCTGGTGAACTCTGTAAGCTTGTAGGGCCTGTTGAGGGGAGGGAGGTAGGAAATGAGATGCGCAGATTTGGCACTAGCTTTCACTGGGGGTGCAAATAAATTTTCATTTTTTTTTTGGGGGGGGGGGGGAGGACATTTGCACCCCCATAGTGACACTTATGGTATAGAGATGTGATCTGGTAAGGACTGCTAATCCTTGTAGGGCGGTAGAGGTGGTTCCAGCCTCCTCTTTCAGCTGAAACAGTGTATAGAGGTCCTGTGCACACTGGGGAGCCGTGGCAGTGCATGCAGAGGTGGGTCCGGGAATCCCAGTGATGTGGCTAAGTTTAGCATGTGTGCAGTCTGAGACTTACTAAAATCCCTCCCCCCCCCATCATAGGAAAATCCAAGCGGGTATTGAAAAAGTCCACAGCAGCCATGTTCTTAGTCATCATGTGATGCTGAGAGTTCAGTAGAGACAAACCAATAATAACGAAAGAAGATAGTCACAATTAGATTAGAATATGAACAGTAGTAATTTCCTTATGCAGCTGTGTGCTCGCCTTCCATTCACTCGCTTTTCTCTTTTTGCTTTCAGCCGAAGGACCCTATCTCTTGATTATTGAACAGCCAAAACAGGTATGTGGGCCTCAGGCACGGAGGGAGATGCTACTTGCTCAGACTGGAATACCCAGTCATGCTTCATTGTTAGTGCTGCGGTGTTACTCTTTCCAGGAGAGGCTGGGACACTCCAATACCTTTCTCTAGAGCAGGGGTTCTCAACCCAGTCCTCTGGACACATCCAGCCAGTCAGGTTTATGCTTGAGACAGATTTGCATACAGTGGATGTAGTGATTGCAAATTTATCTCATTCTTGTTCATTGTGGATATCCTAAAAATCTGACTGGCTAGGTGTGTCCCAAGGACTGGGTTGAGAACCCCTGCTCTAGAGTGACTCCAGCAGGCAGAAGATGAGATTAACCCATTCCTATCACATTCCCTTTAATGCCACCTGCAGGTAGTGCTGCATGAACTGCAGCTGCTAGATTTATTTCCTACAGCACCTGCGAGGTAGAGGCTGGTCCTGCAGGATCTGGTAGCTGCCTGATAGCCAGCAATTTCTACAGGGAGAGGCTGGGACTCAGAGCCTGCATCTTCTGTAGTCTTCTTTATAGTGCTTAGAAGAACACTCACAGTGCAAGGTCTTGGCTGGCTAGTGCTCTGCAGAGATCAGAGTAGCTCATTACCTGTATCTGTTTGATCTCTCATGGAGATGCGAATTGCATTTAACCTGAGATCCTTTTCTTCTTTCAGCGTGGCTTCCGCTTTCGGTATAGGTGCGAGGGACCGTCGCATGGTGGGCTACCGGGTGCATCCAGTGAGAAAGGGAGGAAGACGTTTCCCACTGTAAAGGTGAGCAGCCATGTACAACACCACCTTGGATGAATCTCTTCATAAAGGCGAATAATAAATATTCCAGTTTCACGTTCAGTTTCTGGCAAGCAGGTGTAGCTGTGTGTGCATGCATCTTGTATTGAAATAACGTAGGGTGCAGATCAGGAGTGATATACATTGGAAGAGCTGAGCTTTCCAGTGCTAGAATAGTGTGGAGGGTTGCAGGTCAGTATAAAATGCATTGGTGAAACTGGTGTGAGATGCACTGGGAGAGCTGAGTGTCATTATCGCAATAGTACAAGGTGCTGCAGGGCAGGGGTACCAGGTGCACAGGTGTGATGTATTTTTGAAAAGGTCAATAACAGAGAGGGGACATTAGCAGGTGGAGTTCTCATGAGCGGTGTGTACTGTGAGTGGTGTGTGTGTGTGGGTAGAGGTGGGGCGGATACAGACTTTTCTTGGCTCACGGCAGATGCTATGATTGTCCCCCATGTCCATTCATACATACACAGTCTGACTAATCCTGTCAAGGGGTACAGAATTCACAGTGGTTGGAGCAGTGTCAGTGCAGTGTGACTGGAACCTGCCACTGAACAATGGTGTTGGGAGAGCCATCCTATGTGCATACACATTTTGTAAAAAAAAAACCAAACTGCACACCATAACTTTAACCGCACTTAAGGCACATAATCCAGTACATTTTGTTTTCTGCCTTGGTGTCTGAAATATTTGTCTCCTGATTGCTGTTCATGGTCATTTTTTCTTGCAGGTTGTGTGTCTATTCCTCTTTCACCATCTCTTTCTGTCTCTCTGCCATTGATCTTTTTTACTGGTCACTTCCTTTCTGCATGCTGTTCACATTATTTTATCTCCTTCAGCCTTTCCATCTCTTACCTCTCATTCCTCTTGCTGCTTCTTAGCTCTTCATCACCCCCCTTACCAGCTTCTCATCCATCTTTCTTTTCCTGTGGGAGACGCCATGCCCCTCTCTCCCTCCCTTTTCCCTGTGCATTTCTTGCTTATGGACGAGATTGGGGGGGTGGAAGGGAAGTCCACAGGGACCTGGCTTCCTAATTTCATTTCTTTTCTCATGGCTCAAAGCATGGAGGAGCAGAAAGATTTATTTATTTATTTGTGACATTTATATCCCACATTATCCCAAACAAGTTTGAGTTCAATGTGGCTTACAATAAACACTGTAGGATACATAAGAAAGAATAATGCATAAGAAAGTAATTTGTTATAAGAATCTAATTTTACAATACAATATCATAAACATACTGGGATAGCTATGGATGTTTAACATTTAGAAAATCTATTATGAATGAGGTAATCAATAGAAATAAAACGTGGAAAAGAAAATAAGATGATACCTTTTTTATTGGACATAACTTAATACATTTCTTGATTAGTTTTCGAAGGTTGCTCTTCTTCGTCAGATCGGCAATAAGCAAATATTGGTAGATGACAGTATTTATGAGTGAAACATCAGAGCATTTCAGTGACAATCTATATGCATGGAGACAGGGGATGAGTGAAACATCAAAGCATGAATGAGAAATTGTATATGAAGCAAAGAGAAAGTTAATGTAAATAGAGTAATAACCAATTCAGGTAATAATTAATTGTTTGAGATATGGTTTCTTTGTGAGATAGATATACGGGAGGGGGACAGGGCTCCATAGCAATTGCTGTGGTTTCTGCCCTCACTCCCTTTCTCTTGTCCCCCACTCCTCCTGCATTTGCCACTGTGTGCAGAGGAGTGAGTGGGGCAGTGTTAAAGTGGGATAGTAAGTGGCACAATGAAAGTTATTTGCTAACTGCGGCTTCCTCCCTGTTTTCTGGCTCAGCTATTTAATTATGTCGGTATGGCTAAGATTGAAGTGGATCTTGTGACGCACACACAGCCCCCGAGAGTGCATGCACACAGCCTGGTGGGGAAGCAGTGCAATGAGGAGGGCACCTATGTGGTGACAGTGGGACCCAAGGACATGACAGCACGGTATGTAGTGTGAAGCATGGAGCGCCCTGCCCTGTGCCAGCTCACTTGAATTGTGAGGCTGTACCTTTCTCTCCACCCCACCCTCTACCACAGATTTTTCCAAGTTCAGTACTCTAGTGCCGCAAATGGGGCAGGTTAAGAACATAAGAATAGCCATATTGGGGCCAAACCCAGGATTCAACTAGCCCACTACCCTGCCCCCAGCAGTGTCCAATCCAGGTCACAAGTACCTGACAATCCCAAATTTTCCTCATATCTATCCTAATAGCAGATTATGGATTTTTCCTCCAGGAACTTGTCCAAATATTTTTTAAACACAGATATAGATAGTAACATAGTAGATGACGGTAGAAAAAGACCTGCACGGTCCATCCAGCCTGCCCAACAAGATAAACTCATATGTGCTACTTTTTGTGTATACCCTACTTTGATTTGTACCTGTCCTCTTCAGGGCACAGACCGTATAAGTCTGCCCAGCACTATCCCCGCCTCCCAACCACTGGCTCTGGCACAGACTGTATAAGTCTGCCCAGCACTATCCCCACCTCCCAACCACCAGCCCTGGCACAGACCGAATAAGTCTACCCAGCACTATCCCTGCCTCCCAACCACCAGCCCCGCCTCCCACCACCGGCTCTGGCACAGACCGTATAAGTCTGCGCAGCACTATCCCCGCCTCCCAGCCACCAGCCCCACCTCCCACCACCGGCTCTGCCACCTGATCTCGACTAAGCTCCTGAGGATCCATTCCTTCTGCACAGGATTCCTTTATGTTTATCCCACGCATGTTTGAATTCCGTTACTGTTTTCATTTCCACCACCTCCCGCGGGAGGGCATTCCAAGCATCCACCACTCTCTCCGTGAAAAAATACTTTCTGACATTTTTCTTGAGTCTGCCCCCCTTCAATCTCATTTCAGGTCCTCTCGTTCTACCGCCTTCGCATCTCCGGAAAAGGTTCGTTTGTGGATTAATACCTTTCATATATTTGAACGTCTGTATCATGTCACCCCTGTTTCTCCTTTCCTCCAGAGTATACACGTTTAGTTCAGCAAGTCTGTCCTCATACGTCTTGTAACGCAAATCCCATACCATTCTCGTAGCTTTTCTTTGCACCGCTTCAATTCTTTTTACATCCTTAGCAAGATACGGCCTCCAAAACTGAACACAATACTCCAGGTGGGACCTCACCAACGACTTATACAGGGGCATCAACACCCCCTTTCTTCTGCTGGTCACACCTCTCTCTATACAGCCTAACAACCTTCTTGCTATGGCCACCGCCTTGTCACACTGTTTCGTCGCCTTCAAATCCTCAGATACTATCACCCCAAGATCCCTCTCCCCGTCCGTACCTATCAGACTCTCCCCGTCTAACACATACGTCTGCCGTGAATTTCTATTCCCTAAGTGCATCACTTTGCATTTCTTGGCATTGAATTTTAATTGCCAAACCTTAGACCATTCTTCTAGCTTCCTCAGATCCTTTTTCATGTTTTCCACTCCTTCCCGGGTTTCCACTCTGTTACAGATCTTAGTATCATCTGCAAATAGGCAAACTACCTTCTAACTCTTCGGCAATGTCACTCACAAATATATTGAACAGAATCGGTCCCAGCACTGATCCCTGAGGCACTCCGAGCACTTTCCCTCCTCTGAGCGAATTCCATTCACCACCACCCTCTGGTGTCTGTCCGTCAACCAGTTCCTAATCCAGTTCACCACTTCGGGTCCTATCTTCAGCCCATCCAGTTTATTTAAGAGCCTCCTGTGGGGAACTGTTTCAAAAGCTTTGCTGAAATCCATAGCTCGTCCCTGATTCAATTCTCCTTATTATTCTCAGAGGTGTAGGTTCATGTCTCCCACTCACTCTGCTCAAGCTTCCCAGGCCCAATGTCCCAGCTCTTGCCAGCCACACCCACAGAAGCCCTTGTTGGCTCCCCAGTCGAAACAGGGCACGGTCTTTGGCTCCAGAAGAGCATAGCCATATTCGAAGTAACCATCCCTGATGGCTTACTGGTAGGGGGGAGGCTGAATTTTTATCACCACAGATGACCCCTTGTAACCTCCAACCAGTGGGTTCTCCAAATTGTTCATCTCAGTTATGCACTGAATTGGCGTCAAAGACCACCAAATTGCCCACTGAGAGCGTCTTAGCTCTCAGCACAAGCAGGAACTACCAGGGGAAGAAGAGAAGGGAAGGGATTCTATTCCAGGTACTTCTTTGTGCCCAAGAAAATGGAAGGATTCCTGCCCATCCTAGAGCTGAGGGCTCTGAACAAATTCCTGGTCAAAGAAATGTTCAGGATGATTTCCCTGGGCGCCCTTTTCCCCATGATTCAGGAAAATGATTGGCTATGCTCTCTGGACTTTAAGGATGCTTATACCCACATTTCGATACTTCCCAGTCACAGGAGGTATCTCAGATTCCAGGTAGGGAAACACCATTACCAGTATTGCGTTCTTCCATTAGGCCTAACATGAGCTCCCAGAGTGTCCACCAAATGTCTAGTGGTAGTAGCAGCATATCTATGCAGACTGGGAGTGTATGTGTTTCCTACCTAGACGATTGGCTGGTCAAGAGTACATCACAGGAAAGAGTGACAGCATCAGTGCGACTATTCAGGTGTTAGAGCTACTGGCGTTTGTCATCAAGTACCCCAAGTCCCACCTGGAGTACATAGGAGCCCCGCTAGATACATTGCAAAATTGGGCTTTTCTTGCCCTGGAGAGAGTGGATACTTTATAACACTTGCCTTGCAGGTCTGCAATAGCATGCAGGTTTCAACTCTACAAATGTTGAGATTGATGGGTCAACAGTGCATGTCACTCCCATCGCACGTCTCCACTTGAGAGCAACCCAGTGGACCCTAGCTTCCCAGTGGTCTCAGGCGACAGGGAATCTAGCGAATGTCATTTGCATTCCCCCAGAGTTGGTTCACGCCCTGCTCTGGTGGACAATCCAATCCAGTTTGACTGTGGGGAGATGTGGTCTGCCCAGGAGGTTCAGTTACACATCCATTTGAAATGCTCTAAAGGCTTTCAGAGATTGACTGCAGAACCAAATTGTTCTAATTCAAACAGACAGCCAGGTTGCAATGTTTTACGTCAACAAGCAGGGGGGTACGGGGTTTTTATCCCTTGTGTCAGGAAGTAGTTAGCATGTGGCAGTGGGCTCTGCTTCACAGAATGGATCTCCAGGCAAGAACGAACTGCAACATGGGCGTAGACCGCAAGATCTTCTGAGAGTGGGGCACTCCCTTGGTGGATCTTTTTGCCACTTATCTCAACAACAAAGTCCCTCGGTTCTGCTCTGGCAGACTAGTTTCAGATGCTTTTCTTCTGCACTGGGGGGAAGGGCTCCTGTGAGCGTATCCTCCAATACCTCTTATAGAGAAGAAGACTTTGATGAAACTCAAGCAAGATCAGGGGACTATGATTTTGATCGCTTCTTACTGGCCAAGACAGATCTGGTTCCCTCTTTTTCTAGAGTTGCCCTCCAAAGATCTGTGGGGATTGGACTATTTTCTGACCCTCATCATGCAGAACGAGGGTTCCTTTCTGCATTCCAACCTCCAATTTCTGTTTCTCATGGTTTGGATTTTGAGAGCATAGAACTTTAACCCTTGGGCTTGCCTGAGGGTGTCTTTTGTGTCTTGCTGGCTTCCAGGAATGATTCTACTAAGAGGTGTTACTCTTTTAAGTAGAGGAGGTTTGCTGTATGGTATGAGGGCAAGGCCCTAGATCTTTTATTCTTCCCTTTACAAAAACTGCTTGAGTACCTCCTCCACCTTTCTGAGTCTGGTTTGAAAACCAGCTTTGTAAGGGTTCATCTCAGTGCAATTAGTGCTTATCACCTTGTAGGAGGCAAGTCCATCACTGTTCAGCCTCTAGTTGTTCGCTTCATGAGAAGTTTGTTGTTACTGAAATCCCCTACCAACCTCCCACTGTACCATGGGATCTCAATGTGGTCCTCACGCAGCTGATGAAAGCTCCTTTTGAGCCTCTGGATTCTTGTCATCTGAAGTATTTGACCTGGAATGTTGTGTGGTGGCGGTCCCTTCAGGCAGCAGGGTTAGTGAGCTCTAAACCCTGGTAGCTCATCCACTGTACATTAAATTTCATCACAACAGAGTAGTTCTCCACACGCACCCTAAATTCCTTCCTAAGGTAGTGTCAGAGTTCCATGTTAACCAGTCAATTGTTCTGCCAACATTTTTCCCAAAACCCCATGCCCATCCTGGAGAAAGTGTACTCCATACCTTAGACTGCAAGCAAGCCTTAGCCTATTTGGAGCGCTGTAAAGCCCATAGACAGTCCACCCAGCTTTTTGTTTCTTTTGACCCAAAGAGGATGGGGGTGGCCATCGGCAAACACACACTTGCAATCTGCTATCCAATTGGAATCTCCTTTGCTTATGCCCAGGCTGGGCTGACTCTTGAGGGCCATGTCATGGCTGACAACTTCAGAGCCATGGCTACATCGATGGCCCACTTGAGATCAGTCTCCTTAGAAGAGATTTGCAAGGCTGCAATGTGGTCAACTGTCCACACTTTCACGTCTCACTACTGCCTTGATCAAGATACCCAACGCGACAGTTGGTATGGGAAAGCAGTCCAGCAGAACTTGTTCAGTTCACTCCTAGGCCATGTTTTCTTTCTGTTTCAGTCTGCACCTATACAGCTAGTATGTCTATAGTTTCAGGCTAATTGAAAGTTTAGTCTTGACGCTTCAAGATTCGGTTATCCTAGCTTTCTTGTTTTCAGTGAGCCTGGTAGCTAGGGATTCCCTGATGTGAGAATATGAAGGCCTGCGTGTCCTCAGAGAACGCAAAGATACTTACCGAGGACAGCAGGCCAATTATTCTCACATACCCTCCCACCTCCACTAGGAGTTGAATTTAGTTGTATAATTTTTACTTTTGCTTTTTCACCTGACTGGGGCTCCCGCACTTGTGTGTTGGGGGGGGGGGGGGGGGGCGGGGAGGCACTAGGGCATGCGCGGTGGAATGCTGCTGGAAATTTCTGTAATACTCGCTAGTCAGCATCTGGCAGTGATCAGCATTTCTAAAAATGAGAACTCAGTGGACACAGAAGGTTCAACAGGAGCAGCTTTTTGCCTCCTCGAAGTCCGATGCATCGACTTCGGCGCTGAAAGTATCGACTTCCATGGCTGCTCAGACTTCAGCATCCACTGGGAGCATTCTGGCATCAAGGAGGTCTCCATCTGTCTCGATATTGGGCGTTGATAGCAGGCCCCGGGACCAGTCAGCATCAGATCCAGCACCAAGGATGCGCTCAGGTTTGAGATCATCCAAGGGATCAGGACCCTGTGCATGGGGGGAAGCAGTGTTAGTCCCCAGCATTTGCTGCTTGACTTTATCCAGACACTTACCTGGTCAGAGGAATGAATACCTCTGTTAACTGGTTAAATCCCAGCGCTGTTTAGTAAAACCTCTGGACCACCCCAGTATTACCCAGATAGTGCCAATGGCAGTCCCACTGGATTTTCAGTGATACTGTGCTGTACGTATGAAAATCCAGAGATAGCCTGCACACAACAAGTAAACTGGGCAGAAGCCTCTCCTACCTGATTTAATTGTTTTAAATATCTATCCCACCAGTTCTGTGGCTGCTTCATGCCTCTCACCATATCGCTTTACAATACATAAGTACATAAGAATTGCCATACTGGGAAAGACCAAAGGTCCATCAAGCCCAGCATCCTGTTTCCAACAGTGGCCAATCCAGGTCACAAATACCTGGCAAGATCACCAAAAAGTACAAAACATTTTATACTGCTTGCCCCCAAAATCGTGGATTTTCCCCAAGTCCATTTAATAATGGTCTATGGACTTTTCCTTTAGGAAGCCGTCCAAACCTTTTTTAAACTCCATTAAGCTAACTGCTTTTACCACATTCTCTGGCAATGAATTCCAGAGTTTAATTACACGTTGAGTGAAGAAACATTTTCTCCGATTCGTTTTAAATGTACTACATTGTAGCTTCATCGCATGCCCAATAGTCCTAGTATTTTTGGAAAGAGTAAACAGACACTTCACATCTGCCCATCCAACTACACTCATTATTTTATAGACCTCTATCATATATCCCCTCAGCCGCCTTTTCTCCAAGTTGAAGACCCCTAGCCGCTTTAGCCTTTCCTCATAGGGAAGTCGTCCCATCCCCTTTATCATTTTCATCGCCCTTCTCTGCACCTTTTCTAATTCCACTATATCTTTTTTGAGATGCGGTGACCAGAATTGAACACAATATTCAAGGTGCGGTCGCACCATGGAGCGATACAAATGCATTATAACATCCTCATTTTTGTTTTCCATTCCTTTCCTAATAATACCTAACATTCTTTTTGCTTTCTTAGCCGCAGCAACACACTGAGCAGAAGGTTTCAACATATCATCAACGACGACACCTAGATCCTTTCTTGGTTCGTGACTCCTAACGTGGAACCTTGCATGATGTAGCTATAATTCGGGTTCCTCTTTCCCACATGCATCACTTTGCACTTGCTGACATTAAACGTCATCTGCCATTTAGACGCCCAGTCTCCCAGTCTCGTAAGGTCCTCTTGTAATTTTTCACAATCCTCCCGCGATTTAATGACTTTGAATAACTTTGTGTCATCAGCAAATTTAATTACCTCATTAGTTACTCCCATCTCTAGGTCATTTATAAATAAGTTAAAAAGCAGCGGTCCCAGCACAGACCCCCGGGGAACCCCACTAACTACCCTTCTCCATTGAGAATACTGACCATTTAACCCTACTCTCTGTTTTCTCTCTTTTAACCAGTTTTTAATCCACAATAAAACTCTACCTCCTATCCCATGACTCTCCAATTTCCTCTGGAGTCTTTCATGAGGTACTTTGTCCAACGCCTTCTGAAAATCCAGATACACAATATCAACCGACTCACCTTTATCCACGTTTGTTCACCCGGTCAAAGAAATGTAGTAGATTGGTGAGGCAAGATTTTCCGTCACTAAATCCATGTTGACTTTGTCTCATTAATCCATGCTTTTGAATATGCTCTGTAATTTTGTTCTTAATAATAGTCTCTACCATTTTGCCCGGCACCGACGTCAGACTCACCGGTCTATAATTTCCCAGATCTCCTCTGGATCCTTTTTTAAAAATCTGTGTTACTTTGGCCACCCTCCAATCTTCCGGTACCACGCTCGATTTTAAGGATAAATTACATATTTCTAACAGTAGTTCTGCAAGCTCATTTTTCAGTTCTATCAGTACTCTGGGATGAATACCATCCGGTCCAGGAGATTTGCTACTCTTCAGTTTGTAGAACTGCCCCATTACATCCTCCAGGTTTACAGAGAATTCATTGTTTCTCCGACTCGTAAGCTTCGAATACCATTTCCGGCACCGGTATACCACCCAAATCTTCCTCGTTGAAGACCGAAGCAAAGAATTCATTTAATCTCTCCGCTACAGCTTTGTCTTCCCTGATTGCCCCTTTTACTCCTCAGTCATCTAGCGGTCCAACCGATTCTTCTGCTGGCTTCCTGCTTTTAATATACCTAAAAAAATTTTTACTATGTGTTTTTACCTCCAACGCAATCTTTTTTTCGAAGTCCCTCTTAGCCTTCCTTATCAGTGCTTTCCATTTGACTTGACATTCCTTATGCTGTTTCTTATTATTTTCAGTCGGTTCCTTCTTCCATTTTCTAAAGGATTTTCTTTTACCTCTTATAGCTTCCTTCACCTCACTTTTTAACTACACCGGCTGTCGTTTGGTCTTCCTTCCTCCTTTATTAATACATAGAATATACAGTGGGGGAAATAAGTATTTGATCCCTTGCTGATTTTGTAAGTTTGCCCACTGACAAAGACATGAGCAGCCCATAATTGAAGGGTAGGTTATTGGTAACAGTGAGAGATAGCACATCACAAATTAAATCCGGAAAATCACATTGTGGAAAGTATATGAATTTATTTGCATTCTGCAGAGGGAAATAAGTATTTGATCCCCCACCAACCAGTAAGAGATCTGGCCCCTACAGACCAGGTAGATGCTCCAAATCAACTCGTTACCTGCATGACAGACAGCTGTCGGCAATGGTCACCTGTATGAAAGACACCTGTCCACAGACTCAGTGAATCAGTCAGACTCTAACCTCTACAAAATGGCCAAGAGCAAGGAGCTGTCTAAGGATGTCAGGGACAAGATCATACACCTGCACAAGGCTGGAATGGGCTACAAAACCATCAGTAAGACGCTGGGCGAGAAGGAGACAACTGTTGGTGCCATAGTAAGAAAATGGAAGAAGTACAAAATGACTGTCAATCGACAAAGATCTGGGGCTCCACGCAAAATCTCACCTCGTGGGGTATCCTTGATCATGAGGAAGGTTAGAAATCAGCCTACAACTACAAGGGGGGAACTTGTCAATGATCTCAAGGCAGCTGGGACCACTGTCACCACGAAAACCATTGGTAACACATTACGACATAACGGATTGCAATCCTGCAGTGCCCGCAAGGTCCCCCTGCTCCGGAAGGCACATGTGACGGCCCGTCTGAAGTTTGCCAGTGAACACCTGGATGATGCCGAGAGTGATTGGGAGAAGGTGCTGTGGTCAGATGAGACAAAAATTGAGCTCTTTGGCATGAACTCAACTCGCCGTGTTTGGAGGAAGAGAAATGCTGCCTATGACCCAAAGAACACCGTCCCCACTGTCAAGCATGGAGGTGGAAATGTTATGTTTTGGGGGTGTTTCTCTGCTAAGGGCACAGGACTACTTCACCGCATCAATGGGAGAATGGATGGGGCCATGTACCGTACAATTCTGAGTGACAACCTCCTTCCCTCCGCCAGGGCCTTAAAAATGGGTCGTGGCTGGGTCTTCCAGCACGACAATGACCCAAAACATACAGCCAAGGCAACAAAGGAGTGGCTCAGGAAGAAGCACATTAGGGTCATGGAGTGGCCTAGCCAGTCACCAGACCTTAATCCCATTGAAAACTTATGGAGGGAGCTGAAGCTGCGAGTTGCCAAGCGACAGCCCAGAACTCTTAATGATTTAGAGATGATCTGCAAAGAGGAGTGGACCAAAATTCCTCCTGACATGTGTGCAAACCTCATCATCAACTACAGAAGACGTCTGACCGCTGTGCTTGCCAACAAGGGTTTTGCCACCAAGTATTAGGTCTTGTTTGCCAGAGGGATTAAATACTTATTTCCCTCTGCAGAATGCAAATAAATTCATATACTTTCCACAATGTGATTTTCCGGATTTAATTTGTGATGTGCTATCTCTCACTGTTACCAATAACCTACCCTTCAATTATGGGCTGCTCATGTCTTTGTCAGTGGGCAAACTTACAAAATCAGCAAGGGATCAAATACTTATTTCCCCCACTGTATTTGGCCTTGGCTTCCAGGATGGTGTTTTTGAACAGCATCCACGCTTGATGTAAACTTTTGACCCTCGCAGTCGCTCCTCTAAGTTTTTTTTTCACCGTTCTCATTTTATCATAGTATCCTTTTTTAAAGTTAAACGCTAACGTATTTGATTTCCTATGTATACTTACTTCAAAGCTAATATCAAATCCGATCATATTATGATCACTGTTATCAAGCGGCCCCAGCACCATTACCTCCCGTACCAGATCATGCGCTCCACTAAGGACTAGGTCTAGAATTTTTCCTTCTCTCGTCAGCTCCTGTACCAGCTGCTCCATAAAGCTGTCCTTGATTTCATCAAGGAATTTTACCTCCCTAGCGTGCCCCGATGTTACATTTATCCAGTCAATATCAGGGTAATTGAAATCACCCATTATTATTGTGTTGCCCAGTTTGTTTGCATCCCTAATTTCCTTTAACATTTCTGCATCCGTCTGTTCATTCTGGCCAGGCGGACGGTAGTACACTCCTATTACTATCCTTTTCCCCTTTACACATGGAATTTCAATCCACAGTGATTCCAAGAAGTGTTTTGTTTCCTGCAGAATTTTCAATCTATTTGATTCAAGGCTCTCGTTAATATACAATGCTACCCCTCCACCAATTCGATCCACCCTATCACTACGATATAATTTGTATCCTGGTATGACAGTGTCCTACTGGTTATCCTCCTTCCACCAGCTCTCAGAGATGCCTATTATATCTAATTTTTTCATTTAGTGCAATATATTCTAACTCTCCCATCTTATTTCTTAGGCTTCTGGCATTCACATATAGACATTTCAAACGATGTTTGTTGTTCCTATTTACATCATGCTCAGTACTTGACAGTATTAATTTGCAATTTTTGTCTGATTTCTATTTAAGGCCACCTGATCTACTATGGTCTCTTTTGCAACCTCACTAACAGGATACCCTATCTTCCCTGTTTTGGTGATATCTTTGGAAGATACCTTATCCCGAACAATGCGCTTTTGAGCGACTGTTGGCCTTCCCCCTGTTTCTAGTTTAAAAGCTGCTCTATCTCCTTTTTAATTGCCGATGCCAGCAGCCTGGTCCTCTTCTCTCGGAACTTCTCAGAAAGAAAGTTCAGTGGGACCTTTCCTCATTATAAAGTTTTGAATCTAAGGGGCCTTTTTTAAACAGGCTCTTTGAAGCTGACTCAGCAACCTGTGCAAGTATTCTACTTCCCCACACCTTAATTAACACTTAATTGAGGTTGCTGGATGAGCTACCTCTCCAGCAGCCAAGGAACAGAAAATAACTGCCTTTTAGAACAAGAGTTTTTGGCTGTTTAGTTTCTACCTCTAGAAAAGGTTTCAGTTTAAAACTATAGGAAAAATGCCTATTTCTAGAGAAAATTTCAGTTTAAAACTATGGGAAAAGTGTTTGTACTCTATGGCAATTAGTTAATGATGCTTGCTTTTCTCTCTCTCTCTCTCTTTCTCTCTTTATTCCCCCCTTAATACTAAACTAGGTCCTGCTTGCTTTTCCCTCTCTCTCTCTCTCTCTTTTTAATCCCCCTTAATACTAAACTAGATCCTGCTGTGCCTGCTAGATTCTATCTGTTAATGCTGTGGTACAAAGTTTTTAAAACTAAGTGGAAAAGCCTATGAAGATTAGTTGATAAAATTGCTTTTTATATTTTTATTTTGCCTAACGCTAACCTACAATTCCTCCTTTAAACCCCAATCTTTAAGTTCCCAAAGCACAAAGCAAAATAGCGTTCACTTACCAGAGAAATGTCCTCTTCTCTCGGAACTTCATCAGTCGTAATAGGGCCACAAAAGAAATGATATTTCTCTGTGTGTTGGTTTTATAATATAAACCTTGGCATCATCTCTCTCAGGTTTAACAACTTGGGCATACTGCATGTCACCAAGAAGAACCAGTCAGAAATCATGAAGAATAAGATGAAGGAGCAGTTACAGAAGGAGCACTTCCACAACCGTGCAGCATTGGGTATGTCTGGTGGGGGGAATGGGGATGCAGAATGCTGGGAGCACTTTCAGAGCCATGCAGTCCTTGGTTTGGGGAGGGAGGAATGAGGGTGCAGAATGCTGGGTATGAGTGAGCACGTTCAGAGTTGTGCAGCCCTTGGGAGGGCGGGGGATGGGAATGTAGAATGCCGGGTATAAAGGGAGCACATTTAGAACTGTGCAGCGCAGAGTATGGGGAGGCAAATAGGGGTGTAGGATGCTGGGTATGAAGGAGCATGTTCAGAGTTGTGCAGCGCTTGGTATGAGGGGGGGAGGAATGTGGGGTGTAGAATACTGGGTATGAGAGCACATTCAGAACTGTGCAGCCTTGGGTATGGGGGGGAAATGGGGGTGCAGAATCCTGGGGTAGCAGATTCAGAGCTATGCATCCTTGGGTTAGTAAGGAATGAGGGTGTAGAATGCTGGGTGAGAAATGAAATCTAGCAGCCTATGATTCATCCTTTCAGTGCAAAACTCCTGGGCTTCTAGAGTGTCTACACGCCTTTCCTTCTTCCTGTGCTCAAGCTGAGCTCTTTCTCCATATCTAAGCCTGCTTCTAAGTCATCGACTATTTTACTCTGGCTTTTCTTACCACCTAAACTCTCTTCTGAATCCCTTTAGCCCTGCCTGTTCGCTTTGTTCCCCTTGAAGCCTCCTCTTAACCATTCCCTCTCTTTTATTTAGATTAGACTGCAATGCACATAGCAAACAGTATTTTACTGCACTGTCCCTATTCTTTGAAACTTTGCAAAGAAAGCCACTATGGCAAATTTAAGAAACTCTTACCTCTTCTGCCTGATTAAAATAGAATATCACAGGACTACTCTGTCTCGCTGCAGATGGGACTCTTCCTTATCCTTCCTGTGTTGCACAGTAACATAGTAAATGATGACAGATAAGGACCAGGGTGGTCCATCTAGTCTTCTCAGTAAGATGAATAGAGTTGTAGCTGCTGCTCAATGTAGGTTACTCCCCTCTATTCCTTTGATTCTGTATTTGGATTGTATATACCCACAATCATTTTTAACTCTGTTAACTCCTAACCTCCACTTTCTTTCTATTTCTTGTGCTAATTTTCCTGGAAATATTGTAAACCCCCATGATTTTATCGCAAGTGGCAGTATATCAAATGCCCCATCCTTTCTTCTTCCCTCACTGGCTCTTTCCCTTACAGAGGCTGATGTGTGCAAGATCGAACAAGAGGTAAAGGAGCTAAAGAAGGCGATGGATTTGAGCATTGTGTGTCTTCGCTTTACTGCCTATCTCCCCGACAGCAGCGGTGCCTTCACCCTGCCTCTGAAGCCCGTGATTTCAGACCCCATCCACGACAGCAGTAAGTAGAGTGTGAAGGCTCACTGGCTTCCAACGTTAGACATCTTGCTGTTCCTTCTTTCCCGGGTCTCTGGGGACCCCACTTCATAAGTACATAAGTAGTGCCATACTGGGAAAGACCAAAGGTCCATCTAGCCCAGCATCCTGTCACCGACAGTGGCCAATCCAGGTCAAGGGCACCTGGCACGCTCCCCAACGGATGTTGTTGGCATTAGGCGTAAATCATTTGATCTAAATTCCTTTTCTGCTCTTAAAGCAAGGTGGTAAAGGGGAAAGAGGGCATTCAGCGTAGGACATGCAGTCATAGTGCTGGAAGGAAGAAATGGTACTTTAGAGAGGCAATGTGGGATGAAATAGCCTTAAATTACTCATTGCATGAAATGTGAATGTCAGCAGCTTCACTTCTGTTCTCTTCGGGGTTTTGCATCTGAATGTAACTTGCCTCGAACATCTGAGAAAAGCATGAGTTAAAAAATCCAATATTCCAATAACACTAGCAAAAAAGTACAATAAGTAATTTTAGAAAAGTCATCAGGGCTTCAAGTTATGTTTCAGACTTTTCTTCCACTACTGAGGAGATGGGTGAAATGGGTGCCAGAAAAATGGGAACAGGATAGAATAGGAGATGAACCTGTTGTCAAAAAAAGGTAAAACATCTTAGTAGATTGAAACTAAATAGAACATGGCTGCAGGAATGATTCTGTACAGAAACCTTGATGGGGGGTAGGGACGGGAGGGAGCCAGTCCTTTGCATGCTTTACGTTGGCTGCCAGTGAAAAGGAGGATAGTGGTTTGAAGGTGCTGTGACTGACTTTTAGAGCATTTCCAAGTCCAGCCCTGGCCTATCTGAGAGCGAGAATACTGAATTATAAATCAGGATATAACGTTGTGGTCTAGCCAAGATAGGAATGAATGTATTCTAGGGATGTGCATGTGTTTCATACAACACAGAAAATGTCAACAACATTTAATTTTCAGTTCAACATGACAGGAAAAAAACTTTGGAATTTGGGGTTTACCTGTATCTTAAACAATGCACATTCTTTAAAAACTAGAGGGCCACTGAAGCCATTTTGGGGGGGTTTCAACCAAAACTGGATCTTTGGCCAAGTCTTGCCTTGGTTTCAGCTGAAACTGAAGCTGAAACCGAAACTGTCCCCACCCCCAAACTGTAGCAGTCTCCATTCCTTCTTTCCTCTCCTCCCCATACAAAGATAGCCTCCTTAATGCCTCCATCCTCCCCCCTCCAAAAAAAACCCAAAGATAGGCCCCCTTGGGCCTACCTTAGAGTCATAAGAACATAAGCGTTGCCATACTGGGATAGACCGAAGGTCCAGTGGCCTATTTCCAACAGTGGCTAAGGTTGCCAGCTAAATCCTGAATCACCTGATAGAGTTGATCCATTGCTGGGTTTACACCATTTGTTGTTCTGATTTCTCCATTGCATTCCCTAAGAAAAGCAAGACCACAAGTCCCTGCATGCAGTTGGGATAAACCCAAGACTGGATTGGATGAATCTGGATCCAGTTCATAACTTTAACTCATAGGCCAGCTACAAACACTAAAAAAAATTAGCAGGATCTTTAGAGAAAACCATCTCTTGCTATAGGATCTTTGGAATGGGGCTGTGCAGGTCTCTCTGTCCAGATGTTTTGCTTGTAGTTTTGAAACCGGGACGAGAGAGTGAGTTGGGAGGGGTGGGAGATTGGAGAGCTAATAGGAGGCAGATGAGAGCTGAAAAGAAGGATTTAGAAGAGAAATGGGGGTGAGAGGAGTGGGAAGGGGGAGACTAGAGGTAAGAGGTGAGGTAAGAAATGCAGTGAAGAGATAGTGGAGCAGTGGCGTACCAAGGGGGGGTGGTGGGGGTGGTCCGCCCCAGGTGCACGCCGCTGGGGGTGCCGCGGCGCGCGCCTGTGGGCTCCGACTTCGCTAACCGGTCGTTCGCTGCAGCTCCCTCTGCCCCGGAACAGGAAGTAACCTGTTCTGGGGCAGAGGGAGCTAAGGCGAACGAGCGAAGTTAGCGAAGTCAGAGCCCACAGGTGCGCGCCGCGGCACCCCCCCCTTCAGTGGCATGCACCCGGGGGGTGTCATTTCGCGGGGGGGGGGGGGGGGAAGGTGTCATTTCGCAGGCGGGGGGGGGGGGGGGGCGCGCTGCACCCAGGGGGGGGGGTGCGCATCGGCGATCTGCCCCGGGTGCCATCCAGGCTGGGAACGCCACTGTAGTGGAGAAGAGAAAAGTGGAAGGAAGTGATCGGAAAGAGTAGATAGGGCAGAAGGAAAGAAAGGACAATGTAAAAAAAAGGATGAGAAACAGGAAAAATGCACTGGGATGAGAGAGGATGAGAGCAAAACAGTTTTCAATTAATTATGTCTTTGCAAAATTGTGAAGAATATTTAAGATGCTTCTTCTATGTCAGGTTACCCAGTTCCAGGCTGGAGACTTTTTGGCCATTCCTGGTTTTGAACTTATATCCCAATGCAGTGTGGGATTTCTAGTGCCTGATCCTGCCCATTGAAATCAGTGCTACAAGTCCCATAATGCACCATGATGGGGTGGTCAGAAATCCAGGGGGTAGGTTTAGTTTGTGAAGTGTGTGTGGTCACTGGTGTGGCTCTGTTTTGTCTGCTTTGTCAGTTCTTTTGGAGGAGTTGGGGCAGTGTGTTGCATGTTTTAACTATTATATTTTTACTCAACAACCTTCTCCCCCCCCCCCCCCCCCCCAGTTCTGTTGCAAGGGGTAGGCAAGCTAGGATATGGGTGGTACCACTCTGCCCCTTTAAGGGAGTCTTGGATGTGAATAGTCAAAACTTGGGTTATTGGAGACCAGAGAAAGGGAGTGGAGCTACGACTGTAAAGAATGACATTATTCTATCTAGTTTGGTAGGAAATGTGAGGAGGCTGTAGAGATGGTGCCATCCTTCTTTCAGTGTAAGAAGGATCCTGTATATGGAGCTCTAGTGACATCTAATGGCTCCGCAGGTAATTACAGTTGTGTATTACAGAGAGTGCAGGGCTGTGATTTCTGATGTCTAAAGGAATCCTGTGGTGAAAATCCATGGTGCCTAATTGTTTTGCCAAGTGACAAGGTCTCCTGGTGGGTTTTAGATCTGAGCACTTGTGAACTGGTTTATTTCAGAGGGGGTCTGGCGGCTGCTGCTGCTGCTTCTGAGAGTCCTGGTATTTACTTTTTCTTTCCTGTGCATTTTTTAAATTTGTTTAAGGAGATTATAGAGGGGATCTACCCAATGGTCGGGAGTGAGATTAGACATGGGATTGAAAAGAAAGACCCCCCCCCCCCCCAGCAGCAGGGAGCTAGATCTTAAGCAAGCTAGCTGACAGCCCAAGTGAGTTCAAAGTGTCCTATCCAACCAGGTGGGCATCGATCTATGATGCAGATCATAAGCCCCATGGGGTTCCGGCTCCTGACAGCCTCTGAAGGGGTTGGCGGGGAGAGGGCATTGCAAGGGAGAAAATGAAGAGCACTCATGATGTGTGTTGGTTGTGAATATGAAGAATAACTTTGTCCTGTTTCAAAGTTTATGAGCTGTATATGTTAATGCTTTACAATGTCGAAGTGTTTGGAGCAGGCTGACTTCCTATTAACTGGGTTTGGAGTGTCTTTCTGCTTGTGAGTCCAGAGTACAGTGACACAATTAGACATTACAGCATGCTCCTGTCTAAGTGTCTGTCTTGTGTTTCTGATAACCATATTAGAATCGCCAGGAGCTTCCAACCTGAAGATCTCCCGCATGGATAAGACAGCGGGGTCTGTGCGAGGAGGAGATGAGGTGTACCTGCTCTGTGATAAGGTACAGAAAGGTGAGAATTGACCCTACTATAGACTTGGAACACAATCTGAGATTCCTAATTTTTGTTTTTTGTTTTTAATATATTTTATTGAGATTTTGTGAAAAAATAAGAGCAATAACAATAAGAGCAAGAACAACAGAGATAAAATTCACTGTTAGGTACACTGTATATAATGAAAATAGTAAGTACAAAATTATAAGTCGTTATTCAAGGCTATGAAGAAGTAGGCAAATTTTATAGATACATTTCCAAGGGAGACTATAATTTCTTTTTACTAAGAATTGTTCTGTATTTCTCTGCCATTACAAATTTTTGATGCTGCAACACAGAATTCCACCAAATTCCAACAATAAGTTGGCTGATTCCAGTTAGGCAGTATGGGCTAGATTCTATTTATGACACTTGAAAATTCCACATGGAAAAAAAATACGCCTAGGCGTATTCTCTAAAGCACACCTATATTTTATAGAATAGGCTTAAATTTCCACACGATATATAGAATACGCCAAGCGCCTCTCCACACGACCAAATTTAGTTGCGGCCATTTACATCATGTTTTACTTGACGTAAATCCCTATGCCTAAATTAGGTGCAGACTGGGTGCATTCTATAACAGTGCGCATAGATTTTAGAAATACCCATGTTCCGCTCATGGTCCTGCTTCCTTTTCAACTATGCGACTTAGAATTTACATGCATGTAAATCTTAACATCTAATTAACAGTGCTGATTAGCTAGTTAAACAATTAAGTTATGTGTATTGTTATAGAATACACTTCGATTTCTGCACGGAAATTAAGGCGCGATATATAGAGTTTGGGGTTATATGCTTTTGAGCGATTTTGAGTAGAATATCCAGATGTTTTGCTTGTGAGTCTGAGATGAGGAATTGTGGAGAACAAGATTTGAATATTGCTATAAAAGTAGTTGTGTCAATTTCAGTTTGAAGAATCTTTTGAATCGTACACCAAATTTATTTCCGAAAGTTAAGTATTAACTCGCATTCATAGAGCATGTGGAGCAGAATACCAACTGACTTAGAACAGTTCCAACCTTTGGTAGAAAAGATCAGACCTGCTATGCAAGTTTGCGCGGCGTCCATGATGTTCTGTGATATAAAAAGTACATGAAATGTAAGGATGACGCAGATGTTAGTGGCTTCATGGATGAAGACCAAAAGTTGAGACCTTTGTTCTTTTGTAACGACATGTCCAGCATCATATTGCCAGATCTTCTGAAGAGGTGTGACTGAATGAAAGGATGACATTATACATCGCTTGTAGATAGTAGATGCTATATGGCCAGCGGCAATCAAGGAATGTGCAGTGGAGTAAATAGATGGGATAGTTGTCGTAAGATTAGAAAGAAAACCTTGTGAGGATATGCAGTGTTTTAATTGAATCCACTTGAAGTATGGTGTAGGTGGCAGAGAAAATTTCTGTTTTAGCAGTAAAAATGACAGCAGTGTTTTATTTTCAGGCAAAATATCTGTGATGGTCCATATTCCTTTATCCATTCCTTCCAATAGAAGGGCGCCTTATTGATTAAAACATATGGGTTGTACCAAAGTGACATAGATACTGTGGAAGTTACTGGATGTGTTTCCAATTTATCATTGAGAGTTGAAGCAATTACTGAATCTGTTTTGTTTGGTAGAAGGATACGACTGAAAATAATAAGAAACAGCATAAGGAATGCAAGTCAAATGCAAAGCGCTGATAAGGAAGGCAAAGAAGGACTTTGAAAAAAAGATTGCATTGGAGGCAAAAACACATTGTAATTTTTTTTTAAGTTATATTAAAAGCAAGAAGCCAGCAAAAGAATCGGTTGGACCGCTAGATGACTGAGGGGTAAAAGGGGTACTCAGGGAAGACAAAGCCATAGCGGACAGATTAAATGACTTCTTTGCTTTGGTCTGGGACCACTGCTTTTTAACATATTTATAAATGATCTAGAGATGGGAGTAACTAGTGAGGTAATTAAATTTGCTGACGACACAAAGTTATTCAAAGTTGTTAAATCGCAAGAGGATTGTGAATAATTACAAGAGGACCTTGGGAGACTGGGCATCTAAATGGCAAATGACGTTTAATGTGAGCAAGTGCAAAGCAATGCATTTGGGAAAGAGGAACCTGAACTATAGCTACATAATGCAAGGTTCCACATTAGGAGTCGCCGACCAGGAAAGGGATCTAGAGGTGTCATCGTTGATGATATGTTGAAACCCTCTGCTCAGTGTCCTTCTTTGTTAAACTGTACATCGCTGCGTAACCAGAGTAGCGATCTAGAAATGTTAAGTAGTAGTAGTAGTAGTAGTGTGCAGCGGCCGCTAAGAAAGCAAAAGGAATGTTAGGTATTATTAGGAAAGGAATGGAAAACAAACAAAAGGACGTTATAATGCCTTTGTCTCGCTCCATGGTTGCGACCGCATCTCAAATATTGTGGTCTCCGCATCTCAAAAAAGATGTAGTGGAATTAGAAAAGGTACAGAGAAGGGTGACGAAAACGATAAAGGGGATAGGATGACTTCCCAATGAGGAAAGACTAAAGCGGCTAGGGCTTTTCAGCTTGGAGAAAAGATTGTTGAGGAGAGATGTGATAGAGGTCTATAAAATAATGAGTGGAGTGGAACATGTAGACGTGAATCGCTTGTTTACTCTTTCCAAAAATACTAGAACTAGGGGGCACGCAATGAAGCTACAAAGTAGTAAATTTAAAACAAATTAGAGAAAATATTTCTTCACTCAGTGTGTAATTAAACTGGAATTTGTTGCCAGAGAATGTGGTAAAAGCAGTTAGCTGAGTTTTAAAAAGGTTTGGATAGCTTCCTAAAAGAAAAGTCCATAAGCCATTAAATAAAATGGACTTGGGGAAAATCCACGGTTTATTTCTAGGATAAGCAGTATAAAATGTATTGTACCATTTTAGGATTTTGTCAGGTACTTGTATCCTGGATTGGCCACTGTTGGAAACAGGATGCTGGGCTTGATGAACCTTCAGTCTGTCCCAGTATGGCAATACTTATGTTCTTATGTACTTCTTATGTTCTAAGTATTACATATTAAGGGCATTTGTTTTAAACTTTGTTTTAATTCATTTATCCAGTCCTTACTTGCATGTGGTTCTGCTTTTTAAACCCAAAGGTGAATCCTAAGGTTGGTTGAACAAATAGGTATAAACCGTGTTGTTACTGCGTGTTTTGGACTGCTTTGTGTCTTCCTGATCTGTAGCTGTATAGAGTTTTGGAAGATGGAAATGAGAAAATAAAAATTAAGCTTTGGATGTACTCTGTAGAAGTTCTTGTTTGCTTTTCCAATGTGTCTAAAAGATGTCTATTCTGGTGTGTGCATGTTCATACATATGGCTATGATTCCTGAACATGCAGCATCATTAAAGGACAGTCTTTTAAAGTGCCCAGTTGGGTATATATACTAATCTCAACATTGTTAAATGTTTCAGACATATCCATCTATTTGCTCCCATGATATAACTGTATTCTATTATTCTGTCTCGCTGTATTTTCAAATGTAAGCCACATTGAACCCGAGTTTGCTTCCAGTTGGATGGTGATGGCAAGGAAAGCAAGTTTGGTCCAGTGAAGACTAACTCAAAATAACCTGTTCCTTAGCTGGGCTCTAGTATTACCATACTGAAAATGCGACCATACCATGCCTCTGTGGTTATGTTACACTAATAAGTTGGCTGGAGTCTCTGGGGCTCATTTTCAAAGCACTGTACACACATATATGTGCCCCCTTCACCCGTAAGGGCTATGATAGTGGTGTACAGTTGGTGGTAGTGAGTTTTGGGTGGGTTTTAGGGGATCAGCACACAAGGTAAGGGAGCAATCGTGAGATGTGTACCTGGGAGTATTTTATGAAATCCAGTGCCCCCTAGGGGGACCAGTCTACTAAAAATGCTGGCTCCTCCTACATCCCAATGGCTTAATTTTGTGCGTTTTGTACTTGGACGCTTTTTTTCGAAAATGGACCAAAAAACAAAACGTCCAAATCACAAAACCTTGTTCAAAACAATATTTTTAAAAACAAAAGATACATTTTTTTCTTTTTTGAAAATGACGTTTCCTATTCAGATTTTGGATGTTTATACCTAGTGCTGCTCCACGTGACTAAATTTAGTTGTGGGCAGTTACCTAAATTAGGAACGGACCGGAAGTATTCTATAACACATGCATAGATTTTAGAAATGCCCATGACCACGCCTACTTTTCAATTGCGTGACTTAGAATTTACATGCACCATGTTACAGAATACACTTACTCATACAATCGGCAAATCTTTTTTTCAATAGAGATCTTTTGATACAAACTAATAGTCCAAAATACTTATATTGTATCCCACTATATACCTTCATACACGCCTCAATTCATACAACAAAAAATTTTTTTTGAATTTTTTAAAACTTTTCTGAATATTTTAAATATTTAAAAGGCCTCAGCGATGTCCACTGCCATCCAAAATTGTCATAATGGCAACGTTACACAACATCCATCATCTTCATAAGCCCACTTAATTTGCTTTTCAAAATCCCCTGACGAAGCCAAGGTGAAATGGAACCTGTCAGGGTCATTTTTTCAAGATAAGTACTGTTCTTTATCCCGCTTTCATGGACTATTTAAAGAAAACATTTTTTTTTTTTAAATTAATAATTTGGATATAAAGATTCAATGTGGTAGAGGTTTTTGACCGATAATTGAGTTTAGGTCTAGTTGAGCAGCAGTTGGAACTATCACTGTGTTACGGATCTCTGAGGTCTTTTCCTCCACGGAGTAGAGAGGTAATAATTGGTGGGCCAACTTAATTCACTATCGGTTGATATTTGGTAGGGTGGATTCATTCACCTTTTTTTGTGATTGAACAAGCTCTAATTATAACCATAGAGCAAGTTGGAATTTCAGTCAGAAGTGCCCCTCCAAAGAGCTTTGGGTAAGAGTGCTTCTATGGGAGGAGGGAAGTTTATATAGGAAGGTTCCCTCTTGAAGGGGGAAAGATGTATTGGGCATAGGAGTCAACTCTGTGACTGCATGTGTGGGATAAACATTAAGGAATCCTGTTCAGAAGGAATGTATCCTCAGAAGCTCAGCAGAGATTGGGTGGCAGGGCTAGAGGTTGGGAGGCGGGGCTAGTGCTGAACAGACTTCTACAGTCTGTGCCCTGAAAATGGCGGATACAAATCAAGGTCAGGTATACACATAAAGTAGCACATATTAGTTTGTCTTGTTGGGCAGACTGGATGGACCGTACAGGTCTTTCTTTGCTGTCATCTACTATGTATCCATAGGTTCTTGGGATAATACTGTCATACTTCAGACGTCGATACTCTTCTCCTCCCGCTACTCTACCACTCATGTTACTGGTTCCGTGACATACACCTTCTTTTTTGGTGTTGTGACACTCCCTTTTTTTTTTTCTCCTCTGCTTCTAATATAGTGATCATCTCCTGTCTTATTTGTTGACATCAACTCGCCTGTTTCTGGCTCTATTTCAGGTTCAGTGACTGTCTCTCTCTCTCTCTGCAGATGATATTGAGGTGAGGTTTTATGAAGATGATGACAATGGTTGGCAGGCGTTTGGTGACTTTTCACCAACAGATGTTCACAAACAGGTAAAATGTTTGACTGGGGTCCTCTTGAAGTCAGTATGGGTAAGGGGCAGGGTAACAGTAGTGGGTGAGAGGCTGCAGTAACTGGTAACATGCTGAATTAGTTGGACAGGTTATAGTGGTGGTAGTATTTGATGTTGGGCTCAGAGTTAGAGGTGTAGAGTACTAGAATGATGGATTGGTGGGGGGGGGGGGGGGGGTAGGAGGTCATCTCGGGGGTCTTTGGCATTGCTTTACCTGAAAGTTGTTTTGTTTTTTTTTCAGTGGGCAGACAGGAATTCCCTGTGCACACTTCTTCCATTGCAATATGGTGAGGTTATAGCTTTAGTGAGGGCTGATGATATGTACCTTCTGCTTTTTTTTGCAGTACGCCATTGTCTTCCGGACACCACCGTATCATAAGAAGGAGATTGACCGGCCTGTCACTGTATTCCTGCAGCTGAAGCGTAAACGGGGTGGGGATGTCAGTGATGCAAAACAGTTTACTTATTACCCACTGGAGCCAGGTAAAGCTCTTGTGCCCTGAGGCACCCGTCCCAGTGTCTGTACAGTACACCTGCCACCTGCAGGAGGCGCTCCCCTAATTCCTGTGCTTCCTGTCACTCCCACAGATAAAGAGGAGGTGGAGAGGAAGAAGAGGAAGCCGCTGCCAACCTTTCATCACTTTGACGGCGGGTCCCCCATGGGGGGTGCAGGCGGTGGCACTGGAGGCTATGGATTGGGCGGAGGTGAGCGCCATGGGGCATTAAGCAAACACACAAAGAGGGGAGGGGATTTAATTTGAGTAAGGGATTGTAAGAGCAAAGATCCATCACACCAAAGTCATAAGTACTTTCAAGTTATAAGGATTGGAAAGGATGTAATTCTGGGGAAAAGATAGAAATAGTGTTAATTGAAATTTTGGTTGGTGTATTAGTTGTTCATTATTATTGAGCTGTTGAAGGTTGGACAAAATTGAATGTCACCAATAAAGAGAATTAAATTAAGCACAGCACAAATGTCACCCCCCCCCCCCCCCCCCCCAATGTAATATACTAAAAGCAGAGAGCTGTCAGCCCAGCCACCCAGGAGATTTCTACCTGGTTTCAATATCTCACTTCCATCTGTCGAGCCTAGTCATCACCATGAAAATCCTCACTCAGGAGCCTCAGACTATGTTGCTTCTTCAACCCAGCATGCATGCATCCCAGTTCTGGCTGCCCATTATCTAATGACTAAAATGCACTTCCTCTCTTCCCCTCCCCCCCTCTCTTGGTACTATCACAAAAGTCCCTTTGTAGACTCATGATGGCAGAGCACGTCTCATAGCTGTTCTGGGCCTGGGGAAAATTAATTTTAAGTTGAAGTCTTTTTAAACAATTAACAAAAAAGACCCCAGAGGTGCAGCTTCAGATGTGATTGTCAAGATGTGAGAAAGCAGCTTTTACATTCACAGTAACATAGTAAGTGACGGCAGAGAAAGGCCTGTATGGTCCATCCAGTCTGCCCAACAAGATAAACTCATACGTGCTACTTCATATGTATACCTGCCCTTGTTTTGTATCTGCCATTTTCAGGGCACAGACTGTAGAAGTCTGCCCAGCACTAGCCCTGCCGCCATTTTCAGGGCACAGACTGTAGAAGTCTGCCCAGCACTAGCCCTGCCACCCAGTCTCTGCTGAGCTTCTGAGGATCCATTCCTTCTGAACAGGATTCCTTTATGTTTATCCCACACATTTTTGAATTCCATTACCGTTTTCATCACCACCTCCTGTGGGAGGGCATTCCAAGTATCCACCACTCTCTCCGTGAAAAAATACTTCCTGACATTTTTTTTGAGTCTGCCCCCTTCAACCTCATTTCATGTCCTCTAGTTCTACCTCCTTCCTGTCTCTGGAAAAGGTTTGTTTGTGGATTAATGCCTTTCAAATATTTGAACGTCTGTATCATATCACCCCTGTTTCTCCTTTCCTCCAGGGTATACATGTTCAGGTCAGCCAGTCTCTCCTCATACTTCTTGTAACGCAAATCCCAAACCATTTTTGTAGCTTTTCTTTGCACTGCTTCAATTCTTTTTACATCCTTAGCAAGATACGGCCTCCAAAACTGAACACAATACTCCAGTTGGGGCCTCACCAATGACTTGTATAGGGGCATCAACACCTCCTTTCTTCTGCTGGTCACACCTCTTTCTATACAGCCTAGCAATCTTCTGGCTACGGCCACCGCCTTGTCACACTGTTTCGTCGCCTTCAGATCCTCAGATACTATCACCCCAAGATCCTTCTCTCCTGTCTGTACATATCAGACTCTCAACGCCTAACACATACGTCTCCCGTGGATTTCTGCTCCCTAAGTGCATCACTTTGCATTTCTTTGCATTGAATTTTAATTGCCAAACATTAGGCCATTCTTCTAGCTTCTGCAGATCCTTTTTCATGTTTTCCACTGCCCCCGGGGTGTCCACTCTGTTACAAATCTTGGTATCATCTGCAAAAAGGCAAACTTTACCTTCTGACCCTTCAGCAATGTCACTCACAAATATATAGAACAGAATTGGCCCCAGCACCGATCCCTGAGGCACTCTGCTACTCACCTTTCCCTCTTCCAAGTGAATTCCATTAACCACCACCCTCTGATGTCTGTCTGTCAACCAGTTCCTAATCCAGTTCACCATGTTGGGTCCTATCTTCAGCCTGTGAAGTTTATTAAAGAGTCTCCTGTGGGGAACTGTGTCAAAAGCTTTGCTGAAATCTAAGTAGATAACATCTATAGCACGTCCTTGATTCAATTTTCTGGTCACCCAGTCAAAGAATTCAATGAGATTCATTTGGCACGATTTACCTTTGGTAAAACCATGTTGTCTCAGATCAAACCCTCAAACCCCCAAATATTCATAATGATTTAAGCAGGCAGGAGGGGGAGGGGAGTTTACTACCTTGCATTGCAGGTTACTTTCCCCATGCCTATTTTTATATTTGGAGGTTAAACTGTTGCATAGTACAGGTTACCTTCCTCATTCTGGTTTTGCATTGGGTAGGGCTGTACATCAATTAAAAATTGGGCAAATGGGCCCCATCTCTCTCCCCTCCCCTCCATGGGCCCCCTCCCCTCCTCTCCATGGATCCCTTCCCCCTCCTCTCCAGGGGCACCATCTCCTCCTTTCCCTCCATCCATGATCATCATTGTTTCCCTTTTTTTTCCTCCCTTCCCAACGCCCTTCTTTGATCCTTCCATCCCCTATTTCCAGCATTTGTCCCTCTAACATCCCCCTCCCTGCATCTCTCTCTGTTTCCTCTTTCTCCCTCCCACTGTGGTCTGCATGTTTCTCTCTGTCTTCATTTTTCTGCTTTCACTTTCGCGGCCCCCGCCATGGTTTGCATTTTTCTCTCCATCTTTTTTTTTCTGCTTCCTCTTTCTTTTGTGGCCACTGCCCCTGCCATGGTCCGCATCTTTCCCTCTCTCTGTCTTCCTTTTTTTCTACAAGCACATTCCAGCCGGCACCTCTTCTCTCCGCGTGGCACTCCAGTGGCCCCCCTCTCCTCTGCGGCTCCTTCCCCCTGCTTCTCATCCAGCCTGAAGTGTCTCTCTTTAAGTGTAACAGGAAGTTCTGAGGTGGAACTTCCTGTTACAGAGAGATGCTTCAGGCTGGGTGAGAAGAAGCAGCACTGCGGTTGCCAGGTGGACGGTTTTTCCGTCCAATTGGGCGGGTTTCCGCAAGCGGCTGCGGGAAACTTTCGGCAGCTGCGGGGTGTGGTTTTTTGGGCGGTTTTCCTGTGGCCGCTGTGCGGGTTTGGGCGCTTTTTTCCAGGGCTTCTATTGGTCCAATTTGGTCACTAGAAGCTTTTCCGGGGCTTCTATTGGTCCAATTTGGTCCAATAGAAGCTTTTCAGGGGCGGGGTTGACGTCAGGGCGGGGTTAATGACGTCAGGGGCGGATTAGTGACGTCAGGGGCGGAGTTAGTGACGTGGGAGGCGGGGTTTGGTGACATGGGAGGCGGGGTTTGGCTTCAGGCGTTTTTGGGCGGGTTTACGGCTGTTTTTGGGCTGGGAAAATTTTTCTCATCTGGCACCACTGAGCAGCACTGTTTTCACTGAAGCGGTGAGGGTCAGGGAGAAGGAGCATGCAGAGGAGAAGGGGGCTGCTGGAGTACCTTGCCAGGAGAGGTAAGAAGAGGTGCTGGCTGGTGGGGGAGAGACAATGATGGCATTAACACGTTAAACATTTAACTCGAGTTAAACATTGAATGTGTTAATCGCATTATTAATGCGTTAAATGTACAACCCTAGTTTTGGGGGGTTTCTGCCTGTTGAACAGTACAGGTTACTTTCCCCATGCCTGTTTATATTTTTCTTTTTTTTGGTGAGGGGAGGGGTTGTACTTGCCGCACTGCAGGTTACTTTCCTCATGCCTATTTTTATTTTGGAGGGGTTGCACATTGCAGGTTACTTTCCCCATGTTTTTACTGTATAGGGATAAGCACAACGGTCATTTCAGAGCTGTTTTGAGTTGAGGTGCTCCATTCTTGATTTCCGTCCTCTTCTCCTATAGGGATCCATTGTATTTATCCCACACTGTTTTTGCTTCCACCACCTCTTTTGGGGCTCACCTTGCGTCTTTATCGGTCCATGTTTTTCAACCGTATAATGAAAATTTAAATAAAATCTAAATAAGGAATTGGTTGAAAAACTTGGACCGGTGAAGAGGCAAGGCGAGCTAAGAGATAATCTGACTCTTATGAAACAAGTCACCACTGAGGTCCGTTATAGACTATATAGAAAACTATTTCACTAATAAGTCTTGGATTCAAATGATTAGACACTGGGCTTTTTCAGGATTGTTTATTGTTTGACTTGCCTCCATCTTTGTGCAAAAGTTTAAACTCTTTAAGTTTGACCTTTTAATTTGGATTTAATGTTTAGAATAATGGCATATACACATGTATGTATGCACATACATGTAGAAATGCCAAAATTCGACATTTTACAGGTAGGCATACATGTAGGTGGAGTGTAGACAAGACATGCGTTTATACACTTTGAGCCTGAGTGGAGGAGTGGCCTAGTGGTTAGAGCACCGTTCTTGAAATCCAGAGGTGGCTGATTCAAATCCCACTGCTGCTCCTTGTGATCTTGGGCAAGTCACTTAACCCTCCATCGCCTCAGGTACAAAATTAGATTCTGAGCCCTCCTGGGACAGAGAAATATCCAGTGTACCTGAATGTAACTCACCTTGAGCTACTACTGAAAAAGGTGTGAGCAAAATATAAATAAATAATAATAAATAAAAAAAATAACTGACAGCAGTCAGTATTTTTATGTCTGCCACTGACTATTCCCGGATATTCAGTGCTGGGCATTGAATATCTGGTTTCAGGTTGGCTACTAAAGCTTATGCGGTTAAGTGCAATATTCAGCCATTGATTGCATAAGCTGTACCACTTGAAGATAGGACTGTTATTTATGCAGCCCAATGAAGTGGTTATCTTATGCGGTCAAGGGTGAATATCGGCACTTAACCGCTTAAGTACCAACTTCACCCCCGGAATGCTCACAAGTTAGCCGGTTTTGGCTCAGATGCTAACTGGTTAAGTGCCACTGAATGTTCGCGGTTAGCTACAGAAAAGCGATTTAAGCTATTCTGCCCACTTAAATTGCTTTGAATGCCATCTGGGTAAATTATAAGATACTATATGTTATGCACATACAGTGGGGGAAATAAGTATTTGATCCCTTGCTGATTTTGTAAGTGTGCCCACTGACAAAGACATGAGCAGCCCATAATTGAAGGGTAGGTTATTGGTAACAGTGAGAGATAGCACATCACAAATTAAATCCGGAAAATCACATTGTGGAAAGTATATGAATTTATTTGCATTCTGCAGAGGGAAATAAGTATTTGATCCCTCTGGCAAACAAGACCTAATACTTGGTGGCAAAACCCTTGTTGGCAAGCACAGCGGTCAGACGTCTTCTGTAGTTGATGATGAGGTTTGCACACATGTCAGGAGGAATTTTGGTCCACTCCTCTTTGCAGATCATCTCTAAATCATTAAGAGTTCTGGGCTGTCGCTTGGCAACTCGCAGCTTCAGCTCCCTCCATAAGTTTTCAATGGGATTAAGGTCTGGTGACTGGCTAGGCCACTCCATGACCCTAATGTGCTTCTTCCTGAGCCACTCCTTTGTTGCCTTGGCTGTATGTTTTGGGTCATTGTCGTGCTGGAAGACCCAGCCACGACCCATTTTTAAGGCCCTGGCGGAGGGAAGGAGGTTGTCACTCAGAATTGTACGGTACATGGCCCCATCCATTCTCCCATTGATGCGGTGAAGTAGTCCTGTGCCCTTAGCAGAGAAACACCCCCAAAACATAACATTTCCACCTCCATGCTTGACAGTGGGGACGGTGTTCTTTGGGTCATAGGCAGCATTTCTCTTCCTCCAAACACGGCGAGTTGAGTTCATGCCAAAGAGCTCAATTTTTGTCTCATCTGACCACAGCACCTTCTCCCAATCACTCTCGGCATCATCCAGGTGTTCACTGGCAAACTTCAGACGGGCCGTCACATGTGCCTTCCGGAGCAGGGGGACCTTGCGGGCACTGCAGGATTGCAATCCGTTATGTCGTAATGTGTTACCAATGGTTTTCGTGGTGACAGTGGTCCCAGCTGCCTTGAGATCATTGACAAGTTCCCCCCTTGTAGTTGTAGGCTGATTTCTAACCTTCCTCATGATCAAGGATACCCCACGAGGTGAGATTTTGCGTGGAGCCCCAGATCTTTGTCGATTGACAGTCATTTTGTACTTCTTCCATTTTCTTACTATGGCACCAACAGTTGTCTCCTTCTCGCCCAGCGTCTTACTGATGGTTTTGTAGCCCATTCCAGCCTTGTGCAGGTGTATGATCTTGTCCCTGACATCCTTAGACAGCTCCTTGCTCTTGGCCATTTTGTAGAGGTTAGAGTCTGACTGATTCACTGAGTCTGTGGACAGGTGTCTTTCATACAGGTGACCATTGCCGACAGCTGTCTGTCATGCAGGTAACGAGTTGATTTGGAGCATCTACCTGGTCTGTAGGGGCCAGATCTCTTACTGGTTGGTGGGGGATCAAATACTTATTTCCCTCTGCAGAATGCAAATAAATTCATATACTTTCCACAATGTGATTTTCCGGATTTAATTTGTGATGTGCTATCTCTCACTGTTACCAATAACCTACCCTTCAATTATGGGCTGCTCATGTCTTTGTCAGTGGGCACACTTACAAAATCAGCAAGGGATCAAATACTTATTTCCCCCACTGTATCTCTGGCATTTAAACGCAGACACATGCTCTGATGGAAACACTAGCATCTAAAATACAGGCGTGAATTTACCCAATTATGCTAGATTCTGTAAGGGAAGCTGGACATCTACTTCTATTTATATAAGAGACACTGCCTTGGGTATGTCTATTAATTATTTTCTATACCACTTTTATATCCATAATGAATATTCATGAGAGAGATTGGCATGCAGTGGAGGCAGTGAATATTCATTGTAGATATCCTGAAAACCTGATTGGCTGGGGTGCCTCCAGGACCAGGTTTAGGAACCGCCTTAATAGACAGAGAAGACATAGAAAAATCAGCAAAGAGGAGAAAGGGGAGGACAGAGAGAAATTCTGTGGTTAGATGTGAGAAGAGCTGTGCTTGTACTCAACCCAGGACGCCTGGCTAGTACTGTTCAGATGTTAGGATTCTGCGTCCCTTCCCTTTTTGTTGTTTAAGGCCCTTCTATTTGTATATGAGACTTTATGGCGGGATCATGTGGAATTGTTTTCTGACTTACAGGAGGAACTGCAAATTTCCAGTACAATGCAAATTGTCTGTATACGCTAGGGACACATTCCGTGGTGTCCTATCCAGGAGGGCTACAGATGACCGAAGACGCTCAGCCCCAGAAGCCTGGAGAGACAGCTGAGCAGCCCCAACCTGCAGAGAGAGAGGCAAAGGTTAAAACTGAAGACACCCCGCCAGAAAGCTGCACAGAGAGACTACAGGAGACGCAGTACCAGCAAGCACTGCACCAGGGTATGTATGGTTCAAATTAGTTATAGGAGTGAGAGGATTGAGGGTTGGGGGGGGGGGGTCAGCAATAACAGGGATCAGAATATGGGCTGAAGAGCACAAACAGGCTGCTGACCTAAGTTTGGGATTTCAGTACTCGGTGAAATCTTCCATCACTCCTGTGTGCCAGGAACCTGGGAATGAGAGAGCCCTGATAAAATGTGTTCTTGAGTTCCTGTGAGAGCCAGGGAGAGAACAGGTGATGGTAATGGATGAGGGAGCAGAAAATAGGGAAGAGATGCCAATGATAAAACCATGACACTGACAGTACACAAAGGGAGCTAAGAGCTAATGATTTAAGGAAGTGAGGGATATGTAGGTGATGAAGTTGCTAAGAAAAGGACGTTGGCGTTGGGTTGATATAGGCAGTAGAGTTAGGGAACAAGTGAGTGGATTGGGGCCTGGTAGGTGATACACTGTTTTCTCTTTCCCAGCTTCACTGTGTAATGTGAGAGCCCAGATGATGTTTCAACGCACGTCAAGGGCCCTACTGGATTACTCCATCACCTCAGACCCTCGTATGCTGCTGGCTTGCCAGAGGCACCTGACAATGATTCAGGATGAGAATGGAGACACGTAAGTTCAACTGATTGATTTGAAGGCTGTCTTAACATCTTCAAGAGTCTGTATGAAAAATATCTAGATTTCTTGCCTTAGCACATGCGATCTGTTGAAGACCCCCGACTTAAGGGGATATTGGGTTGTTCAGGGCCTGACCCAAAGGCTCACTGGATCTTTTAGAAGGTCTGAGCTGAAGATCCTTTTACTCTCACTAGGAGACTGAGGTGTCACAGATTAATATGACTGGGGAGGCAGTGCCACCAAATTCTTATTAAATGTGTTCACTTAGGGGACTTACAAAGTTGTAGCATGCCCTTGTGTGGGTTTTTCCCATGTTCTAGGGACCATAAAATGGCCAATTTTCTATATTACAGTTAAAGTGTGAGCACTTGCTGCCATCCATTTTGTAAGTAAGCGCTCATATGGTAATCCTGCACTAACCAGTTAGCGTACGGTAATGTAGCTGAACTAACTGATTAGTGCAAGTTTGCCCACTCTCCACCCCTCCCGACACACCCCCTCAAAAAAAACAAAACACAAAAAAACATTTTTTAGCGCATGGCTAGTGCTGAATCTCCAAAAAAAGATGAGAACCAATTCAGTACTTTCCCAGTTATTCAAACTGCACTTAGTTTTTAAAAAGTAGAATAGCATGAAGGGGCATAATCGAAAGGGGCGTCCAAGTTTTCCTGAGGACGTCCTTGCAGGAAGTCCCAGCGAAGGGGCGGGGAAACCCGTATTATCGAAACAAGATGGGCATCCATCTTTCGTTTCGATAATATGGTCGGGGACGGCCAAATCGCAAAATTTAGGTTGACCTTAGAGATGGTCATCCTTAGAGATGGTAGTCCTCGATTTTCACCGATAATGGAAACCGAGGACGCCCATCTCAGAAACAACCAAATCCAAGCCATTTGGTTGTGGGAGGAGCCAACATTTGTAGTGCACTGGTCCCCCTGACATGCCAGAACACCAACCGGGCACCCTAGAGGGCACTGCAGTGGACTTCAGAAATTGCTCCCAGGTGCATAGCTCCCTTACTTTGTGTGCTGAGCCCCCCAAAACCCTCCTCCCACAACTGTACACCACTACCATAGCCCTAAGGGGTGAAGGGGGCACCTACATGTGGGTACAGTGGGTTTCTGGTGGGTTTTGAAGGGCTCACTTTACCACCACAAGTGTAACAGGTAAGGGGGGATAGGCCTGGGTCCGCCTGCCTGACGTGCACTGCACCCACTAAAACTGCTCTAGGGACCTGCATACTGATGACATTTGAGGGTGGCATAGAGGCTGGCAAAAAATATTTAAAAAGTTTTTGTTTTTTTTTTAGGGTGGGAGGGTTGGTAACTACTGGGGAGAGTAAGGGGAGGTCATCACTGATTCTCTCCGGTGGTCATCTGGTCAGTTCGGGCACCTTTTTGAGGCTTGTCGTAACAAAAAATGGACCAAGTAAAGTCGCCCAAGAGCTCGACAGGGACGCCCTTCTTTTTTCCTTTATCGGTCGAGGACGCCCATGTGTTAGGCACGCCCCAGTCCCACCTTTGCTATGCTTGCGACATGCCCCCGTGAACTTTGGTCGTCCCCGCAATGGAAAGCAGTTGAGGACGCCCAAAATCAACTTTCGATTATGCCGATTTGGGCAACCCTGTGAGAAGGACGCCCATCTCCTTATTTGTGTCGAAAGATGAGCATCCTTCTCTTTCGAAAATAATCCTGATTGTCATCTAATTCAAATGCTGAACTCAAGTCCAGTTCTATCATCAGCATTGCCTTCCGTTTATCCAGTAGGAGTAGGGATTCAGTAATTAGAGATATAGGGGGCAATTCAATAAAGGGAGGCAAAAGTTAGGTGCCTAGATGCAGGGTGCTAAGCACAAATTCTATAACAGTATCTGGGCGCCTAGATTTCATTATAGAATACTAGAGATGATCGGAGAAATTATAGACCAGTGAGTGAGCAAAATAGTAGAGACTATTATGAAGAACAAAATTACAGAGCATATACATAGGCATGGATTAATGAGACAAAGGCAACATGGATTTAGTCGAGGAAAATCTTACCTCACCAACCTACTACATTTCTTTGAAGGGGTGAATAAACAAAGGTGAACCGGTCAATATTGTGTATCTGGATTTTCAAAAGGCATTTGACAAAGTACCTCAGGAAAGACTCCTGAGGAAATTAGAGAGTCATGGGATAGGAGGTAGTGTTCTATTGTGGATTAAAAACTGGTTAAAAGATAGAAAACAGAGAATGGGGTTAAATGGTCGGTATTCTCAATGGAGATGGGTAGATAATGGGGTTCCCCAGGGGACCACTGCTTTTTAATATATTTATAAATGATCGAGATATGGGAATAACTAGCGAGGTAATTACATTTGCTGACTACACAAAGGTATTCAAAGTTGTTAAATCACAAGAGGATTGTGGAAAATTGTAAAAGGACCCTGGGAGACTGGTATCCAAATGACAGATTACTTTTAATGTGAGCAAGTGCAAAGTGATGCATGTGGAAAGAACAGCCCAAACTATAGCTACATGATGCAAGGTTCCACATTAGGAGTCACCACCAGAAAAAGGATCTAGGTGTCATCGTTGATGATACATTGAAACCCTTTGCTCAGTGTGCAACGGAAGCTAAGAAACCAAGTAGAATGTTAGGAATTATTAGGAAAGGAATGGAAAATAAAAATGAGAATGTTATAATGCCTTTGTATTGCTCCATAGTGCGACTGCACCTTGAATACTGTGTGCAGTTCTGTTCATCGCATCTCAAAAAAGATATAGGGGAATTAGAAAGGGTACAGAGAAGGGCGATGAAAATGATAAAGGAAATGGGACGACTTCCCTACGAGGAAAGACTAAAGCGTCTAGGGCTCTTCAGCTTGAAGAAGAGACGGCTGAGGGGAGATATGATAGAGGTCCACTCCACTCAGTGGAACGGGTAGACATGAATCACTTATTTACTCTTTCCAAAAATGCTAGAGCTAGGGGGCATTCAAGGAAGCTACTAAGTAGTAAATGTAAAACAAACCAAAGAAAATATTTCTTCACTTAACATGTAATTAAACTATGGAATTCATTGCCAGGGAATGTGGTAAAAGCAGTTAGCAGGGTTTAAAAAAGGTTTGGATAATTTCCTAAAAGAAAAGTCCATAAGCCATTATTAAGATGGTTTTAGGAAACTCCACTACATATTCTAGGATAAGCAGCATAAAATCTGGTTTACTGTTCTGGGATCTTGCCAGGTACTTGTGACCTGGATTGGCCACTGTTGGAAACAGAATACTGGGCTTGATGGACTTTTCTTCCCAGTATGGCATGGTTTATGTTCTTATGAGTAAGATGGCATTTACATGCCAACATTTAAGCATGCCTACTTATTCCATGTCAATAGCAGGGGTATGTGTGTGTGTCTAATGTAGCACATGACTTACAGTGTTTGATAAGTTACATGCATTAGTGGGAGCACATGGCCCACCCATGCACCTCCACCTGTGCATGCCCCCTTGCGTTAAGCAGTTGCCTGCTAAAGTTATAGGATATCACTTAGCACCCAACTAGCACTTAACACATGCAACTGTAACAGTCACATACATAAGTGATAGCATTCAATAACTTATCCCCCTGCTACTTAGCCTGCAGCAGACAGCATTTTTTTGTTCACTGCCAGTGCTGAAACCGGAAATCGAATGCTGGGCCCTGTGCAGGCTTCAGCATTGAATTTCCATTTTTTTTCCAAGATGGCTAGCACATGCCCGATTAAGTCGATGTTCAGACTTAACCAGCCAAGAGTTAACAGATAAAGATAGGACTGCTATTTATGCGGTCCTGTTTATCCGCTGTTAAGCCTGGCCAGTTATGTTCTGAATATCGAACTTAACCTGTCATGCCCCCAGAATGCCCATGATGTAGCTGGCAAAAGATTGGCGCTAACCAGTCATTCCATTGCTTCCCACTATTCCAGAACCTGTGCAGGGATGCCAAGGGGGGGAACGGGGGGGGGGGGGGGGGCAAGATTCCCCTGCACCCAGCCTCCAAGGGAGACATGTAGTTGTGTCCATCAATCAGCAGGTGGCGATAAAGAACAGAAAACTGAGCTGGCATCAGTATTTTCTGTCTTCACCAGGTGGATGGACACACTTTTCAGCCCCTGGTTCTGAGTAATTTGCTCCTGGTCCAGTTGGTCAACTAGTCCCCAGTCGAGCTTTACGGGTAGCTTAAGTCTGCAGAATCATATCTGGAGGTCTTCAGATCCCTGTCTCTGGTGCCCTGCGAATTTACTTCTTCTCTCCCTTCACCTCACCCCTGTTTCCTGTGGATCTCTCCTTTTCCAGCACAACAATCTTAAAAAAAAAAAAGGAAAAAGATTAACTGGAGAACGTGGGACAGAGTATCAGTCCTGATGCTTTCTCATCTGGAGTAAAACTTATGGGGACTGTGAGCTTGTGGGGAGAATCCGGCAGTAGTAAGTCTGACTTGGAATCGCTTGAAGGACTGCAAGTTCTAGTTGGTGCAGGGGAGGGATCCTGACTCACCTCTTGGGACTGCATTGCGCTACGCATGTGCCAGTCGGGGTGAATGGCGACTCCCATGGATGCAGTTATGCAGTTTTCCTGCTTTGGGATCCACTGGTTGGCATTGCAGTGCATACTAGCCAGGAATCCTGGGGGAAACAGACGGTGGCAGCACATCTTCAGATTTGACACAGCATCTGAATATGCCAGGGACTTTGGGCTGTCCGGTGTGCAATTTGATGCAGGAGAGCACAGGAACGGGCGCCATTTTGTCGGGGCCGACTGGCAGTTTGGAACAGCTTCTGTCTGGTCATGTACAGAGCACAGCTGCTATTTTACAGCCTCGGGCCCCAATAGAACATTCAGCTGCATCGGGATCTTTGTTTTCTCTGGAGCTTATGTTGCTCTTACACCAGGCCTATTTACTTAAGCAGGGACAGTCACAGTTCCTGCAAGGTGTTTCAGTTTCTCGCCTCGCTGCCCCTCCAGTTCCTAAGAGATCTCGTTTAGCCTCATTTTTCCACTCCTGAAGGTCTGTCTGTGCTTTTTCCTCCTTATGTGATGTGACCTTGGTCTATTCAGAGGAGCAATCATAGAAGGAGCCATTAGAAGAGGGAGAGCTCCCTCCAGAGGAGGGGGATGACCCAAAAGTACTGAGGTTGTTTCATAAAGAGGTGCTCAATGCTCTTTTTTTTTCTGAGGCATTGGCGGCTCTTTCTATTGAAGAGCCTTCTGCTTCGGCGTCAGGAGTTCCATCTTCATTGAACATGAGTGGGCTTAGACGTCCTTCTAAGGCCTTCCCAATGCATCCACATACTCAAGACCTGATTACAGCAAAATGGAACTCACCAGACGCGGGGCTGAGAGTGAAAACAGCCATGGCTCACCTCTGCCCATTGGTTTTGGAGGAGATAGAGAAATTGCAGCTTGCCAGGGTGGACTCCCTTGTTATGGCAGTGACTAATAAGACCACATTGTTGTTGGAAGGGAGCATTACCCTAAATAACCTACAGGCTAGGAAGCTAGAAGGCTCACTGAAACAGGCCTTTGAAGTGGCTTCTTTGGGCCTTGAAGCAACATTGTGCAGCTCTTTTGTGGCTAAAGCATGTCTGAAGTGGCATCTGCTATCTACAGCACAAGACAGGTGCGAGGTTGGCCTACTTGGAGGGTGCTATTCATTTATTTATTTATGACATTTATATCCCACATTATCTCAAATAGGATTCAAGTTCAATGTGGTTCACAATATAACAAAAGTAGAACTGACAAGGCGTTCTGATTGCATAGAACAAAGTGTGTATATATGTGTATATATATATGTATATATATATATATGTATATATATATATATGTATATATATATATATATATATATATGTACAGTGGTGGAAATAAGTATTTGATCCCTTGCTGATTTTGTAAGTTTGCCCACTGACAAAGACATGAGCAACCCATAATTGAAGGGTAGGTTATTGGTAACAGTGAGAGATAGCACATCACAAATTAAATCCGGAAAATCACATTGTGGAAAGTATATGAATTTATTTGCATTCTGCAGAGGGAAATAAGTATTTGATCCCCCACCAACCAGTAAGAGATCTGGCCCCTACAGACCAGGTAGATGCTCCAAATCAACTCGTTACCTGCATGACAGACAGCTGTCGGCAATGGTCACCTGTATGAAAGACACCTGTCCACAGACTCAGTGAATCAGTCAGACTCTAACCTCTACAAAATGGCCAAGAGCAAGGAGCTGTCTAAGGATGTCAGGGACAAGATCATACACCTGCACAAGGCTGGAATGGGCTACAAAACCATCAGTAAGACGCTGGGCGAGAAGGAGACAACTGTTGGTGCCATAGTAAGAAAATGGAAGAAGTACAAAATGACTGTCAATCGACAAAGATCTGGGGCTCCACGCAAAATCTCACCTCGTGGGGTATCCTTGATCATGAGGAAGGTTAGAAATCAGCCTACAACTACAAGGGGGGAACTTGTCAATGATCTCAAGGCAGCTGGGACCACTGTCACCACGAAAACCATTGGTAACACATTACGACATAACGGATTGCAATCCTGCAGTGCCCGCAAGGTCCCCCTGCTCCGGAAGGCACATGTGACGGCCCGTCTGAAGTTTGCCAGTGAACACCTGGATGATGCCGAGAGTGATTGGGAGAAGGTGCTGTGGTCAGATGAGACAAAAATTGAGCTCTTTGGCATGAACTCAACTCGCCGTGTTTGGAGGAAGAGAAATGCTGCCTATGACCCAAAGAACACCGTCCCCACTGTCAAGCATGGAGGTGGAAATGTTATGTTTTGGGGGTGTTTTCTCTGCTAAGGGCACAGGACTACTTCACCGCATCAATGGGAGAATGGATGGGGCCATGTACCGTACAATTCTGAGTGACAACCTCCTTCCCTCCGCCAGGGCCTTAAAAATGGGTCGTGGCTGGGTCTTCCAGCACGACAATGACCCAAAACATACAGCCAAGGCAACAAAGGAGTGGCTCAGGAAGAAGCACATTAGGGTCATGGAGTGGCCTAGCCAGTCACCAGACCTTAATCCCATTGAAAACTTATGGAGGGAGCTGAAGCTGCGAGTTGCCAAGCGACAGCCCAGAACTCTTAATGATTTAGAGATGATCTGCAAAGAGGAGTGGACCAAAATTCCTCCTGACATGTGTGCAAACCTCATCATCAACTACAGAAGACGTCTGACCGCTGTGCTTGCCAACAAGGGTTTTGCCACCAAGTATTAGGTCTTGTTTGCCAGAGGGATTAAATAATTATTTCCCTCTGCAGAATGCAAATAAATTCATATACTTTCCACAATGTGATTTTCCGGATTTAATTTGTGATGTGCTATCTCTCACTGTTACCAATAACCTACCCTTCAATTATGGGCTGCTCATGTCTTTGTCAGTGGGCAAACTTACAAAATCAGCAAGGGATCAAATACTTATTTCCACCACTGTATATATATATATATATATATATATATATATATATATATATATATATATATATATATATATATATATACATACAGTGCACTCCATTTAAGTGCACGTCGGATAAGCGCATGCTCTGTTTAACTGCATGCCGTTCTTCGGTCCCATTTTTGGCGCTATCAATTTCTATGGGGACAAACTTCGGTTTAGCACACCACTGATAAGTGCAAGATTCGCTTATATGCATGGTTTAAGACCACTCTGCAGGAAAGACTCCGCATAAGCGCATACACGGAATATGGAAGCCGATTGGCACGTGACAAAGGGGTGGTAAATTTGAAATCTTGTTGGTTATCTGCCACAGGCAGAATAAGCGAAAGAATGTTGTTAGAGTGTACACTGGAGTCATCATCACGCAACTGTAAGACTTTAACACTGGCTGAACGAATAGAAGTTCTTAAAAAATTAGAAAACAAACAAAGTCAAGCATCTATTGCTAAAGAATATGGTGTCAATCCCAGTCAAATTTCATGTATCTTGAAACAGAAAGACCAGCTTCTGGAAGACTGGCAAATCAATTCAAATCTACACAGGAAACGAAAACGGGCGGGAAAAGCTGAGGAGGTAGAGGATGCTCTTCTTCGTGGCTTTCTCAAGTCAGGAGCAGACAATTTCCTGTCAGTGGTCCACTGCTTATGGAGAAAGCTAATCAGCTAGCTGTAAGTTTTGGACTAACTGAATTCAAAGTCACTGTTGGATGGTTGGAAAGATGGAAGGAGAGGAACAACATAAAATTCAAGAAACAGCATGGTGAAAAACAAGACGCTGATGACTTTGGAGCTGAAAATTGGGTTGTTTCAGTTCTTCCTATCATCTTGAATGAGTTTGCACCTCGTGACATTTTCAATGCTGACGAAAACGGTCTCTACTGGTGAGCGATTCCTGATGGAACATTCAAACGAGCCGAAACTACAGGAAGTAAAACATCGAAGGACCGACTGATGATCCTCCTTTGCTGCAATATGGATGGGAGTGAGAAGTTGGAACCACTCGTCATTGAAAAGAACAAACAGCCCCGTTGCTTCAAGAATGTTAAGCGACTTCCTGTGTCATATGAGGCAAATTCATGGATGACTGGGGAAATTTGGAAGCAGTGACTAAAGAAGTTTGGAAGCAGTGACTAAAGAAGTTAGACACTAGAATGCAGGCACAAAAGCATCAGATTTTGTTTCTTTGTGATAATTGTGCTGCACATAGTGATGATGTCAGGCTGTCTAACGTCAAGATGGTCTTCCTGCCACCAAACACTACCCCTCTGATCCAACCTATGGATCAGGGCATAATAGCCAATTTCAAACAACATTATCGGGCTCTTGTGCTACGTCATCTGATGAGCGTCATGGATGACCAGACTGGCAAAGATAAACGTGCTGTTGAACTGGCTCGTAATCTATCACTGTTGGATTCCCTACATATGCAGAAAGAAGCCTGGAATCATGTTACACAGGCAACCATTGTGAACTGCTACAAGCGGGCAAGCTTTGTTAAGGATGTGGAGAGGGACGAAACAGATGCAGCTGTTGCAAATGCGTCAGATGAACAGGCTATTGACATCCAGCTGGTGTTACTGAAGAGGAGTTTCATCACTACGTAGCTGTTGATTAAGATGTACAAACAGCTGACGACCGCACTGATGTTGAGATATGCGCCTACACGCAGGCAATGGCTGATGATGAAACAGATGATGAAATGAGCAGTGAGGCACATGCTGACGAAATTCAACAACCTCCTGTCACTTTTGCAAGAGCGGTGGAGAGTCTCAACACCGTGCGGGCCTATCTGGAGGCCACTGGATGTCAGTGCTATAACAGTTTTTACCGTCTGGCAGACATAGTCTATGGAACTCACAGACACAAGAGTGTACAGAGGACTATGACTGATTACTTCAAGTAAGCCTAACGCCAGTTAACGGAGACTGTATACTGTACGTATAATAAACAGTACTGTAATATGTTTATCAGAATATGAAGCTTCTTTGGGTCACAACGGTTAAGTGCACACTCCGGTTAACTGCATGTATTTCTTTGGTCCCAGACCCTTGCACTTAAGCAGATTGCACTGTGTGTGTGTGTGTATATATATATATATATATATATATATATATATATATATATATATATGTATCCACAGCTAATAACAGCATAACATGAAATCCTGATCATATAACATATTTGTAATACATTTGGACAGAGTTGTTGCAAGTTTAACTGAGGTTAGTTATTTCTATTGTTAGAGGTCAGTCTTATCACATGAGTTTTCAATAGTTTATGAAATATGAGATGGTCTTCAGTTTGACAGAGTTGTTTGGGCAAAGAGTTCCATCTGGTTGTACTTTGGATAATTTTATATTTGGTTTTATTACATTGAGGGAAGTGTAATACAAGAAAGTCTATGAATGATTTTTTTTAGCATTGCGTGTTGATAGCTCTATAAGATTCTGCATTTGGGATGGGGATGAACCATAAATTATTTGGTGGGTGAATGCACATAATTTGAAAGTAAGGGGTTGCTTTGGAATATCAGGTAGCTTTAAGACAAGCTGCTGTGTTTTGAGCAGTTTGTAATTTTCTGATTAGTGAGGTTTTAAGTCCTGCATAGACTGCATTGCAGTAATCAAATTTTGATAGTACCAAGGATTTATGACATGTTACAGCCTGCAGTGTGTATTTGGCTGTCACAGCACGTTGACATCTCTGGTTGCGGAATTAGGCAGTGGATGTGGCATCAAAATCACATCTAGTTAAACTGCCTTGCGGGCAAGTGGCTGTTTGAAGAAGATCTCTATAACTTGGTAAAAGAACTGGGGGAAGCTAAGCCACAGTGGTTGCCAGAGGATAAGCTGAAAGCCACTGGTCATCCATCTTCAAGGGGCTCTCGATCTTGATTTGGAGACAGCAGACGGTAGTGGCCTGGTCGTCAGCAATATGGTCAGAAATTCCACTTTCAGGCATGTCAGTCTTTTTGTGTGGACAGGAAGTCCTCCTTTCAGTCAACTAGAGCACCTAATGCCTCTCAAGCTTTGCAATGCTGCAAGGCTGGTCCACTGTCCTCTTCCTCAAGTGGGAGGATATCTTCAGGAGTTTTGGGCCAAAATCACGTCAGACCAGTGGGTTCTGGATATTCTTATAGACAGTTACAAGTTGGAGTTCACCCGCCCAGTTGCTCCTCTCTTCTTGAAGTCTACTTGTCGAAAGAGGACCAAGGCAGTCAAGGTTTAGGCCACTGTAGATTCCTTGCTGGTGCTCTGGGCTACTGTTCCAGTTTCCTAGGCTGAACAGGGACAAGGCAGATACTCCATCTACTTCATTGTCCAGAAGAAGGAAAGCACCTTTTGTCCAGTCTTAGATCTCAAAGGTCTAAACCACTGCCTCTGAGTGTCCTGCTTTCACATGGAAACACTGAAAGCAGTCATAGCCTTGGTTCAAGTGGGAGAATTTCTCATCACATTTGATCTCGTATATGGCCACTGTATCAGAGGTTTCTATGTTTTGTGGTGCTGGGCTGTCACTTTAGAGCTTTGTCCTTTGGTCTTGCCACGACATCAAGCATGTTTACGAGGGTTATGGTGGTAATGGCAGCTTAACTTGAGCATCAGGGAACCAGAGTTCACCCATATCGCGATGACTAGCTCATTTGTGCATCTGGGACTACATCCAAGTTCTGGGGTCAATGACAGCGGCGATGGAAGTGGTTCCATGGGCAAGGGCTCATGTGCAGCCATTACAGGAATCTCTTCTCAGCCTCTGGTCTCCAGTGTCACAAAAGTACGACCTTCATCTTCATTGGACACTAGCTGCCAGATGGAGTATGCCGTGGTGGAACACAATGTCAGGTGGTGACAGTGTACGCCAGCAAGTCTGTTTGGGGAACTCAATGCACGTTCCATCTGGCACAGGGCACCTAGACAGAACAGGAGGCTCAGTGGTCGATAAGTCACTTGGAGCTCAGGGCAATGTGGAATACCTTATGTCAGTGGTTCCCAAACCTGGTCTTGGAGGCACCCCAGTCTGTCAGGTTTTCAGGATATCCACAATGAATATTCATGAGAGAGATTTGCATGAAGTAGAGGCAATGCATGCAAATCTCTCTCGTTCATATTGATTGTGGATATCCTGAAAATCTGACTGACTGGGGCACCTTCAGGACCAGGTTTGGAAAATAACTTTGCTCCCTTTCTGGCCGGGGTCTCGGTCCAAGTTTCTCCGACAATGCAACAGCGGTGGCTTTACATCAGTGAGCAAGGTGGACCCACAGCTGGCCAGTGACGTTGGAGGCAGCCTCCCTCGTGAGTTGAGTGGAGAAAAATCTTCTCTGCTTGTCAGCAGCTCACATCACTGGATCCTTAAATGTGAAGGTGAACTTTCTCAGCAGGCACTCCTTGGACCTGGAAAACCGAGAACTATTCAGCCAGGGTTTTCAGCTGATAGTGGACCGATAGGGTTCTCTGCTTCTGGACTTGATTGCAACTAAGAGGAATGCCAAAGTTCCATAGTTCTTTAGCTGTTAGGAAGAATCGGGATAGATGGGGATCAATGCCCTACTGCAGCCCTGGCTGGAAACACATCTACCGTATGTCATCCCTCCTTTGCCCATGGTAGGCCGCATGTTGAAAAGGATTGCATTCCACCAGGGTTGAATAATTCTCATTGCCTCAGATTGACTGTGGAGGCTGTGGTACACAGACCTGATTTAACTGCTAAACGGGGGTCCTGTCTGTCTTCCGCAGATACATGGCCTGCTGAAGCAAGGTTCGATGCTCAAGGAGGATAAGTGCCTCTTTGATCTTATGACTTGGCCATTGAAAGGACTTGGTTGAGACAAAGGTTATTCTGATTCGGTCATTGCTACCTTGCTTCAGGCTCAGAACTGTTCCACATCCATGGTGTATGCAAGGATGTAGAGGATGTTCAAGGTCTGGTGGTGTGATCACAGACTTTTTCCCTTTCCTTTTCAGATCATTCATATCCTAGTGTTTCTCTAGGCAGGTCTTCAGAAAGGATTGGCATTGGGTTCTCTAACAGTTCAGGTTGCTGCTTTGGCTTGTTTCAGGGGCCAGCTACTAAACACATCTCTTGTGGCTCACCTGGATATCATTTGATTCTTGCGGGGAGTGGCCTCCCTTTCATATGCTGTGTCCAGAGTGGAACCTTAATTTACTCCTTCGAGCTCTGCAGAAGCCTCCTTTTGAGCCACTCTGGAAGACTTCCTTGAAAGATCTTACTTTGAAGACAGCATTCTTGGTGGCTGTTGTGTTGGCACATAGGGTTTTGGACCTTCAAGCTTTCTCTTGTCAGGATCCCTTTCTCTGCTTTTTCTGTGCATGGTTGCTTCCTTTCTTCCAAAAGTGGTATTAGCATCTCATCTCAACCAATCTGTGAAACTTCCGTCCTTTCGCAGAGAGGACAAAGAGGCTCAGTATTCTTGAAACTTCTCAATATGCTTAGAGTCCTCATTAGATATCTGGAAGTCACAAATAAGTTTCGCAAATTGGAGAGACTGTGCTTTTTGGTAAGCAGAGGCTTGGCTTCATGGCTTCCAAGCCCACAGTTGCTATATGGCTGAAGGATACTATTTTGTCAGCTTATTTGCTTGAGGGGAAGTAGGCTGGTAGAATGAGACCTTGCAATTTCATTCTACGAGGCATATAGTGACATCTTAGGTGGAGACCAACTTACTGTCTCCAGTGAATATTTGCAAGGCGACAATGTAATCAACGCTGCATACCTGTGCCAAGCACTACAGAGTGGATGTTGCGGTGCGCTCAGAAGCCAGTTTTGGGGCTTTGGTCCTCAGGGCGGTGGCACCAGGACCCCACCCACTCTAGAGATTGCTTTTGAACATCCCACAGCTTCTGGAATAGTGCAGTGGCGTTCCTAGGGGCGCTGACACCCAGGGAAGATCGCCGATCCGCCCCCCCCCCCTCGTGCAGCGCGACCCCGCCCCGGTGAAAGAACCCCCTCACCCCCGGGTGCACGCCGCTGGGGGGGGTGCCGTGCGCCGGTCAGCGTCGTTCGTTTCCATGCTCCCTCTGCCCCCGAACAGGTTACTTCCTGTTCCGGGGCAGAGGGAGCATGGAAACGAACGACGCTGACCGGCGCACGGCACCCCCCGCCAGCGGCGTGCACCCGGGGCGGACCGCCCCCACCGCCCCCCCCCCCCCCCCCCTTGGTACGCCACTGGAATAGTGAGAAGCTACATAATGGAAGGAGAAATTAGGCCTTACCTGATAATATTCTATTAGTCCTTCCCACTATTTCATAGGCCTGCCCTAGGTTTCTGAGATTTTTAGTCAGTGTGATGTAATGGGTCAAATAACATCTGTCACCTTGCATGGTGCTTCCTGCATATCTCTTGTTCTCTACAAGTTGTCCAGAAATGAGAGAGGTCCACATATGTTTGCTTGTCCAGTTATTGTTAGGTTAGTGAGTTCTTTAAAGTTGCTGTGTTTATTCAGAATTTATCCTTACTGCTTGTCTACGTAAATACTGAGGAGCTGGAATGGATGCCAAGAGAGATATGTCTCAGCTCAATTTTTGGTTTGCTATTTCTACGTGCTGGTTGATGGACACAACTATCCCACAGGTTCTGGAATAGTGGGAAGGACTAATGGAAAGAAAATGGTCTTTTCCCAGTGTGGCATTACTATGTACTTATATTCCAAGATATAGTGGAATTAGAAAAGATGCAGAGCAGGGCGACGAAAATGATAAAGGGGATGGGACGACTTCCCTATGAGGAAAGGCTAAAGCGGCTAGGGCTTTTCAGTTTGGAGAAAAGGCGGCTGAGGGGAGGTATGATAGAGGTCTATAAAATAATGGGTGGTGTGGAATGGGTAGATGTGAAGCATCTCAGGGTTCTGTTCTTGGTCCCCTCCTCTTTTCTATCTACACTTCTTCCCTTGGTTCATTAATCTCATCCCATGGCTTTTCCTACCACCTCTATGCTGATGACTCCCAAATCTACCTTTCTACCCCTGATATCTCACCTTGCATCCAAACCAAAGTTTCAGCGTGCTTGTCTGACATTGCTGCCTGGATGTCTCAACGCCACCTGAAATTAAATATGACCAAAACCAAGCTTCTCATTTTCCCCCCCAAACCCACCTCCCCGCTCCCCCCGTTTTCTATTTCTGTTGATGGCTCTCTCATTCTCCCTGTCTCCTCAGCTCGAAACCTTGGGGTCATCTTGACTCTTCTCTCTCCTTCTCTGCTCATATCCAGCAGACCGCCAAGACCTGTCGTTTCTTTCTTTACAACATCCGTAAAATCCGCCCCTTTCTTTCCGAGCACTCTACCAAAACCCTCATCCACACCCTTGTCACCTCTCGTTTAGACTACTGCAATCTGCTTCTTGCTGGCCTCCCACTTAGTCAATTCTCCCCTCTCCAGTCGGTTCAAAACTCTGCTGCCCGTCTCATCTTCCGCCAGGGTCGCTTTACTCATACTACCCCTCTCCTCAAGACCCTTCACTGGCTCCCTATCCGTTTTCGCATCCTGTTCAAACTTCTTCTACTAACCTATAAATGTATTCACTCTGCTGCTCCCCAGTATCTCTCCACACTCGTCCTTCCCTACACCCCTTCCCGTGCACTCCGCTCCATGGATAAATCCTTCTTATCTGTTCCCTTCTCCACTACTGCCAACTCCAGACTTCGCGCCTTCTGTCTCGCTGCACCCTACACCTGGAATAAACTTCCTGAGTCCCTACGTCTTGCCCCATCCTTGGCCACCTTTAAATCTAGACTGAAAGCTCACCTCTTTAACATTGCTTTTGACTCGTAACCACTCGCCTCCACCTACCCTCCTCTCTTCCTTCCCGATCACATTAATTGATTTGATTTGCTTACTTTATTTATTTTTTGTCTATTAGATTGTAAGCTCTTTGAGCAGGGACTGTCTTTCTTCTATGTTTGTGCAGCGCTGCGTATGCCTTGTAGCGCTATAGAAATGCCTAATAGTAGTAGTAGTAGTAGTGTTTACACTTTCCAAAAATACTAGGACTAGGGGACATGCGATGAAGCTACAATGTAGTAAATTTAAAACTAATTGGATAAAATATTTCTTCACTCAACATGTAATTAAACTGTAATTAAACTCTGGAATTCATTGCCAGAGAATGTGGTAAAGGCGGTTAGCTTAGCGGAATTTTAAAAAGCTTTGGACGGCTTCCTAAAGAAAAAGTCCATAGACCATTATTAAATGGACTTGGGGAGAATCCACTATTTCTGGGATTAGCAGTATAGAATGTTTTGTACTTTTTTGGGATCTTGCCAGGTATTTGTAACCTGAATTGGCCACTGTTGGAAACAGGATGCTGGGCTTGATGGACCTTTGGTCTTTCCCAGTATGGCAATACTTATGTACTTATGATCAGATAAGACCTATTTTCTGTTTTTCAGCAGGTCTAACCAGTTAAGTGCCGCTGAAAATGACTGATTAGGCGCACAAGTGAGTTAACTGGTCAGCGACTGCTCCTGGTCAGTTAACTTGCATTGAATATTGGCTCATATGTGTGCAAGTTGGCGCCTAACTGTATGCACCGTGTTGTAGCAGGAGGTGGATACTATCCCATGGGGTGGTAGTTCTGCACTCTGATTCTCTATCACATGTATCCTCTTCCCACAGGCCTTTACACCTGGCGGTCATTCATGAGCAGATGGCAGTGATCCAGCAGCTGGTTCAGGTTATCGTCAGCATTCCAAAGCATCAGATCATCAACATGTGCAATCACCTGAGCCAGGTAACGCTTGGGGGAGGGGATTTGGTTGGCCGAAGCTATGTGCTGTCCTGTAGGGAGACTGTGAAACAAGAATTTATATTAAATGTAAAATGAATAGATTAATTATTGTGTTGATTAGGGTTGCCAGCTGGGTCCAGATTCACCCGATAAGGTTGATCCGGTCCTGGGTTTACCCATTTTACGCAGGGACGTGGTTCTGATTTCCCCATTGTGTTCCCTAAGAAAAGCAAGACTACAAGTCCCTTCATGCAATGGGGTAAACCCAAAACTGGATCCAGTTGGCAGCCTTAGTGTTGATCTGCTATTGGGATTCAGTGGGGTTCACTTTAATGCAGAAAAAACACATTAGTGCTGCTGTTAACCTCCAGAGCTAAAGATAATGACTGCGCTATAAAAGCTTGTGATAGTTTGCGCCCATTAAATGCTGCACTTTAGCTTGCTCTCCAAAGGTCACAAAAGCTGGGAAGCCGGTATTCAGAAGATTTGTCTGAGGAGTTACCTGGTCAAATCTTAGATTTTAACATATCCCCCACCCCATTGACGCTTGATTTGGGTGTTCCAGTGCTGTCTAGTTAAAGTTAACCAGATGACTTTGATTGCTGTAGGATGCTCTACTAAAGTTAACAGGATTTTTTTTTTTTTAATTTAACTTCAGTCAGGTATATTCAGAAGCATTTTAACCAGATTAGCTGTACTACCTGTTGTCCACTTCACTCACCACCCCACCCCCACCCAATATTCAGCAAGCGCCGGTCAGCAGGGAGAGGAGGCAATCCGGGGGGGTGGCTTCTTATTGCTGAGGGCTGAGGGAAGGGGCGGGAAGAAGGGGGTTTCGGATTTTTTAAATTTTTTTAAGTTATGCAGGTGCTGGCAATATTCAGTGTCGGCACCCGCATAGCTAAGCGACCTTATTTAGGACAGCTCTTGGTAGGAGCTGCATAACCCCAGGCTCCTACCCATTGCCGCCCCCAGGGCTGCTCCTGACCTGCCTACTTTTTGTTTGGGTGGTCTCGGGAGATATTCAGTGACACTCTCCGGTTAAGTGCTGCTGAATATCCCCAATTAGGCATCAAGGAACAATTTAAGCGGGCTGGAGAGTCTCCTGCTCACTTAAATTGCTTTGAATATCAGCCCCACTGTCTTTCTCTTAGAAAATAGCACGTTAAACCTGTAGCAGTAACACCTGCTTTTTAGCACACTTTAATTAATCAGCCTTTTAGTTTTGGAAGTAGGAAGCTCCTACTTCCACCCCTATGAAATAAAAATATCCATGCAAGTTATTAAATGGTATAAACATTTGGGAAAGTCTAGAAATTTTGAAAATGGTATTTCATTGATTCTTTTTGCATATTTGTTGCCAGGGGGAGAGGGGTCTTTTATTTTCTTTCTTCATATGTTATGTTCTCACCTCTTTCTTGCGTCCCTGATCTCTTCCATGTTTATTGTTCTCTTTTCCTTCTATTTTAGTCCCTCTGGCTCCCTCAGTTGTTTGTTCTTTCCCTTCCTCTCATTGCCCCAGTCTCTCTCATCTTCCATTTCTCCTGCTGCCTTGGCCTCTCTCTCTCTCTATCTCTGTCTATCCATAGTCCATCATCCTCTAAGTGTGTCTCTTTCTGTCATCCTCTCCTATCCTGTCCACCATCCTTTTCCTTCTCTCTTCCCTCTCAAAATCTCTCTTCCACCCACAGTCTCATTCTCTTTTGTGTATCCCTAGACGCCACTGCACCTGAGTGTGATCACCCGGCAGCCCAAGGTAGTGGCATTCCTATTGCAGGCTGGGGCTGATCCTACCCTGCTGGACCGCTTCGGGAACTCAGTGCTCCACTTAGCACTACACAGCGGGGATGAAGTCATGTTGCAGACCCTACTGAAGCATATGAACACCTCTTCTCGTTACCTCCTTGACTTTCCAGACTATAATGGTGAGAGTTGGTCCCTCCTGTGTGCATCTAATGGGAAACCATATGTCTACCAAATCAAGGATAAATAGCATTGACTTTTCTTTGCATGCTCTGTTTTTCCCCCTCCCCTCTAGGGATCAATCACTGCAATGAAAAGCAGAGAGACAATATAAAAGTGTAGCCCTCCATTTAGGAGTAGGAAGGGCTTTGTCCAGTAGTAATTAGAATGGCCACAAGATGAGATGAAGTATTATAAGAGAAGAGAGGAAACAATGTGTCTTTCCTCCACTGTCTTCTTTAGGGTGCTCCCCATTAATTGTTGGTTCTTCCCTCTTCCCCAGGCCTGTACCCCATTCACTGGGCTGTTAAGGTGAAGAACGAGAGTTGCTTGGAGATGTTGGTGAGAAAGGGTTCAGATGTGGATGTCGCAGAGCGGAAGAGTGGGCGTACAGCCATGCACCTTGCCATTGAGATGCAAAACCTTCACATCGCTACCCTTCTTGTGAAAATGGTAAGAAGGGCTGGGTATGGAGTCACTGAGATGAGGTAGAGGGCACTGGGTATAGCATTCCTTCTTCATAACAAAATGGCCCTTTCTTAATGGCACATGATGCAATAACTGACATTAGGCAGAATTTGGATTTTAGATTGGATAACTGATCTTGCGAAATTCAAGCTCAAGATGAGTTACATAGAAGTATGGCAATATTTTCCATGAAGCGTCACCTCATCGTGTTAAAAGTTATCAGTTTGGGTGTCAGTGTGGTGCTAGAGGGAAGGATTTTAGTGTAGGAGTGGTCTTTCTCTTTGGAAGTGGCAAGGGAGGGTTCTTAGGGCTGCATTCTCAGGTCAAAGTTCAAAGTGTGGGTTGCTGTCTTTCAGCTGGGGGCTGACGTCAATGCTCGGACGTTCGCAGGGAATACCCCTCTGCACCTCGCTGCCAGCCTGGGCTCACCTGTACTCACCAAGATGCTTATCAAAGCAGGTAGTGCTACACCTCACGTCTTGCAGCCTACATTGCTTTTTCTTTCTGTATCGGATTATTATCCTTGTTCTCCCCTTTTTTTCTGTTTTTGTCTTTCATTTACACTTTATCAGTAGCATAAGCCACTTTGAACTGGCCTTTACCTGGAAAATTTAGTAGCAGTCTTTCTTTTGTTCTTGTTATCTCTTTCTGTATGTTTCTCGTTTTTAATCTTTCCAGTGTCTCTTCCTAACTTTTCTCCCTCCTCATATCAGTCTGAAAGCACCACCCCTTTCTTCTCTCCCCACAGGAGCAAATATTCTGTCTGAAAATGATGAGCCCTTGCCTTGCTCGCCTTCTGACACAAGCAGTGGATCAGAGTCTGACTGGGATGAGCCGCTGGGCACCGCGTCTGACGAGTCAGGAGAAGAGGACAGCAGTAGAGGCACAGACTTCAAACCAAATGCCACGAGTGAGGAGAGGACACATGAGAGCACCATGCAAAAGCATCATCCAGGGCACACGCCCCTGGACTTAACCCGAAGTCAAAAGGTATATAGACTGTAAGAGGAGTGGGTGTAATCTTTCCAGCATGGTGACTCTGGCAACTGTCTTGCTGCTTAGGGCTAGATCTTGCCCCTTCTTAAAAGGAGAAAGGTGACAAAAATGACAAATGGGATGGAACCAGTGGTGTGCTGGAGCCGGCTCGCTCCGGCTCGCAAGATCCGGTTGTTAAATTTTGCCCGGACTTGCAAGCCGGTTGTTGGAAAGCCAGCTCTCCCTCCCTCCGGATCCGGTCCCTCACCGATCCTACCTTGACCATCGAATTCTTCGGGGCAGGCAGTGTTGCCTGCCCGCTGCTATCGCTGACTCTCCCCCGCTGCCTGTTTGCGCTTTAAAAATGGCCGCCGAGACTTCCAGAGGCGGCCTCGCGAGACTTCTGTAAGTCTCGGTGGCCATTTTGAAGCACGATTGGGCGGCGGAGGAGAGTCAGCGATGGCAGCGGGCAGGCAACACTGCCTGCCCCAAGAATTTGATGGCCAAGGTAGGGTCGGTGAGGGACCGGATCCGGAGGGAGGGAGGGAGGAAGCAGGAGAATTTGCGGAACAAGTCGGGAGGGGGTGGCAGGGGAGAGAAGGGAGCTGCTGGTGCATAGAGGGCAGGGGAGAGGAGAGGAGGGTCACTGCTGGACATGGGTGGATCATGGAGGGCAGGAGAGGGTCACTGCTGGACATGGGTGGATGGAGGGCAGGGGAGAGGAGGTTCTCTGGGTATGAGTGCATGGAGGGCAGGGGAGAGGAGGGTCACTGCTGGACATGGGTGGATGGAGGGCAGGGGAGAGAAGGGTCGCTGGACATGGGTGCGGGCAGGGGAGAGGAGGGTCACTGCTGGACATGGGTGGATGGAGGGCAGGGGAAAGGAGGGTCACTGGGTATGGGTGCATGCAGGGGAGAGGAGGGTCGCTGGTTATGGGTGCATGCAGGGCAGGGGGAGAGAAGGGTCGCTGGACATGGGTGGACGGAGGGCAGGGGGAGAGGAGGGGAGAGAGAAGAAATGCTGGACATGGATGGAGGGGAGGGAAGAGTGAGGAAGGAGATGAGATAAGGGAAAAGGAAGAGAGGAGAAAAACTGCACATGGATGAATAGGCAGAAGCTGAGGACCAGAATTAAGAAGAAAGGAGGAAAGGAAAGAAATAAATGGAAAGGAAGCCCTGGAAACGGAGTTAAGAGGCCAGATAGCAGCAGAATCGGATACTGGGCCAGCATGATCAGAAAAACAGTCACCAGACAACAAAGGTAGAAAAAAATCATTTTATTTTCATTATAGTGTTTGGAATATGTTCCCTTTGAGAATCAGGTGCTCAACATTAAAAGTTTATATTTATTTACTTATTTATGGCATTTTATCCCACATTAAACATGAATTAGATTGGAACCTGGGATCATTTAATTTTTTTTTCCTGGAGAGAGTAATGCATTGCCCCCCCTCCCCCCCGGCTATAGCCAGCTTTGCAATTTTGGGGGGCGCAGAGGTGGACGGGTGGGGGGGGGGCACCGAGGTGGACCGGGGAGAGAGCCTGTTGTTAAAAATTTACCAGCACACCACTGGATGGAACATCTCATTTACAAAGAGAGGGCTAAACAGGTTCAGGCTTTTCAACTGAGATGGGATGTGATAGATGTTTATGAAATTATGGATGAGTAGAATGGTTAAATAGGGAACAGTCATTTCAAACAAGAGAACTGTTCATGAAACTAATGACCAGCAGAATGTATTATTTATCTATTTCTTCCCCCTGAAAGTCAAAACTATTTAACCAGCCAAGAACGACTCCTGGCTGGTTAAATAGCATTTAATCACCTAACTGTGGATATTCAGCAGGAGATAACTGTAGCTCTGATCACTCTTCTCCCCTTCACACACACCTTCTTTTTGCTGACAGCTGACTTACTAGGGCAAAAAACTGCCTGAGAACCTATTGAATTATACATCAGAGAGGTCCCTTTGGGCCCTAGGCTCATGCCTTGCTGCCTGTACCTTAATCCTGCCCTGGTTGGTGCTCATTCATTGAAAATGGAATTCTGTCTGATTTCAAATGATGCAATTTGGAGGCTGGTTTCTTATTTTCCAGTGTGAGTATATAGAAGATGGAAAGGGGATGATAGCAGGACAGTTCAAAATCTCTCCTTCCAGCGTCCTCCAAAATGGAGTTACTGCCCAGCTACCACATGGCTCTTGCAGTAATTTCATTTTTGGCGCGGTCCGAAAAATAATTTTTATTTTTGGATGCACATATCGAACGCACGTGGGTCATTACCGCTCGGTTATCCCATGAGACTTTACCGCTAGGTCAATGGCTGGCAGTAAGGTCCCAGACCCAAAATGGATGAGCAGCAATTTTCATTTTGCCGCACGTCCATTTTTGGCAAAAATTTTAAAAAGGCATTTTTTGTAGGTGCGCTAAAAAAAATAATTCTGCTCGCGCCCAAAGCATGCGTCTACACTACCGCAGGCCATTTTTCAGCGCACCTTAGTAAAAGGACCCCATAGTGTATTATATAAAGTTTTGCTCTGCGTTTTCTACTATATCGGGAAGAATCATATGCCCGTATATTGTTATTTCATCATACTCGCTACCTGTCTCCCCTGTCCTCATCCTCTCCTTCTTCCACCCTGAACCTGTCCTGGTTCTGTCTGTATCCTATGTACATGCAGTCTCTCTCACCAAGGAGATTCTCTTTACTCTTGGCTGTGTTTCCCCTCTTATAGGTGCGAGAGATCCTACAGAAATCGCTCCAGCAGAACTCAGGTGCAGAGAATCCTAGCGAAGTCCATCCAGGTAACCTGAAAGGTCTTTTTCTCCTTCTCCCTCAGGCATGGTTAGTTGTCCCACCCATGCTCCCTATACAATCACACTGTCCTCTGGCATCTATAATTAATTTCCAGGGTGTGGTACAACAGAAGGATCATCAGCCAGTAAGATTCCATCTTCATATTTCCACCAGAATTGATTTTTGTAGTTAAAGATGTCCAAATCTGCAGAGTTTTTTTGGCACATTAAATTTTTGTTAAGCAATATTCACTATGTAAATACATTCCTTTATCGATTGAATAATGCACACTCTCAGTTGCAACATTAAAATGGAAGTTTTCAAAGCTTTTGACCTATGTAACAGGGTTTTCAGTTTTCTTCTAGGTCATAAAAGGGTTGTTGAAGTCAGGACGTTCCAAATTTCCCGGGTATTTTACAAAAGACTTGCTGAACAAACAGCCTTTTGTAAAATATGTGCAAAGATGTACAGGAATGCATTTGTATTGTGCAGGGCAGTCACTGGGAACAGCCATTTTACAAACAAAACATCCAAAAAGGAGCAGCACCACTTGGTATTTTGCCTGCATGTAAGTGCCGGAGTTTACAAAATGGGATGTAGAAGATCAGCTAATTAAGGAGTTACGTAAAATAACTCTCTTTTAGAGAATTTTTGAGGTATGCACAGTTGCCTCCTCAATCACTAGTACAGAATCCAGGTCGAACAAATACTTAGCTGACACGTACGCCTGACTTGGAGAAGGTGGGAATTCAGTTATCCAGATTTTTAAAGTATGTGTGTGTTGTTATTTGTAAAATTGGTAATACACACATTCTTTCCTGGCCTTACCACAACACACCCTCAACACGACCCCTCCCAAACTTTATGTGCTGCGGCTTTTATATGTGTAAATAGCGTTTTCTAAAATTGTTATGTACACTTGTAAAAGCTGGTGTTTACTCATGTAGACATCACTCAAGCTTCCATATTTATTTGGGGGGAGGGGAGAATTAATTCCCACTTCAGGCACAGGCAGCTCCTTGTGATTCTGGGCAAGTCACTTAACCCTCCATTGCCCCATGTAAGCCGCATTGAGCCTGCCATGAGTGGGAAAGCGCGGGGTACAAATGTAACAAAAACAAATTATGAGTACATACATAAGTACATAAGTATTGCCATACTGGGACAGACCAAAGGTCCATCAAACCCAGCATCCTGTTTTCAACAGTGGCCAATCCAGGTCACAAATACCTGGCAAGATCCCAAAAAAGTACAAAACATTTTATACTGCTTATCCCAGAAATAGTGAATTTTTCCCTAGTCCAATGTTAAGGCATATTATTTTACCGTTAACCTGGTTTATTAGTAACTGAGGGGACCCTTTTACTAAGCCACGTAGGTGCCTATGCGCACCAAAACAGAGTTAATGCCTGGCTACCACGTGGCCCTTGTGGTAATTTCATTTCTGACACGCATCTGGTACATGCGCCTGGAAAATAATTTTCATTTTCTAATGCGCGTAAAGTGGCATTCTACGCATGTAGGTCATTACCACCTGGTTATGGCTGGCAGTAAGGTCTCAGATACGCCAATTTTGATTTTGCTGCACGTCCACATTTGGGAAAAAAAAAAAAGGCATTTTTTACAGGCGCGCTGAAAAATGGATCTGCATGCACCCAAAACCCGCGCCTACACTACCGCAGGCCAGTTTTTAGCGCACCTTAGTGAAAGGACCCCTGAGTCTCATTGCATAAAATGGGACTTGTGCTAAAATAGCATGAGTTAGTCCTAAAATAATATGTCTTAATGGTAGCCCACATTGATAAAAAAATTAATGTAAATGTTCATTATTTGAAAACCTTTCTAGTCTGCTCATTCAGTTAGTGCTGTCCTAGGCAGGCTACATGTTCCACAGTGCATGTAAGTTTAGCTGCATTTGTAGAAGATGATTTCAGACTATATTTTTTAACTTCCATGCATCATTTCCCATATAAAAAAAAGTAGGGATAAGTGTCCATGAGTCTCTGTACTTGTGGCAATTTCAAAGCCAACATAAAAGCAGACTTGAGGCCGGGTGCAAATCCCACGAATAGAAGTTTTCATAGGACTTGCACCTATGCTGGTGATTTGAAACTTGCCTTTAGAAAAATGTGAGTTGTGTTATCCTGAGGGTATTTGGAACATGCATGTTAGCTCCAGTTAATGTTCCTTAATGGAAGCGTCTACTGATTGCTCTTGAGTGGAGGATGTTGAGTTCTTCTCTTGAATTACTGGGGCTTTTGGCACATCTGGGTTTGGTATTAGTGATGGAGTGCGTGTTGCTCTATTTGCAGAGAAATTCTTCTTCTTGGAAAAGGACATTGAACAAGATTTGCAAGATATGCTCAACCGAGGCAAGCCTGGATGCAACTGGGTTGAATTAGCAAACCGATTGGGGCTGCGAAGTTTGGTGATGACCTACTCTAACACTGCTTCCCCAGCGGGGAGCTTATTACACAACTATGAAGTTAGTTCCTGTTGCGTTCTTGCTGTTGATGTTAGAAGAGTTCCCTGCCCATATGCTTTGGTGTCCTTGCTTTCTTGTTAACCTCTGGTTCCCTTTTTTATTTTTTAAAGCTCTCTGGTGGGAGTCTCGATGAAGTGATCAATGCACTGGATGCCATGGGGTTAAACGAGGGTGTGAGGCTCCTGCGGAAATCGGAGATTTATGAAAAGTTGCACAGTTCAGGTAATTTTTCATTGGTGGTCTTTGAGAGGAGGGGAAGAATGAATAAAAGAGAATGACAAAGTATTTTTGAATAGAATTATGGGCAAACCTCTGCTGAAGTTTTTTCACAGAAAGGGGTGTCAGTGGAATTTACTGCCAGGAAAGAAGTATTAAACCCAAATCATGCATACTGTGAAACTAGGCAGGGCGAGATTTCTCCAGGGAAAAGATAGAAATCCTACATCTTAGGACCCTGTGATCAAGGAAGACCAGTTTGTGATTTAGCTGCTTTCTCCAGCACTCTTTGCCACAGCTGTTGATTTGTTTTAGACCAGGTACATTTCACTGTTATACAAACGCCCCTGAAGGTTTCACTTAACACAAGACTTATCTCTACTTCAGGAAGGAGGTGAAAGTTTGGCTGTTCACTCAGGCCTTTAATGGAAGAAGTAACTAACTTGGTAGACACACACACACATGGAGTGACACCAGCTGCACATACTATACCAGGATATGTTTATTCACACTTGCCTAGTAATATTCAAGCACCTTTCTAACCTCATGTGCAATTTTTTTAAATTAGTACCTTATTTTATAAGAAACCAAAAGAAAAAAATGGAACAGGAGGGTAACAGAAGAAGTGGTTTATTACAAGTTACCCGATGTGGCCACGTTTCGCCCTCAGGCTGCGTCAGGGGTACAAAAAACTAGTAGGGGTAAAAAGCAAAGTGAACCCCTAAAAGTAGTCATACAACCACCTTACATAAGTGCTTCCCAAGCTTACTCAGCAGTCTTAGCAATGCTATGTTGACTGGCAGCATTAGATCTCAACTCTGGTTCCAGTTTGAACTGGACATAAGAAAGAATAGGAGGACACTGACAGAGGTGAGAATGGGTGAATAGTGGTTGCCACATCAGCTCTTTTTTGTTAGAGTGGTACTAGTCACATGCAGCTGAATTGACTGTTTCTGGTGGGAGTGGTGATGTGGAGTGGAGGAGTGGCCTAATGGTTAGTGCAGTGGGTTGCAGACCTGGGGATCTGGGTTTGATTCCTGCTGCTGCCTGACGGTCAGCACTGGGTTGAGATCCTGGGAACCGGGTTCAATTCCCCTGCAGCTCTGTGTGACCCTGGGCAAGTCACTTAGCCCTTCATTGCCCCAGGTACAATATATAACTTAGATTTGTGAGCTCATTAAGTACAGTGCAAAATACCTGTAGTAGAAATTGTAAATTGCATAGTCACCTCAGGGATCACGTGTGATATATCAAGTACTGAAAATAAATAATAAATGTGAGTGACAGAACCTGCCTGTGGCAGTGAGTTGGGCAGGAGATGGAGGGCTGTTTCAGAAGGTTGCGATTTGGAACCAGTTCAAGTGACAGAACTCATGAGGCAGGCTTTCGGTGGGTACAGGCCACAGTATATGACTCCCAATGCCCAAGAGTGGGAGCAGTAGAAGAGGCAGGGTAATACGTTTTCCACCTGTAAAACATGATGTATACATGGAAAATTGGCTGTTATAAAATTATGCATAAAGATATGCTTGTAAAAAGTAGGCACAGCAGAAGAGAATGTCCATTTTTATGTGATCTGTGAATAGGTAATACCGGGGGATGTGGTTTGGCGAGAACTGAGTAGAATTGCATTTTATGCATGTATTTTATAAAGTATGTATGTACACATCCACATTAACACCTGTATGAGGAGCAGGCATATATTTCTGTCCGAGCATTGGTGCACTCTCAGGACTATTTAATACAGACAAAGATACTTACATAGCCTTTATAAAATAGATGCTTTTTTGCAAATTTAAGTGCTCTGTTATGATTTTAACTCCATAAAATCAATAATAGTTTTTATTTCAGATTTTAAAAGGGGGACCTTGAAAGCTAGCAGCAGCACAAAAAACCTTTCTAACCCTCAGCTAAAGCTTTTGCAGCCTGAAATGTGGAAGGCTGAATTTGTTGCCCTTCTCTGCAGATGGTCACTATGGATACGAAATGTTTTATTCTAAATAAATTGCCATTATTTTTGTTAGGCATGCTCCTGGGCTTGCTGGTTGGATTTCAGGGTGCTGGTTCAGTGATCTGTTCTCTGGCCCTGTGCTGCTTTTTGTGGTGGTTTCTGGATGCAGGATATTTGCACGCTCCAGTAATTGTCATTGAACTGGAGCAGATATTTACAGTTTCGGCACAGCTGGTCATAGTGACCTGACTCAGAGGCTTGTGGTTAACATCTCTGTGCAGGAGAAAAATTTGCCACTCTCCTTCCTATAAAACCAAACCAAATTGGCTAATATCATATCACAATCACATTTACATTTAAAAAAATATATAAAGGGCATGGTGAAATCCTAAATTACAACTATTTAGAAAAATAATTGTATTTTAAACATCAAAAAACATGAGTCAGCATTAAAACATTATGATCGGCATTTATTTTTAAATGCTGGATGTGGCATTTAAGTGTTTTTCCCCTAAGTTGCATTCACAAGTTATGTAACCTCATAGTTAGCTGCTAATTGGCATTAACAACCAATTATTCTGACACACTGCTGTAACTGTACGAATACAGCCCATTGATCTAATGTAAACCATAGCGAACCCTTCCTGGGGATATAGTGGTATATAAACCTTAAATTGATATTGAATTAGCAGTTCTATATATACCTGCCCCTAGCTGGGATTCTACAAATTGTGTATGCAGAATTTATAGCATGCAGCTGCAAGGGTGCATGGACCTGGGAAGGGGTATGGGTGGGTTAGGGGTGTGCCTAGCACTTGCACATGTGGGTTATGGAATACTATCAATTACACATCTAACTGACAGCAATTAGACTCAAGCATTTACACCAGCCATTAAGCAAGCATAAGTTCTCATGCCTAAAGTTAGGTGCATAACTGCAGACTTATGCTAGTATTCTGTAATGGCAGTTATAAGGAGAGGAACTAGGGGGATATGACATAATCGGAATGGTTATGTAAAGTGGTTTCCATCGGAAGCTGTTTTCAAGCCTGGCACTGCATTCATCTGGGGAGTGTAGCAGTACATTCAAATCTGAATGTTCCGGTGATAATTGAATGAATTGCAGGAGTTGGAACTGGCCATGGTCGGCATTGTAGGGCCATGTCCTACAACATAAATACTGCAAGTTGAACTTCCTCCATCGGAAACAAGTTGATTGTCTGCCTTTGATTGCTGATATAAACTTTGCAACATTGACTCTACTTGCGGCTTTATACATAGATAAATTTTATGTTGGCTGTTTGTTATATGAAGCAGGGTGATATATGCATTGTAGACTGTTAGTTCATACAGCAGTAATTAGCAAGATAGTAAATTAGTCATTTTTATAAACAAAATATGATCATAAGAAAAGTGCTGAGACTGGATGTATGTGAATGATTGACGGTGTGAGAGGTTTGGTAGGCAGAGTTCCTTTGGAGCCATTTTTGTGTATGAATGATAAATGTGCATTTGTTTTTCATTAAAGAAAATATTAATAAATTAAGTTGGAGTACTTTAGCATTATCTTGATGAAATAGTGTACTCTGAGTTTAATTAATTTCCCCTATTGGTAGTAGATAGTTATAGGGAGAGGCCAAAGAAAGCAATCCCCTAGAGTTTTTTTGCAGTTTTCTCAGCAACTGCTTTGAATTTCAACGAGAAATGTTATGTACTTATTTAGTCATCATACTTAACGGATTACTATTAAACGACAATTAGCTTAAGCTATGTTGATGTTACTGACATCTTTAGCGTTACTACCTAGCGATTTTTGGGTGTTAAAAATGTTCAAGCTAAAACACAGTAAAATAACATCCTCGGGGCACCACTAGGCGATTGGTTTTCCAGGATGTTCACAATGAATATGCATGAGATGGATTTGCATGCACTGCTTCCTTGATATGCAGATCTCTCTCATGCATAACCCTTGTGGATATCCTGAAAACCTGGCTGGCTGGGCGTGCCCTGAGGACTGGTTGAGAACCACTGGTCTAAGATCCAAGTTAATGTATATATTTCAGCTCCCTAGCAAACCAGACTTATTTGGAGTTCTGGAGGATTGGATTTGAAAACTTTATTATTATTATTATTATATATAACAAATAGCCAGGAGTTTTTAAAGAGAAATGTAAAGCATAAAGAATTTGAAGGGAAATACTGTTGCTGATATAAACATTTTAAAAAATTGCAATCTTATTTCATTAATCTTGACATCACACATTTATTAAAACAAAACTTAAATGGCCTCATGGCTATTGATGTGGTATGGGCAGGAGTGGTGCTTTGACAGTAACTCCAGCAATTGGGGGGGGGGGGGGGGAGTAAGGCCAGTGCCTGGTAGACTTTGATGGTCATTGTCCTGAAAATAACAAAGACAGATCAGGATCAACTTTGCATATTCATATTATATGGTATGTTTGCAGGGGAGAGGGAAAGACATCTTAAAGTTGAATTTAGTGAGTAAAATTTTTTAGTTGGTTTAATCATGAATTTATAAAGGATGTGTCTTCTGGGCAGACTGGATGGACCATGCAGATCTTTATCTGCCATTATGTACTCTGTCTTGTATGTTTGATAAAATACTGTTGTTCACGGGGCACTGTGTAATACCATTAAACTCCCTGTGCATTCCAGCTCAGAGAAGAGGGGTTGGTCCATCAGACATTCCTCCTCTGTTTTATTTCTTGCATGTCATTGTCCTGTGCAGCTGTCGGCTTGTAATACCCATTGGTAATTCTATTTTTCCTGCTCAGCCACATTAGCCTCGGTATATTCCACCCCCCCCCCCCCCCCCCCCACACACACACACACACACATTACTGAGACAGGGTTTTTAAAAAAAAAAAAGCTCTAATTTTATCTTCTCCTTCTGTTAGATGGGAAAGAAGACAGTGCGTATGGGAGTCAGTCCATGGAAGATGAGTTGTCCAAAGCATCAAAACCCAACTCACCACAAGTGCCAACATCACTAACCAAACTAAAGACTTCACCAGTTTCCAGCCCAGCAAAGTTACCCAACAGGTTTGCTTATTGGTAGAATCAGCAGAAACACTGAACTCGACAAACTGTACCTGCTAGTGGGGGGAAGGTGCAGCCCTCTACTGGACTTGGTGTTGTTACACAAGACTTGTCTAGGACTCCTTGGATGACCAAACTGACTTCTTCGTATGCCAGAGGACGCTACAGCTCTGTTAGCACCTACCATGCAATTGTTGGCATCACTCAGTCCTTCATACATGTGCCTTGGGCTGTGGAGAGAGTTGCTTTTGACCAGCCCTATGAAGAAAATTCTTACTGTAGCTATAAATTTTCTACATGCATCTAAAGGGGCAGAGAGGCATCCCACAAAAACTTGGCCCAAGTTTCATTCAAGCTCTTCCCTAAGGCTGAACATAATATGCAGACAATCTATCTTCCTGTATTTTTAATTAAGTATAATAATATTTTTTGTTTGTTTGCTCTTCCTTCTTTGTGCTGTGTTTTTGCATGTGTATTTTCTAAAAGAAGTCTGCTTTTATTATTTAATGATCTTCTATATCTGTTTTGATTTTGGAATAAATGTGTTTGGAAGGTGGTCATTCTTGGAACGAACCTAGGGCCAAATTTAATGGGTTCATTATGGCTGGGAGTTCTAGAACTAAATCATTGTGGGAAGTTGGAACAAGAGCTCCAAACACCTATACGTGGAAAGCCAAATCCCAAGGGTTTAATTTATAAAGAAAAAAGCCCAGTAGCTTCCACCTTTTTTTGTTTTTTTAGTTTTGGGGATGATAGCAAGTAAAAAGATCATCATGCTGAGGTTCACAAAGGCCATGGTTACAGCTATAAATGTCAATGTTAACAATTTAAGGGAAAAACATGCAATAACAGAAAATAACCCAATTCTTTGAAGGCTATAACAATTTCTTCCTACCAGTGTAATAATTATGCAGAAATAATACTGGACAACTACATGGAATTCCAAAGTGACAAAAGCTCCTTCAAATAAAGAAGGAAGCCATCTGGTCCCAAGGTTTATATCTCACCATTTTTGTGTATTGTTCATAACTGTCCAATATCACAACTGGCCACAATTCTGATAATTATAATACCATGGATGTTCTGCCTGGAGGCCTAAACCAATTGAACTTTCAGGCTGTCCACCATGAATATGTATGAGAGAGATTTTTGTACAATGGCAGTAGTACATGCAAACATCCAACTAGAAATTATTTTTATGTCTTAATATTTTTTAAATTGTATATTATTTTGCAAATAAAGACTCCACTGTCGATTTAGTATATCAGTGTCTACTTCATGTGCATGTACAAAACATCAAAAATTTATTTAAAAGCCCACACTGTGATATTGCTGTACCTGCTGTGTCAAAGCACTGCATCCTGGTTTTTTTTAAACAACATTTAAGCAATTGTCAAAAGTCTCCACCTTGCAAAACTGGAGTAAACATGGCTTCTGTTGAGCAGGAAATGCAGATATGGTCAAACAAATAACTACGGCAGGCACTGAAAAGCTCCTCTGTTCTTTCTTACAAATTTTAAAACAAGAGGAAGGAGGAGCTGGTGATGCTCTTGGACCTATCACATTGAAGAAATGCCCCAGTGCAGAGATGTAGACAGAAGTCCAATTTTGGAAGGCCCATGGATAGACTGGGGGTGTGTGGGTGGGGTGCAAGCATTTCCTCTCAGCTCTTCTCTCCACCTCCGGCTCATATCTTTGCTGGCGCGGATGTGGCAGCATCCGCATCTGAAGCACCCTGCTGTCTTCCTCACTGCTGAGGCAGCACAGGCAGGGTTTGGGCATCCCCACCAATCATTCTTTTGGTACTGCAATTTTGGAGGGGGCCTGAGTCCAAAGTTGGAGGGCCCAGACCCCCAAGGGCCCCACACCCCCATGGCTACAGCATTGTTCCAGTGACACCTGAAATTAACTAACACGCCTGTGTCACAGTTTTAAGTTCATGTGTGTGTGTTTCAGGGCTGACTCAGGGGTGGGTAGTGCTTTGTGGGAATTGTCAATGTGCCCCCCCCCCCCCCCCAGGCTGCTCCAGGCTGCTCCATGGGATGGTTTAGCAGAGAATGAGGTGCCTGCAAGCATTCCCTGCCTTCTTCCAGAGTACTTTGTGGCAGGAGAATGGATTTACTTTCCCTAGCTCACATGCATGCATGTTCTGTCCTTAGTTGTCTGGATGGAGTCCTCGCATCTTGACCACACAGCTCCGCCAGTTCTCGCAGAAGGGGGTTGGGGTAGTCTGGAGTACCCTGTTTCCTCTCCAGGTTGACGGGTGGGGGGGAGTTCTCTGTGGAAGGCTCCCTGATCTCATATGAGGGGAGGGGTGAGTCCTCAGGACTCTTGGTCATTCTTGGTGGTTTGGAGGCTTCCAATTGGCAGTGCTTCTTTGTCACACAGCACCCCAGGTGATTTTCCTGTTTGCCCTACCCTAAAGCTGCCAGTATTTGTATTTTGTTACTGTGAATGTTTCCCCACCATTTCCATGGCTGTGGAAGATGAAGCTCTACAGGTGGGTTACTAGCATATTTTTCAACTAACACTTTCTCTTGGGTTTCAGTCACAATTTGGCGTTATCCTGCACAGAGGAGTCTTAGCTTGAGCCCTCCTACTTTCTCCTGCTGCTCCCTACTTCACTTTCTTCACTCTCAATTGTCTTTTATCATGAACTTATCAGCCACCTACCCAACTCCCCATACCACAAACACTCCTCCTTCCTCTGTTCTTCACTGCCTGAGGACTCCTGCTTTCTCCTTCCCTACCCTCAGTTCCTCAACAAAAAAAATGGACTGCACCTCTTTGTTTCTCTCCATTCCATATCTTAAATAAACCTCCCCATTCTCAGAATCTGACTCCCTCTACTTGCAGGAGAAAACAGAAGTCCATGTGGTGTCAGTAGCTGACTCAGGGGCCAATGCAGAAAGCCACGGGGTAGAGCTGTGTGCCCATTGCTCAGTGCACAGCATCTACTACCAAAATTGACTACAAAGTAATCAGTGAGCATGCAAATTACTTCCACACTAAAACGCAGCAGTAATCCACAGCTCACTGAAAATGTCTCCCTTCCTATCAGTGCTTGAGAGGTGATTGGCTCACGCATTGACAGGAAGGGTGACATTTAAAGAAAACACAAGCCACTGTTCTGCATCTTTCCCAACAAATCTCTGGTAGTCAAACAGCCCCGCCCACTTCCCTTCCTCCCCTCGACTGCTGATGGTACTGTCCCAACATTTAATATGAAAGAGAAAAATGTATTTCTGGTAATCTAGCAGCACCTGATCTGGCCTGATTCCCCCTGCTCCCTGCCCCCAACTTAAAAGTCTCTGGTGTCTAGCAAAGCTCTTTACCCATCCAACATGACCCCCCCCCCCCCCCCACTTCCCTGACAAAAGAAAAATAGTAGCACCCCCCCCCCCCCCCAGGGTGCATTTTCAAAAGACGGGAGCAATGCCCACACACTCCTGCCTCCATGCCATCTTGGAAAATGGTGGCACCTGACCCCACAAAGTTTATCCTAGGAAGTGCTATTTGGGGTCTGCCAAATAAGGGAATTTTTTTGTTATTTGGTAGTATCCACCCAGGCAAGCACATAAGGAGAAATTTCCCTTATTTAACATACCAGCTCCGCTTGGTGAGTCCCATGAGGTACCACATGGGGTCGGGTGCTGTCATGTAGACATCCTACCTGCGTCTTTTAGGTACATCTTGTCTGTGGGGGGAGGTGCCAGAAGACTCCAGAGATTTTTTTAAAGTCAGGTGAGGAGGTTCATGTCAGTGGGGTTGAAGAGTGCCACTAAACACCAGGGATGTTGGGGCCTATGCGGAAAGCTATGTTGGCAGGGGATTTAGGTTGGTGGGAGGGGGGAGGCTTTTCTTAGCCTCCTATACTGCCTCAGATTTCAGGTGGTGTATGCTCACCTGGTAGACATCCACGCATAGCTATAAAAACTCTGTATTGCAGCAGATTAACTAAAAGCCTCCTTACTATACCTTTTAATATGCTGTGCACTGATGTCGATCACACAAGTTAACTTCACTGGTGAAACCATTTCTGCATCCTGTGGCTAGTAACAAACATGTAGACCATTCATTAATCATGTGGAGTGGAGGACTGGCCTAGTGGTTAGAGCACCAGTCTTGAAATCCAGAGTTGGCCAGTTGAAATCCCACTGCCGCTCCTTGTGATCTTGGGCAAGTCACATAACCCTCCATTGCCTCAGGTACAAACCTAGATTGTGAGCCCTCCTGGGACAGAGAAATATCCAGTGTACCTGAATGTAACTCACCTAGAGCTACTACTGAAAAAGGTGTGAGCAAAAACTAAATAATAAATAAATAATTGTGTTTCTGCCCGCAGTAACTTTCTGCGTTGGCTCTTCGGTTAAGGTGGCTGCCAGAGCTCCTTCACTACTGCTGCTCCTAACACCCAGAGTGAGTTGCAACTCTCAGTGCATGTTCTCCCTGTCTCACTCATTCTGAGGAAAAGAGGCTGTAAGGAGGAGATTGAGAAAGGGGGAAGAAGGGGAGTTACTATGTGCATTACTCAAAGTGAGGCCAGGCTATTCGTGCCCTACATGCTGCCCATTAATTCCCCCACTCTTTAGATTTGAGCAGTAGCTAGGAAGAGGCAGGGGTGGCCCTATAATTAGGCCAATTGAGGCAGGGGCCTCAGGCAGCACTTTTCCAGGAGTGGCATCTTCCAACTGGCTGGCCTACATGCCATCTCTCCCTCTCTGCAGAGCTTTCAGCTTCAACCACCGCTGTCCCCCTCCTCTGGCATCTCTCCATCCCCTTCATTCCAGGCTGGCATCACCCCCTTCCCTGAGTCTACCTTCCTTCTTTGCTTTCCAAAAGCGGTGGCGACAGCAGCAATTCACATATGCTGCCCTGCCACCAGCCCCTTTTCTCTACTGCAGCCCTGCTTTGTTTTTGTTTCTTCAGTGTTGCACTATATAATATTTGTTTGCATATAGTTTCTCTGTTGAGATCTGTAGCAGTCCCACCTATGCTATTTTACTTGTAGTAGGCGTTTTGGTATTTTAGGGCCCGGTGTAATATTTGTAGTGCTGCTTATTCATAGGTTGCTCCTGGGGGGGGTATTCTGCAGAACAATGCAGTGCAGAAGTCTGTAGAGGGCACAGAAGGCAGAGAATCTGCAGTGGCGTTCCTAGGGGGGGGGGGGTGCGGTCCGCCCCAGGTGCACGCCGCTGGGGGGGGTGCCGCGCACGCCTGTCCTTCGTTCCATGCTCCCTCTGCCCCGGAGCATGGAACAAACGAAGGACAGGCGGGCACGGCATCCCCCCAGCGACGTGCACCCGGGGGGGGTCGTTGGGGGGGTGTCCTTTCGCCAGAGGGGGTTGCGCTGCATCCGGGGGGGGGGGGCGCGCTGCACCCGGGGAACGGGGCGCATCGGCGATCCGCCCCGGGTGTCAGCCCCCCTAGGAACGCCACTGAGAATTTGTCAGGTTTCTGATCCCCCTCCCATTGCAGCACACACCCACAGACTGCTCATACACATCTCCCCTCCCCCAACCCAGCTTGCCCTGTCCTCTGGTTCATGTGCCATGAGGAAGAAACAAGCGGCTGTGCATCAGACCACTTCTGCTAGCCTGGGCCCAACTGCTGTACAGAGTCCCGCGTGGCTCAAATAAGCAGTGGGCCCAGGCCAGCAGAGGAGGAGGAAGGGGTCTGATGTGTAGCTGCTTGTTTCTTTCCTTATGCCACATTATCCTGGAGGAAAACACAGTAATGTGGAGTTAAGGAGAGAAAGAATAAAGAGAGGTAGGAGCTGGGGGCTAAAGGGAGAGAAAGAACCTAGGTGGCAGGGAATTCTGGGGAAAGGAAAAGGGTTCAAGCTAAATCATGGTGGGGAGGATGGAACCTGAAGCTAAGTTGGACTGAGAGAGCTGGGCAAGCTGGAGAGCGATATTACTGATGAAGGAAGAAGCTGGGGGTGCAGTTAGGTCTTATGATTGGGGAAATTCTACACAAAACAATTAAAAAGATGCAGAATTTTAAATACTGTGCACAGAACTTCCAAAGGTTTTGTGCAGAATTTTTCATTTTGTACCAAATTCCCCCAGGAGTAATAGACAGGGTTCTTGCTGTTTGAATCATAGCATTAGTGCTATTGGTGTATCATGACATGTTCACTAAATGTATGTTGAGTTTGGATTTTCCTTAGGTTTTGCATTTCACAATGTGCCCAGTCAAGAGATTTATGTTACTGTTACTCCAGTGACATAGTAATCAGAATAATTGTATTGTGATTTCCATGGAGAAAGATCCTAGTTATGGTGTTCACTCGTTGGGGGGAGGTTAGACTTTTGTGGCTGCAGAGCATAGTTACATTTAACCTATAAGAACTGCTATTTTGCGAGGGTCATATATGCAGTGTGTCACGTAAGAGCATTGTCCATCTGGTGTGAACTAACTGAAAAAAGGTTGAGAATCAGTCCCACAGAATACAGCATTTAGAAAGTAAAACCTGCAGATATTTCCAAATTTATAGCCCAGATGTACTGATAGAAAATTCTCACTTATTGCCTTTAGTCATTGTGGTGGTGATCAGGGCCGCTGAGAGCCTGAGCCAGGCCTGGGGCAGGGCCGCCGCTGCTGCCACCCCCCGCCCACCACAGCTGTAACTACCTTGGCTGGCGGGGATCTGAAGGCCCTGCCAGCAAAAGAGGTATTCCTCCAGTGCTGCTCTTCTTCACTCTGCCGCATGGCCTTCCCCTGTGGCTGCTTTTTCTCTCACGTCGCACATGCTCAGTTTCAAAACCCCCGCCAGCCAAACCAGAGGCTCTGGCCCGAAGACCAGCCTCCAAGAGGGGCCCGGCACTGAAGTTTTCTCTCTCCTGCGCCTATCGGGACGCAATCACCTGGGTCCCGTCAAGAGCAGGAGAGAAAGACCCCAGCACCAGGCCCCCTTTAGAGGCCTGGGCCTGCCCCCCCCCCCCCCCCCCCCCCCCCCGCTCGGCAGCCCTGGTGGTGATAGTGAATGTTGCTCTTTGGAATGTGCCACCATTTTCATATTGTTGTGGTGCACCAGCCTCTTTTGGTTCCACAAAAACTTGTGCCAGCTACTTCTTTCTACTACTTGCTTGGGCTGGCACCACGAAATCAGCTATAGAGTGGGTAGCTTCTTTCTTTGGTCCAGCTGCTCTGGCTGGTAGCACCACACAGCTGTTAATAGAATCTAATTTGTTTCATGTGCAGCACAGGACATATTTGTTCTATACTGGAAAGATATTGTTGGGCGGGGGAGAAGAAAAATAGAGGAGGTAAAAGGAGGAACGGGAACCTGACTAAGAGGTAAAATATAAGACAGGGTCTGGATGTGGTGGGGGGGGGGGGGGTAGATGAATAAGAGGGAGATGATGAGAGGCAGATATTGATGAGGTCTGGGAGGCAATGAATACAGAGGCTGAAAATGGGCTAGAAAGTGAATGAAATTCAGGGAATAGGAGTCTGGAGAAAGAATAAGAGGGGTGGGGATGGAAGGAGAAGGGAGAAAAGTGTAGGAAGTAGAAAGCTGATAAGTAGGTGAAAGAGGAGACTGAGAATTGTGGGGAGAAGGAGGGATGAAATCTAGTTATAGGATCATAAAAGGCAGATGAGAGAAATGGAGACAAAAATGAAACAGAAGGATCAGTGTCAGAGTCAGGCATTATGAAGAAGACAGGACAGTGAAAAAAACTGAAAATGCAAATAAGATTCTGGAAAGGGACTCGGAGAAAAGCAACAAAAGAGGTAGTGAAGAGAGACCAGGACCAACCCAATTCAAACAATGAAATGGTCAGAAAACATGGATTCAAACAAATGTATTTTTGGTATTTAGAAAAATATAACATCAGCTCTGAAAATGTGCACTTCTTGTATTTTGTTCTATGCTGAAGGAAATGCATCTCTGTTTCTCTGGGATTTCAATACTCAAAGTCTGGTGTGTGTGTGTGTGGGGGGGGGGGGGGGGGGTTCCGTTTCATTTTCTGTCTACATTATGTTTCTGTGTTTTCCTTGTGTAACAGGGATGAGGGATTCAGTTGATATGTAGGTTCTGTATAGGAATCTGTAGCGGTCAGTCTTTTCCAGCTGGAAAAGAGCCTGTCACCCCCTATGCTTTAAGACCCGCACCCACGATCCCCTGGAGGTTTGCTGGTGTTCTAGAACATTTGCAATGCTAACTTTTCATTGGTAGGGTTAGTGCAGTTTGAGTCCTTTATTTGATGGTAAGCTTCTGAATGTCTATTTGCAAAGTTTTGTCTTACATCACACAGTGATAACAACACAGAGTTTGCATGTCAAGTTGTAAAATGAAACATTCTATTTTTGCTCTGTAGCTCTTGTTGGGAGAGTTTTATTGGTTGATCTGTGAATGAATAATTATGCTCTATGTAATTTACATACAATTAACTTCTCTGGGAGTAATTGTGCTCCTCATCCCAGGCCTCAGAGGTGTGCAGCTGGATCCTGGAGGCTGCCAGCGCCAGAGGGCTCAACCCTGGTGGGATTTATCTTTTGTGTGTGGTTTGACTCCATTAGACTGTTCAACTTTGGTTTCATGTGAATATATACAGTGGGGGAAATAAGTATTTGATCCCTTGCTGATTTTGTAAGTTTGCCCACTGACAAAGACATGAGCAGCCCATAATTGAAGGGTAGGTTATTGGTAACAGTGAGAGATAGCACATCACAAATTAAATCCGGAAAATCACATTGTGGAAAGTATATGAATTTATTTGCATTCTGCAGAGGGAAATAAGTATTTGATCCCCCACCAACCAGTAAGAGATCTGGCCCCTACAGACCAGGTAGATGCTCCAAATCAACTCGTTACCTGCATGACAGACAGCTGTCGGCAATGGTCACCTGTATGAAAGACACCTGTCCACAGACTCAGTGAATCAGTCAGACTCTAACCTCTACAAAATGGCCAAGAGCAAGGAGCTGTCTAAGGATGTCAGGGACAAGATCATACACCTGCACAAGGCTGGAATGGGCTACAAAACCATCAGTAAGACGCTGGGCGAGAAGGAGACAACTGTTGGTGCCATAGTAAGAAAATGGAAGAAGTACAAAATGACTGTCAATCGACAAAGATCTGGGGCTCCACGCAAAATCTCACCTCGTGGGGTATCCTTGATCATGAGGAAGGTTAGAAATCAGCCTACAACTACAAGGGGGGAACTTGTCAATGATCTCAAGGCAGCTGGGACCACTGTCACCACGAAAACCATTGGTAACACATTACGACATAACGGATTGCAATCCTGCAGTGCCCGCAAGGTCCCCCTGCTCCGGAAGGCACATGTGACGGCCCGTCTGAAGTTTGCCAGTGAACACCTGGATGATGCCGAGAGTGATTGGGAGAAGGTGCTGTGGTCAGATGAGACAAAAATTGAGCTCTTTGGCATGAACTCAACTCGCCGTGTTTGGAGGAAGAGAAATGCTGCCTATGACCCAAAGAACACCGTCCCCACTGTCAAGCATGGAGGTGGAAATGTTATGTTTTGGGGATGTTTCTCTGCTAAGGGCACAGGACTACTTCACCGCATCAATGGGAGAATAGATGGGGCCATGTACCGTACAATTCTGAGTGACAACCTCCTTCCCTCCACCAGGGCCTTAAAAATGGGTCGTGGCTGGGTCTTCCAGCACGACAATGACCCAAAACATACAGCCAAGGCAACAAAGGAGTGGCTCAGGAAGAAGCACATTAGGGTCATGGAGTGGCCTAGCCAGTCACCAGACCTTAATCCCATTGAAAACTTATGGAGGGAGCTGAAGATGCGAGTTGCCAAGCGACAGCCCAGAACTCTTAATGATTTAGAGATGATCTGCAAAGAGGAGTGGACCAAAATTCCTCCTGACATGTGTGCAAACCTCATCATCAACTACAGAAGACGTCTGACCGCTGTGCTTGCCAACAAGGGTTTTGCCACCAAGTATTAGGTCTTGTTTGCCAGAGGGATTAAATACTTATTTCCCTCTGCAGAATGCAAATAAATTCATATACTTTCCACAATGTGATTTTCCGGATTTAATTTGTGATGTGCTATCTCTCACTGTTACCAATAACCTACCCTTCAATTATGGGCTGCTCATGTCTTTGTCAGTGGGCAAACTTACAAAATCAGCAAGGGATCAAATACTTATTTCCCCCACTGTATTTATATGGTTTATGTATTTTCATGATTTTGTAATAAATTTATTCCGATTGTAGCTCTGAGGAAGGAGTTTTTTGGGGGGGAGGGAGGGATCAGGATGCCAGGGGCACCATCTCATCCCTCGTCTCAGGCAGCAGGTTGTCTTGGAATGCCCCTGCACTGGTCTATGAAGTGCTAACAACCACATTATCATTTTTGCTGCTACAGACTGGGGATAGGCAGTTCTTAACAACCGAGGAAATGTCAAGGACTGAGGAAATGTCTTCTGTTTCCTGTCATTGGCAAATAAAAGCAGGCAGGGTTTCATTTCCCAATAAGTGGTTTGCATATGACAGCCTCCTCCCCCACCCTGTGATCCAAATCCCCCCTTCTGGTCTCCCTCCCCACAGCCATCCTTCAAACCCCCTCGCAATGGGACCCCCCAACACACATATTCCTTATAGACCCCTGGGCTTACTTCAATCCTTGGTAGTCCTGCAGAGGATTGTTGGGGCTGGAACAATAGCCATTTGCTCCTGCTGCGGCTGTATCCAATATGGCGGCGATGACCTTTTGTATTGCAAGACTAGGAGGAAATGTCACAGCCACCATATGGAATACAGCCACAGCCATGGGCAGGACCAAATGGCATTGCTCCTGCCCCAGAGCTCCCCCGCTGGACCATTATACCTTGAGGAAGACCCAGGGGGCTTATGGGGAGTTGGGGGGGCACTACAAGAAAAAGAGAGGTGGGAGAGAAGGGGCCACTGCAAGGAGGAAAGGCCAGAATTGGAGGGGGGCTTGGGTCATAGGGTGGGGGCCAGAAATTTTTCATTTTTTTTACCTCTGTCCCTTCACAACAAAAAGGAAGTTCCTGTAAACAATACAGAAAATGTCACAAAATGAAAATTTCAGGCCAACCATCCCTACTACGGACTAACACAGTTACACCTTTGGAAACACTTTTGGGTCAATATTCAGCAATGGCAGAATGCTTTTTTTTTTTTTTTTCCTAATGCTGGCTGTTGTGTTCAAAAAAATACATGTATAGTTAGTGCCTCTGCTATTCAGCACTGAATATATGTGGCCAGCGTTCAGCACCAAGTACAATATTCGGTTGCTAGGGGAACAATTCTACAGCTGGGCACTTTCATTAGGCACCCTGAGGATGCACAGCGGGAGCCCATTCTAGGATGGCACCTGGGCACCCCGATTCCATTCTAGAATACTAGCATAACCCAGTATCAGAGCACCTAACATTTATGCACCTTCTAAGTGTGTAACTTGGAGCCCCACTCATGTTCTGCCCATGTTTATTGCTCCCTTATGTTACAGAATAAAGTCCACCCCCTGCTGGCACTTTTGCGATAAATGTATACTTATGCATGTAAGTGCTAATATTTTCAAATAACAATAATCATTTACCAATGAATCTCCCTCCCCTCCAATGTTTTCCCTGCCTCCAGAGCGCACTTACCACAGAGAGAATAAAGCAGGTCTGATGCATTTACTCAACAGCATGGTTTTAATCCAACAAGGTATGGGAACAGCTGTACAAAGAGCTCTTCACCACTTCTCAGATAAGAAAGACAGCTGTTCCGTGAGAATTACAAAGGCAAGGAGGTAAGCACACAATTGTTAAAAAAAAAATAAAAATAACATTCCCAGAATGAACAAATGAATGCAGAAGTGCCATCCTTTTGGAAAACAGAAGCCAGGCAAGGAGTGTGGGCAGACTCACTGCAGGAGTTAAATGGATAACTCCTATCTTGCTAGATGAACAATAATCATGTGAAGAGCGCTGTGTTGCCATTCTGGGGTGCTGGGCTATGGTTCAAGAAAGTGGCCAACAACTCCTGCACAGTTTACACAGCTTTTACACAACGTGTTAATAGACGCTGTGCTGGCCAAGGAGTACGGAAAGGACTTGGGCAACCAATCCAGCCGGGACACTAAAAGCTGAATAGATAAAAATCTTTATTGCCAATGACCAGATATAAAAGACTCGACATGATTCTGTGTTTCGGCGTCACAGGAGTCAATGTATCTGTGTCAATTGTGGATATATTTTCAGTTGTGCAATATTGTAGCTCGAAAGCTACCTTTGCTAAATCGTCCAACACCTCAAAAAAGCACAGCACAAGGAATATCGCTTAAAGCACGGGAAAGCAGAGAGGAAAAAGTTATATTTTATAAGGAATGTTTCTTGGTGTGTTTGGCGTTTCTAATAGATGCTGTGCTCCATTTAACTGTGAACAAGGTTTCTAAGGTGTATCTAATTTTCTGGTTGTTTTTTTTAATCCACATAACCTTTGAGCCAATTATGTGCTGCTATTAATTGGACACGATTGATTTCTGGAACTTTCTACATGATTTGTAAGGCATGAATGGGGATTATAGAGCTCCTGTAGAATGAAGAGCCCTTACTGCACTTGTGCTGTACCTGTCAAGCTAGAATACAGACAGGAAGAATTGTCTGGAATTGGGGGGGGTGGGGTGAATGAGAAAGAGGTGAAGAACCCTTTTGTCACCGTTAAAAATGCCAGAAGGAAAGAAGACACATATACATGCCTTCTGCCCACAATTTAATTGTGAGCTCAGTGCAATTCTAAGTTTATGTGAATGATAAAAGCCTATAGCAAAACTCCCGCCTCTCACAAATAGAGGGATGAGGACAAAGAGATAACCTTTCAAATAATGGCAAGACTCACTGCTTCCTCTCTCAGGATCACAGAAATCTATTTGTCTGCCTCTGTGTTTCCTCTCTCGTTTAAGAAAGTGTTTAAGCAAAGTGCAGTCTTCATTTTAAATTAAGTTTTTGTGATTTTCATGTTATTCACACATGAATGTTTCTGCGCACATACATTGATTGTATGTATGTTAATTTAGAGGTATATGCACATGTAAGCAATTGGTTTGCACAAAAAGGTTTTTGGCACCCAAACTGAATACTCACCAATGCAGTGATTCCCAAACCTGTGCTGGGGGTCCCCAGCCAGTCAGTTTTTTTTAAGGATATCCACAATGAATATTCACGCGAGAGGTTTGCATGCAGTAGAGGCGATGTATGCAAATCTCTCTCATGAATATTCATTGTGTATATCCTGAAAACCTGATGGCTGGGAAGCCCCCAAGTTAGGTTTGGAAACCACTGCACCATTGAATGCACACCCCTGCTACACAGTTTTAACCTTCACTCCCCTAGCTGCTCTGTACCCATCAAAGAAAACAGAGCAGGATCTTTGCCAGCCAAATAACCAGATTGTTTTCATGCCTGAGGCTCAGCCTGTTTTCTCTATTCCCTCCCCCCCCCCCCCCCCACATTGTCCCTGCCATCCTGCAACCTCGCCTCCTTTCCTCTCTAAGAGAGTTGCACGGGAACGGGGTTAGCAGGAATCCCATGGTTACTGCAGGGATAGGGTTACCATATGTCTGGGTTTTCAAGGGCATGTCCTCTTTTTGAGGGCACTGCAGGCCCTCTGGGTGGGTTTTGCCAGCCTGCCCGTTTGTCCAGGTTTGCACGTAGGCTGGCTTGCGGACGGGCAGTCTGCCTGGCTAGGCTAGCTAGCATGCGGGCCTCAGGGTGCCCTCCCCTCACATACCTTATCATGCCCTGGTGGTCTAATGGCCTCTTTGGGGCAGGAAAAAAACCCTCTTTCCTGCCTGGCATTGCCGCTAACTGCTCGCTGTCGGTTCTGCTTCAAAATGGCTGCCAAAACTTCAAGCGATGGCGTCCCAATGAGGCCACTGCTTGAAGTCTCAGCAGCCATTTTGAAGCAGTGCTGGCAGCGAGCGGTCAGCAGCAGCACTGGGCAGGAAAGAGGGGGTTCTTTCCTGCCCCAAAGAGGCCACTTGACCACCAGGGCACGATAATGTACAGGAGGGTAGGGGATGTGAATGGAGTCATGTGAGTGGAGGGAGGGAGCTGTAAAAAATGGTGGGTGGAGGGAGGCTGGAAAAAAGATTGGGGAGGGGACATACATGGGGGGAGGGAAAAGAGGGAAATACATAGAGGATGGAGAGGAGAGGAGGATATCCTGCTCATGGATGGGAGGGAAAAGAAAGGGAAACATGCATGTTCATCAAATGTACATTTCTAAGCATTTCATGAGCATGTCATGTACATCTTTTCATTTTGTATTTAGCAGAGTACAGAAGAAAATGCATTTCTGTTACTTTACCAGTATTTTCACCGTTTACAGAATTTGGCTTTCTTGGGGGGGGGGGGGGGGGGGTCAAGATGACACTGCGGTGCAGGGGTGGGGTAGGGGTGTGGCAGAGGGGCAGTGTAGGAGGTATGGTGGAAGCGAGGCTGAATTTTATTTTGTGTATTCTTTTTTGTCATAGCAAATAGAGTAACCCTATGCAGGGATCCCCTCCAGGTCCGTGGGGATGGACCCTGGTCCGGAAGCGTGCAGAAAAAAAGAGTAGGTGGGGATCTTTCCTGCCCTGAAGAGGCCAGTAAACCACCAGGGTCCATCGAGGTATATTTGGGGAAGGCACCCTGACTCAGTGCTGGAACAGAAGGGAGGGGATGACAGGGGAGGGGAGGTGGATGGATGGAGTTGTCGATGGGTGGGAGGGAGCTGTAAAAATGATGGATAGAGTGTGGGTTCAGGGATGGAAAAAGATTGGTAAGGGGGATTTACACAGAAGAGGGAAGGGAAATGGGGAAATAAAGCATATGGGATAGAGGGGGACATACTGCTCACAGATTTGCTTTTTTGAAAATGTACATATTTTTTTAATTTTGTATTTAGAAGAGTACAGAAGAAAATGCATTTATGTTACTTTTACCAGTATTTTCACTGCTTATAAAATCTGGCTTTCTTGGGAGGGAGGGTCAAGGTGACTGTGCAGTGGGGTGCAATGTGTTGCGGCAGGACTGGGTGGGCCAGGGGTAGGGATGGAGGAGATTACTTGTGGTGGGGACAGGTCAGATTCCCACAGGAATGGATTGCATTTCTGTCCCCGTGCAACTCTCTACTCCCTATCATACAGAACTTTCCCTTAAGTTTTGGAATTTTAGATGTTATTACTTGTGTTTTCCAAATCCAGGTTCAAGGTGCATTACAGATTCAAGTACACAAATTATTTCCCTGTCCAACTGGACTTACAATCTAAGCTGAACCTGAGGGAATGAAGATGAAATGACTTGCCCAAGGTCAGAAGGAGTGTCAGTTTGAGAAATAGGACTTGAACCCTGGCTTCCCTGGTTCTCAGCCTACTAGGGAGGTGGCAAAAGCAAGGAGGGAGCTGGAGCCTTGCGCCACTTCTGAGTCGTGCCTGATTCCCCCTCCCCTGTCTGTCTCATTGATCTCTTTGCCAGATTTCCAGTATCTAACGTACAAATCATATACAATAACATACAGCAAAATCATTATATTAATAAATACAGGTTTCAACCCAATGAAAACAAAAAAACATTAAATATATTTATAAAGACATTCAATGTGTGAACTCAATGCTCACTGATGCAAAAGTCGGTGTGAGGGGATCTCGGGGAGGCTTTAGTGGGCTAAGTGCTTTTCTCTACCTCCACCCCTCAAGCTAAAAAATGAAAGAAAAAACAACCTGCATAAGACAGTAATTATATTTCAGCTAGGCTGGTGTGTCTTTTCACCACTTTCATTCCTGCCCTCATGTCTCCCCATCTTTTTCCCATGAAGTATTTCACATGCTCCCATAGAAAGATATGCCACTGGAAAAAAACCTTGCCCCCCCCCCCCCCCCCCCGCTGACCCCTCAGCATGCATACAGGATCAGCCAGTGGCGACTCACATTTCCTGTCACTGTAAATATTACTTAATATCTTCACTTTCCTGATCTCAGCATGCACAGCATTGAACAAAGTGTATGGCAGAAGCCTGCTACAGTTGAGATCCCAGTTTCACTCCCCCATCCCCATATGCCACACAACCTACAGTAAATTACCCTCCCTTTGATTAAATAAAACTGTTAGTTGCTTGTGAGAAAGATTTTGTAATTGGATGAATTAGCAACACTTGTAGAGCATCATGCACTACATAAAAGGGGTCTATTAACCCTTTATCGGGGATTATGCTCCTCCCACTGGAGAAGACATTGGTGTTAGAAAAATTGGTGAGTGGATTTAACCATTTGATTATGTTTCCACCCCCACTGTAACAGGTTTTTTTTTATTTTTTCCTATTGTGTTATTTAGAAGAGGGGTTCGCAGAGTTTCCCCCTTTTCAGCCTTCAAAATTTTATGGACCCCCACATGGTTCTCTAATTTTTACATGCATTTATATGGCATATATGAAAAACATATTCATATAACAAAGACATAATGAAATGCGCAGCAGAACAATTCAGGACAAAGTGAGTGGCTGAGAGAGAAACTGCTAGAGCCATGGTGGAGACTGGCGGGAAGAAGGGGAATTAAGGGTGTGCTGCTCAGAATGGGATTGGAGATTGAGGGAGCTGAAAACTAGGTTGTGTGTGTGTGTGGGGGGGGGGGGGGTGAGGTTGGGACACTAGAGAGAAACTGCTAGGGACAGAGTGGAGGATGATAAGAGTGTGCTGGTGACGGGAGGGGGGAGGTGAAGTCTCGCAATGGTGCACACTAGGCTTCAGCATATCTACTACTGGATTTGTTGCATTGGCTACCTGTACAAGCCCAATCACAATTCAAGATACTATGCATGACATTAAGAATTATTTATGATGATGCTCCTAGATTTCTGGCTCAGAATTTAGTGCCCTATGCTCCAAAATGTAATCTGCATCTAGTTAGGGGTGCTTACTGGAAGTCCCATTACTGCACATCTTCAGTGCACACAATGGAAGCCTACAGCATTCTTAACAGCGGAGCCTATCTTCTTCCCTCTTCAGCCTAGCCCTCGGGCATAGGATGTGTGGGGGTTGCCCTTGACCTCCTTCAGACCCTGTGCTAAGAGAACAAGGTACTCTGGTGTTACATATAGAAAATCATGTTCAGGCTGTTGTACATTGCTGCCACATCCTACAGAGTTGCCATCCATGAAATCTGCATGGGATGATGGATGGATAGACTAGCCTACTTAGGCCCCCTCGGTGGGTACTTGCCAGTTGACTGTGCTCAATGGACAGACTTTCTGGCTTCCCTTTATCATGTCTGTCAGTTTGTTCTTCTGACTCTCCAACCATACATTCACATGACACCTGATACATATATACATACATGGACAGTGATGATCACAAAACGTATGTCCAATGGTGAAATGTGCCTATCAATACTTTAATGGGCCTTTAACACCAGTTTCTAGCTGCTGATAATATTTGGGTCAAACGTTATGATAGTTTGGATTTTAGAAGTCTTATTCATAATTTCCATTTTGAAATTCTGGCGTTCAGATTTGTATATCACACACACGTAAAAACCCATTACAAAAAGTTGCTGTTTACAAATGGAGATGCACATACATAGAGATTTCAAGAGAGTGCTTGGGCTTGTGTGGAAATAAATCGTGTAATCCTCATCTTACAAAGGAAATACACATTTATAGGGAAAAATATCCACATCTGGTTTTATACCTGCTCAATCATACATATAGGATTTGAAAAATGGTTATACATTCTGAAGGTTCTACCTTTTCTTTTGCTTAAGAAAGATTTGATGCAAATTCATCAGCTTATGTCTGAGTTCTGTTGGAGGAGAAAGAAGCCAACAATGCATACACAGCTTCTCTGGAGATATGGCGGAATGGGGCTTCCAGATCTCAAAGTTTACAGCATCTACATGACTGACTGATGGAGAGATCAGTATACGCTTGTTCTGAATATGAATGAGCATTGCTGGCCCCCTGGAATATGCAGTATTTATTATATAACCCCACCTAGAGTTCTCTCATCCTCTCAAAGCCACAACCTTATCTTGGGTCCTTTGCAAGAGCTGTGGAGAGCCTTGCTTAAGCTTTGCGTCCAGGACCCTGAGGTATTGGATCAACTCCTTCTTTTGGGAAATATGGATTTGTTTGCTGGAGAGGGAGAATGGGGGTCTTTCTTCATTGGCTGACAGAAAATTCTGTTAGCTCATCTATTAGACACAGAAGCCCATGCAGTGTTACAAAGATTAAGTGGATCTAGGGATTATACAATGCTGAAGGGACGATGGGAACAAGATTAGGGGTTGTCATTGGCGACTTGGGATGTGGAGGGTAGTGATTGCCAATATAGACTACACAGAGCCTATTTTACACAATCACAAATGTAAAGAGCTGGGAAGTTACACACAGCGTTCTGTGTGTTAAGTGTAACCAATGCCATAATAATTTCTTTCATTCTTTTTAGGAATGTTCCTTAGACTTTCTGGATAAACATAGGAGAATTTCTCACATTTATTATAGCGCAACCCCTTAGGATGCACCCCAAGACTCATCTATTAGACATGATGGCTGCCTTTGACATACAAGGCAGGAGGAAGAAACTTTTTGTGTGTAAAGCGCTTCTTGTTGGGTGTAAATATATTTTACAACATTGGGTATCGAGGTATTCTTCTCACTACTGCGAATGGAGAAACAAATTGCATTCCCTTTGATTATGGGAGGCCTGGTCGGCGCATCTTAAGCCTTGCTGCTGGAAACATTTTCTTGCTATTTGGAGTCCTTATACTGATTCTCTCTCTCCTAGAGTGAGGAATTTAGTGTTAAGTCAAGGATGATTATTATATTTACCCTGCTCTGTCCTCTGTTGGGAGTTGGGGGGGGGGGGGGGGAGAGGGCAGGGAATTTAGGCTGTGGGTTAGGGGTATAGGGTTTTTTATTTTTGGGGGGTAGTATTGTTAATAACTTTAGTTTCTTAGTGACAAAGGGATATAAGAGTCCAATTGCCTTGTTGCTATCCTTGTTTGGATGTTTCATGTCGGCAGTAGAAGTGTGACATAGGGAGGGAGTGGTTTACTGTGTTGGGGGGGGGGGGGGTAATGAAAAAGGGAGGATTGACAGGGGTTTGGGTTAGTTTGATAGTGGGGACATTACTAATGTACTAATTAGTGATGTGAGCATTTCGATGATTTCTTGCAATAATAGTGTGTTTAACTTGCAGCTTTACAATGTTGGGAGCAAGCTGTGGGGTGGGTAATTTAGTATCGAGGTCTAGTGTGTGTTATATACATTTCTATTCATTGTACAATGAGTTGATTATACTCAGTAATTTTTATTGAGCGTTTCTGCACTGATCACTAATAAAAACTGTTTTGTTTTGTTTTTTTGAGGGGGGGGAACCAACCTTGAATGAAAGTTATGTAACCTGTTCTTAAAAGCCTCTGATGACTGAGATCCCACCTTCTCCCTACGTAACTTGTTTCCCTGCTTAATAATCAATGCAACTGACACCTCTTCCTAATGTCTACCCTAAATCCTGCTGTGATTTAAGATCATAATAACTTGCTCCAATCCCAGTGGACAGAACAACTGATTATCATTGTCTTTAGAGTCACCCTTTACATATATAGACAAAGGCTTTTCTGTATTATATCATCTCTCAATCTTTCATTTGCTAGGCTAAATAAATGTTTTCAACTTTTCTTCACAGATACCAATTTTATTGCTTTTTGCTGGATTTCCTCCAGAATCTCCACATGTTTCTGGAAGTTGGAGCCCATAAAAGAACACCATACTCTTGACAATGGCCTTCAAAATGTGGGCAAGTTTTGCTCAGTGGACTATAGTGTTCTTGATGTGGTTTCTGTGTCTGCACACTAGCACAAACTAAAATTACTGGATCCTGAAGGGCAATTCTATAACTTGGTGCCCAATGTGTGTTATACAATAATAGCACTTATGAGCATCAGAGGCACCAAAAATTGACAGGTGTGTAAGTGCTAGGCGCTATTCTATAATGTGCACAACAATATTTATTTATTGGGATTTATTAACCATCTTTATGAAGAGATTCACCCAAAGTTGCTTAGTGGGGAGTACACATGGGTGGAGCATGGGCAGACCATGAGTATGTCACCAATGACGTATGCAATTTATAGAATACTATTAATTGTGAGCCTTGCATGGTGCATTTTGGTGAACGCCACCATTGACCTGTCTTAAGTTGGCATGCCTATATTTTGACATGCCAATGCAGCTTTGAGCTATTGACAGCTTAGGCGCACCATGAGGCAGTGACAGAATTGGTGCCATGTGCCCCTACTGTGCGCTTACAACTTGATGCTAAGTTAGAGAATTGCCTCCCTTGAGTCTCCTTGAGATAAGTGAATCTGAAGCACAAGAAGCTATTTCATAGAGAATGGTTGTGCGAGGGGAAGTGAACAACAGAAACCTGGAAATTTTCATAAATAATTAGCATCTGGTAGGATGACGTTTGTGCATTACCACTGTTGTACATGAAATTTCACCCAGAACAGAACATCTGCCCAGAATCATAATATGTAGGTGGAAAAATGAGTCTGAACTCCCCTTTACCTAACAATTTCTTCCATTTCATGGTCAGAGAAATACTTTTAGGAAACAAGGCTTTTGGGCTCACAGTGTGCCCTTATCTGGTCCTTACTGGCTGCTTTTTACTTCTTCATGGTCCTCCAAAACTGAAAAATACCCTGGAGTCAAACTGAACAAATTCCACAGTCCTTAGTTTTCTGATGTTTCAAAACACCAAGAACTGCATTTTTTATGGCTTGAATTCCCTAGGTTTGGGAACACTACACCTTCCAACAGCTATGGGTCCTCAGCAGATTTATATACCAGAGTTAAGAGGATCTATACTGGTCCCGCTCTTTCTCCATCACTTAAGTCTCACAAAATCCCACTTGGAGCCATGGAGTTTGTTGGATTCAGCCAGCCAGGCCCAGTCTCCTGGACAGGAGCAATTAGGAATGCAGACCAGGGCCTAATCTTAGTCCTGCCCTCTCTCCACCTACTACTTTTGCTGCACCTGAGAGATTTCTGTCCGTAGTGTGCCAGTTATAAGATCCAGTGTTAAAAAACCATCACAGGAGACACTGCCCTAATCCCGAGCATCAAAATCTACAAAACAAAATTTTTTTTGGATCAAGTAGTAAAAGTGCAAAAATATGTCAGCAAAAAGGATGCAAACCAGTAAGAAAACTGAGTGGAAACGGCAGCAGCTCAGCAAGAGCCGGCCTCGTTTCCTAAGCCCTTGGCAGGGCCTTGTCTGTTCACTTTATTTCATCACCATTGAATGAGAATTCTGCACCTGTCCCAAGAGGCCTGCTACCTTACCTATAAAATTCTAATATAAATTCTGTACATTTTTTTTTCAGCGGGAGAGGAGCATTTCCAGATCCTTGGGAAGATCATGGGGTCAATAAAGTCTCTGTGTATGTGGCTCAGAATTCTTTTTAAAAAGTGAGTGTCTGAATTAGATTTTTTTCATTCAGTAGCTCCTCCTCAGCATCTCTATGTTGGGATCCAGGAAAAGTTACAAAGAATGCTTCACTTGGCAAGAAATCCCATATATGGAGAGGACACAGAAGCTGTTTGCCATCTCTCTTCCTCAACACTTGCTGTAGATCCATTCCAACCAGAGGACCAAGACAGAGGACAATGGACATCTCTGAATGGATTACACACCCTCACCCAAACTCCCTGGTTCCCTTCAGTTCATGTCCAGAGAAGTGTTTTTAAATCATGCTAGTTCTTCCTGGCACAGGTCTGGATCCCCATAAGGAAGTCAGGAGGTGCTAAAAGCAGAAATGGTGACATTCTTGGGAAAAGATTTAAGATTTCTGAATAGCGCTGCTGTGGGATGGTCTACAGCTGCTCCCCCTCTCTGAGACATGGCGCTTTACTTTTGTGGAGGAAGTGGCCGGATCCTGGCTTAGGGAAGGACTGGAACGAGACTTCTTCGGCCCATCCTCATCACTCTCCTCAGAATCAAAGAGATTCCTTTCAAATGCTTCAAAGTCCTCGGTGCCTGCTTTCAGCTTGGCTCGCAGGAGTATGGCGTATGTACCATACCGAGACTTCTAAAAGGGTGAGAGAAGAAGAACATGGAAAAGGATTCAAGCAAAACTGAAGTGAAAAAGGACAAAGCAACTCATTAACTGAAGAAAAGGGTGAAGTCTACATCAGTTGTGATTCCTAAGCTATGTGAGAGAGAAGGAGGAATAAAAAGAAGGAAGTGAAACAATAGATATCTGACAGATACTATACAGTGTTTCAACAGAACAATTCTTTATAGTGAATTATGTATATTCAGTTGGACATTATAAGGGGAGGTACAGGTAGACATTAATAAGAGCAGAGGGGGAGGTGTAGATGGGCGTTGAAGAGAAATGGGGAAGGTATAGATGAATTGTTTTGTGACGTAGATGGGCATTCAAAATGTATCTATGTTATACTCTACTGCCAATCATTTTCTATCTGTAAGAAAAAAGAAATCCCTGCTCACCTCAAATTCTAGGTAGTCCTCTTTCTGTTTGAATTCCTCAAATTCTTTTCCTTTCAGCTTCTTATCAAGCGGGTAGGAGCGATGTTCCACCAAGTCAGATGACATAGACTTGACCTTCGTTTCATGGGTCTTCACTTGCTCCTCCTGAAAGGTTGTACAGTTCCATCAGATACAGTGTTGTTCCTTTTCTCAAATTAAGCTGAGTACTTCTCTAAATCTATCTACCTTTTATTTCTCCCGCCTCTTCCTTGCTCATTCTTATTAATACCCCTCCATCATGAGCATATTGGGAGTTGAGCACTACATGGCCATTTCATTAATCCAGGCCTTCCCAAACCTGGCCTGGAGACCCTGGAGCCAGTTAGAGTTTCAGAATAACTACAGTAAATATGCATGAGATAAATCTGCATACAACTAAGCCAATGCATGCAAATCTACCTCATGTCCAATCACTGTGGATACTTTGAACCCCTCCCCCCCACCCAGTTGTGGGGTCTTCAGGACAGATTTGTGAAGCCCTGCTTTGATTAATTCAGTGCAGCAGTATCTTCTAGACCAACATATGCAACCCCAGTCCTCAAGTATCATAAGCTGATTGGGTTTTCAAAATATTTACTCATGAGATGGCTTTGGATGCACTACCTCCATTGTATGCAAGTGTATCTCAAGCATATTAATTGGGGTGTCCTGAACACTAACTGGCTTATGGCACTTGAGGACTGGAGTTGCCTATCCCTGTTCCTGATACTTTAGTCTAGATCCTTATTCTCATCAATAAGAGACTGAAACTCAGCTAAATGATAATATCTGCAAGCTATGGATCACAAAATAACTTCAAAAAACACTGACTCTAGCACACTGCTCTTCAAGCTACTGGAGCCACATTTAACCAATCTAGTTTTCAGCATATCCGTAATGAATATGCATGAGAGGGACTGACAAACACTGGAGGCCCAGTGTATGCAAATCTACTTCATGCACATTCACTGTGATTATCCTGAAAACCAGACTCACTAGGCGTTCCTCCAGTGAGACACACTGCCTTAAAAGATGGGTGTGGATACACTAGTAAGTAATGAAAAGCTTGCAGTAGGGTCATGAACAATGGAAGTTATATTAGAGAAATTATATATTAAAAAAACATAGTTTTAACAGCTATAATCTTACGGGCTCAAACCAAAAATTTTCAAAGTTTTAAGAACTACAATGTTACAGCTTCTCACAATTGCAAAGTACAGTAGTGTTGAAAAGAAGTATTTTCAGAAGTCAATGGGCAACTCCAGGGCAAATATAATGCATAATGTTTTTCTGCTTTGTGTTTCCTCCCCCCATGGAAAATAAATGTTTGACATGTTTGATACCTCCTCCTTGGTTAGCTACTCCTAATATTAATTAGATATTAATGCAGTGCTAACTCCATCCTGACACATTTGAATTATGCCTGAGGTATAAAGAATTGAAAAATAACTCAGGAGAGGGACTCTGGATGGCTGAAGCAGTGGGCTTAGGTGGGCTCAGGCCCACCTAGTGGCAGCGTTCCACTGCTCTCTTCCCCCCTCTCCTCCAGGGTGTCCCAGTTTCTGCACTCCTGTCTCTGAACCCCATCCCTATCCGGTGTCAGTACAGGCGTCCTCAGTGCCTGCAGCGGTTCATTTTCGCTGCTTGTGCCGGCCTCACAAGCTCACAGGCTTCCATCTGCCACGTTCCACCAGACAGGAAACAGGCAATGATGTCAGTGAGGGCAGGGCACGGAAGATGGAAGACTGCGGGTCCGGCGTAAGCAGCAAGAATGAATCACTGCAGGCGCCGAGGACGACTGTACGATACACTGGGGAGGTTCAGAGACAGGAGCACAGATGCCGGGATGCTACGGAGGAGAGGGAGGAAATGTGGGGTAGGTGGAAAAAAAAATCAGTGTTCTTAAAAAGTATCTCTGGGAAGATATTTGTTGTGTGGTGTGTTGTAGTATGTGTGTTGTGTGTGTGTGTGGGGGGGGGGGGGGGGGCAGCACGTGGAAGGGCCCATCCATTTTACCTCTGGGCCCATCCAAAATACCGAGTCTGGATACACCTCTAGAGTAAAGCGTGCTCAACTGTTATTCCAAATAAATGGTAAAATACAAGAAACGTATCTCTGGACAAAACTGAAGGGAAACTTAGGAATGATGGAAGTTGATATTTTAAGAGATGTCCACAGTCATTTACCCAGAAATGTTAATATCCAAGTTGGCCTCTCTGTTGAGATATGTACAAAAATGATCACGTGGGCCCTATCCATTATGTCCAAATCATATACATGATAAATTATTGTACGTGCGGTATATTATCATTTTTCACATTGTTGTATATATCTCCTTCCAGATATGTGGGTCTTGTTCATTATGTAAAACTAATACATATGAGCGATTACAACTTAGTATTCATAGCCACACACCCTTTATTTCTTATTTTATTGATATTTTATCCACAATTATTTATTTATGTATGTATTTACCCATATCTACTCACGCTTGCCCTACCCCTTCAAAATACGTCTTATGATTCACCCCATTCACCCTCCTCTTCTCCTCTTACTATACTATAATTCCAATAACCGGAGTTTTTCCTTTTTCTTTTTAACCTCATCAGTTATCATTCTTACTCTCTTATGGACCTTCTTAAGCCATATACAACAACATGCACCTATGTGCCTTCCTTTCTTAATTTGACATCTGATGTCATACACACCGATATGGTGTCACAGATTGCCTCATTCTTTTTTAGCACGTTTCCCTGCCTTTTAAATAACCGACACCTCAGCGCATCCTTCTTTCTTCTAGCGCTTTGCTGACAGACATTATTGCGTATTTTATATTGCCCCTGTATAAGTCGTTGGTGAGGCCCCACCTGGAGTATTGTGTTCAGTTTTGGAGGCCGTATCTTGCTAAGGATGTAAAAAGAATTGAAGCGGTGCAAAGAAAAGCTACAAAAATGGTATGGGATTTGCGTTACAAGATGTATGAGGAGAGACTTGCTGACCTGAACATGTATACCCTGGAGGAAAGGAGAAACAGGGGTGATATGATACAGACGTTCAAATATTTGAAAGGTATTAATCCGCAAACAAACCTTTTCCGTAGATGGGAAGACGGTAGAACTAGAGGACATGAAATGAGATTGAAGGGGGGCAGACTCAAGAAAAATGTCGGGAAGTATTTTTTCACAGAGAGAGTGGTGGATACTTGGAATGCCCTCCCACAGGAGGTGGTGGAGATGAAAACGGTAACGGAATTCAAAAATGCGTGGGATAAACATAAAGGAATCCTGTTCAGAAGGAATGGATCCTCAGAAGCTTAGCCAAGATTGGGTGGCAGAGCCGGTGGTTGGGAGGCGGGGCTAGTGCTGGGCAGACTTCTACGGTCTGTGCCCTGAAAATGGCAGATACAAATCAAGGTCAGGAATACATATAAAGTAGCACATATGAGTTTATCTTGTGGGCAGACTGGATGGACCGTACAGGTCTTTCTCTGACATCATCTACTACGTTACTATGTTTTGTTCATTTCTTATGCCTTACAGCCTCTGCAAGCCCGTATTGGTTCCTTATGAGTATTGAGGTATCCACACACAATCCCACTTGATATTTTCATAAATGCCTTTTTAAAAATGTGATGTATATCTCTACTTGTTACAATTTTATTTTTTATTTCTGTTCCTTGTAAGCCAGTATAACTTGCATTTGCATTAGTGGTCACCTTTTGCCTTTTTGCACAAATAGGATCTACTGTGTTGATTTAAAGTCGATTATTGCTTTGGAAACATTGCCTACCTTTGTACAATGAACAACACGAGATCAGCCATATTAATTGTTTATATATTTTTTTCATATTATATGTTTTTATATTATATATATATTTTTTATTGTTTTCTTATTGCTTGTTTATCTTTTATCTCTTTTGCTCTCTCAGTGTTTTCATATTATGACAATACCATTCACGTATATACATGTATATATTTTTTGTATTTCTTAAGATAAGCCTTCTTTATCTATTTCTAAATGTTTTTTTGTATTTTATGATTTATATGTTTATATAAGTATTGTATATATTTTTATAGACTTCTGATGCAGGCGTTTTGATGCCGAAACACAGCAGCTGTGTCAAGTCTTTTGAATTGTTTCAATAAAGATCACCTTGTTCAACTGACATCTCCCTTCGCTTTTTGGAACAGCCATTCTACCTTACTCCTTGTACTCTATCTTGTTGGTGTACGTAGTGACTGAATGTTACTCCACATTGTATGGTTGTCGCTCTTTTTGAAGCCCAAAAAAACAAAATGTAATAAACAGTGAAAGAAAGTCCTAACCCTATGAAAATCACTGAGAAATCACTGTCACAGGAAAAGTTCCTGTTACTCCATTACCCAAACTAGATGTGAATGGTGAAATACATTGCAATACACACTGAGACAGTGTCTAAACCTGATAAATACCAAGGCTTCATTTGTCTATTGTCTGGTTACCTGTGAGAGCCTAGTGGTAGCACTGGGGAGAAGAGGACGGCTGAATTTCTTGTGTGACCCAATGGCTGCTGGGAAAGGTGGAGCAGAAAACATGGCGGCCACTACATTGATGCGTGTGATCCATGAATGCATCTGTTCTGTGTTCCTGGAAAAGAAAGACAAATCATATGACTTCTCAACTGCATCATGCCTCCTGCTCTTCCCACTCAAACTCATCCACGAAGGACAACACAACAATGAGAAGGAAAAGAAAGAAAAAAGCAAACAGTTACCCCAAAACATCAGTGCTTGTTATGTAGGTGTCAGGATTTAGTAAGTGGCAGATCTAGTGTCAACCCTCATTTTTAACTTCCTACCCTACCAATGCTTCTGTTGGACTGCAAAAATTTGATGAAAGGAATTACGTGACCACGCTTTTCCATTGCATCCTGGACCTTCTCTGCATTCTTTTCTAGTGCTCTAAAGGAATCCTGTTCAGAAGGAATGGATCCTCAGAAGCTTAGCCGAGATTGGGTGGTAGAGCCAGTGGTTGGGAGGCAGGGCTAGTGCTGGGCAGACTTCTACGGTCTGTGCTCTGAGACTAGGTAGATATCAGAGGGGACCATATAACCACAGATTCCACAAGAAAAAATACATGGGCAATAATCTGTTCAGGAAAGACAGGATAGGAAGAAAGGGAGGGGGAGTGCCATTATATGTTAAAGATAATATTATATTGAAGTCACATAACTGCAGGACCTACAGGGTAAGGAAGAGGCACTGTGGGTCAATTTGGAAAGAGGGAACGGCAAATGTGTTTACATTGGTGTGATATACAAGCCTCCTTCACAGACAGAAAAAGTGGATAGAGATTTAATTCTCCACAGAGGGAACTATTCCAGTAGTCGGTAATGGAACCCAAGCAGGATGGGGTCATACTGGACTTAGTGAATACTAATGAGGAGTGTGTTTCTGATGCTATATAGTGGGTGATCATCTGACATCCAGTGATCACTGGATGGTGTGGTTTAATATTAAGATAGCCAATATGGTAAAATGGAGGGATAAGACAATTTTTACATAGGTGAGTAATAGGAGGAAGTGCCAAAAGTGGCATTGTGAGACTCAAAGAAGAAGGGGAGGAATATGTAGAAACTGGTAAGGAAAAGGCGGAATTACTTAACAAACATTTCTGTTCTGTGTTCACAACTGAAGGGCAAGGAGCAGGACAGCAGAAGACAAACACAAATAGGAATGGAGGGGTGGTAGCCCCTGAACAATTTTCAGAAGACTGTGTTCGTGAGTAGCTGGCTAAACTAAAGGTGGAGAAAGTACAAAGCGATGGGGCCGGATTGCATGCATCCGAGTGTACTGAAGGGACTTACGGTAATTCTAGTGGCTCCTGTAGCTGACCTTTTCAATGCTTCTCTAGAGTCGGGAGTGGTCCCGGAGGACTGGAGAACAGCAGATGTGGTCTCTCTCCACAAAAGTGGAAATAAGGAAAAGGTTAGTAACTACAGGCCAGTAAGTCTGACTTCTGTGTTAAGTAAATTAGTGGAAACACTTTTAAAACAGAGAATAGTCAAGTTTTTGGAATCCAATGGATTACAGGACCCGGAGGCAACATGGTTTCAGTAGAGTGCTAGATGTGGTATATTTAAATTTTAGCAAAGCCTTTGACACTGCTCTGCATAGATGACTAATAAATAAACTGAGTGCCCTCGATATTGGCCCTAAAGTAACTGACTGGGTTAGGAACTGGTTGAGTGGAAGGCGACAGAGGGTAGTGGTAAATGGAGCTCATTCTCAGAAAAAGGATGTTACCAGTGGTGTGCCATAAGGTTTGACTCTTGGGTCGGTTCTTTTTAACATTTTGTATGTGATATTGCTGAAGGGCTGTCTGGTAAGGTTTGCCTCTTTGTAGATGATACCAAAATCTGCATTAGGATAGCCCCCCTGATGATGTGGATAATATGAGGAAGGACTTAGTGAACGTAGAGGAATGGTCTGGAATTTGGCAGCTTAGATTTAATGCTACAAAATTTAAGGTTGTGTATTTGGCCTGCATAAACCCAAGGGAACGGAACAGTTTTGGGGGTTAAGAACCTTTGTGCACAAAACAGGAGTGGGACTTGGGTGTGATCATATGTGATGATCTTAAGGTGGCCAAACACGTAGAAAGGCGACGGCGAAAACTGGAAGGATGATTGGGTGCATAAGGAGAGGAATGGCTGGTAGCAAAAAAAGGTGATGATGCCCCTGTATAAGATTCTGGTGAGACCTCTTTCAGAATATTGTGTATAATTCTGGAGACTGCACCTTCAAAAATACATAAACAGGACGGAGTCAGTCCAGAGGGTGGCTACTAAAATGGTCAGTGGTCTTCGTCATAAAGCATATGGGGATAGACTTAAAGATCTCAATATATATACTGTCGAAGAAAGGCGGGAGAGGGGAGATATGATAGAGATATTTAAATACGTATGCAGCATAAATGCACAGGAGGTGAGTCTCTTTCAATTTAAAGGAAGCTCTGGAACAAGGGGCATGGAATGAAGGTGAAAGGGAACAGACTCAGAAGTAACGTGAGGAAATACGTCTTCACAGCAGTGGCGTAGCCACAGGTGGGCTTGGGTGGGCCGGGGCCCATCCACTTAGGGCTCAGGCCCACCTAACAGCAGCACATATTTAGTGCTAGCTAGTGGGGATCCCAAGCTTTGCCAGCTGAAGACCTCCCCCTGATGGTGCTGAGAACACTGCTTTCCACTTCAGCAGTCTAAGCTTCCTAAGCTGCTGATACTGGCCTCATCGCATTGGAAGAGAACACTTGGTGCCCACCCACTTCTTGACAAGGCCCACCCAATATCTGCTGTCTGGCTACGCACCTGCTTCACAGAAAGGGTGAATTCGTGGAACGGCCTCCTGGTGGAAGTGGTAGAGACAAAAGCAGCATCTGAATTCAAGAAAGCGTGGGACAGGTACCTAGAATCTCCAAGGGAAGTGGTAAGGAGAGTAGATTGCAAGGATTGGCATGCTGGATAGGCCACATGGTCTTTATATGCCTACATTTTTCTTTGTTTATATGAATGGGAGGAACATTGTTTATCACAACTATGCTCCTTTACTGGGGAAGCAGCATCTAAAGTTACCACCTTGGAGATTGATGTTAATAGGTATACAGGGATATTGAAAGATCAATCTGGGAAAATTTAAGTTTTGGAAAAAGTCAATGCCTCCTTAGTGAAGGGGTGTAATTTGCTTGAAAACAGATTAAACAAAAAAAAAACAAAAAACAAATAATTAAGGTTTTTTGAATGTTCCACAAAATAGTATGATTGCTCCTTATGAGATGTTAAAACAGTATATGGTGGAGACCTTATCCATTGACCAGTCATCCCTCCCCAAAATTTCTTATGTTCCTGCTTCCATTAAAAATATTTGTAGTGGAGGGATTGAGGAGGTGATAGAAGTAGATCTGACTACAATGCTGGAAATATCTATTTAGGAAGCTACTTAAGAGCCACCTTGATGGTAACTTTTGAAAGTAGTGAAGATAGAAATAAGATTTTGGTAAATATCTTCAAGAAAAGATTGGCTCACTTTCATGGCTCTCCAATATGTTTATCCTGATATGTCTCGAAGGACTCAAATGTTCAGAAGAGAGTTTATTAAAATTAGGCCCTTGAGGGCTTTGTCCCTTGGCATGACTTTTTCCCCGTAGTTTCCTAGACAGTATCAAGTGAAAGTTCAGGGGAAAGATGATACTTTCTTAGACCCATCACAGTTGGAGAAATTGATACAGGCTCATGAAGCTAAGGCTGTTGTACCATCTGTTTGATGTTTTGAGATATTTGTTGATTTTCATTGGTTGGCAGTATAGGTAGGAAGTATGTATGGCAGGGTTTGGCTATGAGGAAAAGGAGGTTTTATTTTATCTTATTTTTTCTTTCATCTGTCTTTTTCTTATTTTTGTCTAGGATATTTGTCTATATTAGTGGGTTCTCCTTCCATATTTCCTATTTTTTTCAAGGAAGTGTATCCATTACCTTTTTAGTGTGGCATAATTTACATTGCTTTGTGGTGTATTTTTCTTTTTTCTTAGTACCTCTCTGTCAGTATGCTTTTTTCCCCTTTACATTATAGTGGAAAATTGCTAATTAAAAAAAAAGCAGGTGCATTCTTGTGGTTCATCCACCCTTTCCTTGTGTACACCCCCTTGCAATTTTAAAACAGCCATGTTGAAAAGGCTTTATAATATCACCTCCTCCCCATATGTGAGACAAATGACAGACAAAAATCCTATATAACATGGGCATATCATGAGAAACACACTAAAACACAGATTTAAGTACACTCTCATCAAACACATGGAAACCACTAATCATAAAACACAGGATATATACAACTTACTAAAATATGGTAAAAAAGACTATCACCTAAAATACATGAGCAGTACTCAATATACATTAAAATTTGAGATTGACCCTTTATCCAAGACATTCTAAGGCACATTCTAAGGCATACATGAGACCCTACACCTCTCATGAAGCTTTCTAGGCTGTTGTTTGCTTGATGAAGACACAGTGGCCCTGGTAGGCATAAGATAGTTGTAAATTACTCTGACTTGGGTTTCCTCTGCTACTAAAATACATGGTGTCACTTACTTCAATATTCAGAGGAACTTACTGTGCTTGGAAGAGAAAGACTCTCCAGTCCGCTGTCCTGAGGTAGAAAACATTTGGTCTCTTGTTGTAATCGGACGCCTTAGTGGCTAGCGAATGATGGATGCTAATGGCATTCTTCAAGTCCTCCTCTGAGAGGGGCTTCCCTGGCTTGTACTCCTCCTGGAAAACACAGGGAACCTGCTCAGGCTCTCAACATAAAGAAAGCAACAACCTTGAGATATTAATTCATTTAATATATTTGTCCAGAAGCCAAAAGCTGGGACCTGTTTGAAAAATGTGACATTATGAACCTAAAAAGCCAGTATAACATCTTTAAATAAGAACCAGAAGCCCAAATCCATCCTTATGAGAGATCCTAAGGCAGGTCTTCCCAAAACTGTACTGGGGACCCCACAGCCACTTGGGTTTTCAGGATATTCATAATTAATGTGGGTAAGATCCATTTGTATATACTGAGTCTCCAATTCACTCAAATAGATCTCACACATATTTGTTATGGATATCCTGAAAACCCAGCCAGCTGTGGGATCCCCAGTACAGGCTTTGGAAACCCTGTCCTAAGGGAATACACCTTTGAATACATTAATCAACAGGAAGCAAGGTCTACAAATTCTACAGACACTGCATATTCAACAGCAGCCAAACCAGCCTTTATACCATTTTCAGGATTTCCCCTAGATTTTCATAAACAATCATTCTGTCATTGTATTCACTAACAACATCATCCTGGCACTCCATTAATGTACATCTCAGTTTAGCAAAAGCTCTACGGAAGAACAGCTCCTCTGTCTGCTGCCTATAAGCAAGAATGAAAGGTCTAATTTTCTTATTCATGCTGCTTACCTTGGAGTTAAATAATGCGTGCCACTGCTGACATCGCTAATTCAACAAAAAAAGAAATCCATGCCAGTTGGATTAGAAAATAAAATCCCTTTTAGAATCTTATAATTGTAAAGAAAAATACAGTTATACAACACATGATGTAAAGAGCCTTAAAGTACATATAGTATTAGTGTCAGAATGAAAAGCACATGGCAGGTTTTAAATAATATAACTTTTGTTGCTACAACTTCCTGCCTCCCATCTCGTCCATCTAAACCAAGATGCTGCACTACCTCTAGGAGAGATAGGAAAAATGCACACCCCTGGGTGCTTTCATTAGTTTTTTTTTTTTTATTCACCATAATTCAGTTCACTGCAGAAATGAGACATTCCTGAATTCTGGGAGTATCACAGAATCAAATTTCCAAAGACATGGGTTGGGCTGGTGTTTCCTGAGGCTGACCTGTTCCTGTGTCCAGCTGGAGTTCCTGCAGAATCCAGTGTTCACAGCCCCTGACAGAAGGAAGCCCCAGCTACTGCTCAAACATACTAAGCTCTGGAATGTGCCACAGTCTGTGCCCCTGGCTAAGAGTGTTGCCACAATGGCTGAACTAGGTGAGGTATGTTTATATAAGGGGAGCAAACGCTAGGTAGCTATGAATGAAAGCTCAGGGTGTCGTCACCTAACAGAGACTGGTTCCAAATGAGATGGAACCCAAAAGGACCTGAGCGAAACTGCTAGGTCAAAAAGTGCCTCACAAAAATATACAAAGATCCAATTTAAAAACTGAATGTGAAAGGGATCATATGAGTGAGACGCCAACTGACAACACCAGCCTAATATCACATGGCCCATAAAAAACCCTGGATATAACTAGCTTCCCAGTTTCCTGCAATAGTTCAGGGGTAAATTCTCTGGCAAGAATTAGAATATTTTGCAGAAAAGTTTCTGAAACTCTGTGGCATGTGTATTAATTTGCATATTACTACAATTTTTTTAATTAATAACATTTTCTGATCCAATAAACAACTGAATGGTGTTGGCCCTGGGAATACAGCCTTATCAATATTTTACGCAACACAACATTGCCAATTAGAGTACCATAGGGCAGGGACCCTTCTGCTGCCCCATCTGATCCTTCTTATGTGATGGCAATTTATCTAGTTTTTTTTTTATTCAAGTGTTTTGGGTGGAAGAAAAAGAATCTTACTGATCACTGCAAGGAAAGGAGGAAAATACATGGGCCTGAGGAGGGAATCAAGAGGAAGGAGGGAAGAGCTAGCACTCGGGAAGGGTAAAAGAGAGAAAGAAAGATAAAAGACAGAGGTAAAGGAGAGGGCATGAGGAGGAAAGGAAGGAAGGTTAGGAAACAGTGAGAGAAGAGAAGATGGTGGAAAAGAGGGACAGTGGATCTAGAACCAAGATGGGGAAGGAAAGGAAAAGAAAACCGCACATGAATTGAGGATTGGAGGGGGTGAAGTCTCATTCTCCATACTCACCTGGCAATGATCTCTCTCTCTCTCTCTCATACACACAATACAGAAAGGTAGAATGAGACCCAACCACTCCTCTTCCTCTGCCACCTAGGGCCTTCCTTGTCCTTTGAACATTGTACCACACAGCCTGAGGTACCATCACTGTCTGCATGCATGCGCTGGGCTACCCAATGCTCTAAACTCAGCCCCTGGTTTCCCACAATCCTGCAAGGGATCAGCCAATTCCACGGCTCTTTCCAAGGCCACAGAATCACAGGAAACTAGAAGCCCTGGGTATGATGAATGAAGTTTATCCAACAGCTTGAAGCTAGCACACGTCCAACTTTACCACATTTGTTTATGTCTTCCACTTCCTATTTGTTTTGTCTTAGACTTAGAGACAGCAAGAACACAAATCTGCTTTTTATCCTGGGGATTCTACTTGCAGTCTGTTTACAAAGATCTGGTTACCTTCTGCAGATAGAGGATCATTCCTTTCAGGATCCCATGGAAGGTCTTCCATCCCCTTTTCCCCCGTGGGGCTTGCATGCCAAAGGAAAGAATAGAGAGATGGAAAGAAAAGAAAAGAAACAAAGAGGAAGCCATGAAGCTGCTGAAAGTATCCCACAAGGTTTAGTTCAATGATTCAGGATTCTTTGCAGACTGTCATAACATTCTTTAGACAAATATAAGATGAAGTGAATGAACTATCAAAACCACAGGGGTCAAAGATGTCTAGAACTGCCCTTAGGACCCCTCAGCCCATCACGTTTTCAAGATATCTATAATGAAGATACATGAGATAAATTTGCATATTCACCATGGATAACCTGATAACCAGATTGGATGTGGGGTCCCCAGGACAGGTTTGAAGATACAGGGGTCAAAATTCAGCCGGCGACAATTAACATTTTGCCAGGCTTCAACATTGAATATCTGGTTTATGTGGAGCTGGCTAATGCATAGCCACTTAAGTCAATATTCAGAACTTAAGTGGCTATGGATTACCGCATAAAGATAAGATTATATTTTATGCAGTCCCATTTATGCGGCTACCCCGCCTGGTTATGTGCTAAATATCGGCACATAACTGGCCAACTGCTGACTTCACCACTGGAATACCCCCAAAATAGCCAGTTTTCACTTAGACATTAACCACTCTTTTTCAATGAGGATAACCAGTTAAGTGCTGCTGAAAATAAGCAGATAGCCCTGATCAAGTGATTCAACCAGTCAGCAGCCGTTTCTGGTCAGTTAAATGGTTTTGAATACTGATCAGTCAAAGTAAATTCTGCTGTTTTGAAAACTTCATTTATCCACTTCTCCTAGGACCACAGTGAATAGAATTCTACGGTCTAGTATTTTAATATTCTGTTTTTCTGTACATGTTTGTGTTTCAATGATAGCTCAGTTTCAAGTTTAGGTTTCCATCCAACTCTAAGAGGGTCTTTTACTAAGCCTCGGTAGTGTTTTAGCTCACGGTAGAAATCAGCTGGCAGTAAACACCAAGATGTACATTATATTCCTATGGGCATCTTGGTTTTTACCGCCAGCAGATTTCTACCGAGAGCTAAAAGCAATACTGCAGCTTAGTAAAAGACCCCCTAAGAGAACAACATTACAGCTAAGGAAACATGTTTCAGATCTCTACATGGTTCTTTCTGAAAGATGTAACCAAGAAGAGATTTATTTATTTATTTACATCAACTTACTACAAACTATTCAAGGTGATAAGCATAATCCATAAAACCAAAATACACAAATCAGTAGACTGCCTACAATACCTAAAATTCATTCTCTCCCTTTTCCCATATGCAACAATAACATTTACTTTCATAAAACTGAAATACATTTTAATTTATTTTAAACTTCCTGGTCCTCTTTAATTCTTCCCCGCACTACCCTTTATTCAATTTCCCTCAAACATCCCCTGAACATATCTCTTAACAAAGCCATATTTTAACCTGTTTCCTGAAAACTAAATAGTCCCTTTCATGTTGCAAACAAACTGGCATTGCACAGCTGCTCAAGCAAAGCAACCACTCGCCCCAGTATCTCCAGCATAATGCTAGCCTAGGAACATAACCAACCACTCTCTTCTGCAAACAGAAAGGCTCCAGCTGATTTTGACTTTAAAGGGGCAATTCTATAACACAGACACTAACATGTATGCATGAGTTACACACATAAATGTTTAGAATAATAGCAGATATGCGTATAAGTGCACACTTATGTACATATAATCTAGCATGCCCCCTAAGCGCTATTCTGTACCAATGCACATAACCTGCATAGCACATATGTGTAAGGCACATGTACAAATGGATGGAGTCTGGGGAGGAGCATGGCTGAGACCCAGACGTATGCACGTAACTTATAGAATATTGTAAGTTATGCACATTCCTACCACTCTGAGGCGCTAACATTTACACTGGCTCTAAAGCTGGCGTAAGTGGAGGAGTGGCCTAGTGGTTAGAGCACCAGTCTTGCAATCCAGAGGTGGCCGGTTCAAATCCCACTGCTGCTCCCTGTGATCTTGGGCAAGTCACTTAACCCTCCATTGCCTCAACTACAAACTTAGATTGTGAGCCCTCCTGGGACAGAGAAATATCCACAGTACCTGAATGTAACTCACCTTGAGCTACTACTGAAAAAGGTGTGAGCAAAATCTAAATAAATAAAGGAAAAGGAGCACCTTTCCTTTATGGAATAGGGTCCCTGTTATAAGAATTGCCTTTTCTATATATTTTTTCCCTTTGTGTACTTTTGTTGTTTTTCCTGTTATGGTATTCATTTTTAACCCCTGATTGTTTTTTTTAGAATTTTAGACATATCCTTTTTCTAATGTACTGTACTCGCATTTATATAAGATCTGGTGCACTTTCACCCTGTTCACAACATATTTTGTTGTAATAAGCATTTTAAAAATCTTTTCCATCACTTTTTTATTACTCTGGGGTCCTTTTACAAAGGCGCGAAAGCATTTTTAGAGTGCGCTAAAAATAAGCACGTGCTACATGTTAGCGATGCCCATATATTTCTATGGTCGACTCTAGAGTTTATCACACGCTAATCAGCACGCACTAAAACCGCTAGCCCGCCTTTGTAAAAGACCCTCTCAACGTCCATGTGTGTTCTTGCATGTATAATTGAGTCATTTTTATTTAACTTTTAATTACATTTATCATTCATTACATTTATCACTTTTATCCTCTATAGCTTGTGTATGTCATCAAGTTAAAAAAAAATTAGAATAACAAACGCTGCTGATGTCCAATTGTATCATCATGCTCACATAGAGGGCAATTTTATAAAATATTGCCTAGTCTGAACGGCAAAGTAGGCACATATTTTGGGGATATTCTATAAAGAAAACGTGGAGGGGCATAATCGAACAGAAACGCCTATCTCCATGGGCGTTTATCTCCGAGAACGGGTCCGTGAAGGGGCGGACCCAAGCGTATTTTCGAAACAATTAGACGTCCATGTTTTATTCGCCAAGTTGTGAGCTGGGCGTTTTTGCTTTTCAGCGATAATGGACAATGAAATCGCCCAGCTCAAAAACGAATAAATCCAAGGCATTTGTTCGTGGGAGGGGCCAGGAGTCGTAGTGCACTGGTCCCCCTAACATGCCAGGACACCAACCAGGCACCCTAGGGGGCACTTTTACAAAAACAGAACAAAAGGTAAAAGAGCTCCCAGGTGCACAGCACCCTTCCCTTGTGTGTAGAGCCCCCCAAATCCCCCTCAAAACCCACTGCCCACAAGTCTACACCATTACTATAGCCCTAAGGAGTGAAGGGGGGCACCTACATGTGGGTACAGTGGGTTCGGGGGGGGGGGGGGTTGGACGACTAAGCATTAAGCAGCACAATTGTAACAGGTAGGGGGGGGATGGGCCTGGGTCCACCTGCCTGAAGTCCACTGCACCCCCTAACAACTGCTCCAGGGACCTGCATACTGCTGCCAGGGAGGTGGGTATGACATTTGAGGGTCAAAATAAAAAGTTGTGAAACATCATTTTTTGTGGTGGGAGGGGGTTTATGACCACTGGGGGAGTCAGGGGAGGTCATCCCCGATTCCCTCCAGTGGTCATCTGGTCATTTAGGGCACTTTTTGGGGCCTTATTCGTGAAAAAACAGGGTCCAGGAAAAGTGCCCTAAATTCTAGCTAAAAACGCATACTTTTGTCCCATTATCTGTGAAATGCGCCCATCTCTGTTCGGCAGATAACCACGCCCCAGTTCCGCCTTCGCCACACCTCTGACACGCCCCCATCAACTTTGTCCGCATCCGCGACGGAGTGCAGTTGAAAACGTCCAAAATCGGCTTTCGATTATACCGCTTTAATCGTTTTTGTGAGATAAACGCCCATCTCCCGATTTAGGTCGGAACTTGGGCGTTTTTCTCGTTTGATTATAAGCTGGATAGTTGACTATGAAGCGTATTTTCAAAGAACTTACATTTACAAAGTTACATGGAGTCATATTTTCAAAGCATGTAGACTTACAAAGTCTAAGAGCTTTGACAATGAGCTCCTATGGGTCTTTATAAAACAACCTCACAAATGCATCAGAAATCACAGCTAAAATGCACCCATGGACACAAGAATGTATGTAAATAAACATGCTTGGATTTTGCATGTAGGCATGTATTTTATAAACTACACGTGTAATTCATAACTGCACCCACACTTCACCCAAACTATGCCCCTGACCACAAATACAAGCAAGTTGCATCAAAGGAGGTGTCTTGTCACCACACATGTTCATGTGTGTTCTTGTGTGTGCAGTCATCAGGGCTTAATTTGTGGACAAGAAGGAAGTGGTGCTACGGAGCCACGGAAGACAGTGGGTGGACGGGGGCATGAACAACAAAAGAAGACAGGCTGGATTAAAGAGTAAGGTGACTGTTCTCTGCTCTGCTCCAGGCTCACCCCCTCCCCTCCTCTTCACTGTAGACAGCCTGGAAAGGAGGGGCTGGAGCAGAACACCCCTGCTGCTCTGGAGTCTAAAATGAAGTGGTGGAACTACGTTCCAGGCTGTTCCCCCCCCCCCCCCCCCCCGCCCCCCCGAAATTAAGCCCTGGCAGTCATGCAATTTTATAAAAGCCCTTTTCCACACATAAAACAGGGGTTACCTAAGAAAATATTTTAATAAAATTATTCCCTAAATGACCTCTGTTCAAACATTTATACAGATGACCTAATTAATAGTGCCACTGTTTTGGTGCCATTTAGCTTTTTGTAACCCAGGCTGAAATTTATCCAACTCATTCTTTCCATAAATTCCACTAACCATCTCATAACCATCTTCTCAATGATCTTGCTAAAAAAGGGTAAATGTGCTACAAGGTCCAAATCTTGCTTCTTTAATAAACTGTTGGATTAATGCAGTTTTTAGCTGCTCCAGAAAGCAACTCTACTTGAAGGAGCTATTTACTGTTTTCCTTATCCTTTCTAAAAGATGTTCTCTAGCATCCTGGCAGGGATCTTACAGTAAGTTATCATAAGTACAGTATTGTCATACTGGGAAAGGTCCATCAAGCCCAGCATCCTGTTTCCAACAGTGGCCAATCCAGGTCACAAGTATCTGGCAAGATCCCAAAACAGTACAGTACATTCTATGCTGCTTATCCTAGAATAAGCAGTGGATTTTCCTCAAATCCATTTTAATAATGGTCTATGGACTTTTCCTTTAGGAAGCTATCCAAACATTTTTAAAACCCCGCTAAACTAACTGCTTTTACTACATTCTCTGGCAACAAATTCCAAAGTTTAATTACACATTGAATGAAGAAATATTTTCTACAATTCATTTTAAATTTACTACTTTGTAGCTTCATTTTTTGCCCCCTAGTCCTAGTATTTTTTTGAAAGAGTAAACAAGCGATTCACATCTACCCATTCTACTCCACTCATTATTTTATAGACCTCTATATCTGTGAAGATACTTTTAGTATATTCTGTATCCCCAACTAAATCAAATTCTGCCCATCATTCAATGATATCCTCCTTGTATTATATAACTCCATATGCTGATATATCCTCTTATTATACATCATTATAAATCACGGATGGGTAGATTGTCTTCTGATTAGCTCACTGATTCAGAATTACAGAATTTAATGACCAGGAAAGGCCATGCTAATGCAGCTTCCAGACCTCTGGATGAGAGAACAGCTGGTATACTGAAACACCTATCTTTGAACCAGTTAAATAAGATAAAATTTGGAATCTAAGTTGGAATATATATTTTTTGGATTTACAACAATATGGATCCTTAATTTAATATTGTTATCACATAGTATACCGTTTGTGGCCTCAATCCATGACACATTTTGAAGCAGCATACATTTGTTTCGCTCTTCTGTGTTAATTGATCTTATAAGGGACCAGTCTGAACTGATTTTTATTTGCAATATAAAATTTGATAAAAAGTGAATGACTGATCATGTGCATGAGAATAATTATAAAATGCCAGAGGCTTTAACACAGCAGTAACAGAGTGACCATATTGCTGTGAGTTGGCACCTGACCCTGAGGTCCACCTGAATTGATATCATGTAGATTTTGTTTTGATCTGTGAACAGGAAATTAACTCTCTTTTTTTGAGGGCTGGATTTTTTTTGTTTATGTTCATGCAGTGTTCTGTTCTGTTTTAAAATATACATGTATTTTTAATGTACTTTTAATTGACCATCCACATCAATGATAACCTTTTCTAGTTACTATTTCAGCACCCTGGAGAGATACCATGCACACCACACATGAACAATTCACCACTCCCTCTGGGATACCAGAATTGTAGTGCTGAACAGCACTTTACAGGCACTGTTTGGGATTATTCACCAAAGTTTATTTCTTTTTATTAGTGGTGGGCAACGATTAAAAGTTTTAATCTGAATTCATTGTGATATTAAAATTTTTAATCACGCGTTTAATCGCAGCTCTGGGCTGCATGGTTGTGTACTAGTAAATTTCCACTGCACAGACTGTACGGAAATTTTTTAAAACCTGCTGAATATAATAAAAAGATACAAACACACACACAATTACTTCCCACAGCACATTGCTCCCCCTCCCATTATACAGGTACCTATCTTTCTCTTCTCTTGCTGCATCCTTTCCCTTTTACCCCTGACACATAGAGGGGCATAATCAAACGGGGCGCCCAAGTTTTCCTGAGGACGTCCTCGCAGGATGTCCCCGTGAAGGGGGGGGGGACCCGTATTATCGAAACAAGATGGGCATCCATCTTTCGATTCAATAATACGGTTGGGCACGCCCAAATCTCAACATTTAGGTCATCCTTAGAGATGTTCGTCCCCGGTTTTCGGCGATAATGGAAACCAAGGACGCCCATCTCAGAAACAACCAAATCCAATTCATTTGGTCATGGGAAGAGCCAGCATTTGTAGTGCACTGGTCCCCCTGACATGTGAGGACACCAACCGGGCACCCTAGGAGGCACTGCAGTGGACTTCAGAAAAAGCTCCCTTACTTTTTTTTTGTTACATCTGTACCCCGCGCTTTCCCACTCATGGCAGGCTCAATGCGGCTTACATATACAGGTACTTATTTGTACCTGGGGCAATGGAGGGTTAAGTGACTTGCCCAGAGTCACAAGGAGCTGCCCATGCCTGAAGTGGGAATCGAACTCAGTTCCCCAGGACCAGAGTCCACCACCCTAACCACTAGACCACTCCTTCACTTGTGTGCTGAGCCCCCCAACCCCCCCCCCCAAAACCCACTCCCCACAACTGTACACCACTACCATAGCCCTTAGGGATGAAGGAGGGCACCTAGATGTGGGTACAGTGAGTTTCTGGTGGATTTTGGAGGGCTCACTGTTTCCTCCACAAGTGTAACTGGTAGGGGGGTGGGAATGGGTCCTCCTGCCTGAAGTGCACTGCACCCACTAAAACTGCTCCAGGGACCTACATACTGCTGTCATGGAGCTGGGTATGATATTTGAGGCTGGCATAGAGGCAGGAAAAATATATATATATTTTAGGGTGGGAGGGGGTTAGTGACCACTGGGGGAGTAAGGGGAGGTCATCCTCGATTCCCTCCGGTGGTCATCTGGTCATTTAGTGCACATTTTTGGGGCTTGGTCATAAAAAAGGACCAAGTAAAGTCACCCAAGTGTTTATCAGGGACGCCCTTCTTTTTTCCATTATCAGCCGAGGATGCCCATGTGTTAAGCATGCCCCAGTCCCACCTTCGCTATGCTTTCGACACGCCACCGTGAAGTTTGGTCATCCCCGCAACAGAAAGCAGTTGAGGACGCCCAAAATCGGCTTTCGATTATTCCGATTTGGGCGACCCTGTGAGAAGGACGCCCATCTTCCGATTTGTGTTGAAAGATGGGCGCCCTTCTCTTTTGAAAATAAGTCTGATAGACAACCTTTTCTCTCCTTTCCTGCTGCTAACTGCCCCACCCCCCAGCATACAGGTCTGGCATCCCCCCCCCCTTTTTTTGTATTTATCTTAACCTTTATCTGACTCTTTATAAGTTCTCTGGCAGTGATTCCCACATGCTACCTGCAACTGACACAGATGCCTTCCTTCTGCTGCAGTATGCCAAGGTGAAATAGGATAGGCAGGGAAGGGAAAGCAATGCTGGACAACGGAGGAGAGTTAAACATTTTGTTCAGGATTAAAAAATGTAATCCTAGATAAAATTTTAAAAAATAATCAAATTAATAGTGCACTAAATGCCGATCCCTACTTTTCATTTATTTGAATTTAACTCATACTTAGTTGCAAAATAATCGAATATAGAACTAGAGTCAGCATGAATGCACTGGAAATTTGCTTCCAAAGTACAGTGCTGAGAAAAGGTTGGTGAACCACAGAGGATGATCTATATTTCAGCATAATTTATATTCAGAACATGACTAGGTCTTAGACTAAACCCTCAGAGGAAAGAAAGATAACCCCAATGAATAATGTTCAAATAACGAGTTCTGTATGTTTATTAATTTTTTTTCTGTGACCTGCCTTGACCTACAGAGCTTAAGCAGAATATAAATGCAAAATAAAATTAAAATAAATAAATAACATATTAAAAATGATCATCAATGTTCAGAAGGATTTATCTATATAAAGACAAGATACTACGGAGGTAATTCTGTACAGGTTACCTAAAGTTAGTCACCTAGGGGTGAATTCTATAAATTGTGCCTATAGTGCAAACTCCCCCTCTCCCCGCTTAAGCACTATTTTATAAGCCATGCCTAAAATCAGGTGTGGTTTATAGAATAGTACTTAAGTCCTGGGGTTGCATGTAAATTTAGGTGTGCACTAATGAAAACGTGGTGCAGATGCCCTGCCTAAATTTAGACGCGGAACTTCCTTATTCTACAATTGTATGTGTAACTCAAAACCACACCCATGATCCACCCTTAACAGTCCATGTCCCTCCCATTTCCTTATCCACTTTTTCAGGAAATGCGTCAACTATAGGCGTGGATCACGTGCCTAAATTTACATGCATACATCTTAAATGATTCCAATTAGCATCAATAATCGCTTGTTAAAAGTCAATTATTGGCTTAATTGGTTCATTATTCAATTAAATTGCACATGTATATTGGGCGCATGCCCAAATTTGTGTACACGATTTTTGGCGACTTGTCTCAAATCAGGGGGTTAAAGTATGTGCACTATGCTTAAATTCTATGCCTGTGTAATTGCAATTACAGAATACTCGCATAAGTCCACATTTATTCACTAAATTTTAGACGTGATCACTTATACTGTGTCAACGGCTGGTGTAAATGCTTGCACCTAAATCCTGTCAGTGTACAGCGTAGCTGACAGTATCCTATAACCACAGTATGTAAATGCTGGGTACGCCCCTAACCTGCCTATGCCTCTCCCACATCCACCCACCCCCCAGCAGTTGTGCACTAAAGGATTCACATATTAAGGTTACAGAATAACGATTAAGTATGAACTCCAATTATAGCCATTTATAGGTATTGCCAAGTAGCACCTAATTTATCAATTATCTTACAAGTGTAACTGGCACTATACATAATTTTGCAAACTAAGCATAAAATTGTGCGTGCAAGATTACAGAATGAGGGGGTATATGGATAAGTTCCCTAGCTATTAAGTTTCAGCAGTACTATTTGGAAAAGTGTACTGAAAATTTTCTCTGAACATTCAGGCACTATCCCCTGGATTCTATGAACGGTGACTAATGTTGTGCACGCAAGTCAGCGCATGTAGCCAATTTGTGCTAGGAACTTAATTGCTTAACAAGCCAATCCATGCCAATGATTTGCTGCTAACAACCAATTACTAGCGTTAATTGGACTTAATTAGGATTTACACACATATCATGTTCTATAATGACCTGCACGTAAATCCCAATGAGCGTAAACTTTGGGAGGGCATGACTAGGGGCATTCCAAAATTTTACGTGTGTAAATATAGAATTCAGCCAAACTGTGTCTAATTTAGGTGTCGGCATTTACACCTGTTTTTAGCAGACATAATTGCCAACACCTAAAGTTAGGCTTTATAGAATTGTGCTCAGCATGTACAATTTTCGGCACCGATTTTTAGGTACTACTACAGAATTTACCACTATAAGTGTAATTCTTTAAGGTGGTACCCAGATTTAGCACTAGAGACATGCTTATTTGGAGTCTATTCTGTAAGGAGAAGTAGATGCCACTTTTCTTTATAGAATACTAGTATAAAAGGCCCGTTTCGGTAGGCAATGAAACGGGCGCTAGCAAGGTAATCCCCCCCCCTGCAGCATCCTTCCTGTCTCCCCTGCCCCCCCTGCAGCCACCCATATGGTCTCAGAACCCCCTCCCCACCAACCCTCCTCTGCCCCTGCAGCCACGCATGTGCAGCGGCCCTCCTCTCTCCCCTGCTCCCCCTGCAGCCGCCCATGTCCAGCGACTCTCCTCTCCCCCTGCCCCCCCTGCAGCTACCCATGTCCAGCGACCCTCCTCTCCCCTGCCCCCCTGCAGCCACCCATGTCCAACGACCCTCCTCTCCTTTCCCCTTGCCCCGCCTGTAGCCACCCATGTGCAGTGGCCCTCCTCTCTCCCCTGCTCCCCCTGCAGCCACCCATGTCCAGCGACTCTCCTCTCCCCCTGCCCCCCTGCAGCCACCCATGTCCAGCAACCCTCCTCTCCCCCTGCAGCTACCCATGTCCAGCGACCCTTCTCTCCTTTCCCCTTGCCCCCCCTGTAGCCACCCATGTCCAGCGACCCACCTCTCTCCCCTGCCCCTCCTGCAGCCACCCATGTCCAGTGACCCTCCTCTCCCCCTGCCCCCCCTGCAGCATCCCTTCTGTCTCCCCTGCAGCCACCCATCTGGTCTCAGAACCCCCTCCCCACCTCCCTCTTCCCTGCCCCCCCCCCCGCAGCCATCCATGTCCAGCGACCCTCCTCTCCCCCTGCAGCCACCCATGCCCAGCGACCCTCCCCTCCCCCCTCGGCACATCACCCAAACCCCTACCCCCCCCCCCAGCACATCTCCCAAGCCCCTACCCCCCCCCCTCGGGTATATCAACCCACTCACCACCCGCAGCCGCCAATACTAACGCTGTCCAGCCGCTGCTGTGTCTCCTGTTGTGCAGCAGCAGCCAGTACAAAAAGAAAAAAGCCAAAAAAAGATTTTAAACCTGAAACACGGCTCCGTAGACAGCCATCTGGCATTGGCTGACATCTCTGCAGCCACTCCTACTCTCCCCTCTGACGTCGCTGCGCTCCTCCGGGGTCTTCCTGCATGGCAATGACGTGGAGGGGAGAGGAGGAGCGGCTGCAGTGACGACAGCCAATGCCAGATGGCTGTCTACGGAGCCGCGTTTCAGGTTAAAAATCTTTTTTTGGCTTTTTCCTTTTTGTACCGGCCGCTGCTGCTCCACAGGAGAAGCAGCAGCGGCCGGACAGCGTTAGTATTGGCGGCTGTGGGTGGCGAGGGAGTTGATGTGCCTGAGAAGGGGGGTAGGGGCTTTGGTGATGCACCGGGGGTAGGGTCTTAGGTGATGCGTCGATGGGGGGTAGGGGCTTGGGTGCTGCGCCGGGGCGGATGGGCTTGGGTGTTGCGCCGAGGGGGGGGCACTGAGAGCTGATTGGTAGGCAGGGGGAGGAGTAGGAAAACATGCTCCGCGTGTTTCCCTACTCCTCCCCCTGCCTGGCTCGCGGTTTTGCAGGGCAGGGGCTTGGGTGTTGCGTCGAGGGGGGGGCACTGACAGCTGTTTCCCAGGCAGGGGGAGGAGTATGGAAACATGCTCCGTGTGTTTCCCTACTCCTCCCCTTGCCTTGGAATTAGCTGTCAGTGACATCACTGACGTCAGTGCATTCTAAACTACCTAGCAGACCACCTCCGACGGAGTCACGGTACCAGGCACATTAGAACGTTGGAGGTGAGAATTATTATATAGGACTAGTATAAGGGAAAGGGGATGGGACTTGATATACCACCAAGCCACCTTACGTGCCCACAGTGATGTACCAAGGGCAGGGTGGTGGGGTAGGTCCACCCTAGGTGCACGCTGCAGGGGGGGGGGGGATGCAGGGAGCAGCCGCGCTGCTGTCGGCTCCGCTGGTTCCCTGCTCCCTCTGATGTTACTTCCTGTTCTGGGGCAGAGAGATCAGAGAACTGGCGGAGCCAACAGTCGCACGACTGCTCCCAGCACCTCAGGAGGTAACTGCAATGCATCTGGGGAGGGGATGTTTGGAGGTGATGTGCCGGGAGGGGAGGGGGACGACGCTGCACCCGGCGGGGGGGGGGGGGGGGAGGGGAGGTGCAGTGGCGATCCGTCCCGGGTAGAGGCCGACCAAGGAACACCACTACGTGCCCATTTTGCAAGTATGGACGTTAACACCAGCCACAGAGTTGAGGTAAATGTTCATGTTTAGATTGCAAAAGAACATGCATAGATTATTTTATATATTGCTCAGTCCATGCTCTGCCTAAACACTACCCATGTGAATGTCCACCTGCAAAGTATGTGCCATCGCATCTTGGTGTGTGTTTACAGAATACTGCATCGTCGAAGTCATTTATAGTCTTATGTGTCCATTTACACCCATAAATGACCATCATTTATGCATGTTCTTGCCACCGAAAACTAAATGGCTTCTTATAAAATTATCTGTATAGTGTCTGGACAGAACAAGGGTGGAGGGATGGCATCCTCCCTAATTATATGATTAGAGGCAATATTCAGCCACTATCCAAATAGTTGAGGGGCCCTTTTACTAAGCCACGTAGGCACCTACGTGCACCCAATACGCGTCAATTCTGAATTACCGCCCGGCTACCGCGTGGCCTGGGTGGTAATTTCGATTATTATGCATGTCCGCTATATGCACCGGAAAATAATCTATATTTTCTGGTGCGCGGTGGAAACCGTGCGGTAAGCGTCATTCTACATGTGTAGACAATTGCCGCACGGTTACCGTGTGAGACCTTACCGCTAAGTCAATGGGTGGCAGTAAGTTCTCAGACCCAAAATGGAAATGCACCAATTGTCATTTTGCTGCACGCCCATTTTTGGCAAAAATTTTAAAAAGGCCTTTTTTTGCAGCCATGCTGAAAAATGGACCTATGTGCGTACAATACACGTGTCTACAACAGCGCAGGCCATTTTTTGGCGCACCTTAGTAAAAGGACTCCTAATTGGTTTAAGTTAGGCCAGAAAAAATGCTATCCTATCCTAAACTGCATAGTTGTAAGTATGGCATATACAGTGGTGGAAATAAGTATTTGATCCCTTGCTGATTTTGTAAGTTTGCCCACTGACAAAGACATGAGCAGCCCATAATTGAAGGGTAGGTTATTGGTAACAGTGAGAGATAGCACATCACAAATTAAATCCGGAAAATCACATTGTGGAAAGTATATGAATTTATTTGCATTCTGCAGAGGGAAATAAGTATTTGATCCCCCACCAACCAGTAAGAGATCTGGCCCCTACAGACCAGGTAGATGCTCCAAATCAACTCGTTACCTGCATGACAGACAGCTGTCGGCAATGGTCACCTGTATGAAAGACACCTGTCCACAGACTCAGTGAATCAGTCAGACTCTAACCTCTACAAAATGGCCAAGAGCAAGGAGCTGTCTAAGGATGTCAGGGACAAGATCATACACCTGCACAAGGCTGGAATGGGCTACAAAACCATCAGTAAGACGCTGGGCGAGAAGGAGACAACTGTTGGTGCCATAGTAAGAAAATGGAAGAAGTACAAAATGACTGTCAATCGACAAAGATCTGGGGCTCCACGCAAAATCTCACCTCGTGGGGTATCCTTGATCATGAGGAAGGTTAGAAATCAGCCTACAACTACAAGGGGGGAACTTGTCAATGATCTCAAGGCAGCTGGGACCACTGTCACCACGAAAACCATTGGTAACACATTACGACATAACGGATTGCAATCCTGCAGTGCCCGCAAGGTCCCCCTGCTCCGGAAGGCACATGTGACGGCCCGTCTGAAGTTTGCCAGTGAACACCTGGATGATGCCGAGAGTGATTGGGAGAAGGTGCTGTGGTCAGATGAGACAAAAATTGAGCTCTTTGGCATGAACTCAACTCGCCATGTTTGGAGGAAGAGAAATGCTGCCTATGACCCAAAGAACACCATCCCCACTGTCAAGCATGGAGGTGGAAATGTTATGTTTTGGGGGTGTTTCTCTGCTAAGGGCACAGGACTACTTCACCGCATCAATGGGAGAATGGATGGGGCCATGTACCGTACAATTCTGAGTGACAACCTCCTTCCCTCCGCCAGGGCCTTAAAAATGGGTCGTGGCTGGGTCTTCCAGCACGACAATGACCCAAAACATACAGCCAAGGCAACAAATTCCGCATTTTTAGGTATAACTTGTCTGGAATGTTTTTACGTTTGGGGAGCGTGCCAGGTGCCCTTGACCTGGATTGGCCACTGTCGGTGACAGGATGCTGGGCTAGATGGACCTTTGGTCTTTCCCAGTATGGCACTACTTATGTACTTATGTACTTATGTAAGGAGTGGCTCAGGAAGAAGCACATTAGGGTCATGGAGTGGCCTAGCCAGTCACCAGACCTTAATCCCATTGAAAACTTATGGAGGGAGCTGAAGCTGCGAGTTGCCAAGCGACAGCCCAGAACTCTTAATGATTTAGAGATGATCTGCAAAGAGGAGTGGACCAAAATTCCTCCTGACATGTGTGCAAACCTCATCATCAACTACAGAAGACGTCTGACCGCTGTGCTTGCCAACAAGGGTTTTGCCACCAAGTATTAGGTCTTGTTTGCCAGAGGGATTAAATACTTATTTCCCTCTGCAGAATGCAAATAAATTCATATACTTTCCACAATGTGATTTTCCGGATTTAATTTGTGATGTGCTATCTCTCACTGTTACCAATAACCTACCCTTCAATTATGGGCTGCTCATGTCTTTGTCAGTGGGCAAACTTACAAAATCAGCAAGGGATCAAATACTTATTTCCACCACTGTATATATGCCACCTATCCAGTGAGTGGCACTGAATATATGTTATGTGGCTTTTTAAAAACTGTGGCTGGTATATAAAACAACTGCTCGCTGCTCTGGCTGAATATTGATCTGTATGTGTTTTGATTTTTTTTTTCAACAAGAAGATTCAACAATTATTCTTGTGTGAAACAGAATTCTTCACTCAGTAACTGGTGGCACCTCCTTGATCAGCAATAACTTTATCCACATTTTTCCTGTAAACACATATTTCCTGTAACTTTTAATCAGTCTCTCACATCGCCCTCAAGGATTCCAGCCCTTTCTTCCATACAAGTAATGTTTCAGCTGCGTGACATTTGAAGGCTTCCTTGAATGAACAGCTCATTTCTGGTCTTGCCACAACATATCAATACGGTTTAGGTTGGGACTCTGGCTTGGCTGATCTAAAACATTAAATCTCTTCTGCAGTAGAATGTTTCGGGTCATTATCCTGCTGAAAGTTCCACTTTCAGCTCAGCTTCAGCTCACAGATGGATGGGCCCGATATCAAAGAGCAAGAGAACAGGGTGGCCCACTGGGGCCATGGACCTATCAATATTTTGCCCAACGCAATATCAGCAAGTAGATAGCTTGGAATCGGAGATTGGTTTGTTTGGCCTCTCCAACCCTAAAGGTGTTCCACTGCCTCTGATGATATCACACTCTATAATCTTTTAATATAAAGCAGAATTCATGGTTCCATCAATTATGGATAATCCCCCCAGGTCTTGATGCAGCAAAGCAATCCTACCTCATGACACCTCCGCCATAAGGTTGACAACTGGGATAATGGTTTTACTTCAGAAGGTAGTATTTAATCTTTTCCAAACAAAACATTGTGACTGAAAATGTCAATTTTTGACTCATCTGCGCAGAGGTGCAGGCAGCAATGTTCTTTTTACAGATCAGTGGTTTCTTTCTAGCTCTTCTCTTGTGAACACCATTTCCATTCAGGTTTTTTTTTCTGATTGTTGATGCATGAGCCCTTACTTTACCCACAGCGGGAGAGGCCTGTACTTCTTCGGGCATTGGCCTAGCATTCTTTGTGACTTTGTGGTTGGTATTCTAGGGTGATCTTGGCTTCCTGTATGCTTCAGAGTTCAGTTTAATATTCTCATTCTATCACTGCACACTATCATTCTTTACTATTGGCATATGCACCATCTTATGTCATCCTTTATTACCTCTCACTACCCTGCTTGTGCCCTGCATTCTGCCTATGAGTGCTGCTTAGCTATTCCATCAACATATTGTTCTCAATTTCAGTCTACACATGATTCTGCTTTTTTCTGTGTGGCACCTACTCTATGGAACACTTTGCCTCTGGTTCTCTAAAAAGAACCTTCTTATTTGAAGTTTAGGACCAGCCTCAAGACTTACCTTTTTCAGTTAGCTTTCACCTTGCCTTAATTTTATTGGCCCTTGTTGTGCGATTCTTTGGATTCCCACTTACCCTTTGTCCTAGCCCGCAGTGGAGGAGTAGCACATTGCCAAGATTGTACCCCTTCCTTTGCTTTTCTTTAAATTGATGGAATTCATTTTTAAAAATGTTTTTAGTCTATAAACGGGAAGACATGAATCACTTGTTTACTCTTTCCAAAAATAGGGGGCACGCAATGAAGCTACAAAGTAGTAAATTTAAAATGAATCGGAGAAAATGTTTCTTCACACAACATGTAAACCTTACATCGTATTGGACATTATATATTCCTTATTTCCTTGACCCTTGTTGTACTTGTATACCCTAACCTTACCTGACCCTTATTTTATACTGTAACATCTACCGGACCTGGCGATTGCCTTTTGTATTATGTAAGCCACATTGAGCCTGCTAATGGGTGGGAAAATGTGGGATACAAATGTTACAAATAAATAAATAAATAAACTCTGGAATTCGTTGCCAGAGAAAAGCAGTTAGCTTAGCGGGATTTAAAAAAGGTTTGGATGGCTTCCTAAAGGAAAAGTCCATAGACCATTATTAAAATGGACTTGGAGAAAATCTACTAAGTAGCATAAAATGTATTGTACTTTTTTGGAATCTTGCCAGGTACTTGTGATCCGGATTGGCCACTATTGAAAACAGGATGCTGGGCTTGATGGACCTTCGGTCTGTCCCAGTACGGCAATACTTATGTACTTATGTAATCGCTTTGAGTGTCCCCTCGTAAAGCAGTATATCAACAATAATGATCTCACTACCACCACCAATCCCTAGATAGATCCTGTAAAAATGAATAACTGGATATTATAGCTTCAAAAATGATACTTTGTTTCAACAAAATGAGGATAATTTCCCAAACTCATTCACCTGGGCAAATGGGCTGTTTGAAAATGTTCTTTGGCGCCAGTTCAGCAGACTATAGTGTCATACATTTGTTGGGACACCTATATCGAGTGGACTCATTGTCAAGTCTTTGTCACTGCACAAATTCTTATGTGCTGCGTATTAGATTGACTGCTGACGCAGGTGCTGTGACACAAACACAGCCTGTGTCGGGTCTCTGAATGGGTGTCTGAATAAAGTTTCATTGTCTGCTCAAGTCTTGAAAGTCCTATGTGCTGTTTGTTGCTGCTATTTGAAAATTGTCCATCCTCCATGCAGGTAAAGTACATACTGATGGTTCTTTCAGTTTGTATTGCTTTGACTGTGACTGTTCTTTGCCACTCCCCAGAAATTGCTGCCTTGGGTGTCTGCCATGTCTGTCTAATGTGTAATTTCAGCCCTGAAAACTGTCTTGTAACTCCATCTAGATAGATTGAGCATCAACCCTCCTTCCATAGGTCCTCTGAAACTTCTTTTGATCACGGCACAATGAATTCTTACTAACCTTTATGGTGAAAGCCAAACTCAAAACCTTTTTTGACCTTTATCTAGAACAGGATGCTCCAACTCAGTTGTGCACATTTACTCTGCAGGGTGCTTTACCTGCTATCCAATTACTTAAGCACCTAATAAGCCAATTAACTGTGCTAAGGAAGCTAATGTTCATTTACTATTTCTCACATTGATTCTGAATTAGCCTTATACCCCTGGATTCTAAGTATGGCACTCAACGTTAGATGCGGATTTCTTTGTGCAATTTCCAATTCTTTGTAACATGATAGGCTAATTGACTCTTAATTGGTACTATGGATCAATTAATTAACCTTAACAAGCATTAATTAGAGCCAATGTATCGTTACGCATGGAAATGCCTTGCACCCTATTCTATAACCCCTGCACCTAATTTCCATCCTGCTCAATTTCAAAGAGGGCATGGCCATAAGAGAGGCATGCCTGGAGTTATAGAATACCTGCATTTCCGCGCCTAACTGCCATTAGTTGGGCACATACATTTACACTAGCATTAGGAAGGTGTAAATGCTCACCTCCATATAAGCTAGTATTCTATAAAGGCTGTTTGTTCCGTGTGGAACTGGCAATATAGAATCTGCACTGAGCACGCTTCTTCTCAGCGCCTAACTTTGGGTGACCTTTACTGAATTACCCCCACAGTGTCTCAAGAAACACAATCCATTTTTCTTCAACAAGTAATGGAGTCTTTTTGATGGCAGGTCCTCTGTTATGGAATACAAATACCAACATCTTTGCAGGAAGAAACAGATTATTTGGCATTTAGGAAGACCTATTTGTTTAGGCAGGTCTTTGACTCCAATTAAAACTCTAATTCAAGAGAAAGAGGTAATATATATATTGGCACCCATACCGAGCATCAACAATGAGGTGCTACCTTGATTTATTTCATTAACAATATATATATTTATTTATATTCATGATTAACCTCAAGGAGCTTGACATGCAGAGCTAGATTAGATGTTAGGATTTTTAGAGTTACAGACAGAGATTCAGAGTTAGCTTTGTAGCACTTGGCACCAGACAGTATCAGTGAAAGCAGATCCCGCTAAGACATCCTACTTCTTACAGCTGAGATACCACTGACTGGTCACTAGAGAATGGTTCATACAATAAAGTCTTACACTTATTTCTCACTGTGCTAACAATATGAGAAGCAGGGAGTCTGTGCACCAATTTCCGAATTACTTCAGCTTTTTCACACGAGGATTGCAATCTACGATCTCAAAGGTAGCAACACAGGTTTGACTGAGTCACACACACCCTGCTTTAGAGTTTAGACTTTCTTTGACATTTAGCCATCAGGATTCAATGAACCACACTGGCATGTTTTCATCCCTTCGATTCCAGCTCCAGCCTAAAATTTCTACAAGGATATTGGGTCCCCTATCCAACGCCTAAAGAACCCAAATGGTATTATGTAGTTCCCAAACCTCAGAACAAGTCAGAACTAACACATGGGCCCTTTTACTAAGGTGCGCCGAAAAATGGCCTGCACTGGTGTAGGCACGTGTATTGGACGTGCGCAGGTCCATTTTTCAGCGTGCCTGCAAAAAAGGTCCTTTTTTTGGTCGAAAATGGGCATGCAGCAAAATTTTAATGAGCGCGCGTCCATTTTGGGCCTCAGACCTTACCACCATTCACTGACTTAGCAATAAGGTCTCACGCATTAACTGGGCAGTAATCATAAGCACATACACTGCTGATTACAGCCCGGTTAGCGCCATGCGGTAGAAAATAGAAAATATTTTCTGCTGCACATTTTGGCTGCGCATCAGAAATAGAAGTACCACCCAGGGCACAAAGTAATTGGGTGGCAGTTGTAATTTGACGCACATTGGACATGCGTAAGCGCCTATGCACCTTAGTAAAAATGGCCCCACAATGTCTTCATGCGGTTTCTTTCAGTATTGTAATGGGACCCCCCTGCTAAACACACCGGGTCCAAAATTCAGCTGTGGCAGGTAGCAGATTTGCTGTCCTCCGCTGGCATTAAGCCTAGATATTCAATGCCGGCGCTGAATATCCAGGTTTGTTTTGGCCACTAAAAAGTTAACCAGCTTTGCCAATATTCAGCGCTAACCCCTGGATTCTATATAGCACCAGAGATTTGCGCCAAAATCCAGGCGGATTCTATAACAATGCACGTAACTTAATTGGCTTAACAAGCTAATTTAACGTTGATAACAGCACTTAAGCAATAATGAGCACTAATTGGCAATAATTAGAATTTACGCGCACAACTCGCTAAGTGTATTCTATAACGCCCTGTGCATAACTTCTAATGTGCGCAGACAAAAAGAGGTGTGGCTATGGGTGGGTAAATGGGCATTTTATGGGCATTCCAAAATTTACATGCATAGTTACAGAATGTGGCCCTCTATGCCTAAATCTACGTCCTGGGATTTATGTCATGTTTTTGTTGGTATAAATGGATGCACGTAGTTTTAGGAGCTGGGATATCAACTAAGTGTATTCTATATACCGCGCCTAAATCTAGGCACCGCTTATAGAATACGCTTAGGTGAAAATATTTTCCACGTGGATTTTTTAGACACCATATATAGAATCCCTACCCAACTGGTTAACTTTTTAGTAGTCAAAATAGGCCTGCTATTTAAGTGGCCTATTCTGACTGCTCAACATAGCCGGTTTGGCACTGAATATCCTACCCTAACCAGCTATGTTGTGCGATATTGCCAGTTAGCAGCTAGCTGCTAACCAAGGATATTCAGCGGGAGATAACCAGTTAGGCGCTTAAACGCTATTTAACTGGCTAGGAGCCATTTCTGACTGGTTAAATAGTTTTGAATATTGGGAGCAGGGCCGTGCCGACACGGTAAGCGAGGTAAGCATGGCAGGAGGGCGCTATCCTCTGGGGGGCGCCCCGCCGCACCATGCTTACCTCGCCCTCTTCTCCCCAGATCCTTGTCCTTTTTTTTTTTGTTTAAATTTACCTCTCCAGCGCGTGACAGCATAGCGTTAGTGAGGAGGCGGCGCTCCCCCGCCCTGACATGTCAGTCTCTTCCCTTCGCTCGGTTCCGCCTTCTTCTGACGTCAGAAATGACGTCAGAAGAAGGCGGGACACTGAGCAAAGGGAAGAAGACACGTCGGGGCGGGGGAGCGCCGCCTCCTTCTCACTAACGCTACACTGCCGCGTGCCGGAGAGGTAAATTTAAACAAAAAGGAAAAGGATCTGGGGAGAAGAAGGCGGGTAGTGTAGCGATCGTTTTCGGGGGGGGGGGGGGCGCGCCGGCGGGGCCAACTGCAGGGGGGGCGCCGGAGACCCTAGGCACGGCCCTGATTGGGAGGACTTTGCAGTTATTCTCTTAGCAGATTTTAACCTTTAAAATAGTCTGCATACAACTGTCTTTCTTTAAATACTTAGGGTCTGATATTCAAAGGATTTATGCTCCAAAGTTGGGGTCTCCTTTACTAAAGTGAGCTAAAATCTGGGCTTAGTATGCTGTAATGCGGGATCTTCCCATGCACTAAGCCCAGATTTAACATGACAATTTTTAGGTCATTTCTTTTAGGTTTTTTTTTTTTCAGGTTAGGCGCTAACGTTCAAATTAGCATACGGAACCTGCAAAAAATTAACATGGGAGCACTTACTGCCTCCTATTTACTACTACTACTACTTATCATTTCTATAGCGCTACTAGACGTATGCAGCGCTGTACACTTGAACATGAAGAGACAGTCCCTGCTCGACAGAGCTTACAATCTAATTATAGATTGTGAGGGGGCATCCCTTCTACCTGTATACACCTCCCTAGACTATTTAGGAGGCGTTAAGTGCTCCTGTGAACTCTGTATTAGGTGAGGAATGGGAATGGAGTCAGGCTCTTCGAAACAGACCAGAGACACTAGATGTAAATCGAAAGCTTTATTGGAGAATGACTCAACAGGGTCCAGAAGCCGAAATCTCTGTATCACAAAGGTCTTTCTAAAGACCACTCCTACCTATACACCGAGGTTCCATATCTCCATACACAGACAACAAGACTCCTGAGGAAGGCACCGTGTGTGCCAAAACAGGGTACCCTGTTGAGTCATTCTCCAATAAAGCTTTTGATTTACATCTAGTGTGTCCTCGCCTCTTCCTGTGATTCCACTGGGGATATTTGTGTTCTTTCCACTTCCTGTGGTTTTTGGTCGTTAACTCTGTATTATCCAGTTAGCACATGCTAATCAGAATGCACTAACTGGATAACACAGGAACTCCCATTCCTAGCCCATGCCACGCCCCCTCAGAAAATATTTCCCACAGAATCACAAACACAAGGTTTAGAATGTGGAAACATGGAAAATACTGCACAACACTTGTTTCTGTATGCTAAATGAATGTTAAGGGCTTAATGCCCTTCAGACAAAGGGACCCTTGGCGAGTTATGCTTACAAACTGGAAAATTTATTAGGGCTCAGTACCTAATTTTATAATTTCACTAAACTCTTAAATTTAGGAGCATAAAAAATGGGCAGCAACAGGGTGGATTTAGGGGCAGGGGAAAAGAGCAGCTTAGCACTGATTTTCAACACTAGACTTATAAATCTAGGCAAATGAATGTCAGGCCTAAATTTATAAGCATAACTTTTAAGCTCCTAAATTAAGATGACTTTTCAGCTGAAAGGCTCCTAAATTTGGCTGAATAGAGGGCACGAATTTAGGAGTTCAGCCTTTTAAAAAAAACCTATGAAGCCCATATTTCTTTAAAGTCATATATTCAGATATCTCATGAACAATCTGTTCTCATGCCTCCTACTTTGTACCCACCACTTCTTTATTTTTATAGCAAAGTATCAGGTTAAAAAAAAAAAACAAAGATAATTGAATATGGACACTGTACCACCCCTGTGCACAACAACAGGTTGAATTCTTTATAAAGTTTAGGAGGATTTGCTGGAAATAATGTACACAAGATAAGCATATTATGTACGATAGGAAACTTGAAGCCACAGATATTTGTGTTTCTCCCCTCCCCCCCCCCCCCCCAAAAGAGCATCAAAAACATCACATTTTTGTAACTTTCTCCAATAGGTACTCTTCACCTAAACAGTTGCTCTGGAATCCTCAATTAGACGCCTGCTGCTACCTAACCATGTCTCTCTGTGTTCCAAACCCTGTCAAGTTTAGTTAACAACAAACAATAATACAATTTCTTCTCCTCAAAACCTCCACCTCACCCAGGCGTGGAAGCTCCCACAGTTTTCTCTAAGCTGAGCAGGAGTCCTCCACCTACAGTCCTGCCAGTAGGGGGTGCTGTTTCACTATCACATTTTTAATGGTGAGGGGCAGGCAAGCTCTGCAGGACTCCAGTGATTGAAAACACAATACTAAAGCACAACTCCCTACTGGCAACAATGCAGCGGGAGGACTCCTGCTCAGCTTAGAGGGAACAGTAGAAGCTCCTATTATATTTAATTGAATATCTTTTGAAGAAATAGTTTTAGAAAATTATTGACTCTCCACAATTCTTTTTACCTTTCCTATCTGGCAGCTTTATTGTCCTCTTTTGTGCCTCTCCTTCATCATGTAATGCCCCTTCTGACTCTGTTATTTTGATTTCACTTCCTAAAGTCTTTCTTCCTTTCTGGTTGCTGTCTACTTTTTTACCCTAAAGTCCTGTTTCCCTTCTTTCTTTCTGCCTGCCTTTCTAATAGCACCCCTGCACCATCCTCCTCTCCCTGCCCAGGGCTCAGCATGGGTTCATTTACTGACATGGCGCTCTTGTCATTTACATATGTTTACAAACAGCTCAGACCCTTGAGGATAAGCAGGTTATAAATCTAAAGTGATAATGATAGTGATATTGTTCTAGGGTCTAAGGCAGGATTTAGAATCAAAACACTCAGAAGCTGCCACCCATACATGGCCAATCAGCACCTCCCCCTCTCCAGACGTACTTTTTTTGCAGTCGGGATCGGCGTGGATTTTGCGCACTAGCACACCATACTTGTACGTGGTGATGTTAGGGTCCTGCGAGAAGTCCAGGAAAGGGTTCCCACAGCTGTTGATGCGTTTGATGGATTTGGGGTTCGGATCAGCAAGTTCTGAGAGGGACCTCCTCAGCTCTTCCTCATCTCTATGTCATATAAAAAAAAATAGGGAGAGAGCTATTACAAAGCAAATTAATGAGAATAACAATCACTGGTTTCAGTCTCCAGTCTGGCTTCTGTTCATAGAAGCAATTTTTAAATTATAAGTGACCGTCTCTGGGAAAAGGTGACTAAAGAAGCTGATCCAAAATGTTGAGAATTGCAGATTTTTCATGTTACTGGGTTCATAAGCAGTCTGCAAAGTTACATGTTTGAACTTCTGTAACTTCATTTTTTCATATGGAAGGATGGGGTTTGAATTGTTGTATTACAAATTGTGTGCTCTAAAAGAATTCATTAAAACCTCATTTTTTGGTTTCTGGTGACTTTAGTCACCTGTTCCAAAGAGATGGTCATACGCACAAGTGAATCCCTAGATTCCCTAGATTTTGTCATCTAATTTTGTTGTTTGATAAAATAATTTATGCGATAAACCCATGTGCTGACAGCAGCACCAGCCACATTTTAGCCTGGCTTAGTAAAAGGACACCTTAAGTGACCTGCCTAAAATCACAAAGACCCTCAGTGTGATTTGAAGCCTAGGAGGAATTTGCAGGTCTGCTGGAACTGAATATTGGAAGCACAATCCCTCGAATTCTATACAGTGCACCACAAGTTAGGCACCAATTAGGGATAGAGGTGTGCATGTGGGTGGGGCATAGGCGGAGCATATTCTTAGGTGCCAAACAGGGACCCTTTTACAAAGGCTCATAAGGGCCTAAGCGCATCCAGCATGTGCCAAATTGGCATTACCGCCCAGCTACTGTGCACCCTGGGTGGTAATTCTGAATTTGGTGTGTGCTGAAAACACGCAGTAGAAAATATTTTCTACTGCATGGCGCTTACCCGGCGGTAAATGGCAGTTGGTGCGCGCTGCATGCCTACCACACGTGTAGTGCATGAGACCTTACTGCAAAGTCAATGGGTGGAGTTAAGGTCTCAGGCTGAAAATGGATGCACGCTGCATTTTATATTGTCGCACGTCCATTTTCCGGCCCTTTAAAAATGGCCCTTTTTCCAGGATGCGGTAAAAACTGGTCTGGCGCATGCCCAAAAGACACACTCACACTGTCGCAGGCCACTTTTTGCCGCGGTTTAGTAAAAGGGCCCCTTATAGAATGCTGTACGTTGTCTGTCTAGGTGACATCATTTAAGCACTTAGGGGCCCTGCACTAGTATGAATGCGTGAAATTGGCATGCGCTGGGCCATTTTTCACTGCAGCTGGGAAGAAGGCCTTTTTTTTTTTTTAAATTGAAATTTCAAAAATAGTATAAAGTACCAGAAATACAATAGTCCACATTACAGAAGAAGAATAATGCAGAGGTTAACAAAAATAACTTATGAAAAAGAAATCTCATAAAGAAATACTAAAAAAACATCGAATACCTGACTGTATCTCTAGGCGATCTTAATTACAGTAACTACATTTAGTTGACTATTCAGCTTCCCTATCTAACAAGCACCTCCCTAGATGATCTGGTTCAAAGAAAACTACCCCTCTGGTAGGGTTGATTTGGCAGGTGCTACTTGTGAGTTAGCCCTAATGCAGCTTAGTAAAAGGGTCTCTAAAATTTACACCTACATGGTGTAAGTGTTGACACCTAAATGCTGGCACCCATGTGCCAATCTAGGCTTTATTCTCTAACGGAATCTGGACACCCAGATGCTGTCACAGAACACTATCCTAGTGCACAGAGTTTGGATGCCTACGTTTTAGCGCCCCTTGCAGAATCATGACCTCCCCCCCCCCCCCAACCATATGGATTTCAAAAAGGCCAGCAAAAGAAAGAATACTTTCAAATTCTCATCACAATGTTTTCACTTTTCTTTTTCATCTCTCAAGTCTGATTAATGCCTGAATTTTAAAACTAATACTGGTTCATGCACAAAAAAAAAGCAGAGGAAAAGGATAAGACACAAAATAATTGAAAACATTTATAGGAATCACTACACCAGGTGTGTTCAGGGCCTATATATATATATACATCTATCTATATCTATCTATCTATCTATCTATCTATCTATATATATATATATATATATCTATCTATCTATCTATATATATATATATATATATATATATATATATATATATATATATATATATATATATATATATATATATATATATCTTAGATCACACACAAACCATTTTAAACAAAAGTGGTATTACCCAAATATACAATCATTGCACACAAGGGGCAGCTGCCCCAGGCTCAGGGGTCTATAACAAGGGGCCCATTTGCAGCTCTCAGTGCCACTCTGGTCCAGCATTTTCCTTCCCTCTTTACCTCTTCCCTGGTGCAGGTGTTTCCCAGGGCTAAAAAGTGGCATAAAGGTATGGAACTGCTGTCTGTCTGTGCTGCTGATGGCTCTGTTGGTCCCATCCTTTCTGATGTCATTTCCTGTTTCTGAGGGCAGGATCGGTAGAGCCAACAGCAGGGAAGGGAAAGGGACTTCATATACTGCCTTTCTGTGGTTACAATCAAAATGGTTTACATATTATATGCAGGTATTTATTTTGTACTTGGGGCAACAGAGGGTTAAGTGGCTTGCTGAGAGTCACAAGGAGCTGCAGTAGGAATCAAACCCAGTTCCCCAGGATCAAAGTCCACTGCACTAACCCCTAGGCTACTCCTCCACTCCAGCACAGACCTACAGCGGTTCTATGACTTTATACCGCTTTTTATCCTCGGGACGCAAAGCAAGCTGTACTAGAAGAGGGGGGGCGCATCCAAAAAGTTTTCCCAGGGACCCATGAGGAGGGGGTGGTTAATGCTGCCCTGAGCGCATGGCACAAAAGCAGTTTCAGAAGAGAACATAAATTGAGAAAATGCTTCAGTAACCAAACGAGAGAGTTGGACTGGCTATTAGAGAAAGAGATGTTGGGATTTAGTTTACAGCTTTTCAGTAGTAGCTCAAGGCAAGTTACATTCAGATAACTCAGGGATTTTTCTGCCCCAGGAGGGCTTACAATCTCAGGGACTGATATTCAGTGAGGAGGCTATCCACTTAAGTATGGCTGAGAATGTGGTATGCTGTGACCACCGTAGCACTCTCTGGTTCATACTGGAAGTTACAGGGTATTGCCAATATTCAGTGGTGGTATCTGAATCGGTATCCAGTTAACTCTGGAAAGCAATAAGACAATCCCAAGTTAACAGCATAGTTATCTAGAGACCGCCGCCAGGTAATTCCAGGCAGCCACCTCACACCTGGATGCTCAGTGCCGCTACCCACAGAGGCCAGAACTGAACATCCAGGTCAAATTTAGCCAGCAGCGGTCAGTGTGTTAAAAAAAATGCTGACCGAATACTGCCCCCTAAGTTTGTACCAGAGGCAATAGAGGTTTAAGGGGCCCTTTTACTAAGCTGCGGTAAAAAAGTGAACTTAGCGCGTGCTTACGCGTGTCCTTCCTGCACACTATGGCTGTTTCTCCGCAAGGATAACATGGTTGATTTTTCTATTCCCAGCATTAATGGCCACATGCTGATTTTCCCATTACCACGTGACCACTAGCGCACGAGCACTTACTGACACCTATTTTGCAGGTGCCGGTAAAGGCTCACGCGCTAACCACATGCTAATCGATTAGTGCATGGCAAGCTAGCTGCATTAACCAATTAGTGCAGAACATAAGTACATAAGCACCGCCATACTGGGAAAGACCAAGGGTCCCATCAAGCCCAGCATCCTGTCTCCGACAGTGGCCAATCCAGGCTTCAAAAACCCGGCAACCCCCCCCCCCCCCCCCCCCCAAAAAAAAAATTAATAATGTTCAATGGACTTTTCCCTCAGGAATCTGTCCAAACCCCCTTTAAATTCCATAAGACCAGCTGCTGTCACTACATTCTCCGGCAACGAGTTCCAGAGTCTAACTACACGCTGAGTAAAGGAAAACTTTCTCCTATTTGTTTTAAATCTACCATATTCTAGCTTCACCTTGTGTCCCCTGGTTTTGTTGTTGTTTGAAAGTGTAAATAATCACTTCACATCTGTCCGCTCTACTCTGCTCATTATCTTGTAGACTTCTATCATATCACCCCTCAGCCGCCTTTTCTCCAAGCTGAAGAGCCCTAACCTTCTCAGCCTTTCCTCATAGGGAAGTCGTTCCATTCCCTTTATCATTTTCGTCGCCCTTCTCTGCACCTTTTCTAATTCCTTTATATCTTTTTTGAGATGCGGCGACCAGAATTGGACACAATACTCGAGGTGCGGTCGCACCATGGAGCGATACAACGGCATTATAATATCCTCGTTTTTGTTTTCCATCCCTTTCCTAATAATACTCAACATTCTGTGCGCTTTCTTAGCTGCTGCAGCACACTGGGCAGATGTTTTTAACGTCTTATCAACGATTACTCCCAGATCCCTTTCTAGGTCCGTAACTCCTAACGCGGAACCTTGCCTAGTCTCTGCCCCTGACCCGCCCCCACCACTAAAAAAAATAAAGTTTATTTTTAGTGCATGGGAAGCACGTGCACATCCAAAAATCAATGGTGTCCCACGGTAGGCACTTTTTTTTTTACCACAGTAAGCACACGTTAATGTTTGCCACAGCTTAGTAAAAGCGCCCCTAAGTGACTTACCCACAATCACAAACAGAATCAGTGCGATTTGAACCCCGGCTGCCCTGATTTGCAGCCTGTTGTTCTAACCATTAGGCTATTTCCACAAGAAAAGGGAAAGGTAACATGAGTTACTAACAGCTCTTCTTACAATATATGCTGTGGATGAAAGGACGAATGTGGAATTACCGTACTCCCACCTTGCAGAGTCACTGATATTTTCCATTGGGAACAATGGTTCTTTTTAGGCCAGATGAAGGAAAATTACAGACTGCCGGACAAAGCTTGTGGGTCCTTTTAATGTGGCCTGCTCATCATTAAAACTGATACAATGGAATTAATAGAGCTACAGTTCTGTGGTTGTCCCTGCCAATCCCATTCTCAGAGGTCTGATGTCATGGGCCTTTGATTACACAGATATAGACAATCATGCTGGCAGTTGAAAGAAGAGGGGGGGAAGAGGGAGCTGCTGCCAATGAGCATGGAAGATGAGAAACACCTAATTTGGTAGATCTGTGTGCCTAGGTAGAGGGATCAGGAGAACATTCTAATCTGCTGCTGCTGGATCTGTGCACTATAGCAAGCACTTAGCTGGAAATGAGCCTGAGGCTGATCTGGCCACATTAGAACATAAGCGTTGCTATAATGAGACAGACCAAAGGTCCATCAAGCCCAGTATCCTGTTTCCAACAGTGGCCAATCCAGGTCACAAGTACCTGGAAAGATCCCAAAAGAGTAAAACAGATTTTATGCTGCTTATCCTAGAAATAAGCAGTGGATTTTCCCAAGTCCATCTTAATAATGGCTTATGGACTTTTAGGAAATTAGCCATATCTTTTTTAAACCCTGCTAAACTAACTGCGTTTACCACTTTCTATGGCAACGAATTCCAGAGTTTAATTACAAACTGAGTGAAGGAATATTTTCTACGTAATCCTCTACATAATCCTGATACTCCCTCTCTCCTTGGTGGAAAGCGCACAGTGAACCCCACTGTGCCAAAAAAGAACAGTGGCTCCTTGGGTCCCCTCACCCCACAACCAGCAACAAGTGCTGCAAGCTTCCACAGGAACAGAAAAGACTCCTCAGGAAGTAGGCATGCATCACCGTGATTGAAAAGAAAAGGAATGCAAGAGCCACTTCAAACAGAACAGCAGCAACATCATCAAGAGAGAGAGAGCAGTTCTCAGGAGCCTCTATGGAGAGAGAGAGAGAGAGAGAGAGAGAGAGAGAGAGTGTATGTGTGTGTGTGTGTGTGTCACTCCCTGACTGTCGCCGAGGGAGACACCAACACTTTGGCCCCTGTTAAATGTGAGGGCCAAAATGTGACCCTGGGACTGATGCAATTACTTTGCATTGGAGCAATGCGCTGAAGCTCAGCACACAGTTTCCTAATGAAAGCATAAAGCAGAAATTTGTTCCATGATGCTATAAGCAAATAGCATTCAAACAGGCTGAGTACACTGGATACATATGCACATGGACCTGTGCATGTGCACACAAAAAAGTTGCACGTCCTTATGCCAGCAAGTAAAGGGACGAAACAGGCATGAAATCCGCACTAGTGCTACCAAAGAAGAGCAGGCTTAGCTTTTACTCTTCCTCAGACCTTGTGTTAAAGCCCTAGTACTGTCTTTACAGAATCACTAAAAGCTTCATCAGCACAGATTTAATTGTGCTGTGTGCTATTGTCTATCCAAGGCTTTGCACACAGTTAACTTGTATGCACACAAAATTGTGTGCAAAAGCTGAGTTAACCTATGTGCACAGCTTAGCGCACTACAGCATTGACCACCCGGTGTAACAAAAGGTCTGCGTAACCTAAGGTTAAATAATATGTTATTCTCAAAATACATAATCAAACAAAACAGAAGAAGCAGCATATAACCCACTTCGACCATTCAACGCACATGTACTCACAGCTTTAGAGCCCATTAGACTAATGTTTGTTTACTGAACAATGGAGCTACACAGAATAATAAACCAAATAACTCAGTATACACCATGACTTTTAAGTATATGGCTTCAAAAACATACAATCTCCTCCTTTTTTAAATTACACCCCCCCCCCCAACCACCCTCCCTCCCTACCCATCCCATTGCCACAGAACGCGTTATTGTTAACTGTTGTAGGCTTACCACAACAAGAATATAGATAATCTACAAATAATTCACAATCCAGCAGCTAAACTCTTCTTGGGCTACAAAATGAAAGATTATATCTCACCAGTACTTACCAACTAGTGTCGGCTTCCTGTTTCTCTTTTGGTCTCAGTATGAAATCTATTGTCTTGGGTTCCCATTATCTCACCTCTAAACTTATATGGTGTTGTTAGGAATTTGTGTGAATGGAATCCATGAGTGTTTGATGAGTGGTGTATGAGTGGTGAGATTGCAGTGTGTGGATTGTAATTTACAAGTTTTAATTATTATGCATTGTGCAATAGTAGGTTTAGATGTTTGAAAATAATAAAGATTTGGAATTGTGCATAGCTGTGATTGATATTCTGTGCAGTCACCTCTAAACTTAATAGATACATTCCAGGAGGCAGCATGAGATCCAAAAATGATTTGTTATTTTGCAATGCACTGTCATCTTATTTTCTTTTTTTGTTTTATTTCTATTTATTGCCTTTAAAAGTGGACAAACACAGCTACCACACCATTGAAATTTTTGTAAATTGGTTCAAACTGGGTTCCAGATATGGAATGCCATCAGTTTCTCAGGTTTTGGAGAGGTCTGTGGTCCTATTTTATTATTCTTTCTAAACCAACAAGATATTGGAAAGAAATTACACATAAGTGGCCAAAACTATCAACCCATCTGTCTCTCTGTCTGGTGGCTAAATAAGTATCCACAAATTTAAACAGGGTGGCCCATAGGGGATGCAGAGAGGCCATGTTCAGAAACTCATTGCGGGGCTCATTTGCATAAGCGAGTAGAGCCTAAAAAGCAGGCAGAAAAGCAGAGCTATGTACGAAAAACAAAACCACTCAATAGTAGGGCTGGCCCTAGTTCATAAGTCGGCGCGACGGGGGCTGGAGTTCCCAACGAGAAAAAAGGTTCCGTCAAAATGGTACAATGCATCTCTACCAGAGAGACATTTCCAGCTGCAGCAGTCACAGACCCACACAGAGGCAGCACAGATAAGCAGACACACACACATACACAAACACACCCACAAATATACACACAAAACACAGACACATATGCAGAAACACATTGATATACCCACTGCCCATACACACACACAGAGTCTAGAAATGCTTGCTTGCTCCCTGAAATGGAGTGGAGGAGTGGCCTAGTGGTTAGAGCACTGGTCTTGCAATCCAGAGGTGGCCGTTCAAATCCTACTGCTGCTCCTTGTGATCTTGGGCAAGTCACTTAACCCTCCATTGCCTCAGGTACAAACTTAGATTGTGAGTCCTCCTGGGACAGAGAAATATCCAGAGTACCTGAATGTAACTCACCTTGAGCTACTACTGAAAAAGGTGTGAACAAAATCTAAACCTTCTCCCCCTGCTGCTACACCCCTATTCCTGCTAAGCTCACTCTTAGTAATTCAAACATATATTTTGTTGTTGTTTTAAATTTTACTATGAAATCTGGTGACTGAATTGTACAGGGTTCTTAGTGATTCTATGTACGGTGTTACCTAGTGACTGAACCATGTCACTTGCTACTGGTTCCTATAAGGGCAGGTCTATAAACCAGGGGGCCGCTAGTCAGACCGCAAGAGGCAGCCCGGCTAAATCCTACAGTTGGAAACGAGATCGGATATTCAGTGCCGGGCTGTTTCCAGTGACCGGCATTGAATATCCGTTTATTTTTGGTCGGTTTAAACATAACCAGCCAAGCCAATATTCTGTGCTGGCCGATTAAGTTTGAACCAGCCAAAGATAGGCCTGCTATTTGGCTGCCAAACATAGCCAGTGATGCACTGAATATTAGCGGTAGTTGGTTACATCACATGATATAATCGATTCGCCGCTATCCCCCAGATTCTATATAAAGCGACTTGAGTGCGCAAACTGGTTGTATTCTGGAATTGCACACACAACTTAATTAGTGGCACAAACCAATCAGTGTCGATAATTGAATTTAATTATTGACATGGCATTAATTACACACATATTCTATATTGTGATGTGTGTAAATTTTAAGATGTGGATCTAAAAAAGGGTTTCGCCATAGGCGTGGAATAGGTGGGTCATGGGTGGTCCCAGAATTTGCATGCAGTTATAGAATATGCCTGTTCCACAAGTAATTTAGGCATCAGCGTCTACACCAGGTTTTTGTTGGCGTAAATGACTGCGACTAAATATAGTTGCAGAAAATGAATGTTAGGCATATTCTATAACCTACACCTAGATCTAGGTGTATTCTATCACTGTGCCTAAATTTAGGCACGGTTTATAAAATACACCTAGGTGCATTTTTTTCAGCACCGATTTTTTAGACGTGATGTATAGAATCTAGCCCTATCTGCTGACTGGGAATATTTAGCGGGAGATAGCCAGCTATCTCCCACTGAATATTCACGGATAACCAGTTAAGCACTATTTAACTGGCCACGAACTGTTCCTGGTCGGTTAAATAATGCTGAACATCAGGGGGTCGGTGCCCACATTTATGGGCACAAACACAAGCACACATACGCATCACACATCAGATCAGTCAAATCAGATGCCAAACTCAAATACAAAAGAAACTAGTAAAAAAGACCCGTTTCTGGAACGAATGAAACGGGCGCTAGCAAGGTTTTTCTGGGAGTGTGTATGTTTGAGAGAGGGAGCCAGAGTGAATGTGCGGGTGTGTGACAGAGTGAAACTGTCTGTGTGACAGTGTGTGTGTGTGAGAATGAGAGTGTGTGACAGGGCCCCCTCCCCTGTTCCTAATGCCCCTCACCCCGTTCCCTCCCCTCCTTTTCCTCCTCCTTCCCACACTTTGGGTTCCTTAAGGCTTTCAAAAGTCTATGTACCCCCGTGGCCCTAACGCCCAGTATCCGGATACCCCACCGCTTTCCTCCTCACCCCTCCCCCAAGATGTAATACTTTCACGTCCTTCATTTTTTTAAAAAAAGTGTCCTATCTACCCTGTGTACAAATGCCCGGCATTCAGATTGTGTTCCTGTCGTAAATTTTCATTTCTTTCATTCATTCAGAACTTGCCCCCCCCCACCCCCCCCAAACACTTTTGGTTCCTTCAGTCTTTTAAAACTGTCCTATGTACCCTGTGTGCTAATGGGCAGCATTGAGATTGTTTTCCTGTTCCAAATTTGCATGTCTTTCAGTCATTCACAACTCCCCCCCCCCCCCCTTCTCCAGTTTAACACTTTTGTTTCCTTCAGTCTTTTAAAACTGTCCTATCTACCCTGTGTCCTAATGGCCAGCATTCAGATTGTTTTCCTTTCCCAAATGTTCATGTCTTTCAGTTGTTCAGAACTCCCCCCCTCCCCCATTTAACACTTTCGGTTCCTTCAGTCTTTTAAAACTCTCCTATCAACCCTGTGTCCTAATGGCCAGCACTCAGATTGTTTTGCTTTGCCAAATTGTCTGTCACTGAGGTCAGTGCGTGCCTGCCTAGCAGACCACTTCTGGCAGGCACGGTCCCAAGCACATCTTGTTGGAGGTGAGAATTATTATATAGGAAGGGGAAAGTAGAAAAAGAGAAAAATGAGAACCCTAAATGCCCTAAGGAACAACTTTTCACAGAGCTACAGTGTTCAAGTGCCCAAAGGAGGAGAAGCAGACACAGTTCAACACTCCCTGCTATAGAGATTATGAAAAGTATGCCAAAGATTCTTATAAGTCGTCCATTCAGGTTTTACTCTCGTAGATGTATCCTTAAGTTCACACACGCCCAGCTCATACATGCAAAGCTGCCATTCTGCGTGTCTAGGGGGAGTAGACTCCACCCAATGCCACAGAATTACTCAGATCACCAGCAAGACAGCAAGGTGAATAAATCAGATACCCAAATCGGGTTTTCTCATGCTAACCTGTTAATACATCCGCATTATCATGGGCTAACTGGTTAGTGCTGGAACACCGCATGAATGTTTACCACCTACGCAATGGATGATGGTAAGCGCTCATGCGGTAATATTTAAAAATGGCCTCATGCTAATGATGATGTTAGCACATGGCATTAATACAAAAAAATACAAAATTCACAATTTTACGGCTGCAGTAAAAATGGCCTTAGCATGCAGGAAAGACCACATAATGGTGCACTAAGGCCACTTTTTGCCGCAGCTTAATAAAAGGATCCCTTAGTTTTCAATTTTCAAAAAAGCATTAGTATTACATGTAATTGCCAATAGCGTCCATAATGTGATATAGGAAAAGCCACTGAAAATAGGGAGTCCAGAGAAACAAAACCTACTTATCTTTAGCTTGATTGAAATTTTAATTCCATTATGCAAAGCTCTTTCCTTCTCAACAATCAAAACTCATTTCACCAGTAAATTTTTAAGCAGACTGCTCATGTTTAGATCCTAACAAGGGCCTCATTTGGCTTCCAGCTGCCTCAGAGGATATCCTCAAACCAGGGGCAGACTGACCGTTTGGGCAACTGGGCAATGCCCAAGGACCAAGAGGCTCTAGGGGTCCCGGAGGCTCTGCCTGGTGGACTGCCACCACCGAACACAACTCCTCCCCCTGGTGGTCTAGTGGCCCTTGCAGGGGGGAGGGCAGGAAAGAACAACTCTCCTGCCCACTGCCGCTATTCTGTCCGGCACCACTGTGTTTTAAAAATGGCAGCCAAGACTGTCTAGACCCACATGACTACCAAGGTAAGTCTCGGCCGACATTTCAAAAACACAGTGGTGCCAGGCAGAATAGCAGTAGTGGGCAGGAAAGAGTCCCTTCCTGCCCCCAAAGAAGCCACTAGACCACCGGGGCCCTTCAAAGTAATACCAGGAAGAGCCCACTGAGACTCGAGGGACTGTGGTGTGTGGGAGGGGGGCAGTGCGGCAGTGGGGTGGGGCCCAGCCTGCTTATTTTCGAAAGAGAAGGCCGGCCAAATCGGTATAATCGAAAGCTGATTTTGGCCGGCCTCAACCCCCTCCCACCCCCCAAAAAAATTAAAAACACTTTTTTGCCAGCCTCAAATGTCACACCCAGCTCCATCACAGCAGTATACAGGTCCCTGGAGCAGTTTTTAGTGGGTACTGCAGTGCACTTCAGGCAGGCGGACCGAGGCCCATCCCTCCCCTACCTGTTACACTTGTGGTGGTAAATGAGAGCCCTCCAAAACCCACCCGAAACCCACTGTATCCACATGTAGGTGCCCCCTTCATCCCTAAGGGCTATGGTAGTGTTGTACAGTTGTGGGTAGTGGGTTTTGGGGTTTTTGGGGGGAGCTCAGCACCCAAGGTAAGGGAGCTATGCACCTGGGATCAATTTATGAAGTCCACTGCAGTGCCCCCTAGGGTGCCCGGTTGGTGTCCTGGCATATGAGGGGAACCAGTGCACTACAAATGCTGGCTCCTCCCATGACCAAATGGCTTGGATTTGGCTGGGTTTGAGATGGCCAGCATTAGTTTCCATTATCGGCGAAAACCAATGGTGCCCATCTCTAACACCGGCGATCTCTAAGGGCGGCCCAAATGTTGAGATTTGGCCGGCCCCGACCGTATTATCGAAACGAAAGATGGCCGGCCATCTTGTTTCGATAATACAGTCGGGTATGCCACTTAACAAGGCTGTCATTAGAGATGGCCGCCCTTATAGATGGCCGGCCCCGTTCGATTATGCCCCTCCAGATCACCCTCACTGCCTGGGGGCCCAGATCACTCGCAGTCCACCCTTGCCTCAAACAAACATTTCCACATAAAATGGTGCCTATAAATCCAAAATGTTGATAAGACAAAATAACTGGGTTCGATTCCAACTTCAGGCACAGCCAGCTCCTTGTTACTCTGGGCAAGTCACTTAACCCTCCATTGCCCCAGGTACAAATAAGTACCTAAGCCGCATTGAGCCTGCCATGAGTGGGAAAGCGCGGGGTACAAATAAAAATAATAATAAAAAAAAACAATCAATAGTCAGTGTTAGCTTCCACGCCACTGACACAACGCTCTTCCCTAAAATAAGGCATTCTGTTGAATTTTATGTTTAAACTCATAGGCTCCGTAGTATTTAAATCATAGATATAGCATTGTTCTTTTTGTCTCAATTTCTTACAAGCATCGTCCCACCAAAAGGTGGGTAGTATCTGATCAATAACAATACACAACCGTAGGAGCCAACTTTTCAAAATTATTGGAGGTGCTAAGCCCAATAGAAATAACCCTTCCCTGGACACATTTCAAGGAATTTTCTCAATATTGGGGGTGCTCACGCACCCACAGAGCCGGCTCCTATGTACACAACAGACCATAAGTACATAAGTATTGCCATTCTGGGACAGACCAAAGGTCCATCAAGCCCAGCATCCTGTTTCCAACAGTGGCCAATCCAGGTCACAAGTACCTGGCAAGATCCCAAAAAAGTGCAATACATTTTATGCTGCTTATTCCAGAAATAAGCAGTGGATTTTCCCCAAATCCATTTTAATAATGGTCTATAGACTTTTCCTTTAGGAAGCCGTCCAAACCTTTGTTAAACCCCACTAAGCTAACCGCCTTTACCGCATTCTCTGGCAACAAATTCTAGAGTTTAATTACACGTTGAGTGAAGAAACATTTTCTCTGATTAGTTTTAAATTTACTACTTTGTAGCTTCAATGCATGCCCCCTAGTCCTAGTATTTTTGGAAAGAGTAAACAGATGCTTCACGTCTACCCATTCCACTCCACTCATTATTTTATAGACCTCTATCATATCAGCCCTCAGCCATCTTTTCTCCAAGCTGAAGAGCCCTAGCCGCTTTCGCCTTTCCTCACAGGGAAGTCATCCCACCCCCTTTATCAGTTTTGTCGCCCTTCTCTGCATCTTTTCTAATTCCACTATATATTTTTTGAGATGCGGTGACCAGAATTTAACACAATATCTGAGGTGCGGTCGCACATTGGAGCAATGCAAAGGCATTATAACATCCTCAATTTTGTTTTCCATTCCTTTCCTAATAATACCTAACATTCTATTTGCTTTCTTAGCCACCGCAGCACACTGAGCAGAAGGTTTCAACGTATCATCAACGACACCTAGATCCCTTTCTTGGTTGGTGACTCCCAACATGAAAACTTGCATTATGTAGCTATAATTCGGGTTCCTCTTTCCCACACATGATCAAATTCCACACAAGCTTGTAATGCTAAATGCTGTGCCAGTGTTCTACCAATCATGTTTTTAGCATCCTGGAAGTTTGAACAATGTACCATAACTGGCAAAGACACTTATGTAAATAAACCACATGACTTAGGAAATACCACTAAACTTTCCTAAATCACCATTACATTTCTGTCTTAGAAATGCTGAAAAGATATTTTGGAGAAATATTGGGAATTCTGGCTGAGGGTTTTCCACCCATAGTCAGAGCCCAATATATAAGCGGATTCAGAACTCCAACTGAATTTCTGGAGAGCTCTCTGGAAGTTGTTACTGAACAAACAACTCTTCTTGTAACTTTTGCCTTAGAACCAGACAGAAACAACATATTTCGTCTATATTTAAGACATATGGATGCATCTTTTTTGGGGTCTAAGGTTTAGCTTTTCCCTGATTTAGCTAGAGACACGCAAAAAAGAAGGAGAAAATTCCTGGGTTTAAAACCAAGAGTACTTGCTTTAGGTGGAACATTTGTACTAAAATTTGCTTGTAGGTGCTTGGTTTCATTTTAAATTTGACTAATTATGTGTTTTTTGACCCAAAGAAATTGCAGAAATTTATAATATCTAAGGAAGGTGTAACAGATGCTTCCCTGAATGCTCCCACTTGTTAATTATATGCTGGTTAATTAGCTGCGAATGTCGGCACTCCCCTGTTCTAATTTGATTTATAAATTCCTTTTTCATTTTTTTCCTTGTATCTTGTCTAAATATTGTGGACTAAGTTTGAGGGTATCCTTTACCTTAATTTAAGGGTTAAAAAATTATTTCCTATTTTTGTTTTGTTGCTGATATTTCTAATGCATTTATGTTATATGAATGTAATATTAAAACATAAATAAAAAAAATAATATTCGAAACCCGATGTTGGACGTCTCTAGCGAAAGTCCGTCGCAAGGACGTCCAAATCTGAGGGGGGCGTATCGGAGGCGTGGTGAAGGCGGGACTTGGGTGTTCCTAAGACTTGGACGTATTTGAGCCATAATGGAAAAAAGCCCGAAATGACCAGATAACCACTTGAGTTAATCGGGGATGACCTCCCCTTACTCCCCCAGTGGTCACTAACCCCCCTCCCAGCCTCAAAAAACATCATTAAAAATATTACGTGCCAGCCTCAGATGTCATACTCAGGTCCATGACAGCGCATGCAGGTCCCTGGAGCAGTTTTAGTGGGTGCAGTGCACTTCAGAAAGGCGGACCCAGGCCCATACCCCCCTACCTGTTATATTTGTGAAGGAAACAGCAAGCCCTGCAAAACCCACCAGAAACCCTCTGTACCCACATATAGGTGCCCCCCTTCACCCGTAAGTGCTATGGTAGTGGTGTACTGTTGGGGGTAGTGGGTTTTGGAGGGAGGCTCAGCACACAAGGTAAGGGAGCTATGTACCTGGGATCATTTTATGAAGTCCACTGCAGTTCCCCCTAGGGTGTCCAACTGCTGTCCTGGCATGTCAGGGGGACCAGTGTACTAGAAATGCTGGCTCCTCCCACGTCCAAATGGCTTGCATTTGGACATTTTAGACTTGAAAATCACCAAAAATCAAAGATGTCCAAATCTAAGGACGTCCTTGGTATTTTCAAAACGAAAGATGGACGTCCATCTTTTTTCAAAAATGACCTTTTCCCCGCCTCCGAATTTGGATGTTTTACAAAGACGTCCAAATTCCAACTTAGACGTTTCTTTTGAAAATGCCCCTCTTGGTCTCCCATATCACCCTCAGTGACCTTTGGTGTAACTTTCAAAGGCACAGATAAATATTGGGCTCTCACTAACAGGGATAGCGGTTGTTGGTCCATACCCAATATTTTTTCCACAAAATATTTTCTGACTATATCCAAAGGGGCCACTATGGGGGAGCTGGGGGAATTTAATAAGCGCAAATTATTTTTCCTCAATTGATAGTCCACAGATTCCATTTTCTCATACCAAGCTTCTGCTTTTCTAATCAGAGCTAAGTTAGACTCTTGCAAGCTGATAATCTTTGACTCTAAAGTCTCTAATCTGGTAGCATGTTGCTCTAGCCTGACCCACCAAATTTTGATAAGTAACTTTGGTATCCTCCACAAGTCTATAAGCTATTAAAAAAAAAAAAAAAAGAAAAGCTCACCCCCTGTATGGCTTCCCAAAGTGAGTCCATTATGACTACAGTCTGCTTGCAAATCTACCTGCAGTACGGACTGCTGTTGGAAAAGGTCTACCCTCTCTTCTGCTACCGAGGACGCCAACATCATCCCCCCTTTTTGAGTCGGCAGAATTGGAGTAGACAAAGCACTAGGAAGCCCCTGCAGGTCAAAACAAGGAAACCCCACAGCTTCAGGTCTGAATTCTCAGGCTTGCAACCTGGATGCCACACTTCTGGATTGCAGTGGGTTTGGCTGATTCAGAGGACTCAGCAAAGCCCCCTCGATGTTGCTGCCCAAAGACTCCAGGCTTGCCGAAGGATATGCAGCTCCTGCTACTGGGGTAAGTCCAAAGGCTTCAAGCGTTTGCTGCTTCAAAGCTGGGGTCGGACCAAATTCTAAAAGGTATGACCTGGTCTTTCCCTTTCTTGTCACCATCATAGCCATTGGGGAAAGGTGCTAGGCTGTAGCAATACTGGAGCCTTACTCAGAGCACACTCTAAGACATTCACTCACAACACCATCTTGGCCCCCCTCTGCAGATAAATATTCTTGATCAGGATGGCAGGCATGACAATACTTTCTGAACTGCAAAAATGGCAAGCTCTTCTTTAAATAAATAGGATGCATGCTGTCATAATGTAGGAATGAATTACAATCTATTGTTGAAAAGACTGTAGTTTCAAATATCTCCTTCACATAAGTAATTGCCATATCCAAAAACATAATTGCTGTAATACGATAACTGCAATCAAATTTAACAGAGGAATGACAAGTATTCAAATAATGAACAAATTGCTGCAATGTCAGTTCTGCTCCTTCCCAAAGTAAAAAAAAAAATATATCATGACTAAACCTTCACCAAAAAATAATATGCTGTTTATAAACCGAGGAATATATTCATTGTCTCTCAAACATGGCCAATTGAGAAGGCAAATGAAGCCCCCAAATCCACCCCAGATAGCTGCTTATCAAAATAATTATCAAATAAAAAATAAGTTTGATGTAACACTATAGTTGTTAACACCATGAAAAACGTTTTCTGTTTTGAAAATGAGCCCCATAGTGCATTTGGATTTTCAAAAAACATTTGACAAAGTCCATCATGAAAAACTTCTGAGGAAATTAAAAAGCCATGGAATAAAAAGCAATGTCCTATTATGTACTGGATAAGAACAGTGTGGTTAACTTGTTAGTTATGGAAAGTACAGAAATAAAGATTAATAAGTGAACACAAGTCAAAAAGAAAACAACAAAAGGTGACACCTTTTCATTTCACAAGTTTAATAAAATGTTCAGTAGCTTTTAGGAGCTATACCCCTTCCTCAGGTCAGGATAGCATGTGGTGTTAAAAGACAGAAAACAGAGTAGAGTTATATGTACAATTCTCGCAGTGGAGGAAGGTGATTAATGGAGCATCACAGGGTTCTGTCCTGGGACACACTGTTTTTTTAAACATACTTATAAATGATCTGGAAATGGGAACGATGAGTGAGGAGATCAAATCTGCAGATAACACAAAATTATTTAAAAGTGTTAAATCACACAAGGATTTTGAGAAATTGCAGAACCACCTTGTAAAACGGGGAGATTGAGGCATCCAAATGGCAGATGACATTTAGGGGTGTAGTTACTAACGTGTTATTTTATCATAGGTCCTATGTTATGCAACAAGACTTAGGGCCCTGTTTACAGAGGCACGCTAAACATTAACACGCGCTGTGTAGATGCCCGTAGGAATATTATGAGCGTCTACTTGGTTAGTGCACGCTAATTTTTAGCATGTGCTAAAAACGCTAGTGCACCTTTGTAAACAGGGCCCTTAGTTACTAATAATTGGGGTTAACAGTTAAATAACACATCTTATATTAATTTATTATTATATTATTATATAGCACAAAACAATATAATATTGCAATTTGTAATAAACTTTACAATAATCTAAATTATTTTAACAGAAATTGAAATATACTTTTATCATTTTCGTCCTACACATTACAGGAATATGGATCCAAGAAAATAAGAAAATTACTTCAAAACAAATATTAGATCAAACTGGAAGTGCTGCTGACCCATTATCTTCCTCCCAGCTATCTTATACAGTATTTCGTTCAGTTACTTGACTATCACATTCACTTTTTCTTCCTCTTTAGAAATCAGAAAATCTTCTAGCTGTTTAGGTTCAAAGAACTGATAATTTTTGATTGAAACAGAATTCGACATATACATAGAAATTTGAGCATAAAATTAGCTCCAATACCCAAAGTCCTTTGGCGCAATGCTAAAAAAGCTTTGCGTCTCTTCTGTGTTTCTCTGGCGAGATCTGGATAGATTCTTATCTTGGATCCTAAAAACAGTGAATCTCCTGTTGTTTAAAAATGCTGCCGTTTCAAAGATAAGTGCTGCCATAAATCCTTTATCAAATTAAGGAAGCTACACTAACTTGTTTTGAAAAAAATATAAAAAAGTTGAAACAATTACTAAAAGGGTTGATCTATGAAGATTTGTGCCTCAACCATTTCCCAATTGTTTGAACACTATGTTGATATGGTGAGAGCAGCAGGAGCATCTGATGATTCCCCCCAAAATAAAGGAAAATATGTTTGATAGTGGTTAGATGGTGAAGCATTGAATATTGTTCATCATTGAGAGTTATGCTACTGAAAGTGAATTATCAATTATAAGTAGTACTATATATATAAAATGTTTGATGTTTGGGACATAATATATATGATCTTATCTGAGAAGTCCCCACATATAGAATAGGGGTCATTTAAATTGAATATCCTAGAAATAAGCAGTGGATTTTCACAAGTTCATCTTAATAATGGCTTATTGGCTTTTCCTTTATGAAATTATACACACCTTTAATAAAACCCTGATAAGCTAATGCTTTTACCACATTCTGTGGCAACGAATTCCAGAGTTTAATTGCATATTGAGTGAAGAAATATTTTCTCTGATTTGTTTTAAATTAACTACTTAGTAGCTCCATTGCATGACCCCTAATCCTTGTATTTTTGGAAAGAGTAAACAAGCGATCCACATCCACTCCAGTTAGCATTTTATAGACCTTTATCATATCTCCTCTCAGCTGTCTCTTCTCCAAACTGAAGAGCCCTAGCTGCGTTAGCCATTCCTCATAAGGAAGTCATCCCATCCCCTTTATCACGTTCGTTGCCCAATTCTGTTTCTTTTCTAATTCCGCTATATCTTTTTTGAGATGTGACAATCGAACTTGCACACAGAATTCAAGGTGTGGCTTTCACCATGGAGCAATACAGTGGTAGCCCACATTGATAACTATGCCTCTAATTCCCCTATCTCTGAATTTTCAGCTGCGCCACTCAGATACTCCTGCTGAAAAATTTCTCTGGCATTATCTGGATAGTTTTAAAGCACTATTCTGTATTCTGGGATATCTCTTCTTTCTGGTTTCTTGGGTTAGTTTTATACTTATTATATTCAAAACCGTTATTTTTTGTTTTTCTATCTGCTGTGGATTTCACCCTTGTAAAGTGGATAAACAATACAACACTACAAATATTTTAACTATATATGTGAACAGTGCTCAGGGCTTGCATATTACTCTGGCGGAAATTGCTTGTGGTAATACATTCATTTCAACGTCATCACACTGTGATCCTCCCTACCTGCCTTCTCATTGATTAACAAGAACGTATTCACTTGTCTTAGTCTCTTATTGTTCCTGATATAATGTGCTTATCTTGTGGCAGGGTTCTTCTTCTTTTTCTGTATTAGCTCTGATGTGGCATCCATCCAGAGTATAAAGTGCATTTGTGACTCCTCTACATTCTAATGTCCATTCTTAATTTTCTCATTCTTGGTTTTTCATTCCTCCCCTGTAGTTCTTGACACTAGCTGTGTTTCGCAATTATCTTGCGTCCTCAGGAGAACTAAGTTGTCTGGAATAAAAATGTCTGTTATAATCGTCACAGTTTTTCATTTATCTATATTTTTTACATATAATTTTTACTTTATTCCTTCTTGTATACCTCTATTCATTCTGTTTGTGATTCTTACCTCTTGTACATCTATATTCATAGCATGCTATGAATATAGATATACAAGAGGTATGAATCACAAACAGAATTAATAGAGGTATACAAGAAGGAATAAAGTAAAAATTATATGTATAAAAGAAAAACTGTGGCGATTATAACCGACATTTTTATTCCAGACAACTTAGTTCTCCTGAGAAGGCAGGTAGGGAGGATCGCAGTGCGATGATGTTGAAATGAATGTATTACCAAGAGCAATTTCCGCCAGAGTAATATGCAAGCACTGAGCACTATTCACATATATAGTTAAAATATTTGTAGTGTTGTATTGTTTATCCACTTTATAAGGGTGAAATCCACAGCAGGTAGAAAAACAAAAAATAACGGTTTCAAATATAATAAGTATAAAATTATCTGGATAGTGCCAGGCCAGGATGGAGTGAAGACGTCCTACCTATCTATGCAGACAGTTTGGTGCTATTCAGCTGCTATCCATAGAGTTAGGTGGTTTATTTTAAGCCAAAACTGTCATAAATTAACCCATTTAACTAGATGAATACCAATTAGATATTGTCACTGTCATACAGTCACAGGTGGTGCGTGCTGTATATTCAGTGTCCCCTACCTCTCTGTACAGTGGTGTTGAGCATATATATGTTTTTGAATGCTGAGGTTGGTATTTTTTTTTTTAATGCTATATGCTGGATCTGAATATTGAGCCAATGCTTAATGTTCTGCTCCCCACAGTATGTGTGCAGTATATTGTTTGTATTGCAATTCCAGTACATAGCTACAAGTCATTTCATGTTCACTTTGTAATCTTAACTCCCATTGGTCAACCTTTGCATGTAACCTCCATCTCCCAGTCAGCAAAGCCTGGGTCTGCTGACTGGGAGAAGGAGGTTACATGCAAAGGTTTTTGAATGCTGAGGTTGGCGGTATATAGCTTACTGGGTATGTACCAATGGCAGTACACACAATATTGGATCCTGAGTAACTCTGTTGCAGCTGCTTCATCAATAGCTTGCCAGCTTGTCTTCTTGTATTGTCAGGCACAATCTAAAATTATATGCATGTGGCAGGACACCGCAATATGAATAGTATAACATCTTTGAATCCATTTGCCCTTCCCAGCTTGTTGCTACTGTTGTTTAGATTAGGTTCAAAGCTACTGCATATTGTATAATAGTGAAGATTTACGTTTGGTAACTTAAGGTACTGGCCATCATTTTAACCTTGGTAATAAAAAGGCAGAACTTCAGCATATACCATTGTTGCAGGCAGCCTCAATTTTGATGTTGCTCTTCTCAAAACTGCATTAATATATATTTTTTTAATTTTTGTTACATTTGTACCCCACACTTTCCCACTCATGGCAGGTTCAATGTGGCTTACATGGGGCAATGGAGGGTTAAGTGACTTGCCCAGAGTCACAAGGAGCTGCCTGTGCCTGAAGTGGGAATTGAACTCAGTTCCTCAGGACCAAAGTCCACCACCCTAACCACTAGGCCACTCCGAGGAGTCAATGCAGATTTATTTTGTGTGTGTTGCTGTCATTTCTGGCTGTGAAACTGTGAGATATAAAAGGTCAAAATATCTGCTTTTATTATTAAAATAGTTTTAAACAAGCAAATTTGGTCTGTGCTTGTTGCTAGTAGCTAGGCCTGGGGTCATGTTTTTCACAATTCCTCTGTAGGAGACTCTGCTGTGAAATTCAAGCTTTTGACCTATGTGCCTATTTAAAAAAAACTTAAGGATTTTAATACGTGACTGGAGATTTTTCTTAGGCCTATCAAACCCTCCTCCTCAACCCACCCACCCCAAGAGAGGCACTTCATATGCAGAACATAGCCTTTCCCCTTCATTTAAGTCCACTTAATTAATTAATTAACCACCTATTTGAAAGAATTCACTCAAGGCGGTTTAGAATAAGTATTGCTCTGACATTTGTTTTGTATGTGTGTGTGTGTGTGTACATCAAGTGCTCTGCCTGATTTATTTTAAAAAGGGGTTTTGGTTGTTATAATTTTATAATGCTGGGTTAACAGCCAGGTTATTGTCTGAGGGCCTGATATTTACCTGGCAGTGATCAACGTTTTCCTGACGGCTGCTGGCATTATTCCTGGAAATTCAATGCAGGGCTATGTCCGGGTTCCACCATTGAATTTCCACGTATATGAGGTTGACAAAAAGGGCCCTTTTACAAAGCGGTGGTAAACCCAACCTGGGCTTACCACTTGCTAAAAGGGAAGTATCGCCGGAGCTGCAAAAATATTTCAATTTTTGTAGTGCTGGTGTGTACCTGGCAGTTATCGGGCAGTGGCACATGCTGCCCGGTTTCCACTGGGTTAGCACGGGAGCCCTTACCACCACCTCAAATGGTGGCAGTAAGTGCTCCCTCTGAAATGGCCATGTGGCAAGTGGTTCACTTGCCGCACAGCCATTTCTTGAAGAAAAGAGAAACCTACCTTTTAACCGCCGCAGTAAAAGGGGGGCCTCGGCATGCATCAAACACACGTGCTGATGCCAGTGCAGGCCCCCTTTTGCTGAAGCTTTGTAAAAGGACCCCCAAATGCACTATTCAGCACTTAACTGGCTAGGGTGAACCATATAAAAATAGGATTGACTTTCATGGAGTACTGTTTATGCAGTTACCTTGGCCAGTTAAGTGCTGACTCCCGGCCAAGAGCTGACGCCATCCGCAGATCACCCCCAAAATAGCCGGTTTCGCGTTGGGCACTAAGCAGACATTTTCAGCATCACTAGCTGGTTAAGAGCTGCTGAATATCTCCAGTTAGCCCCGGACAGGAGATTTAAGTATTGGGCCCTATAGCTTTAGTAGAAACGGGTTAGTTCAGTTTATTTCTCTTGTTTTAAGGAGCAGCTTTGTTGGCTTGCTCTAGAGCTTTCTTTTGTACTTCCACTTCAAAGGGTGAGGCAAGCTAAGCAGGTTATTTACACAGATTCTATACAGACCCACTCATCACTTAGCTTGATTGAAATTGATAGAAGTGTTTGATATTGGTTGGAAAGAAAATCAAGGAAGTAATTTAATTACATTTTAATTAACTGTTAAAAAAGAACAATTATATATTAGCATAGTAATGTGTAGGGGCATTTTCTAAAGAACATCCACATCAGAACTGGGCCTTCCTACTCATAATGTCCAAAAAAAACTGTCCATCTCACAGCCATTTTCAAACAGGAAAAACATTGGGGGTTTCAGTTCGAAAATACGTGGGAAGGTCCAAAATGAACAGCCGAAGCAGCCCACTGTCTCCAGATCCCCTGTCCCCCTTCCTCATTTTTTATATAAAGGGCACACTGAAATCAACAGATGCACACCAGGATCTTGGTCGCTTCTGGGGACAGAGGGAAGGGGAATCAGTGACTGCAGGGAGCTTAGGACAAATATAAAGTTCACCCAAGGCATGCCCATGAGATCATCCTATCTAGGCTGCACCATGTGTTCCAGGATAGTAACTTCCGAAACAGGACAGAAAACAAGTGCTACCTGGACCAGCCTCGAGCATTTCATGTCCACATTTTTGTATACTCATATTAAATGAAAGGGACGTGTGAAAGTAAGTGGGAGATGGTGTACTATACCTGAATATATGGTTTGGGTGTTATCAAGTGACAGAGGAGTTGTATGAAGGTCAGCAGAGCACAGGCATGAAAAATAATTTATTTTGCGTTTCTAACATTTTAAAAATGCAACCATATGGGAAGCTAGCTGCAAAAAAAAAAAAAAAAAGGTAAAACAGCAAAGTAAAAAAATGAGATTAAAGAAAGAAAATGTACAGAAAATCTTGCTACATTTTGTTGACAAATGACCAGATGCTTTTCGGTTCTGTCAATGAACTCTGCTGTGATTCAGCAAATTAAAAATCAGCACTTTAATCAGAGAGTTCAAGTCTCTGTTCTGTTTCTGGTCTTAATGCCTAAACATACGTATCTATATCTATATAAACACAGGGTCACTCTGTTTATTCTGATATTATGTGTGTGTATGTGTAAGTGAGCATCCAATACTGAATTGGAGAAAGCGATAAGCTGCTCCGTTGTCCTTACATTCTCTATCTCTTTGCTAAATCAGAAGGTTTCATTTATCACAATCCTATTAAGGGCTAGTAATGGGATCCTTTAACTTATGCAGTGTTCCAGATATCCATCCTTTAATGATCAGGAATAGCGGAACACACAGCTGATTGGTTTTATTTTCCTTAAACATATTTCCACCTGAAATGGGTGCTAATTAAAACCCTTGGCATCTGCTCTTTGTCTCCATGGCAACCCTGGCTGAGGCAGCTGAAAGCCTGGATTACGAAGAGGTCTGAATAATCCCTTTGAAATAGAAGTCACTGCCGATACCAACCAGGACAGCAGGAGGAGGGGGTGGAGGATCTGTGAAAGGCAGAGAGCAGCATCATGCTTATAGCAACAAATCAGCCTTCGAGTCCTTGTGTCATAATGACAAGCCCACGCACTACATCATCTTCCTATTAACTCTGCTCTATAATTCATCAAAACAATGCCGGAGAATGGAAAAAGAAGAGAAGGATCTGTGAAACCAGTGGAAGAGGAGGGGAGCAAACCAACTACACAAGTGAGAAAGAATGGCAAACTATACCCAGGGTTGCCAGGTGGAAATTTTTTTTCCAGCCCACTGGAGCCCAAAAAACAGCCCAAAAACCGCCCAAACACAAACCCCGCCCCTGACACCCCCACCCCCGCGTCATCACCCCCGCCCCCGCCGTCATAAACCCCGCCCCCGCCGTCACCGGCCCCGCCTCCCACGTCACCGGCCCCGCCTCCCCGTCATCGGCCCCGCCTCTTACATCATCGGCCCCGCCTCCCCGTCATCGGCCCCGCCTCCCACGTCATCGGCCCCGCCTCCCACGTCACTAACCCCGCCCAAAACGTCATTAACCCCACCCAAAAACGTCACTAACCCCGCCCCCCCGCGGCCGAAAAAACCGCCCGAAGCACAAAAACCAGCCCAAAAAACCGCAACCCGCCGCGGGCAAAAATTTCCCGCGGCGGGTCGCGGAAAACCGCCCAATTGGGCGGTAAAACCGCCCACCTGGCAACACTGACTATACCCCAAACCAATGAAAGAGAACAGGAGAATTCAAATAGCCCAGCAATAGATATGAGGACACAGCCACGTCTAAACCAATGAGAAGGAAGAGGAAGAGCCCAGCAACATCAGAACTAATGAGACAAAAGAGGGGGGAGGAGCCCAATGAACCCAATGAGAAGAGAGGGGAACCAAGTGAAACCAAATCCAAACCAGAAAGAGGGGGAACTCAGTAATACCAAACTCATACAGAGGGGAGAAGAGGAGCCCAGCGCTGTTCCCTATAAACTGTGCAGCTGCACATTTTATGGTAAACAGCCATGCAGCGGTGTAGGCCCCCGACACAGCAGATGCACCAGGACTTTCTTGGTACCTCCCGCAGCCCACCCTGCCACTGCCGTTCCTTTCCTAAACCAGCAACAGCAGTCAGCAGCAGTGTTGCCAGATGGGCATTTTTCCTGCCCAATTTGCTCCTTTCCACGACCCGCTGTGGCTTTTTCTTGCTGCGTGTGGGTTGTGGGATTTTGGGCGGCTTCTTGTTGCCCCACCTGCAGTTTTTTTGGCCGCCGCGGTTTTTTTCCCGCAACACTGGTCAGCAGTGGTGGGGCTGTCAGTGGACAGATGCTAGATGAAAGTGGGGAGGAAAGAAAGGGGCAGCCGCTGAATGGAAGGAGAAAGAGGGGTAGATGGATAGAAATGGAGGAGAGAGAGGGGCAGAGTGCCTATTGAATATCTGCTGAGGTGGACAAGCACATGAAGCAGGAGACTGATGATATGCTAGCCCTAGGTGTTCTAAAGATTTCTCAGTCTCTGTAGTTCTTGTTTCTAAGAAAGATGGCACAACCCGCTTCTGTGTGGATTACAGGAGGCTGGCTGTGAATGAATGTACTGTATCTGATGCTTATCTGATGCCCCGGATGGACGAGTTGCTAGATCATTTAGCTGGGGCCCAGTATATGTCCACAATGTACCTTAGTTGAGGGTACTGGCAGATTCCCCTAACAGCTGCTACTCAGGAGCGATCAGCGTTTATTACCCCATTTGGCCTTTATGAATTTACTGTGATGCTATTTGGAATGAAAAATGCCCCCGGTACGTTCCAGTGCTTGGTCAAACTGTTTCACGTTGTATTTCACCCATATCCATGCTGCTTTTTCTAGGCCTCTATGATCTTTCTGTTGGGAAGGAACTACTCCAAGGTTATGCAGACTAAATAGCTAATTGTTTTATCCTATTCCATTCCTTTGTGCTAATTTATGTTTGTCTAATTTTATGTTTAGTTTTTATACTCCTGTAAACCATTTACAGACTTACGTATCAAATAAAAATAAACTTGAAATTTGTATTTCAGCGCACAAAATTTGTTATTCTGGAGGTGCCTTATAATTTGGGAACAGGATTTGTATAGTAGTAACAATCAATCCTCTCTGCACTGTGGAGGAAAGAAGACCCAAGGCATTGCACAAACGATAAAGCAGCAGCAGGAACGGTAGAATTAAGACTCAAGGCACCAACTTTAGAGTGTTTACCTCCTGGAGATGCTTACATTCCATTCACTATGAAGCCTGGTGGAACTCATTGTTCACATACAAATCTGAGCTCTACCTTGCTAAAAAAAAAAAATCTACTTTAATTCTGAAAGTTAATAGAAAATGGTCTTCTTTCACAAGGTTCATACAATCTTCTACTCCTGTTTTATGACTGTGTTGTTCCTGCATATTTGTATACACCTTGGGATTTTTTCATGCCTGTGTGTTTGCCCTCAAGTGCTCTTGTTAACCTTTTCTTTACATATTATATTTTTCTTTAATATAAATAAATGCAGACTTGAACAAAAGAGACTCAAGGCACCAAGAAAAGTGCAGGCAGCTAGAGAAGGAACAATGCCATCATCTGTGTACAAAAGAACCAACTTAAGATGATGTACCGGTAAGTTGGTAACATGGTTCATATGATCAGAATGGCAAATCACTTGTGTCATGTTGAACCAATGTTAGAAGAGGCAGTGATATCAGAACAAAGAAGGGTGTAGCAGAAGCTTTATGCCAGGAAGCTCTCCGGTAACATCAGCATGAAGCAGTGTAAAAAGTAAAGCTGTTTACCAAGTATAAGCCAAAGCATAGTTGTAACCATTGTCTTTTTAGGTCTGTCCATGACATTCCCTTCAAACCAGGGTCATAGCCAGACCTCGCAGTGGGAGGGGGCCAGAGCCCTAGGTGTGTGGTGGGGGGGGGGGGCACATTTTAGTCTATTTCCAACAGTGCTCAATCAAGGTAGCAAGTACCTGGCATGATCCCAATGAGTATGTAGATTCTATGCTGCTTATGCCCAGGGATAAGCTGGTTAATAATGATTTATGGACTTTTCCTCCAGGATATTGTTTAAACCAGGGGTTCTTGATATTTCTTGGTTCCTGTATCCCTTTAACTAATCAATGAAACCCCCGCACCCCCTTCCTAAACTATGTGTCCACTAGTGACTACTACTAACTGCTATTACTACTAACTAATGTGTCCACTACTGACTAGTATCAACTGCTAACCTGCTAAAATTACAATAGTATACAGTTATACTACCAATAATTGTCCAAATAACTGCCTTCATGCCTCAAATTTCAAGACCCTTCTCTGCACCCCATGTGACCTCTTAACATACCCCTTTGGGGTATGGGCTCCATTGGTTAAGAACCCCTGGTCTAAGCCCTTTTATGAAACCAAATATGTTTACTGCTTTTACCACATCCTCTGGCAACAAAATCCAGAACTTAATTGTGCATTGAGTGAAAAAAGTATTTTCTGCTGTTTGTTTTAAATGCACTAGCTACTCAGTACCTTTGTGGCATGTCCCCTAGTCTTTGTATTTTTGAAAGCATGAATAACTAATTTGTGTTTATCCATTCCACTTCACTCAGGGTTCTACAGATCTGTATCACATCTTCCCTCAGCCATCTCCTCTTCAGGCAAAAAAAGTCCTAACCTTACACAGGAGCTGTTCCATGCTTTTAAAAAATATCTTTTTGATCACCCTGGTGTGGTCACATCAGGGCGCAAAAGAGAGATGTAATATAGTAACATAGTAGATGACATCAGAAAAAGACCTGCACAGTCCATCCAGTCTGCCCAACAAGACAACTCAAATGTGCTACTTTTTGTGTATACCCTACTTTGATTTGTACCTGTGCTCTTCAGGGCACAGACCGTATAAGTCTGCCCAGCACTATCCCCGCCTCCCAACCACCAGCCCTGCCTCCCACCACCGGCTCTGGCACAGACCGTATAAGTCTGCCCAGCACTATCCCTGCCTCCCACCACCAGCTCTGGCACAGACCATATAAGTCTGTCCAGCACTATCCCTGCCTCCCAACCACCAGTCCCACCTCCCACCACCGGCTCTGGCACAGACCGTATAAGTCTGCCCAGCACTATCCCCGCCTCCCAACCACCAGCCCCGCCTCCCGATCTTGACTGAGCTCCTGAGGATCCATTCCTTCTGAACAGGATTCCTTTATGTTTGTCCCACACATGTTTGAATTCCGTTACCATTTTCATTTCCACCACCTACCGCGGGAGGGCATTCCAAGCATCCACTACTCTCTCCGTGAAAAAATGTATTGTCTGTTTTATTATACATTCCTAACATTAATCAATCAACTACAAACTTTACTCCTCCGATTCAAACATATCCCCAGGAACCCCTTCAATAATCAGCAGCTATCCACACTCACATCTGTTCACCCAAAATCGTTAATGGAACACAGTAGTTTTAGGCACTAAAAACATATGCAGGTATTTTAGTCATCTACAATCTAAGCTTTGCAAGAGAACAAGCTGAGCCACAGCACATCTTTGGCTATGGTTGGGTGCATACCCACACGGACCATACAAAGAGAAAATTTATAGTCCCATTCAGAAATGAAGGTCGGTGTATACCTCCCTCAGATGAGACACTTTGAACCATTCCCACTTCACTCTACATCACTGATCCCAGCCATTCCAGGAACAGGACTGGAAAAAGCATTTATTAGCTCCAGCCCACACAAGACACAATGCTACAGCACACACTGCAGCTTTCCCAGAAGTATTAAATCAACAGTGCCTTGTATATAATTCAGTTGGCACTTAAAATTAATAAGAACACATCTTCTACCTGAGGAGCTGTAACTGTTTACAGGGTCAGAAGCTCCCACTAGGAAAAAATGTCATCATGGTGGGCATGTCTATGCTAATTTGGAGGTATGGCTATGCAAATTCTTATCAAAAGCCCATGCAGGCAAGAAAAACAGAGGCATGGACTCAAGGAAGGAAGGCAGAGAGCCAAAGCAAGGAAGGTGAACACCCTTCATTCCAAGAATATAAAAATACAAGAAAATAAATTATATGAAACAAAGAAGAGAGACCTAGTAATTAGATCTGCTTAACATCATCATGAGATCAGGTTTATTCTAACCCTATTAATAGATTTGTGCAACTTTATTAATCCAGATCCATTAGCTTTGATTCATTTTACCTTTCATAAGCAGTTCCTGAATATAATCAATATTTGTTATTATAAAAATAAAACATTTTTTTATTAAACAATAAAAGTGATAAGTTACAGAACTACCACCTTGGAGCATCAACATCAATGTGATGTGAAATCAAACACCTGCATTTCTGCTATCCTAGGCTCCACCAGCCAAAAGCGAATATAAAGTGACTGAGTGCTTGTACTTCTTTTTAAAATATATAGAAAGTAACTAGAAATACCTTTTTAAAATAATGTTTTAAAGATTGAAAGTTAGAAGCAGTTTGTTAGTGAAACAGCGTTAAAACCACAGGTCTGTGAAGTGTGCCTATATGAAGCCTTGAAACGAGCTGATAGAATTGAATCAAAGAATTAGTTTTAGAAAGTGTTAAATTGCCACTTTGAAGTAATTAGCTGTAACATCATATTCCACTCTTCATTAGGTGTTGGATTAAGACTTTTGAACTGTGGTCTTCAAAGATTTTTTGAGGCAAATTTACTCTATAATCCTATCCTTTAGAACAAAGCAGCCCTGAAACATACTCCTAATCTAGCCTCTACCTACCAATTCATGAACACCCTGGCTCCAATCCTTTGTCCAAGATCCACTCGGGATTCCTAGTGAAATTGATTTCTTCCAAATCAATGTTTAATAGGGTTTTCTTTAAAGTTTTAAGTTGCAAACACTCCTCAGCTTTTTGGATGGCACAAATAATAGTTCTGATATGCTGCATTAACTTCTACCCTCCCCCAAAAAACAATCATTTTCAGCAAATTAAGAAAAAGGATTGCTTCATAAAAGGTCTCACATTTTACTCAATCATTTCAAAATCCTCTGATTTGGAAGGGGGGGGGGTTAAAAGATGAGATTTTATCACACCTTCATTTACCACAAGGGTCAGCAACCTTTAGCATCTCAGTAAAACTGGTTGCTGACTCCCTTAGCAAATGAATAATGCTGCTTGCAAGCCACCTCAAAGTCATGGGCCGATATTCTTGTGCCACTGCTTAAAGGGCCAGTCATGTGGCAATTTCACCTGATTCTCAATCCTCCCATTCCTCTGGCCCTCAATGCAACCTTCCTGATCCTTCCTCCTAACCCCTCAATGTTTCAAGTGTATTAGGACTTTCTATCCCGCCCAATAGCTAAGAAGGGAGGGGTTAGAGGACATACATATCCATTTTCTTTCTGCTTGACAAAGTTGTCGTTTTATGAGATGTAATTCAGTCGATTACCAGGGTTCCAAATGGTGCTTGTTGCCAAGGAACAGTAGATTCTAAAAGGGGAGCAAGTATATTATAGACTCTAGTTAAGTCTTAATTCCATAAAATCAATTTGTTCATCTAGAGGTAAAGTAGTAAAGGAAGTAGTGTCCAAACATAATCAGACAGCATAGATGTAGAGATTTTCGAAAGATCTCTAGAAGATGATACTCTTTGAGGGTGCAGAAAATGAATTGGGTGTCGAGAAGTTAAAAAGTAGAAGGAGATGGTCTGACCAAGGTAGGGGTTGAAAATGTGTCCATCCTGGTGTGTAGAGGAGAGGACATACAGTGTTAAACTGAGATCAGAAACCCACAACTCTGATCCTCAATGCAACCCTCCCAATCCTTCCTCCCACCCTTCTGATCCTCAATGCAACCCTCTCGATCCTTCCTCCTATTCCCCCAATCCTCAATGCAACCCCCCCCCCCCCAATCCTTTTTCCTACCCCCAATCCTTCTGCCATGGTAAAACAAGTCAAACCTGTGTTAGGGTGTTTTAAGTCAAGTTAAGGGGCAAATAATACAACAACGTCCTAACACTGCTTGGTGATGTCCCCTCTAATATGCAAGCTTTCTTAGATATAAACAAAGAGCAATGTTCCACCACCCAACAGGTACATGACAAAGGTTAATACAAACAACAATAAAGAGGCTGATATTCAAAGCAGTTATCCAAACAGAGGGTGCTACTATCCAGACAGTGCTGCTCAGTATTTCCTTCGACCACCTCAGCACTGGACAGTGGGTACAGATTCAGGGAGGGTACAGTTAATATAGTATAGCAAAAGTATTTACTGTGCCATCTGAAAAGCTCTACCCATGCATGGCTGCAACAGAAAGCTAATCGGATAAAGTTTGGATGTCCTATCTAGTTAGCAGTCTGAATAAGGCCGTTAATCACATAGAACTTCCGGTCAGTAGTTTAAATCAGTGTTTCCCACATCCAGTCCTGCAGTACCCCTTGCCAGTCAGGTTTTCAGTATATCCACAATGAATATGCATGAGCTTCATTTGCATATACTGTCTCCATTATGTGCAAACCTCTTTCAAGAATATTCATTCTGGATATCCTCAAAACCTGACTGTAAAGGGTACTCTAGGACAGGACTTGGGGAAACACTAGTTTAAACCATATAGTTAGCTTCAGCTGGTCCTGTTTATATACTGACTGCCATGATTAAATATCAGGTGGAAATATAGAAATATAAAGGAATTCCTTATGTCTTAAATACCAGTTATCATAAAAATCAACTTCTCACACAAAGGAGGCATCTTCGATAGGACGTCTAAATCGAACTTTGGATATTTTGAAGAAAATGTCCAAAAATCCAGTAGCGAACGTGGCCATTTTCAAACCTGAAAAAAAATCTTTTTTTTTTTTTTTAATGGCCATTTGCTAGACATTGTAGTGCTCAGTGCATCTATCTTTTTAGACCATTAAAAAAAACAGCATTCAAGTGAAAGACTCACAAAATCAAGCCATTGGGACATATGGAGGGGCTAGCATTCTTTAGTAGACTGGCCACATAGACATCTCAGCAGAACAATGAGGCACCCTAGGGGACACTGCAGTGGATTTCACATAAAAGGTCCCAAGTACATATCTGTTACCCCCTTATATTGTATGGTGAGCCCTCCAAAACTGACCAAAAACCTACTATACCCGGATATTACATCTGAAGCTGTCATACAGGCTGGCATGTACTGTTTTTTTCACATCTTTGAAAGGTGGGAGGGGGGGGTCAGTGACCACTAGGAGAGGAAGGGGGGCTCTTGCCTTAATTCCTCCAGTGATTATTTGGGGCACCTCTTTGTGACTTCGTTGTTATTAAAAACAGGTCTAGCCCAAAATGTCTAGGTTTTAGCCCTGGACGTTTTTGCTTTGTTTTATGGAAGAAAACGTCCAAGTTTTAGGAATGCCCAAATCCTACCTCTAACATGCCCCTGACACGCCCCCTTGTGATTTTGGTGCACTTCAGATGAATTACATAGAAAAATAAGTTTCAAAAATAGTGATTTGGATGTTTTGGGACATTTTTCTGTTTTGAAAATGAGCCCCAAAGCATAATATACTTTTTTGTGTGTGTTCACTGTATTGGAATATGTCTCTTCAGTCTCCACTGCATTGCCCCTCAACTCCCACCTGCTCAACTATTCAAAGCTCACAGTGTAAATACCTTTAAGCCACTCTGGATTTTTCCCAAAATCACAACTCACACTGACCAACCTCAGACAGAGCTTTCAAACTATGGGTTGGGACCCAAATGGGGGTCACAAAACTCATGACTGGGGTCACAACAACAGCTGGTTCTCCATAGGTGTATCACTACTCTGCACCTGGGGGGGGGCAAGGTCCACACAATTTTATTTAGTGCTATCATGGAGTCACAGCATCAGAAAAATTGATAAGCTATGCTCTCAGATGTAGCCCACAGCGGAAGCAGCCAAGCTTCTTCTCCAGAAACTAGAGCTTCAAGGTGAACTAACATGTCCTCCATACTACATGCCAACACTCAACCATGGGGTCAAAACAGAAGCAACATGAGCTATTAAGAGACAGAAAGTGCAGAGAAGGAAATGTCCCATCTCCCCTGCCATACTTACATCGTCCACTGGAGCTTCTCATTCTTGATGGAGCTGTACAGAGCCTTTGGAAACAAAAGAGGAAGGAAGAACAAGTTAGAATAGCTTGAAGACATTATATTACCAAGATTTGTATTCCGCTCACACCAGTATTAGTTAACCAGCAAACATAAGCTGGGAATAACATAATAACATAATAATATTTTAATATTAAGATTTATTTAAAAAAAACAAAAACAAATTAACATACAAGAACAAATTTCCTGAATAAAGTGGCTTTAACCAATCTACAAAAAGGGGGAATAGGTTGATGTTGGCAAAGTGTTCCAATGTGTAGTTCCTCGATAAGAGAATAAACAAGAAAAAATACATTTCGACCACGATCTCTTAAATAGTGGACATGATAGTCTCAATATATTGTGATTATTAAATTCTTGAACCCAGAACTTTAACCAGAGGAAATGTAAGCTGAAGTATATCCTTCTATTTTATAAACATAACAGCACAATTAAAAAATTATTCTGCAGTTTTGATAGACTAGACTGACAGTGCAGCAGAGTCACTAGACCCAAACCTATTCTACAGAGGAATTACTTACATTTAAATAATGGAATTCCATCTATACTCAGGGCACTGCACAACAACAGTAGTATGATAACACATGAGGAGAGAGATTAAATAAGAACACTGGGTCAGACCAGTGGTCCATCTAGCCCAGTATCCTGCTTCCAACAGTGGCCAAGCCATGTCACAATACCTGGCAGAAACCCAATTAGTAGCAACATTTCATGCTACCAATCCCAGGGCAAACAGTGGCTTCCCCCATGTCCATCTCAGTAACAGACTATGGACTTTTCCTCCAGGCCTTGTCCAAACCTTTTTTAAACCCAGATATGCTAAGCGCTGTTACCACATCCTCCAGCAGCGAATACCAGAGCTTAACCATTCTTTGAGTGAAAAAAATATTTTCTCCTATTTGATTTAAAAGTATTTCCATGTAATTTCAAGTGTCTCCTGGTCTTTGTACTTCCTGAAAGAGTAACAAAAAAAATGGATTCACTTTTACCTGTTCTACACCACTAAGGATTTTGTAGACATCAGTCATATCTCCCCTCAGCCATCTCTTTTCCAAGCTGAAGAGCCCTAACCTCTTTAGCCTTTCCTCAGATGGCAGGAGTTCCACCCCTTTGGTCACTCTTCTTTGAACCTTTTCTAATTCCGCTATACCTTTTTTGAGATATGGCGACCAGAATTGAACTTTTACTGTTTTAATGCTAGTCTTCAGTTCACCTATTGAATAATTACAACACCCAGAAAAAAAAAGTACAATTTAAATAGTAATTTGCTATTTGTGGCTTTAATTTATTAATTATTTTTTTTACAGTTCAAAAGAATCTTTACTGAAATTTTCATTTAAAAATATGCAACAAAACAGTTATATGTGGCTTTAATTTATTTTATGGTTAACTGTTTTGCTCTTAATAACAAAAGGTGGTATATTAAGTACTGCAGTAAACAAAACACAAACACTTTAGTTATTGACTTCCCTTGTGCAATCAATCAAGCATTAAACCATGGCTCAATCACAATGAATAAACATATACATAAAGCATGAATCACTTCAGACAGGAGTCTATGCTGCTACTTCCATTTCAGATGAACCTCTCTCTTTCCAGCCGAGCAAATGCTTTTTTTATGCACTCAGCACACCATCCAGCCTCATGAAGAATGAACCATGACTTAGGAAAATATTCACTGGATCAAGAAATTCCTTAAAACAGTGCTTCGTGTGTAAACAAAGAACTGAGAAGGCAAAAGGAATGAGACAAGCTGCCTCATGATCTCCACATGTCTCCGAGGATCCAGTGGGGTGAAACTTTAAAGGGAACGGGGATGGGACTTGATAAACCGCCTTTCTGTGGTTACAATTAAAGTGGTTCACATATTATATACAGATACTTATTTTGGTCCTGAGGCAATGGAGGGTTAAGTGACTTGCCCAGAGTCACAAGGAGCTGAAGTGGGAATTCCCAGGCCACTCTATGTTTAGAAACCAAAGGTAATAATCAATAATACCTCTGCAAATCTTTTTCTGTCCAGACAAGGTTACCAACTTTTTGGCAAAGCTAAACCTGACACCTGTCCTGCTCCATGCCCCTCCCTTGTCACACACCTATACCCCACCCCAAGTATCTTGGCACACCAACTTTTGCACTCTTCTCCACCCCAGCCCTGTACAACCACCTGTCCACACTAGGGTTGCCTATCAGTGTTCAGGGATGCCTGCTGTGTTTCACAGATGCTTCAGATACAGGGATGAATTTACCAAAAGACAGAATAGGCAAAAGGCGATGGACGGCAGCCCTACTGTGTGACTCATGTGTCTTGCATCATCAGCTGGCACCACAGTCCATCTTCAGGAAGGGAGGGAACAGCATGTTTTTTCTTGGCCCCCTCTCTCTGGAATTGTCTCCCAAAACATCTTAGATTGGAAGAGTCTTACATTAAATTTCGAAAATTTTTGAAAACGTATTTATTCCAGGAGACAGTCGAAAATAATCTGTGATAAAATGGCAATACTAGTTAGAATTGACTATGAAGTAAAATGTATATGTTAGCCATGTTGTTGTTATGAATGGCTGTTTAGCAAATTGGTGTTTTATCTTTTAATGAATGGCTGTTTTAGTTTGCTTTCCTATCAACTTGATGGAGTTCTTTTATGTTTTTATTACTATTTTTATATTAATATGTAAACCGTTTCTGTTTTGTAACCACAATTTGAGACGGTATAGTAAAATGAATAAACTATATATGCCTAAGAGCAACAGAAGTATGTATCCACTGTTACTCAGATTTATCTAGATCACCGTAGAAATAAAACGGGTTCCTAAGACCTCCTGGAAGACTTAAATAGTAAGTACCATGGGATGCTCAGACTTGTGCGTCAACAATCTGGGAACTCTTGGCTTGAAAGAAAGGCCATGAGGTCCTCTTTATCGTAGGAACACTAAATACAAATACCTCATCTCACAAAAAAGTTTATCATTCGATGGAATACATGCATGGAAACAAGTTTATATTCAGTGGGTAAACTACTCTTTGGAGGCGCAACAACGGTTTGGTTACACCAGAACATGATGTATATAAGATTACCACAGAACTACAAGAGGGTAGAAGGTGGACAATATCCAGCCAAGATATTCCATGTTTTTTCCCCTTCATTTTCTAAGGATTTCTGGAATATATTTTTTGCTTGGCTGTTGTTGGGGTATGATGTATGGTTACTTAGATCAAGAACTGTTTTAATGCATGTGAAAGACAATTCTGTACCTCGGTGCCTGCATTTATCTAACCCTTGTGCATGCTGTTCTGTAAGGGCATGCATAAATGTTATACTGTGTAAATACAAGGGGGGTGTACATATGGGTATGTCAATAATTGGTTGTTAGCCTCCAATTATTGCTCATTAATTGCTTGTTATCCAATTAACCGGTGCCATATATAGAATCCAGGAGATAATTTACAGAATATATTCCCTGCTGTGTTTACATGGTCACATTTATGCCAGATCTATGGCTGGTGTAACTGCAGGCATATTGATCTGGTTTCTGACAGAATTTCATAATGGTATCTGGAGATGCCATTCTAAGAAAGGCTCTCACCTCATGCCTTTAGGGCACCTAAATGGAGGCACCCGGTTATAGAATTGATGTCCAGAATATGTTTGGGAAGGGGATGAAGACTTTCTATAGCCACCAAGGTGACTGTGGTAAGGCAAAGGCTGGGTGGGCCAGGAGCTGGGATGGAGGAGATTACTTGCGGCGGGGATGGGTTAGATTTCTATCCCCATGCAACTCTCTACTGAGTAGTGCATTTCAAAGCAAACAGCCAAACACAAGCACCAAGGAGCATGAAAAGTACCTCCAGGACAAAGTTGTGGAAAGTTACAGATCAGGGGATGGGTATAAAATAAATTGCAAAGTCCTTGAATATCTCTCAGAACATGATCAAGATGATTATTATTAAGAAGTAAAATTTGTATAGCACCACTAAGACCCTGCCTAGATCAAGCCATTCCTTCAAACAATGACCAAGAAAGAGTGATGAAGGGGGCAAGCAAGTTGCCAGTGGCAAACCTTGAAAGACCTACAAGCTTCTATGGCCCGAAGAGTGTTCAAAATATGCATGTGACAGTATGGCCTGTAAAAGTAGGGGATGATACGAGGCAAGGTATCACAAAGAAAGCCCACAAAAGTAAAGGAAGATGACCTTTTCCCAAATCAACAAAATTTCACAGAGAAACTGAAACAAAAGAGAGTAAGATCTTTCACCAACCCTGGAAAATGTATTTAAATGCTGTTTGTTTGGCAAAAAGTCTTACTCTTTTTTTCCTATATAACTGGGGGGGGGGGGGGGGGGGGGGGGGGGGAAGAAGGAAGCCATTTCTCAAGGAAGTGCACTTTGACTTGCATTTGAATTAAGCAACGGAACACTCAGGAGGTACTATGACTGTGTGGCTAAATATTTTGTAGCCTGATGAAACTAAAATTAAACTATCTGACCTGAATGTACATGTTAAGATGCAAACCTGACATAGCACATCATCCACAGAACAACTTCCTAATACAAAGCTTGGTGGTGGCAGCAACATGTTATAAGGATGTTCTTTGATAGAAAAACTAGGCCACTGACAGGCTAGAAGGGCAAGGGAAAGGGGATGGGATTTGATAATACCGCCTTTCTGTAGTTACAAAGCGTTTTTCATATTACTTACAGGTACTTATTTTGTACCTGGGGCAATGGAGGATTACGTTACTTGCCCAGAATCACAAGCAGCTGCAGTGGGAATCACACCTGGTTCCCCGGGTTCTCAGCCCACTGCACCAACCATTAGGCTACTCCTTGTAGAAAAGTACAGAAACGTATTGAGGAAAACCTGCTGCTTTCTGCAAGAACGATAAAAACTTGACCTTCAGCATGACAAAACCTTTCAGCACACAGCCAAAGCTACAGTATAGTGGGCTAAATAAGGAACATAGAATAAATGTCCGTGAATGGCTGATCGGAGCCTCAACCTTAATGTCCAATGGAAAATCTGAGGCATGACTTGAAGAGTTGCCCATCAACACTCCCCAAGGAGTCTGACAAAGCTTAAACAGTTTTGCAAAGAAGAATAGTCCAATATTGACAAATCTAGGTGCACAAAATTGGTGGAAACCTATCCCAACACAGTCATAGTTGTAACCACTATAAAAAGTTGCTTCTACCAAGTACTAGGGGAGGGGGGAGGGGGAAAGACTTTATCCAACTACTGAATTAGCTTTTTTGGGGGGGGAATGGTATAGATTTTGTCCCCCAACACAACACGCTGGCTCTTGTTTACAAAGCCACGCTAGTTCGACATGGATGTGGTAATGCCATCACAATGTGTTGGCAGTACCGTGCAGCTTTGTAAACGGGGGAGGTTTTTCTCCTCAAAGGTGTGGAATATGGTGAGTTGATGAGCAGACGAAAAACCTCATTTAAACAAATAGAAGTTTGATATGAAAAACAATATTCAAAAGGTTGTTGACTTTCTATTGCTATTGTGCACTGGGCCATGGCACAAACAATATACAAGCAACCTAAGAGCTAATGAGGAGCTCTGTTGCCTCCCATGAGACCACCTCATTCCAGCAAAGCAAAGTGCAAGGGAATAGGCTCTGAATTAAAGGCTTGAATTAAACACATTAAAAACCACAAGGCTGACATTTAAAAGCACTTATGTGGTTAGTGATGACAATTTTTTAAATTGCTGGCAGATCTATACATAACGCTGGCTGTTTTATTTACCAAACAACGAGTTATGCATGAAAAAAAGGAATTGTTTTGAGTCAGGCCAAGGAGAAAAGTTACATATTCAGGGTGTAAGGAGGAGGTAGAGGGACAGCAGAGAAGAGCTGACAGGGGCCGTAAGCCAAGAAAGGAAGAGCACTCTCTGCCGGGAAAAGGGGGTAGGAGACTTGCAAGAAAGGAAGAGAACTACAGAACCCAGCAGCACTTGCAAGGGAGGAGGGAACATGAGAAACAGCACTCCAACTCCCAGCAGGCAGAAAAGTCAGGAGGTGATTGGGAGATGGAGGATAATCAAGTGGAGGAGCAGCACCTGGGAGAGAGGGTGGGGGAAGACTCCATGGAGTGGGAGGAGATTGAGCTAGAGGAGAACAGTGAAAATGTCATGAAGGAGGCTGAGCAGGAGCAAATGGAGTTCTTCTGCTCAGGACAAAGATTAATTACCTGAAGAAGGTCAGTCTGGACATTTTTGTGGGAGGTTGTCAGAGTGTTGGTGTCTGACAAGCGAGGGTGGAGAAAATGCCTCTATCTCCTAGGCAGTAGGAGAAAGTGAGTAGAGGAATTGACTGATTCAAAGGTTTATTTCAAGTTGTTATTGAGTTCCAAGACTGAACTGTTCTGAACTGTTGGGGATTGTTGGGTGTGGGAGAAGGGAAGCAAAGTGCACAGAGACCAGCAGCTGTAGTACGGAGGACATACTGTTTTCCCGCTGGTAGTGCTCTGGAATAAAGTACTCTGCAGAATAAATAGTACTGTGAATTACTTTTTGCAAGTGAGCAGGAACAGTTCCGCTTAGGAGATGGATTAGCCCCAATTGTGTGGGTGAAGAAGGACAGCTCGGAGAGGTGCTAAGTTGCGCGCAGACCACACGGAGAGGTGTTGAGCGGAGAGCGGACAGCACGGAGAGGTGTCGAAACAAGAGCGGACAGCACGGAGGGGTGCTTGCTGACAAGGGGCACAACCCAGTCACTGAACATATAACTTATCTAACTACTGACAGGTCAAAAGCGATATGTATTTTTATGGAACTATTCTTATCAGTGCCAGCTGTGAAAATCCACATCTAGCTTTATACTGTGATATCTCCAGTTGGGGACGCCCTCTTCTGGCCCTAGGGATAAGGTTTTTCTCCTTTCCTCTGGGAAGCCTCACTCCACCTTTGGGCTGCCCACAATGAGACACAAAGACCAGTCTGTAAGATGCAGGTTCTTTAATACATCTGAACTAAACAGCATATAACAAACTGGGTTATCAAAATACATTCCACATAGTCCTGCAACTTCTGCCTGACCTTGCTCACACACACAATCCAGGCCAGGTTTTCTTACTGGTCTTATACAGCATAGCTCTAAGCACAGCCTACTTTAAAAACAAACAATTAATAGGACCCTTTCTCCATATCCTTTACAACAAAGGTATATCACATTCCTTTTCCTGCCTGACCTTGCTCAAATTCACAATCCAGGACAGTTTTCCCCACTGGTCCTATACAGCACAACTCTAAGCATGGCTCACTTTACAAACAAGCAATCAGTGGGACCTTTTCCCCATATCATCAGAGATGCCAATGGTGGCCCATCCCAGTGCTGGAGGTTTACCACCACAATGCTTAAGATTGAAGGCCAAATGAGTGAGATTTTTTTCGTGGGCCAAAGCCATGTCTAAAACTAGTTCTGGCAGATCATGCACATTTCAAAAACTGACATATTCCAGACAATAAATAGAAAATAAAATTCTTTTTTCTACCTTTGTTGTCTGGTCATTTAATTTTCCTCATTATGGTGGTCTCAGTCTCTGGTTTCCACTTTCCTCTGTCTTCTCTTAACTCTCTTGCCAGGGCCTCTTGGTCCATTTGGCATTTTTTTCTCTTTACATGTCCACTATCCATCTTCCCTCTGTGTCGCTATTACTCTGTTTAGTATTTCCCGTGTCTCTGCTCCTATCCTCCCACCATGTAAAGTATTCCTCTTCTCTGTTTCTGTATTCTTGCCCTATCCAGTATCACCTTTCTGTGTCCCCATCCCCCCTCATATGTCATTATCCCTGGGTGTCTCTATCCCCCCACCCACATGTCCAGCATCTCTCCTCCTTATACCTTCCTCCCCAGGAATTCAGGAATGGTCCCTCTCTTTCCTGCTCCTGACCCCACTTCTCATGGGTCCACAATCTATTTCTCTTCCTCCATCCTTCATAGAACCCAGCCATATTTCATTTTCTTCTCTCTCTCTTCTACCCCCCCCCCCCCCCTTCCTGCATTTCCCTTCCTTTCCTTGCAGGTCTTGAATCCTCTAGCTCTCCCCCTTTTTTGTGGTGTGGTGTGGCATGGCAGGTCTTACTCCCTACCCCACCCCACAGGCAGTCTGACATCTCTCTTCTCCCCTTCCCTCTTCCTGTTTGGTATCTCCCCCCACCCCAGTGATGATGTGGTGTCTCTTTCTCCATTCCCCCCCTCCATACCCAGAATATTCCCTGGTTCTGCTCCACAGTTTAAAATGGTGGCTGCAACCTCTCGCAAGAGTTCATGGCCCACCATTTTAAACTGTAGAGCCAGCGTGGGCAACAGTGGTTGGGGATTGCTGCCGCCTGACCAGACACCAAAGCATCAACTCTACATGAAGTCAACAGCATGAATTTGTGCTTGGGAAAGGAAACACTTCACCTCACCTCAACTACAACTTCCCACTCTCACACAACCCTCAGAAGTCCCTTAGTTTGCCAAAACCCACCACAAGATACCATTATCATAACCCTGCCCACCAAATTGTCCCTACAGCCTTCAGACCCTTCCTTATAACTAACCCAACCATAGCCTGTTACTAACTTACCCTGCCTCTCAACCAACTTGCCCTCAGAATTATTGCCCAGCCTCCTTACCTCCTCCCCCCATCCTCTCCATTCTAACTTTACTTCATACACTAAAAAAGTCATGCTCAGCTGCTGTTATCAGCCTTCAGTCAAAACTGAGAGCTCCCTAAATCAGGGGTAGGCAACTCCGGTCCTTGAGAGCCGCAGGCAGGTCAGGTTTTCAGGATATCCACAATGAATATGCATGAACTTTTTTCTAGCAGCTATTTTCTGCAAGTACAACATGCTTTACATGTGAAAAAAGCTTAATAAAAATTATCCCAGGTATGTATGTCATATTTATTTATTTAGGGGCCTTTTTACTAAGCTGTGGTAAGTGCTACGGCGTGCTTGGATGGCTTAAAACGGCTCACCTCGGAGCACACTAAAAAATCTTTTAAAATTTTTGTTGAAGGGATGTGTCAGGGAGGCAGAGAGCGGGTGTTCCTGCACTGATCAGTTAGCGGATCTACATTACTGCAGGCTAACTGGTTAGCGCAGGATTATCGTGTGAGCCCTCACCACCTACAAAATAGATATCGCTAAGTGCTCAGGTGGTAATTTATTTTTAATTGCCATGCGCTAATGGAAACATTAGTACATGAGGAACAAAACAATGGAAACAACCGTGATGACACTGTACAGTTAAATAATGTTCAGTTACTGTGGATGACTCAATATGGGCCATATTTCGGCATTGCAGCGTGTATCATGAGTCTAAATTTATTATACTAAACCAAAATGTGTGCTAAAGCATCAAATGGAGTAACTAGCAATCTTTTCCCATAGGAACAATAGGACCTGATTGCTCGACTGTACCTAGGGCGGTCCGCCCCGGGTGCCGACAGCAAGGGGATACACAGAGCAGGTGCAAAGCTGTCGGCTCTGCCAGTCCTCTGCCCTTTCTGACATCAACTTCCTGTTCTTATGGCAGGGGACCGGCAGACCTGACAGCCACGCGCCTGCCTCGCGCACCCCCTTGCTTGGAGGAGGGATGTGTGCTCCACCTGGGGGGTGGTGTGAACGCTCCGCCTCGGGTGCCATATAAGGTAGGTACACCACTGCCTGATTGAACCAAGAACACATGCTTAGTCCTCCATCAAATATGCATATATACAACTCCTATAGGGCCATTCCAAACTATTACATCAAATGGAGCATCTCTGCATTATTAAGATGAACTTGGGGAAAATCCACTGATTATTTCTAAAATAAGCAACATAAAATGTATTGTACTGTTTTGGGATCTTGCCAGGTACTTGTAACTTGGATTGGCCACTGTTGGAAACAGGATGCCGGGCTTGATGGACCTTCGGTCTGTCCCAGTACAGCAATACTTATGTACTTATGAATATGTAGAGACTGATAAGGAAAAAACAGAACTACCTAACAACTATTTCTATTCAACGTTCACAAATGAAGGGCCAGGAGCAAGGCTACAGAAAAGCAAAATAGGAATAGAAAATCTAATCAATTGCTTTGACTGGATGACCAGAGAGTTGAATCAGGGGAGAGCACTAGACATGGTGTATTTAGATTTCAGTAAAGCCATCGACACATTTCTGAACAAGCAGCTTATAAGTAAACTAAGGACCCTGGCTAAGCATCTTAAGTGAGTTTACTGGATTAGAAACTGGTTGAATGGTAGATGACAAAGGGTAGTAGTAAATAGAGTTCACTCTGAGGAAAAGTGCATTACCAGTGGTGTGCCACAGGGATCAGTCTATCCATTTTTGTATGCAGTATTTCAAAAGGGCTACTGAGAACGGTTTGCCTCTTTGCAGATAACAGCAAAATCTGCAATAGGGGAGACACCTTGGAAGATGTGGATAACATGAGGAGAGATCTCACAATGCTTGAGGAATGGTCTCTAGATTTGGCAGATAATATTTAATGCTGAAGCATGCAGGGCCATGTATTTGAGCTGCAAAATCCCACAAAAATGTTACGGTACAAGGGGTGATGTTCTCTGTGCAGAAAACAAGAGGCAAGATCTAGGGGTGATCATATCTGAAGATTTTTAAGGAGGCAAGCAAATAGATAAGGCAATAGCAAAAGCTAGAAGGATGCTTGGGTGCACAGGAAGAGGAAAAGCCAGCAGGAAGTGGAGGAGTGGCCTAGTGGTTAGGGTGGTGGACTTTGGTCCTGAGGAACTGAGTTTGATTCCCAGTTCAGGCACAGGCAGCTCCTTGTGACTCTGGCCAAGTCACTTAACCCTCCATTGCCCCATGTAAGCTGCATTGAGCCTGCCATGCGTGGGGTACAAATGTAATTTTAAAAAAAAATGAAGTGATATGGCTTCTGTACATCTCTCATGATACCTAATTTGGAGCACAATTCTGGAGATGATCTATATAACTTATAAATAATTTTAGTAAATAAATACAAACTGGATGGAATCAAGGCAGAGGGCAACTACTAAAATGGTAAAAAAAAATCTTTGTAATTTTCTCTTGAATTTTCTTATTTAATTCCTCCCTACAATGTTGTGGACTTAATTTATCATTCTGTTTTTTTTCTCTATCAGTAGATAGAAAATTTTTTTTTGTTTTTTTTTGTCACTGGACTTATTTCTGTTAATTTCTATACAAGTAAGTATTTCCTTATTATTGTTCATTTTGAAAATGTCAATAAATAAAGTTGTTTTTTTTTAATAAAGTCTTTGCCATGTAGCACATAGGGACAAACTTAGGGGCCCTTTTACTAAGCTGCAGTAAAGGAGGCCCTGCCCTAGTGGCCACAGCTGTTTCTGCCGCATGCTGAGGTCCTTTTTACTGCAGCGGGTAAAAAGCCCCAAAAAAGAAATGGCCATGTGATAAGTTTGCATTTACTCTGTGACCATTTCAAAGGGAGCATTTATCTCCACCCACTGAGTGACAGTAAGGGCTCCCACGCTAACCCGGCAGTAACCCCCTGCAATAATATTTTTCTGGAATTTCCTGTAGTACCAGAAATGCTGTGCGCTGGGGGCAGAACTACTGCTGGAGGCATAGGCGCCCAGTATAAGATGCTTGGGGAGGCTAAGCCTCCTCAACCAGTCCGCTCTCTTTTTTGCAACGCCCTGCGGTTTCTCCTCGCTCTCTCCCTCCCCCGCATGGGTTGCGTGACTCACTTCAGGGCTGGCATAGAGTCCTGCTGAGTGCTCCACTGCTCCCTTGATCGCTACGCTACCAGTAGCAGTACTGTAGCGATCGATTCAATTAGCAATCTCATCTGCTTCAGCGCCTGCACCTCAGCCTTCCCTACCAGGGCTCCCCATTTGATGCATCATGCAACTTCCTGTTCCGCAAAAGCGCCGGGAACGTGCGGGCAGAACCCGTCATGTCACCGTCAGGGAAGACTGGGCTCTGGCTAAGAGTGGCAAGGCAACCCCCCTTCAACACTGAGGAGAAAGACACCGCCCGATTTGCACTCGCGGGAGATTGACTAAAGACAAACAGGGAGGAGGGACTTTTTTTTTACTCTTTATCCTATCAGAAGAGAGGTGGGGTGGGGCTTGGACGGAGCAGGCCATGCCGGTGGGCGTGGTTTAGCGCGTGGTTTTGCCTTGTTCGTCCGACCGATAGAGATTCAGGTGATGCGTAAGATACGGACAATGAGTTTTTGCGTTCCGGTTCTAAACCGTTTCTTTCTCTCCTTCTGCACAATATCTGCAAGGTGAGGGCAAAACTGGATCAAGTTTTATAGATTTATTTATGTGATAGCACAAACAAATAATCAAGTATAAACATTACATGTGTCTAGAAGAAGATGACTTTTCGGACTGTTGTCTTTTTAATATGTTTTGAAATCTGCCACTCCCTGTACTAGAAGGCAGGAGCATTATGAAATGAAAACATTTTTAATATGCGTGTTACAGATACATAGCTATAGATATACAAAGTACCCCCCCCCCCCCCCATCCATAGGTGCCAGATCTTTGGGTGCTGGAGCACCCCTTATATTGAGTAGATGCCTTCACTTTGTCTAAGGAGGGGTAATTTCTGATGGGTTTAGCACCCCCAACCGTTCTGAAAAGTTGGCTGCTACCCCCACCTCCACTCCTTGGATTGCCACCGGACTGCTGAGCAGTCTATCACAGTTTTGCTAGCTCTTGGGTGGAAATCTGAGCTGATATATTGCCTTTCTGGCTGTAATACTTTCCCAGACCAGAAGGAAATTGTGGCACGCGGCACGCTGCACATACGTTGGATTTCAGGAGGAGAGGTGCTGATTCTGAGGCAGGTTTAGTTTTATACTATAAGTCAAAATAAAAAAGAAATATTTTCTTTCATGCAGATCTTTTTTGTTTAAACATAGTTAAATGGGCTGTAAGTCCCTAATGCAGTCCATTGGTTTTCTTATATTTTGTTTGTGATGACTTATACTGTGCCAAAATTGAAATTTGAAAACTCTTATCTCTATGGTCATTATTAAAAGAAGCTCATTGTGAATACTATCCACCCAGGGGCTGTCTGAGCTTGAATACTAGTGTTCCCAGACTTACTATCAAATTCAAAAGGAAATTGTGACACGCCGCAAGTTGGATTTCAGAAGAGGTGCTGACTCTGAGACAGGTTTTATATTGTAAGTCAAAATAAATATTTTGTTTCATGCAGATCTCTTTTGTTTAAACATAACTAAATGGGCTATAAGCCCCTAATGCAGTCCATTGGTTTTCTTATATTTTTTTTGTGATGATGTACTGTGCCAAAATTGAAATTTGAAAACTCTTCTCTATCTGGTCGTTAATAAAAGGAGCTCATTGTGAATACTATCCACTCTAAAAGGATGTTTTGTGGCTGTACATGAGAATTGTGATATGATCCCTTGTTTCATATTGTTGACGGTCTGTGATGTTATCTGTATGGGTGGTATATATATTTTTTTTTGGGTTATATTTGTACCCTGTGCTTTCCCACTCATAGCAGGTTCAATGTGGCTTACATATTATATACAGGTACTTATTTGTACCTGGGGCAATGGAGGGTTAAGTGACTTGCCCAGAGTCACAAGGAGCTGCCTGTGCCTGCAGTGGGAATCGAACCCAGTTCCCCAAGACCAAAGTCCACCATGCTAACCACTAGGCCACTCCTCCACTCCTATTGGTGTATTAGGGTCTGCCCAGTGTAATATTTATGGTACAGTAAGGTTCTGAGTGTGTTTTTGCACAAATTTGTGCATAGTGTTTTGCAGTTGAGCGATTGTGGTTTGTATATGCTTTGAGCAACCACTTTATTCTTTGACATATGATACATATCTAATATCTAAATTTAATAAATGGTATTGTGAATTTTATTTTTACTTATTTTTTTCTGTTAGACAATTATGGATGTAAGCTCCACCCCTGGCCCCACCCGTAATCCCGCCCCCTTTAGCCTCCCCAAACAGTTGGGCCACTGACCGCCTATGGCCGGAGGCCCCCATTAGGCCTGAGATAGTTCTAATTTACCACGCAGCAAACCCATTACTGCGCAGCAGCCCTTTAGTAAAAGGGCCCCTTAAAGATAGTCAGCTGTCAGCGATCAGAGTTTTACTGAAAGCCATCAGCATTAAACCTGGAAATTCAATGCCAGGTCACATCCGGGTGCTGACACTGAATTTCTGGAGCCGGCTAACACATAGCCGGTTAAATGTGATATTCAGCACTTAACCAGCTATGGGTATAAATTTAGACCTGACTTTTATACAATTCTATTTACGCAGTTAACCTGGCTGGTTAAGTGCTGAATATTGGCACTCAACCAGCCATATGCCAATTCCGCCCCAGGAATGCCCTCAAAATAGCCGGTTTTCAGTTCAGCGCTAACCAGTTATTTTCAGTGGCACTAAGCAATTAAGTACAGCTGAAAAATAACAGTTAGCCCCCAAACAGGCAATTTAAATGGCTCAGGGCCATTTCTAGCTGGCTAACCAGCTTATAATCGAAAGAGAAAAACGCCTATATTGCGACCCAAATCGGGAGATGGGCGTCTTTCTCCCATGGGCGCCCAAATCGATATAATCGAAAGCCAATTTTGGGCGTTTCCAACTGCAATCCGTCGTGGAAACGGGTAAAGTTGACAGGGGCATGTTGGAGGCATGGTGAAGGCGGAACTGGGGCGTGGTTATCGGCCGAGGAGAGATGAGCGTCTTTAGCTGGTAATCGAAAAAAAAAGGCGTTTTTACCGCGATTTTGGGTCACTTTTTTTGGACCCTTTTTTTTCAAGAACAGGTACCAAAAAAGTGCCCCACGTGGCCAGATGACCACTGGAGGGAATCAGGGATAACCTCCCCGGACTCCCCCAGTGGTCACTAACCCCCTCCCACCAAAAAAAACCCACTTTACAAACTTTTTTTCCAGCCTCTATGCCAGCCTCAAATGCCGTACCCACCTCCATGACAGCAGAATGTTTTCTATCCTCTGACAGCCTTTCCCTGGTTTTGATGTGGCTCTCGGGTGAGTGTGACACCTTTTCTGCTAAGGGCACTGCAGAGTTACATCAGCAATGCATTGTGGTGGGTGTAGGGTTTTGGGCTCCGTGATTCCACTAGCTTGTGTTACATGCTCACGATGTTGGTAGTTGGTAGGCTCTACTCCCATGTTGCTTTTCCCCCTGCTTACTGGGTCAGAGTGTGCCCTGTTTTGTTTCTGGTAGTCCATGAGGTAGTGGCCATTTTTGTAAGCCAGTTTTAGATCCCTTTCACGTGTTAGCCACGCTACAGAACTTAGTTCTTACCTTGAATGTGGCTGAAAGAGGGCATTGTACAGCATTCTGCCAGCTCTGACCTACTGCTCATCTAAGTACCAGGGAGACTCGTTGCCAGTGGGGCACAACCTCTGATCTGCAGTTAACTGTGAGTAAGCGTGCTTATTCCAATAAAGGACATTTTCAGAGAGATTAGTCTTCAGGTGTCAACTGGTGTGGCAAGGTTATACAGCAGCAACAAGTCCTAGAGGCCTGCGTGTATGCAGGTCCCTGGAGCACTTTTAGTGGGTACCGCAGTGCACTTCAGCCAGGCGGACCCAGGCCCATCCCCCCCTAGCTGTAACACTTGTGCTGGTAAATGAGAGGCCTCCAAAACCCACTGTACCCACATGTAGGTGCCCCCTTCACCCCTAAGAGAGCTATGGTAGCGTTGTACATTTGTGGGTACTGGGCTTTGGGGGAGGGGGGTTGGGGGCTCAGCACCCGTGGTAAGGGAGCTATGCATGTGGGAGCGTTGTCTGAAATCCACCGCACTGACCTCTAGGGTGCCCAGTTGGTGTCCTGGCATGTCAGGGGGGCGAGTGTACTACGAATTGTGGCCCCTCCCACGACCAAATGGTTTGGATTAGGACGTTTTTGAGCTGGGTGTTTTTAGTTTCCATTATCGCTAAAAAAAACAAACGCCCAGCTGAAAAACGTCCATTTTTTCGAAAATACGATCTGTCCCGCCTCTTCACATACCCGTTTTCGGACATAGACGCCCATGGAGATAGGCGTTCGCGTTCGATTATGCCCCTCTAAATCACTTTCAATAAAGACCCCTAAGTATATATTCTGTGGGTAAAAAGGAAGGATGGGGAGACAGGGCTGCCAAGAGACTGGGCCAGGCCAGGGGCCCCGCCCCCCTCCGTCCACCACCGGGCCGGGCCCCCCAGAATTCGAATCATAGCGCCTCACCTCAACCTCGCTCCGTGTGAAAGAAGCTCAGCAGCGTCAGTCTGTAGATCGCCTCCCTTTGGGTCTTCCCTCCCTGTGTCCCGCCCTCACGCAAGTTACGTCAAATGAGGGAGGGACACAGGGAGGGAAGGCCCAAAGGGAGGCGATCTGCAGACTGCCGCTGCTGCGCTTCTTTCACACGGAGCGAGGTCGATGTGAGGCGCTATGATTTGAATTCAGGGGGGCCTGGCCCAGTAGTGGACAGAGGGAGGCAGGTGGAGAGGACTGTGGCGCCGGGCCCCCCTTGGAGGCTCGGGGAATTTTGTCCCCCCTGCCCCCCCTCTTAGCAGCCCTGTGGGGAGATAAGCCACAGACATTTAAAAACCTCCAGGTATTAATGCACAGGAGCCAGATTTCTTTAAAAAGAAAGAATGTTCTGGAACACGGTGTCATAAGATGAGGGTGAAAGGCAGTAGACTATGAAGTTATCTAAGAAATGTGTTTTTGTTTTTACAGAAAAGGTAGTGCACACACGGAACAACCTCTCAGCGGAGGTGATGGAAATGAGGACACTATGCGCTAGATTTTCTATATGGCTCCTGGAAAATCCACGCAGAAAACATTTCCACCTAAGCGTCTTCTATAGTATTTCCACATGGTTTATAGCATACGCTTATTGCCCATCCACACAATTATATTTTGTCATGAGGAATTACGCCAAGTAAAACCTGGTGTAAATACTGGCACCTAACTTAGGCACAGAGCAGGTATATTCTATAACCGTGCACGTAAATTTTCAGAACGCCCATGACCCACCCATTCCACGCTCATGGCCATGTTGCCTTTTTGACAACGCACATTAGAATTTATGTGGACCATGTTATTGAATGCGCTTAGCAAGTTCTGAGTGTAAGTTCTAATTAATGCCAATTAGTGCTGACAATTGCTTGTTAACATCCAATTAACAACACTGATTGGCTTGCTAAACAATTAGGTTATGCACACTGTTATAGAATACGCTTGGATTTCCGTGCAGAAATCTAGGTGCAATATATAGAATCTGGGGGTCTTCAATAAATGGCACCCATGACGATTAGCAAAGTGTGTCTGCATGGAATTACCTTTACAGAAGATCAGTTTAGAGTATTTTTCAGTGCCTAACTTTGGGAGCGAGCATTTACACCTGTCAAAGGCTGCTGTAAACACTGGCACCCAACTTACTGCAGTTAGGCATGTAATTATCGACTGCACTTTCCTTTGGTCCTCAGATTTCCTCTGTCGTCAAAACTAGTCTTTTCTTTTTGCGTCAGTTATGATCTATAAGGAATATGATTGATCAAGAATCTCTTTGAGGTCTACCTTATGCCTTTATCAATACACGCTATGACTACTGTAACATTGCTTATGCTGGTCTCCTCTTCTTCGTCTACACTGGCTCACAGTTGAACTTAGGATCAAGTTCAAGGCTTTACCTACTCTAACTCCTTATCTGGCAGCTTTAACTATTCCCTACACTCCAGCGCATATACTTTGATCACTCACTGACAATAGATTGGTGCTACCTTCTCCAACAATGGCCAGATGGAAATCAACTCGCTTCTCTGCTTTTTATTTTCCTTGTGGAATTTCCTTCCACCTATTCAATTAGAAACATCATACACCCTTTTCCGCACAATGCTGAAAATGTATTTTTTCCAATTGGCATTCGATTCTCAGTGATGGGTTGTGTGGCAGGTGTTCCTGTGATGTAGATAAGCAGAAATGTAGGAATGTAGTCTTACCACGAATTGAATATATGTTTGACGTCATCTCTGTTTTTATGTTCTTTTAATATTCTTTGTTTTATGGTTGGTGTGTATTATGCTTTCCTATCATTTTATTGGATTTCCTGTTATTATGTTCCGTTATTATATTTTGATATTTATACACCGTTCTGATTTGCTACTCAAAAAGAAACGGTATAGAAAAACCAATAAACGATAAAAGACAGTATTCTATAACATCATACCTAACACCTGGAAATGCCCCAACCCACCCATACGCCTCCAAAGGCCATGCCCCTTAAAGTCAAATGCTATCATTATTATTGTTATTTGTGAAATTTATATCCCACATTATCCCAAACAAGTTTGAGTTCAATGTGGCTTACAATAAACAGTATAAGATGCATAACAAAGAATAATGCATAAGAAAGTAATTTGTTTTAAGAATCCTATTTTACAATACAGTATCATAAACATACTGGGATAGCTATGGATGTTTAACATTTAGATAATCTATTATGAATGAGAAATTGTACATGAAGCAAAGAGAAAGTTAATGGTAAATAGAGTAATAACCAATTCAAGTAATAATTAAAGAAGGCTGGGGAGCTGACTAGCGAGCAGCCGCACGTAAAACATGGGGGCTGCCACGCAGTAGCTTCCCGGCCCAGGTCGTTCTCCCGTTTCTGGCTTCCCCGCCAGAGAAGTGACGTCAGAGAAGATCCCACCAGTGATTGGCGGGGAGGCAGGAAGGGGGCAGGGCCAACCAGACGGCAGCAAATTTTGAATAAAAGAGCGGCTGAGAGGCAAGGAAGCCTCTTTAGTGGTGGGGTGGCGGATTGCTTCGTGACTCTCCATTAACTTTTAATTTAACGGATTGCTTTTAAGACTGGCAACCTGTAGCACACAGTGAGTGCTTCTGCCTCATGTTGAAGAGGTGGTGGGTTCAATTCTCTCTCTCTCTCTCAGCAGATCTCAGAGCTGCTTTGGGTTTGATTCTCAGCACAGGATCATCTCAGACCTGTTGTTTTTTGCCTCTGGCCATCTTGGAAAAGTTTTTTTTATCTCTGCAAAGGGATCAGAGCTGTTTCTTTCCCTCTGCAAGCAACTAGCTAGGGAATGCTTCGCAACCCCGGGTTGTGGCGGATGCACCCGAGCCTAGGGACTGTTGGAGGTGTTGGAGCAGCAGACAAAAGGAGTTCATCGCTTGAGGACAGGACAAGGCAGACTGATCACCTAGCTGGCTCTAAGCGGCAGGTGGAATGCTGGGCTGCGGTACTGTGTAAAACCAGAAAGACACGCGGTCACGCTGGAGGCGAGAATATGGCTGGCTGCCACATGGACCAGTGAGTCATGCTCCCCAGCTGGTGAGGCAGGGCGGGGAGAGGAAGTCTCTAATATGTTGGACTCAAGGCTCGGGTGCTTCCTAGGGTTATAAGTTAATGTGTTCAATTTAATGTGTTCAATAAAGTTGTGGCCATTTACTCCCCAAAATTTGCATTCTGTCCAGTCACTGTGTGCCTTATGTGTGAGGGTCGGGAGTGTGTGTGTCCAGCCTGCCTATGTTAGTTGTTTGAGATATGGTTGTTCTTTGTGAGGGTCTGTTTGAATAGGAACGATTTGAGGATTTTGCAGAATCTAGTATATTCCTGTATACTTCTTATTTTGGGTGGTAAGGAGTTCCACCATTTGGTTCCTAGGTAAGTGAAGTCTGCAGAGTAAACAGTTTTGTAGATCACTTTTTTGCAATGATATTTAGGCATGCATGTCACAGAAAACGGTGTAGGGCAGATCAGTGCATAACTTCTAATTGCTGCCAATTAAGTGCTTGTTAACACCAATTATTGATTGTTTGTGCCTAATTAGCTAATTTATACAAGGATCTGCAATCAGTGCACAAATTTGCATGCCCAACTGTGGGCAACCTATACAAAATCCAGGGGTATCTGCATTTAAGAAAACATGGGACAAGCATGGAGGATCTCTAAAGCATGGGTGTCCAACCTCGGCCCTCGCCAGGTCAGGTTTTCAGAATTTCCCCAATGAAAATGCATGAGATTCTATCTGCATACAATGGAGGCAGTTCATGCAAATAGATCTTGTGGCATAATCACTGGGAAAATCCTGGAAACCTGACTGGATTGTTGCCCTCGAGGACTCAGGTTGGACAACCCTGCTCTAAAGGAATGGGTTGCAGAACTGAGTCGTAGATGTGAGTGAGCAGAATGGCCCATACAATCTTCATCTTCTGTCATTTTCTGTATATCAGCATATTTACTACCCTCCAACCAGAATCACCCATCCTTTCCCATCCAACTTCCATCAGTACTGTCCCTTTCTTTTCAAAATATCGATGCCCTTTCCCTTGTTCTTTGGACTCATCTTATCCAAGGTGTTCTCACTCCATTACAAGGGAATCTCAACTTATCCACTGTTTTGTAGATTGATCAAGCGCCAACTACCTCCCAGATCACATTCTGCAAATGTGACTCAAAACAAGCCCCCAGCAGCGATTCTGTTTTTTTTTCACAATGTTACAGTGAGTCAGTCCAGAACAGCTTCCCGCACGCAACCCTGCATTTAACTTTAACTAATGATGCACATGTGTACAACCCGCATTGTGCAAACACATCTGAACAGCACATACGTGAATAAGATGATCTGGAAGACTGAGTCAGTCTGATGTGTAATGCACACGGCCTAAAAATAATTAGCATTTCCAAAATAACTAAGGCTTCCTATGTCCTAATGTGCATGATGACACGAGTGTGTGCATCACAGAACCTCCGTCTGCATATGCTCCAATTGACGGCAGGAGCAGACTGTTACGGTGAATTAAATTAGCTGCAATCGATGACGAGAACCCAGTGCAAGGAAAATTACCAAAATAAGGGTCAACATGTACAAGGACAAAATCAAAAGACCTAAAGGAACTGGAAATTCCTCATCCTGATCACAGCTTGCATAAAACCATTCTTCCCAGAGTCACCTACAGAGAGAAAACTTTACTTTAGAAATGGCCTTTCCGAAGTGCAACAGATCTGCCTGCTTGAGTATCAACTGCAAGAGCAAAAGAAGGGCTTATAGCTTGTCTGTGATTCCTGTATCTTAAACCTGAACCCTTTATGATGTCATCAAGGCAAGGACCAACGTTTAAAAGGTAAATCTCAGTATTAGGTTAGCCCTTATGACATCTGTTATGCAACTATAAATGAAACCATGTCCATATACTTAGATACATCACAAACTGTGGACACTGGTGACTGGACATGACAGTGTAACAACATCGGCAAGTTGCAGCTAATGGCATTTTCTGGACACTTTTCTGACATAAGAAATCACTGCACATTAGCTGCAGCCACGGCACAGTCTTACAGGGCCACATCCCTAGTTCATTACTTAAAAAACACAAACATCTTTCTACATAAGTATATAAACATAAATACACACACCCATAAAATAAAAGCATGTCACAGGCTGACATCTATTACCAGAGATTGCTGCCATGAGCTGAGAGTCACTGTATCACTCACAGGTGAAGAAGCCGTGGGGTGGGGGTTACTAAGATCCTATTGCAGGCTAAGGCTATTCCTCAGGACAGGGAATGACACCTGTAGGCACCCCAGACCCATCGCTGTTTAAATGCCAGATATAAGCCTGGAACCCCTGCCAGAAGTTTAATTTTCTTAACAATCCATTTTCTGCTGTGGCATCCATAAAGAGGAGGGAGGGGGAACTGAACACACAGAAAACGCAATTTATAATGGATTTGGCGTTTACTGCTATGCTAAAGAAAAGGGAGGAGGGCCAGTAGGGATTTCCACTTTGTTTAGCATAAGTGTCGAACATATTGTTTAAACACACCAAAACATGAGAATTCAAACGTATACACAGCCAGACAGAGATATTGCAGAGAGCTACGGGCAACACACAGTTACCTGACTGGAGGTAAAGCTTTGCTCTCAGGGGTGAGAGCAGAATGAATCGAGCTCTCTGGATCCCTGCCTAGATGACACTGGTTTCATCCAGTGGGACAAGATCCATGAAAGAGACTCGATGCAGCAGCGCATTACGTAAAAATCCACTCATGCACAAAGCTACCGATTCCTCTTTCCTAGATCCAGTGATTCTTGCATGCGCAGCGATCGGTCCCTTTGCCTCCCTGCCAACCCCCCACCCCCTTACCGTTTTCTTCTTCCGGCGGTTCTGAAGGCGGCTCACCACCAGGTCGGTGTACAGCACGGGCTTTAGGGTGCGGGAGCGCTGGGGCCAGCCGTAGCAGAAGGTTTCCATGCCCCGGTAGTTGCGTCCGTAGCGCACCGAGCACATGGAGCGGGAGCGCAGGCGGCCGGCGCTGCTGTTGATGCTGTTCACTCCGATCATGGCTGCGGACGGGAAAGGCGGACAGGCGAGTAACCGGCAGCCCCCCTGGGCTCAGAAACCCTCTGCTTGCCTTCTTTTCATGCCAGCCCCCCGGACTCTTCTCAGAGGGACTGATGGCTGGGCAGGGAGAAGCCGCTTGCCACTGTCTGACGGGCAGCTGATGCTGGCGCTAGCGAAAGCGGCTCCGAGCAAAGGCAATTAGTATTCAGAGCAGCAAGGAGTGTGTGGGAGAGAGAGGAGGTGCGACGCTCAGTAATGCAGCAAAAGGGGAGGGATGCTGAGAGACAGGGGAGTGGGTGGGTGTGAGAGACAGGGGAGAGACGCAAAGGCAGAAGGAGGGGAAGTGATCCTGAGAGACTGGGGAGAGACAGACAAAGGCGGGAGGGGGAGGGACCCTGAGAGTGAGAGAGTCAAAGGCAGAGAGAGTCTCAAAGGCAGAGAGAGAGGCAGGGAGAGGGACCCTGAGAGACTGGAGAGTGACAGTCAAATGCAGGCCCAAAGAACAAGAGAGACGTCTAAAAGCGCTGAGAGACTGCAGGGAGACAGTCAGAGGCAGGAGGGAGGGCACATGACAGACTGGGGAAAGACAGCCAAAGGATGGAGGAGAGGGAAGGGTCCTGAGAGACAAAGCAGAGACAGGGGAGGAACAGGAACCCTCAGAGACTGGGGAGAGACAACTAAAGACAGAGGGGGAGGAGTGGCTTTCAGAGTCTGGGCAGAGAGAGCCAAAGGCAAGAGGAGGGGAAGAAACCCTGAGAAAAAGGGTAGAGATAGTCAAAGGCCCAGATGCACTGAGAGGAAGGGGGCGGTTGAGACTGGAGAGAGGGGAGAAGAGGTTGTAATTATTCTTGCAGGCAGGACATGCTAAAGGCATAATGCTGTTCCCCTTGACATATGTAAAGGCAGACTAGAGATAGAAATTGGAACTGAGACATTCAGGTCAGAATGCGTATAATTCTGGTAGTAGTTTAGAAAAGGATCTGCCAACATAGAGCCTCTTCTAAATACATGCAGGAATGGAGATGAATGTGCCAGCTGTGGTGGCAGCACACATTTTGCAACCGTCAAAGCATCAAGGGGGAAGGGGCACCACACAGCAATATACATGCCTAAGTGTTGGCATTTTCACGTGTATGTGGATATCTCAGAGTATATACACGTGCGTGCCAACACTTAAACATGCCTGTCATTTTTTAAACCTAGGCATCTATGTTCTCCCTGTTTGGTTCAGATCCTGCAAGTATGCGCCACTATCAAATTAATATGATGAAGAAAAACAGAGATTTTTTTTGTTACATTTGTACCCTGTGCTTTCCCACTCATGGCAGGCTCATTGTGGCTTACATATTGTATACAAGTACTTATTTGTACCTGGGGCAATGGAGGGTTAAGTGACTTGCCCAGAGTCACAAGGAGCTGCCTGTGCCTGAAGTGGGAATTGAACTCAGTTCCTCAGGACCAAAGTCCACCACCCTAACCACTAGGCAACCTCCCCAGATCCCTCCTATACACTGCTGCCCAAAACAAGTACTGTTATGAAACCTAGATGTGCCTGGGAGAAGGCCTAAAGCCCAACATTACATAAATACATAACTATTGCCATACTGGGACAGACCAAAGGTCCATCAAGCCCAGCATCCTGTTTCCAACAGTGGCCAATCCAGGTCACAAATACCTGGCAAGATCTCAAAAAAGTACAAAACATTTTATACTGCTTATCCGAGAAATAAGCAGTAGATTTTCCCCAAGTCCATTTTAATAATGGTCTATGGGATTTTCCTTTAGGAAGCTGTCTAACCCTTTTTTTTAAACCCCGCTAAGCTAACTGCCTTTACCACATTGATCTTGATGTTCATAGTCCTGCATTACCCTACTGAAATGGGGAATCATGTGTACAGTTTGGCCCCACCCTAGGCCCACCTAATTGCCCCCTTGCAATTTGCACATATTTACAATTGCACATGTATATCTCAGCTTTCTAAAATTGGGTTTTCTAAGTTTGTTCGATATGTATGTGAATACACTTGTATTTACATGCAAATTGTAAATAGAGTTTCTAAAATAACCTCCATAATCTATGATGCGTTGGCTGCATCTTTCAAGAAAGATCCCTTCGTTATGCACCATGTCAGCTTAATTTTCCACTCAACAATGCACAAAGGCATAGAGACGAGGGCAGACAATCCAGGCCCTGATACACTAAACCTAACGAATCAGCAATGTGGTTTTTACACCAGCTCTAGTCGGTTTAGCGAGCAAGTAGTAAAATGAGACATGCAAAAAAAGGGTTCTCTGAGCTGTTTTTCTCTCACGGTAGCAGCTAACAAAAACGGAATGCAAAGCTAATATAATGAGCTAATTACTATACAAATGTGCATGCAAGGCGATGCACAGTCATCTTCCGACCCGATATATAGAAGCAGCCCAAACCTTTATCGCTGAAATTTTAACGGGAGGTCTGGAACTGTTGGTAGTGCCTTGCTGCAGCTCATCAGCATTGGAAAGACTGACTGACTGCACCCCTCTCCGCTCTGACAGCACAGTTGAAAAAAGGTTTCTTCCATATCACCTCCCTAACCAAACTCTTCCTGTTGAAACTGTAGCTTAAGGGAGGGGGAGGAATGCTAGGTCAGCACTGCGCACCAGATGGAACTGCTGGTACTGAAAGAACTTTACAGCAGTTGCACTCTGCTTGTATCTGGAACTGTGCACCTGCCGCCTGGAACATTCTTTTATTTTATTGCCGGGAGTTAGGTAGTGACTTTTTAAGTGGATCGTTCTCTTTTGCGCTGGGTTCCTGGAGATTTTAAATTAGGCACTTTGCCTGCTCTTTTTAAAAATATTTATCTATATTTTTGCTGGGTTGGAGTGACCTTGGATCTGCTGCCTCCTTTCCTCTGATCACCAGACAGCACCCTTCACCCTCCCCCAGACACACCCACCAGCTCGGAACCCACTTGCTATTCATCTGGTGCTGGGAGTTGCTGAAGCTGTGCCGGGCCAGAAGCTGTGCGATCTCATCCTCCCCCCCCCCCCAAAGCTACCTCTGCTTAGCGATGGGCTGCTCTGTGCATGTTCAGCTGGCCAATGGACTTCCCCCATATCTCATGCAAATGTGAAAGCAACGAGCAGTTCATTTGCATGCGATTCTTTTTGGGAATTCCTCTGTATTTCCAAATCGGTCATTTTTACCAACTTGGAAATAGAGAGGGATTTTTAATGGGGACCTTTGTGCATCTGAGCCCCAGTCATTTAGGTTGGGCCATGAGTTTCAATCTGGATTCAGACCACACGCCCTTCCAGCCAGTTGAAGCATTATTAATATTTCATAGTGGTGTGCAGCCAAAATGTTTTGCTTTTTGCCATTTCCCATGTTGTTTCTGGGAATGATTGATTTATTTGAATGAGTTTTTTCTTTCATTATCACAGGAGTAAAGTCTTTGAATTCTATCATTAAAAGTTTGAGAGTGTATATTGATTCTTCCCTTGAAATGGGAAGAATCACAGATTAGGTATGTAATGAAAAATACATTATTTTATCTACATAAACTACAACAAATTCAAGATTACTTTTCCCTTGAACATTTGCAGAAAATTATTCATGCTCTCATATCCTCTAGACTGAATACTGTAATATTTTTTTATTTAGTCCTCCCAAAGAAATCCATTACACAACTACAATTCTTACAGAATACTGCAGCAAAGTTAATACTTTATCTGCTAGATTCTTTATATCGCACCATTTCCGCATGGAAATCGAAGCGTATTCTGTAACACTGCACGTAACTTAATTGGTTCACTACCTAATCAGCACTGTCAACTGGATGTTAACAAGCAATTATCAGCCCTAATTGGCATTAAGATTTACACACACAACTCGCTAAGTGTATTCTGTAACATGGTACGTGTAAATTCTAACGAAGCAATCACAACAAGGGTGTCAAAGAAAGGAGCAGCAGACGATGTCCAAACTAAGTTTGCACTCCTGGGAGCTCAAGCGCTCTAGACAGCTTTGGAAGTAAAGCAGCAAGATATTGAACACCACCTGTATCATATTGAGCTTAGTTCAGCATCAACATACATCCAAATTAAGACTCCTGAAGAAGGCCCTTGCGGGCCGAAACACGACTCGTGTCGAGTCCTGGATGGTTATTATAAAGGTGTTAGTTCAGACATCATCTGCTGCTCCTTTCTTTGTCACCCTTGTTGTGACTGCAAGGGCTACTGTTCTTCTGTTTTCCTGACGTGTAAATTCTAAGTCACACAGTTGAAAAGGGGGCGTGGCCATTTCTAAAATCTATTGCGTTGTTATAGAATACACCTACTGTGCACCTAATTTAGGCGTCGAGCCATTTACGCCAAGTAAAACATGGCATAAATGGCCATGACCAAATGTGGTCACGTGGAGAGACGCACGGCATATTCTACATACCACACAGAAACTTAAGCCTATTCTATAAAATGTAGGCATACTTTAAAGAATGTGCCTAGGCATATATTTTTCCGCACAGAATTTTCAGGCACCATATATAGAATCTAGCCCTATAAGGGTAAATTTGAGAGGGTAGCCTCTTTGTTAAAATCACTTCATTAGCTCCCAGTTTCCCTAAGAATTCAATTTAAGCTGCTTTGTTTCTTAATTAAGATTCTTCATGGTCTCAGTTCAAGTTATTTTTCTTATTTACATCTTCAATCAAGATCACATTCTTCTCATTCTATTAACTGTTGGAGCAAGGACCAACTTGCCAGTGCACTTCATTACCCGCCACCCCCCCGGTACCCTTCAGCTCTTCATTTTCCAATACCCACCTTACCCCAATAAGACATACCTTCATATCTCAAATAACTCAATCACACACTTATTGGGAATAACCGTAGGTCGCAGCTTAGTTTGTTAAACTACCTTTTAGCATTGTAACATTCTTCATAATAAATCATAACCCCCCCCCCCCCTCCTGAGCTACAGGTATCGAGTGTAAGAATATCCAGAAACCCCCACTGCTGCTCGCCATGTGAGCAAAGCAGCAAATCCACTTCCAATCCATCGCTGCCAATCTCCTTCATCCCGGCTCCGTGAACCAAGTCATCCAACTCCCAATTAAATAACCTGGCTCATCCCCCATGAGCCACCAGCCCTGTAGCTTGAGTTTTCCCCCGCTGCGACAACCCAGAACCAACCTCTTGAAACAACTAGCCAGGCCACAGAAAGGATACCCAACAACGCCAGAAAACTGCCCTAGAGGGCGGGAGGGAGGGTAAGCCGAGGAGCAGGAATGCTCTGATCTTCAGAGGGAGCTAGCATTTCAGCCCACAGCCTGCCTTCCACCCTCACCTACCCAATCACCCCCGCCGGCAGGTTCCCGGGCATTCCTCCCTATTCAAAGCAACCAACTGCTTCTGTCCGGAATCTGTCGGCACTGCCCCCACTCTGCCACCAACCAATGGGTTCACACTATGCAAGTTGGCTTAGCCCACTGTTAATCTGGTCCATCGAGAGAACCTCTCAGGCTTATCTTTTATAAATTACAATCAGGGGCGTATCTGCGTGGGGCCACAGGGGCCTGGGCCCCCCGCAGATTTCGCCCTGGCCCCCCTCCCCGCCGTAAACCCTCCCCCGCTGCTTACTTTTTCTGGCGGGGGGCCCCAACCCCCGCCAAGCCGAGGTCCGACCCGCAGTCTTCATACTTCGTCTTCCTCCGACTCCTCCGTGGCCATGCTGTAAGTAACGCTGCTGATTCGTTGAATCCAGTTCGGAGTCTGACGTCGCAGCACGTTGTACGCGCATACAACGTGCTGCGATGTCAGACTCCGAACTGGATTCAACGAATCAGCAGCGTTACTTACAGCATGGCCACGGAGGAGTCGGAGGAAGACGAAATATGAAGACTGCGGGTCGGACCTCGGCTGGCGGGGGTTGGGGCCCCCGCCAGCAAAAGTAAGCAGCAGGGGAGGGTTGACGGCGGGGAGGGGGGTGGAGAGAGGCGGCGGCAGTGGCGGCGGGGGGGGGGGGGGAGGGAGGCAGGCAAAAATGTGCCCCCCCTCTCTGGCTCTGGCCCCCCCTACCGCCGGATTCTAGATACGCCCCTGATTACAACTTTCTTCTGCATCAGTTTTCCAGAAATTATGGGGGTCTTTTACTAAAGCTTAGCTCGAGTTATCTGCAGCAGGGCCCATAGGAATAAAATGGGCCCTGCTGCAGATAACTTGAGCTAAGCTTCAATATAAGACTCCCTACCTGTAAATTTATGTCATTTGTAGCTCTTGAGTTATGGAATTCTCTTCCATTGTTACTTAGGTCAGAAAATGATTATGGGAACTTTAGAAAAATATTGAAGACTTGCCGGCTGATATTCAGACAGTGGCGGCCAGCATTTTTATGTCAGCTGCTGGCTGTATTCCTGCTATTCAATGCCACACCATGTCCAGGCACCAGTATTGAATATCTGGTTATAGGTTGACTGCTAAACAGTGGCAGCCCTACCATTAGGCCACCTGAGGTGGGGGCCTCAAGTGGTGCTCTTTTGGAGCGGCATCCACCCCCATACCCACGTGGTAGTCAGAATAAATGACCGCTAAAAGAGTGAACTTTGCTTTTCATTCATTGGGCCAAAAACTCCAGGTGGAAAAGTGTAATACTATGTGCATTCCATGCATTCAATGCTTTAACTAAATAACAAACTTTAGTCATTCATGCTCCGATGCATGAAAATAACGTTAAAGAACCGAAAACGTAAAGGTCCGCTGTAGAAGTTACCGATTTTGAAAAAATGACCAATGCTCCAAAAAAAAAAAAAATCACATGCAAACGAGCCGTGTGGTAATCCAAAGGTCGATGCATGAAAGTCCCACTAACCTGTTCAAATCTACGGTATCGAGGTTGCAAACACATGTGCACAATAACCATTCGCTAAGCCCATGGCAAGTACTGCATCTGTTGTACACATGTCTAAAAAGATCGCTTCATAGACTTGCGTCCTAGGCGTGTGAAATAGACGTCATGCATAAGCATAACCTTATAGGCCCAGTCTGCACACAATTTTTTGACCACCCTGTTGATGGTTGCCGTGCCTTGCTGTCTTGTGCCACATTGCTTTGCATCGCATTTTTCTGTGTGCTTTCACATTTTTGTTGGTGAGTGTGAAGTGTTTTCATTTTTCATTTTTTGCCCTGGTTGAGGGGCAGGATGGAGAGGGGTGACACTGTGTGCAGTCTTTTCTGTGGACTGCCAAAAATGTTTCTTGTGGGGGGGGGGGGGGGGGGGGAGTGGTACCCATAAAATTTATCACATTAAAGGTGTGCTGTCCTTTATGTGCATCGCCCGAAAACGGCTGTGCATTGTGCGTTGCCATCACTTGAATGAGAACCAACAATTACCATACACTTGCATTGCGTTTTCGATGTGTGCTTGCAAGTGTGGTAAACAGGTCGCTGTAGGCTTTTGTGCATTCATCGCTCAATACCGTGATTGCTAAACCAGCTGGAACTGGTTGAAAATGTTCATTGCCAACCTGTAAGTTTTGTGCATCCGGCCTTAAATAAAAAAAACAATCTCAAACTGTAAAAAGCCAGTGTTCAAGAGTTCATACCATCCAACATTAAAAAATAAAGGTGCACAAAATAGAATAACCTTATCTGTCACAAATAGTTGCCACAATGCTAAGGTGTCCAGAGGATAATGAATGGAAGACTATGATATCAAGTTACAAAATGTATTAAAATGAAAGGGCTGATCAAACTAGTGGTGGATGGAGTGGCGCTATGCCCCTTCTTCTATATAGTGCGACCTAAGCTGCGTGCGCAAAACTGGTTGTATTCCGTTTTGCGAGTGCAACTTAATCGGTATAACAAGCCATCAGTGACAATAATTGCCACTTAACAAGCAATTATTACCACTAATTGGCTTTAATTAGAATTTAGGTGATGTGCATAAATTCTAAGACACAGATCTGAAAAGTGGACGTGGCCATGGGAGGGGGCATGGGCAGGTCGTGGGTGCTCCTATAATTTACATACAGCGTTATAGAATATCCCGTTCCATGTGTAACTTAGGCTTTGGCATTTATACCAGGTTTTAGTTAGCGTAAATGGCCGAGACTAAATATAATTGCAGGAAACAGGCACTGGGCTTATTCTATAAACTGCACCTAACTTTAGTTGTAGTTTATATAATACACCGAGGTGTATTCTTTTTATCCCTGATTTCTTAGGCATCATAAATAGAATCTAGCCCTATATGTTAAGATGCATAGAGTCAAGCAGGGTCCAGCAGGAAACAAACTGTATTCTGAAATCTCTATTGATAGAAACAAAGTGCTCAATATTTTAAATGATGTAACCTGGCAGGACTCCTGCCTGGTTAAAGAGCACTGGCTGATATTCAGCACACTATCCAGTTAGTGTTGGGGCAGTCCGGGGGCAAAATTAGGGTGGAGCTGGGAGTTATCCTTGTTAACTTAGGTCCAAAGAAAGGTTGGTGCTACCAAGCAGGAGTCTTGCACCTTGATATTCAACACAAGTACCTAGGCAGTGGCTGGCACTGAATTTCTGGGTCTAATTTAGTGGGTGGCAGCCAGTGTTTAAAGAAATGCTGTCACTTGCTGAGTATTGTCCCCTTAACGCTTGAATGAGAAAAGTATAGTAGTGGGATTATACTACTGTCCACCTAACCAGACTAGCAAAATGCTGACAATGGTTAGACACAACAATAATGGCAATTTCAATGACTCCAATATCAACTGGGTAAACATGTCATACCAAAAGAACCAACTTTTCAAAATTATTGAGGGTGCTAAGCCCTATGGAAATAACCCCTCCCTGGACACATACAAGGAATTTTCTCAATATTGGAGGTGCTCAAGCACCCATAGAGTCAGCTCCTGTGTGTCATACAGTCATGTTAGAAAGGTAAAATTTCCAGACCTCATAAATGATTGTTTCATGGAGCAGCTGGTCCAGGACTCAGTGACAAGTGGAGCTGCTTAGCTATAGTTCTTAATATAATACAGAACCAATGGTAATTGTGGTAGATAATAATGCAATCACATTTAGGAAAAAATCATTGGAGGGAGAATAATACATCTACTGACGCATACGTTAGAAAGGAGAAATTACAATACAGTAGAGAAATTAATTTGAAGGATGCTAAATGGAAAAGTTGTGAGGGTTACTGACCTGCATGAGGAGTGGAGACTATGAAAGAGCCTATTAAAACCAAACCTATCCGTGAAAGAAAAATAGAAAACAGGCTCTAATAAGGAAAAAAAAACCTAAAGAACGCAAGCATATTACTAAGGCATGTCAGATTTTGAGGAGAAACTTACCAAAGAGGCTTTGCAAGCATATCAAAAGCAAGAAGCCTGTGAGGGAATCAGATACTTAACAGCATCCTGTCTCTGACAATGGCTAGTCTGGGTTGCAACTACCTGGCATCCTGAAAAGCAGATCTATTTCCGGGGATGAACAATGGCTCTCCCAAGTCTATCTGGTTAATTATTTTTAGTGGGCCTTTCCTCCAGGAACTTGTCCAATTCTCTTTGTAATCCCACTTGGTTGCCTCAATTACATCCTCCAGCAACAGATTTCACAGCTTAATTATGAGCTGTGTGGAAAAAAAACTTTCTACAATGCGTTTTCACTCTGCTGCTCATTAGTTTCATGGCGTGTTCTCTTGTTTTTATGTTGTTTAAAAGGTTAAACAACCATTTCATGTTTAATCGTTCCACTTCACTCATGATTTTAAAATCTTCTACCATATCTATCATAAGGGAGGTGTTCAGGGCTGACTATACCAGGCAGTCATCTAGGGTGGCAGTTTCTGGGGGCAGCAAAGACAAGGACAGTCAAAGCAAAAAAATATGTTATGATAGCCAAATAAACTCAAAAAAACACTTTCATGCGTTAAAAATTGTTTTAGGAGTAGAGGAATTGAAATGATTAGAAATATTGGGCCCCGATTGTCAGACGGCAATCAGCATTTTTCTGACCACAACTGGTGTTAAACCCACAAATTCAGTACTAGGCCATGTCTGGGCACTGGCACTGAACCTCTGAGTTTCTGGAACCAGCTAACACGTAGTGCGATATTCCGCACTTAACTGGCTATGGGTTACCGCATAAAGATAGGATTAACTTTTATGCAGTCCTATTTATGCGGTTAATCTGGCTGGTTGTGCTGAATATCGGCACTTAACTGGCCAAGTGTTGACTCTACCCCCCCCCCCCCCAGAATGCCCTCAAAATAGCCGGTTTTCAGTTCAGCGCTAACCTGCTATTTTCAGCAGCACTAAGAACATAAGGACGTAAGAACATCAGAATAGTTATACTGGGTCAGACAAATGGTCCATGTAGCCTAGTATCCTGCTTCCAGCAATGGCTAATCCAGGTCACAAATACCTGGCAGAAACCCAATTAGTAGCAACATTCCATGCTACCAATTCCACTGAAAATTAGTGGTTAGCCCCAAAAAGGTGATTTAACTGGCCAGGAGCCATTTCTGGCTGGTTAAATTGCTTTGAATATCGACCGCATTGAGATTATCAAATCCTTGGGCCTAAAAATTAAACGAGGGGTTACCAGGCTAATACCATGCACTGGCCCTGTTATTTTATCCCCTTTATCAGGTTTAGACCACGATGGCCTTTATGTTAGAAGCTCTATTTGTGTCTTAGATGCCTGAAAACCAGCATTTATATGTTCATATTGCATGGTCATCCAATAGTATAAAGCTAAGCTATGGCCTTGTCCTCCCTGATCATCACTATTTATGGTGCTGATATAGAATGGCATTTTGGAAAGGACATCCAACTAAGAATAAGGACATCCAAGATGGTATATCACATATGAATGTAGTATGTCTTTATGGCAAGGGAGCATGGTTTGGGTGTGTTTTGGGTAGAACTAGGCAGGGGGCAAACTATGACGTCCAACTCCAGTTTTAGAAGGGGAAGGTACATCTATTTCCAAAATGATGGATGTTGATATTTAGACCTGGACCAGCATGTCCAGGTTATAGAAAGGTGCTTTGATTGAGCAGTTCTCCACTGGAGAGATTAAGGGATGTCACAGTAGATATTTTTCTATCCTTGGAGAGCTCAGATTTTTACAAAAGCATACAAAGAGCCACAGTGGGTTTTGAACTGTTCTCTGGTTCTCAGCCCACCACTCCTCTGACCATTAAACTACTATTTGCTGGTGTACAGTCTATTCTGAAATACATGAAAAATGGACATTCATATGTGATGTACCATCTTGGATGTCCTTATTCTTAATTGGATGTCCTTTCTAAAATGCTGTTCTATATCAGCAGCATTAATAGTAATGATTAGGGAGGACAAGGCCATAGTAGAAAAATGAAAACCATTTATTTAGATCTCTGTTGCAGAAGCAGTGTGAATTTGTAAGAGGTTATAGCAAAAGGTGACAAGCTAGATAGTAGCAGATCACTAGGACTTGATGGTATTCAAGTACAGTTCTGAAGGAACTCAAATGTGAAACTGCAGTATGTGATTGACTGACAGGGTATGGTAGATGGGGAATGAGTATGTGAGGAATGGTTGTAAATGGTAGGTGATGGAGGGTATGTGTGTGCAGGGAACAAACAGAGGCAAGGGTTCTGCAATGCAAGTGCAGCAGAACAAACAGCAGACACTCAAGTCCAAAAGGTAGAAGCAAGGACCTTACTGCTACCATTTGGACTTGAGTGTCTCCTGTTTGTTCTGCTGCTATATGCATGTACATACAGGTTGTATCTGGGGGGGGGGGGGGAGGTTGAGCAATGGTTAGTGCTACAGGAGAAAACATGGAACAGGAAAATGTATATAATGATCAAAAAAGAAATCACATAAGCACAACAGTGATTTAATGCCTACGGTTTCCATACCTGCCTCTACTCCCTGGAAACATTGCAGAAGGGGCACTCACAGCCTCTGAATTGGAGGAGTTGCCGGTGATACTGTATAGTGAACCCTGCTAGCCTCTGAACCTCAGGATCATGTGCATCTGCAGTCAGGCCTGGGCTCTTGCCTCTCTGCTCTTGAGCACTTGCTGAAATGCTACAAAGACGGAATTTGAGAGGAACTGGGGCAAAAAGGACAGGTCTAGTCTGGTGGTACTGCAAAGTCTCCTATTGACTGTTTTACTGGATCTAAAACAGTAACTACTGTGCATTTCAAAGACTATCTACCAAAGTATCCCTTATATAAAATTTCTACTTATAACATTTCTACGTAACAGGAAGCCATTATGCTTGCTTTCTTTCTTCGGAACACAGTGTGTGGGCTCAACAACTCTCACATTACAACCTTTATTCGAACAACCATTAAATAAACTTCCAGGAAGCATTAGACATACAGAATACATAAAGACTTTATTCTCACTGATCATGGGTAGTAGGAGGTGTTACAAAGCCACATGCTAATTATGAAACACCTCTAGTTATGAGTGAAAAACTAAATGTAATGGCACCTACTGCATATTTTGTTGACGCTGTAACAACGGTTTCTTCTAAAAGATACTAGTTTAACACCTCATGTGGCTGCTTCAGCCTGTTTGGGCCCAATAGTCAGGAAGACTAATGTGGTCAGCAGTGATGCTTCCCACATTTACAAATACCTTCTTAGCAAATCCCCCACTAAATGTACAGGCTTACGTAGATGTTGGGAGGAAGACATACAGCAAACTATATCAGATAAACTGCGGGAACAGCTTTGGAAGTCTCTCTTCAGATGCTCTAACTCTTCTACTACAACACAGTCTATGTATTTCTTTATTCATAGATCTCTATGGACGCCATATAAGTTACATGTTATCGCTCCCTCTAACCCTAGTGTATGCTGGTCTTGCCAGTCTCAAGTGGGAAATATAAAGCATCTTATATTTGACTGTGTGTGCCTTCGTAAATACTGGCTAGAAATCTGGTCACAACTGGTAGACATCTTTCACCTTCCTGGCTCAATCACTTATAAATTTGTGATTCTCAGGGATCACTGCTATAAGAGTTTGCTGACTCATAGTGCAGGGTCTCTTGTTAGCACCATGGTATCTTTAGCATTGAAGGTAATTTTCTCACATTGGAAGTCCTTACACCAAGCCACCTACCAGGAATGGTGGAACTTATTGCTCCAAATCTACACATACAAATCACACTTTGCAAAAAATTCTTCTCGCTTTGCTGTATATAGGGAGAAATGGCTACCATTTGTATCTTATTTTGGCACTGTACAGCGATAAGCACTAAATTAGATGTATTTTATGGCCTACGCATGCTTTATACTTTGATTTGTACCCTCCAGCCTCCCCCCTCTTTCCTTCTTTTTTTCCTCTTTTCTACCTCTCTCTTTTCTTAATTTAAACCTAGATATGGATAGCTACTTCTTACATGTGAGCTCCGGTATTGCCATACTTTATAAAATGTTGCTTGTTGTTATGTTGTGAGCTCTTGCATATATATGTATCGAAAATCAATAAAAGAAATTAAACTAAAAAATAAAATTTCTATAGGTTATATGAGTAACTTACTTTTATCCATTCACTGCGTTGTGGCAAGTTACGAAGAGCAGTGTAATTCAGCCGCTGTCTGGATCACTAACTACGATCGTAATTATTTAAATATTTCTATAGCGCTACTAGATGTACGCAGCACTGTGCACAAACACACAAGAGGCAGTTCCTGCTCAACAGAATTTACAATCTATTCAAGACACATTGGATAAATAAGGGATTAGGGAGTTATTTATTATGAGAATGATTAAAACAGACATGGGTTCTGAACAGGTGAATAACGGGTTAAGAGTTAAGAGCAGCCTCAGAAAGGTGAGCTTCTAGTCTGGATTTGAATAGGGCCAGAGACAACCCAGGATGCGAATTCCAGGCATTCGGCGCAGCAAGTTGGAAGGAAAAGAGTCTGGAGTTGGCAGTGGAAGGTACAGATAACAATGACTTACCTGATGAATGGAGTTCCTGGGGAGGGGTGTAGGAAGGTTTGCAAACTAGCAGACCTAACTCAAACAAGAAGTGGCGGCATTAGTCACCACTTAAATGTATATTCACTTTTGCTGTCCACTGCCGGCGCTAAACCTGGATATTCAATGCCAGGCATTGAATACCCAGTTTCATTTTTTGATTGCAGCCAACTTAACCGGTTAAGCTGATATTCAGGGCTGACCGGTTAAGCGCTTAGGGGCAGATTCTATATAAGGTGCCGAAAAAATCCACACGGTAAACGTTTCCGCCTAAGCATATTCTATAAGCAGCACCTAGATTTAGGCACAGTAGAAAGAATTTGCTTAGTTTATATCCCAGCGCCTAAAACTACGCGCCTCCATTTACAATGAAAATGTGGCGTAAATCCCTGTGCATACATTTACGTACACTGGGTCATAGTCTAAAACTACGCATGTTAATTTTAGAATGCCCATGAAAAGCCCATAGTCACGCTCATTTTGAACTGCGTGCATTTGAATTTAGGCACAGTTCATTACAGAATATGCTTAGCGAGTTGTATGAGTAAATTCTAATCATTGGCGATTAGTGCTCATTATTGCTTGTTAACTGCTCTTATCAATGCTGATTATCTCATTAAGCCAATTATATTACACGTGTTATTATAGAATAATAACACGTGGATTTTGGCGCAGATCTCTAGCAGGCCGGTGATCAGAAGCAAACGCAGGCGCTAGAGGCTGTTAGCGCCATACTAGCGCCTTTGTTTCCTATCGCCCCATGATCAGAGTCCCTGAGCGCGTGAAACAACGTGCTCGCGGGCTCTGAACGCAGCTAGCATGCAAATGCATGCAAAACAGGGCTCTTAGTGCAAATAGCATGCAAATGCATGCTAAACCTATTCATCTCCAATGATCAGTGACCAGCGCGCCAAAGATTGGCTCACTGGCTGCGGCAAACCATTTGCCAGCTCGGAGCTGGCATTAGGGTTTGCAGACCATTGGGGAGGAATGAAGAGCCCTGTCCAGCATGCATTTGCATGCTAGAAGGCCCACATTCCCCCCAATGAATCAACCCCCACACAGGAAAAGATGACCCCCCCCCCCCCCGCAACAGGGGGCTGGAGGTCCAGCGGACCTCCAGTCCCCCCAAACCCCCCAAAACAGGTTCAGGCAGGGCTGAAGATCCAGTAGGTCTCCAGCTCCCCTAACCCCCCCAGCATTGTATGACGTCCCTGGTGGCCCAGTGGGTGACCGACAACCCACTCCCCCCACAAACACAGGTTCAGGGGGGGCTAGAGATCCGGTGGGTCTCCAGCCCCCCTAAACCCCCAAGATTTGGAAAGAAGTCCCTGGTGGCCAAGTGGGCCACTGGCCTCCCTCCTCTTCCATTGGTGTCACTTGCAAAATGGCGGCGCCCTGCCCAGTGTATCCTGGGATGCACTGGGCAGGGCTTCGCACCATATAAGGAAGTTTCTCCCTTATATGGTGTGAAGCCCCACCCAGCGCATCCCAGGATACACTGAGCAGGACTGGGTGTCGCCATTTTGAAGGTGGTGCTGATGGAAGAGGAGGGGGGCCACTTCCCTCTTCCAACTTAAGGTAGGGGGTAGGAGGATTGACCGTGGCCCACTGGGCCACCAGGGACTTCTCAGGAATGCTGGGGGAAGGTTGGGGGGGGCTGGAGACCCACTGGACCTCCAACCCCCCAGGAACCTGTATCGAGGGGGTCAGGGGGGACTGGAGGTCCACCAGACCGCCTGCCCCCGTTTCGCCTGGTTCAGGGCAGGGGTAGTTGGGGTCTGGTGGTCCTATGAGCCTCCAGCCCCTGTGTTTGACAGGTCTGGGCTTTTGACAGCCCAGACCTGTCAAACAAGTGCAGAAGGATTGTGCCTGAGCGCATCCTCCCGCACTTCTACCCCATGATCATAGAGAATTGCGTGCTTAAATTTATATACAATTATCTCTGACCATAGGTGCAGAAAGCCCCGTGCTGTGTCAGTGCTATTTTTAGAGCGCTATTTGGAACAGCGCGGGGCTTTTGATCTGCCCCTTAGTGGGAGATAACCGGTTATATTCTGCTGAATATCCACGGTTAGGTGCTAAAACGCTATTGAACTGGACAGGAGCTGTTCCAGGCTGGTTAAATAGTTTGAATATCAGCCATTTAGTGCTGCTGAATCTATGATTAAAGCACATGTGTCTGCATTTTACTTTGTCACCAATGAAAAGCAGACCCTAAAGCTTTTCTCCCATTTTGTGTCTACAGGATGTAAATAGATCCCTTGGTTTGAGTAACAGTTCAGGAAGTCAGTTCATTCAGTTTGAAAACAGAAAGGAAGCCTGGCTGTCACACTTTTTTTTAAAAATGAAAGTTCAAGGAGTAAAAGGCATGGGATTTAAACGTTGAGCAGAGGTTGTGTGGCAGGTTACATAATGGCAAATTGGGTAATTATAGGGGTGAAGAGAGCTGTGGAAGAAACAGACAAAGGTACATAAGGAAGATAGTGTATGAGGGGATTACAGGACAATGGCTAAGTGAGAGGACAGTTCCCTCCTTGCAATTTACAGATCGGTACCCACCAATCTGCAGGTTTCGTTTTGAAGCAAAATTCCTGCTTTGTAAACTTCCAGTGTGCACAACATAGATACAAGAATACCTATGGACCTTTGCAAAGTATGTGTGGTGGTTTCAGATGAAATCATTGTTTATAATTTTCCTTATCCAGACTACCCCTGCCCCTTGTTATTGTTTCCAGTCCAAAAAATATTCGACAGAAATTATATATAAGGGATCAAAAATGTCTTCCTTTTTTTTTCAAGATTTTTTTATTGGTTTTAGTACAATGTAAATAGTACATAACATTAACCAAAAGAAATAAAAAATATGCATTATGGAGATATATAATAGATTATAGTGTGCCAAGGAATTATACAATTATAATTATAATAATAATTCTAAGATAAGTAGTTGTTATCATTTATGTAGTTTCGTTTGTAATGGAATCAAGATAGGAAGCAAAATGTCTTCCTATCTAGAAGATTAATAGAATATTTAATAGAACAGAACCAAATATGGCATGGGGGGGGGGGGCAGTGAAAAGACACAGTTGAAAACTGGGGTTCCAGAAAAATAAAGAACCCAAAAATAGTTTAAGACGTTTCTAAGGGAGAGTTTGTTCCAGCTTTTGCAGCATAGAAAAACTGATACAATGAAACACAGCAGGTAGGAAATATTTTCTTTCAATTTCCTCTCCCCTCTTCTTTATTCTCCCAGTCACAGATCTACACAGAGCCAACAAACACACACACAAATATATATATAAACACGAACACACACAGATATAAATATATACACACACAGAAAATGCTCAAACAAAATGCCGACAAACTAACACAACACAGATATCAGACACACACACACAAACAAACACATAAAGAAAACAAACATATGCATACACAACATAGCCCTATTCCTGCTGGGATGTCTTTTAGCAATTCAGAGGTATATTTCATTCTCTTTGTTGTAAATTCTACTGTAAAATCTCATGACTGAACCATATAGCTTTCTCAAATGTTCCTATGAATGATGCTACTTAGGGGGTAATTTTATAAGGTGGAAAGAATGCGAGTAAATGCTGGTATTCACTTCATGCATGCATGGATACTGATACATTGGCATGTAAATGACCGTGGTCTAGCTATGCGCTATTCTGTGAGTATGGATCAATATTCAAAGACGTATACTTTGCAGGTGGACGTTCACCTTGGTGGAGTTTAAGCAGAGCTTGAGTGGGGTGCACAATTACATACATGCATTGTAAAATGCTATATTGTGTGCACATTCTTTAACAATCTAGGCACAAACATTGACACCAACTCTATGGTTAGTGATCATGCCAAAAATATAGGTGCATTTCTACAGTAGTATTCTATAAAGAAAGATAGGTAGCTACTTTCACTTATGGAATAGACTCCGAATAAGCATGTTCTTGGTGCCTAAAGGTAAGTGGTCCTTTATAGACTTAGCCTTCTCGTGACTGAGACATGTAGTTTTCTTAATGGTTGCTATGTGCAATGCCATCTAGTGGTAAAACTGTAAAATCCATTGTTTGAAATCTGTTATAGTGGCATCTAATGGTCTGATATATTATCACATTTGGTTTCATTTTATTATTCTTTCCAGGGGATGAAATGAATTCTATGAGAAAAACAAGTGGGGTAAAAGTATGTGTGCTTTGCAAAAATGCTGAACAGAGCTTGCTCCAGAACTAATACTGAGATATTCCACTAACAGCTGCTCTTTACGCAAGTCAAAACAGAACAAGCAGATCAGCTAGTTCCATTTAACTTCTATGAATTACCAGCAGTCCTTCCCCAGTTCCCTTCTTTGTTAAGCACTGAATTAATATTTTTATGTTTCTATGTCACCTTCCACACATTTCTTCTTTTCACCTCTCAGTCTTACATTCCCACTTCTGAGCATCCTCTATCTGGACTGGAAAACGTTCTTTCACTCTGTTTTACTGCATTAACTACATTTTCCTCTACTCATTATTTTGGTGCCCTGACTACCTTCCTGTTTTTCCCAACTCTTTTCCAGATATTCTTCTCTCTACTCCTCTATAGTTCCCCTTCCCCCCTGCCATATGTGGAGGTACTCTTCTAATGGAGTTAATGTCCTAATATAGTCCCTTTCCTGGATGATAGGTAATATGACCTGGAGTATTGAAAACACTTTGGGTGGTGGGCGGCACTGGGTACTAACTCGTTTCTGGTAAGTATTTTGCCATTTTTTTATGAATTCCCTGATCCTGAGTAGCCCATTATTTCTCATCCACTTAAATCTTTCCTTGTCCCTTCCTGAGCCAAATTTTTTGCTGTATAGTATCTGCAGGATAGGGGAGAGCTCTGGATTGAAGTCGCTCATGTGTGTCACTTTTGATCAGGATTTTAGGGTTGGTCCTATCAGGGCATGCTGCCGTCACCTCTGTGGTAAGTTGTTTTTAGATTAGAAGAGTGGCTTGGGGAGGGGGAGGTAGCATTCATCAGATCTTTGCCATCCATTCCTATCCATTGCTGGTCTGGCTTCTCTCCGTACCAATGTAGGGGCTGTTCGTAGGTATGTGGCTTGATAGTATCTGTAGAAGTTTGGTACTGCCAACCCTCCTCTATTTCTCGGTAGTTTGAGTGTCTTCAGAGCCACTTGTGGTCTTTTACTCTTTCATATGAATTTGACAAGTGTGGTGTCTATCTGTGAGAAGAAGGAAGTGGATTCTTGGCATGGTAGCATAATGAATAAGAATAGTATTCTCGGGAGCATGTTCTTCTTAATAACGTTTATTCTAGTGAGCAGTGATACTGCCAAAAAGTTCCATCTTTCTAAATCTCTCCAAATGGTCTCTAGCATGGTGGGGGGGGGGGGGGGGGGGAGTGTGTCCTGTACAGGTCCATATGTTGGATGTTATTTCTACCCCTAAGTACTTTATTGAGCTCTGCCATTTGAATAGGAATCTGGGCCTTAGGGCATCCACCAACTAGGGTGGGATGTTCAGTGGTAGCACTCTCTAGGGGAAGCTTTCTGATAGTCTCCTGTTCACCTTTACTCTTGTTTTTAGTGCCTCATATATCACCTGAACCACATTTAGGAAGCGTGGCCTGAAGTTGAGTGTCTTCAATAGGGTGAGTAGGAAATTCCACTCCACCTTGTTGAAGGTTTTCTCCAAGTCTAATGCTAGCATTAGTGTGGGGTCTGTTTCTGTGTGTTGTAACATCTGAATAATGTTCAGGATTCTATGGACATTGAGGCATTTCTCCCCAAGATAAACCCAGTTTGGTCTTTATGTATGATTTCCTGGATGACCGTAATCGGGTTGCTAGTATTTTGGTTAACAGTTTAGCATCCACATTGAGGAGTGATATGGGGCAGGGTGCCCAGTCATAATAGCCCTGACAAAACAGCCTTGTAACAAAATAACCCTTGACATTTCACACCCTAACAAAATAGCCCTTGACAAAATGACCCCGCCCACAAAAGAACCCTTGACAAAATAGTCCCTACACAAAATAGCCCCCTTAACAAAACAGCCCCATAAGAAAAAATAACACATCACAAAAAATATAATAAACTACAACTGAAATCTTCACTGATAAATAGGCTCATTTTTGAAAAATATGGACGTCCAAAAAGTGACATAAATCGGCACTTGGACGTCCATCTCTCAGAGACGTCCAAATCAGTATAATCAAAACCAGATTTTGGAAGTCTCTATCAGAAGTCCGTCGCAAGGACGTTCAAATCTGAAGGGGGTGTTTCGGAGGCGGGACTTGGGCATTCCAAAGACTTGGATGTCTTTGAGCCATAATGGAAAAAAAGCAAAGACATCCATGACTAAAACTTGGACGTTTTTACCCGGACCTGTTTTTATTAAGAATAAGGCACAAAAAAGTGCCTGAAATGACCAGATGACCACTGGAGGGAATAGGGAATAACCTACCATTACTCCCCCAGTGGTCACTAACCCCCTCCCACCCTCAAAAAACATGATTAAAAATATTACTTGCCAGCCTCAGATGTCATACTCAGGTCCATGACAGGTAGTGGGTTATGGGGGGGTTATGAGGGGCTCAGCACACAAGGTAAGGGAGCCGTGTACCTGGGACCATTTTATGATGTCCACTACGGTGCCCCCTAGGGTGCCCGATTGCCGTCCTGGCATGTCAGGGGGACCAGTATACTACAAATGCTGGCTCCTCCTTCATCCAAATGGCTTGCATTTGGACGTTTTAGACTTGGACGTCTTTGGTTTCGAAAATCGTCGAAAATCAAAGACGTCCAAATCCAGGGACGTCCAAATCTAAGGACGTCCATGGTATTTTTGAAATCAAAGATGGACATCCATCTTTTTTCAAAAATGACCTTCTCCCCGCCTCTGAATTTGAACGTTTTACAAAGACGTCCAAATTCCAAATTAGACCTTCCTTTCGAAAATGCCCCTTAAAGACTCCTACCAGCATTCAATTGCATAAAGCATATATAAATAAACAAAATTCTATAGCTACAAACTGGTATTCATAATCTGTTCTACTATTTAAAGAAACTATTCTTCCATCAACATGCTAATTAAAAAAAAAAAAAAACAATATTGTCATCATTTTCATAGTCTTACCAACCTTATCCTGTTTGGCAAGGTAAGATTATTAGGGAAAAAAATGCAGTCCCATATTCTGGGCAGCTTGATCGGGCCCTTTTTTCAGGGTGCTAACTTGTCAAGGGTTATATTGTGGGCAGGCTATTTTGACAATGGCTGTTATGTCAGGGACTATTATGTTGGGAGCTTTTTTTATTTGGAGCTTTTTTTGTCGGGGCTATTTTGTTGGGGCTATTGTGACCAGGTACCATGGGGCAGTATGAGCTACAAAGCTCCGTTCTCTCCCTGCTTTGTGTAGGAACAAGATGTTGGCCTGTTGGAATGAGTCAGGGATTTTGTCTGTTATAAGGGCATTGTTGAATACTTTCAGTAAGGTGCTGCTAACAATTGGATAAGGGCATTGTTGAATACTTTCAGTAAGGTGCTGCTAACAATTGGCCAGAATATTTTGTAGAATTCTATGTGCAGGCCGTCTGATCCTGCTACCTTTCCCGATGGGGTGTTTTTAATGGCTTCTCATAACTCTTCCGGATATGAGGGAGTCTAGGGCTTCTTTATTGATAGGGCTCAGGACTTTGTCTTATAGTAGGTTGGTGAACTGCTCTCTCTGTGTCTTTTTCTTTCAGATGTGTATAATTTTTTTATAGTAGTTTACAAAACACCGTTATTTCTCTTCCCTATGCATGGTCCCCTCGGTGTCCCGTATGTATGATCATGGCACATGGCTGGTTAAATGGTACTTAGCCGGCTATCTGCCGATATTAAGCGGGAGATAGCTGGGTGTCTCCTACTAAATATTTCCGGTTAGCACTTAGCGGACAGTTGGATATATCGCGTGATATAACCAGCTATCAGCTGATTTTCAGCTCATCACAGGCTAAGATTGATGGCCAAATCTGGCCATGTCAATAGCAGGTCTTTCTTTGGATGCTATGAACCTAGTCATCCAGAGCTGAATATCAGCTTGGCTGGCTATGTTCTTAGCGGCCAAAATTAAACTGGGTATTCAGTGCCAGTCACTGGAAACGGCCCGGCATTGAATATCTGGGCTCAGTGCTGACCACGGGAAGTAGCCCTGCTACCTCCCACAGTCTGAATATCGGGCCCTAAACACAACATGGAGGGTGGAGAGTAGAGGAGTTGAATAGAAGTGCTGGAAACTTACCCTCTACTGACCTCCCCTTCTGGACTGTAGCCGACCCCCCCCCCCCCCTCAGCCATTATTGACCTACCCCCCCCCCACCGCCGACCCCCCCCCCCCCACCGCGCCAACTTTGACGACCCCTGCCGATGACCCTCTCGATGTTGCCTACCTTTGCTGGCGGGGGACCCCAATCCCCGCCAGCCGAGGTCCTCTTCTTCCCGCAAATGCTTTGTTCTGTTTCTGACGTCAGACTCACAGAAACAGAACGAAGCCTGGCTGATCTGCAAGGCTTTGTTCTGTTTCTGTGAGCCTGACGTCCTGCACGTACAACGTGCAGGACGTCAGAAACAGAATGAAGCCTTCGCGGGAAGAAGAGGACCTCCTCGGCTGGCGGGGATTGGGGTCCCCCGCCATCAAAGGCCCCCCCCGCCGCAGCCGCCGCCAACTTTGACGACCCCTGCCGATGACCCTCTCGATGTCGCCTACCTTTGCTGGCGGGGGACCCCAATCCCCGCCAGCCGAGGTCCTCTTCTTCCCGCAAAGGCTTTGTTCTGTTTCTGACGTCAGACTCACAGAAACAGAACGAAGCCTGGCTGATCTGCAAGGCTTTGTTCTGTTTCTGTGAGCCTGACGTCCTGCACGTACAACGTGCAGGACGTCAGAAACAGAATGAAGACTTCGCGGGAAGAAGAGGACCTCCTCGGCTGGCGGGGATTGGGGTCCCCCGCCATCAAAGGTAGTCCAAGGTGACGGCGGGGGAGGGTTGGCGGCGGGAGGGGGGGGTCGAGTGGGTCATCGGGAGGGGGGTCCAGGGCCAAATCTACAGGGGCCCAGGCCCCCATGGCCCCACATAGCTACGCCACTGCTGCAGAGCAAAGGGGCATATTGGTTAGTGCAGTGGACTTTAAACCAGAAAAATACCTACTGTACTGGAATGTACACCACTTCAATAGCCTTCAGGCTGAAAGGCTTATATATTTAGGTACATTAGGTATTTTTTTGTTCCTGGAGGGGACACAATTTAAAAAAAAATTTTCAAAGAGCTAAACTGGGATTTGAACCTGAGTCCCTTGGTGTAACGTCCACTGCATTAACTACTAGACTACTCCTCAGAGCTGCATTCTGTGCTGTTCAGAATGTCCATAATACCTGAAGGTGTCACACAGCCTGGTGTTCCTTCCCACTTTCACTTTCAGGAGAGAGTGAGGGGGGGGGGCAGCAACCACTAAAGCAAGCATGCACACAACATGAGGGGAAGAGCAGGCAATGCGGCGGAGAGCCAGAGACCATCGCTGAACAAATGCTTCAGCTGGCGGGGGTTGAGTATCCCCGCTAGCCAAGGTATGTGAGGTGGAGCAATGGTGCTGGCAAGGGGGGAGGGGAGCAGCGGGGAGGCAGGCCAAAAAGTGCCCCCCCCCCCCACCTTGGGCTCTGGACCCCACCCTCACGTCGAGGTCTGGCTATGCCGCTGGCTCTAAATATAGGTAATTTTGACTTATAATGCTAGTATTCTATAAAAGAAAAGTAGGGCATGTTATGAGTGTGCTTTGGGTGGGACCCCCGCCAGCCAAACCAGGGATCAAGACCAATTTGGGGGGCCCAGGCCCCTGTGGTGCCCCATAGCTGTACCACTTAATAGAGCTAGCGTAAGTGCTCGCACCTAAATTGTTAAAGAATGTGCATAGATGTTTTTTTTATAACTTATGCATGTAAATGTGCACCCCAGCTTTGCTATACCTAAGCTCCGCCCATATGAATGCCCATCTGCAAAGTACACACCATTGCATCTAGGTGTTTTTACAGAATAGTGCTTAGATAGGTAATGGTCATTTATGTGTTTACTAGTAAAAAAGGCCCGTTTCTGACACAAATGAAACGGGCGCTACCAAGGTTTTCCTCAGAGTGTGTATGTTTGAGAGTGTGTGTGTGAGAGTGACTGTGTGAGAGAGAGAAAGTGAATGTGCGAGTGTGTGTGTGACAGAGAGAGAGTGAGACTGGGTGTGAGTGTGTCTGAGCATGACAGTGTGTGCCACGGCCCCCCTCCAGTTCCAGGGTCCCCCCCTCCCTCCCGCCCTCCGAGTTCCAGGGTCATCCCCCCTCCCTCCCTCCGAGTTCCAGGGTCATCCCCTCCCTGCCTCCCCCCGAGTTTCAGGTTCCCCTCCTTCCCCTGCATTATGCTCTCTCCCCTGCATTCATCCATATACAGGCAACGTCCTCTGTGCCCTGCCCCCTCCATCATCCATGTGCAGCATCTCTCCCCTGCCCCCTCCACCTCCCTCTGAGTTCCAGGCCCCCCTTCCTTTCTCCCCCCTCCGAGTTCCAGTGTCCCCCTCCCTCCCACCCATTTCCAGGGTCCCCCCTCCCTCTGTCCCTCCCTCCCAGTTCCAGGGTCCCATGGAACTGGGAGGGAGGGGGGACGGAGAACGTTGGAGGAGTGACGTCAGCAGGTGGTTACAATCCCAGTGACACACATTGGAACGTTGGAGGAGAACGTTGGAGGAGAATGTTGGAGGAGTGATGTCAGCAGGTGGTTACGATCCCAGTGAGACACATTGGAATGTTGGAGGAGCAAATTATTATATTAGATGTGTTCACTTATGCCCATAATGACCAGAATACCGACATTTATGTGCCTTCTTGATGCCTAAATCTAGATGGCTCCTTTTAGAGTCTGCCTCGGTGCAGGTATAAACCCTGACATCCAGATTTTTTTTAAAGCATTTGTGTATTGCTATTGTGAAGTTGGAAATACATGCGTACTTTTCTGTCCTGCCCAAACCACATTCACATCATCTGCCCCCTTCGAAATGCTGCACGCTGTAGATCTACACACGCACATGATGGCTTTCTAAAACAGCTCTTTGTACACACTGGACATTTACATTTGCAAACATCGCTATTTTCCATGCAAAATGGCCACTTTAATGACTGATTTTGTTTCCTTAGGCTTATGTCTCTGTACCTCATCAAAAACTGTGCTTTAATAGAGAATATAAAATACAGTAAAACTGAATTTCTCATGGAACACAAAGACTGCAATTTTCTGCTCATTTCATGTGAGTAATGACGTGTTTGTGTCTGTACAACAGTGTTTCGATCATTGCTCAGCCTCTATTAGCAGTACACACGCTTGTACATGCTAGGAACTGACTCACAATCCACGTTAATCTGTCTGCTGGGGAAAGTACTGTATAGATTCTCCCTAACAGTGTGTAGACTTCTAGCCATGGAGGAAAGCAGCATTCTCAGGGATGGGGGCAAGTCAGGAGAATGAATGTATCTATATACATGCCTTTGTTTCACATCGCTCCTGAGAGTCCCTTACACTGTTCCTATAATGATGGTCCGTGTAACAAGTACCACAACTCAGTTAAGTATTTTTCAGTATCTTAATAACTCTGCATAGTTGAATAAAATAATTGTAAATGGTATATACCCTCATTAAGAGTATAAAGCTGTGGCAGTTAGCAAATGGACCAGCGTGAAACTCAGTACCAGGACCTAGAACAGAACTGATTCAGTACATGGCATTCAAATTTGGGCACTGAAAAAAATGAGCACAGAGCACTATTCTATAAACTGCGCTCTGAGTTAGGCACCATTTACTGTATAGAATAGCGCTTAGCGCTGGGATCCGTGCCCAATTTTGGGCACGAGGATTTGCACCAACTGAAACCTGGTGTAAATCCTCGCACCTAAATTAGGTGCAGATTTCCCAAATTCTAGAAAACTGCATGCAGCTTTAGTGAACATCCCTGACCTGCCCATAACCATCCCATGGCCACACCCCCTTTTCAGTTGCAAACTAAAAAAATGTGCACATGCATCTTTATAGATTACTCCCTGTCAAGATGCATATGTAATTTCAAACTGTTGCCAATTAATGCCAATAATTGATTAGCACCCAATTATTGCTGCCAATTGGCTTGTTATTCAATTACAATGTGCACACAAATTGAACAGGTACAATTTTGAGTGCCATTTATAGAATACTAGTAAATAAGGCCCGTTTCAGAGACAAATGAAACGGGAGTTAGCAACGAAGACTAATCGTATCGATGTATAGTTACCAATTATATTTAGCGTTCCATGCTTTGTACTACAGGAAAAGTGACCAACGCGAACCAATACATGCCACAACCCACAAACCAGGACGATGAATTGCTGCAGCTTTCGTGCCAGAAACAGCGCTCCTGCCCCGCCCCCTGCCAGGCTCCACCCATGTCATGAATATCGAATGCCACATTAACATAGTGGCTCGGCGGCGCACCGTGCAGACAGCTATTTGTTGCGGCGGCAGCTGCTGTTACTTGGGCGGGTTTTGTCTGTTAGTTTTGGGGGTGCTGTAGCATGTTCCGTTGTTATTTGGTAGCGCCACTGCTAATAGCACTGACTCCTGCTGCCGGAGAGCGTCTCGGAGCCTGGAAGGGGCCTCCCTCCCTTTCTTTCTCTCTTTCCTCCTTCCCTCAATGGCAGGCTGGAAGGACGGCGTGGCACAGGATAAGTATCGGCTGGTGGTGGTGGGATGCGGTGGCGTGGGTAAATCGACTCTCATCATCCAGTTCATCTAAGCCCCGGCCTAGAGGGGCTTCCGCACTCCAGTCCTTGCCCGGGTTGGTAAGGGTTACTCTCCGTTCTTGTATCACCTTTCCTGTGCGTTATCTATGGTTTCCAGATTTCAGCTTCGTAATGCTGCCCTGGGTTTGTGGCTTAAGTTTGAGAAAGCTTAGACCCATTCCTTCCCCTCCAGGAGAAGCCTGTGGCAGGAAGGGGGAGAGGGGAGGGGGAGGGACCTGGTGCTGTCACGCCGCCTTACCTCAGTGGCGTAGCTCGGGGCTATCAGTCGTCCTGTTGGCGGCGTGCCCGCTGCTTTGGGGCTCTCTGCCAGCACCTTCCCCATCTTCCCTCTTAGCAGTGCGTTCTGTGGCAGTGCGGCTGTCTGCCGGCATCTTCCCCACCTGTTTGGATCTGTGTTGCGCTTCCAGGGTGTGGCTTAGATGCCAGGGCAGCGGGGTGACGTCAGACGCCCTCAGTCTGTGTAGTGGTGTAGATCGATGTCTGCCCCGCCCTCGTGTCAAACATGATGACTTTGAGGGCGGGGCGATGCGATTGGTTGAGTGTCATTACTCCGCCCTCGATGTTATCACGTTTGACGCAGGGGCGGGGCAAACACTCATGGGCAAATTTTGATCTACACCACCATGGATTTAGAACGTTGGGACTTGTGGAGGCTTCATTAGAACGTTGGGGTTGTGAATTATGTCTGGATGGGGCGTGGCTGAGGGTGGGTCTATGAGTGAGAGTGAGCGGTGCTGACAGCCTAGCCTACGAACAGTACAGGGCTTCAGTGTTTCCCTGCCACAGAGTGAGCTTCAGAACGTTGGAGGTGAGAATTATTTATATAGATGGGGGAATATTTTTAAATCACACCAAAGCACAATCTCCCACTTCACCTCATTTTCCTGTGATACTAAATCATTGAAAAATACAGGAGTATGATCTTGTGTTCTTTCTATACTTCCTTTAAGAAGGCCTATAAACCATTAAAAAAGAAAAGTCAATTTAGTAAATCTTTGGATTTTATTGCAGACAGTGGTGTTGACTGCAGAAATTCTTAAAAAAAAAAAAGTCTGGACAGCTGAATATGTAATTCTGGATGTATAAATTGTTATAGGTCCGGAATTCTGTGACCACAAAGGGGGAAGGATTTGGCATGTTCATAGGGCAGCACCAGTCACACATATCATTTTTATGTGTAAGTGACAATATCCAGCTGCTAAATGTATAGGGGTAGATATTTTGCATAATTTAACCAGGCTGGAGTGGCTCCTACCCAGTTAAAACGCAGTGAGGAGGCCATTTTCAGTGATACTTAATCACACAGTACTGCTGAAAATCCAGTGTGACTACCGCAGCACTATTCTGTTAATATTGGAGTTGTCCAGGAGAGGTGCAGGGCAGCATCAGGGTGGCACTGGGATTTACCTGCTTAATAGAGATATTTCCACTAACTAGGTAAGTTCCTGGGTAAAGTCAGTCCAGCATAAAGTGGACTGGAGAAGTAGCCTAGTGGTTACAGCACCAGAGGTGGCTGCTTCAAATCACACTGCTGCTTCTTGAGATCTTGGGCAAGTCACTTAAACCCCTATTGCTACAAAATTAGATTGTGAGCCCTCCAGGGGCACATAAATACCCAATATATCCAAATATAACTCACCTTGAGCTACTAAAAAAAGGTGTGAGCAAAATCGAAATAAATAAATAAATAAATAAAGACTATCCTACTGTTACCTAGGCACCAATCTGAATACTGGACATTTGGGGTACCCCCAGGAATTGTCAATGTTTGTTAATAAAGCTGTGGCTTTGTTTGGCCCACAACCTGATATGAAATGAAGTTATCTGATGCAATGTTTGGCTGGAAGTTACGAGGTTGGCGGAAGACATGACATATGTGCCTGTTACTGAAATGCCTACCTTGGATGTATATTCAAAGATACAGCTGCTGCTGAGCACATGTATAATTTGATAATATCTAAATCAGACATTTGAAATTATAAGCTGCCCATTATACTAAGGGCCCAAAAATTAGCACACGCTAACCATGTAGACACCCATAGGAATATTATGGGTATCTACATGGTTAGCGTGCACTGAACACGCTTGTGCGTCTTTGTAAACAGAGTCCTAAATATTGGTCTTAAGTATTTTTTACAACTAATTTGAAGTTACCTTTAAGGAGAGGTCTAACTAGAGAGGAATAATTATTCCCTTTTACTGTAATAACACCATTAAAACATCACAATCGCATATTACAATACGGAAAAAAACCCATTAAAAATGGATGGCAAAAACCACTTAATGTGGCCATTTTAATGCATCAATAATTTCCTGTGTTAATGCTGACAGGTTTTGTATCATTCTAGTTTATGTGGAAATCACACCTAAATGGATATATAAGTGAGATACAACCCTAGAAGTAGAAGAATTTTCTTTTTAACATTATTTATATAGTTAGCAATCTGAATCACAAGCAATAGCTTGTTACAACAAAACAGAGCTAGGAATAATAATCAAGAAATAAATGCACATAGCATAAATAAAAAAAACAACACAAATCTCTTCCTTAGACCAGAATACTAGGGGGGAGAAGAATAAAGAGATAAGGATCACATCGAAGAAAAATAAAAGAATGTATAGGCTTCACATGAAAATCTCCCAACCAATTTCTACTAAGCTAGACCTCTACACTAACTTTTTTTTAAGTCCAAAAAAGCTCTCAGTTGTTCCAGAGCAAAGAAAACATATTTGGTTCCAGCATATCTAACTATACATTTACATGGGTGACTCAATAAAAAAGTTACACCAAAAAAAGCTTCCTACATTCTTGTGTAGCCTTGGTAACATCAGGGTACACCCATATTCTTTGAACATGAAACAATGCTTGAGAACAGCGAAAGTATGCTCTCAACACCACATTTAAGTCCTGTTAAAATATGAAAGAAACAAGTAGACGAATTTTAAAAATGCATTTTCTCTGCATGCTTGGCTGTCCTCTGACCCTTGCAGAGTCAATCAGGATGGAAACTCCTATAGAAATATTATTATCATCCATGCACCTTTTGCTCAGCAGCACAAGATCTTAGTAAAGGGGGAAGGATTTGATATACCACCTTTCTGTGGTTACAATCAAACTCGGCATACTGGAGTAGCCTAGTGGTTAGTGCAGTGGCCTGAGAATCAGGGGCGGTGGGTTCAATAAAATTCCTACTGCAGCAGGACATGTTTATCCACTCCTACCCTAACTGAGATAATATTTAACCATCTCTCTGACCTCATGTGCAACTTTCTTTAAATAAATCACCTTACTTTTTAACTCTTCCTACTTTCTTACTATCTATATGTTACATCTTTGCTTTACCCTTCACTATCAATTATAATGTTCTATTACGTATTGTGTTGACATTGTAAGTAGTATGCCATGCCATACTATGTATTGTTTTTGAATATTTTTACTGCTGTAATTGCCTATTGCTCATGCTTGCTCTATTCTTACTGAACACCACCTTGAGTGAATTCCTTCAAAAAGGCAGTAAATAAATCCTAATTAATAAATAAATACATAAATAATAAATAGGTGACTACTTATTTTGCTGTATACACTTGTTCCTTTCTTAATTTTAGTCTGATTTTTAAATCTTTAATTGTATAATTGTTTTATGATTATGTACATGGAAAGTGTGATCCACCTAGGATTAGGTGGAATACAATTTAATAACCCATAAACCATATTTACATGGCACCCTACCAGAGATGGGGTGGGGTGTGGGAAGCCAAGTAAACTTTAGAGTGCACCAATCTCTGGAACAATGTTTCTACCTTCTGAAGATGTAGTATCACATTTTATCATGATACACCTGGTGAGCATAGCTGGCTTTTGGACTTGACTTGGTTGAATTGCTTCTTAACAGAGAATTTAAGAGTAAATTCTATAAGGACCTGTCTAGTTTTAGGTGTCAAGAAGGCACATAAATGGTAGAAATCTAGTCATTTATGTGTGTAAGTGGGCACTTGCATGCATAAATGACCTCTTATAGAATATCAACTAGTGAAAAAGTACACATCACGATTGGATGGTGAATAGACAGTGGGCGGAGTTTAGCAGAGTGTGGGCAGAATGAACAGGCACCTTGTACATGATAAAATTCTATCATTGCCGCGCATACATGCTAGCAGAGTGAGTGCATGTCTTGGTCATTTGTACTAGTACTACATAAAGAAAAGTATGCACCTATTTTTCTGTCTAAAATAGGTATGAACTAGATGCCATAACCAGCACTTGTAGTGGATGCCTGGCTATGCAATTATTCTCTTATTGCACAGTGTGAAGCACCAGTCTCTGTTTCCAGTTTTGTACTGGTTATGCATGGGTGTGGGGCACATAGAAACATAAGATTCGCTTTTTGAAGCTTTGGAATCCCTATTTATGTTCCTTGTCTTAACGGGGAAGGACCCTTATTCTGAATACTTTGGGGTCCTTTTACTAAGCTGCAGTAAAAAGTAGCCTACAGTAGTGTGGGAACATGTTTGGAATGTGCTGGGCCATTTTTTACTGCGGTTGGGATAAAAGGCTTTTTAAAATGGGGGCAGTAAATGGCTGTGTACTACAATTAAAAGTAGTTTGTGGCTATTTACTACCTGAGCCCTTACCGCCACCCATTGAACTAGCGGTTAGGGCTCACTCGCTACATGCATGGTACTCAAGCAATGGGTGCCAATGTGACTGCACTGCTGATTACTGCCGGGAACACCCTCCATGGTAGAAAATAGAAAAATATTTTCTACCGCGGGAAACAGCACATGCCAACTTCAAAATTACTGCCAGGTGTGAAAATGATAATAGACCAGAAACTTTGAATAATAAAATAAATATTATTATAGATGATTAATATCGAGATTATTGTTTTTCCCAGAGTTCTGGGTATGACTCCTAAAGTTTTCCTCAGAAATATATCCTCAATTATTACTTTAAAAGGAGTGAAGCCTGTGAAAACTGGGATTACTTTAATCAGTGGGATTTGAATTAGAGACTTAAGTATATGTATTGTTAAATAACTTCTGGTTTTTAAAAGAGAAAGAATCTAATCAGATATATTATTTCTAACTAATATTGGAAAATAAGTATGTTTTCAATTAAATGATTTGACTATACACCGTATTGGCCTTGAAGAAGCCAACCAGATGATCAATGTGGAATAATGAATTAGACGAGTAATATCTGGGGATAATCGGGTTAATACCACGTTTTTTTTCTGTTTACTGTTTAATTGATCTCCTTATCTTGTTTCACTCTCCCCATTTAGTGGTCTAAGGAAGAGAATAGAATTACCTGACTGAAATAATTCCTATATATTACTTTCTCTGTATTTCTGGCAAGTTGTTTTATCGCTTGTAAAAATTTAAATGGTTATAAATAAAAAATTTAAAAAAAAATAACTGCCAGGTAGGCATGCTAACTGGGCAGTAGAGTTGATTTGGTGCACGCTACACACATGGTAGCTTACCGCCATTTTGTAAAAGGGCCCCTTTGTGGTTAGTACACAACCGTGTACATATTAATTCTGCATCCCATGGTTTGTGTGTTGGGATTATTCATTAGGAGAGGGGGGAGGATTATTCTACTCATTTTAAGAGTCCAGACCCTCGGGATATTTGGTTGTACACTGTATTTAATTGCTGGGGGGGGAGGGGGAAGGGGGAAATATTGCAGAGGGATGGGTTTTAATTGTTAATTCAGTAACATTTTCTCTCATTTATGCTGCTGGTTTCTTCTCAGTTATTTATCTGTGATGTTGTGTTATCTCTGAAAACCTAATACAATTGTTTGAGCATAAAATGAAACAATACATGTAGATGAACTGCAATATGGTATGTACAAGATTTATTTTCTGCAGCTCCTGCCAGACAGTCATGGAGTGCAATCCGCATTCAAGAAAGCTGCTCTAATCACTATTTCACAATAAATCTTTTAAGAGATAAAGGGCGGGTATGAATGCTCGGCGTGCTGTTTGACACTTTATGCATTGTGCATGGTGCTTGCCTCTAAACCTCCCCCCCTGTGAAATAAGTTGCTTGTTTTCGCACACAGCCCATATCACATTGTTTCATTATAGCTTTGGAATTTTTCCTGATAGAAAGAGAACTGGTGCATTGCCCACTTTCTACTAGTTGCCTAGCAACTGCAGACAAAACAATATTCAGAGAATGCGCTAATGCCCTGCCATTTATAATGCCCCGTCACTGCAGCCCAAACAGGGAGCCTCTGGCTGAAAGATGCCTACATTAGAAAGAGGGAGATCATATATATTCTCCCTCCCAGCTCTCCATTTACCTACCAGGTCTCCCAGCCGCTAGGAGGGTTCACAGGCCCTGCACTGCAGGCAGAGGGAACAGCAGTAGGAAGGACAGAGCAGCATCACAGGGAAACAACTGCAGAACAGCCCCGAGCATACCCTTTTTCTCTTTTCCCTGAATCACAACTTGTGATTCAGAAAGGAGGCAGGTGGATGGAAAGAGGAAGCATTTGAAGGGATGCTCAGCTAATGTTAAACTGGGCCTATGTATGAGGAAAGAGTTTATAGATGGGAGGGGATGAAATAGTGGAGTGGAGGAGTGGCCTAGTGGTTAGGGTGGTGGACTTTGGTCCTGAGGAACTGAGTTCAATTCCCACTTCAGGCACAGGCAGCTCCTTGTGACTCTGGGCAAGTCACTTAACCCTCCATTGCCACAGGTACAAATAAGTACCTGTATATAATATGTAAACCGCATTGAGCCTGCCATGAGTGGGAAAGTGCGGGGTACAAATGTAACAAAAATAAATAAATAAATAGGGAGGAAGAAAAAAGACTTATGGAAACAAGAAGAAAGGGATTATGGGTGGGGGAGAGAGAGAGAGTGAGTTATGGGTAAGTGTTGGTAGAGAGGGGCTGATGGAGAAGAAAGGGACAAATGAACATTACAATATCTCAGACACTTCTGAAACATTGTTCCTGTGACAAGGTAGCATGTTAATAAGCAAATGCGAGAGCAAAGATCTCTTCTTAGCTTGCCAAAAATGAATAAAGCTTCAGACTGCAGACCTCCAAAATGCTTCAGTTGATTTTTCCGTGGGAGACTCTGAGATCTGAACATACAGAAGATCACTCTGTGTAGCTTGTGTGGGTGGACAAATAGATTTTTATGTCCACCCATGTAATTTCAATATAAAATACAATTCCAACAAAACAAGACATAAAAATATCTGATAGTGTACAAAACACCCCAAATATCTTAGTTGACAAAAGTCAACTTGGCTAAAGAGCCATGGAAACTTGATAGCCTGTTACGTGCATCTGAAAAAAAAAAAAGCAAGGACAAGCAAAAGCCTCACAGGTGACTGCAGCAACAAAAAGGAATGAAGTTAAAAAAAAAAGAGTCTAAGATGTAAAAGTCACATCAATTTATTAATAATCCGTGTCCTATTTTATGATAGTATGATTATTAATAAATTGATGAGACTTTTACATCTTGGACTCTTCTTCTTTTTGTTGAACCTCACTTCTTTTTGTTGTTACATTCAATTGCAAAGCACAATGGCTCTGCAGATGTTTCTTAAAAACTGTTTCTAATCATGGAAAAATTTTGAAACTTTATTTACTAAAGTACCCCTGAACGAACAAACAGAAGCATTAATCCAGCAATTGTCAAACCCAAAACAGAACTATGAAGTATACGTTCAGTCATAGTATCCGGCAACATAAATATGTACAAACACATAAAACGCAATTCTTGTCATTCTCCCTTCCTGTCCCCATTCTATATGTCCATTCCATTGCCAGTGATAAAGTGCTTTCTATTCTTTCCAACACCTTAGTCCAGAAAGGCTGTAGCTTAACACATTCTAAGAAGAGATCGATTAAAGTGCTCAGAAAGGTGTTACAGATGTTGTTATCCCCAAAATGAGAATATTATAATGCCTTTATATTGCTCCATGGTGTGACCGCACCTCAAATACTGTGTGTAGTTCTGGTCACCGAATCTCAAAAAAGATATAGCGGAATTAGGAGGGATACAGAGAAGGGTGACAAAAATGATAAGGGGATAGGATAACTTCCCTATGAGGAAAGGCTAAAGAGCTTAGAGAAGAAAGAGCGGAGGGGAGATATGATAGAGGTCTACAAAATACTGAGTGGAGTGCAACAGGTAGGTGTGAATTGCTTGTTTACTGTTTCCAAAAATACTAGGACTAGGGGAATTAGAAAAGGTACAGAGAAGGGCGACAAGAATGATAAGGGGATAGGATGACTTCCCTATGAGAAAAGGCTAAAGAGGCTAGGGCTCTTCAGCTTGGAGAAGAGAGAGCTGAGGGGAGATATGATAGAGGTCTATAAAATACTGAATGGAGTGCAACAGGTAGATGTGAATTGCATGTTATTTTTCCAAAAATACTAGGACTAGGGGGCATGTGATGAGGCTACAATGTAGTAAATTTAAAACAAATCAGACAAAATATTTCTTCACTCAATGTGTAATTAACCTCTGGAATTTGTTGCCAAAGAATACGGTAAAAACAGTTAGCTTAGCAGGGTTTGAAAATGGTTTGGATAATTTCCTAAAAGAAAAGTCCAAAAGCCATTATTAATATGGGAAAATACACTGCTTATTTCTAGGATAAGCAGCATAAAATCTGATTTACTGTTCTGGTATCTTGCCAGGCACTTGTGCCCTGGATTGGCCACTGTTGAAAACAGGATACTGGGCTTGATGGACTTTTGGTCTGTTCCATTATGACAAAGTTTATGTTTTTATGTTCATAATCTCATAACCTTCCCTTTACTCTTAGAGGGGGGCATTTTCAAAAGAACATCCAAGTCAGAATTGGGACGTCCTGCTCAAAATGTCTCTCTCACAGCCATTTTTGAACAGGAAAAATATTGGGATTTCTTGTTCGAAAATATGTGAGGACATTCTTGTACTGAAAACATTCAAAATGAATAGCCATTTTCCAAAATGAAATATCCAAATTATGGACGCCAAACAAAGCAGGCACAAAAACGACTGTCTGGCATCATTTGTACAAAAATGGCCACACAGATGTCCCTGCAGAGCAGAGGGGCAGCCTAGTGGTCAGTGCAGTGGACTTTAAATGAAGGGACCCAAGTACAAATCCCACCTTAATTCTGAATCGCTGACAATATTGAGTTGTTGTATAGGCAGTACATCTGATGAAGCTGTGGCAGCATTTAAATCCCCTGAGGAAGCCGAGCGATGAAATGGGCCCCCGTTGGGATTATTCAGGACCATCCAACTGCCTCAGATCCCCCTAAAGCTAAGTTTAGCCTATCAGCTATATATTTATGCTCTACACAGAAGCAGAAAATTGAACATGCCATAATATTATTTAATGATAAGAATTATTTTTCACAAAAGATTTTTTCCACAAAATTAATCAATGGTTTTGGTTGGGGGGGGGGGGGTTCTGACCGATGATAGAAGCTGTGAACTGTGGTCTGAATGCTATGATATTTCAGTATAGAGACATTCTATCGATACCACAGTCATCTGAGGTCTTTTCCCCCACCATTCTGTTGTGGCGTTAATTTGTAGTGAATCGGTTTCTCACTCTGTATTTTTGATTGAGTTTGGATATAAATATCATAAGATAACAATTGAATATCACTAAAACAGTTTATTATTGTACCTGGTAGAGAAACAGCAGTTATAAATTCTGTATTTTGTGCTTATTTTTCTACACTGTTTTATACAATACAGATGGCCAAATATTAGTGAGGATATCTTGTTTCTTGATGGGTTCATCTTAACAGTTGATGTAATCTGCTTGGGAAGCCAGTTGTTATAAATATTGGAAGTAAAATTAAACTCTTCATTCACTGGGCCACATGGAATCATATCTTCATCTGGACATGGATGGAGAGGAGAGCAGAGGAAAGAGAACTGCTGGACATGGATGGAGAGGAGAGCAGGGGAGAGAGAAGAATTGCTGGATGTGGATGGATGGAAGGGACAGCAGGGGAGAGAGGAGAGAGAAGAATTGCTGGACATGGATGGAGAAGAGGAGTGGGGAGAGAGGAGAATTGCTGGACATGGATGGAGGGGAGGGCAGGAGAGAGAGGAAAATTGCTGGACATGGATGAATGGAGGGGAGGGCAGGGGAGAGATGAGAATTGTTGGACATGAATGGAGGGAAGGGCAGGGGAGAGAGGAGAATTGCTGGATGTAGATGGAGAAGAGAGCAGGGGAGAGGAGAATTGCTGGACATGGATGGATGGATGGGAAGGAAGGGAAGAGAAGAATCTCTGGACATGGATGTAGGGGAGGGAAGAGAAAGGAAGGAGATGCACATGGATGGAGGGGGGTAGAAATGCTGGACATGGATGCAAGGAATGGGAGAGAGGAGAAATGCTGGACATAGATGGAAGGGAGGGAAGAGAAAAGAAGAAGATGCACATGGATAGAGAGGAGAAAAACTGCATATGGATGGAGAAAATAGGCAAAAGCTGGATCCACTCTATACATCTTCCAGTCAAGTCTGCAGAGGACCCAGCTTTACTTATGTATGTAGGGCAAGAAATGAAGAAGAAAGGAGGAAAGTAAAGAAATAAATGAACAGGAAGCCCTGGAAATGGAGTTAAAAGAATAGCAGCAGAATCAGAGGCTGGGACCAACATGATCAGAAAAACAGTCACCAGACAACAAAGGTAGAAAAAACAATTTTATTTTCATTTTAGTGTTTGGAATATGTCCAATTTGAGAATTTACATCTGTCGTATTTTGCACTATATAGGAGGAAACATGTTTCTTTATGTTTTCCTGGTATTGTGCTGCATGCAAAGTCTAGCAAAGACTGAGATTCTTATCTTTCCCCTAAACCAACCTCTCTTCTTCCCCCATTCTGTGAATAATACTCTCATCCTTCCTGTCTCATCAGCTCATAATCTTGGGGTCATCTTCGACTCCTCCCTCTCCTTCTCTGCACATATTCAGCACACTGCTAAAACCTGTCCTTTCTTTCTCTATAATATCACCAAAATTCACCCTTTCCTTTCTGAGCACACTACCAGAACCCTCATCCACACTCTTATCACCTCTCGCTCAGACTATTGCAACTTGCTTCTCACAGGTCTCCCACTTAGCCATCTCTCTCCTCTTCAATCTGTTCAAAATTCTGCTGCACGACTAATATTCAGCCAGTGTCACTATGCTCATATTAGCACTCACCTCAAGTCACTTCACTGGCTCCCTATCCGTTTCCGCATACAGTTCAAACTCCTTTTATTGACTTATAAGTGCAATCACTCTGAAGCTCCTCAGTACCTCTCCACTCTCATCTCTCCCTACACTCCTCCCCGGGAACTCTGTTCCCTGGGCAAATCTCTCTTATCTGCACTCTTCTCCTCCACCACTAACTCCAGACTCCGTTCCTTTTATCTTGCTGCACCATATGCCTGGAATAGACTTCCTGAGCCGGTACGTCAAGCTCCATCTCTGGCCGCCTTCAAATCTAAGCTAAAAGCCCACCTTTTTGATGCTGCTTTTAACTCCTAACCCTTATTCACTTGTTCATAACCCTTATTTTATCATCCTCACTTTTAATATTCCCTTATCTCTTATTTGTCCTGTTTGTCTGTCCTAATTAGATTGTAAGCTCTGTCAAACAGGGACTGTCTTTTCATGTTCAAGTGTACAGTGCTGCGTACGTCTAGTAGCACTATAGAAATGATAAGTAGTAGTAGTAGCTTCTTAGGATTTAGTTTCTGAATAGGGATCTGTTTGTTAGGTTCTGAGATTTTGATAACATATTGTGTTTCAGATTTGGCAAGACTGTTCTCCTAATTCCTAGTCTGTGCTTATTTCTGATCTGATGAAGAAGGGCAACCTTCAAAAGCTAATCAAGAAATGTATTAAGTTATGTCCAATAAAAAAGGTATCATCTTATTTTCTTTTCCATGTTTTAATTTTGTTTGATTTCTATTGATTACCTAGTCTGTGTGCTAATTTGGTTTGTGTCATTTTGGGTATAATGGAGCTATACTAGCTTACAGAATTTATTTATAATGGGAAAATGGAAAAAAATGACAAGTTATTTTTCTTCTCCTATACTGGTGTAATATTTTCAGCGATCCCTTTTACTAGCCTTGGCACATATAAACAGGCATGTGGCTACTGCAGGGGCAGAGTCAGATAGTGACCCCTCCCCTAAGGTTATCCATAATGAGTAACTGTACCTTTTTTCCTACAAAAAAAGCATTGCACATATCAAACTATTAGCCACTTGCTTCACCCACATCGGGTCTCTCAATAACATTTCCCATGAATGTGCCAGTTCTTCCATGTATTTATTTTTTTTTTTTTTTTGGGGGGGGGGGGGTAATTTTATTAACAGATGCCTGAGGGGGAAAGGCACACGGGTGCATATGTTGTGTGTATTTTATAAAAGACTCTCAAACACTCTAGCCATATTATAATTCCCAAAAAATCTTGCACTATTCAAAATAGACTCACAATAATGCTAAGTAATATGAATATTTTTCTTAACTTCTTTTTTAGTATGGTGGGACTATAAACATGCACATAAGTGCCAATCCCTTACCTATTCTGCTATTCTCTGCTCCTTGGAAAGCCTACAGTACACAAATTAAGTAAAGGTAGGCACTGTCCAGGTGATATTGCTGGTGAGTAGCACCAAGAGTGCTTGCAGTGCTGGCGCTGAGCAACAGTGACTCCTTCTGACCCACACAGGCCCGGGTCATGGCACAGGGAGCAGTCTACACTCTGGATCACAGCATAACTAGTCCACACTCAAGCCCCCAGAGGACTGAAGGAGACCCAGTAGGATGGGTTGGCCTCACCAACAAGGGGAGTCTTTTCCAGCTAAGTCAGCAGAGCTCGGCAGCACTGAGAACACAGACCATGATCTGGAGGGAGTGCAACATGGACCAGGCAGTGACACGGACCAGATGGCGCCAGAGCAGCATGGTGAACGAGGCACCCTGCAGCTGACTGAATTTCATACCTGTAGAGCGGGAGAGAGACCTAAAGAGAGGATCTCTCCACCACAGAGGGTGAGTCTACCAGCAGCTGGGACTGAGCAATGGAGAACAAGAGGAGTAAAAACAAACAGAAAGGCATCAAGAAGGAATCCAAGTAAGACTGGAATGGGACTCCTACAGACATAAAAACACACACTAAATGAGACTGGAGTGGGACTCCTACACACACACACACACACACACACACACACACATACAGCTTGTTTTATTGCTTGTTTGTCTTGTTGCAAGTTTCAATAAAGACAATATGACATACAAACATACACCCACACACTAAAAAAACAAAACAAAACAGCTAGGGAAATGACTATAAACATTGGAGAAGAACTAGAGGAACCCATACAGAGTCCCCACAAGGACCCTTACACCCGACAGGAGAATAACTAGAAGGTCCCCATGAGGACACTGTGCCAAAACACTAGATAGGAGAAAAACAAGAGGGCCCCTACATAGGGTCCCCACAAGGACTCCGTGCCTAAACACCCTATAGGTGAATAACCAGAGGGTACCTAAACAGAATCCACTTTAGGACTTCTGACTGGGAGCTCCCCATCTTAGAATGGCACACATAAGAACATGGGCTTCCTATTACATGGTAATAATATAGATAACTGGGATACTAGCGGCAGCACCAAATGAAAGGAACAAAATCCCACATACATATCACTGACAAACAAAGACCCCCACCATCAATTGGAAGAACCAAAATATAAACCTCACAACAAACCAGAGATAAAACCAACAACAAAAAGACAAGCCAGAACAACATACAACAAGATCACAATCTAAAAACAGACAGACCACACAGACAACTACAGATTATCAAACGCAGCAAAATCAGTTACGATATATACACCAAGATACCCATAGGATATATACATGCATGATTGGCAGTCAACAAAACAGCCCTACTGAAAGACTGGATCGAAACAGAAAAACTAGGATTACTACTCATAACATAAATATGGCACACAAAGAAGACGACTGAATACTGCTGGACCTATGCCCACCAGGATACAAACAATGCAAATAAACAGAAACAAAAAGAAAGGAGGGGGAGCTGCAGTGCCGTAGCGGGGGCGGCTGGCACCCGGGGTGGGTCACCGCCGCGCACCCCCCCGGGTGCAGCACGGCGCCCCCCTCCGGCGCGCACCCTCCCCCCCGGAGCGCATTGTAACTTACTTTGGTAGCGAGGGGCGGGCGGGAGGACCGATCCGCCCCCAAGCTCACGTCGCTGGGAGCTGCGTCGGCTCCATTGGTTCCTTCCTGTTCCAGGGCAGAGAGAGCAAGGAACCAACGGCGACGACACCCCCCCCAGCGGAGTGCACCCAGGGCGGACCGCCCCCCCTTCCTATGCCACTGGGGAGCTGCAATAATATCTGTTTATTTTATTTTTTATTTTTATTACATTTGTACCCCGCGCTTTCCCACTCATGGCAGGCTCAATGCGGCAGGCAATGGAGGGTTAAGTGACTTGCCCAGAGTCACAAGGAGCTGCCTGTGCTGGGAATCGAACTCAGTTCCTCAGTTCCCCAGGACCAAAGCCCACCACCCTAACCACTAGGCCACTACTCCACTGTTGAGCCTGTCGCTGAACATTTATCCTCAGCAATCGAAATCCTGGCCCGCAAAATCACTGACACAATACTAGCGGGTCAACTATGTAACATACTGTTCTACCGAACCCCAGGCAGTTGGACAAACACCAAAGACGATTTCATGGACTTTGTATCAAACACCTACACAAACCAATAAAATGTCCTACTAATTGGAAATATCAATCTGCACCTACAAACAGAACATTACTAACACCAAAACTCTAATGAACGTCCTAAACCAATGGAACTTCACAAGGCACCACATCCCACACAAAAGGCCACCTATTGGACTAGCTAGCCCACAGGTTACCAGCAAACAACAATAACACAATAGAGAACCACAAATGGGAAGAGGTACCATGGTCAGATCACAGCAAGGTCACTTTTACACTACAATGGAAAGTGAACAGAAAGATCAGAAAACCAGGATCACCATATACACTCATGACCAGAGGGAAGATGGACAACCACACCTTCTGGAAAACAGTGTTGACTGAACATAGCAACATTTTATGAGGAACTGGGATGAAGCATGTGAAAAACCACTGGACAAATAGCACCACTTAAAACAAAAACAAGAAACAAAAAACACCCAAGACCCTGGTTCAACGATGAGCTACTACACATGAAAAAACTATGCAGGAGGCTAGAAAGAAAATGGGCCAAAAACAGAATAACAAAGACATATAGAGAAAAGCGATAAAAATGTACAAACCCAATATGAAGGAAACCAAAACGGAAAACTACAACACATACATGAACCCAGAACAGAACAATATGAAAAATATATTCGAACTCATGAACAATCTACTGAAAACACAGGACATCTGAAACACCACCTACTGCAGACAAGTTAGCTCAATACTTTGAACAAAAAATAGCAAAGACAAGATCCAACCTTGCGATGCCGCAAACACCCATCACTGACTTCCTACAAGACTGCAAAATCAACAACACCCTTACCATGGCAGACGGAATTTGGTCTGCATTTGAACCACCCAAAATGAGCACAGAACAAGCACTACTGACTAAATATGCATAGGCTTAATGTCTGCTAGACAAATGCCCCAACCACACGATGAAAAACCCAGCAGATTGGTTCATCAAATGCATCATCAAACATATCACATACATGTTAGCAGAAGGACAATTCCCAAAAGATAAAGGTAAACTCATTCTCACTCCAGTCCCCAAGAACACACCCAACAAAATCAGCAATCTCACAAATTACAGACCAGTGGCCTCAATACCACTATTGACCAAAACAATGGAGGGATTGGTAACACAACAACTAATGGAATACCTAACAAAATTCTCAGTCCTAAATAAATCCCAATCAGGTTTCAGGCCACAACATAGCACTGAAATGGTCCTAACCACTCTCATAAAGAAGTTCAGAAGCTTAATAAGCCAAGGTCAGAATATACTAATAATGAAATTTGACATGTCAAGTGCATTTGATCTAGTAGACCACACAGCACTGATGACCCTGCTCGATTTCATTGGAGTCAGCGGCACAGTGGCCGCATGGTTCAATGGCTTCCTAAAGACTAGATCCTACATTGTAAAGATGTCCAACCAGTTATCAACTTGCTGGATCTCCGAATGTAGGATACCACAGGGCTCAACAATATCACCAACACTGTTCAATATATTGATAGCTCCACTCAGAAAAAAAAACTACAGATCACAGGTTTTAGCCCATTCATTTACACTGATGATGTCACCAATCAAGGCAAGACTGATCTTCAAAGTGAGCACCATCATCTACAAAATAGTATTTGGTTTGTCTCCAGAATACATGATAGACGTGGTAGAACTATCCTCAAGAAATACAAGCCCAGAAACCAGAAGCAACCTACTTCTTCACCTACCGAACTATAGAAACATAAATGTAGAAACATAGCATACAAATCTATCTACAAGGCCAGATTTAACTACCTGGGCTCCAAATGGTGGAACGCAATACCAAAGATCACAAGAAGCATCATGAACTATCTTCAAGTTAGAAATGAACTGAAAACATACCTCTTAAAAAATTCTACAACAGATAACTTAGCTTTGATGTCCATTCCGATTACTGATCATAAACTATCCTATAAGCCCAGACCAAAAGGTAAACTGTAATTGTAAGCATCACCATAATTCTCAACCAAACTGTAAAATGTAAACCAATACTGCTACTGTAAACCAAAATGTTTGTAAGCCACTTTGAACTGAAACTTGTTTTTGGATAACAGTGGCATACAAGAATGCATAAATAAATAAAATTAATAAATATGGAAAACGATTTATGTAGGTCTGCAAAGTGGAAGACTTGACCTTGGAATTGAACCAGGTCTTCTGGTTCCCCTGCAAATAAGCCACCATGCCAGCCTCTGAAAACATTTTTTTTCAATTAATAGAGAATAATTTTAGTATTTCTAAAGTATTAATATTCCCTAATGTCTCTAGACCTAGCTAAGTCTGCAGGAAGAAATTTCTTATGATGCACTGAGATAAAGAAGTGGCGTTATGAAATGAACATGTTGCTAATCTGAACAATCAAGTCAATACTGCTGCTGCTGTAAGATTTTTATAAACTCCTTCTGCTTAGTATCTCCCATCATCATGGATCAAATTAAATTATGGTTCAGCCAGAGTGCATTTTACCTTGTTCTTCTGTTCATAATTTTCAAATTATTTGCTTTTCCTGCTCTTAAATCAATTTGGTAAAAATGCTTCTTAAAACAAGAGAAAACAGAAAGCTATAATTCTTTTAACTTAAAATGAACTGCCTAGGAACTATTGGATACAAATCAGCATAAACAGATTTTATTAATTCCTCGTTCACAATCTCTACCAATGAACCCTCATTTAAGCAACTTGAAAATCTTGCTTTTGTTTATATCACCACTCTCATGTCATGCCTAACATCAGCTTCAAGGATGTAATCTTTGTACTTCATAACCCATCATTCACCAATTCAACAACTGCTGTCAGCATCCAATATACTCATCTTGACACAGAGAGTAGAATAATATCAGCATCTTTGCTATTACAGTTTCAAGGGTAATAATCCTATTAGTGGAGGAGTAGCCTAATGGTCAGAACAGCAGGCTGAGTACCAGGAAAGCCTGGTTCTAATCCCACTGCTGCTCCTTGTGACCTTGAGCAATTAATTGTTACGAGGCAGATTGTAGATAGTATGTGAAGAGGGGAATTCATGCGTCCAAATCAAGATAAGAAGAAACACCATCCTATTTTACAAGAGGCTCTATCAAACATGCATCCTCCTGTAAAACAGGTGCAGGACTGCATGTTAAAGTCCTTCTGCATACAGAGGGTGCAGTGATTTCTCCAAAGCTGCATGTGGGGAAAACAAACACAGATTCCCCCCCCCCCCCCCCCCCCCCCCCCCACCACCAAATACACATAGATGTGGGAGCAACTTTGGAAAATCACTGCTAACCTATGAAAACTGTCCCTCATAGCATCTGTTCCCCCTGCTCCATTTGACCATCACCCTACAGCATCATCTTATCCATGGCACCCAATCCTGTAGTGTCATAGCAAAAGTACGTACCTATAACTTAGGTGCAAGTACTTACGCCAGCCATAGAGCTGATGTAATTGTTCACACCTAAATACCTGAGATACCTGCATAACTTACTACTAATAATCATTTCTACTAGATGTATGCAGTGCTGTACACATTGGCGCCGACTCCATGGGTGCTGTGGGTGCTCGAGCACCCCCAATATTTCCCCGCCGGAACCGGAAGTTCCCCAGGACAGGAGCCAGACCGCTGCCCGACCTCTTCTCCCACTCCCACAACATTCCTTTGCCTGCCCTTTGCCTTCCTGCATACCGCCCATAACTTAAAAGTCATCTTACCAGGGTCCCGGCAGCAGCAGTAGTGTAAGGCAAGCACGAGCAGGCTCGGCGAGTCGGCGCTTCAGCCTGCCTTCCCTTCTCGTTGCTCTCAGCTTTGCCTCTGGTCCCGCCTCTCGTGCTCGCCTTTCACTACTGCTGCCGCCAGGACCCCGGTAAGATGACTTTTAAGTTATGAGCGGCATGCAGGAAGGCGAAGGGCAGGCGAAAGACTGTTGTGGGAGTGGGAGAAGAGGTCGGGCTGGAACTCGAGTCGGAGGGAGGGGGGTCTGGAACTCGGAGGGGGGCCTGGAACCTGAGAAGGGGGGGCCTGGAACTCTGAGGAGAGGGAGGGGGCCTGGAACTCTGAGGAGAGGGGGGAGAGGGGGGGCAAGGGGAGAGGGGGAGAAATGCACCACCTGTAAAAATAAAAAAATTAAGCACCCCCCAATCATTTTGAAAAGTTGGCTCCTATGGCTGTACACATTATATGCAGATACTTTCTCTGTCCCTAGAGGGCTCACAATCTTAGTTTTTGTACCTGGGACATTGGAGAGTTAAGTGACTTGCCCAAGTTCACAAGGAGCTGCAGTGGGAACCAAACCCAGGTTGCTAGGATCAAAGCCTGCTGCACTAGCCATTAGGGTACTCCTCCACACAAACTTACAGTATTCTAAGTTATGCACATACGAGTCCCACCCATGCAGGATGGGACTCATATGTGCATAACATAGAATACTGGTTGATTCTGAAAACATACCTTTCTTTTGCAAACAGCTGGGACCCAGTGTGTTTCTGTTTAAGTGTCCGTTGGAAGACCCATCTTTTAACCCTACTCCTTTCCATTGTTTCGTGGCTATCTCGTAGGGGTCATCTGTACCTTTACTTCAGTGGTTTTTGTTTCTTCAATCCCACTCGTGCACCACCTAGACTTTGCCTACATGTATACCTACCTGTAAAATATGTGCGATGTAAGATACAGAATAGCGCTTAGGCAGATGTTACTCGAGACACCCATAAAAAGTGAAGGCAATTTTTATTACTTAGGCCTGGTGTTTTGCAGTTAGGAGCCAGCTTCTTTCTGAAATAACCCTGTAAATGTATAATTCAATAACAATGTCCTTTCCTTATTAGCTATAGATACATTGTGAAATAGATATATAATTTATTTTCATTATTTTCTTTCTCAAGGTATGTATCGGACCTATCTTTATTGTTGTGAATTAAAGCCTTTTTCTTGACTCTGGACAAGTCACTTAACCCTCCATTGCACCTGGTACAAAATAAGTACCTGAATATACTATGTAAACCGCTTTGAATGTAGTTGCAAAAACCACAGAAAAGCGGTATATCAAGTCCCAATTCCCTTTCCCTTTCCCCTTTTTCTTATTTAATAATTCCTTATTTTGGATTGGCAATTTGATATAAGGCTATGCTGTAAAAGAGGATGCCTTTAGAGGCCTTTTTACAAAGGCACGCTGAAAAATGGCCTGCGGTAGTGTAGACGTGTGTTTTGGGCATATGCAGAATCATTCTTCAGCGCACCTGTAAAAAATGCTTTTCTTAAAATTTTTGCCGAAAATGGATGTGCAGCAAAATGAAAATTGCAGCGCGTCCATTTTGGGTCTGAGATCTTACTGCCAGCCACTGACCTAGCAGTAAGGTCTCACGCGGTAATGGTCTATGGGCGTAGAATGACAATTAGCGGATGCACGTCAAAAATGAAATTACCACAAGGGCCACACGGTAGCCAGGGCTAACTCAAAATTAACACATGGGCGCACGTAGGCGCCTATGCGACTTAGTAAAAGGGCCCCTTAGTTTGTAATTTTGAAACTTATATATAAAGATTTTTTGAAAAGTTATCATTTACATATATATACCTATAACTGGTGGGTAAATAAGTACATAAGTACATAATAAGTACATAAGTAGTGCCATACTGGGAAAGACCAAAGGTCCATCTAGCCCAGCATCCTGTCACCGACAGTGGCCAATCCAGGTCAAGGGCACCTGGCACGCTCCCCAAACGTAAAACATTCCAGACAAGTTATACCTAAAAATGAGGAATTTTTCCAGTCCATTTAATAGCGGTCTATGGACTTGTCCTTTAGGAATCTATCTAAATGTTAGTGCATACCATATAGAATTGCCCCCACCGTATGTAGAGATGTACGTGAAAGAAAGAAAGGAGTGGAGCCGGTGTGCAGACATTACAGTAGAGTCACAATCATCTAAGAAACCAGGGAAACAAGGAGTTTACCTTAACCCCCTAATTCTATAAAAGCCACCAAAAACTGTGTGCCCAATTTAATTGAATAACAAGCCAATTAGTGCCAATAATTGGCTTTTTAACAAGCAATTATTGACGCTAATTGAAATAAATGAATATGTATGTGCATAAATTTAGGCACGTGATCTGTTCCTACATTTTACATATGTCCCAGAAAAGGGGGTATGAAAATGGGAGAGTTATGGGTGTTTTAGGTTGGAGTGTGAGCATTGCCACATGGCTGGAGGGGGGAGGGGGTAAATTACCTCATGCATACAAATATAAGTGATGGCAAGATTGCATGTTTGGTGTAGGCATATTCTGGGGCTGTTTGGGCAGCACGTGGATGGAATCTGATTTACACACTGGTCTAAATGTACACAGATTCATTTCTGCAGGATTTGTGCCAGTATTTTACAAAGATGCATAAGCACCTATTTGTCTTTATAAAACGGGCTGTCAGTATCACATAGGCACCGTTTTAAAAAATTGTCCTTCATATTCCCAAGGTAACAAGGCAGATGAAATGCTGAGCTTGGGATGTGACAAGTGTGATGGATATTTACAGCACAGCTAACAGAGCAGGGTGTGGAATGCACAGGAGGTACAGTAAAGATGTAAATGGGAAGAGAACTCTAGCACCTTCACATCATTCTTGCTCTGTTTAGCAATTCAGGAGTACCCTTCTCACACGAACGCAGCTTAGTCAAAAGGGTGTTTTTGTTAGCTGATTTGTGCCTTTATAACATTATATTTAACTTAATTCAGTTCTACTTTTGCCTTATTTTAAAGGCTGTTTTCTTTTTTTTTTTTTTTTTTTTATTTTGTAAAGTTTATTGAACAAACCATATAAAAGTTACATTACGATGTCTCATCTTAAATTCTATTAACATCCATCATTCCCATAAATTTTAGTTTGTAGGATGAATAAAGTAATTACAAACAAGAGACATTGGTTGCTTGTGCTACTGTTCTATTAGCTCCCGTTTCGCCACTGAGGCTTCGTCAGGGAAAGAGCACCCTGCAGCATCAAACTGTGGTGAATACCTGGCCAGCCAGTAAAGCTGCCGACAAAATGTGCTCTTTCCCTGACGAAGCCTCAGTGGCAAAACGGGACTGTTGGGGAGCCCCTGGTTGGAGTAGCAATAAGCTAAGTAGCTGTGGCAATTGATATCTATTGAATATGTTTGTGATATTTAGCACTGAATAGATATTAGAAACATATCACTGGATTTTGAGGGAGGAGGCTGGCAGAGGACCAGTGATTATATGTTTGTGACTACATGAATATAATCTTATAGATTAAAAAAGTGTCACTGGTCTGAGGTCCTCTCCCCCTCTGTCACTTATCTACAATTGAGATAGAATACCCGCTGTACTTTTGTTGTTATGTTTCATAATTCAGCGGAGTGATCCCCATTTGTTTTGTTACCTGGCTAATCTTACTATACCATACGCACCGATACGTACCCTTAGATCGTTAACAGATAACAAATTAGTTATTCCTCCATTAACAAGGGATAGATGGGAATCCACACGAAAGTCAGCTTTCTTTTATTTATCGCATTCACTTTGGAATAGTCTTTCAAAACTACTAAGACTTGAAGATACATACATTTGTTTCCGAAAAGCCCTAAAGCATACCTTTTTCAAAATACATTTAATGACAGTGAAGAATAAAGGGAAAAAAAAGAAAAAAAATTTAGGAAAGAGATGTCAGTCTTATAGCTTATGTTACATGTTAAGCGTGTGGTTATTCAGGATTATTAGTTTGTTACTAATTATTGTATGTTTGATTTGCTGTGCCTTCCTATCAATTATTGGATTGCATAGATGTTATTATGAGTGTTTTTATATGTTTTAAATTTTTTCTTTTATGTAAACCGTTCTGTTTTGCTAGCAATAAGTAACGGTATAGTAAATAATAAACGATAAACGATTGTGCCCATCTCATGCTTAACTTTGGGTGCAAACATTTATGCTTGTCAAAAGCTGATGTAGATGCTGGTGCCCAACTAATGGCAATTAGGTGGGTACATGACATTATTCTATAATATCACATCTAATTCCTGGGAACACCCCTGATGCGCCCATACCCCTCCCATGACCACGCCCCCTTTAGGTACACATATTATAGAATAGGGTATAGGGCACATCTGAACATAATTCCAAACGAGTGCCAATTAACACCGATTGTCGATTATTAGCACCTGATTAGCTCATTAATTTATGTGCACATCTGGGATCTGCACCCAAATTTGCATACCCAGCTTTGGGTGACCTATACAGAATCCGGCGTCAACCGTTAGAAAACAGCATACAATCTCGGAGGAATATGATCCTAACAAGGACAATTAACTATGAACCTAGCAGCAGTGATCTGCACAAGTTGCAATGGACAAACACAAAAAGAAGGACGTCCAATGTAAAGACATTATCCAGCTTATTTTCGAAGGAGATCGCCGGCCATCTTTCGACACAAATCGGGAGATGGCCGGCGATCTCCTAAAGCCGGCCAAATCGGTATAATCGAAAGCCGATTTTGGCCAGCGCCAACTGCTTTCCATCGCGGAGCCGGCCAAATTTCAAGGGGGCGTGTCGGTAGGGTAGCGAAGGTGGGACGGGGCATGCTCACGAGATGGCCAGCTTCGCCCAATAATGGAAAAAGAAAGCCGGCCCTGACGAGTATTTTGCCGGCTTCACTTGGTCCCTTTTTTTTCAGGACCAAGCTTCAAAAAGGTGCCCCAACTGACCACCAGAGGGAATCGGGGATGACCTCCCATTACTCCCTCAGTAGTCATCAACCCCCTCCCACCCCCCCACCCCAAAAAATATTTTTTTTGCCAGCCTCTATGCCAGCCTCAAATGTCATACCCAGCTCCCTGACAGCAGTATGTAGGTCCCTGGAGTAGTATTTAGTGGGTGCAGTGCACTTCAGGCAGGTGGACCCAGGCCCATCCCCCCTACCTGTTACACTTGTGGTGGTAAATGGGAGCACTCCAACCCCCCCCCCAAAACCCACTGTACCCACATGTAGGTGCCCCCCTTCATCCCTAAGGACTATGGTAGTGGTGTACAGTTGTGGGGAGTGGGTTTTTGGGGGGGGATTGGGGGGCTCAGCACACAAGGTAAGGGAGCTATGCACCTGGGAGTTATTTTTGAAGTCCACTGTAGTGCCCCCTAGGGTGCCCGGTTGGTGTCCTGGCATGTCAGGGGGACCAGTGCACTACAAACGCTGGCTCCTCCCACGACCAAATGTCTTGCATTTGGCCGGCATTAGTTTCCATTATCGGCGAAAACTGATGGCGGCCATCTCAAACCCGGCCATCTCTGACATTTGGCAGGCCCCAACCGTAGTATCGAAACGAAAGATCGTCGCCATCTTTTCGATAATATGGTTCGGGACTGCTCTTTGCAGCGCCGGCCATCTATATGGCCGGCACCGTTCGATTATGCCCCTCCACGATAACCAAGGGTAGGCAAAATCATGGACTGCCAAATGATTAAAAAATCAGTAGGTTTCAAATATTGCTTCAGTTGCCATAATAGAAATCACTGCCATGACCTTCTTATTCTGAGGTTTCATGGTCAGATGAGCATCTCAGATAACTCTCAGGCAACAATGGAATTACAGCGTCTCCAAAAACAAGCTGAGCCAGGAGTTCCGCTATAGGTGCCTTTGGAACAATCAGGGCTTCTCTCTTGTTTATATTCAGCTTTAAACAACTCTTATACATCCAGCCAGAAATCTCAGTCAAACAATTAACACCTCTTGGAACAGCAAATGTAGGATGAAGCCTGACAAGGAGGAAAATCATGTCAATGGCATATAGTCTAAATCCTATGTCCCCAGTTATCCAAGATACTGCAAGATAGGTGTAGGTAAAGATTTCATAGAGGAGCAGAGTAAAGAGACATGAGGGTCTCCCCCCCCCCCCCCCCCACACTCCCTACTTCTTTTGAACTGGTGTCCAAACAACCAAAATCCTGTTAGGTTCTGACAAAAAAGAAATAAACCACTGTAATTCCATTGAATTCCAAGATCAGCGAGACAGCATATCACGATTAAATAATGAATCTTATCAAAATTCTATGATGCATCCATGAATAACAGAAGGTGTAAGTTATAGCCTGAAATTCAGTTCTGGTAGAACTGAATCCAGCACAGACACCGAAAGCGACTCTATGCTATGCCCTGTTCAAACTCCATACTGATGTAATCCCCCATTATAATGAGGATTACTAAAGAATCTAAGAGAACAGAGTTTCTGAGGAGAGGGTTCTGAGTTTGTGGGTGGTAAAGGATCCGGCCCAGTGGGGGTGGGTTCCTGGGAAAGATGCAGAGGGAAATGTTTCTGGTTGTTGAATGACAGCAAGGGAGGAGTTAGGAGTTAATAAATGTTGTTGTTTGGACAAGGTCTTTATTTGCTTCTACCCCTGCCAGGGCCTGTGAGGTGTCCTGGAAAGGTAAAATAACCTATGGGCTGATCTGAGTAACTGGAAGAGTGGAGTGCTCTGGGTGAGACGAGCCCAGCCCAAGAACAGGAACAGGGAAAAGTCTGTTCACAGCCAGAGGGTGCAGTTCTAGGAAGTGCATTTCTGGAAGAAAGGACAGACAGGGAGGTCTGATCCTGTAGGAGTTTGCTTGGGACAATTAACGCTAAAAGCACAGCCTTGGATTATGCAGCCTGATGGGATGGGTATGGACAGAAGGAGCTGTAAATATGTAAATACTGTAGGATTATAAATTGCATTTAAGAAGATACACCATATCCCCACATTTGGCTCTGGATTTATAATTTTGTAGCTGATACCAAGTTGGAATATAAATTGACAGTTTGTTTCAAAAGAAGATTTACGCCGCCTGTTGCACAGTTCAGTAAAGTTGTTGTGGCATAAAGTACAATCTTTGGTGTGAAGAGTATTCTGGAAGTGAAAGTGAAGTGTTTGCTTCCGGACTGATCAAGAATACTCAGGTAAAGTCCAATTTAACATCCTACGGCCTACCGGAGTAAGTCCAGCCCTGGCCTACGCCCAAGCTCGAGTGATAAAAGAAATCATCCTGTGTGGGAGTGGAGTGAGCAGAAGATAAGATTAGTGTGTGTTTTGTGGCCCTGGTCTGGGATGCCCTGAACCGCGATGAGTTAGCTGGTGCCCGGACTGTGTATGTGGTGAGACCAGGGTTACATTGAAAACAATGCAGTAAATCATTAGTAGTAAAAAAAAAAAAAAATCCTGCAATTGAGATAAAACAGCCTGCTCAACCAGTTTACACAGAAAGCCAGAGTTTGAATGGTAACTGCTTAACAAACTGGGGTCATCACTCATCAGAGGATTTCTTTGGCAATGACCTAACATTTGTCCATTTAAGAAATTATGGAAGCATCCTTTGAGCCTGGATAAAATAACCTACAATTTCACAGATTTCATCACTCACTGTTTGTACAGCGTGAGTAGGAAGATGATTGAGGAAGCACCAAATATGTTTTATTGACTTAAGAAAGCAAGCCATATCACTTTCAGTCACTAATAAGCTACTCAGAGCCATCCAGTTGTGGCAAAGGGTACATAAGTTATTTATATTTTCTCTGAGAGATAATTAGAAAACCTCTGGGGGTTAATAGAATGGCAGACAGAGATAGCAGATGGAACTACGTACAGTGAAAAACAATTCTCAGGGATGATTAAGTGACCACATAAAATGGCTTCCTTTTCCTCATGGTACTGATTTAAGAAAGCAGTACACTGCTCTTTATCAGCCTCTACTCGAGACTTCTGCCATCGGTTTTCACCATGCCAAAGGTTTTTCTTTATGTCCTGCAATGAATAGGAACCACAAGGCACCCTTACAGAGAGATTACTACTACTTAGCATTTCTATAGCGCTACTAGGGTTACGCAGCGCTGTACAAGTTAAAACATGGGGAAGGACAGTCCCTGCTCAAGAGAGCTTACAATCTAAAGGTAACAAACTATGTAGTCAGTGTAGTCAGTGTATCATGAATGGGGAAGGTGGTTAGGCGCCAAAAGCAAGGGAGAAGAGATGGGTTTTAAGTAAGGACTTAAAGATGGGCAGGGAGGGCGCATGGCGTATGGGCTCGGGGAATCTGTTCCAGGCATAAGGTGATGCGAGGCAGAAGGGACGGAGTCTGGAGTTAGCGGTGGTGGAGAAGGGTACAGATAGGAGTGATTTGTCCTGAGAGCGGAGGTTACGGGTGGGGACATAGGGGGGAGAGGAGGGTAGAGAGGTAATGGGGGGCTGCAGATTGAGTGCATTTGAAGGTCATTAGGAGAAGCTTGAACTGAATACGGTAGCGAATCGGGAGCCAGTGAAGCGACTTGAGGAGAGGGGTGATATGAGAGTATCGGTTCACGCGGTAGATAAGACGTGCAGCGGAATTTTGGACAGATTGAAGGGGGGATAGGTGGCTAAGCGGGAGACCAGCAAGGAGAAGGTTGCAATAGTCAAGATGAGAGGTAACGAGTGAGTGGACGAGGGTTCGGGTGGTCTGTTCAGAGAGGAATGGGCGGATTTTTCTAATATTATAGAGGAAGAAGCGACAGGTCTTAGCTGTCTGCTGGATATGGGCAGAGAAGGAGAGGGATAAGTCGAAAATGACTCCGAGATTGCGGGCTGACGAGACGGGGAGGATGAGGGCGTTGTCAACAGAGACAGAGAGTGGGGGAAGAGGAGAGGAGGGTTTGGGTGGAAAGACAAGGAGCTCAGTCTTTGCCATGTTCAGTTTCAGATGACGGTTGGACATCCAGGCAGCGATATCTGAGAGGCAGGCCGAGACTTTGGCCTGGGTTTCGACTGTGATGTCGGGAGTGGAGAGGTAGAGCTGGGTGTCATCGGCATAGAGATGGTACTGGAAACCATGTGATGAGATCAGTGAGCCCAGGGAAGAGGTGTATATTGAGAAGAAGCGGTCCAAGGACAGATCCTTGGGGAACCCCAACAGAGAGCGGGACGGGGGTGGAAGAAGAGCCATTAGAAAATACTCTGAAGGTGCGTTGGGAAAGATACGAGGAGAACCAGGAGAGGACGGGGCCCTGGAATCCAAATGAGGACAGTGTGTCAAGAAGTAAATTATGATTGACGGTGTCGAAGGCGGCAGATAAGTCGAGATGGCAAGTTTATCATTGTACATGCTCAGGTTTTATTAATATACTATTTGTTTGAAGTAAAAAGAGAATACAAAGGGGGTATTTTAATACAGGGCAGTAACGTTTAGCAGTTACCGCATAATAACTGCCAAAACTACCATCTGGTAACTTCAAAGCCTCTGTGTTAACTGTTAGAATCATTTCTAGCATCTGCCCATGCAGTTAATATAGTGAAAACACACTTAAAAGGCAATTCTATAACTGTGTGCAATTGCATATTCCGTTCAGTATATTCAGTGTAGGAGCAATTCTTATGATGCTGTTTTATTTGGGCAACCGGATCTTGCATTTCTTTGTTGCTCAGTTTGCAATTTAGGGGGGTCTTTTACAAAGCGTCAGTAAGCCGAACGCGGGCTTCCCGAACGTTAAATCGGGATTACCGCCAGCCCAACGCAGCCGGTGGCAGTAGTTCCGCCCCAACCGCATGCCATTTCCAGGGGAAAAAGAAAACCCCTGGAAACGGCTTACACAGCGGTAACTTGGAGGTAATTGGGTATCGCCACAAGTTGCCCGGTTACCGCTGGGATACCGCGGAAGCCCTTATCGCCACCTCAATGGGTGTTAGTAAGGGCTCCCTGTGGCATGGCCATACGGTAAGAGCTCTCTTACTGCATAGCCATGTTTGTCTGGGAGTTTTTTACCTGCTGCAGTAAAAAGGGCCCTGGCAAGCGGGAAAAACAGCCCCCGCCGCTAGCACAGGGGCCTTTTTCCCCATAGCTTGGTAAAAGAACCCCTCAATGTACACCTGCTTTACTCAAATTGCTCACTAGTAACCGTTTGACATTTTAAAAATTCTTTATTAATAAATCAGTACAATCTTCCTAAAATTAAATCCATTCCCTTAACCCATAGTTATGTCAAACCAATCCATACATACTCACATTCACCAATACATTTAAAATCACTCACAGTTCTCCAAGATACTATTTCAATACACAATTAAATAACATATATCTGGCGATATTTTTCATCAATATGTGATCATAGCTCTTTAGTCACTTGTAAGTCCAGTGTTCTAAAGTCTCCCACAAGAGCAACCTTTCTTCAAATCACATTCAATGAATCAAAGTCACCAACTTGTGAAGTAATAATATCCTTTCTTCCAACAGACCATTGTAATGTCAGTAATAAGTCATAAGTAATCAATGATGATGACAGTCATAAACATCCAAGATGCCAGTCTTCACTGTTAGCAGTATCTATTGTTCCAGATATATGTTTTTTAAAATCGTTGTTACCCTTCTTTTTAAAGTTTCACTCTCTCATATTCTTATAGTATTCCACCATACGACCAGGACCCGACATGCTCATGTTTCGCTATAAAAGCGTCACCAGGGGTCTTGAGTTTGGCTCATCCAGGTGGTAAGGAAGTCGAATACCAGCGATGCGGTGGTGAGCTCAAACTGCTCTCCCAAACGCTTTACTCATAGGTACATGGACTCATGCCAATACTCCCAAAATGTGTCTCTTTTATATCTTGCTACCTTGACAGGGGTCACCTTCTAGCTTTTCCTCAGGCGATCTCGAAAATAAATGGAGGATATATTCAGAATCAGAAACGTATACCTCAGAATTGCAGGAATATTCTTCTGCCCTATCCCCTGCCTTTATATGCACATTACTCCAACTTACCCAATTTCATTCCATTCCCCCTCCCCCCCAAATCCTCTATTCAATGTTTGTCTTTGTATTTGTACTTCTATCAATAGAATTAAGTGCTTGACAGTATGTGTAAATGCATATCAACTACAAGGGTCAAAAACAGCTGTTCAGTTTAGTTTATTTAGTTTATTTCCTAAGGTGCACTAGTGTTTTTAGTGCATGCTAAAATTTAGTGTGTGTTAATGCAAGAGACACCTATATATTCCTATGGTGTTTCTAGCATTAGCTAAAATATTTTTTTTAGCACAGCGGCCTGTTTGGGTATGAACAGTAGGTGTGCCCTGCACTATTCGGCAAATCACCACACGCAGCAATTAGGTGGTGGTAAGGGCTCCCACGTGAGTGGCTGCGTGCTAATTGGGTAACTAGCGTATGGCCATTAATGGAAAAAACAAAATTGTGGCCATTTTACTACCATGCTAAAAGTGGCCTCAGCATAGGGTTACCATATTTTGTCCCCGAAAAAGGAGGACATATGCCCCGCCCCCACCACACCACACCGTGCCCCTTCACACCCTCGCTCCGCCCCCTGTCACATTTTCCCCTCCCCCTGTCACACACCCCGTCACCCCCCTCCCCATCACCCCCCTCCCCTTACCTTACTACTGCCCTGGTGGTCTAGTGACCTGTTCGGGGCAGGAAAGAGCCCCCTCTTTCCTGCCTGGAGCGCTGCCCTGCATGTATCCTTCCTGTTGCTGATCTCGGTGCCGATTCAAAATGGCCACCGAGAGTTGACGTCTCGTGAGGTCACTTCACCTCTCGGCGGCCATTCTGAACCGGCGCCGTGATCAGCAACAGGAAGGATGCATGTAGGGCAGCACTCCGGGCAGGAAAGAGGGGGCTCTTTCCTGCCCTGAAGGTGGAAGAGGTCACTAGACCACCAGGGCAGTAGTAAGTAAGGGGAGGGGAGGCTAGCAATTTGCCCGTTTGTCTGGATTTCTGGACAAACGGGCAGGCTGGTGGGCGGGCTATCCTATAGGACAGCCCACCCACCAGAAATCCGGACAAACGGGCAGATTGGCAAAACCCGCCCGGTTGCCCGGACATGACCTCAAAAAGAGGACATTTCCGGGTAAATCCGAACATATGGTAACCCTACCTCAGCATGCAGGAAATCCACACGCTAAAAATAACGTGGGCCACTTTTTGGCGAGGCTTAGTAAAAGGGGCCTCTATTTGTTTTAAAAAAAAATTGCCAACTTTTATCCAGCCTAGAGAAAACATACCCTGAGCTTCAGATACTATGGGCCCTATTTACTAAGCCGCACTAGAAGCATGCTAGCATTTTAGTGCACGTTGAGCACTGGCGTGTGCTAACCATGTAGATGTTCATAGTATTCCTACAGGCATCTACACGGATAGCGCCCGCTAAATTCTAGCACGCGCTGAAAACGCTAGCATTTAAACTTGCATTACTTGTTTTCAGAACATTACAGGCTGAGCAACCTCTTTATCTTTTCCGTCACCTTATTCCTTACTGTCCTGTTCGCACACTTCGTTCAGCACATCACAATCAATTAGTTGTACCTAGCAATCAAGAGATAACTCATGAATACACTAGACATGCTATATTCAATGTACAGGGGCTTCATCTTTGGAATTCATTGCCAGTCTCCCTTCGCCTTCAGACATCATATAAATGAATCTCTCTTTGCGGCAGCTGAGCCAGGAGGTACCGATCAATTATTGTAGTTCTCCCTTTTACCCTAATAGCTCATGTTGTATTTCTTATATATGGAGGATTACACTAGCATGGCTATTCTTAAGTTCTTAGCTCATTTACTCTCTTGAGTTTCCATGTGCTTTCTTGCATTTCCTCTAGTGGTGAACTATTCTATAAGCATTGGCAAGCTGCCCAGGGCATCACAGGAAATAAAGAAGAAAGGACCAAGATTATAAATAAAAATACAAAAACAGTTCCAAAGCCTGAAACTTCACTGGCTGAAATTAACCATACAGTTTTAGCAAAATATTGTGTAACATAACACAAGAGAAAATGGTGTATTCATAATCAATTAATTCAAACAGAACATGTTTGCTATTTAGATCTTCTAATCCTTGTATGCCTAAAATACTTGTTGAAAAATGTTTTGTGTGTGTGTATTTATTATTTGTTCAAAGGTTCAATCAGTTAATTCCATTTCTCATAGAGACAGCATACATAGCTAAATGAAACTCAATTACATCAAGGCTCCATAATTATACTATGGAGCTCATTTTCAAAAGAGAAAAACACCCAAAAAGTGGCATAAATCTGCATTTGGCTGTTTTTCTCACAAAAACGTCCAAATTGGTATTTTCAAAATCGATTTTTAGACTTTTTCTACGAAGTCCGTCAGAAGTGTGTTCAAATCACAAGAGGGCACGTCAGGGGCGTGTTAAAGGCAGGATCTGGGCATTCCTAACAGTTGAACGTTTTTCAGCCTTAATGGAACAAAACAAAACCGCCCAGGACTAAAACTAAGACGTTTTGTGCTAGACCTGTTTTTATAACAAATGAGGCACAAAAGGGTGCCCTAAATGACCACTGGAGGGAATCAGGGGTGACCCCCCCAATACCCCCCCCCCTGTGGTCACTGACCCCCTCCCACCCACCACAAATGTGAATACAAATATGATTTAGCAACCTCTACGACAGCCTCAGATGTTAGAGCCAGGTCTATTAGAGCAGCATGCAGGACCCTGGAGTAGTGTAGTGGTCAGTGCAGTGCACCATGGAGTGGGGACTCTGGTCCCTATCACATTTGTGGTGGAAACTGTGAGCCCTCCAAAACTCACCAGAAACCCACTGTGCCCACATATAGGTGCCCCCTTTACCCATAAGGGCTATTATGTACAGCTGTGAGCAGTGGATATGGGGTGGGATTGGGGGGGGGGGGGCTCAGCAGACAAGATAAGGGAGCAACAGTGAGATGTGTACCTGGAAGCATGTTTTGAAGTCCACTATGGTGCCCCATTTATCTCCTGGGATATCTTGGAGACCAGTGTACTAAAAGTGCTGGCCCCTCCCGCATCTCAATGGTTGGATTTTCTACATTTTTCACTTGGATGTTTTTTTTATGAAAATGGACCAAAAAACAAAATGTCCAAAGCACAAAACCTTGTTAGAAACAGTATTTTCAAAAATGTTTTTCTTTTTTGAAATTGAACTTCTTTCCTATTCAGATTTTGGATGATTTTTGCAAACCATCTAAAGTTGGACTTAGGCGTCATATCGAAAATGCCCCTCTATATCTAATACTTATCTTTACTCCAAGCTGTGGTACTACCTGTTTACAACAGCTTAGAAAAAGATAAGCATTGAATCTATATAATAATTGGTCACTCTGATTCCCTGGATGGCTGGCTGGCTGGGTTCGTAACACTGGCCATAGAGGGGAGGGAAGGGGAGAATCGCTGGACATGGATGGGATGGGAGGGCAGAGGAGAATCACTGAACAACGATGGGATGGTGGGAGGAGAGAGGAGAATCGCGGGACATGGGTGGGAGAGCAGGGCAGGGAAGAATCGCTGGACATGGAGGGGAGGCCAGAATCGCGGGACACGGAGGGGAGGGGAAGGGAGAATCGCTGGACATGGATTGGATGGGATGGGAGGGCAGGGTAGAGGAGAATCGCTGGACATGGATGGGAGGGGAGGGAAGAATCGCTGGACATGGAGGGGAGAGCAGGGGAGAGAGGAGAAATCGCTTAGACAAGAGCCTTCCTAGGGCCCGTTTCTTTTTTTCACGAAATGGGTGTTGTTGCTTGTTTACTATAATTATGAAAGGTTAAAAAATGAGGTTCTTAAATTGTAAGGTAAATATTTATTGCACTTGAATATAAAAATCTTTGAGCTGCCACTGGAAAGATATGGGATAAATATATTTATTTATACTTCTATTCATTTATTTACAACACCTTTGGGCTTATTTTTGAAAGAGAAAAACGTCCAAAAAGCAGCACAAAGTGGCAATGGGCATTTATCTTGTAAAAACATCCAAATCGCTATTTTCAAAACACATTTTTGGATGTTTTTCTATGCAGTACATCTGCAGTGCATCCAAATTACAAGGAGGTATGTTGTGGACAAATTCTGGGCGGGATTTGGGTGTTCCCACAACTTGGAAGTTTTTCTGCCATAAACTTGTTCACGGGCACAAAGTCTTTTATAGATAATAGTGCCTTGTTGACTAGGCCTTGGCAGGAGCCTTGGTTTCTGAGGGTATTTCCCACTTTTCTCATTTCTTTACATTCATTTTACACAACCCTTTGGATTGTGTTTGGCTGATTTTCATTTCTCTGGAGTATTAGATTACCTGATTAGGATTAACAGCCCATACTGTTTACTTTACTACGGGATTTGGGCGTTCCCACAACTTGGAAGTTTTTCTGCCATAATGGAACAGAGCAAAAATGCCCAGGGCTAAAAGTTAGACATCTTGGTCTGCACCTGTTTGATTCACAACTAAGTCATAAAAAGGTGCCCTAAATGACCAGATGACCACTGGAGGGATAAGGCATGACCCCATCTTACTTCTCCCGTGATCACGGACCCCATCCCACCCCCCAAAGATGTAAAAAAACAGTATATTCCAGCCTCTATGACAGTGTCAGATGCCATGGCTAGTCCTATTAGAGCAGCAAGCAGGTTGCAGAGTAGCCTGTGTACTGTACAGAAGGGGGACCCAGGCCCATATCCCACTCTAAATGGTACACTTGTGGTGGAAAGTGTGAGCCCTCTAAAACCCACCAAAAACCTACCATACTCACAAGTACATGACACGTGCAGGCATAAAGGCTATTGTAGTGGTGTACAGTTGGGTACAGTAGGTTTTGATGGGTTTTGGAGGACTCCCCATACAATATAAGAGGGTAACGGTGAGATGTGTACCTGGGATCTTTGTGAAGTCCATTACAGTGCCACAATGCTCTGCTGGGATGTCTGTGTGGCCTGTCTACTAAGAATACTGGCTCCTCGTACATCCCAATGGCTTGCTTTTGTGCATTTTTCACTTGTGCTTTTTTTTTGAAACGGTCACAAAAGAAAATCTCACTGGGCACAGAATGTCTAAAAACATCTAGGAAATGACCATTTTTGAAATAAAAAGAGAGATGTTTTTCAGGTTCAAAAATGGCCATGTTTGCCACTTGAGTTTTGGATGTTATCAAGATCGGATTTAGATGCTATATTGAAAATGTCTTTCTTAGTATCCTGCATTATCTCCAACTCTAGGTGGCAAAGAATAAAACATGCACAATAAAAAAAAAAACTTAGAAGTAAAATACACTAAAAATAAATAAAAATCACAAAAAAATGACAACAAAACAAAAATCCTTAAAGAGCAAAATAAAATCCAAACAAATAAAATAAAAATCTATCTCTTGTACTATTAGTACCATGGTTGTAAGTCTTGCTAACAGTAGAATGGAAAGCACAACGTAGGACAGTGAACAAAATCATGGATATCTATTCTGATAATAAAGCTGCCTTTCTTTTACTATATTTAAGTTCAGCCTTCAAAGTTCCATTTGATAACAAGTTATGTGGCAAGTAATGTGTAGCAGAGAAACAATAATAAACAATCAGGTTATTAGGAAGAATGTTTTAAAGTAGAGAATCTCCCTGAAATGCATGGACGTGAGAGCACGCTCAGCAGCATCAAGGCAACAAAAAATTACTAGGAAAAACAGAAAGCAGGAAAGAAGACTAACACAGGGAATCAAGCAAAGCGACAACTGCTGGGCAAAAAATTCTCAGAAAATGCCAAATATCCCAGTTTCCATGACAACTGCAGCAAACAGGCAGTCCTAATTCTTGCTCACTCACAACTGTGTACACTGAGACAAAGGGAGTTACAATGATTTGTCAAGGTCACAGTTAAGTGAATCACACATGGAGCTCCAGGTTCTGCTTTGTCTGCTATACCTCACATCACCTCTCTAAGTACAAGAAACAACTGGCCTACACCATATCAACAAAACAAGCATGCCTGCTACATCCTCATTTCTACTTTCTAACTACATTTTGGTGCTTAATTGAGGGTGGCAGGAAAGCAAGTGGGATGACCAACTAAAGCTAGTGTATTCCTACACCAACACATCTGTTACCTAATTGCAAAACATTATTTTGCAATATGACTTGTCAGATAGTTCTGGCACATGCAGTCCTTCCGCCCCTTCCACCTCCCCCTCTCCACCCACCCCTGCAATTTCCAGTAGAGCACATGAATGGATTCTGGGCTGAGACAGAGCATAATACTCATTAATGTTTCTCTCAAATGAATTTTAAAATGCATTGTCAATCCAGTTTCAAATACCTCTGAAATGGATTCCTGTACAAGGCATTCACGCCTCCATGCACCGTTTTTCTGAAATGCCTATGAAACTCAAAAGGATATGCATACCTACCCCATTTGATGTATTGCGGGGCTCATTTATGAAAGAAAAAAATGTTTAAAAAGAGTCGCATAATGCAGCACTTGCGGACGTTTATCTAAGCAGTTCATCTACAATACATCCAAATCACAAGGGGATGTGCTCGGGGTGGGATTAGGACGTGCCTAGCACTTGGACATTTTTCTGCTACAATGCAACAAAACCAAAACGTCCAGGACTAAAACTAAGACGTTTTGAGCTAGACCTGTTTTAATAACGACTAAGACTCAAAACAGTTCCCTAATTGACCAGATGACCACTGGAGGAATAAAGAATTGACCACCCCTTACTTCTCCAGTGGTCACTGGCCCCCTCTCAAAGATGTAGAAGAAACAGTACATAGCAGCCTCTATGACAGCCTCGGATGTCATGGCCAATCCTTATTAGAGCAGCAAGCAGGTCAGAGGCAGCCTAGTGGGCAGTGCAGTGCACTGTACAGAAGAGGGACCCAGGCTCATAATCCACTGTGTTACACTTGTGGTGGAAAGTGTTAGCCCCCAAAGCCTACCAAAAATCTACTGTACCCACATATAGGTGACACCAGCTGTCATAAGGGCTATTGTAGCGGTGTATAGTTGGGTACAGTAGGTTTTTGGTGGATTTTGGAGGGCTCACCTTATAATATAAGAGGGTACGGTGAGATGTGTACCTGTGATCTTTTATATGAAGTCCACTGCAGTGCCCTTAGGGTGCCCCACTGTTCTGTTGGGATGTCCGTGTGGCAAGTCTAATAAGAATGCTGACTCCTAATGGCTTGATTCTGTGCATTTTTCACTTGGACCTTTTTTTTTAATGGTCTAAAAAGATATATTACAGAGGAGAAAAACATCTAGCAAGCGGCCATTAAAAAAAAAAAAAAGACAGACAGACAAGCTGTTTTGAAAATTGCTATGTTTGCCGCTTGGATTCTGGACATTTTGAGCAAAATGTTCAAAGCTGGACTTAGACATCATATCGAAAATGACAGTGTTCCAACAGGTGATGTGAAAGAAAGGATAGAGCAGACAGGGTTAATATGCAATAAAATGTTCTCAGCTGCTTGAAAAAAACTAACCATTGTGACACATCTGGAACTATCATGTGAATGTGGACCAAAATCTTTCTGATGTATGTATGGGTAATGAAAACATCACAATGTGCTCTAGGCTCAACAAACGTTTGGCTGGAATATTTAAATATACACTAAGAAAAAAATGAAAATAAAAAAACGGATTCTTTTAAAGACCTAAAAACATTTTGTGATCCCAAGGCATAGTTCCACTGAAAACAGGACTTGGAATATAGGAAAAAAACAGAAGAAAAGGCTATCCTTTAGGGACTAATTTTATGTGATGAAGGTCAAGGACTCCCTGATGCTATTAGAGGGTAATTTAAATAAATACATAAGTATTGCCATACTGGGACAGACCAAAGGTCCATCAAGCCCAGCATCCTGTTTTCAACAGTGGCCAATCCAGGTCACAAATACCTAGCAAGATCCCAAAAAAGTACAAAACATTTTATGCTGCTTATCCCCAAAAAAAGCAGTGGAGTTTCCTCAAGTCCATTTTAATAATGGTCTATGGACTTCTCCTTTAGGAAGCCGTCCAGACCTTTTTTTAAACCCCACTAAGCTAACCACCTTTACCACATTCTCTGGCAACGAATTCCAGAGATTAATTACATTTCAGTGAAGAAAACTTTTCTCTGATTCGTATTAAATTTACTACTTTGTAGCTTCATTGAATGCCCCCTAGTCCTAGTATTTTTGGAAAGAGTAAACAGATGCTTCGTGTCTACCCTTTCCACTCCACTCATTATTTTATAGACCTCTATCATATCTCCCCCTCAGCCGTCTTTTCTTCAAGCTGAAGAGCCCTAGCCGCTTTAGCTTTCCTCATAGGAAAGTCGTCCCATCATCCCCTTTATCATTTTTGTCACCCTTCTCTGCACCTTTTCCAATTCCACAATATCTTTTTTGAGATGCGGTGACCAGAATTGAACACAATATTCGAGGTGCGGTCGCACCATGGAGTGATACAAAGAAATATTATTAGCATATTATCTCAGTTTCTCTGAAGATCTCCAGAAACTCTACCCTCCTAGCATTATAATTACAGCACCATTGAGGTAATTCTAGAACTGGCACACAGCAGGCATTGGCAGTTATATGTGTTAATACACTACACGCTATCCTATAAAGTACCTTCAAAGAAGCATACACATGGGCAAAGCCACTATCAATGTGTGCTTCTTATAGAATGCTACCAGATTTATTTATTTGGGCTTCATACACCACAAAATAAATCCAGACAGGCAATTAAGCGGTTTACAGAATCAAATTACAAAAATGCAGTGCAGATGAGGATGCTAAGGGACACAATAGGGGGAAGACAAAAGGAGAACCTAAGGGAGAACAGTCATAGAAAGGGAAGATTCAAAAGCCTGAGAAAAAAGGTGAGTCTTAAGAAGGACACTGAATGAGGGAAGGGAGTGGTGTTAAGTGGCATATGTAGGCACACCCACTGATGTTTGCCAATCAAAGAAAGCATCGCCTTCAAAATTTGCAGTATGGTTCACAAAATCATCTACGGCAAAGCACCGGGATATATGACAGACTTGATCAACCTACCAACCAGAAAAACAACCACATCAGCTCGTAAATACCTAATTCTCAACTTTCCAAGCTGCAAAGGACTAAAATACAAATCTACTTACGTATCCAGTTTTTCCTATATCAGCACACAAGTGTGGAATGCTCTACCAAAAGCCGTGAAAACCACGTACGATCAACTCCAATTCAGGAAAAAACTAAAAACTCACCTGTTTCAAAAGGCATACCCTCCCGACCCAACATAAATGCATGTACTTCGTGACACCATAACACTACAGTTCTTAATGATCACCAAACAACTCCATCTGTTCTTCTTGATCTCCTTCATGTGGTCCCACCAGATGAACCTTTTCCTACCACATTCTTGATCTCCTTCATGTGGTCCCACCAGATGAACCTTTTCCTACCACATTCTTGATCTCCTTCATGTGGTCCCACCACATGAACCTTTTCCTACCACAACTTAACCTTGTATTTGTAACTGTTTACTCCGGAGTCTACCAACACCTCTCTGGCACCATGTAAGCCACATTGAGCCTGCAAATAGGTGGGAAAATGTGGGGTACAAATGTAAGAAATAAAATAAATAAATAAAATTAACCTGGTGTAAATGGGTGTGTCTTCCGGTACACTGATGCAGGTTTGCACTAATATTCTATAATGGAATTGGAGGGCCTTGATTCCGTTATAGAACTGGCACTCCTCGTGCTGCATCAGGTTGCCCGAAAGGTGGCTCCACTCTATAGAATTGCCCCCATGTGCTTTCTCAAGTCCAATATCCAAGAAACCACAATAAAAATCAATTAAGCCATGGAGCTAATGGTTAAGCCTAATGGTTAAAGAGGTAGTCTGCTCACAAGTGATCTAGTCCATTTCTCCAAGGGATGCTCTTGTGACATTGGGAAAGCCACTTCACCTTCCATTGCCTCAGGTACAACTTAGATTATGAGCTCATTTGGCCAGGGAAATAATTTATACATCTGAACATAAATCACCTTGAGCTTGGATTTGGAAAAGGTGAGAAAACAAATCTAAAATCCTAAGAGATCAACTTTCAAACTGTCCCACAGTGAGACAAAGTCTATGTAGAGTTTGCACCAATTTTCATACCGAAAGTGTCTGCATCTTTGATTTAGAAACCTGTCACAGGACCAAAGTACTCAGGCCCAGATGATCAAAAGCCCTGCGCTGTTCCAAACAGCGCCCTAAAAATACCGCCGGGACAGCGCAGGGCTTTTCTGCATTGATGATCAAAGATAATGCATGCAAATCTAAGCAGCGCTATTATCTTTGATTATCATGTTTAAAGTGCGGGAGAATTGTGCAGAGCATGCACTCAGCACAATCCTCCCGCACTTGTTTGACAGGTCTGGGCTGTCAAACGCCCAAACCTGTCAAACAGCATGCCGAACAACGAGGCCGCCGCCGTGCAAACCGTCTCCCACCCTCCCGCCCAGCGACGGGGGGGGGCGCCTCCCGAAAAACGCTGTCCCATCCCCCCACCCACCGATGGGGGGGGGGGGGCTGGAGGATCGGTGGGTCTCCAGCCCCCGAAACCCCCAGAAATCGTTGATTGGCCGCCTCCGGCCAAAGGATCTCCCACTGTGATCCATCGACGGGGGTGGGGGGGGTTGGGGCACCCCAAATCCTCCCCCCAGCATTGTCCTTAGATTCCCTGGTGGTCCGTGGTGTGCTGTGGTGTCGTGACACCCCCCCTCCCGGCCCCCCTACCTTTTGTTGGAGGAGGGACGCAGCCTGCCTGCTTCCCTCCTCTTCCAGTCAGTCGACGCCCAAAATGGCGGCACCCAGCCCCGCCCACTGCATCCTGGGATGCACTGGGTGGGGCTACAGACCATGTAAGGGAGCGATTCCCTTACATGGTCTGTAGCCCCGCCCAGTGCATTCCAGGATGCAATGGGCGGGGCTGGGCGCCGCCATTTTGGGCGTCGACTGACTGGAAGAGGAGGGAGGCAGGCAGGCTGCGTCCCTCCTCCAACAAAAGGTAGGGGGGTCGGGAGGGGGGGTATCATGACACCACAGCACACCATGGACCACCAGGGAATCTAAGGACAACGCTAGGGGGAGGATTTGGGGTTGGCTGGAGGTCCACCAGACCTCCAGCTCCCACCCCCCACCCCCGTCGATGGATCACAGTGGGAGATCCATTGGCTAGAGGCAGCCAATCAATGATTTCTGGGGGTTTCGGGGGCTGGAGACCCACCAATCCTCCAGCCCCCCCCCCCCCGTCGGTGGGTGGGATAGCGTTTTTCGGGAGGCGGCATGGGTTCGGGGGTGCTGGAGACCCACTGGATCTCCAGCTCTCCGTGAACATGGGGGGGGGGGATCATCGGGGGGACCGGAGGTCCTCCGGACCTCCAGCCCCCCGTTCGCGTTTGCCTTGGGGGGGAAGGGGGCCTGCTAGCATGCAACTGCATGCTGGACAGGGCTCACCATTCCTCCCCAATGATCCACAAAATCTAACGCCAGCTCGGAGTTGGGGTTGATTTTGCTGCGGCCAGCGACCCAATCTTTGGCGCGCTGGTCGCTGATCATTAGGGATGAATGCGTTAAGCGCCAATTAGCATGCATTTGCAAGCTAATTGCGCTAGAAGCCCTGTTTAGCATGCATTTGCATGCTACCTGCGCTGAGAGCCCTCGAGTGCGCTGTTTCAGGCGCTCGAGGGCTCTGATCATGGGTCGGCTGCAAACTCTGGCGCTAGTATGGCGTTAACAGCCTCTAGCGCCAGAGTTTGCTTTTGATTATGAGGGCCTCAGACATTTGCATCTGTGCTTTGTGTGGGTACTTTTTCAGAGAAAATGACATGCATAGAGTTCAGAATGCAATCTATGTGTGCTATTTTCCCCCTTGACCTACATATAATTATCACCCTATCCATTTCTTTTTATCTGACCCATTCTTCGATCATAGAAGCCTGATGCTGCAGGGGTCTAGTACCATTACTGGTCTATTTTCTTCTAGTACTCTTTCTATGCAGTTACAGAGGAAATAAAGTTATTTAGTAAGGATATAAATTCATTTTTAAATGAATAGCAAATCTTAACAAATGAAAGCATCTTCAGTTTGTATATCTTTAAATACATCAAACAGCTGTGGGATCCGAATGAGCAGAAAATCACTTGTGTTCATTTGTTTTTGGCACTATTAAGATCTATGGGGCCAGGTATAGCTTTTGGAGTGGGGGCAGAAAGAAGAAGCAGGAGTAACTTGACCAATCAGATTAGAAAAATTGTGACAAGCACCCAAACAAGTCTATCCCTGCTTCACTTTCTTTAAATCCCATGAATGATGTCAGCAACTCTGCAAAAAACTGAAACAAGAGCAGTTCAGCTCCAGTGCCATTTTCTCTCCTGCATTCAAGTGTACACAGGGCTCTGAGAAAGAAACAGGCAGTACTGTTTCTGTCTCAATGTCCAGACAGACTGCATAATCAAAGCAGAGAAAAAAGAACCCAACAGGCCACAGACAGGGCAGACAGGTATAGGCAGACAGACAGTACTACTACTTCTGCACTATTTTCTAGCATGGGAAATGGTGTGTGGCAAAAACAAAACTACCACCGGATGCCTGGGCGGACCAGGCGGTAGTGCTGTTTTGCTGCATTCTATCCACACAGTAGCCTTAACACCCTTTAATAAAAGGGCCCCCTCAGAATTGTACACTGTCCAGTTCTGTGTGTCAGTAAGAGCGTATAGAAAGTCCGCATAAACCATAAACCATACAACACTGCCTGGTTAGCCACTGATATATTATATTCCGCTCACTGTACGTCGCGCTCCATCTCTACCTGTTTTCAAATCTATGCTGAAAACCCACCTTTTCAGCACTGCTTTTGGCTCCTAGACACTACTCAATTGCCCTCCCCTTGTTCCTTCTCACCCAATACTTCCTTCACTCTTAATTGTCTTGTCTGTCTGTATTTTTAGATTGTAAGCTCTATTGAGCAGGGACTGTCTCTCTGTGTCAGGAGTTCAGCGCTGCGTGCATCTGGTAGCGCTATACAAATGTTAAGAATAATAATAATAATACAGTTTGTAACCTCTGCTCTCCTATGCTGACAGATTATTCCAGTTTTCAACATTAGTCCTTTCCTTTATCTCCTCAAAACAGCATATTCTACCTTACTTTATCTTCCCAAACCCCTTGAAGGGGGATGTCACTTGTGACAATCTACCCTAACTCTAATGTGCTTGCCTCAGTATTACTTCCAGGGCTGATGGCCTGTATCTGCATTATTGTGTCGCAGGGGTATCATTTGCCCTGCCAGATATTTGATATAACAGCATTGGAGTGATTATTCAGGTGGATCTCCTCATTAAGAATGACCATCAGAGAAGTTAGTGAAGTTGGTAATATTATAAAGGGAGATGCTTAGTAGATAACATTGCCTTTTGCCTCTTTTCTGCCACCCTGAAACAAGCAGACTGAAATAGCCCACAATCTCTGGCCTTGTGAGGGTTTAGCCCTGAAGTGCATACCTGGTCTTAGGGTCGTGGAAAAACAGAGGAGTTACCTGTCTTGGCCTCCTTTATGCCAAGCTGCCAAACAATGAGTATGGAGCTGCTAAGGAATGCAGGGTCCTGGACTAGGCCCTGCACAAAGAAAAAGTTGAGGGTTGGTGATCTTATGTCTCCTATACAGTGTGAAGAAACATTGCTCTGTATTTTACAGGTGACTGGAGGACATGCCTACTAGAAAAGACTGACATGGAGGAAAACCAAGAATCCTGAATGAGAATCTGAAAAATACTGAAGAGACAAGGAATCCCAAGAAAAGGAGGTGTTCCAGTGTCTACATCCTTGTCTTTTGGTTTTTTTTTTTTCTTTTTTCCATAGTCAGATTAATTGTGCTTCTTTAGATCATTCAGCCAAAAATGTATTTTACATAAACAGCCAAAACTTGGACTGGAATTTGCCTTTTTTGGGGTGACTGGAGGTGTGATTGAAAGAACGTTCACAGAAGGTGGGGTTTTGAAGTACGTCTTCTCGCTGACTTTTCAGAATTCATACACAGAAGGTTAGGCGTGGTTTTCACCCCTGGAGCATCCATTACAGACAGTTACTCAAGGGCTTGCCTATGGAAACCTTATCTGATTTCACTGAGATGGGAGGGCACGGATGCTGGCTAACAGAGGAAGCTACGATTGGAAGGAACTGAAAAGAGCAAAACTCCAATCACCAGCTGAGGGTGGAAGACAAAGGAGCAAAGCATGAGTGACATTAGCACTGACAGCAGAGTGAATGGTGCATCCTGTGTCACCTCCTGTTTCCTAGAAGTCATGCCAAACATACTATAGTATGTGCCAGTCAGAAGTGAGACAGAGAACTGGTAATGATGGCTGCAGGAGATAAGAGCCACCTGCTCCACTGAATCACAGCTCCATAAACAAAGAGGAGGTACAGAAGCACCATTTGGAGCTGTGAGACAAACTGTATGGATGAAATCATTATTCATGTGGGTCCCTGTTGTCCACAAGGGTGCTTGGCACAGAATAAAAGCTAAGAGGCAATTCAATGCTGAGCCATTTGCTGATCTTATATTCTTTGACATGAATGTGGGGCAGGAAATGCTCATTCCTTACGACAGACAGTTTAGCAAAGACAATCATGACAGATGTGACAATAACAAAATGGGAATCTAATTTACATGGAAACTTTCTCAACACAGGATATTAATTATGTGTCGTCAAAACCATGCAAGCAGCTACTTCTGGCTTACAGTACGCGGCAGAATTTCCAAGCCAGGATTCCACGAGAGTTCCTACTTCAGGGGTGGCCAACTTTTCACGCAGTAGAATGGGGTGGGGTGAGCCACTGGAGACATGGCCCGACCAATATTTTGTCCAAAGCAGCATTAAAACCTAGAAAGCATGGGGGTGGAGCTAGAAATTGGTTCATTTCACCAGGTCAAACAAGATGGTGTTCCAGTGTCCCTTCTTTCAAGCACCAAGAGTCAATTCTAGGGGGAGATGCTCAGAAAAGCAAGTGCTGCATTTTTCAATAAAGTGACCTGTTTGTTAAAAGCGTTACATTGGCTCCCAATGAGAGCGCATATTGACTACAAACTATGTATATTGTTTTTTTGAATTGTATCTGGATTAGCACCAAGGTATATAATATCTTTAATTGTTCGACCTTCCACACACAGACCTCTGAAGTCTATACAGTCACTTCATAAGAACATAAGCATTGCCATTCTAGGACAGACCAAAGGTCCATCAAGCCCAATATCCTGTTTCCAACAATGGCCAATCCAGGTCACAAGCACCTGGCAAGTTTCCAAAAGAAAAAAACAGATTTTGGGGCCCTTTTTGCCAAGTGGCAGTAAAAGGTGGCCTGTGGTGGTGTCAGTGCACAGGATTGCCATGCGCCAAGGCCACCTTCCACTCCGGAGGGCAAAAGGCCATTTCAAAAATGTCAACCACAAATGGCCACATTCCAGTTTTAAAAATGGTGTATGGCCATTCACCGCCTGAGCCATCACTGCCTCCTATTTAGTAGGCAGCAAAGGCTCATGCAGTAACCCAGCGGCAATCAAATAGCATGCGCTACTGCCCGATCACCACCGGGTACACCTACTCCTTGCTCACCCATACTAGAATAAAAATCTTTTCTCCAGCACAGGAAATGGTGCACAGTGATATCAGAACCACTGCTGGGCGCCTGGGCACGCCCAGCAGTAGTACTGATTCGCTGTGTGCTACACTGGTGGTAGCTCAATTCATTGTTGTCTTATCAAGCTGCTTTACACTGGAATTCCTTGTCACGTCATATTAGGAAAGAAACTCAGTATATGGTTTTTAGAAAAAAATTTAAAACATTTTTTATTTCAGAAATTTTTATAATTATTTCTTTTTGTTCAATTGTAATACATTTTCTATTTTGTTTGTGATCAGAAATGCTTACTGTATTATTCCTAGCATACTATCTATCGGTGTTAATTAATATGCTTTGTTTTATTTGTTCTCAGTTACTTTGGCCCCTGACGCAGCCCTTGCGTGGGCGAAACACGGCCAGTGCCAGGCTTTTTTAAATAGACCTCACATGAATGAAGTATTTCTCAAAGGACCTTTTCCTGTGTGATCTGCTCCTTTCATACTGCTGTTTTGGATCCTGTGGATCACTTGCTCCGCTGTTTCCATTAGAGAACAAAGGACATACAAAGGCAATTCTATAGAGCGGTCCCTACATTTGGGCACCTAGAGGGTGCCTAATTGCAGGCTATTCTATAAAGGAATGCAGGTGTCTATTTTCATTTATAGAATATTAACTCAACTGCATATATATACACAAATATGCATTCAGGTGTAAGCCATAGAGCTGGTGTAAAAGCTAGTGACTAGATTCCAGAGATACAGAATACTATGTTACATGTGTAAGTTACACAAGCATGTTTGTTCCCCGCCCAGACTCTGTCCCATATGAATACCCACCTGCAAATTACATGCTATCAAAGATACACACATAGTTACAGAATAGTGCACAGCCTGATTTCCGTCATGTAGATGCATTTGTGTACACATATATGCCAACATGCCATTATTCTGCTATTGAGATAGACATGAGGAAGCCACTGGTTGCCATGGGGTCAGTAGCATGGAATATTGCTATTTGGATTTTGCCAGGTACTTGTGACCTGGATTGGCCAGTGTTGGAAGCAGGATACTGGACTAGATAGACCACTGGTCTGACACAGTATGGCTATTCTTATGATCCTATTCTGATCATTTATGCACGTAGCTGTCAAGTACATGTTAGCATCTTCTTTACAGAATTACCCCCACAGTGCACAGATCAAAACTCTTCAGAAAGTGCTTTAATGTAGCTCAGCATTTCTGTGCCTGTTTAAAAACAGGGTAGAGCAGAGATGCAGACGTTCAGGCCTCCGGTGCAGCAAGCAGGCCAGGTTTTCAGGATATTCTTAATGGATATGAGCAAGATAGATCTGCATGGATACAACTTTCATTGCATGCAGATCTGTCTCGTGCATATTCAGTAGAGATACCCTGAAAACCTGGCCTGTTTGCAGCACTCGAGGCCTGAACTCGTGCATCCCTTGTCTCGACACATCTGGCCTCTGCTGAACCAATTCAGAAAGTCGGTAAAGTTGAAACATTATTTTTCTATATTCTTTCAAAAGGAAAAATATGTGGTTCTATATTTGTAACTTGAGGTTTTCTCTTCCCCCTGTTGAGCTGTAATGGGAATTGGCGGTGGAGAAACACACTTCCATTTGATAACCAGTTCCAAATGCTGAGAAAGAAATTTAATCTCAAGCAGTCTCACTACTACTAATCATTTCTATAGAACTGCTATATGCAGGTACTTTCTCTGTCCCTAGAGGGCTCACAATCTAAGTTGTTTTTGTACCTGGGGCAATAGAGGGTTAAGTCATTGCCCAAGGTCACAAGGAGCTGAAGTGGAAATCAAACCCAGGTCAGCAGGAGCAAACCCTGCTGCGCTAACCATTAGGCTACTCCTCCACTTCTTCCTCTGAAGGTTTATAGTGCTACATCTTTGGAATACACACCAACCATGGTTAAAATCTGAAGCTAATCAACCTCTTGCTTATTCAGAAAAATACTATAGCACCCATGAATTAAAGGGATCGTATGAGTACAGTCACCCTTTTCATTTAGAACCTTCAAATGTAAAATTAAAGAAATTGTAAAGGTTTCCTGAAAAAGAGTTTGTTATCTTGTATAAAACTGTAAATAGAGGTCATGTAGGGTTAAATTCAGCAAACGGGTGCCAAAAAAATGAGCACTAAGCGCTATTCCATAAACGGCGCCAGGATCCACGCCCAATTTTGGGTGCGAGGACTTAATACCAACTGAAACCTGGTGTAAATCCTCACACTTAAATTAGGAACGAATCTGTTGTATGCTTTAAGACTGCGTAAATTCTAGGAACACCCCTGATCCACCCATGCCCCTTCCATGGCCACACCTCCTTTTTGGATCCGTGCTTAAGAATTTACATGCGCATCTTTATAGAATAACAACTAGAAACATGCACATGCAAATTCAAATTGTGGCCAACTAGCATCAATAATTTATCATCACCATATATACTGTCATGCCCTTCACCTGATACAGGAAGCCGCTCGAGTCCTGCAACATGCAGTGCCTAAGAGTCTTGTGAGTGTTTATTTCCTGGCTGCTGCACTTCCCTTTTATAGCCCTAGATGAGGCACTGACAGATGACCTCACTTCCTGGCTAGGAATATATAAAGAAGTGCTCTACACTCCTCCAGTGCTTCGGCAACAGGGTTCCAGAATTGTGCTGCTCCAGTGTTCATTGCCTGGCCAGTTCCTGCTTGTTTCTGCTTATTCTAGCCCTGCTTCTTTCTGCTTCCATTGCTGTTTGTTCCTGCTTCTTCCAACCGTGTCTATTCCTGCTTCCGGCCCTGCTTGTTCCTGTCTCCAGCCTTGCTGCTCCAGCTACTCCATGGCCTCAACTCCATCAGGCCAGCCCCAAGGGCTCTTTTATGAACTATTCTCTAGACCGCTCCAGTCTTGTTCCAGCCAGTCTGCTAGGCTCTGCCTAATCCTACACTCCAGTCAGTCCGAGTCAGGTCATGCCTTCTCCAGCTTCCGGACTCTGCCAGTAGTCCCATCAGCAGCGTCAATGAGGGCCTGCACAGCACTTACACCACGCAGGTAGAATCAATCTCGTCACAACCCAAAGGCTCACCTTCCCTGACCGTGACATATAGAATTTGGGGAGTATTGCTTGTGCTTGGAAATATTTTGTAAACAAGTCTGTTTTGTGTTTTGTCATTTTGATTGTTGTTAAAGCAGCCTATTTTTGTGTTTGCTACTTTCAATAAAATACCTCAAGAAATAAAAAAAAAAAAAAGTTCCACATATCTCTGGCAGCTTGTGAGTGTGTTAAGAGAGCTGATCCCTTCATCATGCTGCCTTAGCCCCTGCAGAGCTTCTCAGGCAGCCACACACCTTCCACATCTCAGCAGAAGGTTGGAAGGTAATGACGGTGTACAATGCTTAGAATGAAGCCCCAAGATAGTAGTGAACATAAGCAGTGATTCATTTCCTTTGATGGACAGTCTTATAATTCAATTAGTGCTCCAGTCCTTAACGGGAACATTTCAGACTCACCAGCTTCATCTAGCTTGAAATGCTCCTTCATTTATAGTGGAATGACAGCTGCTCATGTACATTGGAACAATTACACCTATTCATGAGATGCAGACTGCCTGGGAGGTAATAAATGCTGTTTAATACCTACACTTTTACCCTTGCTTTCCATATCTTATCACACACACACACACATCTCTGATAAAAACTAGATAAATCAATATCAAACTTTGGTATTATTTTTATTTAGTTTATTTATTTGTTACATTTGTACTCCACATTTTCCCATCTCTTTGCAGGTTCAATGTGGCTTACATAGTGGCGGAGAGCAGTTGCAGGCTCCGGTATATACAAATACAAAGGTGAAGTTGTGGTAGGACCACATAGAGGAAACATTCGACGGTGGGGTTCGGTGATGGCCATTACGAACTTTAGCGTTGTTGTGTCGCTGAGCTCGAATAATTACGTTGGATCTGCGGGGTATGCCTTTTTAAACAGGTGGGTCTTAAGTGACTTTTGAAGTGTAGATGGTCGTATATGGTTTTCAGGTTTTTTGGTAGTGCGTTCCATAGTTGTGTGCTAATGTAGGAAAAACTGGTTGATTTGTATTTGAGTCCTTTGCAGCTTGGGTAGTGTAGATTCAGGTATTAAATCATGTTCTATTCTAGATTGCTTCTGATGATGAAAGTCAATATCTATAAATGTGGAATCCAGCCAATGTCTGCTCAATCCTGCAGATTACAATACCCGGCCAATATTCAAAATGATTAAAGTTGGCAAAAGAGGCTCCTATCCACTTAAACTGCCTGACTATGACTAACTACCAATATTCAGCGACATTTAACCATCTAGTGCCGCTGAATATTCACAATTAGCGCCTGCACCAAACCCAATTAATATGTGGGCATTCTGGGGATGGAGTTGACACTTAAGCAGTCAAATGCTGATGGAGTGGAGGAGTGGCCTAATGATTAGTGCAGCGGGTTATGGACCTGAGGAATCAGGTTTGATACCTGGTCAGCAGTGGAATGAGATCCTGGGGAACCAGATTCAATTCCCTCTGCAGCTCCATGTGACCCTGGGCAAGTCACGTAGCCCTCCGCTGCCCCAGGTACAATATATATCTCAGATTGTGAGCCCATTAAGGACAGTGCAAAGTACCTGTAATAGACATTGTAAACCGCATAGTCGCCTCAGGGATCACTTGCAGTATATCAAGTGCTAAAAATAAATAAAAAAATATTCAGCCGTTGACCTCTAAAGATAACCACTTAAATTGGGCTGCATAAATAGCAGTCCTATCTTTAAGCGTTTTAACTTATGTGGAAAAGGGCTGAATATTTCACTTAACTGCATAAGCTTTTGCAGCCAAGAATACAGCCACCAGCGGACCAGGGGCTTAGCTACGTGGGGCCACAGGGGCATGGGCCCCCGTAGATTTGGCCTTGGCCCCCCATCGCCAACCCCTTCGACCACCCCTCCCGCCGCCAACCCTCCCCTGCTGCCGCCGTCAGACTCACAGAAACAGAAGCCTTGCAGATCAGCAATGCGGCCGTGCCGGAGAAGAGGACTTTGACTGGCGGGGGTTGGGGACCCCCGCAAGCAAAGGTACCCGACGGCGTCAGCAGGGGAGGGTTGGCAGCGGCGGGAAGGGGGGTCGAAAGTTTTCCTGCCGGGGGGGGTCAAAGGTGGTGGTGGCGGTGGTGGTGGTGGCGGCAGGGGGGGTCAAAATGGTGGGGGGGGGGTCGGTGGCACCAAGGGAGGCTAAAATGTGCCCCCTCACCTCAGGCTCTGGACCCCCCTCCCACCGAAGTCTGGCTACGCCCCTGCAGCGGACACAAAACACTGACTGCCGCTGGCTAAATATCAGCCGGCATGTGTTCTAGGATTGCCAACTGGGTTGATCTAGTCCTGAGTGACTGAACCTTTAAGACTTCAAGTCCATGCGTACAATCTTCAAATGGCGTTATATGTTCACTGGCAGCCAGTAATTTTATAAAGGCATTTTGCAGGTACAAGACAGTATGCATGCACCAATCACCTCTCATGTACATGCAGGTGCAGTGGCAAGATTACACATACTTGTACACTACTCTAGTGTTCAGAGGCAGGTTTTGAACAAAGCCCAGGTGGAGTCATGATTTATATGCATATTTTTACACAGATACTTACAGCTACTCCCAAACTGATGAACATGTCAGCAGTTTCATTTTAGATGTGATTTCTGCAGCTTTTCCGGAACGATTTTATAGAGACACATAGATATCTATCTGATCAATATTCAAAGTGATTTAGCTGGGCAGGAGAGATCGAAGTGGCCATTTTGTGACCGTAGCCGCAACAGGATGGAGCAAGAGGGCATTGCTTCTGCCTGTAAGATGCCCCAGACTGCCAGAGATATATAAGATAGGCCTGAGGGGGGCCTATGGGGTGGAGGTTCGGGGGGAGGGGCTCTAGTCAAGGCGTTCCTGTCAATGGGGATGGGAGGGAGGGAGATCTGGATCATGAGGAGGGGGGACCTCAGGGGTGGTCACAACCTGCTTCCTTATGTGGGTTCCAGCTGACATTCAGCCAGGACCCGCATACGACTCGGTGGCTAGCACATGCTGGCATGGTCCCGGATATTCAATGCCCATGACCGGACATGGCCTGGCATTCAATATCTTGGCCTAGTTCTGCGCATTCAACCTAAAGGGAATTCTTTAGGTTGAATGCCTGCTCGTTTGTCCAGAAATCCAGACAAACGGGTAAATTGTCAAAACCCGCCCGGTTGCCCGGACATGCCCTCAAAAAGAGGACATGTCTGGGTAAATCCGGACATATGGTAACCCTACCTTTAATAAATATTATTTGCTTGCACCATAACTTGCTGAATGTGTGTGGCTTGTTTTACCTGGCTCCCTGGGCTGCCCTCGCTCACGTTACCAATGGCCATACCTAAGTGTGCCACTCAATATGTGTAACAACATAAGTTGTGTGTGTAGGTTGGACACACCCATCCCTCTCCCATTCTCCACATGTACGCCCCTTGAATTTATGCACTACAGAACTTACGTTCTAGCACACTTACATGCTTAAGTGCTGCTTTTTTGTGCACTTATGTGCTCAAGGTACGCATAACTGCATGCACCCAGTTATAAAATTGCTTTGTAATGCTCATTCATCAGTTAGTGTGTGTTAAATCAAATTAGGTCATACTAACAAACTGAATGTGCACTAGCCCAATGCACATCTGTAGTAGCTACTGCTCCTGTTGAACACAAAAAGAAGACAGCAAATGGGCAATGTTTCTCTCAGGGGCAATTTCTCCAAATGGGTTTGTTTTGCTTATAGAACAGCACAGAGAGGGTTCAAAGCACAAAACACAATCCAAGACACAAAAAGTACCAAGGGCTTCAAAAGAGGGACAAGTCCTTTCATTCCACAGCATAGATCAATCTCTTTATCTTGTACAACAGTGACCCGACACGGGCCGTGTTTCGGCACACAGTGCCTGCATCAGGGGTCATTAAGCTTCAAACAATCCAATATAATCAAGCCCAACATTTCAGGCTGAAGGCAAACAATAGGAACCTTGTCCTTTGAGCAAATATAGCACAACCTCTAGAGTTTAAAATCCTTAGAGGTTATGCTACATTTGGGATTGCGATATAGTGCTCAAGACAATGTTCAGCCTGAGAGGCTGGGCTTGTTTATATTGGATTTTTTGAAGCTTAACGGCCCCTGATGAAGGCAATGTGTGCCGAAACAAATGTCGGGTCACTGTTGTACAAGGTAGAGAGATTGATCTATGCTGTAGAATAAACCGAGGACGCCCATCTCAGAAACGACCAAATCCAAGCCATTTGGTCATGGGAGGAGCCAGCATTCCTAGTGCACTGGTCCACCTGACATGCCAAGACACCAACCGGGCACCCTAGGGGGCACTGCAGTGAACTTCAGAAATTGCTCCCAGGTGCATAGTTCCCTTACCTTGGGTGCTGAGCCCCCCAAAACCCACTCTCCACAACTGTACAACACTACTATAGCATTAAGGGGTGAAAGGGGGCACCTACATGTGGGTATAGTGGGTTTGTGGTGGGTTTTGAAGTGCTCACATTTACCACCACAAGTGTAAAAGATAGTGGGGGGATGGGCCTGGGGGCCTGGGTCCGCCTGCCTGAAGTGCACTGCACCCACTAAAACTGCTCCAGGGACTTGCACACTGCTCTCAGGGAGCTGGGTATGACATTTGAGGCTGGCAAAAAATATTTTAAAAGTTTTTTTGGTGGTGGGAGGGGGTTAGTGACCACTGGGGGAGTAACGAGAGGTCATCCCTGATTTCCTCCGGTGGTCATCTGGTCAGTTCAGGCACCTTTTTGAGGCTTGGTTGCAAGAAAAAATGAACCAAGTAAAGTCGGCCAAGTGCTTGTCAGGGACGCCCTTCTTTTTTCCATTATCTGCCGAGGACGCCCATGTATTAAGCATGCCCCAGTCCCACCTTCGCTACACTTCTGACACAACCCCGGAAACTTTGGTCATCCCCGTGATGGAAAGCAGTTGAGGACGTCCAAAATCGGCTTTTGATTATGCCGATTTGGGCGACCCTGGGAGAAAAATGCCCATCTTCCGATTTGTGTCAAAAGATGGGTGTCCTTCTCTTTTGAAAATGAGCCTGGCAGAGAGCTTCCCTCTGGAGCCTGTAAAATGTAACATGTAAAGGCAACTTATATCCAGAAGTGTTTGCCAATTCTTTTTGATCAAGCCTGTGGCACCCAAAACAATAGGAAATATTTCAGCACCTTTCTCCCACATTTTCTTTGTCTCACACTGTATTTTGTGGTACCTGAGGATCTTCTCTCTCTCTCTCAAGGTGATTCACAGAATAATCTCTCAGAACTGACACCTCTGTGATTAATGCCATTCTGGTGTTTTTCTCTTTGATCACTATGTCTGGTTTTCTTGCATCCAGCTTTTTATCTGTCAGGATGGAGATGTCCCAGTGGATATAGGCTGTCGTTTGTTCTTGTTTTTCAGATTCATCAGATAAACACAGAAGGATGAGTAAAGCAAACTCAGTAATTGAAAAGTTCTGAAGAAAGACGGCATCTATTTTGTCACCACTGTCTCTGCATAACTGCCACAGTGAGAGGTCTATATGTATATTCAGCGCCACTGCCTAGCCATATATCGTCACTGAATATTCTTCGCCACAACGGAATATTGACCCAAGAGTTTCTAAGTTCTAGGTACCGGTAGGTATCCATCTTAACACTTGTGATAAAACCATGAAGATGGTGAGATACTATAAAATGCTCAAGGCCTCAGATTTCAAAAATATCAACTCTAGCAAAGTTGGAGGATGCAGGTGAAGTGTAGGAACAGTTGACTGAAGTAATGGGAACCATTAAATGAGCAAGCAAATCGTTATTTTAAGAAAGCAAGTAAAAGTAAGATTAAAAAAAAAGTCGATACCATTTTCAACAGAGGTAGCTAAACAAGTAAAGGCAAAAGGTGAAAATTCCAAACTACGTAAAAGATTTCAGAAAGAAAAGAACAGAGAAAAATGTCTAGAGAAGTTGAAAGAAGTAGGGAAAATGGTCAAAGACAGCAAAGGCATGTGGAGGAAAAGTTTGCTAACTAGTGGGCAGATGACCAAAAGCCCCGCGCTGTTCCAAACAGTGCTCTAAAAATAATGCTGGAACAGCCTGGGCTTTACCACACCTATGATCAGAGATAATTGCATGCAAATTTAAGCACACAATTCTCTCTGATCATGGGGTAGAAGTGTGGGAGGATTGTGCCTGAGCATGCATTCAGGCACAATCCTCCCTCACTTTTTTGACAAGTCTGGGCTGTCAAAAGCCCAGACCTGTCAAACACAGGGGCTGGAAGTCCATGGGACCACCAGACCCCAACTACCCCTGCCCCAAACCAGGCGAAATGGGGGCTTGAGGTCCAGCAGACCTCCGGTCCCCCCGCCTCCCCGCTAACACAGGTTCAGGGGAGGCTGGAGATCCAGTGGGGTCTCCAACCCCCCTACCCCCCCCCCCCCAACAACATCCCTCAGATGTCCTTGGTGGCCCAGTGGGTGAGTGATGACCCCCCCCCCCCAGCAACAGGGGACTGGAGGTCCAGCGGACGTCCAGTCCCACCGACCTCCCCAACATAGGTTCAGGGGGGGCTGGAGATCTGGTGGGTCTCCAGCTCCCTCTAAACCCCCCCCCCCCAGCATTCCTGAGAAGTCCCTCTTGGCCCAGTGGGCTACGGTCAATCTCCCCACCCCCTACCTTAAGTTGGAGGAGGGAGGTGACCTCCCTCCTCTGCCATCGGTGCTGCCTGCAAAATGGCAGTGCCCAGCCCTGCCCAGTGCATCCTGGGATGTGCTGGGCGGGGCTTCATACCATATAAGGGAGTTTCTCCCTTATATGGTGTGAAGCCCCGCCCAGCACATCCCAGGATATACTGGGCAGGGCTGGGCACCGCCATTTTGAGGGCGCCGATAGAAAAGGAGGGAGGCCACCTCCCTCCTCCAACCTAAGGTAGGGAGATGGGGACGGGCCGCTAGACCACCAGGTGGGTGAGGGGGATTGATCGTGGCCCACTGGGCCACCAGGGACATCTCCAGCCCCCCTGAATCTGTCAGGGGGACAGGAGGTCCACCGGACCTCCAGCTCCCTATCGCTGGGGGGGGGGGGGGTCGAGGTTCCTGCGGGAGGCTGCTGCATTGGGGGGGAATGGGGGCCAGCTAGCACGCAAATGCATGCTGGACAGGGCTCACCATTACTCCCCAATGGTCTGCAAATCCTAATGCCACCTCTGAGCTGGTGTAGGGTTTGCCAAGGCCAGCGCACAATCTTTGCCGTGCTGGTCGCTGATCATTGGGGATGAATAGGTTTAGCATGCATTTATGCACGCTACTTGCGCTAAGAGCCCTGTTTTGCATGTGTTCAGATCCCACGAGCACGTTATTTCATGAACTCAGGGGCTCTGATCATGGGGTGGTAGCAAACGCAGACGCTAGTATGGCGCGAACAGCCTTTAGCACCTACGTTAGCTTCTTGATCATCGGCCCATAGGTGAAGTGAGATGATAAGGTGTTTTTTGTGTATGTCAGTGAAAGGAGAAAGGGAAAAGGTGGGATTGTAAGACAGAGGAATGAGGAGAAATGTGTGGAAAGGAACAAGGAACAGAAATGTGACTGGACTACCAAATGGGAATGTGCCCAGGCAAAAAAAACGTTTGGCTTGTTTTCAGAAAACTTCGGCTTCCTTCCCTCCCCCCCCCCCCCCCCCCCCCCCCCCACACACACACAAATGTTTTCATTCATTTTTTCCAATTAGTTTCACACGTTTATGTTGATAAACATTTTAACCTGCATTAGAACTTTTTATTGCAAAGAAATTGACTGTATTCATATTAATTCATAGGTTAATACATATTCACCGGACCAGAAAGTTGCATCAGAGAGAAGGCTCAGAGCTGGCGAAAGCAAAGGGAATGAGTTGTTGCTCACTGCCGGCAAAGACCTAAAGGATTTAAAGGTACCGGAGGGGTGGGGGTGCAAAAATTGAAGTGACCCCCTGATTGCCTGGGAGGGTAAAGGGACAGGTGCCGGGCAGTGGGGGGGGGGCAGAGGTCAGGGTGTCATGCCCACCTACTTTGGGCTCAGGCCTGCCCAAAATTGGGTGTCTGACTATGCTCCAGAGTAGCAGAGAACTGGTGTACACCCACCAACAAAACAGAGAAGCCCTCAAACTGAAAGATGTACCCCCTAGAATTCAAGGATAAGGTTAGCAAATGGAGGGGTGGCTCTGGTTTGAGTAGCCAGAGGTTCCATGCTCTCCTCATCTCCGAGGAGGGAGCTGCTTACTGCCATTTCTTGTTTTCTCTCTGTGCCTGTACAAGCTGAGCTCTTACTCTGATCTAACCTCTATTTTAAGCATATGACTGTCTTGTTCTGATGTTTGGCTATGTTTGAGGGGCTTGGGGCTCTTGTACTATGTAACACCTGCATGCAAAATATAGGTCTACAGTATAACAGTTGCAGTGAAAACACAGAAAGAAGTAAGGAAAATGGTCAAAAACAACAAAGACATGAGTGGAGGAAAACCACTGATAAAATAAATGTTATTTCTTCTCTATATAATTGAATGGTTTGTGTAATCTTTGCACATATGAGAAGTATGGGGGAGGGGGGCTAACAATAAAAAGCTTTTCTTTTTGGAAAAATCACTCTCTTATTTTGCTGGGAAGTAGAGATGCATGTTGTTCAGTGCTACACTCGCAGGTGAACAGCCCGCTTGTTTGTGACATAAAAGCTCAAGATTTCTTCCTACACACTCTATAGCTGATGGTGCACTTACAGTAAATACTCCATTCATTTCCCGAACCTGTGGGTGGCTGGGGAGAACAGGGAAGGTGATCTATGGCTGCAGAAAGACAGCTGCCTGAATCCAAAGCCCACCTTAACGTTATCAGAGCCTTTCCTCAAACTGCACACAATGTTATTGGCAAGCAGCTTTATCCTGTCCTTGAAGGTCCTAGTCGTGCAATTCTGGAGTCTTCTCCTGCGTTCCTCTTCCTTCTTGAGCTCTTATGTTCCCACTAAGACTTTTGGCTTGCATCTTCCCCTATCTTTTTCTGCCTCTCTTTATTTGTCTCTCTGGGGCATGTTTAGAAAGCTGTGGTAAGCAGTTAGTGTGGTTTTTGGACAATAGCATGCATCCATGCTATCATCTAAAGCACAGTAAGACAGCCAGAGTGGCAAAACTCAGCACGGAGTAGAGGCATGGCCATCTGTGACAGTACAATAAGCTAGCTGTCACCACTGCAGATAGCACAGCTACACTTAAGGCCACCTTAAAAGGAGGCAAAAAGCATAGCCACACTACTGGCAGTACAGAAGAGCGGCCAAGGCCCTTTCACCTTATTTGACACCCCCCCCCCATCTGTCCCCCCAACATCCAAATCCACACCCCATCGCTCCCCAGATTCTACCCCCCTCCAATTACGATCCTCATGCCCACCATGTTGTAATACTCCAATCCCCCTAACGTCCCCCCAAACAACAGAGGTCAATAAGCTGCACCCACATGGGCCATCAGCATCTTCTCTCCATTCACCCCTGCCCACCCTAGCTCCCCAATCACCCCTGGGCCTTACTTAGAGGTGATCACAGGTGGTACAGTGGGTCGGGTGGGAGCAGCTCCCCTCTGCTGCTGCTGCCCTTCAGACTCTGGTTCTCAAAATTGCCACCATGATCCCTAGTGGTAGTTTTGCGATGCTACCATTAGGGGGTCAACTTTCCATATAAGGAGACTGCCTCCTTATATTGAAGGTTGACCCTTAGTGGTAGTAGGGTGGGGGGAATGGGATCAGCAGTGGGAATCAGATGGGAGGGGAACAGTGTGCGGAGGGGGGAGTGCCACATATGCCACTGCAAATTTATATTTATTTCTACAAGGGCTGCACCACATTATCTGCAGTGCCAGACAGATTGGTCTTCTGACACTGCATGAAACATGGCACCATGCAGTATGGCTCTGCCCTGTACAGTAAACCTTGTATTACTTTTTCCTGTTGATGCACAGCAGCTTTGTAAACATGCCCCTCTGTCTCTCAGTCCTTCTCTACCTAATTACCAGGACAGAATGCACAGACAGATGAAGAAATGTTTACAGAAATTAGGAAAGCTGGCAAATTGGGCAATATTATAATAATGGGTGATTTCAATTATCCTAATATTGACTGAATAAATGTTATATCAGGGAGCACTAGGGAGGTAAAATTCTTAGATGTAATAAAAAACTGCTTCTTGGTGCAACTGGTCCAAGAACTGACAAGACGGGGAGCAATGTTAGATCTAATTCTTAGTGGAATGCAGGGCATGGTACAAGAGGTATCGGTGTTGGATCCTCTGGGAAACAGTGATCATAACATGATCAAATCTGAGTTGAATATTTGTAATGAAGTCACTAAGGAAATCTACTATAGCAGCATTTAATTTTCAAAAGGGTGACTATTACAAAATGAGGAAAATGGTTAAAAAGAATGTAAAAGGGTTGGCCACAAAGGTTAGGACTTTTAGGGGGTCTTTTACTAAAGATTAACTCAAGTTATCTCCAGCAGGGCCTATTTTAATCCTTTAGGCTCTGCTGCAAATAGCTCAAGCTAATCTTTAGTAAAAGACCCCCTAAATCAGGCATGGATGTTATTTAAAAATCAACTAAACGAATATGTGTGGTGGTGTGGAGATATGAACAAATTCTGAATATGAAAGCTTCCACTCAATACAAAACTACAATAGTAATGGGGGAAAAGCCTCAAAGAGCTCCCAGATCAAAAATCAATCTGTCAGAGCTAGAACAGACCAACTAGTCTTCTCTTCATCATAGGCAAAAACCCCTTGTGAGCAGCCCCAAAATTTTTTATGGACCGCAGTTATCTAATAAATTTTCTATTCTTTTGAAATTAAGAATTTTTATGAAAAAAAAAAACATGTTGATTTCTAGAACATACTTAATATATAATGCAATACACTTAGCTTTATTGCTTGGTATTCAATATTACTGCTGCTTCATGCTGCGCTATTCCCTGTTTGGTTACCCTGAGCCGACGTTGGCCATTGTGGAAGCCCAAACCAGATGTATTCCACATATTAACAAAGATGAAAAGAAGTGCAAACAACAGCCAGCATGGTTAAAAGGTGAAGTGAAAGAGGCTGTTAGAGCCTAAAGAGCATCCTTCAAAGATTGGAAAAAGTATCTGAATGAAGAAAATAAGAAGTAACAAAAGCACTGTCAAGCTAAATGCAAAGCATTGGTAAAGAAGGCTAAAAGAGAAAATGAAGAAAAACTTGCCATGGAGATGAAAACGCACAGTGACACCTTTTTCAGGTACATCAATAGCAGAAAGATTGTGAGGGAATCCGTGGGACCATTAGATCACGAAGGAGCAAAAGGGGCACTCAAGGAGGACAATAACACAGCAGAGAGATTGAATGACTTCTTTGCTTCGGTCTTTACGGAAGAAGATGTAAAAGATCTACCTGTACCAGAAATAGTTTAAGGGTGACGATGCAGAGGAACTGAAAGAAATCTTGGCGAATCTGGAAGACATACTGAGCCAAACCAATAGGTTAAAGAGTGATAAATCACCTGGACTGGATGGTATACACTTCATGGTACTGAAAGGACTCATGAAATTGCTGATCTGTTGTTAGTGATCTGTAACCTGTCATTAAAATCGTCTGTAGTACCTGAAGATTGGAGGGTGGCCAATGTAAAGCTGATTTTTTTTAAGGGTTCTAGGGGTGATCCAGAAAATTACAGACCAGTAAGCCTGACTTCAGTGCCGGGCAAAGTAGTGGAAACTATTATAAAGAATAAAATTACGCAACACATAGACAAATGTGGTTTAATGGGACAGAGTCAGAATGAGTTCAGCCAAGGGAAATCTTGCCTCAATAATTTGCTTCATTTTCTTGACGGCATGAATAAACATGTGGATAAAGGTTAGATGGTTGATGTATATCTAGATTTTCAGAAAGTTTTAGACAAAGTTCCTCATGAGAGACTCCTGAGAAAAATACAAAGTCGTGGGATAAGACGCAATGTCCACGGCTATTGGACAGAAAACAGAGGGTTGGGTTAAATGGCCATTTTTCTCAATTGAGGAGGGTGAATACTAGAGTGCTGCAGGGATCTGTTCTAGGACCAGTGCTATTCAATGTATTTATAAATTATCTGAAAATCAGAACAATGAGTGAGGTGATTAAATTTGTCTATGACACAAAACTATTCAAAGTTGTCAAAACACATGCGGATTGTTAAAAATTCCAGGAAGACCTTAGGAAACGGTTAGATTTGGCATCCAAATGGCAGATGAAATTTAATGTGGACAAATGCAAAGTGATGCACATTGGAAAAAATAATCCAAATCATAGTTACCTAATGCTAGGGTCCACCTTAGGAGTCAGCACTCAAGAAAAAGATCTAGGTGTCATTGAAGACAATATGCTGAAATCTTCTGCCCAGTGTATGGCAGCAGCCAAAAAAGGAAACAGGATGCTAGGAATTATTAGGAAAGGGATGCAAAATAAGACCAAAAATATTATAATGCCTCTATATCACTCCATGGTGCGACCTCACCTTGAGTACTGCATTCAATTCTAGTCACTGTATCTCAAAAAAGATATAGCAGAATTAGAAAAGGTTCAAAGAAGAGCGAACAAAATGATAAAGGGGATGGAACTCCTTCCTTATGAGGAAAGGATAAAGAGGTTAGGGCTCTTCAGCTTGGAAAAGAGACGACTGAGGGGGGATATGATTGAAGTCTATAAAATCTTGAGTGGTGTAGAACAGGTAAAAGTGAATCAATTTTTCACTCTTTCAAAAAGTACAAAGACCAGGGGGCACTCAATGAAATTACATGGAAATACTTTTAAAACAAATAGCAGGAAATATTTTTCACTCAAAGAATAGTTAAGCTCTGGAACTCGCTGCCGGGGGATGTGGTAACTGTGGTAGCATACAATGTTGCTACTAATTGGATTTCTGTCAGGTACTTGTGACCTAGATTGGCCACTGTTGGAAGCAGGATACTGGGCTAGATGGACCATTGGTCTGACCCATTATGGCTATTCTTACGTTCTTATGGTACCACATTCATGTTAGCCCCAGAGCATGTGTTTGAGGCATGGTCTTCTATACTTACTGGGCTTCCTTAGAAAACAGCTCAGGTTATTATGCGAACCACACCACTGCCTTAAAGTACCAATAAAGAGGAGAAAAGGACCTCAGCTATCAAAACATTTATAGGCTCATAGTATTGTCTTTCATTGATCCAAAAACTCAATATAAACAGCATTTTACAGATATTTCATTGCTATATTTTTCTGCTTCTGATGCTCAAAAAAATGTGATCGTACTTGATCTAAGATTTCAACCAAATATAAAATCACTGAGGGCTAAAATAGACCTAAAAACATTGCTTTGATTGCTCCATCTGTGTGTGAATTAAGTGATTTTGATCCTGCTTGATAAAGAATTTTTTGAGTATCAGAAACAGAAAAATGTAGCAATGAAATATCTGGAAAATGTTGTTTATATAATAAAGGAGTTCTTTGGACTGATGAAAAAGAATACCATAACCCTGTAAATATTTTAGTATACAACTTCAACTCTGAAGTCCTGTTCTCCTTTTTTTTTTGTACATTAAGGCAGTGGTATGATTCACATAGAGGGGCATAATCGACCAGAAACGCCTATCTCCATGGGCGTTAATCTCCGAGAACGGGTCCGTGAAGGGGCGGAGTGAACCGTATTTTTAAAAAAAAATAGACGCCCATGCTTTATTCGCCAAGGTGTGAGCTGGGCGTTTTTGCTTTTCACCGATAATGGAAAATGAAATCGCCCAGCTCAAAAACGAATAAATGCAAGGCATTTGTTCGTGGGAGGGGCCAGGATTCATAGTGCACTGGTCCCCCTCACATGCCAGGACACCAACCGGGCACCCTAGGGGGCACTTTTACAAAAACAAAAAAAAAGGTAAAAGAGCTCCCAGGTGCATAGCACCCTTCCCTTGGGTGTTGAGCCCCCCAAATCCCCCTCAAAACCCACTGCCCACAAGTCTACACCAGTACTATAGCCCTAAGCGGTGAAGGGGGGCACCTACATGTGGGTACAGGGGGTTTGGGGGGGTTGGACGACTAGTAGCATTAAGCAGCACAATTGTAACAGGTAGGGGGGGGATGGGCCTGGGTCCACCTGCCTGACGTCCACTGCACCCCCTAACAACTGTTCCAGGGACCTGCATACTGCTGCTTGGGAGGAGGGTATGACATTTGAGGGTGAAAGTAAAAAGTTGTGAAACATCATTTGTTGTGGTGGGAGGGGGTTAGTGACCACTGGGGGAGTCAGGGGAGGTCATCCCCGACTCCCTCTGGGGGTCATCTGGTCATTTAGGGCACTTTTTGGGGCCTTATTCGTCAAAAAACAGGGTCCAGGAAAAGTGCCCTAAATTCTAGCTACAAACGCATCCATTATCGGCGAAGGGCGCCCATCTCTGTTCGGGTGATAACCACGCCCCAGTTCCGCCTTCACCACGCCTCCGACACTCCCCCGTCAACTTTGTCCGCATCCGCGACGGAGTGCAGTTGAAAGCGTCCAAAGTTCGGCTTTCGATTATGCCGCTTTATTTGTTTTTGTGAGAAGAACGCCCATCTCCCGATTTAGGTCGGAACTTGGGCGTTATTCTCGTTCGATTATAAGCTGGATAGTAAGCACAGTTATTTTGTATTGGCTTATTCAATTGCTTTGCATACTTCTTATTTAAATTCAAAAAGTGTTTGCTAAAAGAATGCCAGCCTCTTGGTAAAAAAAAAAAAATCAAAATTTATGACATATTCAGTGCATGCAACACAATGAGTAAGGTAGGTAGGCTCATCCAAAAAACACAAGGGTGATGCAGAGATTCCTATATGCAAAGTTTATTAAAAGGTTACACCAATATTACTCAACATAGTGGCTGTGTTTCGGTGCAGGAGTGCCTGCTTCAGGAGTCTAAAATATATGTAGTGAGTATATTTAATAGTATTTGAAATGGTAGCATATGCTTTTACATTTGTTTATGCTTGTTTGTTTTCTTATGGTGTGCTATTATTCATATGTTTGTTTTTACACTCCTGAAGCAGGTGCTCCTGTGCCTAAACATGAGCGCTCTGTCAAGTCATATTGGTGTAATCTTTTAATAAACTTCACATATAGGAATCTTGGTGTCTCCCTCATGCTTTTTGGATAAGCCTACCTACCCTACTCTTTGTGTTGCCTTTACGCCATCCGTAGGGATTGAGTGTTCCTCCACGCCTCATGGTTGATCTTTCCATATTCAATGCAAGACCAGTGGAACAATCAGGCAAACTAGGTGGCCACCTACAGTGCCACAATTTTGATGGCAACAGTGGCAGAGTCAGGTTTATGCTGCAGGAAATCATTTGAGTGTCATAGAGTAAGAATGATTTTTTTTCTTTGTCTTTTAAACAAAAACTTACTAAAATGAGGGGTTGCTAGTGCTTTTGACATAATGTTTTAACTAGCCTGCTTGACTTCTCACAAGTTGTTGTATTGATATTGTTATGTGCTGTACTTCTATGTTGAGTTTTTCTTTTTTTGTAATTATGCTTTGATTACTAGACTGTGTTTATTGACTTTGTTGGTGTGTTCAATAATTTATCTCTTGTAAATAAAAAAAAAAAACACTGTATGACATTGCTACTCCACTGCTTTTTCAGGACCCTCTTTTGGTACTAACATCAGGATACTGATGCAGGGGGAGAAAGAAAAAGAGGACTCTAGATATTGGGAGGGGAAGGAGAGAAAGATGGGAATTTTTGTGGGGCTGGTGAGGGAGGGGAGAGGGAAAAGAATGCTGGGTTTGGGGGAGGGCATACTTGAAGTTTTGCCTACAGTCTACAATAGCCTTGCACCAGCATTGAATCAAAGCAATATTTATTACAGCTTAGCAAATACCAAAGGGATGAATAAAGAGCTCATTATTATCTATAAGTACAATATTTTGTATTGTGATTGCTAGAATGCCATTTAACATTTTTTATTTGGCATGATAAAAGATTAATATATGCGGTCATACAATTTTTATATAGTAATCACAACTGCATTAGTGCCTTTTGGTAATCTACCTCTTTATGTTCTACTAGTAAAAAAGGCCCATTTCTGACACAAATGAAACTGGCGCTAGCAAGGTTTTCCTCGGAGTGTGTATGTTTGAGAGAGTGTATGTGAGAGTGACTGTGTGAGAGAGAGAGAGTGAATGTGCGAGTGTGTGTGTGTGAGAGAGAGAGTGAGTCTGGGTGCGAGTGTGTCTGTGTGAAAGAGAGTGTGTCTGTGAGAATGAGAGTGTGTGAAAGTGCGTATGTGAGACACAGTGTGAGAGAGAGTGTGTTTCACACAGATACAGTGTGTGCGAGAGAGAGAGAGTGAGAGTGTGTGTGTGTGTGTGAGACACAGAATCTCTGTGAGACTGAGTGTATGAGACCAAGAGAGTGTGTGAGTGACTGTGTGACACATAGAGAGTGAATGTGATACAGTGTGAGACAGAGTGTGTGAGAGACAGTGTGTGAGAGTGAGAGAGAGAGAAAGACATTGACTGTGAGAGTGAGAGAGAGAGAGAGAGAGAGAGTGTGTGTGTGTGACAGAGATACCCCCCTCTAGAGACAGGGCCCCCCCCCCTCCCTCTCTCTCTCTGTTGTCTGAGCGTTACTGTGCAGGACGCTGAGCTCTGGCTGTGCTTCAAGGAACTGACCAATCCTATTTAATAGAATGCACCTCCAACATTCTGAAGCCGAGAAACCTCGTGTGGTTGGTCACTTCTGCTTGTGACGAACCCAGAAGTACGTGATGTCAATTCAGGAGATGGATACAGAGAGTAGGAATGCCTCAGCCATGCAGTCAGCTTCAGAATGTTGGAGGTGCGTTTTATTATATAGGATGTTTCAAAATCTATTTCTGGCTACTTATCACACTATTTTAAAACTCAGTTCCAATTCTGAAAACAATAACAGGTCTGCCTCATTACATTGTATAGTGGTCCACCTTTAAAGGTACAGTCACCCATTGGTAACACCATTTGAGTATATGGAAACCAACACAGAAATTAGCAATGAAGTAATCAGAAAGGTGAACGTTTATATCCATCATGAGAAAATAAGAAACAGTTGTGAAGAAAACTGCTAGCTCTTTGGCAGTTAAATTCAGTAACATTATCTAATATAATCCTGAAAATGGAAAATAAAATAAATATAAACAGCTTAGTACATCCAGCAGTGAATGAAATATTCCTGTATTTCAATTTTGAGTCCCTGGGTTCCCTTGTTTGCAAGCGGCTACTTCCAATTACCTTGAGCAGCTCTCTAGGGAAATCCTTCCCGCCATTCAGTCCTTCCAGGTTTCCAATGAACTCAAGACAAGACATCCGCTTTCCAATGTTCTAGGAGGGGGAAGAAGGATGAAGTCAGTAGCTGAGATACCTCAAGTTCTGTGCATAAAGCATGGGGACCACATTTGAACCTCTGCCCACACACTTGCATGCTTGTATTATAATCTCATGCACTCTGAAACGTGTCTGTATGTGGCCAGAACCTAAAGGGTCTCCTGGTTTCTGATTAGCTATAGCAAAGATTGCAGAGATGCTGAAAGAGTACTATGCTCCCTGGAACACTTCTAGTCTATGTTGAAGTGATTGCATTTTAATGGTAGCAATTCTGTAATGTTTCAGATTCTGTATTTTTTCACTATAGTGTTTTGTTGTAATTTTATTGTTAGTAGAACTATGAATTTTATTTGTAATCCACTTTTCTGCAATTTTTGCTGTAAAGGGTGGAATATAAAGTACAATAAATCAAATAAAAGCAAAACAAAAATCAAGTGGCATAAATAGGATGTACGCATGGGAGAAGAAGGTCAAACTATGGGATTTCTGAATGCAAAGCTCTGAGCATCTCCAGGTCTCTCCTGCAGAAGGCTTTCTCCCAGAACTCAAACATTATTATTAATTATTTAGCTCACACTATTTTTTCAGTGGTAGCTCAAGGTGAGTTACATTCACATAAAGTAGGTATTTCCTTGTCCCCCAGAAGACTTACACTCAGAGTCTGTACCTGAGGCAATGGAGGGTTAATTGACTTGCCCAAGATCACGAGGAGCAGCAGCAGGATTTGAATGGCCCTCTCAGCACGGTTTAAGTAGGTAGGAACCTCTCCTGCTCACTTAAACCATGCTAAATACCGATCCCCTATAGTGGAAGTCTATGAATTAAAGAAAAGACATGACTGGTGAAGAGACAGATATGGAAGCAGAAATGTCGAACAGATATATTAGCTGGATGTTCACACTAAAAGATGAAGGCGAAAGGCCAAAGGCAAAAGGCAAGGATAAAAGAGACTGTGAAGTTAACACATTACATTCACTAAGGGGCCCTTTTACTAAGCTGCGCAAGTGTCTACACGTGCCCAACGCATGCCAAAATGGAGGTACCGCCTGGCTACCGCGTGGCTCTTGCGGTAATTTTATTTTTGGCATACGTCCGATATGCATCTCTGAAATTATTTTCGGACACGTATATTGGGAGTGCACCAAATGGCATTTGACGTGCATAGGTCATTACCGCCCAGTTACCACGTGAAACTTTACCGCTAGGCCAATGGCTGGCGGTAAGGTCTCAGACCCAAAATGGACACAAGGCAATTTTAATTTTGCAGCATGTCCATTTTCAGAAAAAATTTTTAAAAGGCATTTTTTGCAGGTGTGCTGAAAAATGATTCTGCGCGCACCCAAAACACATGTCTACACTACCCCAGGCCATTTTTCAGCACACCTTAGTAAAAGAACCCCGTAAGGAAACAGTAGAACTACTGGCACAACTGAGAGTAGATAAGAATCATGAGGTGCAATCTCAGAATGCTAAAGGAGCTAAACGATGTGTTGACTGCACCCTCACAGCAGTATTCAAAATATCACTTCAGTCAGCAGAAGTTCTAAGAGAATGGAGAAAAGAAATCACAGTACTGCTTTACAAAGATGAAGCGGAGGACTACAGACTTGTCAGTTTGACATTGGCTTCAGACCAAGTAGTGGGTTAGAAACACTTCTAGAAGGAATGCTAGACCAGATCTACTGATATTTAGATATGAGAATCTCTGTATTGTTGGTCTCCTTAAACTTGTCCTCCATGTTTGATTTGGTGGATGCTAGTATCTTGCTAAACCAGTGCTTATTGATTTTTTTGTGGCTATGAGTCTATGATGGCAGCCTAATAAAATTATGTGACACCCTTCCTCCCATGATTCACTTATAGAGAGCCTACCCAGACTGCAATTCGAAATGCAAGTTCTGTGACCCCATTTGGGGTCCCAATGCACAGTTTGGGAAGCTTTGTGGTTCTGTACTAAACTGGATTGCTTCTTTTTTAACTTACCAGAAATTCTGGATGTGTTTTCAGGACAAATAATCCAACCTGTATGACTGGAGATGGGGAGTAGCTCAAGAGTCCCCACTGTCTCCTTTACTATTTAATATTGTTTATTTATTTATTTACTAGACCATTTCTTATTACAGAATATCTACTTGAAACCCTTTGAAGCATTAACTAGACAGTTCGGGATGGATGTATTTATATATACAGATGACATCCAATTACTGTGTCCAACAGAAGGTGATGTGGCAATTTCAATGGCCAGATCACCTCAGCACCTTGCAGCCCTGATCCCCTGTTGGTGGAGCTGCTGGAATCTCCCCTTCCCTCTCCCCCTCTCCACCAAACAGCTGACAAAGCAAAACAGGTGGCCTTCGTCCTACTGTATATCCTAATTCCTACTCCTGCAACCACCACAATGCTATTGAATACCCAATGCAAATGGAAACAGATGATACCACACCTGCCAGATGCTTTGCTCATTGCTGTTATTCCAAATCAACTGCTCTTAATGTGACTGAAGTTAAACATTTTAGGAAAGGAGTTCTTGAAATAAACTTACTGTCACTTCCTAGAGTAGAGAGGACAACTAGAGAGACAGAAGAGAAAGTGGTTGGTTATGGTTTAGGGAGCAAGGGGATAGAAGAGAGAGAAGCTGGGTTTAGCTTGGGTGGGGGGGAAGACAATGTGTGCAGTGGGGATCCTGTTTAGCAGGGAATGAAGAGGGAGTGTGTATGAACACAAGGAATGCCATGATGGGTCAGATCCATATTCAGTCTAGGCTGGCATCCTGTCTCTGACTGGCCAATCCAAGACACTTGGAATTACTCAACAGATCTTCTCTGCTGCTGATTCCCCCCCCCCCCCCCCCTTCTCTCTAGTTGGGGTTTCCCAACTTCACAGATGTCTGACTAGGGGAAGGTCACTGGTCTTTCTCAATCACTCTTATTCCAAGTTTCCTTGAATATACCGATAAGAACTTTCTGGTAAGACTGTCTTTTATGATTCCACATGACAAAATAGTGGTCTCGTTTTGAATTACATTATTCATTTATATTATTTGGTCCTCTTTTGTCCAACAAGGTTTTCTCATTATTATCTTTATTTTGATTTTTATTTAAATATATAATCTTTTTAGTGTTGTAGTATTGGCAATCAATTTGCAAACTTTAGGTACATAACTTACGGAAAATTTTGTTTTTGAACATATTTATGTATTTTTTTACATTATAAAAATTTTTTACATATTTAATTCTATATGCGTTATGTTTGTCTTAATTTGTAATAATTTATGATTAATATATTTATGTGTTTTTATGTTAGACCCCTGAGGCAGGCATTGTACGCCGAAACACAGCCCGTGTCGGGTCATTCTCAGAATAAAAAGGACGTCAATTATCTCAATCCTGAAGGCTCAGAGTTGCTTTTTTTTCTGTTTCTATGCACTAAGTAGTTAACATGTAAATTACAGTGTGGTAACAGCACAAGAGCTTCGTACCTGCTATCACCCTGGTATAAAAGATATCAAGTGCTAATTCACGCAGTAACTGCATATTTTGTTACGGGATGGGAATGGGCACGGACTGCACATTGCTGTTAGCATAGGACAACGTTTTGTGCACTATCACTGTTGCAGTTAGCACAGATGCTCTTCATGCCTCTGGCTTAACATACAGTTAGCTTGGGACTACTTACCTGATTATTGTGTGCTAATGCAAATGTTAATGCACAACCTGCAATGGAAAAAGCTGGGCATGCCTTCAATACCTGCAACATTAGATTTGCAGCTACTGTGTGTTAATTTTCTGCGTTAAGCCATGGTGACTGCAAAATCTAATGACTGTTATTAAAAGGCGCCCTTATTTTTGCAGTACTTACATGTCCATGAAGATCCGTATTCAGGAGCATCAAAGCACAGGTCAAAGTGTGGACTCCATCTGCAGGACGAATTCAAGACAAGGCCATTCAGTTTGACAATATACTATATTGCTGTTTACTACGTGAGCTATTAAGGGTCCCTATAAGCCTGACGTATAAATTAACCTCCTGTCAAGAAATTCCCGAGGGCATTTTCAGAAGCATTTCCAATGGGCAAGACAGTGCTTTAACAAAGAAAATCTGTGAGTTTATAAATTCGTTTGCCAGGTAAGCAGATAAACTTATGCACCTACAGCCTATAAGGGGTAATTCTATAAGGAACCGTCCAGTTTTAGGCAGCAAGAATGTGCATGTATTCTGGAATTCCACTCATAGACATGCATACGTGAACCCATATGCAGGAAAATGAGCAGTTCCTGGAAAAGAACTATGCTGTAAGTACGCACCTAGATGTGATGGTGCATTTACATGGGTGGAGCGCGGGTGGGGCGCATGCTTACACATATAAATTATGAAAACCCAGGGGTTGATATTCAGCTGGTGACCATGAGAGCTTTATTACCTGTCATGGCGTTATTCCTAGGTAATCAAGGTTGGGCCGTGTCCAGGTACCAGCATTGATTATCCAGGTTTATGCAGCCAGCTATCTCATATGCAATTAAGAGCAGGGGCAGCCCAAGGCAATCTGCCATATGAGGCAAGGACTGAGATGTCACCTGAGGTGAGGGCTGAGATGGCGACCCTCCCCCCCCCCCCCCCAGCCATGGTCTTGCATTTCCCCCTTCCTTCTTCAACCCCCTTCCTCGAGCCCACCTTTTTGTTCCCAAAAGACGGTGGCGGCAACGATTCCCATGGGCTGCCCTGCCGCCGGCACCAGACTCTAGGAAGTTATGTCAGAGGCGGGCCGCAGTAGAGAGAAAAGGCCGGTGTCAGCGGGGCAGGGCAGCCAATGGGGATTGCTGCCACCACTGACTTTTAATAAATTTATTTTATTTATTTATTTTGTTGCATTTGTATCCCACATTTTCCCACCTTTTTGCAGGCTCAATGTGGCTTACATAGTATCGTAAACAGCGTTAGCTGATTCCGATATGATCAGATATAAGGTATGAACAGTTACAGATAATATTATGGTAGAATGAATTACATGTATGGTAAATACAATTGGGGGCTTAATGAGGGAGAGTTAGGATATGTCCATTACGGTCTTTGGTTACGTTGTATCGCAGGTGCCAGGTTTTTTATGTTGGGTCGGTGGGGTATGCCCTTTTGAACAGATATGTTTTTAGTGCTTTCCGAAAATTCAGGTAGTCGAGCGCAGTTTTTACTACTTTAGGTAGTGAGTTCCACATTTGTACGCTCAAGTAGGAGAAGCTGGATGCATATATGGATTTGTATTTGAGTCCCCTGTTGTTTGGGTAGTGGAGGTTTAGGTATGATCGTGCTGAATTTATAGTATTTCTGATTGGCAGGTCGATGAGGTCTGTCATATATCCCGGTGCCTCGCCGTAGATAATTTTGTGAACTGTCATGCAGATTTTGAAAGTGATACGTTCCTTAATTGGAAGCCAGCACAGTTTTTCTCGGAGTGGTTTGGCGCTTTCAAAGCGTGTTTTTCCGTATAAAAGTCTTGCTGCTGTGTTTTGGGCGGTCTGAAGTTTCTTTATAATTTGTTTTCTGCATCCTGCGTAGATGCCATTACAGTAATCTGAGTGGCTTAGTACCATTGACTGTACCAGGCTGCAAAATATTTCTCTCGGGAAGAATGGTTTCACGCGTTTGAGTTTCCACATTGAGAGAAACATTTTCTTTATGGTGGTTTTCGCTTGGGTCTCTAGTGAGAGGTTTCGGTCGATTGTTACTCCGAGAATTTTCAGGTTGTCTGAGATAGGGAGGGTATGTTCTGGTGTCTGAGATAGGGAGGGTATGTTCTGGGGTGTTGATATTTGTGGGTTTGTATGTATTATATTGGGATGTGATGAGAAAGCAATGTGTTTTTTCTGTATTAAGTTTTAATTGGAATGTGTTTGCCCATGAGTTCATGATGCTTAAGCTGAGCTTGATTTTGTTGGTGATTTCTTCCAGATCATGTTTGTAGGGGATGTATAATGTAACGTCATCAGCGTAAATAGATGGGTTAAGGTCTTGGGTGGATAAGGCCTTGGCTAGTGGGACCATCATGAGGTTGAAAAGGATCAGTGATAGTGGGAATCCTTGCAGTACTCCGCAGTCTGGTGACCAGGGTGGCGATATGTTTGTGCTTGATTTCACTTGGTATGTTCTGGTGGTTAGAAATCTCTTGATCCAATTAAGAGTGTTTCCACCGATTCTGAAGTAATCTAGGAGTCTTAGCAGTATGTTATGGTTAACCATATCGAACGCACTGACATGTCAAATTGGAGGAGGAGACTGTTTTTGTCTATTGCTATCTCCCACTTGAATTTAGTTAGGAGAGTGAGTAGTACTGTTTCGGTGCTGTATTGAGGTCTGAATCCTGATTGTGACTCATGTAGTATAGTAAATTTTTTTTATGTAGTCATTGAGTTGTATGGCCACCAATCCTTCCATAAGTTTGACTACTAATGGGATAGATGCTACTGGGCAGTAGTTGGTGATATCGTTTGTTTTTTTCTTGGTGTCCTTTGGTATTGGGGTGAGCAGGATGTTACCTTTCTCCTTAGGGAAATACCCTGCTGAAGCATGAAGTTTAAGTGGGATGTGAGATCTGTTATGAAGCGTTGGGGGGCAGATTGTATTAGGTAGCTGGGGCATATGTCCAATTGACAGTGGCTGTTGGAGTATCTTTTGATCGCCTGCTCCAGAGTCTTGACGGTGTCGTATTCCAGCTGCACCTGGGATTTGGCGCCATTTATCGGCGGTTGGCACCGCTTCCACCAAGCCCCGATCTCGGAGCTTGGCGCCGCTTCCACCAAGCCCCAATCTCAGAGCTTAAGGTTGGCTCGGGGAAGGGGACTGAAGAAGGAAGGGGGGAGATGTCGCTCCCTGAGGAGTGCCGCCTGAGGCCCTCACCTCAGATGGCCGCCCCTGCTTAAGTGCAATATTCAGCACTTAGCCACCTAAGCGATACCTCATTAAGATAGGACTGTGTTTTATGCCGTCCAATATGGCTGCTTAACTTAGGCAGTTAATTGCTGAATATCAGCACTTAACCTCATGCCAACTCTGTCCACGACTGCCCACAAAATGGCCAGCTTTCAGTTTAGCATTAAGTGCCATTGAATATCAGTGGATGGCTCTGCACAAGCGATTTAAATGGCCAGGAGATGTTTCTGGCCATAAGAACATAAGAATAGCCATACTGGGTCAGACCAATTGTCCATCTAGCCCAGTATCCTGTTTTTAGCAGCAGCCAATCCCGGTCACAAGTACCTGGCAGAATCCCAAATAGCAGAAACATTCCATGCTACCAATGCCAGGGGCCAATGATCAGAAGAAAAAGCAGGAACTAGAGGCCAATAGAACTGTACTAGCACCCTCATCTGCTCCCGTCCGATGATCAGAGCCAGCGAGCGTGTGCAATAATGCGATTGCTGGCTCTGAACGTTAATTGCATGCAAATGATTACAAACAAGGGTCTCCCATATTCCTCCCTCATGATCAGCGGGCAGCGCACCAAACAAGGGCGCTGCTACTGCTGCAAACTGTATGCCAGTTTAGAGCTGGTGTTAGGGATTGCCAGTGAGGGAGGAATGAAGGAGACCCCTGAAGAGGTATGACAAGTCCAGGAGTTTCTCCCGGACCTGTCAAACCTAAGTCCGCCTCCCAAACACAAAAACCCCGGTGGTCCAATGGGACTGCTAGCTTTCCCCTTCCACTCCCCCATCGAACAAAAATGCCCTGGTGGTCCAGTGGTACCATTATCTAGCTAGCTAGTCCTCCCTCCCTCTCCCCCAGAGGCCTACTCTCCATAGTAGTAGTAAGTGGAGGAGGGAGGGACTAGCACTCCCTCACTCCTCTTCGGGCGCCTTCCCAAAATGGCAGTGGCCCGCCCTGCACGGTGCATCCTGGGATGTACTGGGTGGGGCTTAACTTCCTATCTCTGGGCAGTTGTAAAATCCCCAGGGAATTTGCACCAGTTCATAACAGGAAAGCCTTTCCCTTTGAAAAGTGCCCAGAAAAATACCCACAGAAATTTGTACCTGCTGTCTCAGTGGGAACATTTCTCCTAAGAAAAATAAGTATAAATTTGAAAATGTAATGCGACACATGTTCATCCTTTCTCCACCCTGAACCTGTACAGATAGGGAGGATAATTTTCAAAAGCATTTCCACAGGTAAAACAATGCTTTACCCATAGAAATGGGCTTGTATGCAATTGTCTGCTTATCTGCACTTAAACTTGTATGCATATTGCTAAGGTCACCGAGAGGGGGGGCATGGGGGCAAGATTCCTTGGGCCCTTTCTCCCAGGGGGGCCCAGTGACAGGGTCTCTCTCCTGCTTCTTTGTGTTGGGACCCAGGTGATTGCATTAATGCGATAACCAGAGTCCCGGCACACAGGAGCAGTGAGAGTGAGAAATTGAGGGAGGAGAAGATGCAGGAAGGTGAGGGAGAAGTGGCGGTGACTGCTTGGGGGGGTGGCGGCCCTGCCCTGAGCATGGCTCTGTCTGTTGGCGGCCCTGCATATTGCCTGTTCATGTGCGAGTTTCCTCAGACTGTGTGGAAGTGTTCCCACAGATGGGGATGGGAGAAGTTTGCATTAACGCCCACACTTTTGAAAATTCCAGCATCTGCACAAAGGTTGGTCCTCAAAATCAGAGTGCACCAAAAGGCTGGTGTAGATTTTAAGTGCACAGATTTTCTGACATCATTTTCACTTTGAAATCCAGCATAGTCCACACGGATAAAAACAACAAGCATACATTTTACATAGGCATGCTGTTGGTCTGTCCACATAATTTTTCCCATATTGTGGGCTATTTTCAGATAGCATATTTAGAGGGGAAGCTATCAAGCTGGATTAGGGCAATAATCCATGTTATTAATCCTTTAAATGAAAACCTGACATTTACCCAGCTCCCCACTAGACCCCAGGTAAAATTAAAGGTAGTCCTGGGGAGAGGGAGACCTATGGATGTCGGTATGGGTCATATGTAAGGAAGTTCTGGGTGAGGGGTCCTAAGGTCAAAGGGAGCCTCCATTTGGGGGGGCACTCCTAGCTGGTGGTGTTCTATTTGGAAGGGGTTCTGTAATAAGGGGGGCTTGATGTTGGGGGGGCCACTTCAGATAGGTTTTAGCACGGGGGGCCCTTTGAGAAGAGGGTTTGATAGGGGTGTATGGAGGGGTGCCACTCAGGGGGCAGCTGCTTTGAACTGTGCCTGTCTCCTTTAGGAAGCAGCCCAGGAGCATTGGGCCATAGCTTTGCAGCCCCATGCACCCGGACCATGGTATAACATTGCTTGCGACGTTAATTGCAAGCAGTGTTCTGCATTTACCATGGGAGTCATCAACCCACAGTACTGAGATACCATAGGTTGGTGACTTCCGTGGTAAATCGAGGTGTGGCAAAAGCTCCCCTTTTACTGCACCTTGTTAATTACCCCCTCCTCCCTTACTCAGAAAAACCCAAGTAAACAGCTTTTTTAAATTGCTCATCCTGTGAATTCTTACGTGCCTGTACATATACGAGTCCATGGTCATATACCTATTCAACTATGTACTCTACTCATGCAGAAAGAATGGTCCTCACCCTCAGAAGAGATGGTGTTGTTGTTGCATTGGTGATAGCGCTGGGAGAAGTGAGCCAGCACCCGCTCACGCTCCTGAGTTTCTCCCATGAGGGCCAGTTCCCGCAGGAATGTCCTAGATAGAAAGATAGTCATCTTGGAGTGAAAAAGAAGCAGGTTGGAGTACCTCAGTGATCCTTTGACTTAGCTGAAAACTAATTACTAGCCAACCCCAAGAGACACTGACAATATCCCACCTTAACAACTGATCCCAGACACTGGGGCAGGCATGGCTCTAGCTGGCTTTTTTCACTTCTGCTGCTGAAAACTTTGCTTCATTTAAGGCAGTGGCATTCCTAGGTGGGGGCGGTGGGTGCGGTCCATCCCGGGTGCACGCCGCTTTGGGGGGTGCCGCGCGCGCCTGGCCTTCCTTCGTTCCATGCTCCCTCTGCCCCAGAACAGGTTACTTCCTGTTCCGGGGCAGAGGGAGCATAGAACGAAGGAAGGCCAGGCGCGCGCGGCACCCCCCCCCCCAGCAGCGTGCACCCGGGAGGGGGGTTCTTTCGCGGGGAGGTGTCCTTTCGCCGGGGGGGGGGTCGCGCTGCATCCGGGGGGCGCTGCACCCGGGGGGCGGGGCGCATCGGCGATCCACCCTGGGTGTCAGCCCCCCTAGGAACGCCACTGATTTAAGGCATCTGAGAGTCAGGCTGTTACCACAAATACAGTGGTTCTTAAGCCTCCCATACAACTTTTACATTTTGTTTTACTTTAACTTTTCAGTAATCACATATTACCTACAAACTGGGATACAAGGAAATTCAAGTAATATTTCAAGGAAATACAAATTCAATAATAGGAAATTCAAATATATATCGATCACCCACCAATAATTAAGATAAGATCAAGGAATCAGGAATGAAATTAAAGGACAGAAAAACTAATAAACCATAAGGAACAGCCCCAGATTACTCCCCAATAGCCAGCCCTTACAGTGAACACATGGGTCTATACAAGAATATCTTTTTAAAATTAAAATTCACAAAATATACCCCTATTGTGTTACTTTTGTATTTAGTTCTAAGCTTTTCTGTGAATGACATATATTACCAGGGGACAGGGGTAGACTGATCATATGGGAAACCGAGGGCCCAGGGCAGTGTGGGGCCCAGCACTTCCCTCCCACGGGCCCAGGACTTATTTTGTGCCCGTACCTTTTTTACCTGCTTCCTATCCATGACATCTGAATGTGGGGAGTGACAGATGCCGTGGCCACACACCCCAGTTTACCTTTCAACTTGTTTCTTTTGCATAGCAGCAGCAGCAGCATTTCAGAGAAAGTTGCTCGTGCCAGCCCTGGAGTCTCTTCTCTGCCGCATCCCTGTGGAAACAGGAAATTACATCATGGGCAACGTGGCAGAGAGGAGACTCCAGGCCAGCACAGGCAATTTTCTCTGAAATGCTGCTGCTGCTGCTACTGTGCTAAAGAAGCAAGTTGAAAGGTAAACTGTGGGGGAGCTGACAGATCGCGGGGGGGGGGGGGGAGGTTTGAGGGAGATTGAAAGGGAGAGGAGGTTTAAAAGATAGAAAAGGGAGAGATATGTCAGCTGGGCACTGGCAGCTTAAAGGCAGGAGAAGAGGGAGGTAGCAGGACTTGGGGAGGGAGGGAGAGGGGAGTCCCAATGATCCTTATTGCCTGGGTGCCCAGATCCCTGTCAAGGGACGATGCAATAAAGTGCTCTAGACTTTGCACATCAGTTGGCTCCACTGTAGTGCATCCAGAGCAAGTCTCAAAGCACAGGTATAGATATACTCTATGTCACGAAACGTCTAGCCACCTGCCTCGGGCTATCCCGCGGCCACTTAGAGGGTCTATCGCCAGCACAGCTCAGGTCCACCTGCACCTGCCGCTTATGCTCTACACTAGCACCCTCCTCCCACCTACTGGGTCCCAACCACCTCTGGGTGAGTTTCCTGCTCTCAAATTATCCCAAGTGATCTCACAGTTCCTAGAAAGCACTCACAGACCCAACACATAAACCAACAGGATTCTTAGTCAGTCCAGACAAGCAGAGGCAATAAACTAAAAAATGTTTATTGTCACTAAAAATTAGAACAATAAGCAGAAAGGGTGCAATCATCAAAACAATAACAGGTAACTGAAATATGGATCAATTATAAAACTATCTAAACATTGGTTTACAATCTAAATAGTACCTGGGGAGATCAGGACATATAGCTGCTCATATGTTATCAAATGTAACTTTATCCAGGGCTTTAGCAAAGAGATCTTTCTCTCTTTTCTCCCTGGTTAAGATTGGAGAAAAAGCCAGTACATTCCTAAAAGAATTGAGCTCCTGGGCCAATCAGAGCCCAGAACAACAAAGTTTTAAAAGTAGCTGGCCACTTCACTATAGATTACCTCTTATCTGTGTTAACTAAAGAAGGAACAGTCAGTTCTCTATAACAGCTTTAAACATAAACATGCACCACCTACTGGCCAAACTAGAGAAATCCACTTCAATAAATAATCAATACAGTTTACAGGCTTAAAACCAGTGGTGTACTGGAGCAGGCTCTCACAGGCTCTCGAGAGCCGTTTGTTAAGTTTTTAAGAATTTTGGGAGCTGGTTCTCCATGGCTACTTTAACAAATGGATCCCAAAATGTGGGCTTGGGCCCCTCCTGAATTCTCTTTTACTTTGCTGGCGAGAGAGAGCCCCCTGTTAACAATTTACCAGCACACCCCTGCTTAAAACCCACTGTTTTGTCAAACTCTCCCTTTGAAAAGTGATGCAAAATCCTTGGACTAAACATAGGCATGGACTTTGTCCCATTATGGACAACTTTCCCCTCATTAGATAGCTTGGCACCTCTATTAAGTGTAATTTGTGCACTAATATTAAAGAATACTAGCACTTATGTGGATAAGTGTACACTTGTATATATAAGTGCTACAAGCCCAATCAATGCTATTCTACAAATGATGCACACAACTTGCTTGGCATATAAATGAAAGGGACAGTCCCAGGGAAGGGAATGGGCAGGACCAACATCTGCACACGTAACTTACAAAACACTGTAAACTAAGCGCTCAAGTGCCACATCTGCTGTTGACATGGTGTAAGTGATCGCACCTAAATGTCGGCATGTGCATGATGATTTACAGAATCTTGGCACCCAGGTGCCAACATTGCCAATATAGAATTTGTGCTAAGTAAACTGTATCTAGGTGCCTAGTTTGGCACCCAGTTATAGAATTGGGCTCAGTGAGAGTTGCTCACAAGATAAATATTCAGAAAACTAGACCCATTGCTCAAACACCAAAATCTAACCCCCTGTTTTAGTGGCAACCTCCTTAAGGGGACAGACAAATTTTCTGTAGCGGAAAGTGATTCTCTCTCTTAGTTACATGCATCCACTGTGTATGTTTTATTGTAAACCAATCTAGTTAACAGAAATACTACTACTAATCATTTCTATAGCACTACTAGATGTATGCAGTGCTGTACAAATTATATACAAGTACTTTCTGAGTCCCTAGGGGACTCACAATCTAAGTTTTTTGTACCTGGGGCAATGGAGGGTTAAGTGACTTACCCAAAGTCACAAGGAGCTGCAATGGGAATCGAACCCAGGTTGCCAGGATCAAAGCCTGCTGCACTAACCATCAGGTTACTCTTCCACTTGTAGACAATAAATCATTCTGAACATGTAATGAAAAGATCCATGCCAAGCCCTTGTGGCTTTGGAGTGAAGAGCTTCCCCCAATCAAGTCCATCTGTTTGGGCATAGCCACCACTCATCACCCAGGAAGCCTCTGATCAGAGGAAGAATGTCCACTGCTACTGCCAGCATACTCTCAGGTCATCATAGCAGACCCATATCCCCCTTCCAGTAACATCTGGTTTCCCCCAGCATCACTAAGCCCCTACCACATGGCCAAGGGGCTTGTGTCTTCCTACTGTCAAAACCTTTTTTCATTGAGGATAATCATATCAAGGTACAGTCCAGCAAAAAGAAGCACATCTGATACTTAAAATAGAAAACTCACAATTACCATGTACTTATTTGACAAGGTGGGATTGCTCAAGAATTGTGGGGGGGGGGGGGGGGGGGGGGGGGGGGGTTGGGGAATGATGAGAACATTTATTATATCATCCATAAACTCTGGTTTCTTTCAGATCTATCTTTGGAAAGACCACATCTGTGGACTTATGAAGGTAATTTTATAAGAGGATGCCTATGTAGTCAAAGTGCACATAAGAACATTCAACATGTGTATTTTATAAAGGGAACATATATGCCTATAAAGGTTTACAAAATTACCCAGGAAAACTAGGTACATGCACTTATACCTGCTCTAAGAGGGTCTTTTACTAAGCCAAGGTAGCATTCTTAGCATGTGCTAATGATTAGCATGCACTAAACGCTAGAGATGCCCATATATTCCTATGGGTGTCTCTAGTGTTTAGCGCTTGCTGAAAACACTACTGCAGCTTAGTAAAAGATCCCCTAAAGTAGGTGTGTGTATATGCCAGTAAGAATAGACAGCTGTGTACTGATTTTATTTAAAAATTCAGCTACCATGTAATAATATTTTATCCCATAGAAAATTTGATAATATTGAACAAAAAATGGTGAAAAACATACAAATATTTATTTTATAATTTTTCATATATTTTTGGACACTCTCATGCAAAACTATTTTACAACCAAGCAGAGAACTCAAAACAAAGGGGCCTTTTTATTAAGGTGCGTAAAGATGTTAACGCACAGAGCAGCTCGCATAAGCACACCAGCTCTTCGTGCAGTGTCATCCTGTTGGCATGCGCAAATTTGCACATTAACCCCCTAATTCTCTAAACGTTGCTGAAAAATTGTGTGTGCAAATTTAATTGAATAATGAGCTAATTAGTGCCAATAATTGGCTTTTTAACAAGCAATTATTAGCACTAATTATATTTAATTGGCATTTACATGCAATCTGAAAAAGGGAGCGCGGAAATGGGCAGGTCATGGGCATAACGGGAGCATTCCTAAAATTTACTCGCATTGTTAAAGAATAATGGGGATACATGCCTACATTTGCACCACATTTCAGTTGGTGCACACGGCCACATCTAAAGATAGGCACAATTCCTGGGCGTAAGTGCCATTCTATAAACCATGCTAAACTTCAAGCGCAGCTTATAAAATAGCGCTATTTTGGCGTTGATTTTTTTGGCATCATATATAGAATCTAGCCAGAACTGCATATTGTTATAAGGGCTAGGAGAATGGGTAGAGAAGGCATATTACAGTTAACATGTGATACTTACCATGCACTATAACTGCAGCTGCTACGCAGGTTTACTTAGCATTTCCTCAATAGAAGGCGCAGGGGCCCTTTTACTAAACAACGTAAGTGTGTACGCGTGCCCAACACACATCAATTTGGAGTTACCGCCCAGCTACCACGTGGCCTTTGCGGTAATTTCATTTTTGACGTGAGTCCGCTATGCAAGCCGGAAAATAATTTTTATTTTCTGGCACACAGCAGAAACTGGGCGGTAATCGTCATTCTACGCATGTAGATGGTTACCACGTGAGACCTTACCGCTAAGTCAATGGCTGGCGGTAAGTTCTCAGACCCAAAATGGGTGTGCACCAATTTTTATTTTGCTACACGTCCATTTTCGGCAAAAATAAAAAAAGGCCTTTTTTTACAGGTACACCGAAAAATGGATCTGCACGCGCCCAAAACACGCACCTACACTAGCACAGCCCATTTTTCCGTGCACATTAGTAAAAGGACTCTGCACAGCCTCTGCACTAATTGCAACCAAGGTTAGGTGCACTAATGAGGTTTTCGGTGCTGTAATTGCAGAGGACACACAGGGCACGCCCCCCATAATTACCACCCAACCTTTGCACTTAGCACATTTTATGTTTTGCTGTTAAGGCACGCTAAATGCAAATACTTAGCACAGTTTAGCAAAAGACCCCTAAAGTCACAATAGCCTAAAAGATTCACGTTACTCTCAACATCGTTCTTTGCAATGTATATTTTGTTGTCAGCTGAAAATAAAGGGCCTGATAGATATGCAGTTGGCCGAAAATTGCAGATATGCAGATGGCCGTAAATTCAATGCTGGGCCATGCCTGGGTTCTGGCACTGAATTTCCAGGTAAAATTTGCTGGCTAACACGTGGAGGGGCATAATCGAAAGGGGCGGCCAAGTTTTGATGAGGACGTCCTCGCAAAATGTCCACATCCAGGGGTGGGGAAACTCCTATTTTTGAAACAAGATGGATGTCCATCTTTCTTTTTGATAATACGGCCAGGGACGCCCAAATCCTGAAATTTGGTCATCCTTAGAGATAGTCGTCCCTAGACTTGGTCATTTCTGATTTTCGGTGATAATCAAAACCAAGGACATTCATCTCAGAAACGACCAAATGCAAGCCATTTGGTCGTGGGAGGAGCCAGCATTTCTTTTTTTTTTTTTTTTTTTTTTTTAATATATTTTTATTAAAAGTATGAAAGGCATATAACAAAAACCAGTCAAAATTTTATCATCCAGGATATACGAGTTGCTGTTGCTCTGGTGTTACTAGAGAGACTTTACAGACATGTCATGTATGTTGCAACATACGAAAAATTTTGACTGGTTTTTGGAGCCAGCATTTCTAGTGCACTGGTCCCCCTGACATGCCAGGACACCAACTGGGCACCCTAGGTGGCACTGCAGTGGACTTCATAAATTGCTCCCAGGTACATAGCTCCCTTACCTTGTGTGCTGAGCCCCCAACCCCCCCTAAAACCCCCAACCCCCAACTGTACACCACTACCATAGCCCTAAGGGGTGAAGGGGCACCTACATGTGGGTACACAGTGGGTTTCTGGTGGGTTTTGAGGGGCTCACGTTTACCACCACAAGTGTAATGACTCTAGCGCTATACAAATGCTAATATTAATAACAGGCAGGGGGGATGGGCCTGGGTTCACCTGTCTGAAGTGCACTGCACCCACTAAAACTGCTTCAGGGACCTGCATATTGCTGTGATGGCCCTGAGTATGACATCTGAGGCTGGAATAGAGGCTGGTACAAAATATTTTTCGCCCATTCTGCCTCGCCTCACCCTATGCGTGGAATCAACTTCCTGTGGCCCTACGCCAAGCCCCCTCCCTACCCATCTTCAAATCCTTGCTCAAAGCCCACCTCTTCAATGTTGCCTTCGGCACCTAACCTTAGGCTGCCCCAATTTGACTGCTACTACTTGATTGTCTGTACATTTGTCCATTAGATTGTAAGCTCTTCGAGCACGGACTGTCCTTCTATGTTATATTGTACAGCGCTGCGTAACCCTAGTAGCGCTTTAGAAATGTCAAATAGTAGTAGTAGTAGTAGTAGTAAAGATGTTTTTGACAGTGGGAGGGGGTTAGTGACCACTGGGGGAGTAAGGGGAGATCATCCCTGATCCTCTCCAGTGGCCATCTGGTCATTTCGGGCACCTTTTTGTGCCTTGGTCATAAGAAAAACACAACCAGGTAAAGTCGTCCAAGTGTTCGTCAAGGATGTCCTTGTTTCTTTCGATTATGAGTCGAGGACGTCCTAGTGTTAGGCACGCCCAAGTCCCGCCTTCATTACGCCTCCGATACGCCCCCTTGAACTTTGGCCGTCCCTGCGATAGAAAGCAGTTGGGGACGTCCAAAATTGGCTTTCGATTATACCGATTTGGATGACCCTGTGAGAAGGACGCTCATCTTCCAATTTATGTCAAAAGATGGGCATCCTTCTCTTTCAAAAATGAGCCCAATAGTTGGTTAAGTGCAATATTTTGCACTCATCTGGCTATGAAGAACTGCATAAAGATATGACTGCATTTTATGCAGTCCTAGTGATGTGGTTATCTTAACCAGTTAAGTTCCAAATATTGGCAGTTAACTAACTAAGTGCCAACTTTGCCCCTGGAATGCTCTCAACAGGCAACTTAAATGGCCAGGAGCATCTCTTGGCTGTTTAAATCGTTTTAAATATCGGGCTTAAAAATTTCTTTAAAATCCAGTTTCTCTGAAACGTTCCTCCAGTTCCGAAGTTCTTCACCCAGTGGCACAAGCAGATGGTATAATTGGGGGGGGGGGGGGGGCAGGGGGGTTATAAGCCACTCAGAAGTTTATTGCAATAGGCAGGATGTCAAGTACTTAATAGACCTAGAAACCTGGATTGTTAACATGAGATAAATACAAATTGTTTCTGCAAAAACTTGATTAATGCAACAAGATATTTGCCGATATACTGTCTTCGTGTGCCTATGGATGAAGATCTTTGAAACTGGAGGAACGTTTCAGATAAACTGGATTATAAAAAATATATATATATATTTTGGGATGACAAGAAAATACATGCACAGAACAATGATGACAGTAAAATAAACCTTTTAGGTTATTATGACTTTGTTTTGAGGTCTCCGCTTTATTGTGAAATAGTTTTGCATATGTGTCTTCAAATTATAAAATAAATATTTTTATGTTTTCCATCTATTTTATAAAATACATGCTTAGGTGCCAAGCTCACCCTACTTTGCCTGTTCTCTGTCCACAGGAACACCTATATAAAGTAGCTGCTATGATTTCTTTCCACTAGCTATTACGTCTTTTTATATTAGGCAACATTTTAAGACCCTACTTGAGCGCATAAAATACTCTACTACATTCCAAAGTGCTATATTAAATTACTTCCATTACTGCTAAGCCAGTTGCTGCATTGCAGCCATACTCATGGTGCCCCCATCTCTTTGTAACAGCATTTTTCAAGAAGGCCTTAGCATCAGGACTAACCTAAGAGCCTGATCCAGACTCATTCCAGTGAACACAAAAAACTTTAGATATTCTTCAGCCACCATCTTGCTGAATTCATTCCTGTAAGACAAACGTACAGAGATGGAAATGTAAATGTACTTTTTATGGTAAACACAAGGAAGGATCATCAACTGCACTTGGCTAATGAGAAGACATCTTTCTGTTTATCAGCTTGTTTGTAATGATGTGGTTGAGCATACTACTCAGAAGGTTTTTTAAAGTTATGTAACACTGTCATACATTGATTCATAAGAGGGTTACACTCAAGAACCCTGTGATGTTGCACTCTATGAACATGGGCAAATTGTATACTTTTTAGTCACAGACTTTCAACCTACCTTCAACATGTAAGTACAACTTTCACCATGAAAATTATCTAAGTACAGAGTACCTGCACACCCTTGCACCTGCTTTCTCTGTGGGGATTTTCTCCAACCAAAACAATGGGCATGCTTTTGAAATACAAATGTATGCAAGTTGTTTCAATCCCCACCCTAGTCCCACCCTTTAAAATGCCTCTATTAAATGCTGGTAAAAAGTGCAGGCTGCCCTTGGTACCCAAAGAAGACAAAAGGTATTTCTGCCTGTTTGGAATAGTTATTTCCAAACTATCTCACCCAGGGCAGTACTAAATACATTCCAGAATGCAACAAAACTTTTTTATTGCTTAATGCTAGGATGTGTTGGGGTTCTCTGCCTGGGAGGAGGTTGGGGTTGGGGAGGGAGAGTAGGGTAGGGTACAGAAGTTATTGATACATTTATGTCATATAAGATGGCCTGGAGTCATAAGAGTCAAAACACAAACAGGGCAAAACCTCTACATCAGAAAGACAAAGCAGGAAAATGTAGAGGCTGATCTAGGGTTACCATATGTCTGTTTTTTCCCGGACACGTCCTCTTTTTGAGGACATGGCCGGGCAACCGGGCGGGGTTTGCCAGCCTGCCCGTTTGTCCAGATTTCCGGACAAATGGGCAGGCTGGTGGGCGGGCCCAGTGGTGTCCTATCCTAGCCTCCCCTTACTCTACTGCCCTGGTGGTCTAGTGACCTCTTCGGGGCAGGAAAGAGCCCCCTCTTTCCTGCCTGGAGCGTTGCCCTGCATTCTGTTCCCCTTGTAATGCTGAGTGCTGACGGTCCCAGCACTGATTCAAAATGGCCACCTTAAGTAGAGGAGTGTGGTAGCCGTGTTAGTCCACTCTTAAGGTTATCAATAGAAATCAAACAAAATAAAACATGGAAAAGAAAATAAGATGATACCTTTTTTATTGGACATAACTTAATACATTTCTTGATTAGCTTTCGAAGGTTGCCCTTCTTCGTCAGATCGGAAATAAGCAAATGTGCTAGCTGACAGTGTATATAAGTGAAAAACATTCAAGCATTGCTATGACAGTCTGACAGGGTGGGAGGATGGGGGTGGGTAGGAAGTATGCATGGGGACATCAAAGTATATCATTGGTATTCTAACAGGGTGGGTGTGGACAGGTGAGGGGAGGGTGATCAACAGAGACATACAGCCACCGAGAGTTGAAGTGGCCTCGCAAGAGGCAGTAAAGATAGGTAAGAGGAGGGGAGGCTAGGATACCCTTAGGGGGGTGTGACAGGGTGGGAGGGGTGAAAGGGTTGGGGCAATATGTGACAGGGGGCAGGGCATGTGTCCTCTTTTTGGGGGGACCAAATATGGTAACCCTAGGCTGATCAAAGGATGATTCCACCACTGGAGATGTTATGGAGGAACATTTTATTGATGCAAATGTTAAGGGACCCGACACGGTCCATGTTTCGGCGTATCATCTACATCAGGGGTCACATGGATAATTCATCGCATTTCAGCGGATGTCAAACCGAGAGTCTGTAATGCAGTCGGGATGATCGGAAATCACACGCAAATAAACTGCCACTGACAGGCTCTACACAAGCAGACTCCACAGAGCCTGTCAGTGGCAGTTTATTTGCATGTGACTATGGGATAAAATATGTCGGGTCCCTTAACATTTGCATCAACAAAGTGTTTCTCTATAACACCTCCAGTGGTAGAATCATCCCTTTATCAGCCTCTAATTTTTCCTGTCTGGAGTCATAAGAGTCTAGACAACAGGGCCATCATAATTGTATTATGAGGATATAGGACTGGAGATGGGTGGAAGCAGGGTATTATAAATCGGGATCATAAGCTCCTTTTGTCTTTTATGTTTTATGGTGCTTTGTTCGTTCCTGTGTTATAAATGCAGGTAAAAGTAGGTGTGTTGTTTCACACAGGGTAGACAATTTTCTCATAGCTCCTTTCCATGCATAAAACAGTGACCTAACTAGGATTTGCATATGTTTACAAGTGCAGTTTTCTGTGATACTTTTCATCCTCTAATTAACAACCTCAGTCTTTCCTATTGCAATCATTTCAGTATCAAAATGGCATTTGATATTTACCAGCTGTCTGCATATGTTGCCAATGAGTGCAATTTATCATCCCAGAAAAAATAAATGAACAATAAGGGGTGTAGTTATCAACATGGGCTACTGTTAAGACTTGTTAATTTACCACAACTTGAGCTATTTAGCACAGTCGCTATTTTATTTAATGAGACAAAGAGGCGTATTTTCAAAGCACTTAGACTTACAAAGTTCCATAGTAACCTATGAAACTTTTTTTTTGTTTCAATGAATATTTTATTTTCACCAAGAAACAGAATAATAAACAACATTTACCGCTCATGTCCATGTACATAATTATATAGACAACAGAAAGTTGACAATATTTTGCCAGCTTTGTTAACATTATTCAAACTGGGCTCCAACAAGATCATCCTAAATTTAAATCCTCACTTTTAACATTTAAACATCTCTTCCCCCCCACCCTTTACCCCATCCAATAACCCCCCTCCCCCTCTCATATCATCTCAATAAACTAAACCTACATAGAAATCTTTTCTTGCAATTTATTCCAACCACCCTTGTGAGTCCAGAAACAGTCCTTTCTCTGAGCTGTTAACCTCTCCATCTGCTACAAATGAAGAAGTCTCGTCCTTCCACATCACCACTGTAGGTGTCGCTGTAGTCTTCCAGCATGCAGCAATCAAGCATCTCGCAGCTGCCAGGCCCTGACTTAACAGTTTATCTTGCCACCAATTTAGTCCATCCCCAACAGACATACTTGCGGGGATTGAGGTAACTCAAGCTCAAGCTTAGCTGAAATTGCTCCAGTCACCTCCGACCAAAACCCGGATATTAAAACACACTCCCACCCAGTGGCATACCAAGGGGGGGGGCGGTGGTGGCGGTCCACCCTGGGTGCACGCCGCTGGGGGGGTGCCGTGGCGCGCACCTGTCGCCCTGTCTCCGAGTTCGCATGTGTTCACTGCTCCCTCTGCCCCGGAACAGGTTACTTCCTGTTCCGGGGCAGAGGGAGCAGTGAACAACAGATGCGAACTCGGAGCCGACAGGGCGACAGGCGCGTGCTGCGGCACCCCCCCAGCGGCATGCACCTGGGGGGGGGGGTTATTTTGCCAGGGGGAGGGAGGTGTCATTTTGCCGGGGGGGGGGGGGTCATGCTGCACCCGGGGAGGGGCGCATCAGCGATCCGCCCCGGGTGTCAGCCAGCGTTGGAACGCCACTGCTCCCACCACACATGCAAAAAGGTACCTCTAACATTCATACATCTCCAACACACATCAGACGCTTGGGGAAACATCATCTGAATAAGCTCAGGGGTATAATACCACCTAGTAAGTACTTTATAAGCATTCTCCTGTACAAGGACACACACAAAAGTTTGACTCACTCCACAACAGATCTTCTCCCAATCTGATGCTGTAAAGTTAAATTGCAAATCATGTTCCCAAGCAATCATAAACTTATGTTTGGACCACTCCCAACCCCTCATAAATTTGTAGTTCACCGATATAGGCCTGGGGGTCTTCTTCAACAGAAGCCAGTTATTCTCCAGATATTCCCCCTTACTAGGGTCCTCTCGCAACCCAGCCCTGTTGCATTACAAAATGCCTAAATTGCATATATGGCAAAAAGTCCCCCTTTCAGAGGCCATATTTATCTTGAAGATAGTCAAATGAGACCAGGACACCCCCAACAAAGGCATCCCGAAACCAAGTCAGCCCTAGTGTGGCCCACCTATTAAATACACTGCCCCAATAACCTGCTATAAACTTGGGCTCCCATCTGATAACCGCTAAGGTAGAAGTCTGGTTCTGACCCCACCTCTTCCTAACTTCAAACCATATTCCCCCCAGATGTTTCAAAAAGGATTAGTAACCCCTCTTAACCCCTCACCCCCCTCCTGGGAGTTCCAGAGTAGTGTACCCAATGACTTTCCTGGAAAAATATCTTGCTCCAGGCTCACTACTGCTTTATCCTGAGATCACTCCCAGTCAAGAATCATCCTCATTTGTGCTGCCAGATAATACCACTCTAAATTCGGTACTGCTCTACCCCCCTGCTCTGGAGCTCCCCACAACACTCTATGTCAGCTCTTAACTCCTTAAGCCAATTCACCATTTCAACTTTGGTAACCTCCCCGTGCTCCGCTTGCCCCTGCACATGCTCTTCTTCTTCCTCCAACTCAGAAAGCACCGGCGCCATGTTTATATTCGCCTCTGAATCACCCTCCGCACCTGATCTCTGCTTTTCTTGCTGGCGCGTTGTTAAACAGAACTTTTCTAAGCTCTTAAGGGGTGGCATTGTGGTTTCTTCTAACCGATGGAGAATAACCAAGTTCTTTTGGAGGCTACCATAAGAGAATTGCGCAAAAAATAAGCAAGCCCCACCGGAGCTATCAACTTATGGTGCCATTCTAAAGAGTGATGTCACTTCCTCACCTATGGAACTTTGTAAGTCTAAATACTTTGAAAATGAGCCCCCCCCCCCCCCTAATTACCAATAACTGAGGTTAACAGTGAAAAAAACACATCTTAACACTAGTCCACATTGATAACTTCCCCCCTAAGATGTAATAAAGTAAATGCAATCATTCATTAGAGAGGATACCCTTCATAAGGCTTACAAATCTATAGGTATTGCCACCAGGGGACGCCTGTATTTTTGATCATGGATAGGTGCATTGCTTATGCTGTAGTGGATTTGCCTTATAAACACACAACCCTATCAACTGAAGTTGCCATTTATTTCATTATTTGGACTGATAAACAGAGAGACGATAGGCAGATATAAAGCAGAGTCTAGCTTACCTTCTGAAGAGCCACTTTATATAAAAATTTAAGGCCCCTATTACCAAGCTGCGGCAAAAGGGGGCTTGTGTTGGCGTCAGCGCATGTTTTACACGTGTGCGGAGGCCCCCTTTTACCACAGCTGGTAAAAAGAAGGTCTCACTTTCCTGCAGGAAATAGCTGGGCTGAAGTAAAGCACTTGCCATGCAGCCATTTCGGGGGGGAGCCCTTGCCGCCACCCACTGAGGTAAGGGCTCCCGCACTAACCTGGCGGTAACTGGGCTGCGCGCAGCACTGCTTGATTATTGCTGGGTACAGTCTGGCGCTACAAAAATAAATTAATTTTTGTAGCAAAGGGAATTACGGCACGGTAGGGGTGGGAAGTACCGCCGGGCTGCTGCAGTAGCCTAGTGGTACTTCAGTTATAGCGAGTGGTAAGCCTGCGTTGGGCTTACCGCTGCTTAGTAAAATGAGCCCTATGTGTGATAGGGTTGTGCGTTTATAGTATTGATCAAATTTCCCTATCAGTTGAATCTATTTGAAATTATCATGGTATGTAGGGCTTATAGGAGTATTTATGTAGATTTCTCTACTGGTTATTAACAAAACACTGAATCTGAGCTGCCAAGTAATTCCATTTGGGTTTCTTTTAATATTTTCTAAGTATCACGCAAGACAATAAAATGGGAAATTCCAGAATGTTTAGGAGGATTAAAGAACCAGGACTGGCTCAGAGTGTCTCTCTCTCATGGCTTAGAGTGGATTGGCATTTCTGCTGAATGAATAGCAGTTCCTCACAATACCCACACGTACTTCTTCCCCAGGTGCCGGGCCACATCTGCTTTCTTGAACCCATCCAGGTTGTAGAGTCTCTTGGCTAGGCGTTGTGCAGCCTCCTGGTCAGCCTTGTGCCCGTTGGATAGCGTATCAGTGCTGCCCAGTGCCAGCTGCTCAGTACTGTCCATCTCTGACTCAGAATCTGAGACTAGAGGGCTCAGGGGATGCTCACTGCAATAAATGGGAGAAATCACAAAGTCACATAACCCAGACAACAGGGCACACAAAGCACATGGAAATAGCAGCTTTCTAAAATCACTGTGGCATTCAGTATTTTTTTTAAACTCTTATCACTTCAAGCTAAATTAAATCCTGATATTCAATGCTGGCCCTTACCTAGGTATCCACACTAAATATCCGAGTCTTTGATAGACCTCAGACGGTATCGGACAATTAACCAAGCATAGTTAGGACTGCCTTTTGTATTGTCTTACTTGCCAGGTTCGTTTTCCAGGCACCAGAATTGAATATCAGCAATGCTTGGATAACTTCTGGGTGCAAAGAAAAAAACAACTGGATGAGACCAATATAATTCTAACCAGGGGAAACAATTTATTGAGAATACTATAAATATGTAAGATACAAAGGCAGATAAATCCAAAATATCAAGTAGACTGAATGGACTTGATACAGTCCTGCATTTTGACGTCGCAAGCGCCTGCCTCAGGAGTCGGAGATATTTCAGTCCAGTTGAGAATGGAAAATTGTCAGTCAGTAAACGGCACTACAGAGATATCAACTAATAAGTCACACTATAACAAAGCTGTAACACCTTCAAAATGATGAAACAATAACGTGTAGAAATGAGAATGTGGGATACAAATGTAATAATAATAATATAAAGAATGGATGTGTCACACATATACATTCTCATTTCTACATGTAATTGTTTCATATTTTTTGTATTCTCAATAAATGGTCTCCCCAGTTGTTTTTCTTTGCCCTTGTGCTGTGCTCTGGGGGCAGTCTTCTTCTTTTTCATTAACATTCGGGTGCACCCTGAGCCTGCTCCCAGACCACCAGGGGCTAAGCAGAGTGCATGGAGACACTCTCCAGGTAAGTGCTGCTGAAAATCTGAGTATGACCCAGTCAGCCTCTCCAACCCAGATAAAACCTACTGAATATCGGCTTGACTATTTTGATGTGTATCAACCTACCCATATATTAGTAGTAGTAGTAGTATATGCTGCTATTTATGGGGTCCTTTTACTAAGGCGTGCTGAAAAGTGGCCTGCGCTGGTGTAGACATGTGTATTGGACGTGCGCAGGTTCATTTCTCATCACACCTGCAAAAAAGGAATTTTTTGACCGAAAATGGACGTGTGGCGAAATGAAATTTGGCACATGTCCCATTTTGGGCCTGAGACCTTACTGCCACCCATTGACTTAGCGGTAAGGTCTCGCGTGTTAACCGGGCGGTAATTGTCAGCACGTGTACACTACCAATTACCACCCAGTTAGCACCATGTGGTAGAAAGTAAAAAATATTTTCAGACACACATATCGGACGTGCGTCAAAAATGGAATTACTGCCCGGGATTCGCGGTAGCTGGGAAGTAGTTCCATATTGACATGCGTTGGACGTGCATAGGTGCCTACGCACCTTAGTAAAAGGGCCCCTATATATGGAGATGCTTCTTAAATAAGGACCACCGTAGCTCTGTTGAATTTACACAAAGTCATTTTAAGCTTCCTATTGCATTCTGTAATATATTTCAATTTTCAGCAGATATCAGCATTTAAAGTTTTGAAAGCTTTTTTTCTGAAGTCACAGTCTTCATTATAAATACTATATGTGGTTTTTATACTTACATTTCCAAAGTCAATTAAAGCTGTTGTATTTAAATCTCACTATCTCCCTGACAATATACCTGATCACCACAAGTCTCTCACTGACATCCTGATAACCACTGGCCAACAGTTCATCCTTAGTAAATTGTAAGAATAGTACAAATTTAACCATTCACTTCTGGTGGCATTCAATTTTTATGTATCAAAAATTGGGACTGGCATCCGCCACCTCTTTCGGCCTACTTCTCAAGAAATGCCGAATATGGTCCCCTCTGGAAGAATATCTGCAAAAATCAGACTCCAAACATAACATCTAGTTGTAAATTCAAAACTATTAAGGGTCTCAAGCTTTCAACTTGTTAGTGACTCTGGACATTACACGTTCATAATGTTAAAGTGTTTTATTTTACTATAATGTTTAGTTTTTTGTATTCTAAGCAATATCAATCCTGTGACATTGCTTAAAAATTTATAAATTCAATAAAAATCTCATAAATGCTACATGTGGTCCCACTACTCTTTATGAGAGTTTAATTTAATATGGCATTTATATTCTTGATACCCCCACAGAAATCTAGTTTAGAGCAGATTACAACAGCACACAAACAGATCAAATAACAAAACATCTTATCATCAAATATAAACATCTTAATATGCAATGAAACGGGCGCTAGCAATGTAATGAGTTCCTGCCATTAATGTTTCCACGGTTGTATTCTGAATATAATTGTTGTTTACATGTGTAAGATTTCTTTATATACAATATTTTTTGTGTAAACTGGGCTACAATGTGGTAAAAGTTTTCCTTGTTCAGGCCCTTCAATCAGTTAACAATCACATCAGAAGAGCTCCTTACTCGTGAGAATGCAACATACAGTTGCCCATGTGAGAGACTGAGAGTGACAGTGTGTTTTACAGACAGTGTAAGAGAGAGATACACAGAGTGATTGAGTGTGTGTGTGATGTCTGTGTGTGTGTATGTGTGTGAGTGACAAAGTGATTAAATGTTTGTCTTCCCTTCCGTTCTGTGCACTTGCCTCCACTGATGTTCGTACCTCCCTGTATATGATTGTTTGTTAGAGATTCAATCCACTCCACTTCCCTCCTCCAAGTTCCGTTCTGTCTGATTGGTTACTTGTTCCTGTGACGTCGCGTTTGTTTGCTTGGCAACTATGCAGCATTCCGTTTCCTCAACGTGAGGGCGGGGATAGTGAGAGCCAATGAAACGCTGAACTACAGACTTACAAACCCTACACTGCCACAGTGCCACAGAGTCAGCTTCAGAATGTTGGAAGTGCTTTTTATTATATAGGATTACACCCATCAAAATCAAAAACCCAACACATTAGGTTATTACAAACCCAAACTTCTTAACTCATCAGTCAACCCTTATTTACCTTCTTTGAAAAACATTATACAAACAGAAATCAAAATACACCAGGAGAAACATGAGGTCAGAGCAGTATTATTCCATCCTTCCTTAAACCCCTACTTAACGCCTCAAGGATCAAATAGTTCATTCTGAGGGGCATAACTCTGCAAATGGGCGGAGCCAACCATATTTTCGAAAAAGATGGCCGGCCATCTTTTTCTTCGCTAATACGGTTGGGCCCGGCCAAATGTCAGAGATGGCCGGGTTTGGGATGGCTGGCATCGATTTTCGGCGATAATGGAAACTAATGACGGTGATCTCAAACCCGGCCAAATCCAAGGCATTTGGTTGTGGGAGGAGCCAGCATTTGTAGTGCACTGGCCCCCCTGACATGCCGGGACACCAACTGGGAACCCTAGGGGGCACATCTAAAAATTAAAAAATAAAAATAGCTCCCAAGTACATAGCTCCCTTACCTTGTGTGCTGAGCACCCCAAATCCCCCCCCCCCAAAACCTACTCCCCACAACTGTACACCACTAACATAGCCCTTAGGGATAAAGGGGGGCAACTAGATGTGGGTACAGTGGGTTTGGGGGGGGGGTTGGAGGGCTCCCATTTACCACCACAAGTGTAACAGGTAGGGGGGATGGGCCTGGGTCCACCTGCCTGAAGTGCACAGCACCCACTAAAAACTGCTCCAGGGACTTGCATACTGCTGTCAGGGAGCTGGGTATGACATTTCAGGCTGGCATAGAGGCTGGCAAAAAAGGGTTTTTTTTGGGTGGGAGGGGGGTTGGTGACCACTGGGGGAGTAACAGGAGGTGATCCCAGATTCCTTCTGGTGGTCAATTGGGGCTCCTTTTTGAAGTTTGGTCATGGAAAAAAAGGGACCAAGTAAAGCCGGCAAAATGCTCGTCAAGCCTGGCTTTTTTTTCCCATTATCGGGTGAAGCTGGCCATCTCATTAGCACGCCCACGTCCTGCCTTCACTACCCTACCGACACGCCCCCTTGAAGTTTTGCTGGCTCCGCGACGGAAAGCAGTTGAACCCGGCCAAAATCGGCTTTCGATTATACCGATTTGGCCGGTTTCAGGAGATCGCCGGCCGTCTCCCGATTTGTGTCGGAAGATGGCCGGGGATCTCTTTCGAAAATGAGCTGGTCTGTCAAAACTTTACTACTACAATTTATTTCTAAAGCACTACCAGCATTGTGCAGTATTATACAGACACACAAAAGGAAGACAGCCCCTTCGCAATACAACTTATGTGTTACATCTTATGAACTCCAGAAAGAAACTCTTTTTTGGCACAACGCAAGTACTACGATGAGTATTAGCAGTAAATTTGGTTTAAGAGTGAGGTTCATTTCTGACATTGTTGTGCATGTCTGAGGATTGTTTCTGTACATTTGTACGCCTCTGTCTTACATCTCTTCAGATGCTTTACAACTCTCAGATATTTCAACACTTTGCAAACCACAAGAGACTCCTGAAGCAGGCCTCTGCAGCCGAAACACACTTTGTGTTGAGTCCAGTACTTTTTATGAAATAAAACTTCTGATGTGAAATCTTTGATTTTGTCATCATCTTTGTTGTCTTGTTCGCTGTGCAAAACTAGCCCATTTGAAGAAATCACTCCCTTATAATCTAGTCAAAACAAACATGTGAGGTACAAGAGAACCCAGTAGAATGAGAAAAGTGGTAAGATATAACATGCTGTTCTGCTTAGAGCCAAACTCTACCTCAAATTTAAGGTCAGGTAAAAGAGAATTCCACAGTGAAAGGGCTTTATCAGTAAATGTTCTTTCTTGAGTGGTTGAAAGTATGAGCTCTTGTACTGGAGAGACCTTTAGCTATAAATATTGATTGGAAAGAGAATGAGAGGGAAAACACTGTTCCAAGTGTAAGATAATGTGAGACAATATCCCTTAAAATACTAAAGGTAATTAAAATTATTTTAAAGAGAACTCTATATTTCAAGGTACAAGTTCTACTAAGCATGCTATTATCATAATATCTTCCTAGGTTACTATCACATTCAAAATTTCTATCTACTGGAATACACAAATCTTGTAAAGTAATATCCAATTACACTAATTTCCCTTATGCCACAGCCATCAAAGTCATGAGAATATTGCGGTGACTTTGATGGCTGCAGCATAAGGAGCATATCCTTGAAAAAGTCAAGAGGTGAAACATGTTGCATGTTGGATAACACAGCCCCCTCGCTGATTTGTTCTTCAGGAACGCTTTTTGAAAGCTAAGTCTTTTATATTATCAGTCTATCATATTACAAAGTATTATTGAATTTATTTGAACTCAATGAATATAATCTATACCTCTAAGACCGATGACAAGAGAACACATAAAGCTTAGAGCAATGAACATTTGAGAGCTCAGAGTGGTGCTGCTGATGTCTGTTAGTTAAGAGGTCGATGTTTGAAACTTGTTAATCCTAAACAGTGGTGGATGTATGACATGAGATGACAAAACAGCATATGACAGTGGTAGCAGACAGACACACACATAGCTGGGGCTGCCATAGAACCTCTTCTGGCCCTGAGAGAAGTAGAACACTGACACTTCCTGTCCCCAAATAAAGTGTACATCAGAGGGTTCTACTGCTCTCAGAGCTGGAGAGGTTTCTGTGGTGGGCCCAGCTGTGTACATCTGCTACTGTTATCGCACACTGTTTTGTCTTCTCAGCCTGCCTGATAAAGGTAAGGACTAAGGAGCAGGAGAAGCTGCAACAGGAAGGGAAGGAGGGGCTTGACCACATGGGGACTAGGAGATCAGACTCTGGAGCTGGAGGGGTGAAGAAGAGAGGAGTAATGATGAATTACATGGGAAGTGGCAGAGATGATGTATGATGTTGGGGCAGGAGGAGAGGGGAGATGTTGGATCACATGGGGGGAGGGAAGAGTTAAGGTGAATGTGGGGCAGGGTAGGGGTAGGAAACAAAGATGAGAGAAGCTGGAATGAAAGTATGAAATAACAGGGCTGATATTCAGGACACAGGAGGTAGCTGGGCTGCCTCCTGCAGTCAGTGCTGAGCTGGGCCATTTCTGGTGACCAGCACTGACTATCCGGTTTATTTTTGACCAGTTTGAACTTAACCGGCTAAGCCAATATTCAGCGCTGGCTGGTTAAGTTTAAGCTGACCAAAGATATACCAGGTATTCATACAGCCACATTTGACCACTTACTTGGTGCTGAATATTCCCAGCTAGCCTGCTATCATGTGATAACCGGCTACCGCTATCCACTGACCAGCGATATTGGATAGCCAGCTATCTTTTTTTTTTTTTGTTACATTTGTACACCGCGCTTTCCCACTCATGGCAGGCTCAATGCGGCTTACATGGGGCAATGGAGGGTTAAGTGACTTGCCCAGAGTCACAAGGAGCTGCCTGTGCCTGAAGTGGGAATTGAACTCAGTTCCTCAGTTCCCCAGGACCAAAGTCCACCACCCTAACCACTAGGCCACTCCTCCACCGCCAGCTATCTTCAGCTGAATATCACCAGATAACCAGCTAAGTATTATTAACTGGCCCCGTGTCATTCCTGGCTGGTTAACTGGCTTTCAGTATTGGGGGGGGGATGATATTAAATGAGCTGCTTTTATCATGGGGGTGGAACCAGGGGTGTAGCTGAGGGTAGAGCTAGGTGTGATGTAGGAGTGGAACTTGCACCCCCCCCCCCCCCCTCCCCACCAACAATAAACTTTCCAAGTACCTGAACACTGTTTACATGTGTGGTGGATCCGGGGCACTTGCTTCCTACAGATTCATTCATGAACATGCAGTTTATTTGGGGGTAGCGTTTATCCGGTGGACTGTCCCCATGAAAAACTGCAATAATCTATTTTTAACCTATACTTACAAAGCACATTCTTTAAATTTTGTTATATATTGTAAAGCTCCCCTTGCCTCTGAGGGGAACTAAACACTTTGGAGGGGTCAGAAAACCCTTCCAGCAAAGGAAACACACTCCAGAGTATATCTTTTCTTCTTTTATAATAATGCTAAAATTTAATAGAGTAAATAAATGATTACAATAAAATTCTTTTATCCCAGTGTTACAGAAAATTGAATTCTTATTTATATAAATCTAAATTTCAGCATAAGCAAAATAAAATATCCCTCTGGTTTCTTTCTGTGTATTTCCCTGGAAGCTTACAGATCTGATTCTACTACAAAATGTGTCTAATTTCTTAATGCCTATTATATCTTCTTTTTCTTATCTGGTATTCTTCAACCCTGACCTCTAAGGTCACCTTAACATTCCTCTTTCATCATTTGCCCTCTGCAACCTCAAATCATCCCTGAATATTTACCACTCATATTTGTCTTTCACTGAAAGTGCTTCTCTGTATTATGTCCAAAACCCAGTGGCGTACCAAGGGGGGGGGGGGGGGGCGGTCCGCCCCGGGTGCACGCCACTGGGGGGGGTGCCGCGCGCCTGTCTGGTCTTCGTTTTCATGCTCCCTTTGCCCCGGAACAGGTTACTTCCTGTTCCGGGGCAGAGGGAGCAGGAAATGAAAACGAAGAGCCGGCAGGCGTGCGGCACCCCCCCCCCCCCCCAGCGGCGTGCACCCGGGGGGGGTCTTTCATTGGGGGATTGGGGGTTCTTTCGCTGGGGGGGGGTGTCGAGCTGTTCCAGGGGGGGCACTGCACCCAGGGGGGCGGGGCGCATCGGCGATCCGCCCCAGATGTCAGCCCCCCTAGGAACGCCACTGCCAAAACCTGTTTGAAAACAAGCAGACACTTGTTATGGCTCATTACTTGGGCTAAGCAAGCCTGCCTGTTGTTGACTTGTCCCTGAAAAGGCCAAGAAGACAGGCTAGCCATAGATCACAGATAAGGGAAAGTTACATATACAAAGATGGCTGATCTGTGTTGAAAACCAGACAGCTCTGTACTAAGCAATGTAGAATATCATTTTAGAAGATTTAAGCACCACTTACATGTTGAAAACACCAATTAAACATATATACACATGTAAGAAACAATTTCAGAAAAGTCACTGCTTATATGTTTATACCCACAGCATGTGCAGATTTTAAGGGGATCTACTCTGAGTATTGTAATCCCCACAGGCACTCTCATGTGCTAAGGGGCCCCCTGGTGGCTCCTATCCAACATCCCAAGCCTGCAGTTAAAACCCACTAGAGCTTTACCTCTGAGAAAGATTCAGAGACAGTTCTCCCCTATGGCACTCTGTAACCTCAGTCTCTTCAGTTGGGCTCCTCCTTCAACTCAGGGTGACCATTCCTCATTTATCATAATTTCTTAGAATCCTTCTGTGAAACATCATTGGGAAACAGGTCACCTTTCTGGTACCCCTGAGGCGCCCCTGTCACCTTTCTGGGGAATGCAACCCTTGTTTCTCAGCCTTCACAAACATGCAAATTAGATACACCCAATGCAAATCCACTCTAATAGCATCCCAGATCCAGTCTTGTGGGGAATAACTTCTTTCCACCAACAGTTCCTCTGGCTTTCCTTAACTGAGCCCACTTATTTGGGAGACCTGGGTTTCAGTTTAAAACAGCCTCCTCCCCTGGATAGGACTTCCCACTCTCACTGTAACTTTACAGTCCTGTCCTCCACCCCACAGCTGTTAGTCCAGTTCAATTGATATGCAGTTCCCTCTGGCCCAATGTTCTTTCCACATGAGCGTTTATAACAGTTATTGGCTCCATTACTACAATATCCATAGCAAGGCGAGTACCTTCTGGGTTTTTAGAAGGATCCTTCTTTCTCTCAGCTTCCAGGTGGCTTCCTCCTCCAGGCTCCATCCATTCAGGACCCCACTTCCTCTCCTCCATTCTCTTTTTGGAGTGTGCTCTTTATATGGTGGTTAATAATCCTCCCCACCTCTTTAGTTCCCTCCCCTGGCTCTGGAGGGGTGTGGAACCTTCTCCTGGGTGCATTTTCTCTCAAAGGGGAAATCTCCTTCTATGGGTCCTCCCTGACCTCTATATGCCTGGCATTTGCTGGAGCTCACTCTAGTGACTCCTTCCCCGCATTTCACTTAGAGCTCCCTCTAGTGGTCAGTTCCTGGCATTTTACAGGGTTTTCATTACAGGAGCACCCTCTGGTGGCCTCTTTAGGGTACAACAGTCCTGTGTTTATCACAGTATGGTTTAGGTGGACCTAAGAAGCATGGAGGTCAGTCTAGAAATGATTTCTTTTATGTGAAGGCCTTTTTATGCAGATTAAAGGGCTTTTAATAGAATTACCCCAGGGTTAAGCACATAAAAATACAAGCAGTCACAAGAAAAAATATACTTTTATGCAGTCTGTGCATAAATGTGTTCTGGGGTAGCATGTGAGCAAATTGAAGGAAAGTTTATATATTTATATTTTGCTCACACCTTTTTCAGTAGTAGCTCAAGGTGAGTTACATTCAGGTACACTGGATATTTCTCTGTCCCAGGAGGGCTCACAATCTAGGTTTGTACCTGAGGCAATGGAGGGTTAAGTGACTTGACCAAGATCACAAGTAGTAGCAGTGGGATTTGAACTGGCTACCTCTGGCCAGTGCTCTAACCACTAGGCCACTCCTCCATGCCATTTGGGATTGACATGCATATTTTATAAAACACCTTCAAGCACTAACATTAATGCCTCCTCCTAGGCACAGTGTTGGGCAGTAAGATATTATTAAGTAATGTATTACTAGTAATATATTACTTTTAAAAGTAATGAGTAACTGTAATGATTACTTTCATGCAAATGTAATGAATAACTATAATATATTATATTTTTCAGTAATGAGTAATATAATGTCTAGTTACTTTATATAGTTACTTTTTAGTGACACCCATCCAGTTTTCTTTGTGTCACTAGGCCCATTATTGGGCTGCTTCTGGTTTCCATCAAACTTCCTTTTGAGTGAAACTGCTGAAGCTTGCAGCACAAGGTGATAAAGAAGGCTGGGTCTTCAACATTTAAGCGTTCTGTTTATGTCAATTTTTTTGATTTAGTGAGCGAAAAAGATAATATTTCTGTTAGGTACAAGTTATGTCCAGTAAGCCACAAACCTGAGAGTGATGGAATGGTGTCAATGCCAGCAAAGAAGCTAAATTTTGATCAATCAACTGATTTTAGCCATGACATCAAAGTGTTGCAGACTCAAGTGAATTACCTCAGCATGAGCTTTATCATAGAAGATATGCAGGCATTCAGCACTGTCGAGCAGCCAGCTTTCGTTAAGCTCGTCACTGGGTTGCAACCAATGAGATTGGTTAAGAGTTGGAAAACTCTCGTTGGACGTCATAGGGATAAATTTGGCAAAATGAAGGAAACACTAACAGCTCATATGAGCAAAACGCCATATCTTTACACAAGTGCCAATATCTGGACAAGTCATAATGTTGGCACTTGCATCGCATCTGTTCCTGACACACACATGAACAAAGAATACTATGACAACCTTATAAATTGGAAAAATAATTTTGGCAGAAGCTTTATTAACCAATCAAAAATTCATAACCAACACAAATAAAAATGATATTATCAATATTTCACTGCAACCTTCACTTTTCTTATTACCTTTTATAAAGCTAGTCGGTATCGGCCTAGCTGCACATATTTATTCCATCAAATGTATTAATACTCCATGAACCACCTTGTAAAGTGAGACCTGCAGTGACGTCAAGGCCTCACTTCTGCCTCTGGTAGTTTCGCACACAAGCAGCTTACACTGTAAAATCCATATAGCCAATAAATTCATTGTCCTTAAATGACGGCTGCTTGAAAAATTCTCATTTAAATTACCGTATTTTTCGGACTATAAGACGCACTTTTTTCCCCCCAAATTTGGGAGGAAAATGAGGGGGTGCGTCTTATAGTCCGAAGGTAGAGATTTGGCTGGCTGGCTGGCAGGCCGCCCGCCCGCCCTCCCTTCCTCCGAGGTCGGGATCGCCCTCCCCCGGCCCTGTCACCACTTCTCCCCTTACTCACGCGATCTTCCCTGGTGGTCTAGTGACGTCGGGGCAGGAAAGAGCCCTCTCTTTCCTGCCCAGTGTGCTGCTCTCCATCCTCCTGTATGCAGCCTGACGGTCTCGGCGAGATTCAAAATGGCCACCGAGACTTCAATTCTCGGCGGCCATTTTGAATCTCGCCGAGACCGTCAGGCAGCAATGCATACAGGAGGATGGAGAGCAGCGCGCTGGGCAGGAAAGAGGGGGCTCTTTCCTGCCCCGACGTCACTAGACCACCAGGGAAGATCTCGTGAGTAAGGGGAGAGGTGGTGACAGGGCCGGGGGGGGGGGAGGGGAGGAGGTAACCCTGAGGGCGATCCCGAACTTGGAGGGAGGAATTCGGACAAGACGCACCGGAGCACCTAGGTTTTAGAGGAGGCAAAAAGCAAATTTTTTTTTTCCTATTTCCCTCCTCTAAAACCTAGGTGCGTCTTATGGTCCGGTGCGTCTTATAGTCCGAAAAATACGGTACCCCTTTTAAGATCCCTAAACATCACTATCCCCACTACAAAATTACCCAAGATCCCAATCCCAACTCTCACTCTTCTAAATTTTGGGAAGGATTGGGTGGGATGAAATTTCTTGCTTCAGTTCCCTCAACTAGCTTTCCTCGTTGCTGCCCATCAATTCTCCTCAGCCCAGAGCCCACCAATTTTCCTGATATTCTCATGCTCTTTTGCTCCACCCCAACCTTTAAAAATAAAATTTACATACCCTTTGAAGTCGCCATTCTTTCTACTCTAATTTGGATGCCTTATTAAACATCAACATCTCTTTCCAGTAATCCCTTCTTATTTTGTTTACCCCTTTTTGCTAATTAATTTCTTAATTAATTTAATTACATCAAAATTTCATTAATTTTAATTTTTAATTCCTAAGAGGCAGATGCAGCAACCAAACGTAAAAAAATCTAAATCGTTAAAGTCCCTAACGATTTTAAAATAACGAAAAATGCACAAAAAAAAAAAGTCACACATGCTGAGATCGGTATTGAAACGTACAATGTATCAAAGAATCACAATACACATCGTTAATCGGCCCCCAAATCATGCGCAGAGCAGCCAAGCGTTATGTTAGCTGCTCTGCGCATGCCACAAACAGTCAAAACACAGTCAAATCACAAGCACATGGCTCCCAAATCAAAACAAAAATTTAAAAAAAAGGGTCGGGAGGGGGCAAGGGCGCTCATCAGGAGCGTCCTGTACGGGCGGCCTTGCCCCCCCCCCCCCCCGCTGCTCCCCACTTTCCGCCGCTCCCCCCACCCCGAAAAAGCAAAATTCTAGCAGCCCCTGCCCCCCTCCCTTCCTCGCTACTCTGTCTCACCTCAGCTCCGCCTCCTGACATCCTCCGCCCTGTGCCCCGCCCCCTCTTGGGGTCGTCGCCGCCATTCCCCTCCTCCATCGGGCCCCCCTCCCTCTTACCGGGCCCGTGCAGCACCTCTCTCCTCTGTCCGAAGGCGCTGCACGGGCAAGAAGAAAGCTGATGCCTGCCTTCGCCCAGCTTCTGTCGCGCGTCTCTCTCCTCCTGGGCCCTACGTAGGTTACTGACGTCAGACAGGGGCGGGCGCAGCAGGAGAGAGACGCGCGACCGAAGCTGGGCGAAGGCAGGCATCAGCTTTCTTCTTGCCCATGCAGCGCCTTCGGACAGAGGAGAGAGGCGCTGCACGGGCCCGGTAAGAGGGAGGGGGGCCCGATGGAGGAGGGGAATGGCGGCGACGACCCCAAGAGGGGGCGGGGCACAGGGCGGAGGATGTCAGGAGGCGGAGCTGAGGTGAGACAGAGTAGCGAGGAAGGGAGGGGGGCAGGGGCTGCTAGAATTTTGCTTTTTCGGGGTGGGGGGAGCGGCGGAAAGTGGGGAGCCGCGGGGGGGGGGGCAAGGCCGCCCATACAGGACGCTCCTGATGAGCGCCCTTGCCCCCTCCCGATCCTTTTTTTATTTTTATTTTTTTATGTGTTTTCTGACGTCCTTTGGACCAATCACAGCGCTTTTAGCTCTGCTAATGCGCTGGGATTGGCTCAAAGTTTGTTTATTTTTTCACTTAATGATTTTTGCTGGCACAGAGCTGTCCTAACGAGAGGTCCAGACCTCTCGTTAGATTTCCTGCCTTTTTCCTGCGTAAAGGCAATCGGAAAAGGTTAGTGCATGTCGTTTCAATGGGGTTTTCACACTAATTGCTCATCTCCATTCCGTTTTCGTTAGCTGCTGGCTTCCTCGGTAAAAGCCCTTTGATGCATGCAACGGATCAAATTTTCCTCGTTGGAGAGTCATTAAAGGCTCATTTAGCTTTAGTGCATCTGCCTCTAAGTCTTTATAAGACTTCCATTGCAAAATGATTAAATTGTCTTCTTATCGAGTATATATCTCCCCCGCCACCACCCATTTTTCTTTTATCCCTTCACCATAACAAATATATATAGGCACTACTGCAGCAATGCCAATATTATCCACCCATAATTTATCTTATGGGTTTTCTCTATCTTATGGGTTTTCTTTATTGCAGTTTCTTTGGTGCGACTGTTCACTGGTTAGACAAAACTTCTCTAGAGTGCCACTCTGCTGCTCTTACATGTCAGTGAGTAAAGGGACAACACACTTATCCGATAGCATCAACTCTTGAGATTGTCCATAATAAATATAATCTGGCAACTAAGGTGACAATAACCATCACCGACAATGGCTCTAACTTTGCCAAAACCTTCGGTTTGTTTCCAGATGAGTCAGTTGATCATGGCTTGTTTCTCAATCCTCAATGTGAATTAGAAAGATAGTCTTTACAAATATAGTCGAGGTCTTGATGGCCGCGATACAGCAGAAGAGAAGTAAGTTTTGCCACCGCACTAATGATATGCTACACACACTCTAAACTTGTTAATGACTCAGAAGATGCTTGTAATGATACAGCATACAAGAACATTTTTTTCAAAGCTCAGTGGCAAAATGTGCAACATTATGGAACAAGACAAGTCAAAGTGCTCAGGCAGCTGACATTTTACAAGAAAAATGCAATATGCAGCTGATTGTTCCTGATGCAATGTGGTGGAATTGTTTCTTCTATGATGTTAAGAAAATTGATTCCATTGTTGAAAGAACCCAGATAGCCTGCTGAGTGAATTGTGCACAGCTTTGGGAGTGACTGGACTCAAACAGTATGTAATATTTTTTCTGGGTGGCTACTGCTGTGTCATGAGTCCACTAGCAGCTGATCTGGATATCCAATGAAGTGATGCTAAATATTACTTGGGCTTTTTGCTGCCCACTTTGGTCATGTTGAAAATAAAGCTGACTAAAGTTGGTACACACCTTAAATATGACTCACCTCTGGCTTGTGCACTTCAACATGGGCTCATTGAGCATTTTGGTCATTATCTTGACCACAAAAATTTGAATATGGCTAAAGTTAGGCTGCCACAATTTCATCTTTATTGGGTTGAAAGTGACAAAAATGAAGATGAAATGCAAAGAACTTTCTGTAGCAATGAAGACAATGAAGCTGTCATCAGAACAAATTGCACCAGCTTCATCCAGCAGTAATTGCGGTGATGAAGATGACTTCTTCCTGTTTTCAGAATGTTGATGGCAGTGACAGAAGTGATGTTACTTATGAATTGAACATACTTCTAAGTGCCATTCCTTGTGACGTAATCAGTACATCACAGTTTCTCATATCGAGGCACTGGTTTTGAAGTATTACATGGGTTTGCCTTCAAGTGCTCCTGTTGAAAGGCTTTTCAACATGGGTGGGCAAATTATGACTCCAAGAAGATAAAGAACGACAGACAAACATTTTGAAATGCAATTGCTCTTTTGTAGTAATAAGAACTGTCTTAGAAGTTCTTAAGGAGTGGCCTAATGGTTAAGTACATAAGTACTGCCATACTGGGACAGACTGTTTCCAACATTGGCCAATCCAGGTCAGAAATACCTGACAGATCCCAAAAAAGTACAAAAACATTTTATACTGCTTATCCCAGAAATAGTGGATTTTCCCCAAGTGCAATTTAATAATGGTCTATGGACTTTTCCTTTAGGAAGCCATCCAAATATTTTTAAACTCTGTTAAGCTAACTGCCTTTACCACATTCTCTGGCACTGAATTCCAGAGTTTAATTACACATTGAGTGAAGAAAAATTGACTCCATTTGTTTTAAATTTACTACTTTGTAGCTTCATCGCATGCCCCCCTAGTCCTAGTATTTTTGGAAAGCGTAAACAGACACTTCACGTCTACCTGTTCAACTCCACTCATTATTTTATAGACCTCTTTCATATCTCCCCTCAGCTGTCTTTTCTCCAAGCTGAAGAGCCCTAGCCGCTTTAGTCTTTCCTCATAGGGAAGTCGTCCCATCCCCTTTATCATTTTTGTCGCCTTTCTCTGCACCTTTTCTAATTCCACTATATCTTTTTTGAGATGCGGCGATCAGAACTGAACACAATATTCGAGGTGCGGTCGCACCATGGAGCGATACAAAGGCATTATAACAGCCTCATTTTTGTTTTCCATTCCTTTCCCAATAATACCTAACATTCTATTTGCTTTCTTAGCCGCAGCAGCACATTGAGCAGAAGGTTTCAATGTATCATCAACGACGACACCTAAATCCCTTTCTTGATCTGTGACTCCTAACATGGAACCTTGCATGACGTAGCTATAATTGGGGTTCCTCTTTCCCACATGCATCACTTTGCACTTGCTCACATTAAACATCATCTGCCATTTAGACGCCTGGTCTCCCAATCTTGTAAGGTCCTCTTGCAATTTTTCACAATCCTCCAGTGATTTAACGACTTTGAATAACTTTGTGTTGTCAGCAAATTTAATTACCTCACTAGTTACTCCCATCTCTAGGTCATTTATAAATATGTTAAAAAGCAGTGATCCCAGCACAGACCCCTGGGGAACCCCACTAACTGTTATGATCGTGGTCAGAACCCCTCTCAAACTTACCTTTTTCCTGGGGGTCAGCTTCTTAGCTGGTTTCTGTTTCTTTTGTCTGTCCTTTCTGAGCTAGCTCTCTCTCTCTCTATGCTGGCAGCTTCCAGCAGCATGACTCTAATTGTTTCACTTTACTACAGCTGTGTGTGTGGACTGAGTTAGCTCTACCTCTCTTTGGGTGTACTGGCTTCAAGAGCTTCACGGTGCTGCATTGGTGTGGGTTGGGCCTCTCGGGGTTTCAGTGTGCTGTCTGCCTGGCTCTAGGGAGTGTGACATCATCTGGGAGGGCCTTGATAAGGAAGTGGTGTTCTTCCCTTCAGGGCCTTTGCAACATTTGCTTTCGGCTACTTGCTTTAGGTCCAGGTTAGTGTTAGTGCAGTGTGCACTTGAGACTGTGTGTTTAGCTTTCCTGCTTTTCCCTCTTGGTGCTTTGGAAGCATTGTGGTGTGTAGGGCTTTGGAAGCTCTGTTGCTGATAGAAGTACTTGAGGGTTTGGTGTTGTTAGGAACACTGCAGATTTTGCTGTTAGAAGTACTTCTGGTGTTTGTGCTATTAGGAGCATTGCAGTCTTTGCTGTTTGTGTTTGGTGCTTTGGAAGCACTTTTGACTTACGTGTTTAGCTTCCCTGTTTTTTTCCCTTGTGGCTCCCCTGTCTTCCCTTTTAGTGCTAGGAGCTCTTCTGGTTGTTTGGTGCGTGGGAGCACCTTAGTTAGTTTAGAGTGGTAGAGCTTCTGTAGCATGGTGCTCGGAGCACCTGTGTTAGGTCTGCTGAAGTTTGGTGCTTAGGAAGCACCTTTATTAGCTTATGTGTTTAGCTTCCTTGTTCTTCCTTGTGGCTCCCCTGATTTTCCTTTTGGTGCTGTGAGTAGCACTCCTGTTAGGTCAGTGCCTTGGGGCACTCCTGTTAGTATAGGGCTTAGGAAGTCCTTTTGTTAGTTTACTGTGAGTGTAGGAGTGGAACGCCGGATACTACTCGAATACTACTGACCAACAGAACAACCTCACGTTTTGTGCATACTGATGGACTTATACTTATGCATACTACCTCTGCTTTTGCCTTTTGGCCATACTTTATGAATGTACTGGACATTTGTGCCTTAACCAGTTTGCTGTTTACTAATGTAAGACAGAATGCAGGGCCATTAGATATACAGCTTGTAACAGTAGTAGCAAGGCTTACACAAGACCAGCTTGCACGTAGGCGGCATATGAATAGATGGCCTTGGAGGGTGTTGCCACCCCCACTCTGCATCTCTGAGCCTAACGAACCTTATCTCCTGTGCTAGAAAGGAGCATTGTGTGTGTGTAGAAGAAGATGCTAAGTTTCGTTTCCCTTGCCAGTATCATTTCAGTATTATGACGTGTGTACTGTACGGACTACAAATGTTTACTGCGCATGTCCACTGTGATGTATAAGGGGCCTAATGCGCAGGCCCAGCAGGGAAGTATAAATGTAAGTGTCAGATGATTTGTGACACACAGTATCCTGAGACAACTCAGTGCTGTTCATTGCTAGCAATAAAGTTGCATTGTTTGGAACCAACTTGCCTTTTGTCTTCTGATTCACTTAGCCTGTTTCATTGGCGAGCCAGCCAGCAGTGTTTACAAAAGGGAAATCGGATTATATTCTTTCCCCTCCCCCATTGCGGTCAGGTCGGGTCATCGATCCCCTCCCGAGAAGGTGGTGAGTGGCCACCGCTGATTTCAGCGTCCATCTCCCGGAGGAGGGCCGATCAATTCCGCCTGACTGGAAAGGGGTTGTGTGGTTCCGGCAAGGCACCTTTTCTGACTCCGGAGAGAAGCGCACCGACGGCGCGGCCTGCGACCCCGGCGGACAGGCGAGTATACTCAACGTAGTGACCGGCCCAGTAAGGACCGAAGAAGAGGCATGATCACCCTCTTTTAGCCAGTGACTAATACGGACTAGGTCCCGAAACTCACTAGGCTCGGGCGAAGAAACCGAATGGGAGGGTTTCTTGTGGCGTATGAAAGTGTGTGAGTGGGCTTGCATTTCCGGACCGAGCAACCGCGTTCCGGTCAGGCCGAGTGTTGACCCTTCTGTGTCCGGTGGAAAGAGACCCCTTACTCCTCCACCATCCCTTTCCCCCTTTGTCTGTGGTCTCTCCTTTGGCACTCAGGTTAGGATGGGCGGGGGTGGTTCCACACCTCTAGACTTAATGACGGAACACTTTAGCGAAGTGTTTGACCGAGATAAATGTAGTAGGGCCGGGATGATACAGCGATGTCAATTTATGTGGCCAGGGTTGGGGATCGCGGAATGGCCTCCGGAGGGGTCATTTGAGTATGAGAAGGTGGCAGCAGTTATGGACATCGTTATAGTTGAGGGAAACCCAGGCTGTCCTGAGGACATACTGTATATAGAAGCGTGGTTGAATGTAGTCCGGAACCCGCCGGACTGGGCCCAACGTAAGGTAGAAAAAGCTGCCCTTATGGTGGTGAACCAGAGAAAGGGCTGGAAAACTAAACTTAAAGCCCTGCAGACCCATGCCTTCACTCTCCAAACCCCGGCAACCGCTGCCGTTCAGAAGGCTGCAGGGACCGCCCCCATAAGGCCGACAGCCCCTAGCATTGAAGCCACAGAGACCACGCCCCGTACTACTATTGCTAGGACAGAGACCACGCCCCGTACTACCAACACACTTCCCAGAATGAAACCCCCGAAGGAAACCCGAGGGAAAGTTCAGGGTTTGCCCGAAAAGGTGCCTCTGAAGGCCCCGATACTTGCTCCGACAGAGGCGTACGAAGACGATATTGTGCCACCTCCATACGCCCCCATATACCCTGACTTCGCGGGCCTGGCAGAGGGCCCGGATGACGCCGAGGCTTCCTAGTCAGAGTCGGAGGCCGGAGAGACTTCCCGACCAGGCTCACCTGAGTCAACTGGCCCCGCAACCTCACGGAAGAGCAAACGGGTTGTGAAGAAAATCACTCGGTTTCCCCAATCGAGTCCGAAAAATACCCTCCCTTCCAGCCGCAGGGCGGGGATTACTAACCTATACCCAGTCCGACTATCTACCACCTTTACCCCTAACCCGGCAGAAGAAGGGGGCCAGCCCATTGAGTCGACCGTCTACAGCCACGTTCTCTTCTCCAGTGCCGACTTGTACAACTGGAAATTGCATGGGCCCTCGTACGACCAGAAACCTGAACAGCTGGTAGAATTGGTGGAAGGCATCATATATAGTTATAACCCGACATGGGGTGACCTTAGACAGTTGAGCACCCACATTCTAACCGCTGAAGAACGCCGCCTCTTACAACAGAATATGGAACAAGCTGTCTGGGATGCGAACCCAGGCCATGCCAGCATACAGAACCTCATAGAGACGGAGGCGCCCACCGCTGCCCCTGCGTGGGATTATCGAACCGCCGAGGGTCAAACCGTTATCCGCCGGTATCAGCAGGCGTACCTGGCAGCCCTTAAAAAGGGAAAACAGAAGGTTACCAACATGGGAAAAATCCACAGCGTAGTCCAACTGAAGGACGAAAGCCCAGGGGACTTTCTTGAACGACTTATGGAGGCATTTAGAAGGCATAGTCCGATAAACCCCGAAGATCCCAAGAACCTCCCAACAGTGGTTATGAGTTTTGTCAGTCAGTCAGCACCGGATATACGAAGAAAGCTACAGAGAACGGAGGGGTTTGAAGGGATGAGTATCAGCCAACTGAAAGCTATAGCTGATCGCGTATTCAGATACCGTGACCAAGAGGAGAAGACGGAAGCCCGGAAGGAGTCGACCAGACGGATGCGGCAGAAGGCAGATGTGTTGGCCACGGTACTGGAAGAACGCCTGGGGTCTAGACCACGGGGCAGAGGAAGGGGCCGAAAGGGGAAGAGGAACACGGTCCCCCATAGGACGTAACCAGTGCGCAAACTGTCGAGAAGAAGGGCACTGGTGGGCTGACTGCCCGGAGAAGCCACGAGACCAGACGAGAGAGGTGGAGAACGACGACCGCCCAAGAGGTCCCAGACGAGGCCGAGGACGTGATGAACAACAGGAATGGCAGATGGCCCTTGACGCCACCCGGGACCATACTGCATGAAGGGACCGGGAGGGCAGAGTCCCCACTGACCCTCTGGTGGAGATCCGGGTGGGGACGCAATTAATGAAGGCCTTACTAGACACTGGGGCCCAGCGATCTGTTATCACCACTGCCATAGCCCCGGCCACGAAAGAGACCATACCGATTGTGGGGGCCTCCGGGAAGTCACTCACAGCTCCCCTCCTCAAGGAACGCCAAGTCCAGATCGGAGGGACGATGGTGTCTCATCAGTTCATACATATCCCCGGATGCCCAGTCCCCTTGATTGGCCGAGACCTACTTTGCAAGCTCCAGGCCACCTTGAAGTTCAAGACTACGGGTGAAGTGGAAGCTCACTTTGAAGACCGACTGGTGACGCTTGTCTGCCCGGTGAGGGAAGAATGGAGACTACACGCCCCCCCAATTGCAGGCCCCGACGACTGCCGTTACGGCCAGGACACCCCTTTTGCTCAGCAGAGGCGAGCCCTAATGGATGAGGTGCCTAACGTATGGGCAGAAGTGAATCCCGGCGGACTGGCCGTTAACGCTATCCCCATCTGGATTGAACTTAAGCCAAATGCTCAAGTCGTCAACCAAGGACAATACCACATCCCTTATGCAGCCCGGCATAGTATGCAAACACACCTACAGAAACTCCTCCGACAAGGGGTCCTCAAACCGATCAGATCTGCTTGGAACACCCCACTGTTGCCCGTTAAGAAGCCAGGAACATCAGAATACAGACCTGTCCAGGACCTGAGGAAGGTCAATAACCAGGTAGCCGACATAGTTGCCCTTGTACTGAACCCCTACTCCATTCTAGCCCAAGTGCCAGCCCAGACCAAGTGGTATAGTGTCATTGATCTGAAGGACGCCTTCTTCTCCATCCCTCTTGCTGTCGACAGCCAGAAGCTGTTTGCTTTCACGTGGGAGGATCTACAGACTGGGATTAAGCAGCAATTCACATGGACCCGGCTTCCCCAGGGATTCAAGAACTCGCCCACCCTCTTTGGTGATCAACTTGCCCAGGACTTGAGGATGTACCAGGACGAGTACGGGCCGGTCGTTCAATACGTGGACGACCTATTGGTGGCCCGTGAAACATACTCGGACTGTGCAGAAGCTACCCTTTACCTCTTGGAAACCCTGGAAGCTCAGGGGTACCGAGCCAGCCGGAAAAAGGCCCAAATATGTGAGATCGAAGTCGAGTACCTGGGTTTTCGCCTCAGAGAAGGAACCCGAAGGCTCGGTACCCCCCGAACTCAAGCCATTCGCAATCAACCCACTCCTGTAAATAAGAAAGAATTGCGGGTATTACTAGGAGCAGCTGGATACTGTCGAATCTGGATCATTAATTTCGCTGTTCTAACCCAAGACTTGTACGCCAAACTGAAAGGACCTGAACTCGAGGGCCAAAACCTCCAGTGGGGGAAACACGAATTGAAAGCCCTTCAGGACCTCAAGGAGGCCCTTGTGGCCCCACCAGCGCTCGGATTGCCGGATGTGACCAAGCCGTTCCACTTGTTCATCGACGAAAAGAAGGGATTGGCACTTGGAGTCCTTACCCAATTGGTCGGCACCTGGCAACGCCCGGTCGCATATCTCTCAAAGGGCATGGACAACGTGGCACGAGGATGGCCGGGTTGTCTCCGAAGCATTGCGGCGGCCTGTCTATTGATACACGAGGCCAATAAACTCACGTTTGGCCAAACACTCTTTGTAACTACCCCCCACACCATCCGTGGCCTGCTCGAGAGCCACGGACCCAAGTGAATGACCAACTCCCGATTGGTTAAATAGCAGGCCCTCCTGTGCGAAAATCCGGAGGTACGGATCCTGGACACAACTAACCTCAATCCCGCGACTCTCCTCCCGGCCCCTGAACCACCACTCCATGACTGTGAAGAGGTAATGGCTACTGTGTATTCTAGCAGACCTGATCTAAAGGATCAGCCCTGGCAAGGGGGTATCATCTTGTTCACCGACGGAAGCAGCCAAGTGATAGAGGGAACTCGAAGAGCTGGCTATGCTGTTGTGTCTGAAGACCATGTCATCGAGGCTATGGCTCTGCCGCCCGGAACATCAGCCCAGAAAGCGGAACTGATTGCCCTCACCAGAGCCCTCCTGTGGGCTGAAGGAAAAGTTGTTAACATCTATACCGACTCCAAATACGCTTTCCTCACTCTCCAGGTGCACAGGGCCTTATACAAAGAGAGAGGATATCTAACGGCTGAAGGAAAGGGCCTCGCAAACGCCACTGAGATTTGCCAACTACTCGAGTCAGTATGGAAGCCAAAGAAGGTAGCCGTGATGCATTGCAGGGCCCATACCGGCCGGACGGATCCTATCGCCAGGGGGAACCAACGAGCGGATGATGCCGCAAAAAGGGCTAGTCAACTCCCTTACATCTCTCATTCCTCTGACCCTGTACTCGTCGTTCACCTCCCCACAGAGACCCCCATCTATACCCCCCAAGAAACTGAGTGGGCTCGGCAAGAGGGCCTGGAATCACGCAATGGCTGGTGGATACTACAGGATGGGCGGATATGGATACCCGAAGCCCTGGCATGGACGGTGGCTAAAGAGGCCCACAGCCGCACCCACCTGGGCAGGGACGCTCTGGGGCGCCTGCTCGAGAAGATGTGGACTAAAAACGCTTCCAGTCAATGCGCCACTTGTGCTCGGAACAATCCCAGGACGGGACCCGGTCCTACGCCAGGACATGTCCTCCACGGCACTAGTCCGTTCCATGTCTGCCAGATTGACTTCACACATATGCCTCCAGCGCGGGACTACAAAGCCATCCTTGTCGCCGTGTGTACCTACACCGGATGGATTGAAGCCCAGCCCACCAGAACGGAAATGGCTAAAGAAGTCACCTCCTTACTGATTCATCATATCTTACCCAGATACGGTCTCCCCAAGCAGATAAACTCCGACAACGGGCCTGCATTTCCCAGCGAAGTAACCCAACAGCTCAGTACGAGGCTGGGCCTCGATTGGAAGTTACATTGTGCTTGGAGACCCCAGAGTAGTGGAATGGTGGAGAGAGCTAACCGATCCCTGAAGAACCAGCTCGCTAAGCTATGTCAAGAAGCTAAAGCCAAATGGCCCGACCTACTTCCACTGGCCTTGCTGCATCTTAGGTGCACCCCCAAGGCTACCGGCCTTACTCCTTACGAGATGATGTACGCCAGGCCACCACCACTACCCTCTTTTCCTGACTCCTTGCAGATACAGGGCGAGAATTCCTTAGTGAAACAGATGAAGGCCTTACGCGAGGTAGTGCAAGACATCCAGCAGTACACTGAGAGGGTAGGTCCCCTAGTTCTCACTAGTCCTACACATCAGTTCAGGGTAGGGGAGGAAGTCTGGGTAAAGGAGTGGGATGATTCTGACTGTCTAAAGCTCAAATGGAAAGGGCCCTCCCTTGTTCTCCTAACTACCCCAACCGCTGTTAAAATTGCAGGAAGCCCTGTGTGGATACATTGGACCAGGCTGAAGCCCGCTGCACCTACCGGTGGCACCCCTAAACTTTGGACTGCCCATCAACATCCTGACGCTCCACTACGGCTGACCCTAAAGAAGACGTGAACCAGATCCATGCCTACCCAGCAACAGAAGCTCAGCTATTGGACCCACTGTGTCTTTGGCTCCCTGTTTATTGCAGCCTTCATTCTGGGTCTCATAATCTTCCTACTGCAATGATTGGGATACCTTCCCCCAAACCTATGATGCTGTTTACACTCTTCTTACTCCTCCTCTGTCCATCCTCAAACCAGCCTCTCACCCTGAGTCAGAACTGCACTGAGTGTTTGCGCTTAGTGCGCCATTGTATAGAGGGGGGATATCACCTGATCACCACCCTCATCCATCAGTCGCAGCCCCCGGAAGGTGATTGCCGGACCCTTCCGGCTTGTGCCATTACAACCCCGACTGGACTCCAGCAGTTTCACAGGTGTCTCCAGAGCAATCTCACTATCTGCCACAGTCCAGTCAAGCCACGATACTACAATGTCACCCTCAGTGTGGGCCTCCCCCAATACGTCGGTTCTATGGGAGTCTGGGGAGATGGTATCCTGTATTACGTGAATTCTACCCGCATTATTGCAGGTGGTACTCAGACTGTGGCCACCCTTACCTTTGACGTTTGTGTTGCTATCGACAGACACCCCTGGTCCCACAAGTGCGGAAGTCTAGCTTGGCGCAAGGCCTACGCGAATGATCACAAGTATGTTTGCCCCCTCACTTTAGACGGAAGATATGGGTCTCCTTGGTCTTGGTTACCTTGTGCCGCAGACACCCGGACCTCGGGATGGGAACGAGTGTGTGCCTACACCGGAGGCGGTTACCCTGGATGTCCCGGCCTAGGTGAAATTCGCAGGGGCTCCGATAACACCATGCTCCTTGAATGGCCGCTGAGGGGACCGGAGAGCCTCTGGAGACAAACTTGGGGATTTGGCATCGACGGGGCCGGAGCGGACCCTATAACCTTCATCACCATCAGCCAGAGCCTTGAGCAAAAGACACCCACACACTATCAGACCACGGTTGTCGGGTACCAAGACGTGTTCGATGAAATTGCTCGCGCTGAGGAGGCAGCGACTAAGTTCCCCATTTCTCCCGAGGCTCGGAACATGTTTCTCAACCTCGCCGAAAATATTGCCCTCTCCCTAGGAATTGCCAATTGTTTCATCTGTGGAGGCACCGATATGGGTGAGCAGTGGCCCTGGGAAGCGAAGGAGGTTCGCCAGCATATGTGGGACGCCCTTAACACTACCAAAATTACCTTTCCCCGACGCCCGAGACCTTATGAATGGGCCCTGCAGACCAACATCATAGGGACCCTCTGTGCTAGCAGGGCTCCCTCAAAGCGTTATTCCGTTCCAGTGGGAGATTCCGCTTGCACAGGAGTCCTCCAGTTTAATGGAAGTCGCACCACGTGGTGGCAAACGGACAACTTGCCCGTTCCGGCGCCCATTTGGACTGAACCCACACTAAATACCACCTGGACATACGGAGGAAACGCCTCTCTTAAATGGGTAGCTCCGGAGGGCTACTACTACATTTGCGGCCACAGGGCCTATGAACAGCTCCCCGCCCGCTGGTACGGTACGTGTCTCTTGGGCACCGTTCGCCCTAGTTTCTTCCTTCTGCCCCTGCGTGTCGGCGAGACGTTAGGTATCCCCCTCTATATGAAAAAGGGGCCTGGAAACATTGGCAGACGTAAACGGTCCCCTCGAGACATCAAACCCAAAGTCCAGATAGGAGACTGGAAGGACAACGAGTGGCCGCCAGAACGTATCATTCATTACTATGGACCGGCCACATGGGCTGAGGATGGCACATATGAGTATCGTACTCCTATCTACATGCTGAATCGCATTATCTGCCTGCAGGCCGTGCTCGAAATCCTTACCAACGATTCGGCCTTTGCTCTCAACATCCTGGCCCGCCAGAACACTAAGCTCATTACCGCAGTTTACCAAAACCGCCTAGCTCTTGACTACCTCTTGGCCCAGGAAGGGGGAGTGTGCGGCAAATTTAACCTCAGCAATTGCTGCCTACAGATTGATGACCAGAGCCACGTCATCAAAGAGATAACTGACCGGATGGTTAAGTTGGCTCACGTCCCCGTCCAAACCTGGAACAGCGCTTGGGATTGGACCTCCTCCCTAACGAACTGGCTTCCGACCTCTGGGAGCCTCAAGGGCCTCCTCGTTATGGGTGGCCTGTTTTTGTTGTCCTGCCTATTAATTCCTTTGACTCTCCCCTTTGTTTTCAGGTGTCTCCGCTCCACCATGGAAAGTATCGCTGACCGCCGGGCTGCCGCCCAACTTATGGCTCTCCAGATGTATTTCCCCATCCCCCAGTCCGATGAAGCAGAATCTTGTGGCTGACGCGGATTTTTGTCCTCCTGAGTCAATTCATGGGCCAATGCCCTTGTGCCAGCACAAGACCGGCTACAAAGGGGGGGGGGGGGGGGGGATTCCACTAGGGACCCTCCGTCTCAACCCCGGCGAAGTAACCAGCGGCTGCGCAAGGGCCTAGGGCTCCTTCTTGCCTCCTTGCTAATGCTTCTTGTCTCTCTTTTCCCTTTCAGGCTTCTGGGGATGATACTCTCCATCAGAATGAGTGTTCTAGTATCAAAAGGGGGGAATTGTAGGATTGGAACGCCGGATACTACTCGAATACTACTGACCAACAGAACAACCTCACGTTTTGTGCATACTGATGGACTTATACTTATGCATACTACCTCTGCTTTTGCCTTTTGGCCATACTTTATGAATGTACTGGACATTTGTGCCTTAACCAGTTTGCTGTTTACTAATGTAAGACAGAATGCAGGGCCATTAGATATACAGCTTGTAACAGTAGTAGCAAGGCTTACACAAGACCAGCTTGCACGTAGGCGGCATATGAATAGATGGCCTTGGAGGGTGTTGCCACCCCCACTCTGCATCTCTGAGCCTAACGAACCTTATCTCCTGTGCTAGAAAGGAGCATTGTGTGTGTGTAGAAGAAGATGCTAAGTTTCGTTTCCCTTGCCAGTATCATTTCAGTATTATGACGTGTGTACTGTACGGACTACAAATGTTTACTGCGCATGTCCACTGTGATGTATAAGGGGCCTAATGCGCAGGCCCAGCAGGGAAGTATAAATGTAAGTGTCAGATGATTTGTGACACACAGTATCCTGAGACAACTCAGTGCTGTTCATTGCTAGCAATAAAGTTGCATTGTTTGGAACCAACTTGCCTTTTGTCTTCTGATTCACTTAGCCTGTTTCATGAGGAACACTTCTGTTGGTTTAGGGCTTGGGAGCACTTAGATCAGTTTAGGATTTACGAGTACTTCTGTTTCCAGTCCTGGTCCCTGTGTCATCTGGTGTCATCCAGTAAGTCCTGCCGGCCACTCGAACCCAGGGGCTCAACCCTTGGGGGGCAGTGGCTAAGTGCAGGTGAAGCTGTAAGGACCAGTCCAGGGTGCTCCAGTCCAGTGTGTTCCAGTCCGGTGTGTTCCAGTCCTGTGCCCTCCAGTCCGGGAGATTCCAGTCCAGTGTTCCAGTCCTGTGTCCTCCAGGCGGGGGATTCCAGTCCGTGTGTTCCGGCTCACTGGGCGGTGCCTGCAGTCCCTGCCGGTGCCGGTGTGCTTGCCCACCGTTGGTTGGTGGGTTTTGCCTGCTACTGTTGCTCCTCGTCAGCAGCCCAAGGGCTCACGTTTGCTCCAGAGCCCGGCCCCGCGGGCTCTGAACCTGAGAACCTGATACTAACTACACTTCTCCATTGAGAATACTGACCATTTAACCCTACTCTCTGTTTTCTATCTTTTAATCAGTTTTTAATCCACAAGAGAACACTATCTCCTATCCCATGACTCTCCAATTTCCTCTGGATTCTTTCATGAGGTACTTTGTCAAAAGCCTTCTGAAAATCCAGATACACAATATCAACCGGCTCACCTTTATCCACATATTTGTTCACCCTTTGAAAGAAATGTAATAGATTGGCGAGGCAAGATTTCCCTTCACTAAATCCATGGTGACTTTTGGGCTCATTTTCGAAAGAGAAGGGCGCCCATCTTGTGACATAAATCGGAAGCCGTCCTTCTCATAGGGTCATCCAAATCGGTATAATCGAAAGCAGATTTTGGACATCCCCAACTACACTCTGTTGCAGGGACGGCCAAAGTTTAAGGAGGTGTATCGGAGGTGTAGCGAAGGCGGGACTTGGGCATGCCTAACACTAGTACGTCCTTGACCCATAATCGAAAGAAACAAGGATGTTCCTGACGAACACTTGGACAACTTTACCTGGTCGTGTTTTTCTTATGACCAAGGCACAAAAAGATGCCCAAAATGACCAGATGACCACCAGAGAGAATCGGGGATGACCTCCTCTTACTCCCCCAGTGGTCACTAACCCCTGCCCACCCTCAAAAAACATCTTTCAAAATATTGATTGCCAGCCTCTATGCCAGCCTCAGATGTCATACTCAGGTCCATCACAGCAGTATGCAGATACCTGGAGCAGTTTTAATGGGTGCAGTGCACTTCAGACAGGTGGACCCAGTCCCATCCCCTCTATCTGTTATGTTTGTGGAGGAAACAGCTAGCCCCCCAACCCCATCCCAAACCCACTGTACCCATATCTAGGTGCTCTCCTTCCCCCGTAAGGGCTATGGTAGTGGTGTACAGTTGTGGGTAGTGGGTTGGGGGGCTCAGCACACAAGGTAAGGGAGCTATGTACCTGGGAGCAATTTATGAAGTCCACTGCAGTGCCCCCTAGGGTGCCCGGTTGATGTCTTGGCATGTCAGGGGGACCAGTGCACTTCAAATTCTGGCTCCTCCCACGACCAAATGGCTTGCATTTGGTCGTTTCTGAGATGGACGTCCTTGGTTTCCATTATCACCGAAAATCAGAAATGACCAAGTCTTGGGACGACCATCTCTAAGGATGACCAAATTTCAGGATTCGGGCGTCCCTGACCGTATTATCGAAATGAAAGATGGACGTCCATCTTGTTTCGAAAATATGGGTTTCCCCGCCCCTGGATGGGGACGTTTTGCGAGGACGTCCTCATCAAAACTTGGACGTCGCTTTAGATTATGCCCCTCTTTGTCTCATTAATCCATGCTTGGGTTGTGGACCTGGGGAACTGGGTTCAATTCCCACTGCTGCCTGATGGTCAGCAGTGGGTTGAGATCCTGGGGAAGCAGGTTCAATTCCTTCTGCAGCTCCGTGTGACTCTGGGCAAGCCACTTAACTCTCCATTGCCCCAGGAACAACAGTAGTACAATGCACTACTTAGACTGTGAGCCCACTAGAGACAGACTCAGTACCTGTACAATGAAACTGTAAACCGCTTAGGTCTAAGTAGTATATAAATACTAAAATCAATGAAATGAAGTGAAAATTAATGAATTTGCAGGTATTATGCTTCAAACCCAGTGCCTTGAAATGAGGAAACTGTCAATGGACCTATTTCTAAATGACACTTCAAAAACTGGAATCCTATGATCAATCATTCTGATTGAACAACTTTTTATTTCTTTGTTGGCATTGACACCAGGAGAAGGCTCTGCCTGGTGCTGCCACACCGCAGACAGTTAGGGCATCTTTTACTAAGGCATGCTCATGTTTTTAGTGTGTGCTAAAACTGTGGGCACGCTAAATACTAGAGACGCCCATAGGAATGCATTGGCATCTCTAACGTTTAGCGCGCCTACAATTTTAGTGCTTACCGAAAACGTGAGTGCACCTTAGTAAAAGACCACCTTAATTTCTGCACTGCTCATATACTATTTTCATGTTTTTTCCCCTTATTTGATTTAAATATGTCCCTAATTGTATTGGATCCATATCTTTGAGAACTTGAGCACTTTCTGTTTAGACTAGCCGTTCAGCCCGTAAAAACGGGCTAGTATAGGAAGGGGGGGTTGAAAGGCCCCCCACCCCGTCACCGAGTTCGCCGCTGCCACTCCCCCTCTGAGTTCGCCCCCCCCCCCCCCCCGGAGCCGTCGCCACCCACCTTCCACCCGGTCGGGCCCTCGCTCCGCTATTGAAACAGCGAGGGCACGCAGCACACAGCTCTACTGCTGAGCTGCCGTGGCCTTCCTTCTTCTTCTCTGCCTGTGTCCCATCCTCGTGTGACGTAATGTCGCCGAGGACGGGACACAGGCAGTGAAGAAGAAGGAAAGCCGACAGCAGCTCAGCAGAGCTGTGTGCTGCTTGCCCTCGCTGTTTCAATAGCGGAGCGAGGGCCCGACCGGGTGGAAGGTGGGTGGAGGCGGCGACTCTGGGTGGGGAGAGCGTTAGCGACAGCGATGTCCCTCGCAAATGCGCAGTAGAGACACTCTCTGTTCCGCCCCGTCATCACGTATTGACGCAGGGGCGGGGCAGAGAGAGTCTCTACTGCGCATTTGCGAGTGAGTACGACACTCACCATTTATATATATTGATGTTTTTTTGATAATGGATGGCTTTCTAATTGCTAGAATTAATTTCATGTAATGTCAAAACAACTGTTTGTATCCAAGAATTAAAAAGTGACTAAAAGTAACATATTATTTTCACATTAACTTAACATATTACTTTCAACAAGCAAGTAACTAGTAACTGTAATATATGACTTTTTCCTTGAAAGAACTAGTAACTATAATATATTATTTTTACAAAGTAACTTGCTCAACACTGCTTAAGCAGGTGTAAATGTTCATAGCTTCAATGTAGCTGCAATTTCAGCAGTATACCCCTAGGGCAGGATGCACTAAACAATCGTTAGAGCCCTTCCCTTACGGATTCCCTTAGCGAATCGGTAAGGAACGGGCATGCATCAAGGAATAGGAATGCAAATGAGCTGCTCGTTGTAGCTCACTTGCATTCTCTATTCCATCGTTAAACACTCGGTCAATCGGCCGGTCGAGCATGCGCAGAGCAGCCAAGCGTTATGCTGGCTGCTCTGCGCATGCCAAATACGCCTCCCTGTGCCGCCCAAAGATGGCGCACCGCTCACCCCCTTCAATGCGGCTCAGTGCAGTTGAGGACGCCCATCCAAAAAAAACGTCTATTTTGTCCATCATTTCCCCCCCCCCACGAAGACGCCGCGCTGCTCACCCCTCCGATGTGGCTCTATCCAGAGGACATCCATCCCCCAAAAAACGTCCATTTTGGCCGCCTTCCACCCCCCCCCCCTGCAATAATAAAAACGTCTTTTTTGGCTGTTCTTCACTCAGCTGAGAGACGTGGAAGTCCCTGAGCCAATCACAACGCATTTAGCTGAGCTAAACGTGCTGTGATTGGCTCCGACACTTCCAGGGCTCAGGGACTTTCAGGTCTCTCAGCTAAGTGAAGCACAGCCAAAAAAACGTTTTATTATTGCAGGGGGGGAAAGGCGGCCAAAATGGACGTTTTTTTTGGATGGCCGTCCTCAACTGCACTGTCCTCTGGATCGAGCTGCATCGGAGGGGGTGAGCAGCGCAGCGTCTTCGGGGGGGGATGACGGCCAAAATAGATGTCTTTTTTGAAGTGGGGCGTCCCTGACGAGTACTTGACTTTTTTTCCCCCAAATGTTTTGTTTTTGTTACTTTTGTAGCAGTTTTTCAATCCCGCACAGCCCCAACGAGAGGTACAGACCTCTCGTTAGACTTTCCAGCGTTAAGGCAATTGGAAAAGATTAGTGCATCTCATTACAATAGGATTTCTACACAATTTACTCATCTGCATTCCGTTTTCGTTAGCTGCTACCATCATCGGAAAAAAGTCTTTAATGCATGCCAGGGTTTACTACTTGCTCGTTAATGACTCGTTAAGTTTAGTGCATCTGGCCCCTAGTATTTTATAAAGCCACATAGGTGTCTACAGTATCGGAGACAGGGAGGCCTGTGAAGATCGAGGGAAAGACGGATGGTGCAAGAAGATTCTGGAGGAAAACCTGTTCTAGTCTGCTCTGCTATAGACTGGGAACTGGGGAAAAAAAATCCATCTTTCAGCAGGACAAGAAAAAAGCAACAACAGAGTGACTCAGCTAGAAGAAAGTGAATGTCCTCAAGTGACCCTGTACCCTGAATCCAATAGAAAATCTCTGGCAAGACTTTAAGACTGCAATTCAGAGACAATCTCCAGTGAATTTTAAAGAGCTTAAGATATTCTACAGAGAAGAATGGGGGGGGGGGGGGGGGGGGGGGGGGGACATATACCACCTCTCTATGCAAAGTTGATCACACTTAACCTAAAACGATTCTCAGCTTACTGGAGCAAAAGAGGCTTCCACCAGGTGCTAAATAAAGATGTATGAAGATGTAAACACTGAAGACATTTGGGTTTCTTATTCTTATGTAGCTGATCCTCTGGTTTAGCAAGGCTAAAGGTGACCCCAGAAGCAGGTCGGTAAAGTTTACTATTTGTGGTTAAAATGTTACCTCTACCTTTTGCATGCAGACCAAATACAAAAGGTTCCTGGCATGGGGGGTAATATTCAGGGAAACAATCTCTGGACAGACATAAGCAAATACACACCTGGAAAAAATTACCAGGGAGATGGCTAGTTATATGGCTAAACCATCCTTTTATTGGGTCGTTCTGAAACAAACAATAAAATAAGTTCACAGAAATAATGTACTATGATGAGAAAAAGTTTCAAAATGGCTCATGGTTCTGACATCATATTTCCACCTTCACTGTATGCTGTCACCTCTGCTCTCCAACTCTTCTTTTGGATGGATCCTGCTCCCTTCAGTGTCTCTCAGGGTAGTGGGACCTTCAGCAGCTCCTCAGTCAGTTCTTTGTCATAGGTGTATGGCCTGCTACCCTGTTTACTTGTCTAACTCCTTTTCACACCTCTGTGCTCTCAATAAACACTGGCCAGTCCCTCCCCCCCCCCCCCCCCCCCCATTCAGGGAGTTGGTGTTCCTCTCACTCCACACCATACATGATCTCTCTGGATTAAAGCAAGCAGGATGCACTAAGGACTCCTACCTCTTCTCATAGCAGGTCATCACATACATTGAAAATTCTATTGAAAACTCATTTTTTTTTATACTAGCGCTTGATTTTCCTCCTATGGAGGAGAAAAATACATACTGATGGGTCTGTAGGACATAAAATGAACATAATATTAGCAATGTATTATTCTATGCTTTTTGTTTGTTTTATAGAAGAAAATGAATGATTCTTCTGTTTGGATGACGTGGAGGGGCATAATTGAATGGGGTGCCCAAGTTTTCCTGAGGGCGTTCTCGCAGCACGTCCCCGCGAAGGGGTGGGGAAACCTGTATTATCGAAACAAGATGGACGACCATCAGGGATGCCCAAATCTCCACATTTAGGTCGAACTTAGAGATGGTCATCCCTAAAGATGGTCGTCCACGATTTTCGGCTATAATGGAAACCGAGGACGCCCATCTCAGAGACGACCAAATCCAAGCCCTTTGGTCATGGGAAGAGCCAGGATTCGTAGTGCACTGGTCCCCCTGACATGCCAGGACACCAACCGGGCACCCTAGGGGGCACTGCAGTGTACTTCAGAAAAAGCTCCCTGGTGCATAGCTCCCTTACCTTGTGTGTTGAACCCCCCAAAACCCACTCCCCACAACTGTACACCACTACCATAGCCCTTACGGATGAAGGGGGGCACCTAGATGTGGGTACAGTGGGTTTGTGGTGGGTTTTGGAGGGCTCACATTTACCATCACAAGTTGAACAGGTGGGGGGGGGGGGTGGGCCTGGGTCCGCCTGCCTGAAGTGCACTGCAGTACCCACTAAACTGCTCCAGGGACCTGCATACTGCTGTCATGGAGCTGGGTATGATATTTGAAGCTGGCATAGAGGCTGGAAAAATATTTTAATTTTTTTTTAGGGTGGGAGGGGGTTAGTGACCACTGGGGGAGTAGGGGGAGGTCATCCCCGATTCCTTCCGGTGGTCATCTGGTCATTTAGGGCACATTTTTGAGGCTTGGTCATAAAAAAGGACCAAGTAAAGTCAGCCAAGTGTTCGTCAGGGACGCCCTTCGTTTTTCCATTATCGGCCAAGGACGCCCATGTGTTAAGCACGCCCCAGCCCCACCTTCACTATGCTTCCAATACGCCCCCATGAACTTTAGTCATCCCCGTGATGGAAAGCAGTTGAGGGCGCCCAAAATCAGCTTTCAATTATGCCGATTTGGGCGACCCTGGGAGAAGGACACCCATCTCCCGATTTGTGTCGAAAGATGGGCACCCTTCTCTTTCGAAAATGAGCCCATTAGCCCCTTTTCTCTATGATATAAGGAGTTTGGGGTTTTTTTGTATTTCTATTTTATTGTAAACTGCTGTGATCCATCAAGGCTGAGTGGTATATCAAGTTTTATTAAACTATTAAACATTGTCCACAAATCTAAGGGCCTTGTTTACTAAGGTGTGTTAGTGTTTTTAGTGCGCCTATACTTAGAGAGTGCACTAACCATATAGGTGCCTATAGTGATATTGTAGGCACGTACTTGGTTAACGCACACACATGGTTAATGCAAGTTAGCAATGTTAATGTGCATATAATGCTGTTTAGTAAACAGGGCCCTAAGTGGGGTACAATTAAAAGCATACAAAAGTCAAATAAAAACACACATTAACATCAATATAGTGCAGATATAATACCAGATTCAGCCATCTTACAATCACATATTTACAGAAAAACAGTAAGAAATCAAGGCCATTACACTAATGTGCCCTTTTACCAAGCCACGGTAGAGCTATTGCAGCACGGAATGGAAATCAAACATGAGGATGTTATAATGCCTTTGTATCGCTCCATGGTACAACCGCACCTCGAATATTGTGTTCAATTCTGATCACCGCATCTCAAAAAAGATATAGTGGAATTAGAAAAGGTGCAGAGAAGGGCAACGAAAATGATAAAGGGGATGGGATGACTTCCCTATGAGGAAAGGCTAAAGCGGCTAGGGCTCTTCAGCTGGAAAAAAGATGGCTGAGGAGAGATATGATAGAGGTATATAAAATAATGAGTGGAGTGGAATGGGTCTGTTTACGTTTTCCAAAAAATACAAGGACTAGGGGGCATGCAATGAAGCTACAAAGTAGTAAATTTAAAATGAATCAGAGAATTCGTTGCCACAGAATGTAGTAAAGGCAGTTAGCTTAGTGAGGTTTAGAAAAGGTTTGGATGGCTTCCTAAAGGAAAAGTCCATAGTCCATTATTAAAATGGACTTGGGGAAAATCCACTACTTATTTCTGGGATAAGCAGCATAAAATGTTTTGTACTTTTTTGGGATCTTGCCAAGGTATTTGTGACCTGGATTAACCACTGTTGGAAATGGGATGCTGGGCTTGATGGACCTTTGGTCTGTCCCAGTATGGCAATACTTATGTACTCGTGTACTTATGCAATTCGGCCTTACCACCAGACAACCATGGGAGCCCAGGGTAGTGTCAACTCTTGCCATGCAGCATTTCCAGCTCCAAAAAAATAATTTTGGAGATTGTTTAGTACTAGGGGGCTTACCCAGTGGTAATCTGCCCAGTTACTGCCGGGTTAGTGTGGGAGCCCTTACTGCACCCTAAATAGGAGTCAAGTCAAGTAAGAGTTTTCCCTGAAAACAGCCACATGACAAGTGTTACACTTACTGCACCACCATTTCCAGGTTTTTTTTTAAAGTCCTTTTACTGGCGGAAGTAAAAGGAGGCCTTGGAATGCAGTAAACCTGTGCGCTGACGCCACCGCAGAGGTCCTTTCACCTGTTTTCTGAAGCTACAATAGTTGGCCATTATTCTGGCGTCATTGACTCCCACTCCTTTTTTCAATTGAGAATTATATTTACATATAATACAAAGTAACAATATTAGAATACAACATAGGTCACATCACAAAGGAAAACCCCCAAAAGAAGCTTAAGTACAGAGTTCACTTCAGGAGGTAAGAGTATGATATATACAAAAAGGGAAAATATATAAAAATTGGCTGGAGAAAAAGGCTTAGGGCCCTGTTTACAAAGGCGCACTAGCAATTTTAGCATGTGCAAAAAATTATCGTGGGCTAACCATGTAGATGCCCATAATATTCCTATGGGCATCTACACAGTTAACGCGTACTAAAAACATTAGCATGCCTTGGTAAATAGGCCCTAAATGTTAACCCATCCCACATAAGCCTGTTTTTTCCTGCTCACAGGCCCAGTGATGTACACACCCCTGTGGCTGAGAGGAGGATGCAGCTCCTAGCTCTCTTCAGAGCTGATTTTGCATCAATCAGAACCCTTCAATTTTATCTCATCCCAAAGATTAACAAATCTGATAACATTAAACTGTTCAGCTGGTACCTTGTCCTGCAAAAAGGATTCTAGTGTGCAATGCATCAAGAAAAAGACAACGATTATTCTGATATGAAATTAAAATGTGTTGATGTGTTCTAAAATATACATACTGTGGAGCAGTGGCGTAGCTACGTGGGGCCAGGGGGGCCTGGGCCCCCGTACATTTGGCCCTGGACCCCCCTGCCGATGACCCTCTCGACCCCCCTCCCGCCGCCAACCCTCCCCCGCTGTCGCCGTGGGCTACCTTTGCTGGCGGGGGACCCCAATCCCCGCCACTCGAGGAGGTCCTCTTCTTCCCACGAAGGCTTCATTCTGTTTTTGACATCCTGTACGTGCAGGACGTTGTATGTGCAGGACGTCAGACTCATTCTGTTTCTGTGAGTCTGACGTCCTGCTCGTCAGGGGGGGTCGAGAGGGTCATCGGCAGGGGTCATCAAAGTTGGCAGCAGTGGGGGGGTCGGCAACGGTGGGGGGATCGGCAGCGCCAGGGGGGCTAAAATGTGCCCCCTCACCTCGAGCTCTAGACCCCCCTCCCGCCGAAGTCTGGCTACGCCCCTGCTGTGGAGAAATGAATAAACACAACTATAACAAGAACCAGATGATTATTGACTGAGGGGGTCTTTTACTAAGGCGCGCTGGTGTTTTTAGCGAGCGCTAACAATAGGTGCATGCTAAATGCCAGAGACAGCCATATGAATACATTGGCATCTCTAGCATTTAGCACGTGCCTATTTTTAGCACGCGCTAAAAAAAGCCAGCACGCCTTAGTAAAAGACCATCTAGGTGAACAACAGAGAATATAAAAAAATGGAGTGAGGGAGTGTGGAATGTATGAAGACATGGTTTAAACGATATATAAAAAAGAATATGCTGCCACAGTAAAAAATGTACGAAGAGGAATACTCAAAAAGTAGCAACTAACCTCTTCTAAAAGTCCAATGAGCAAAAAAATGTCTTCAGTGTTGGTTAATAAACACATGGACATGTGTTATGGGTGTTACAGTGTTAGAAAAGGTCTGCAAGGAACAGCAGATGGACAACCAGAGTTATGGACAACCAGAGTTAACTGCAAAAGGGCATGAACTGTGTGAAGTTGCTAAACACAAAAGAAAAATACTTAAAAGAAATGGACAGCAGCTGTAAGAAGGATAATTTTTATACCTCAAACTATATAAGTGGTCTGTGATTATCATTAATAGAAAAGGTATGTGATTTTCAAAGACATGTCAAAAAATAGACATTCTAAAATAATGTACAAACTCAGCAAACAGTATAGACTCAGTGTAGATTTAGTCTGAAGCATCTAAGGCTCTGTACTGATTTATATGACCAGAGGCCTTCGGGGGAAATACGTGATAAATTCTATAAACTGGTGAAGGTGGCATTATTGAAAGAAAAGTCTGATCTACATCTCAGATTTATTATATGGTTCTCCAAAGGGATATTATTTAAAAAAAAATTATTGCGAAATAAACTTTGAACAAAGCAGGTATGTATACGACCATCTTGTTATCTAAAAATATCTCCGCTACATGTTCATAATACTTTTGTATAATCTCACGATATAGACCGTTTTTTAAAAGAATAATAATCTCCAAGGCCATGCACTGTCAGTGCATACAGATTAGCAATGTAAAAAAAAAATCATTTATTGTGAATAGGATTTTTAAAGATCCAAAAAGTGCCAAAAAGGATGAACATTTATGGTTTGTGAAAGTCCAGAAATAACGTCAATAGAGGGAACTGTGGACAGCATAGATGTGAGAAGACAGCACAAAAAGTGTCCAAAAATTGCAAATGGCACTAATATTGACAAGAGTCTATACAATGTGAATGTAAAAGTAACACTCAAAAAGTAGATATGAATGGGTGTGTGGGTGTGGGCGCTGCGAATAAAAGAATATATTGTTTTGAATGAGCTATTAATGGAAGCTCAATCGCAATGTATCAGTGTGGTAAATGAGTAAACTTTACAAATGACAATTGTGTATATTTGTATATGAATACAGCCAAGTCGCATGCATAGTAACGTTATATAATACAGAGGGCACAGTGATGTATATAATGAAAACAGCATTGTACATATTTACATTAAAAGGAACTTGCAAAGAGGTATGGATGATATCCAAAATAAGAAATATGCATGAAATTTTTACCAAATTCAATTGTGATCTAGAGAATTTAAATGACACTGCAGAATTTCATTTGAGTAGGTAAGGAAAATTGACAGGAAATGTGGGTGACACAAGAAATCCAAACTGAATACCATTCAAGGCATTATAGCATATTACATTTAGATGCAGAAAATGTATATGACACTGCTGAGCTGAAATTGTAAAACAACATTATACTTGGAAGGGCACTTTCAATATTACGTCTATGTCTGACTTTGGATGTTTTGAAGAAAATGTCCAAAATCTGAATAGGAAAGAAGGTAATTTTCAAAAAAGAAAAACATCTCTTTTTTTCAAAAATACTATTTCGAACAAGGTTATGTGTTTTGGACGTTTTGTTGTTTGGTCCATTAAAAAAAAATGAATAAGTGCAAAACGTAGAAAATCAAGCCATTGGGATGTAGAAGGAGCCAGCATTTTAGCAGACTGGTCCCCCAGACATCCCAGGAGAACAATGGGGCACCCTAGGGGGCACTTCTGTGCACTTCATAAAAATACTCCCAGGTACACATCTCACCTTTGCTCCCTTATCTTGTCCTCTGAGCCTTTCAAATCCCACCCCAAACCTTCTGCCTCCCACTGTACACCAGTACAATACCCTTATGGGTGAAGGGAACACATACATGCGGGTACAGTAGGGTTGTGGTGACTTTGAGTCACAGTTTCCACCAAACGTGTAACAGGTAGAGGGAGATAGTGACCTGAGTCCCCCACTCCATAGTGCACTGCATGGTGCTTTAATAGACCTGACTATAACATCTGTCATTGAGGCTGGTAAGTCATATTTTTATTCACATTTTGTTTTCGGGGGGGGGGGGGGGAGGGTATTGATTCACTCCAGTGGTCATCTGGTCATTTAGGGCACCTTTTATGCCTTATTCGTTATAAAAAGAGGTCTGGCTCAAAACATCTTAGTTTTAATTTTGTTTTGTTCCATTATGGCTGAAACACATCTTAGGAACACCCAAATCCTGCCCTTAACACACTCCCGACATGCCCGCTTGAAATTTGGATGCACTGCAGATGAACAGCATAGAAAAACATCTAAAAAATAGGATTTTAAAATACTGATTTGGATGTTTTTGTGAGAAAAACATCCAAATGCTGCTTTATGCCACTTTTTGGATGTTTTTCTCTATCGAAAAGAAGACCAACAGTTTCTTTTGAGAAAAATACAGTATGATTCATGAACTGTGCATGGGAAAGCTCATTTTCAAAGCACTTAGCCTCCCAAAGTTCCATAGAAACCTATGGAACTTAGCCTCCCAAAGTGCTTTGAAAATATGAAAGTGATCTAAAAAATGTCATAATACAGAAGAAGAGTAACAGTATAGATGTATAGCATGGTACATCAAAAAAGAGAAGCATTTATCTCACGTGTGCATGAAATTTAGATGACAGTCAATGCTGAGGAAAAGAAACCCAGTGGAAATTGATGCTTGTATAGCAGTAAAACATTCTGGATTAGAATAGTACCTCAATAAATGTTACAAAGAAACAAACATATGTTACAAAGTAAAATTATAATTTGAATTGGAAAAGAACACCAATGTATAACAATAATGGATAAACCTGAAGTAGCATAATGTATTTTAGATAAAGATGCTGATAAATAAGGCTATAATAGATTATGCAAACATACTATTAGAACTGTAGAATGTAGAGTGATGTTTCAGACTTGAGGAAGATATGCATGCAAAAATGTATGCAGCGGTTGTATGAGTTGTGTTTATTCAAAAAGAATCAAAAAAACTTTATACAGAAGTACACGCATACAGTGACTTCATGAGTGATATTATAAAATCAAAACAATCTTAAGAATGTAAAGATCTTTTATTATTTAAGAGCATATTTGAAGAGTCTCTATTATCAATATGGTGTCCACTGTGTATGATCCTTGAGGGCAACGGTTTAATCTCTAAAGGCCGCACCAAATCAATAGGATCTTGGTTCGTGAATGGTATCATAGGAAAGGCCGTAGATCCATCTCTGCATTGAGACCAGATGGATGGACTGTATTCAATTTGTATATATGTTTTTGTTCTTCTCTAAGTAGCAAATTGTCCAGATTGTGTCTTCTCCAATTTGGTGTGAATGTCTTAGAAACCAAAAATTTCAGATCCTCCAAAGTATGATTAGCCATATACCAGTGTGTTACTATAGGTGCACTCACAGTGTTTCATTTGATACAGATCTGGTGTTCAACGCTATGGGCTTTGATCAAATGGCATGGACATTGAATAATGTATATGACTTGTGAAGCATTGCAATTGGATGTATGGTGTAGTGTATATATTTTCTGTGGGACAGGATGTGTCAAGATGGAAGTCTCCCAGGCATGTTTACATACACTAAATTGTCCACACTTCTTGTGTCCAAAGAATATTTGTATGGGTGCATTCTTCAATTCAGGTAAAGTAGAAGGAACTAGCTTTTCTTTGAGGTTTTTTTTCCTTTGGAATAAGCATCAACTAGTTTTTTTGTTTTTCAAACATTTGTGGTTGTTCAGAACATGCCAGTGGCATCATATAATCTTCTGCATTACATATAAGTATACAAGTATTGCCATACTGGGACAGACCAAAGGTCCATCAAGCCCAGCATCCTGTTTCTAACAGTGGTCAATCCAGGTCACAAGTACCTGGCAAGATTCCAAAAAAGTATAATACATTTTATGCTGCTTATCCTAGAAATAAGCAGTGGAGTTTTCCCAAGTCCATTTTAATAATGGTCTATGGACTTTTCCTTTAGGAAGTCATCCAAACCTTTTTTAAACCCCGTTATGCTAACTGCCTTTACTACATTCTCTGGCAACAAATTTCAGAGTTTAATTACATGTTGAGTGAAGAAACATTGTCTCCAATTCATTTTAAATTTACTAGTTTATAGCTTCATCACATGCCCCCCAGTCCTAGTATTTTTGGAAAGCGTAAACAAGCGATTCATGTTTACCCATTACACTCCACTCATTATTTTATAGATCTCTGATATGCTAACTGCCTTTACTACATTCTCTGGCAACACATTTCAGAGTTTAATTACATGTTAAGTGAAGAAAAATTGTCTCCAATTCATTTTAAATTTACTAGTTTATAGCTTCATCACATGCCCCCCAGTCCTAGTATTTTTGGAAAGCGTAAATAAGCGATTCATGTCTACCCATTACACTCCACTCATTATTTTATAGACCTCTGATATCTCCCCTCAGCCGTCTTTTCTCCAACCTGAAGAGCCCTAGCTGCTTCAGGCTTTCCTCATAGGAAAATCTTCCCATCCTCTATTATTTTTGTCACCCTTCTCTGTACCTTTTCTACTTGCACTATATCTTTTTTGAGATGCAGCAACCAGAATTGAACACAATATTCGAGATGCGGTCGCACCATAGAGTGATACAAAGGCATTACAATATCCTCATTTTTGCTTTCCATTCCTTTTCTAACATTCTATTTAATTTCTTAGCTGCCGCCACCACACATTGAGCAGAGGGTTTCAATGTATCGTCAATGACGACGCCTAGATCCCTTTCCTGGTGGAACCTAATGTGGAACCTTGCATTATGTAGCTATGAGCTGCGAGCTAAAATGAAAATCGGAGGGTGCAGATGATGTCCAGAGCATCTCGCGTGGTTCTTTTTGATAGAAGTTCTTGTCTGTTTTTTGTTCAGGCTTTTTCGTAACCTGTGGAAATGTGTTCTACGGGATATCCTCTGTTGCAAAATCTTTCTGACATGTGGTACGCTTCTGTGATGAAATCACTCTGATCAGAGCAGATTCCTCTAAGTCGAAGAAACTGACACAGTGGTAAGTTGTTTTTGAGACTGGCATTATGATACCTCGTGTAATGCAGGAAAGCATTTCGATCAATGAGCTTCCTATAAATGGTGGTAGTGAACCTATTGTCATCCTTTTGAATCTTCAAATTGAGGAAATTTATCTCGTATGAACTGTAATGTATCTTAAACTTCAAATTAACGTCTTGAATATTGAGCCAACTATAGAAGGATTCAAGAGAATCACTGTCACCATGCCACAGAATGAATATATCATCAATGTACCTCTTGTACATTTTGATATTTTTCTTAATTGGATGTTGTTCTAGATGTTCATATTCAAAGTAATCTACATATAGGTTCTCCAAATCAGGGGCCATGGATGTCCCCATCACTGTTCCTTTTATCTGTTGATAAAACATATCCTGGAATCGAAAGCAATTTTTGGTTAGAGCCAAAGTTGCAAATGTAAGGATAAGATGGTTTGGAATTATTCTATGGTCTTTTTCTGTGCATAATGTTTGTTCGATGATTGTGAGCGCTTCTAATTGCGGAATGTTAGTGTATAATGAGTTGATATCGAGGGTGACCATCAGTAAGCTTGTTAAATCCCCTTCATATTCATGTAGCAGATTAATCATGTGTGTAGTGTCTCTGATATATGAAGGTATCAGAGGTACAAAAGGGCATAGAAAAAAATCTGTGAAAATTGAGAGAGGTTCAAGAACCGAGCCTTTCGCAGACACTATCAGTCTGCCTGGTGGATTTGTAAGCAATTTGTGAATCTTGGGGAGAATGTAGATTTTGGGATCACTGGGTGTTCGACCTGAAGAAAATCGCTTTTTTCTGGGTAAGAAAACCAAGCTTTATAGGAAAAGCAACCAATTCGGCAATGTCCTTTTGCAAAGACGCTGTTGGATCTCTTTGAAGTTTAACTTAGTATTGTAGATATTCTAGTTGTCTCTGAATTTCATCCACATAATCTGTGCGATTTTGAATGACAATGCCTCCACCTTTATCCATGGGTTTGATGACTATATTTTGATTGTGGCCTAATGGTTGAACCGCTTCTTGTTCTGTTTTGGTGAGATTGTAAAACTGAGATTTTCTTTTGGTTTCTAGTTTCTTCAAATCACGTTCAATGCATGTGCTGAATATATGTATCAAAGGATCAGGAGGTCTAGGTGGGATCCAAGTAGAAGGGTTTTTACAACCGATATATTTGAGCTTCTGGTAACTTTGTTGGAAAATGCATGTATAATCTGAAGTTTGTGATTGAATCTAAAATGGTCTACCCTGGTTTGAAATGCATTGCATCTTACTGTTGGAACAAAAGACAGTCCTTTTTGAAGCACATTAGACTTGGTTTCTGAAAGGGTAACATCGGATAGGTTGAAAATGGGGATATTTATCTCCAGCTGTCGGTCCGCTGTCGTTCCCTGCTGGAGAAGTGTTGTTTCCTGTATCTACCTCATTCACTCTGGGCAGCTCAACAATGATGAACTCAAAGAACACAGATAGGAATCGCTGAGAGAACCACAAACATTAGTAGCAAAATACATGCAGCAAGAATTAATACTGCTTTCTTAAATGTTTCTAAATATCAGTAACTTTTTCTATACTAACGTTGAGAGGGCAGAGGTAGAGTTGAACTAACTAAAGTGACATTTGTTTTCTTCTATTATGATAGGAAATAATATTTGGTGCACATGGCCACCCAGCATTTCTTTTACAGGTTTACTTCATAACTCCTTTTCTTGTTTTGTTCTTGTTCTCCCTTCCAAAGTAAGACTGATTTGGTAAGTGGTTTGACCTTTTCTTGTTAATTACCAACTACCATAGTGCTGCATTAATCTGTTCAGGCTTCCTTGTTGCTATGGCAACAGTTTCCAGCAGGAAAAACTTTATTGATTACTCCTTGTAGCATTGTATCTGCATTTATGATTCATTCCTGGAAGGCCCAGATTTCTGCTTGGCTGCACTGTGTGCTACCCTTTGAGGCCTCATTAGACTTCACACTGATCTCTGGAGGAAAGACATTAAGCATGGAAAAGAATGGAGGCACATGGACCAGCAGAGACAGGTAGAAAAAGGAGTATGAAAAGAGGTTTGTTGATACATAGAGAACACCAAGTGCAGAGCTGCCAAGCTCCACAAGAGACATTTGTAAGCCAGTTCTGGATTTCTTACAACCCTAATCTGATGCATTATAAGAGCTTGCAGCACTGATTTCAATGAACTGGGGACTAGAATAAGGTTACCATATTTGCCATGAGAAAAAAAAAGGACAAAAAATATCACCCTGCACCGCCTCCTGTCATACCCCCACCCTGCCCCTTGTCACCTTGATCCCCCCCCCCCAAGAAAGCCAGATTCCCTCTCTCTCCCCCCCATGTATATCCCCTTCGGCCTCCCCAATCTTTTTTCCAGCCTCCCTCCACCCACTTGACTCCATACACATCCCCTCCTCTCCTGTACCTTATTATCGTGCCCTGGTGGTCTAGTGGCCTCTTTGGGGCAGGAAAGAGCCCCCTCTTTCCTGCCTGGTGTGGATGCAGTGTCTTGCTCTTGGCGCCACTTCAGAATGGCTGCCGAGAGTTCAAGCAGTGACCGTGCAAGACTTCTGCAGAAGTCTCGCGAGGCTGCCACATGAACTTTCGACAGCCATTTTGAAGCAGCGCTGGGAGCAAGACAGGACTGCAGCTGCGCCGGGCAGGAAAGAGGGGGCTCTATTTTGTCCCAAAGAGGCCACTAGACCACCAGGGCATGATAATAAGGTAAAGGAGGGGAGGGGAGGATAGGACACCCTGAGGCCCGCCTGCCCGTCAGCCTGCCCATTCGCCTGCAAACCCAGACAAATGGGCAGACTGGCAAAACCCGCCTGGATGCCCCACAATGTCCTCAAAAAAACCGGACATAGGGTACTAAGTTCAAAATCAGGACAGGCCAAAATGTCTCCCTCCTGGAACTCGTTAACTTGGCACCTCTGGGTTTAGATGGTGATGGGAGAGGTTTACAATGTGAGATGTGGGCATAAGCAAGCAAGGGTCAGCAGGTGAGTAGACAAAGGTGAGCTGGGTCATATCATGTATTTGAATTTTCACAAAGCTATTGAACTACCTCATGACAACTCCTAAGGAAATTAGAACGTCATGGGGTAGGAGGCAGTGTCCTATTGTGGATTAAGAGCTAGTTAAAAGACAGAAAACAGAGAGTAGGGTTGAATGGTCAATATTCTCAAAGGAGAAGGGTAAATAGGGGTTTGTGCTGGAACTGCTGCTTTTTTAAATATTTATAAATGATCTGGGGAATAATGAGTGAGGTGATTAAATTTGCTGACCACAGAAAGTTATTCAAAGTTGTTAAATCACAAGAGGATTGTGAAAAATTGCAAGAGGACCTTGCAAGACTGGGCATCCAAATTATAGAATGACATGGGGGCAAAGTTTGTCCCCATCCCTGCGAGCTCTGTTTCTGTCCCCGCCCTGTCCCCGCAGGCTCTGTCTCTGTCCATGTCCTGCCCCCATGGGCTCTCTCTTCAACTGCACAATCCTCAAACACTTATGATTTTATATTTAAATATTTTTATTAAAGTACAAAAAGGAACAATATTCTGTACAACTGTAGTTTATAAATCGCAAATAAGAAAATAATAACAAGCAGCTGAAATAACCCACCACCCTCTATCTTTCAAACCTCAACAATAGCTGACTTTGTGCCCTGTTAAAATGTTCAGGGGTACAAAATACAACCTGCTCTATATGCCCTAGCAGGAGAAAGATATGCCCTATAATGATTTTTTAATCTGTGGAGGAATAATAAGTCATCAACAATCTCAGGATTCAGTCTAGCTCTCCTGTATTCCACAGTCCTTCCTGCAATAGAAGATGTGCTTGGAGCAAGAATGCACAGAGCCCCTGTGCAAGTTTTGCCAGTTTTGGCCAGTAATTTTGCTTGTTTTTCCAAAAACTCAAAACATCGTCATCTGCATTAGAGAATGACATGAGAAGGGGGACAAACTTTGTCCCAATCCCCACCCCTTCATGGGCTCTGTCCCCGTCCCCATCCCCACAGTTACCACATGTCCCCGTCCCCGCGTCAATCTCTAATCCAAATGCCAGGTGACATTTAATGTGAGCAAGTGCAAAGTGATACATGTAGGGCATAAGAACCCAAACTATAGCTGTATCAGGACTCAACGAATTTTAATTAAATCTAAGACCTTTCTTGCTTCTCTTTTCCCACCCTTCCAACATTATCCCCAGTGAAGTTTGGGGGGGGGGGGGGGTTGAAATCCCTTCCCAGATCAGCAGTAGCTCATTTAGAAATTGACATACTAAGATTTTTTTCACTATTTTGTGCCTGTGGACAAAGAAACTTTAATAAATCAGTTCCTTAAGGTGCCGCTGCTAATCAATTGAAGAAGTCAATAGTCTCCTTCCCAAGGCATTTTGTCAGCTGTATAGATAGGACCCTCTAGATAGGTAAAGCAAAGAGGCAACTGCCTCTTTGTTTCACCAATCATCATAGCCTGAGTCCCCATAAGTTTCTTCTCATAACCCCCCCCCCCCCCCCCCGGAAGTCTATTTGTCTCTTCTCATGACCCCCTCCCTCCAACCTTCACCAATTCTGTCTCTTCTCATAACCCCCCTCCCAGCCTTCACCCCGTCAGTCTATCCATCTCTTTTCATAACCACCCCTCCAGCCTTCACCCAGATTCTCTTGTATCCCTCTCCAGCCTTCCCCCAGTCTCTCTCGTGCCCTGGCTACGTGATGCAAGGTGAGTCCTGGACCACCTCCTGCACAGGGGCATGTCAGAGGTGTAGTGAAGGCCGGACTGGGGTGTGCCTAACACATGGGCATCCTCAACCGATAATGGAAAAAAGAAGGGCGTCCCTGACAAACACTTGGCTGACTTTACCTGGTCCTTTTTTTTTTAATGACCAAGCCAAAAAAATGTGCCCTAAATGACCAGATGACCACCAGAGGGAATCGATGATGACCTCCCCTTACTCTCCCAGTGGTCACTAAACCCCTCCCACCCTCAAAAAATGTTTTTAATATTTTTTGCCAGCCTCAAATGTCATACTCATGTCCATCGCAGCAGTATGCAGGTCCCTGGAGCAGTTTTAGTGGGTGCAGTGCACTTCAGACAGGCGGACCCAGGCCCATCCCCCCTACATGTTAAACTTGTGGTGGTAAATGTGAGCCCTCCAAAACCCACCACAAACCCACTGTACCCACATCTAGGTGCCCCTCTTCACCCATAAGGGCTATGATAGTGTTGTACAGTTGTGGGGAGTGGGTTTTGGGGGGCTCAGCACACACGGTAAGGGAGCTAAGCACCTGGGATCAATTTCTGAAGTCCACTACAGTGCCCCCTAGGGTGCCCGGTTGGTGTCCTGGCATGTGAGGGGGACCAGTGCACTAAGAATTCTGGCTCCTCCCATGACCAAAGGGCTTGGATTTGGTCGTTTCTGAGATGGGCGTCCTCAGTTTCCATTATCGCCGACAATCAGAAATGACCAAGTCTAAGGACAACCATCTCTAAGGACAACCTAAATTTCCAGATTTGGGCGTCCCCTACCATATTATCGAAACGAAAGATGGACGTCCATCTTGTTTCGATAATACAGGTTTCCCCGCCCCTTCACGGGGACGTCCTGCGAGGATGTCCTCAGCAAAACTTGGGCGTCCCTTTCGATTATGCCCCTCCACGACAACTCCCTGCCTCCTTTAGCTCCCCTCCCTCTTACATGCAAATTAATCCTGGGTTCTTAAGTCAAATGAATGCAAACATTTCTGATGCACATTCACTGGGTTTATCGTAAAGTTCACAACCATTGGCTTATACTGCCTGAAAAGCCAGCCTGGAGAGAGACATATTGCCACATCAAGAGAGCAACACAAGTACAAAGAGTTAGAAAGGAACATACTCATGAAACAGCAAGAAAATCACAGAGATTAGTCCATGCTGGGCACCAGCTGCTAGCAGGATCAGACGCTTGTATAACATCCTTAGGGATAAGATGAGTAGAGGAATATTTGAATTTGCTAAGTAATTATTATAGCTGGTGTTTCTGTATAGTCATTGCATATCCAGATTCAAACAATAGCCTCATGTGCCATAGGACTCATCTCCCTTGCTCAATCAAGCACAGGAGTTCTTAATTGTATTTTGGTTCCCAAACCCATTCAAATGATCAATGAAACCCTCATACTCCCTTCCTATACCATGTGCCTGCTAGTGGCTATTGACAGCCACATATGTCGCTAACAGTTAGCCATTAACAGTGCTAACCAGTGGCGTTCCTAGGCTGGCTGACAACCGGGGCGGATCGCCGATGCCCCCCCCCCCCCCCGGCGAAATTACACCCCTCCCCCCGGGTGCAGCGCGAACCCCCCCCCCCCCTGGGCGAAATTACACCCCCCGGGCGCATTTTTACCTGCTGGGAGGGGGGTGCAGCGCGCCTGTCGGCTCCTAGTCCGCTCGTTCCCTGCTGCTTCCTCCCCGGAACAGGAAGTAACCTGTTCCACGCAGAGGAAGCAGCAGGGAGGGAACAAGCGGACTCGGACAACAGGCACGCGGCCCCCCCCCCCCCCAGCGGCGTGCACCCGGGGTGGAGCGTCCCTACCGCTCCCCCCTTGGTACGCCACTGGTGCTAACTGCTAACATGCTGCTGAAATGACTATAGTACACAGTTACACTACCAATAATTGTCCTAATATCTGCCTTCACTCTGTCTAGAAAGTTTCAATAACTTGCCTCAGTTTAAAAGGCTCTCCTCTGCTTCCCGTTTGACCTCTTGGGGGTGCAGGCACCACTGGTTAAGAACCCCTGATCTTGCATAAACATGAGAATGGAGTCACATGATGTTTCAATCCCCGTATCAAAATACAGTGGCATACTGTTTTAATATTATAGGGTATAGATGCAGTCTAGTGGTCAAAATCATGAACTAGAGACCAAAAGTCCTGGAAAGAGAGAACTGATAGCCGTTACCCATTTTTACACAGAGATCGTCTATGTTGGAATTCAGGCATAAATTGAATTTGGGAGTGTGTGTGTGTGTGTGTGTGAGAGAGAGAGAGAGAGAGAGAGAGAGAGAGAGAGAGGAGGTCAATGGCTACCCAAAATGCTTTGATGCTAAATTAGACCATACGGGTCCAAAGAAGATAACTGCATCACATAGGCCTACATGGACCAGAACATGCTAAGCGAATTACAAGAACTCAGAGCACTGAAGTGTGGCTGATCCCCACAATCTCCCTCCTGCTTCTACTTATGTCTTAGTCTTCAAACATGTCAGTAAAAGGAGGAGGGGCCCACAAAGACTGACAACACTATCCAGCTTATTTTCGAAAGAGAGAGACGCCCATATTTCGACCCAAATCGGGAGATGGGCGTCTTTCTCCCGTGGGCGAACAAATCGGTATAATCGAAAGCCGATTTTGGTAGTCTTCAACTGCACTCCATCGCAGGAACGAACAAAGTTGACGGGGGCGTATCGGAGGCGTGGTGAAGGTGGAACTGGGGCGTGGTTATCGGCCGAGGAGAGATGGGCGTCTTTAGCTGATAATGGAAACAAGAAGGGCGTTTATGATGAGAATTTGGTCCTCTTTATTTGGACCCTTTTTTTTCAGGTCCAATTCCCAAAAAAGTGCCCCAACTGACCTGATGACCACCGGAGGGAATCGGGGTTGACCTCCCCTGACTCCCCCAGTGGTCACTAACCCCCTCCCACCAAACAAAACCCACTTTACAAACTTTTTATACCAGCCTCAAATGCCATACCCACCTCCATGACAGCAGAATGTGTTCTATCCTCTGAGAGCCTTTCCCTGGTTCTGATGTGGCTCTCGGGTGAGTGTGACACCTTTTCTGTTATGCGTACTGCAGAGTCACATCAGCAATGCATTGTGGTGGGTGTAGGGTATTGGGCTCCGTGATTCCACTAGCTTGTGTTACATGCTCACGATGTTGGTAGTTGGTAGGCTCTATTCCCATGGTGCTTTTCCCTCTGCTTAGCGGGTCAGAGTGTGCCCTGTTTTGTTTCCGGTAGTCCATGAGGTAGTGGCCATTTTTGTAAGCCAGTTTTAGATCCATTTCATGTGTTAGCCACGTTACAGCACTTAGTTCTTACCTTGAATGTTGCTGAAAGAGGGCATTGTACAGCATTCTGCCAGCTCTGACCTACTGCTAATCTCAGTACCAGGGAGACTCTTTGCCAGTGGGGCACAACCTCTGATCTGCAGTTAACTGTGAGTAAATGTGCTTATTCCAATAAAGGACGTTTTCGGAGACATTAGTCTTCAGGTGTCAACTGGTGTGGCAAGGTTATACAGCAGCAACAAGTCCTAGAGGCCTGCGTGTATGCAGGTCCCTGGAGCACTTTTAGTGGGTACCGCAGTGCACTTCAGGCAGGCGGACCCAGGCCCATCCTCCCTACCTGTAACACTTGTGCTGGTAAATGGGAGGCCTCCAAAACCCACTGTACCCACGTGTAGGTGCCCCCTTCACCCCTAAGACCTATGGTAGTGTTGTACATTTGTGGGTAGTGGGTTTTGGGGGAGGGGGTTGGGGACTCAGCACCCATGGTAAGGGACCTATGCATGTGGAAGCGTTGTCTGAAGTCCACCGCACTGACCTCTAGGGTGTCCAGTTGGTGTCCTAGCATGTCAGGGGGGTGAGTGTACTACGAATCCTGGCCCCTCCCATGACCAAATGGTTTGGATTGGGACGTTTTTGAGCTGGGCGTTTTTAGTTTCCATTATTGCTAAAACAAACAAACGCCCAACTCGGAAACGACTACATCCATGGCATTTTGGTCCGTAAAAAACGTATTTTCGAAACGGAAGATGGACGCCCATTTTTTTTAAAAATACGGTCTGTCCCACCCCTTCACGTACCCATTCTCGGACATAGACGCCCATGGAGATGGGCGTTCGCGTTCGATTATGCCCCTCTATGTATGCTCCATGGCCTATGCTGATGACTATGGAAAGGAAGAGAGAAGAGAAAAATTAAGAGAAGAATTGTGGGTGGGGGGGGGGAAGGAGGAAAGCCTGGAAGAGATTTGAGATAGGGGATAGATATCATAAGGGGGGAGAAGAACATGAGAGGGGAGATGAAAATGATTGAAGAGGGTGAGGAGGAGAAAGGAAAGAAAGCTGGAAGACAATAGGAAGGAGGGAAGAAAGCTGGAGGGCAAAGACAAGAAGGGAAGAAGAAAATGATTGAAGAGGGTGAGGAGGAGAAAGGAAAGACAGCTGGAAGACAATAGGAAGGAGGGAAGAAAGCTGGAGGGCAAAGACAAGAAGGGAAGAAGAAATGGGAAAGGATGAAGATGGAGGAGAAAGAAGTGGAGGTGGCAGGGAAGAGGATAAAAGAGGGAAGAAAAGAGAAATAAAGGGAAAAGGAGGGTAGCAAAAAGATAAGGAGGGGTGAAGAAGAAGAGATGAGGAAAAGAGGTGAACAGTATGTGAAAGGGGGAGGGTGAGTGCTGGGGAGGAGGAATGGAGCAAGGGGACAAAAGGAAGATGAGAATCGAAGCATATAGGCAGGATAAGGAAAAAGGCAGATAACAGAATGACTAGGAATGGGATTTAAGAATGAAATAAGCAAAAGAAGAGTGAAGGCATCAGATTGGAAAATATAGCGAAAAGGCTAAGAGACTAGAACAGGCAAGAAAAAAAGGAAACTTAAATATCAAAGGGACAAGAGGCTAAGGCAAGAGACTATACATAGGAATGATAAGACAAAAAGAAATTATGTATTATGCTGACATTTAGTCATTGTACTATTGTTATATCGGTACTATAATATTAGTTGCTTATGTCAAGTTGCTCCTGGTACATTGCCTTGACGGATCTCTTCATAAAAGTGGTTAATAAATATAGTAACATAGCGTATGACGCCAGATAAAGACCTGTATGGTCCATCCAGTCTGAAAAAATATTTCCTCCTATTTATTTTTAAAGTATTTCCATGTAACATCATTGAGTGTTCCCTAGTCTTTGTACTTTTGAAAGATGAAGGGGTCCTTTTACTAAGATGCGCTGAAAAATGACCCGCGGTAGTGTAGATGTGTGGTTTTGGCACGTGCAGAATTATTTTTTAGTAATGCCTTTTGAAAAAATTTTGACAAAAACAGATGTGTGGCAAAATGAAAATTGCTGCACGTCCATTTTGGGGTTGAGACCTTATCTCAAGGCATTGACCCAGTGGTAAAGTCTCACGCAATAACCGGGCGGTAATGGTCTACATGCGTCAAATTCCACTTGCCGCACGTCAGAAAATAAAAAAATATTTTGCGGATGCACGCCAAAATTGAAATTACTGAAAGGGCCACGCAGTAACCAGGCGGTAACTCCAATTTGGCATGTGTTGGGCGCACGTAGGCGCCTACGCGGCTTAATAATAGGGCCCCTAAAAAATTGATTCACTTCTACTCCTTTTACACCACTCGGGATTTTGCAGACCTCAATCATATCTTCGCTCAGCCATCTTTTTTCCAAGCTGAAGAGCCCTAACCTATTTAGCCTTTCCTCATATAAGAGGAATTTCATCCCCTTTATCATTTTGGTTGCTCTTCTTTGAACCTTTTCTAATTCCACTATATCTTTTTTGAGATACAGTGACCAGAACTGAACAAAATACTCAAGGTGAGATCACACCATGGAGCGATACAGAGGCATTATAGAGGGGAATAATCGAACAGTGCCGGCCATCTATATAGCCAGCGCCGCAAAAGGCGGTCCTGAAACGTATTATCAAAAAAGATGGCTGGCCATCTTTCGTTTCGATAATACGGTTGGGGCCGGCCAAATGTCAGAGATGGCCGGGTTTGAGATGGCCGGCATCAGTTTTCGCCGATAATGGAAACCGAGGCCGGCCATTTCAAACCCGGTCAAATCCAAGGCATTTAGTCGTGGGAGGAGCCAGCATTTGTAGTGCACTGGTCCCCTTGACATGCCAGGACACCAACCGGGCATCCTAGGGGACTCTTCTAAAAATTAAAAAAATAAAATAAAAATAGCTCCCAGGTGCATAGCTCCCTTACCTTGGGTGTTGAGCCCCCCAACTCCCCCCAAAACCCACTCCCCACAACTCTATACCATTACCATAGCCCTTATGGGTGAAGGGGGGCACCTACATGTGGGTTTTGGGGGGGGGTTGGAGGGCTCCCATTTACCACCACAAGTGTAACAGGTAGGGGGGGATGGGCCTGGGTCCACCTGCCTGAAGTGCACTGCACCCACTAAAAACTGCTCCAGGGACCTGCCTACTGCTGTCAGGGAGCTGGGTATGACAATTCAGGCTGGCATAGAGGCTGGCAAAAAAGTGTTTTTTGGGGGTTTTTGGGTGGGAGGGGGTTGGTGACCACTGGGGGAGTACGGGGAGGTGATCCCCGATTCCCTCCGTTGGTCATCTGGTCAATTGGGGCACTTTTTTGAGGCTTGGTCCTAAAAAAATGGACCAAGTGAAGCCGGCGAAATGCTCCTCAGAGCCGGCCTTCTTTTTTCCATTATCGGCTGAAGCCGGTCATGTCTTAACAACGCCCCCATCCCACCTCCCATACCCTTCCGAAATGCCCCTTTAACTTTGGCCGGCTCTGCGACGGAAAGCAGTTGGAGCTGGCCAAAATCGGCTTTCCATTATATTGATTTTGCCGGCTTCGGGAGATGGCTGGCCATCTCCCGATTTGTGTCGGCGATCTCCTTCAAAAATAAGCTGGATAGTATTCTTGGTCTTATTTACCATCCCTTTCCTAATAATTCCTAGCATCCTTTTTGCTTTTTTTTTGCCGCTACACAGATTTAAAGCATGTACTGTAATACCTGCATTTAAAACAAAAATGAGGTCCAATGTCAAAAGTAAAAGAATTCAGCCAACAGCATCTGCATTTTTCTTTTAAATGCAGGTATTCCAGTACATACTTTGAATTTGTGAATGTACTGTGGAAACCTATGTGACCCCTGATGAAGGTTTTTCTGAAACTTGGCCAGGATGGGTCCTGTTTCCATTAAAGTTGACATGTGTTTATCCTTCCTTGGATCGGCTGCTGCTGTTTGGTTGCCTGTTCTACTTCTGCAGTAGACTGTCTTCTGTTTGTATCTACCTTTTCACTGCTGCTTTTGGCTCCTAGCCACTACTCATTTGCCTCCCCCCTTGTTCCTTCTCGCCCAGTACTTCCCTTGCCCTTAATTGTCTTGTCTGTCTGTATTATTTTAGATTGTAAGCTCTATTGAGCAGGGACTGTCTCTCCGTGTCAGGTGTTCAGCGCTGCATGCGTCTGGTAGCGCTAAACAAATGTTAATAATAATAATAATAATTGACATACTGTTTTCTTCTCCTGGTTTAGTGTGTATCACCCCTAGTACTGGAGAGGGAAAGAGGAGACTGTTTTCATATACGGTGGAGGTGCGTTAAACTGATAGAGATCTATAAAATAATGAGTGGAGTTGAACGGGTAGATGTGAAGTGTTCGTTTACGTTTTCCAAAAATACTAGGACTAGGGGGAATGCGATGAAGCTTCAAAGTAGTAAATTTAAAACAAATGGAGACAATCTTTCTTCACTCAATGTGTAATTAAACTCTGGAATTTGTTGCCAGAGAATGTGGTAAAGGCGGTTAGCTTAGTGGAGTTTAAAAAAGGTTTGGATGGCTTCCTAAAGGAAAAGTCCATAGACCATTATTAAATGGACTTGGGGAAAATCCACTATTTCTGGGATAAGCAGTATAGAATGTTTTGTACTTTTGGGGGATCTTGCCAGATATTTGTGACCTGGATTGGCCACTGTTGGAACAGGATGCTGGGCTTGATGGACCTTTGGTCTTTCCCAGTATGGTAATACTTATGTACTTACGTAAATTACAAGCCCTATGGTCACAGGTAGAGAGAGAGATTTCTCTGATATTGAAGGTACAGATTGTACTTACTCTGCAATTATGTTTATTAGGCAGGTGGGAGGATGATAACATGTCTCAAGACCAAAGAGCTTTAGTTTCACACTGTTTGCGTGCAGCCAGACTTATTATAGCACAAAATGGAAGCAAACTCCTGATTTTATGACTGAGAACAGGGGTGGCCAACCTAAGTCCACGAGGGCCACATCCCAGTCGGATTTTTAAGATTTCTCCAATGGATATGCATGAGATTGATTTGAATCTACTGCTTCCACTGAATGCAAATATATCTCTTGCTTATTAATTGGGGAAATCCTGAAAACCTGACTGGACTGTGGCCATCGAGGACTGAGTTTGGACACCCCTGATTTAGAAGGTTAAACTGGCAAAGATTGCAAGACTGGAATCTGCTACTAGCCTCATACAAGGTAAGAAAGAGACATTTATTTTAGTTACATTTGTACCCCACACTTTCCCACTCATGGCAGGCAGGCTCAATGTGGCAGGCAATGGAGGGTTAAGTGACTTGCCCAGAGTCACAAGGAGCTACCTGTGCCAGGAATTGAACTCAGTTTCTCAGGACCAAAGTCCACCACCCTAACCACTAGGCCACTCCTCCACTCACATTGATGTGGTGAGGACTAATTTGTGGAACTGGCAAAACCAGAGGGGATGAAATGGGTATTTCTTTTTACAGTTGGTGTTGCTCATTTGTTTAGATTCATTACTCGATGTACTCTGGAGACATGTACTTTATTTGCCATGATGTATGAGTTTCACTGTTTCTGCAGATAAAATAAAAAGGTTTAGGTTTAATTATATGTCAAGTAATAGGAAGATACTGTTCCTGTATTATTATACGTATTTGTCTTTTCTTTCTTTGTTGCTCGATCTCCAGTAATGTGGGTTTGTGGTATTATATAGGTGGTAATTACTTTTACTGTTATTGTCTTTTCTTTTGGATATTGATGTGTAGTACTTTTGCTTTTCTGTTATCTTTATAACATTTAATAAACTTTTAAAAATGTATTCTGCTTTTTCATAGTCAGTTCTGGTTTTCCTCCTAATGTGCTGTTCCTGTGCCTGGGTTTAAAGATAAAAATTAACTATGCAAATTTTGAACCTGCTCCCTAGATAACTGACCCCCCTCCCCCAATTAATTTTCAGGTTCCTAGATATAAGCAGTTGATGACTCGGGTGTTAAGGGAGGCTAAAGTGGAGCAGGGACTTACTGCAGCTTGGGGCAGGGCAGAGGAGAGCAAATTAAAATATTTGGCATGGGTTGGGGCAGCATCTATGTCAGCAGTGAAGGGACAGTGGGGCACTTTTGAACAGTGCAAGGAAGGAGCCCTTTGCAGCTGTCAGCTGTCTCTCCCTAGTAACTCTGTTATAGATGGTAATACGCACACTGAATGCACTCCAGGAATTATGTCCCCAGAACAATTTCTTATGTTTGCTCTCCTGGATGGTGTGAGAAATGAAAGGGGGATTCTAATTTGGGGCTAGAGTCGCTGGGGACAAGGATTCAGGGAATAAAGTAGCATAGTGAGGAAAGAAAGGTTGAAAGCAAAACTCCTATAGTTAATTTTAGTGCTGAAAGAGAGTGGTACTTAAACCCAGTTTATTAGAAAGGCTGAAGGCAAGTGAGGCTTAGAAAAACAGTCCAGTGCACCAGAGCTGTGTTTTCCTGAAAGTTAGGAAGCTGTCTGGAGCTAAGATTGTCAGGCCAGGGTGACAGCATGAAAAGGGTGTGTAAGAAGGGCAAGTGGAGGGATAAAACTTTAGGTTAAGGGTGGTGATAACACATTTAATGGGGTGAGTACCATAGTAAGACTAGAAGCGTAGTCAAAGTAACCTACAGAAGGAATATCTTTTTGTGTATGGATTTATTTGTGAGAGAGGAGTAATTAATGTAGCCTTCTGTAAAGGAGCTGGGCTGGAACAAGTGAGGCAGAAAACGTGACCTGTAGTAGGTGTACAGTGCAGTAACTAATGGGCAGGTGAACAAAAGCCACATGCTATTCCAAACAGCGCTCTAAAAATAGCGCTGGAACAGCACGGGGCTTTACCGCATTTATGATCAGAGATAATTGCATGCAAATTTAAGCATGCAATTCTCTCTGATCATGGGGTAGAAGCAGTGGCGTACCAATGGGGGGCGGTGGAGCGGTCCGCCCCGGGTGCACACCGCTGGGGGGGTGCCGCGCGTCTGTCGACTTCACTCGTTCCCTGCTCCCTCTGCCCCGGAACGGGTTACTTCCTGTTCCGGGGCAGAGGGAGCAGGGAACGAGTGAAGTCGAAAGGCGCACAGCACCCCCCCCCCCCCCCAGTAGGTAAAGATGCACCCATGGGGGGTGTCGTTTCGCTAAGAAAAGGTTCCGTTGTTTCGCCGCTGGGAGGGGGGGTGCCGTGCGTCTGTCGGCAACGCTCGTTCCCTGCTCCCTCTGCCCCGGAACAGGAAGTAACCCGTTCTGGGGCAGAGGGAGCAGGGAACGAGTGGTGCCGACAGACGCGCGGCACACCCCCCCCCAGCAGATAAAGATGCACCCGGGGGGGGGGTGTCCGTCGTTTCTCCGGGGGGGGGCGCTGCACCCGGGAGGGACACGCATCGGCGATCCACCCCGGGTGTCAGCGACCCTAGGAACACCACTGGGTAGAAGTGCGAGAGGATTGTGCCTGAGCACACTTCTTTGACAGGTCTGGGCTGTCAAAAGCCCAGACCTCTCAAACACAGGAGCTGGAGGTCCTTAGGACTACCAGACCCCAACTACCCCTGCCCCGAGCAAGGTGAAATGGGGGCCGGAGGTCCGGCGGACGTCCGGTCCCCCCAACCCCCCCAACACAGGTTCAGAGGGGTTGGGGATCCTGGGGGGTTTCCTGTCCCCTTAACCCTCCCAGGCATTCCTGAGAAGTCCCTGTTGTCCCATTGGGTGATCGATGACCCCCCCACCCCAGTGACAGGGGGCTGGAGGTCCAATAGACGTCCGGTCCCACAGACCCCCCCCCCCCCCCCGACACAGGTTCAGGGGGGACTGGAGATCCAGTAGGTCTCCAGCCCCAACTCCCCCCCCCCAGAATTCCTGAGAAGTCCCTGTCATGGTCAATCCCCCCACCCCCTACCTTAAGTTGGAAGAGGGAGGTGGCCTCCCTCCTCTTCCATCAGTGCCGCCTGCAAAATGGCGGCACCCAGACCTGCCCAGTGTATCCTGGGATGCGCTTGGCGGGGCTAGGCACTAGGGACAATCTCAGGAATGCTGGAGGGAGGTTGCGGGGGCTGGAGACCCGCCGGATCTCCAGCCCCCCCTTAACATGTGTCGGCGAGGGTCAGGGGGACCGGAGATCTGCCAGACCTCCAGCTGCCTGTTGCTGGGGGGGGGGGGGGGGTCATCAGTTCCTGCGGGGGGTTGCTGCAATGGGGGGAATAGGGGCCTTCTAGCATGCAAATGCATGCTGGACAGGGCTCACCATTCCTTCCCAATGGTCTGGTGAGCTGGCTTAGAGTTTGCTGCGGCCAGCATGCCAATCTTTGACGCGCTGGTCACTGATCATTGGGGATAAATAGGTTTAGCTTGTATTTGCATGCTACTTGCTCTAAGAGCCCTGTTTTGCATGCATTTGCATGCTAGTTGCGTTCAGAGCCCACGAGCATGTTATTTCACGCGCTCGGGGGCTCTGATCATGGGGCAGTAGCAAACACAGGCGCTAGTATGGCACTAATAGCCTCTAGCACCTGCTTTTGCTTCGGATCATCGGCCCGTAAATTTGTAAGAAGCAGTCAAAGACTAATGGGTGTAACCCACTGAAGAATGTTTTTGTTTAATGACTTATTTTGCATTCATTTAAAAGAAAATGCATGCTATAGAAAGGCCTCAGCATTTGTCTCATAGGGCAGATCTTAAAGGTGCTAAGGCTTCCCAGAGCAAAGGGGAAGGCCCTGTCCTTATGGCCAGAAGGGGTGTCCCGGTGGTAGTGGGCACAGTATGCTCTCTCCACTGAGTAACTTTGAAATTGGTGTAATTTAGACGTATTCCCTCTGCTCAAGGTTGGCAGCCTGTTATGCAATTACCCTTTTGAGTCCTTAGCTGTAGGTAGTAGGTAACAGCGGTTAGCTTATCTGGGTTTAAAAAAGGTTTGGACAAGTTCCTTGAGGAAAAGTCCATAGTCTGCTATTGATATAGATATGGGGAAGACACTGCTTGTCTCTGGAATTGGTAGCATGGAATGTTGGTATTATTTGGGTTTCTGCCAGGTTCTTGTGACCTGGACTGGCCACTGTTGGAAACAGGATACTGAACTAGATGGACCATCAGTCTGACCCAGTATGGCTTTTCTTATGTTCTAGTATCTCACAAACAGTTGTGAACATTCACTCTGTACCATGCCAGGAAATAAATGTTAGCAAGTAAAAAGTATACATATATGTGATACCTTTTTAAAAAAAAAAACTAATTTAATACATTTCTAGAAATTCTCCCGAGTTGATGTTCCCTCTTTGGTTCTGAATGCTCCACCACAAAGCAAACACCTTCCGATACACAAACCCTTTTGATTCACTCACTAAGGTGTTTATTTTCAAAGCACATAAGTCAGGGCTGCTGAGAGAGGAGGGCAGGGGGGCAAAATTCCCCGGGCACAGATTCCAAGGGGGGCACGGTGCCGGGGTCTCTCTCTCTCTCCTGCTCCTGACGGGCCCCTTCCCGACAACAGCAGGAGAGAAACTCTGGCGCCGGGCCCCCCTCCAGTGCTGCTCTTTGCTCACTTCTACCGCCGTACCAAGCGGCTGATTTCCCCCCTGAGGTGCATGCTCAGTTTTGAAACCAAGCATGCGAGATGAGAGAGAAAAAAGCAGCTGCAGGGGCAGGGCAGGCATGGAGTGAATAGCAGCACTGGATTCTTCCGCTGGCGGGGCCTCAGGATCCCCGCACCCCCAAGGTACCTCAGTTGCGGCAGCAGCAATCCTGGGGGGAGGGGGTGAGAGCAGCAACGATCCGCGGGGGTGGTGGCAATCAGGGGGTTCGGGAGGTGGCAGCGGCCTTGCCCCGAGCCCGGCTCAGTCTCTCTGCAGGCCTGACATAAGTTATTTGAAATTAAAAAAAGAAAAAGAGTTTAAATCTGTATTTGAAGGGCTTTTTAAAAATTGATTTCAGTAAAAAGAATCACTCTCTCTTTCTTCCTAAGAATATTTCTCTTTTGTGGTTTTAAATCTTAATTCACATGCATTCCAGGTCTCTCAGAGGATAGAATTACATTCTCAGTGCACCATCTGGTGGCTCAAGAAGATAAGGGAGGAAGCCATTGGCAGATGTAACTATGCCATATTCCACCTCCAGGATGCCAAAAAAGAAGCAGTTACTCTACTGAACCACTAAAAACAGGCTGCAGTCACCAAAGCTGCATTATAAGTCAGTGACATTAAGATATCTCTGTCCCTTCCTTACCTCCTACATGTTTTCCCTCCCTCACCCCCCCCCCCCCCCCCCCCCCCCCCCCAGGCAGCATGAATCAAGGGTCAAAGACCTGCTGGGAAAGAGAGGAATGACAATTTAGAGAATTCTTCCAAAGCCCGTGCATCACAAAATCTGTTCTCAAGTGGGGATGGACTGGAATTTCTTTTTCTTTTCAACCCAAGAGATGATGGAAAGAAATTATACATAGGGAGATCAATAATGCTTGTCTGGGAGCAAAATAACTTACCAAAAAGTTAATAGAACAAGACTAAATTTGGCAAAGGAAAATCTGGTGAAAGGATGTATCAAGTTAAAAAATGGGCCATCTCAAAATCGGAGATCAACAGAACTAAGTTTTTCCCCCATAATGGCCCAGTGAACTTCTATGGGAGAAGCAGTTCCAGTGAAACACAGCACTTACAGAATTGCTCCTTTTAAACTGTCTCTTCCCTGTTCTCTACTCTCTGGGTCACAGACATACTAAAGAGCCAACATAAATATACAAATATGCACATACACATAGATACCAGCACACACATATGCACAGAGTCACAAACCCAAACACACAAAACTAAGGCACACAAACACACAAAACACACACAAAAAAACCCACTGGGATTGGAAATAAATTCTATGAAGATGCTCCACATGTTTTCCCCACTATAGCCTCCCATCCCATCCACTACTGCCACCCCCCCACCCCCCCCCCCCCACCCCCCATCTTTGGTGAGCTGCCTTTTAATCAATTCATTTTCTTTGTTTTAAATTTTACTGTGAAACCTACTGACTGAACTGTACAGCTTTATTTTTAATGGTTCTTATGTGTACTGACAACTATTTACTGTTGCTTTGGTACAGTGGCATCCTGTAGTTAAATTGTTCAATCCCTCCTTTTACGTTCAAAACTTTTTACTGACATTTTTGAACAATAACAAACATTAAAACAAATTTAACATTTGTAACAATAAAATGAGCAAAGATAAGGCATATCATATCACAATAGGCATAAAGAAATCATCCTTTTAAATCTGTTGACAGATTTAGGCGCCAAAAACTATGCGCATCCATTTACAACAATTAAAACATGGCATAAATCCCAGCACATAGATTTAGGCACACTGGGCCATATTCTATAACTATGCATAAATTTCAGAACGCCCACAAAATGCCCATTGTCCTGCCCATAACCATGCCCCTTTTTGCCATTATAAGTTTGGCGCACTTCATTATAGAATATGCCTAGCAAGTTGTGCACATAAATTCTAATCAGTGCCAATTAGTGCTCATTATTGCCTGTTAAGTACTGTTATCAGCGCTCATTAGCTTGTTAAGCTTATTAAGTTACGTGTGTTATAATAGAATCTGCGTGGATCTCTAGGCACGTTATATAGAATCTGGGGGATAGTGGCTAACCAGTTATATCATGCAATATAAGCAGCTATCCATGAATATTCAGTGCTTTACCGACCAAGTAAACCAGCCAAATTGGGCCGCTGAAATAGAAGGCCTATCTTTGGCCACTATAAACTTAACTGGCCAGCGCTGAATATTAACTTAGCCAGTTAAGTTTATGGTGGCCAAAAACCCCCAAGATATTCAATGCCGGTCACTGGAAATGGCCCGGCATTGAATATCCGGGCTCAGCACCGACCGCTGGACTTAGCCGGCCTGCCTCCCGTGGGCTGAATATTGGCCCCATAGTGTGCAAATACAAGGGGGGGGGGGGTACACGTGGGCGGAGCATGGGTAAGGCATGGTACGCCTCCCACTGAAGCACATAAACTTATAGAATACCTTAAGTGACGAGCAGTCTTGCCACATTTCGGTGCACCCAATTACATCGGGTCTATGACTAGTGCAGGTGTACCCTAAATGCAAGCTGCACTGATTCAGGGTTTCACTAGTACTGTATAGCAGAGGAGCCAAAGCTCAAAGAAACCGACAGCGTGAACATACGGGTAACGCCAGATGTGCACACACACTATTGTGCGCCGAATGCTCAGAGGGCCGAAGCTGTAAAATTATTGAAATGTATGGTGATGAGGTCAGTATGTATTCCTTTGCAATGCACTGGAATGCACAGGTGGGACTATAACGCTGAAACGTTTTTGCCAGGTCAGAGGCACACCGAACTGCCAGTTTTGTCTTCTTTAACAAACGGAAGGAGGTTCCCGCAAGTTTTAAAGACAGACAGGAAGGAACAAACATGCGCGCGTGTTAGAGCAAAACCGAAAGTAAAAGCTTACATCTGCACTTGTTCTTCTGCACCTAAGTATAAGCCTTGCAAAAAAATTCCACGTGCTAGAAATATTTGTGAGGCTCATATTTAGGCACTGAAGAAAAAGCACCGATGTGGGTTGGAAGGAACTGCCAATTTTATCTGGGCATGCGCACAAGACCCGCACTTACCACAAAACCTTTATCCATGTGTCAGGCACGTTATTCCCTCCACTTCCTGTTTAACAGTGCAATTTAACCACACATAAAGACAGAGATGAGGTGGGAGAGAGGTGAATATGATAAATGGAACAGGCATAAAATGTATTAGTATGAGAGCATCTAAGATAGCTGGAGACGGTTACAGGTTAAGAGATGTTGGATTATGTCTACAAATGGTTTCATATGTTGTTGTTATCTGTTAAAGGGGATGTCTACAGTTTAAAGGGGGGGAGGGATAGAGAGGATCAAGGGGCGGGGGGGGGGAACGGGGAGAAACAACAATCAAAAAGATTATGGATATTGTTTTAAGCGGCATCAGATGTATATTGCCTGATTTGTTGAGGAGCTCTGCTCAGTTAAATGTATTGATATGGTTAATATGCTGAAATCTCAATAAAATCGTTTAAACATAACCACACACAAAATTTAAACGTAATTTGCTTCAAGCATTGCTGAGCTAGGTTTTGGAGTTATTGTTGCGCTGTGGGCCCATCTGCGAGTAGCTTTGAGCATCCACCTCAGAAACAGAGCATCCAGATGCCATTGTAGAATAAGCTCCCAGCACGAGGCATCAAGGCGCCTTAAGGAAGGCACTCACTTATAAAATTACCCCCTATGGGGTGAATTCTATATATAGCGCCAAAAAAAATCGGCTCTGAAAAAAATGCTATTCTATAAGCCTTGTTTACTTAGCAGTGCTTATACAAATGTATGAGCCTAAATTGGGCGTGTATCCTCTGTACTCTATAACAACATATGTAGTATGTAAATGCTAGGAACGCCCCCCCTTTCCACCCATCACCCTCTCATTTCCACACCCCCTTTTCTACTCATGTGTAAGCTTAGCCGGTGGTGGGAGGCAGGGCTGGTTGTTGGGAGGTGGGGATAGTGCTGGGCAGACTTATACGGTCTGTGCCAGAGCCGGTGGTAGGAGGCGGGGCGGGTGGTTGGGAGGCGGGGATAGTGCTGGGCAGACTTATACGGTCTGTGCCCTGAAAAGGATAGGTACAAATCAAGGTAAGGTATACACAAAAAATGGCACATGTGAATTTATCTTGTTGGGCAGACTGGATGGACCGTGCAGGTCTTTTTCTGCCGTCATCTACTATGTTACTATGTTACTATGTAAGATTTAGATGCAAATCCCATGCCTAAATTTACACACGTAAGTTCTAATTAAATCTAATTAGTGCCAATAATTGCTTGTTAAAAATTACTGGTGCTAATTAGCTCATTCAATTAACTTAGACACACACTACTAACATCAGCATAATGTAAAACAAAGATATAGTATAGTGTGTGTCTAAGTTAATTGAATGAGTTTTATCATTTATTGGCTTTTCCCAGTTTAGCTATAGTTATATAGGTTGTTCTGATGTATGTTTTTTTTATTACTTTATATATATATATATTTTTTTTTTATTTGCTATCTTCTAATGTAATGTTGATATATTTATGTGTAGACTCCTGAGGCAGGCCAGTGGGCCGAAACACGGCCGTGTCAAGTCATTGCTGTTGATCAATAAATCCTTCAGACCAACACAGCACCTTCATTTCATTGAGTCACCTTCACTGTTTTTGTTGTGACATTACCTCTGCAAGGTTCTTTGTTCTTCTGTTTTATCCCCCCCACCCCCAGGATCATCCTAAGCCAGAACTGCACCCTCTGCAACACACCCCCTGGCACCACCACCCTGCTTACTGCACTGTGGTCACCACAAAGGATACAGTGGAAGAGGAGCAATCTTTTGTGGTCCCGTTTCTCTTGCACGTTTTGTGACTGCACCACTTGCACAGCCCTCAGGACAGGCTTCCTATGCAATTTAAAGAAAGCCTATAGTACAGTAGCTAAATATTACCTCCATTGCCCCAGGTACAAAATAAGTACCTGTATACAATATGTAAACTGCTTTGAGTGTAACCATAGAAAGGCGGTACATCAAATCCTATCCCTCCCCCTACTGCTATAGGTGCGGTTATGTGTCCCCACTCTTGCACCATCCTAACTACACCTGGACATTATAAGGCTGATTCTATAAAGGGCACTATAACTAAGGCACCCAAACTTTGAGCACTCAATTAGTATTCTGTAATGGCAAGTTTGCATGCCAAACCTTTACAAATACTAGCATAGATACCCAGTTACACACCCAACTTTAGGTGTGACAACTTATGCTATATCTATGGCTGCTGTGTAAATGGCCACGCCTAAATGCCACAGTTGCGTGCATGCATGTGGATATTCATAAGACCATAAAAAACATAAGAATAGACATACTGGGTCAGACCAGTGGTCCATCTAACCCAGTATCCTGCTTCCAGTCAATCCAAGTCACAAGTACCTGGCAGAAACCCAAAGAGTAGCAAGATTCCATGCTACCAATCCCAGGGCAAGCAGTGGCTTCCCCATGTCTATCTCAATAACAGACTATGGATTTTTCCTCCAGAAATCTGTCCAAACCTTTATTTAAACTCAGATATGCTAACCGCTGTTACCACATCCTCTAGCAACGAGTTCCAGAGCTTAACTATCCATTGAGTGAAAATTTCCTCCTATTTGGTTTAAAAGTATTTCCATGTAATTTCATTGAGTGTCCCCTGGTCTTTGTACTTTTTGAAAGAGTGAACATTGATTCACTTTTACCCATTCTACACCACTCAGGATTTTGTAGACCTCATCATATCTCCCCCTCAGCTGTCTCTTTTCCAGGCTGAAGAGCCCTAACCTTTTTAACCTTTCCTCATATGGAAGCAGTTCCATTCCCTCTATCATTTTGGTTCTTCTTCTTTGAACCTTTTCTAATTCTGCTATATCTTTTTTGAGATACAGTGACCAGAATTCTATAAAGTGCAGGCAGGAATAGAGGGAATGCCCATTCCTCTCCAATATTCACCTGGATTTTGAGCCTGAGATCTCAGGAAACTGTATGAACAGAAACCATAAATGAAAGAATACCAAGTTACAGAACATGTTTGTCTGTGTTAGAGTCAGTATTATTTACACTTACCTTGGAATGGAGTTATGTGGTATCATGAAACTCTCTTCAGACCCACAGGGACTCTGTGGGCCACTCTTCAACACCCTGCTGCTTTCTCCCAGCTCCTCCTCCTCCTTTTCATTCGAGGCCGGGTCTGTGGTGGAGCTTGTACCCGAGTCTGGTTCTAAACAGGCCAGTGGTGCAAAGTTCTCCTCGATGAGTTTGACATTCTGGTAGATCTGGTCCTGTATTTCTGAGGTCAAAGTAGGAAAGTCAAAGGTGAAGTAATTGCTTTGACTTGGAGTAGGAGAGGGAAGGATGTCAATAGAATCTAGGCTGGTGTATGAGGTGCCTTTAGCCCGATGGGACTCCATGATGTTCTCAAAGTGTTTGCTGAAAGAATCTGTACCATCTTCAGAAAGACGGTGGCCAGGCAAGAATGGCACTGGGGATTTCAGTGAGGCCTGGGCAGTTACCCTGGAGGAAAGAAAGACAAACAACCTGTGAAACCATGCTGGTGTTCGCTGTGCCCATAAATCTTCATTCCCCCACTCCTTCCAGATAAGCAAAGCATGTCCACATCCAAAGTGCAATCACCTTTTCTCTGCTCTAGTACATAGTAACATAGGTAGATGATGGAAGATAAAGACCTGTACGGTCCATCCAGTCTGCCCAACAAGATAAACTCATTGTATGTGCTACTTTATATGTATACCTGACCTTGATTTGTCCTTGCCATTTTCAGGGCACAGACTTTAGAAGTCTGCCTAGCACTAGCTTTGCTTCCCAATTACCGGTGTTGCCACCCAATCTTTACTAAGCTTCTGTGGATCTATTCTTTCTGAACAGGATTCCTTTGTGTTTATCCCATGTATTTTTGAATTCCGTTGCCGTTTCTATCTCCACCACCTCCCGCGGGACGGCATTCCAAATATCCACCACCCTCTCCGTGAAAAAATACTTTCTGACATTTATCCTGAGTCTGCCCCCCTTCAACCTCACTTCCCTGCCCAGAGGATATTTCAAATTGTTTTGTAACTCGTTCCCAGTTTTAGATTGTGGCAGGCATTTTTGATGAACTATATGTCTTGAGAGAGAGTTGATAATTGTTTTGAGATTAAATTGTACACTCTTCCCCCTAGCTAGTAAAGGGTGAGGGGTGGGGAGAAGGAGTAGGAGAATCATTAGGAGATGGGGAGAGTGGTTAGAGCAGTGACAAAGGGAGAAAAGGGACTTCTTTATTCAAATTCAGTTCTTCTGAGGACCCTGTTTAACTCTGAAAAGGTATTCTTTCTTTTCATTCTGCCTCAGTTGACTAAATTGAACATTCTTCAAAAGCAAACATCACCTTACAACTTGCAGCCAAACTTTTCACCTTCGTCATAGGTGCCTATTCAGTTGTAAAGCATGCTATGATCTAGTCTGGAAAAAGACACTTTGATGGTTAATAGTTTAAGCACTGTGGACTAGATTCTATGTATTGCGCCGAGATTTCTGAATGGAAATTGAAGCATATTCTATAAAGTATGGTTTAATTTAGGTGTATTTAATTGCCTAATGCTCATGTTTGATCTATTCTTACTGTACACCGCCTTGAGTGAACTCCTTCAAAAAGGCGGTAAATAAATCCTAATAATAAATAAATAAATAAATAAGACAGTAGTGGTTTGCCAGTATACCCAGATACTCAGCATTGCTATCCAGACAACAGCTGGTGCTGAATAATCCGGTATATGTTTAAACTCTGTGGCCAGTATTTAAAAGAAACACCAACTGTGGAGTTCAAATATTCACCCGTATGATCACATCTACACTTCTGCAAATCATGCACCCGTGCAACCACTGCAGACAGTACTAAGATAGGCACAGAAACCTGACTGAAAATCATTCAAGAAAATCTGCTCATCACCCACATCCTGTAATTCATACTCCAGCTCAATAATCTTACCTAAAAAAAAGATTAATTGGATATCGATTGGTAATTCTCTCTCACACTTGAGTCCAAATGTGGTCTCTTTAACCTAGGAAGCATAACAGCCTCTTTCAATACCCCTGGGAAACATACTAGACTGAAGAGAAAGATTAATAACATGAGTCAAACATTCCAACAGTGTACCAAGGCACTCCTTAATCAACTTACTTGGGCTTGGATCTAAAGTAGAATAAATGGAATTTAGCTGATTAATAATCTGCTCAGCTTCCTTACGGAAAACACTGACAAACGAGCAGCAAGCTCCATCCCCCCTTTCCCACAGTGGAAGCCAATGAAGAAGACACAGTAATTTGGTTCAATTTTCATCAGACCTCTTTTACTTTAGCTCTGAAACTCTATAAGGTTACTGCTGTAGGAACATTTTCTAATGCTCTGGCAGCTGTGATTGAAAACTTTCTATACCTATTCATTAACATAAACAACATTCAATTCCAGTCATGAGGCAGAGAGAAAGAAGCATCCTGCCATCCCTTTACTTCCTATTCGCAGAGGAAATCATCACCAGGGTATCTTTTTCTGTCTCTTCCCGATTAGACAGCACTGTAATTCTTTTGTCAATCATTCACTGTATTTCACTTTTGTATGGTCAGCCCTGGAAGTGGAGCTGGGGCAATGGATAAGAAGACTGTAGCCTCTTCTGTTCTAAACATGCTGCAAAGTCTTTCTCATCAGATTCTCCCCAGTCTTCAAATTTCCTTTCTATTGTGATTTATTTATTTATTACATTTGTACCCCACGCTTTCCCACACGCAGCAGGTTCAATGCGGCTTACACATTCCACCGAGTGGAATTTTGGCAAATATGTTCTTATCTTATATAAGGATGGACAGAAGGTCTCCCCAAAAAAAATCCAGAGGAGGCACTTGGAAGCAAATGACATGACAATTTTACTAATAGCATCAACTGTGTTTGGACTCAGAGTATAAATATGGAGATCAAAATATAATGACATTACCATACAAAACCAAAAACACAGGGAAAGGATAAAGGCACAGTGGCAGATAAAACCAGATATAATCATGTTATACATATGTATAATTAATATTCGAATGACTACATATTACACCTAAGGAAAACCAATAATAAAAAATTGTAAACAAACATAATTGTAACATAAATTTTTTATATTTATACGTAGATCACACAACTCCTGAGGCAAGCCCTGTGGCACTGAAACACGGGCCCATGTCAAGTCCTTTTATACTCTGAGTCCAAACACAGTTGATGCTATTAGTAAAGTTATCATTTCGTCTGCTTCCATGTGCATCCTCTGGATTTTTTTGGGAGGTCATCTGTCCATCCCTATTTTTTTTTGTTTTCATTTTATACGCAGAGTTGCTTTGTCCTCCTTCGTTTTTTCGTCATATTTACTACTACTACTACTATTTAGCATTTCTATAGCGCTACAAGGCATACGCAGCGCTGCACAAACATAGAAGAAAGACAGTCCCTGCTCAAAGAGCTTACAATCTAATAGACAAAAAATAAATAAAGTAAGCAAATCAAATCAATTAATGTGAACGGGAAGGAAGAGAGGAGGGTAGGTGGAGGCGAGTGGTTACAAGTGGTTACGAGTCAAAAGCAATGTTAAAGAGGTGGGCTTTCAGTCTAGATTTAAAGGTGGCCAAGGATGGGGCAAGACGTAGGGGCTCAGGAAGTTTATTCCAGGCGTAGGGTGCAGCGAGACAGAAGGCGCGGTTGGCAGTAGTGGAGAAGGGAACAGATAAGAAGGATTTATCCATGGAGCGGAGTGCACGGGAAGGGGTGTAGGGAAGGACGAGTGTGGAGAGATACTGGGCAGCAGCAGAGTGAATACATTTATAGGTTAGTAGAAGAAGTTTGAACAGGATGCGAAAACGGATAGGGAGCCAGTGAAGGGTCTTGAGGAGAGGGGTAGTATGAGTAAAGCGACCCTGGCGGAAGATGAGATGGGCAGCAGAGTTTTGAACCGACTGGAGAGGGGAGAGGTGACTAAGTGGGAGGCCAGCAAGAAGCAGATTGCAGTAGTCTAAACGAGAGGTGACAAGGGTGTGGATGAGGGTTTTGGTAGAGTGCTCAGAAAGAAAGGGGCGGATTTTACGGATGTTGTAAAGAAAGAAACGACAGGTCTTGGCAGTCTGCTGGATATGATCAGAGAAGGAGAGAGAAGAGTCAAAGATGACCCCAAGGTTTCAAGCTGAGGAGACAGGGAGAATGAGAGAGCCATCAACAGAAATAGAAAACGGGGGGAGCGGGGAGGTGGGTTTGGGGGGGGGAAATGAGAAGCTCTGTTTTGGTCATATTTAATTTCAGGTGGCGTTGAGACATCCAGGCAGCAATGTCAGACAAGCACGCTGAAACTTTGGTTTGGATGCAAGGTGAGATATCAGGGGTAGAAAGGTAGATTTGGGAGTCATCAGCATAGAGATGGTAGGAAAAGCCATGGGATGAGATTAATGAACCAAGGGAAGAAGTGTAGATAGAAAAGAGGAGGGGACCAAGAACAGAACCCTGAGGTACGCCGACAGGCAGAGGGATAGAAGTAGAAGAGGATCCACCAGAGTGAACACTAAAGGTGCGGAGGGAGAGGTAGGAAGAGAACCAGGAAAGGACAGAGCCCTGGAATCCAAGTGAGGACAGGGTATCGAGAAGTATGCTGTGATCGACAGTGTCAAAAGCAGCGGAAAGATCAAGAAGAATGAGGATGGAATATTGACCTCTGGATTTAGCTAGTAGTAGGTCATTGGAGACTTTAGTAAGCGCAGTTTCGGTTGAGTGGAGAGGGCGAAAACCAGATTGTAATGGGTCAAGAATAGCATGTGAGGAGAGAAAATCAAGGCAGCGGCGGTGAACAGCACGCTCAAGTAATTTGGAGAGAAAAGGAAGGAGGGAGATGGGTCGGTAATTAGAGGGACAAGTAGGGTCAAGTGAAGGCTTCTTAAGGAGAGGTGTGACCACAGCATGTTTAAAGGCAGCAGGGACAGTTGCAGTGGAAAGTGAGAGGTTGAGAATGTGACAGATAAAAGGAATAAGAGTAGGAGAGATGGCATTAAGAAGGTGGGTGGGAATGGGATCAGAGGAACAGGTGGTACATTTTGAGGAAGAAAGGAGAAGTGTAGTTTCCTCAATAGTAACTTCAGGAAAGGAGGAAAGGGAATGAGGGGAAGGAGAGAGAGGGGAACGGACTAGTGGAGGGAGAGGTGGTGAGGTAGAGAAAGCAAGGTTTATCTTTTGAACCTTGTTGTGAAAGAATTCAGCAAGGGTCTGAGGAGATAATGAAGGGGGAGTTGGGGGAGGGGCACCTTGAGGAGAGAGTTCAATGTGGTGAAGAGAAGTCGAGGATTAGAGCCAAGAGAGTTGGTCAGTTGGATATAATAATCCTGTTTGGCACGTAAAAGAGCAGATTGGAAGGAGGTCAGCATGAACTTAAAGTGTAAGAAATCAGCAAGGGCCCGAGATTTCCGCCAGAGGCGTTCGGCGGAACGGGTACAGGAACGTAGGTAGCGGATATTAGAAGTCAGCCAAGGTTGGGGTTTTGTACGCCTTACAGGGCGGGTCATCAAAGGTGCAAGAGTGTCTAAGGCAGAGGATAGAGTATTGTTGTAAGAAGAAACAGCCTCGTTGACAGACGTGGATGGTGCCACAGTAGAGAGGAGGTTTGAAACATGGGAGGATAGAGAGATGAAGGGTCAATATCTTGAAGATTCCTAGATAAATTAGATAGGATAGGACGGGACTGGAAGGGGGGAGATTTAAGTGTGAAAGTTATAAGATGGTGATCAGAGGAGGGATGATCAGAGGCAAGGAAACTAGAAGGTGAACAGTTGGAGGAGAAGATGAGATCAAGACAGTGACCATTTTGATGAGTGGGGGAGGTGGAGCATAGTTATACAGTGCATATTTTACAGGCAGGCATATGCATGGGTGGGATTCATATGCATATAACTTGAGTACTAGAATGCACACACTTAACACCAGCTCTAGGTGCATATTATCCTTGTTATGCTAATATTCTATATGGAATGTAAGAAACTACATTCTTTTATATAATAGGCTCCTATCAGATGCCCTCTGGGCACTTATTTGTATCCTCCCAGTTATAGAATCGCCCCTAAATGGACAGTGTTGGGATGGCGTTACAGTGGAGTGACTGTTCTTAATTCTATATCTCACCTAAAACAAACGTAGGAGAAAAAAAACGCTGTTCTTTCAATTGCTATTCTTTCACTGCTGCCCTTTCTAAGCCTCTCTATCCTATTAAATAATCTAAAATTGCTAAAATTTCTGTGCTGGTGATCTCCTGTTCTGTATGCTGGGGTGTCTTGGGGGTGCTCACTGGGGCTGTGTTTTTCTACCGAGTGATGTAATCTGATTAACTTACATCAACAGAGAGAGGCTAGCAGGCACTGCAGGATCTATTTTAGTCTGTATATATACAGTGCACTCCATTTAAGTGCATGTCGGAGAAGCGCATGCTCTGTTTAACTGCATGCCGTAATTCGTTCCCTTTGTTGGCACCATCAATTTCTATGGGGACAAACTTCGGTTTAGCGCACCACTGATAAGTGCAAGTTTCGCTTATATGCATGGTTCAAGACCGCTCCTCTGCAAGAAAGACTCAGCATAAGCGCGCGCATGGAATATGGAAGCCGATTGGCGTGTGACAACCAACAAGATTTCAAATTTACTGCCTCTTTAACTGCCACAGGCAGAATAAGCGAAAGAATGATGATAGAGCGTACACTGGGGTCGTCGTCGCGGCGGAACTGTAAGACTTTAACACTGGCTGAATGAATAGAAGTTCTTAAAAAATTAGAAAACAAACAAAGTCAAGCATCTGTTGCTAAAGAATATGGTGTCAATCCCAGTCAAATTTCACGTGTCTTGAAGCAGAAAGACCAGCTTCTGGAAGACTGGCAAAATACAAATCCACAATGGAAATGAAAACGGGCAGGAAAAGCTGAGGAGGTAGAAGATGCTCTTCTTCGGTGGTTTTCTCGAGTCAGGAGCAGACAGTTTCCTGTCAGTGGTCCACTGCTTATGGAGAAAGCTAACCAGCTAGCTGAAAGTCTTGGACTAACTGAATTCAAAGCCACTGTTGGATGGTTGGAAAGATGGAAGGAGAGGAACAGCATAAAATTCAAGAAACAGCATGGTGAGAAACAAGACGTTGATGACTTTGGTGCTGAAAATTGGGTTGTTTCAGTTCTTCCTACCATCTTGAACGAGTTTGCACCTCATGACATTTTCAATGTTGACGAAAATGGTCTCTACTGGCAAGCCATTCCTGATGGAACATTTGCATTCAAACATGCCGAAACTACTGGAGGTAAAATATCGAAGGACCGACTGACAATCCTCCTTTGCTGCAATATGGATGGGAGTGAGAAGTTGGAACCCCTTGTCATTGGAAAGAGCAAACAGCCCCATTGCTTAATGAAAGTTAAGCGACTTCCTGTGTCATACGAGGCTAACGCAAATTCATGGATGACTGGGGAAATCTGGAAGCAGTGGCTAAAGAAGTTAGACATTAGAATGTGGGCACAAAAGCATCAGATTTTGCTGCTTTGTGATAATTGTGCTGCACACAGGGATGATGTCAGGCTGTCTAACATCAAGGTGGTCTTCTTGCCACCAAACACTACCTCTCTGATCCAACCTATGGATCAGGGCATAATAGCCAATTTCAAACAACATTATCGGGCTCTTGAGCTACGTCGTCTGATGAGCATTATGGATGATCAGACTGGCAAGGATAAACGTGCTGTTGAACTGGCTTTTAATCTATCACTGTTGGATTCCCTACATATGCAGAAAGAAGCCTGGAATCATGTTACACAGGCAACCATTGTGAACTGCTACACGCGGGCAAGCTTTGTTAAGGATGTGGAGAGGGACGAAACAGATGCAGCTGTTGCAGACGCGTCAGATGAAGAGGTTATTGACATCTCAGCCGGTGTTACTGAAGAGGAGTTCCATCGCTACGTAGCTGTTGATTACGAAATACAAACAGCTGAAGATGTCGAGATATGCGCCTACACGCAGGCAACAACGGCTGATGATGGACCAGATGAAGAAATGAGCAGTGAGGCACATGCTGACGAAATTCAACAACCTCCTGCTGTCACTTTTGCAAGAGTGCTGGAGAGTCTCAACACCATGTGGGCCTATCTGGAGGCCACTGGATGTCAGTGCTATGACAGTTTCTACTGTCTGGCAGACGTAGTCTATGGAACTCACAGACCCAAGAGTGTACAGAGGACTATAACTGATTACTTCAAGTAAGCCTAATGTCAGTTAACTGAGACTGTATATTGTACGTATAATAATAAACAGTACTGTACATATGTTTATCAGATGTCAAGTTTCTTTGGGTCACAACGGTTAAGTGCATGCTCCGGTTAACTGCATGCATTTCTTTGGTCCCAGACCCTTGCACTTAAGCGGATTGTACTGTATATATATATACACTGTATATGCACTCTCTCCCCCCCCCCCCCTCCACATGGCTGGCTACAAGGAAGACCACTTACTCCCCCCTCCCCCACTCTGCCCCTGGTTAGTTGGCCCCCTTGTAGTGCCTTTTTTAAATGAATTTGATACCCCTGATCTAAAGACTTCTGCTCTAGAGGTACTCACTTCTCTGTTTCATGAAAAATGATATAATCTTTTTCCAATACTTTTCATTTTTCCTTTGTATTAGCTATAAAACTACTTTACAGATACCTGCAGGTCTTTCAGCTTTACAGTAGCTGTTAAAATGAATCATGACTAGCTCTTTACAAAAGATAATTTTTTTCTAGATATTTAAAGGATACAATTATTCACTCCCTACATAAAAACCACAGCTGGACCTCTTACTAGTTGATGCCCACTGTTCTTTGTCTAAATTGGCCTTTTCACGTAAATGCAATATTTCAACTAACTGCTGATTCTTGCCCCTGAGTAAAACTGCTATACAAAAATAACTGACCGATATTTTCAGCAACACAGCCAGCATACAAAATGGTGCCCAGAATTTAAAGGAACGCCAACCACAGCTTCCAATCTGACTATCGATGTATAGCCATAGATCAGATCCATACATCAATTAGGGGTGGCGACCAGGATCGTGTTCTGATCCATAGAGAACAGAGATGGATTCATCACCTTGGCACTCTTATGCCCAAGGGACTTAACAGTCGAATAGAATGGAAAGCATTCTTGTAATTTTTTAGACACAGGAGCGACACGGTTCCTTTAAGTAACAAGGAGTACTGTCTCTTTAAATTACTATATCTCAGCTGATTGGTAGCTATGGTTGGCGTTCCTTTAAATTCTGGGTGCCATTTTGTATGCTGGCTGTGTTGCTGAAAATATCGGTCAGCCACATCAAGGTAGTAAGTTTATACTGCAAAATGCTGTAATAAATGCAGGAATTATGCTGTATGTTTGTCTCCTCACGGTATTTGCTCGCGAACACTTTTCCATCTATTTTTCAGGGCACTACTGGCAATTGAGGGCTTAGCTCCGATGAAGCATTTGGGGAAACAGAAGCTCCAGATGACGCCACAGCCCAGATAGGTGTATTTATAACATTTCATAATTTAGGAACGATAGAGCATAAGAAAGTCAAGAAATAGCTCTATTATGTCCACTTTGGAGGTTTTTTGACTAATGAGGAATCTGTATCATAGTCTCTAACAAGAAGTATTTAATGAGACCTATGACAGTTTGTGATTCACGATCTTTATACAGTGAATACAGAGTTTCTGAAGTCTTTTCCTCCAGAACTATAACGTTCAGAGAATTCTATCTTGCCAGTTTTTTTGTATAGCCTTTTCAAGTAAAGCAATCAAACACACTGTGGCCCAGCAGTGTATTCAGATCCCTGTTAATTGTAATTATTTAGATCCTAATCGGTTGGTTGTTTTGTGATGGCTACAATACAGAAACAGTATAAGTATCGCCATTCTAGGGCAGACATAAGTACATAAGTATCGCCAAACTGGGACAGACCATCAGTCCTTCATGCTCATTATCCTGTTTCTAGCAGTTTGCCAATTCAGGTCACAAGAACCTGGTAGGATCCCAAAAGAGTATATAGATTCTGTGCTGCTTATACCAAGAATAAGCAGTGCATTTTTCCCATGTCCCCCTTAATAACAATTTAAGTACTTTTCTTTCAGGAACTTGTCCAAACCTTTTTTTTTCAACCTTGCTACACTAGCCACTTTTATTACATTCCCTGGCAATGAATTCCAGTGCTTAATTATATGTTGAGTAAAGAAATATTTTCTCCAATTTGTTTTAAATGTACTACTTGGTAACTTCATTGCGTGCCCCCTAGTCCTTGTACTTTTGGAAAGAGTAAATAAGCAATTCACGTCTACCAGTTCCACTGTACTCATTATTTTATAGACCTTCCTCGTCCGCCTAGAGGACACAAACTCAAGAGGCAAAATACCTATCTAACTATACCCATGAAAACACCTGCCTACCACCATCAAGTAACCTCTTACAACTAACAAACCACTACTTGGTCATTTGTGCCTAGCAAATGCCAGATCAGCCAAAAAAATTTCCTATGATTCATGATGTCATCAGTAAATACCACCTAGTCATCCTGGGAATATGTGAGACCCAGCTGGATGAAAGTGGAGGAGTTCCATTGGCTGAACTATGTCCTACAGGATTCACTATCCTGCACCAACCAAGACCAGGGAAGCAGGGTGGAGGGGTAGAAGTCCTGATCCAAGAGACAATCAAACTGTACAGTCTCCACCCCCCACCTGTCCAAGTCAGAATGTCTCCTAATCTAGCTGGGAGATAAGGACCAGTGCAGCTGCTTGTGGTCTACAGAGCACCTCACAACAACACATCTGTGCACGAATTGCTGAATCTGGTGATACAAAAAACCCTGAGCTTCCTTGGGTTATTGATCATGGGAGATTTTAACCTACACATTGAAACTCCAGATATCACCACTGCTGCCTTCCTTGATATAATGAGCTGTCAAAATAAAACAGGAAAAACCCATACAGGAAAAGTAATGAAACTATATATGAAAAAAAAAAAACGGGATAAACCTTTTTATATAAAAAAATACAAAAACAGTTCCAATTTCAAAAACATGTATGCAGTAAGATCACCCCCCCCCCCCACACACACACACACACACACACACACACACAAACACACACAAAGAACCTTCTTGTAATGTCAAAAATCTTTAATTATTCTTTCATTAATCTTCCTGGGTCCCCACTTTGTCAAGAAACCCATAACACAAGATTGGGAGAGGAGATGGCATGGATGGGCCATATGGTCTTTATCTGCCTACATTTTTTCTGTGTTTCTATTTCAATAGCAGACTGTGGACTTTTCCTCCAGGAACTTGTCCAAACCTTTTTTAAACCCAGAAACACTAACCGCAGGTAACACATCCTCTGGCAATGAGTTCCAGAGCTTAAATACTTGTTGAGTATTTCCTCCTGTTCCAGAGACTAACTATTCGTTGAATATTTCCTCCAATTTGTTTTAGAATTAGTATTATGTAACTTCCCTGACTGTCCCCTTGTCTTTGTACTCTTTGAAAGAGTAAAAATCAATTTACATTTGCCCATTCTACACCATTCAGTATTTTGTAGACATCCATCATACCCCCCCCCCCCCAGCCATCTGTTTTCCAAGCTGAAAAGTCATGACCTCTTTAGCCTTTCCTCATATGAGAGGAATTCCATCCCCTTAATCATTTTGGTCATCCTTCTTTGAACCTTTTTTCTAATTCTGCTATATCTTTTTTAAGATACAGCAACCAGAATTGCACACAATACTCAAGATGTGGTGCACCATGGAGCGATACAGAGGCATTATAATATTTTTTGTCTTATTTTCTATCCCCTTCCTAATAATTCCTAGCATTCTGTTTGCTTTTTTGGTCTCCGCCACACACTAGACAGTAGATTTCAGCAAACTGTCCATGATGACACATAAATCTTTTTCTTGGGTGCTGACTCTTAGGGTGGAACCTAGCATCAAATAACTATGATTTGGATTATTCTTTCCAATGTGCATCACTTTGCACTTATACACATTAAATCTCAGCTGCCATTTGGATGCCCAGTCTTCCAGTTTCATAAGGTCTTCCTGCAATTTTTCTCAATCCACATGCATTTTAACAACTTTGAATAGTTTTGTGTCATCTGCAAATTTAATCACTTCACTGGTTCCGATTTCCAGATCATTTATAAATATGTTAAATAGCGCTGGGTCCAGTTCAGATCCTTGCTGTACTCCACTATTCACCCTCCTCCATTGAGAGAAATGACCATTTAACCCTACCCTCTGTTTTTTATCCATCAACCAATTCCTAATCCACACCAGAACATTGCCTCCTATCCCATGGGGTTTTAATTTTTTCAGGAGTTTCTCATGAGGGACTTTGTCAAACGCTTTCTGAAAATCTAGATACTCTGTCCCATTAAACCATGTTTGTCTATGTGTTCTATAATTTTATTCTTTATAATAGTTTCCACTATTTTGCCTGCACTGATGTCAGGCTTACCGGTCTGCAATTTCCCAGATCACCTCTCTTGAGAGATTCTAGAAATGTCTGGGGAAAAAAGATTTTTGACCTCAGAAACACTTCATTTCTATACTTAAAAAAACAATTTTAACATCCAGATTTTATGTTCCAGTGCATAGGTTACTATGAGGGACTCTCGGCCAGAAATGTCTAAATTGGAATCTTCTAAAAATGCAATTACATCCAACCTTCCTTGTGTATTCCTAAGGACAGATTCTCTTCTTCTGGCCTCATCTCCCATTGGGATGTAGAAAACTCTAATAATAGTATTTCTTCAACATATCTAAGAACAATATCAATAGAGATCTTGGGAAATTGACAAATCTCAAGCTCAGTCTTTCAGTATAGACTTGCCTTTACCAAAGATCTTCCAGAATTTTCACCAGCATAAAATCACATTTCTCCATACTCTCCATGTAACCCACTAAGCAAAAATACACCAATAGTGGGGTTACAAGTAACAGATGAAAATCTATAGAAGTTTGGAGAGGAAACTTTCATTTTTGAGTTTTGTGTACTATAGGTTTTGCAGGATTATGCAGTTAATATCCTTCTATAATATCCCTGGTATAAATAAGTCACATATCCCTTTTGGTACCTTTTCACTCATTGAGTCACATACACTTAGATATTTTCACCCCTTCTATTTGCCCCTGCCGTTCCTCCTCCCATATCTGTACCAATAACATAGGGGCTAGGACGTCATCCACCTGTTTTATCTGGGATGCTTCAAGCCCCACTAAATTATCCCGTAAAGCATCCATAAAGTGTTTTTGGAGGAAGTGTACTTACAAGAGCAGGCACTCCAAGATTTGAAGCCTCTGCACCCTGTTCTGTCATTCCACAGCCAGTGGAAGAAATGCCCTTCTGACCTTCAGCGTTGATATCTCCAAATGGGTGCACTCTGATATTACATGAACCCTCCTTCGTTATTCTGGAGCTCAGGTTCATCCCCATTACCAGCGTATTGACCTGATCAGGAATGATGAAGCCCATCTGAAACCCATGCACACCTATTGAAGAACTTTGGTGGGGAAGCTCGACAGCCTGGACTTGATGAAGACAAATCTCCGCTGCTGAAAGGGATGCCCTCTTCCAGCTTTGCTTCAACAAGCATGCTTCTCACTACCAGTGTGCTGGTAACCACCACATAGTGGGAGAGGTTAGCTTGCACCATATGTGGTGTCCATGGGGCAGGAATCGAAGATGAAGTGCTGCAAAATGGGCCCTTTCATTTCCTCTTTGCGGGTATTTATTTATTTACCAAAACGTTTATTCCAAACAATCCTATGTTCTCGGCAGATTACAAAATCACATACACATTATTAAAAATACATCGGCAGAACATTTTTTAGACCAGACAAATCATAACAATCATATATTGTTTAGAACATCCTGTAAACACCATGCTCCCAGAACTCACCAGTGCCCAGCTCACGTCTTGGCTACCATCTTGGCTCTGCTCTCTTCAAGCATTTCTTCTACTTCTTTAGCCACAGTCTGTCACCAGACCTCTGGAATTCTTTTTCTTTTCTTTTTTTATATTATTTCCATTGCAATAACCAAGCAATCAAAACTTGTACAGAAAGTGATTTCAATCATTAAGGGCCCTGATTACAACGGCACGTTAGCGTTCTTTAGCATGCGCTAACAATTAGCGCACGCTAACTGTGTAGGCGCCCATTGGAATATTGTGGGTGTCTACACAGTTAGCATGTGCTAATTTTTAGTGTGTGCTAAAGAATGCTAGCGTGCTTTTGTAAGCAGGGCCCTAAGTATATAACCCCAAAACAAGAACAACATTAAACACTAGTTTTAAGGAAATTATCATTCAAATCCACAAATTATGAGTCCAAGATTACATACGGAGAACTTAAAGAAAACTCAAATAGAGATCAATAAAAGAAACAAACCTAGCATGAAAACAGGATTCATTACCTAACAAGAGCTATACATTACTAGGAGTATCCACAGACACCTGCTGTGGAGCACCTATAGGCCGCTTGGAGGTCAAAAATGTAGTAAGTGGATTAAAAAAATTATATTGTACAGACTGATATCTGATGACACATTTGAATGGATATCTGAGGAAAAAGGCAGCACCAATCTGAAAGACACCTGGCTTCAATAACAAAAATTGTCTTCGGCGTCTCTGTGTTTCCCTAGAGACATCAGGAAAACTTCTAACCTTGCCTCCCAAAAACGTTTTCTATTTTTGAAGAAAAATTTCAGCAACCAATCCTTATCAGGAGTAAGAGGTACTGCAGCAATTAGTGTTTCTGTATCAGAAGACTCCAAAACTGCTGAGATATCAAAATTAGATATATGTTGTTGGTTCTGTGAAGGTTTACCAGGAAGATTATATACTTGAATAAAAGGAAGTATTTTCTTCTCTGGTATAGTCAGAGTTTCTTTCAAATACTTTTTCTACGTATCCCTAGGTAAGGATGTAAACACTCTAGGAAAATTCAAAACTTGAAGATTATTATTTCTGGTAAAATTTTCAAATATTTTATATTTATGTTGAATTTGTTTTTATTAAAGTAATGAGGGTAACAATCCCAAACAGCAAGCAAAGACAACAGTACAAAAAGAACTATCTCTTTCCCAACCTGACCCTCAACTCTCATCCCTGCACCCCTATTCCCTATCCTCCCACCTTAGAACCACTGCAGAGGATGACCTCCAGCCAAAGTCACTACCGCTCAGAAGCTAGGAAAACATAGAAGTTGAGTAATCTGCTCCGAGCTTATATTTCAGACTTGTGATATCTTTAATAATAGTAGATTGAACCACTTGCATAAAGGAAACTTCAGTTTCTAACTATGTAATATGATTAGTCAATGTAGTAACGTCAGAGCTATTTTTATCTAGTAATCCATTTAAACATTGACATTTTTGATCCAAATGTTGTACTTGCGAATAAAGAATCTTACCTACATCAGTGATTAAATGTCACAAACAGTCCAGAGTCATCTCCAATGGTTTCTGCAAAAGAAACATAAGCAAGGGTGTCTCCAGCTCAGTCGACGGCAAAGAAAGTGCACTGACCTCCACTGCTGCCATTAATCCTCCAGCTGTATTCATGGTAACTGCCAGTCAAACTCCTCAGGAGCTCCCACTATTGGGCTTTCCAGAATCACCCACATGTTGTACCAAGACCCCTCACGGTGAGGTGCCTGCAGCAATCCTTAGCCCACGTACCACAAATGCTGTTGTGGGTGAACTGCTATTTTGCAACTGTGAACTTGGAACTCAGTGGTCAGGACTCAGTGTGATGTCAAGTCCAAAAGAAGCCGAGGATGCTCCCATCTCTCCCGGTGTCTCAAGCAGGCAAACTATCCAACCTTGTGATATCCTGGGCCTGCTCACAAAGGAATCCATCAGACCTGGTGTTGAGAGCTGCCTCTGCTGTCACTTACCTCTTTGCTTAGGCCTTACAAGGAAAATGTTGAGGAGTAGGAGCAGGACAAAGAACACATCAGGTAAGTGCAGCCATCTTGAACATCCTGCTGTAGTGCTGCTCGTTCCTTCCAGACCTCTGGAATTCAGTAAGGACATTGTCGGAGAACCACTCCAGGAACTGTGATCATTTTGTGGCATTCACAATGTGTTTTGGCCTGGGATGTTGAAAAACACATCCATATTCTGGCAAACCAGTTGCTCCAAATCTACTTTCTGGGCTGCTGAGAGATGGTTCCCCAAGGGGAACATGAAAGGGTTTGAACTGTGATGGGGGACCTCAGGTCCAAAGTCATCTCCCTAGACCAAGGCTGAGGTTGTGAGAATCCATATCTTCAGCACATTCTCGTGGAAGATTTTAGCCTTCTTTTGTTTATCAGGCTGGACAACTTTATAATATACAGGTCATACTTTTCTAATGACTTCATTGAACCCCTGCCACTGGCACAGTTACTTATTCTCTGATGAAGACAGGAGGAACAGAACCCTGTCTTCAGGTTGGAAGATCCTCTGGACTGCAGAGTGGTCAGAATGGTCAGGACTGCCCTCACTTGAATCTTCTCTAGGTAGAATTTTATCGCCTCCCCTGCTTTGTTTAGTCATCACTTCATCTGTAAAACATAACCAACCATGTCCTGGACTGGGCTATTCCTTCCAAATTTCCCTGACAACATCCTGGATTCCTCCTGGGTCTTCTTCCATAGAGTAGTTCAAATGTGGAAAGCTTGTTAAGCTCTGGAGCACTTTACATAGGGAAGTAGGGTGTTCCAATTCTTCCCATCCTCAGAAACAAACCTCTTTAACATCTACTTGATGATTTTGTTGACAAACTTGACCAAGCCATTGGTCTTGGAATGGTATGCTGAGGTCCAAAGAATCTTCAATTTTAATAAAACACATTCTTGTTTTATGACACATAACATAAAAGGCATCCCCTGGTTCTTAAGTACTTTCTTGGGCATCTCCAAATAGAAAGACTTCCCACAGAGAAATTGCTATTGTGGCAGTTTTCATATTACAAAATGCTACAGCTTCTAAACAGTGGGTTACGTAATACAGGATTACAAGAATCACCAGAATGTACTTACTGCCTTGTGTGGTTCACTCCAGTGGCCCAACTAAATCCATGGCCACTCTTTCAAATGGTGTCTCAGTGATGAGCATGACTATCAGAGGAGCAGATGGAACCCTCTCAGGGCTCTTCAACCTGCAGGTTGGGCATGATTGACAGTAGAGTTGTATCTATTTATATAACCCTGGCCTATAAAACTGGGCCATTATGGGCTCCTGTGTTTTTTCTTCCTCCAAGTAGCCCCGCTAGCTGAAATACTTGCATACAACAGGGTTGAAGTATTAATAGCTTTGGCTACACTATACACTGAATCATGTTTTATTATAAAAATGGGAGATCTTTATTTATTTACTGACAGGCACTTAATATACCACATACGCCAGGAACTGGCTTCTAAGTTGTTTACACAAAACTAATCATGCTGCAGAATGGGGAGAGAGAGGGAGAGAAAATAAAGGACACAATCAGGAGTGAGAAGGATACACCAGAGAGAAGAAATAACTTTTAATGGCTGATTTGAATTTGACATAGGAGGGTTCAGATCTGATATGTGCAGGGATGGAGTTCCAGAACTTTGGACAAGCATAATTTACGGCAGTGGCACAACTAATGTCAAGTTGGATTATGGAAGGGGGTGGAACTTGAAGCAAGCCAGCACCTGCAGAATAGAGAGAATGAGATTTAGCACAGGGAATGAGAAAATGAGGCAAGTAATATGCTGCAGGGAAATGGGATTTAAAGACAAGCATAAGCAATTTAAATAGGATACGGGATGAGAGGGGCAGCCACTGTTCAGCACAAAGTAAAGGAGTGACATGATCAAATGGTGTGAAACTGTGAGGAAGACGAACAACTGTAGACTGAACCAACTGTAAATGTTTCAGAGAGGAGAGCAGTAGGCCAGCATAAAGAGAATTACATTAATCAAGATGTGTGACAATGAGAAAAAGAAGAAGAGTGCGAACAGAAGAAAACAAGAAAAGAGAGCGGATAGCCTAAATACAATGAAGTGCAAAAATGAATCCCGAAAAACAGAGGGTTGTCTACAGCTAGGGCCTCTCTAAGGAACTCATCTTCCATTTGGGCTCTCTTAAAATTCCCAGGATTTTTCTTCCACACCCCACTCAGGTAAGTCATCTAAGAGAGCATACTTGGAGTATGCTGAGTGGCCTCCTCTATCTTGGGGTCCCTTCAGAGTGGGCTTACCGCATGCTATCCCTGAACCACCGCCGGTTCAAAGCTTTTCGCCGCATGGCCACACGGTAAGAGTTATCTTACCACATGTCTATTTGGGGGGGGGGGGACATTTTACCCACTGTGGTAAGAACCCTGGTGTGTGGGAAAAATGGCCCCAACTGCTACCGCTGGGCCCTTTTTCCCGCAGCTTAGGAAAGGATCTGAGCTTCTATCCAACCTGATTATGTTTTATTTTATTACATAAAATCATATATTCTTCATGTTTATGCAACTTTGATTGATGTATATGGTTTATGCCAGTGTTGTGATTTTATTGTTGCATTACGATCATCAATGATTGTGATTGTATTATTAGGCTTCATATTTTAATGTGGTTGCCTGTACTCCACCTTGAGCCTATGTGAACAGGAAGAGAATACACCGAACAAGCAAATAGCATGGGCATATAGGAAAATCGTACCTCCTTGTTCCAGTAACAATGTCTACAGAATAATAATTAGAAGAGAAATTCTATGAGTTAGTCAGTCAGACTAGATAGGAACATAGTAAAAAGGATAACAGTGGAAAAAGACCAGCCTGCTTAATTATTCCTGTCCAACCCAGGATATATCCCAGCTGCCAGCCCTACAATATCAGTCTTTTACCAGGACAGTTTTTACCATCTTTCTCCTCTTGCATCAAGGAACATACAAAACTATACCTATTTAGCTACCACCCAGCATGTCCCCCCTTTTGCACAAAGTTTTGTAATAATCTAAAAGAAAAGTCCATAAGCCATTAAAATGGACTTGGGGAAAATCCACTGCTTATTTCTAGGATAAGCAGCATAAAATGTATTGTACTGTTTTGGGATCTTGCTGGGTACTTGTAACTTGGATTGGCCACTGTTGGAAACAGGATAATTGGCTTGATGGACCTTTGGTCTGTCCCAGTATTACAATATTTACGTTCTTATGTGGAAAACCATGGACCTCGAGGGCTACAACCCAGATGAGTTTAAAAGATCTCCACAATGAATACGTATGAGATTGATTTCCAAAACAAAACAGGTGATCCTACAGTTTGTTTTGTCTCTCTGGTTTGATTATCCTCACTACTTGTTCTTCCTGTTTTCATCTCTTATTCCATTTTCCCATCTTTCTCCAAGGTAGCATTCTCAGAAATGTTCCCCATTCCACACACAGGACTGAAGAGGCTGGCAGATTTCCAGTCTCAATGCATGGATGGAGATGACAGTGTAGGGAAGATGGATTTAGATTTGTTAAGAACTGGGCAACATTCTGGGGAAGGGGGAGTTTATTCTGAAATGGTGGGCTCCACCTTAATTGGGGTGCAACTAGGTTGCTGAAGGTAAACATTTAAGGAGATAGAGCATTTAGAAGCTGGAAGAAAGTTGTCAGTCACTCAGGATACTATCAATATAGTGAGATTAGGTCATCCTGACAGAGGTTGCAACAAAGACAAAAGTAAGCCAGGTGCCTTTAAGGAAAGAGCAGATAAATTAAAAATTTGCAGATGAGCCACAATTATTCAAAGCTGTTAAATTGCATTCTGACTGTGAGAAATTGCAGGAGAACCTCATGAGACTGGAAGACTGGGCATCCAGATGGCAGATGAAATTTAATGTGGACAAATGCAAAGTGATTCACATTGGAAAGCATAGCCTAAATTAAAGCTACATGATGCTAAGTTCCAAATTAGGAGTCACTGCCCAGGAAAAGAATCTAGGTGTCATCACTGACAATACATTGAAATTTTCTGCTCAGTGTACAGCAGCATCCAAAAGAGCAAACAGAATGTTAGAAATGATTAGGAAAGGAATAGAGAATAAAACAGAGAATATCATAACGCATCTATATTACTCCATGGTGCAACTGCGCCTTGAATATTGTGTACAATTCTGGTCACTGCATCTCAAAACAGATACAGTGGAATTAAAAAAGGTACAGAGAAGGACAACCAAAATGATAAAGGGGATGGGACTCCTCTCATTTAAGAAAAGGTTACAGGGGTTAGGGCTCTTTAGCTTGGAGAAGAGATGGCTGACGGGAGATATGATAGAGGTCTATAAAATCCTGAATGTTGTGAAAACCAGTGGTGTAGCCAGAAGGCAATTTTTGGGTGGGCCATGGAGTAAGTTGGGTGGGCATGCATTTCCTCTTCCCTTCTCCCCCTCCCCCTCTCCCTTCACCGTGAACTTTAAAAATTAAATATTTTAGCTGGTGAAGATCCCTAGCCCACCGACTCATGTTTAGAAAAGCATAGCAGTCAAAGCCAGCACTCCAAGCCACTGACACCAGCACTGGCACCACAGGCATGCTCAGTTCTAATGCATGAACAGAACATGCATGAGAACTGAGTATGCCCATGGTGCTGGTATTAACGGTTTGGAGCACCACCACTGACTGCCATGGGGTTTTTTTAACAGAGGGCTCGACGGACTGCAGATGTCTTCAGCTATGTGAATGATGCACCTAGGGTTGACAACTTTATGAAAGATAAAACCCATCACCTGCCATCATCCTTTCACGGGCATCGTCGCCGACGTCCGTGCCTTGCTTGTCAGTGCCCTGTTCCTCCTTCTAAACCTACAAAAATTACCTGCAGTTCCAGTCAGTGACCTCTGGGGTCACTGTAGAGTGGTGGAGGCCAAGTTGGTGATGTCATCAGCACTGAGCACTTCTTAAGCTGGCTTCTGAGTGTGCTCAGTGTTCTAGCAATTTACCCTTTATTAAGCCCAGGCCTGCCTGGTGCTCTGCTAGTTCCAAATTGTTCCTTTATGTGGCCTGAAGCTTTGCCTACAGCTTTCACCTTCTGCTGAGTTCCAGTGGAAGTCTGCTTCCAAGCCTGGTAGTCCTAAGGAGCAGGGCCGCCGAGAGGGGGGGACAGGGGGGACAAAATTCCCCGGGCCCGGACCTTGAGGGTGGGACCAGAGCTGAGAGACAGACAACAAGGGAAGGCTGAAGCGCGAGCCTGCATGCTTTTCACTGCGTGCAGGCAGCTGTCACCGTAACCAACCCCGATGAGATAGGAGATAGCCTTTGAAATTCGGAGGGAGGGACGGCGGGCGGGCCCTGGGAGGGAGGCCTTGGAATTCGGACGGAGGAAGGGAGGGAGGCCTTGGAATTCGGACAGAGGGGAAGGGGTAGAGGGGGCGAGGCAGTGACCTCGGGGGGGGGCGCAGTGACCTTGGGGGGGCACAGTGACCTTGGGGGGCACAGTGACCTCGGGGGGCCCAGAGGCAGCCTTGTCCCGGGCCCGGGCCAGTCTCTCGGCGGCCCTGCTAAGGAGTAAAAGCTTTGCCTACAGCTTTCACCTTATGCTGTGTTCCACTGGAAGTCTGCTTCCAAGCCTGGTCGTCCTGAGGAGTAAAGCTTTGCCTTCAGCTTGTACTTTGCCTGCTCTGGGAGCGCCGGCTTGGGTTTTGCTACTTCACTTCATCAACCCTTGCTGCTTTATGTTACGCTATGCTGTAGCCAGAGACACAACTAGGCTGCTTGTAGGCTGTTCTACTTTACCTTATTTTATGTTTGCCTTGCTCCAGCTAGACTGTGTAGTTAGGCTGCTTGTTTTCTTTCTGTGCCATTTGGCAACCCTTTTAGCCTTGTGTTTTGTTACTATTAAAGCTGCCTCAGTTCATCTCCACTTGTGGTACAGTCTGGTCCTTTGGAGAACTCTTAGTTCTGAGGGGACTCCTCTACCCAGAGGTGGCTGGGTGATTCTCACGCGGCCACCTCTGGACCAAGGGCTCACAAATGTCACACATCCTCCTGCTCTACCATTGTTCTGCCTCTTGCCACATCTCATTCCGCCCTCAATAAATAACTGCAGTGAAGGCAATAGTGCAGGATTCAGCACCTGCGGGCCACATTGAGGGCTGGGAGGGGATAGTACAGCAGCCTACACTCTTCAGCCCTCAGTGAACCACAGCTCCCTTCGTAGTCCCTGAACATAAATATGCTTCCTCCATACAGTATTAAATCCAAAAATATATTCTGCATTCATAGAATCACTTGGCTTCTCCCCCAACAATTGCTATACCACAGAGCTAGGACATTTCCCTATAAAACATGCTGTACAAAAACAAATATTTGTTTCTAATACAACATCAGTAACAGCAAAATAAACCTTATCAAAACTGTACAAAAATTCACTTAAGACCTAGAACAAATCTACCATTTTGGCATAACGTCCAAAACTCACATAACAAGGACCATACCTAGGGAAAAGTAGCACCATAAATATGCAGTGGGCCCTAGAACATCAGTACGCCTATTGGAAAAATTGAAAAAGCCAGATTACCACAAACCTTTACACAGAAACTCTATGCTGGCCTCGGTCATGCACACAAACAGACAGACCCTCACCAAATACGTATAGGTGACCATAAATTAAAAGAAATATATAGACAAAATTCAATTGAACCCCCTCCCCCCCAAAAAAACAACAAACAGACTCTTGAATGCAGAACACCACCAGAAATTCCCATTGCACTGGGGTAAACATAGCAGATATCAGGGCCAGCACTTTGAGGGGAGGGGAGAATTACTACCAGGGCAATTGCTCTCGGCCTCCAGCTCAGAGAAGGCAGGGGTACACTTCCAAATTTCTGACTTGAGCCCTGTCCCAGTCTAACATCAGCTTTGTACATTCCAAAAAGTGACATAAAAGTGACATATTCCAATCACTAAGTAGAAAGTAAAATTTTTCTACCTTTGTTGTCTGGTCATTTTATTTTTCTAATCATGTTGTCCCAGGCTCTGGTTTCTGCATTCCTTTGTCCTCTCAATTTTTTTTCCAGGATCTCCTGGCCATTTGAATTTCTTCTCTCTCCATGTCTACCATCCATCTCCCTTCTGTGTCCTTGTCCTTATCCTCCCTCTATGTTCTTGCTGATATCCCCCCCCCCCCCCATGTCCAGCACCTCACCTTTGTGACCCTGCTCTTATCTTTCCCCGTGTCCAGAATCTCCCCTTATTCCTTACTCATGTCCAACATGCCCTGCATCCTGTCCTTGCCTGTGTTCAGAATCTCCTCCCATTCTTTTACTCATGTCCATCATCCCCCTCTCTGTGTCCAGTCCTTCCCTGCATCCATTCTCCCCCCCCCCCCCCCCCATTCCTTCCCTCCCTCATCACCAGCATGCCCTGTGTCCTGTCCCTCCCTGTGTCTAGAATTTCCTCCCATTCCTTCCCTTATCCAGCAACCCTTGTGAGCAGTCATTCTGTGTATCCAACATCTTCCACCATTCCTTCCTTCATAGCCAGCATGACCTCTCTGTGTCCTGTTCCTCACTGTGTCCAGAATCCATTCCCCCCACCATTTCCTCTCTCATGTCCAGCATTCCTTCCCTATATCATCCACCCCAAATCCAGCATTTCCTCTTTTTTTTCTGTCCTCCTCTGTGTCCTTATTCCCCATTTCCCCCCTTCTTGTTCTCCGGCACTCTCTTTAAAGTCTTCCTGTCCTCCGCAGCAACTCTCTCCCCTGCAGCCCCCGACAGCCTCTTACCCCCAATTGCCACCGGATCACCCAACAATGCAGCAATGAAAGCAGCGCGGGATCTCTCAGTTGCGTCATGCTTATGGCTCTGCAGCGTCTCACCCCGAGACACAGACTTCCTGTTTCTGTGAGGACAGGACACTGCAGAGCCGTCAGCACCAAGGAGGTTTGATTGGTCAGCACAACATGGTTTGGAGGTCCCGTGCTGCTTTCTAAGGATTATGTCATTGCCACAGACCCTCAGGCAGCTAGATGGACGCTGGTGCTGCAACACCCGTGGAAGAGGGAGGAGGTCAGAAGGGAGTGCAATCTGTGTCAGGTGGTCTGCTAAAAATTGACATTTAGAGTGGCTGGTTTTTTTTTGCCAGTCACGCCGGCTGTTGCTGGGTGGGCCTGGGATGAAAGTGGGTGGGCCCAGGCTCACCTGTGGCGAAACCACAAATCAATTGCTTAGTCTTTAAAAAGTAATGAGATGAGCGGACAAGCTGTGAAATTACATAGTAGTACACTTGAAACAAACAGCAGAAAATATTTTTTCACTCAGCTCAAAGAGGTACCCCCTCCTCTCCACATGTATAGTGCCAGTGAACAAGGCAAGTGTGTGCTGAAGAATGCTGAAACAGCATGTGTGTGAAGGACAGAAACCCTTAAAAATTCATGCAGAACTATTTATCATTTCCTTTCTGCATTTTACCATGTACTAAATTATTTAAACACGTGTAAGGTAATAAAGTGCACACTAAAACAATTTATCATGTATTTAATCACACTGGAACACGGTGCCAGAGGATATGATGGTTTAAAAAAAAGGTTTGGACAAATTCCTGGAGGTAAATTCCCTGGATTCTTATTAAAGTAGCTCAGGGGTAAGTAGCATGGAATTTTGCTACTTGTGAGGATTCTGCCAGGTACTTGTGACCTGGATTGGCCACTGTTACAGATGGGATACTGGTTTCACCCAATATGGAAGGTCTTATGTTTCTCTCATTTGTATAACTTTTTTTTGCGCGCTCTCTCTCTCTCTCTCTCTCTCTCTTTTCTCTACATTCCTAAGCGTGTTGATAAGACCTGGAGGAAAGGCTGACCTTTCCAGGGAAAGAGAGGAGGAAAAAGATGGAGGGCTAGGATAGAATATGGGGAAGGAAGCAAGAGGGAATTGAGTCAAATTGACGTAGGAGAAGCTGTGGGTAGAAATACCGAGATATGTTTTACTTTCCCTCCTGATGCTTTTCTTTCTGCTTTTTCTCCTCCCATCCTGAACTATAGTCCTGGCCCCGCTCTTTACATCCACTCACATCCAATGGCATCCCAGTATACCCCAAATCCACCAGCACACAGGATGCACCGTGAGTGTGAAAATTCTTTTCCTGTTAGTATGCATTACTTCAGGGGTTAGTGACATTTTGGGGCAAAGTGCTCAAAAACCTGCAGCTTCTTCTTCGGAGACATTAGCATGCTGGGGAAATGCCCTGTGCCAAAATTCCACTGGCTCTAAAATATTTCTCAGAATGACATTCAGCCTTCATCTGCCCATCGGGCACGCCTCCCGCTTTCCCATACCGGCAACACAAGCTTTTTCAAAACTTGCAGTACAGCTTTATATGCTAATGTCATGCATCGCGAGTTTAACACACATCTGGCGCACACGATCTGGATGTGAGCGCTGTAGTGTGAAACTGATGCCTGCAGAGAGGATTTTGCTTGCTACTATGCTGGATGTTGCCAACCCCTAGCATGGAGAATATACTGCTGTGAGCACCTCATCTCCGTGTGTGCTCAGAACAAACTGTATTTTGTAGCCGTACTAATAGCAAACTTTCAGTTCCAAAAGGAACTTTCCTTAGCTTTTGCCCTGAGGAAGCTCATTTTTATATTGAAACACTGACATTTATTACGGCTATAGATTTTCTGCTTCATGTTGTGCTGGATTGTTATGTCATTTCTCTTTACTGATGACTTTCAGAGCATTCCTGTGGATTCTATAGTTTTTGCATTTTGTAGGTAAACTACTGAGCTCTGATTCTGATGTTAAAGATGCAGTGCAGGATTAGCAGTGGTGGTCACTCTATTAATTGAAAGGCTAGATGTGACATTTATTTATATCAATTTATAAAGCATCGTTATCAGGGGAATTCTATAAATAGCACTGAAAATTGCACTTGTGCCCAATTTGCACGCAGTTTAATTCAGTAACGAGCCTATTAGTGTCAATAATTCGGTCTGTGCTAGCAGCACTGAATATCAGGAATAATTTCAAATGCTGCAGCTGGTGTTTAAAAAAAACACTCTAACCGCAGTGTTTCAATATTTGTACATGTTTTCTGAGCGCCTGCTTTTTTTGTGTATTTACATTGGGACAATTTTGTAAGTGCCTGCTTGAGCATGTAAAATACTTTCTGCGTCACCAAGTTGGTTACAAATCACCCCCATAGTCATGTTTGTATGGAAGCTACGCAGAAGACCTAGGGGGCTGAAAAATTTATCAGCCTAGTATTAGCAGCTGTTTAGATCAGGGGTGGGCAACCATGGTCCTTGAGGGCCACAACCCAGTTCAGTTTTCAAGATTTCCATAATGACAATGCATGTAGATATAATTTGGGTTATTTTTTCCAGTGTGAATCACTTTGCATTTGTCCACATTAAATTTCATCTGCCATCTGGATGCCCAGTCTTCCAATCTCATAAGGTCCCCCTGCAATTTCTCACAGTCAGCATGCAGTTTAACAGCTTTGAATAATTGTGGCTCATCAGCAAATTGTCTGCTCTTCCCTTAAATGCACCTGGCTTACTTTTGCCTTTGTTGCAACCTCTGTCAGGATCAGTGGTGTAGCCAAGGGTGGGCTCGGGTGGGCCCAGGCCCATCCACTTTGGGTTCAGGCCCACCCAATAGCAGCACATCTATAATGTGGCTGGCAGGGATTCTCAAGCCCCACCAGCCGAAAACTCCCAACTGTCCCTCCTGCATACCTTTTAAATAGCAGATCTTTGCCTGCAGCAAGCAGTGACTGATACATACTGTTTACACAGACCCCGAAGCCTTCCCTCTGATGTATTCCCGCATATGCAGAAACAGGAAGTTGCATCAGAGGAAAGACTGTGGGGCCAGCATGAGCAGTATGTATTAGTTGCTGCTCGCTGTTGGTGAAAATCTGCTATTTAAAAGGTATTCAGGGAAGGGCGGATGTTTGAGAGACCATATGGATGCAGGCAAGAGAGGGAGAGACCAAATCACTTGTAGGACAAGGTGGAGTTCTGCCCACCCATCTTGGGCCCAGGCCCACCCAAATTTGGGTGTCTGGCTACGCCCCTGGTCAGGATGCCCTAATCTCACTATATTGATAGTATCCTGAGTGACTGACTACTTTCCTCCAGCTTGTGGTTTAAAAATGCTCTATCTCCTTCTTAAATGTTTACCTCCAGCACCCTAGTTGCATTCCAGTTAAAGTGGAGCCCACCATTTCAGAATAAATTCCCTCTTCTCCAGAATGTTGCCCAGTTCTTAACAAATCTAAATCCATCTTCCTTACACTGTCATCTCCATCCTTGCATTGAGACTGGAGATCTGCCAGCCTCTTCAGTCCTGTGTGTGGAATGGGGAACATTTCTGAGAATGCTACATTTCTTTGAAGGGGTGAATAAACATGTCAGTAAAGGTGAGCCAATCGATATTGTATATCTACATTTTCAAAAAGCATTTGAGAAAGTACCTCATGGAGGAGTGGCCTAGTGCAGGGGCGTAGCCAGGCCCACCCATTTTGGGCTCAGGCCCACCCAGCAACGGTGCACGCTGCAGGCCTTCTTTCCCTTGGGCCCTCCCTCCCCTTCGGGCAGCGCCGCAGTCTACAGCAAAGCTGCACGGCACCGGGTCCGTCCTGCCGCTACACTGCTGCCCTCCGCTCCGTTGTCATCATCTTTCTCTGGCAGAGTTGTTACTAGTTCTTCTGCAGTGGATCTGCGCGCTGCCAGGGCTGTCTGCTGCTGCGACTGCTTCCTCTGCGCTGGCCCCACCTCTTCAGAAAGCGTATCGGAGGTGAGGCCGGCCGGAAGGAAGCAGTCGCAGCAGCAGACAGCCCTGGCAGCGCGCGGATCCGCTGCAGAAGAACTAGTAACAACTCTGCCAGACAGATGATGACAACGGAGGGCAGCAGCGTAGCGGCAGGACGGACCCGGTGCCGTGCAGCTTTGCTGTACTGTTAGACTGCAGCGCTGCCCGAAGGGGAGGGAGGGCCCGAGGGAAAGAAGGCCTGCAGCCAGCGTGTCAGTGAGTGGTGGCTGGGGAAAGGGAGGGAAACAAAACTGCAGCATGCTGGTGGGTGGTTGGTTGGTTGGTTTGTTTGTGTGGGGGTGGGGGTCGGGGAGAGACAGGAGCACTGTTGGGATGAGGGAGTGAAACAGGGTAGAGCTAGGTGGGGGGAGGGACGGAGAGATGCTGCAAGGTGAAAGAGAGGGAGAATTGTTGGATATGGGTGGGATGGGGAGAGGGAGGGAAAGGGCATGAGAGAAAAAAAATGTGTTGGACATGGAAGTGGAAGGGAGGAAGAGATGAGAGGGGAAATGTTGAACATGGCATTGAGGTGAGGGAAAGGAAGGATGGAGAGATGGTGGTGGGTGGGGGGGGGGGGGTAGAGAGAGATATTAAACCAGGGGCTCAAGACAGGGAGAGGGAGAAAAGTTGGGCATGAAGGTAAAGAGGAGAGGAAAGGAGAGATGCACAAGCGGGGGAGGGGAGAAAGAGGGACGATGGATCCAGAAAGAGAAGATAGACAATAGATGGTAGGGAAGAGAAAGGGAAGAATGCTGGACAATGGGGGAGGGGGGAGAGAAGGGACAGGAAGATGCTGGTGGTGGGAGGTAAAAGGGATAGGGAAATATCAGGCTACGAGTGTGAGGAGGGTAGAAAGAGGGAACAGATGCTGGGCTGGAAGGGTGGAGGGAGGGAGACACTGGGAATGGTGGAAAGCATGGGGGAGAGGCCCAGGAAGTGGAGATGGCAAGGAAAAAATGAAAGAATAGTGATCACAGGGGGTAGAAATATGGTAATGGTGTGTAGATCGAAGATGGAAGGGAATGGAAGGCTGAGCAGGAGAGAGATGGGGAATGGGAGAGCTAGTGGGTGAAAGGAGATGGAAATGTGATAGATATCTGAAAAGTAAAAAGAAGGAAAAGATTTAGAAAGAGGATGAAATTTGAGTGTACAGAGGCAGAAAAGAAAAAAAAAAGAAAAGAAAGGAAAGGAAAGAGCTAAAATGGAAGGATCAATATTTCAGAGGTAGGTGTAGTGAGGAAATGAAACGACAGGAGAAAAAAGACAAATGGACAACCGCTTGAAGAATTAGCAGAAGACAGACAGGAAAGCGGGAAAGAGAAATTGGAACCAACATGATGGAAAAATAAAATGTCCAGACAATAAAGGTAGGAAAATCATTTTACTTTGAATGTTTTAAATGGAATATGTTAACTTTGGGAAATGTGCATAGCGGATGTCTTTTTATTGTGTTAAGTAGAAAAGGAAATGCGCTTTTGTTTTGTTTTTGGTTTTTTTTTTTCTCTCCAGTGTTGCAGTACATGCTGAGGTTCCCAGTTCAATTTTGTCTATATATTTTTATTTCTAATTTGTGATCCCTTGTTCTGTAATTTGTGAGGGTCTGTCAGTGTGACTTTAACGGCAGATGAGGAGATGGAGAGGAGAGGGAATTGGGGGAGGGGCTTTATTTTCTGCCCTGGTCACCAGCATGGTTAACGGCAGCCCTGACCCTTGCTGTAGCTAGTGGGAATTCCCAAGCCCTACTAGCTGGGGTCTCTTCTGAAGCTGGCCAGAGATGCCTTCTTCTACTGAGCTTGGCAGATGGGTGCAGCATCCTGGAGCCACTGACAACTAAGCATGTATGGGGTGCTGGCATCAGTGGCTCGAGGAGTTGCTGCTGCCTACTGGGCTTGGTAGAGAGGAGTTCTAGCCATCTTTACTGGAGGCCTTCAGCTGACAGAGATTGGGGATCCTCATCTGCTAAAGTATTTATATTTTGAATTGGGAAGTGCTGGAGGAGAGGGGGGGAGAGAGAAAATTTTGTGCCCACCCACTTTGTGCTCAGGCCCACCCAAAATTGGCTGTCTGGCCTAGTTGTTAGAGCACTGGTCTGCAATCCAGAGGTGGCTGGTTCAAATCCTACTGCTGCTCCCTGTGATCTTGGGCAAGTCACTTAACCCTCCATTGCCTCAGGTACAAACTTAGATTGTGAGCCCTCCTGGGACAGAGAAATATCCAGTGTACCTGAATGTAACTCACCTTGAGCTACTACTGAAAAGGTGTGAGCAAAATCTAAATAAATAAATACCTTGGAGAAAGATGGGAAAATAGGATAAGAGAAGGAAGGGATCCTCAGGAGCTTAGCCTTGAATGGGTGGCAGAGACGGTTGGGAGGCGGGGCTAGTGCTGGGCAGACTTATACGGTCTGTGCCAGGGCTGGTGGTTGGGAGGCGAGGATAGTGCTGGGTAGACTTATACAGTCTGTGCCAGAGCCGGTGGTGGGAGGCGGGGCTGGTGGTTGGGAGGCGGGGATAGTACTGGGCGGACTTATACGGTCTGTGCCCTGAAAAAGACAGGTACAAATCAAGGTAAGGTATACACAAAAAACTAGCATATATGAGTTTATCTTGTTGGGCAGACTGGATGGACCGTGCAGGTCTTTTTCTGCCGTCATCTACTATGTTACTATGTTAGATGAAAATAGAAAGAACAAGCAGCAAGGACAACCAAACCAGAGAGACAAAACAAACTGAAAAATAATGTAGGTCGGTATTGGCCTACATTACAAAACATTGGATCACCTGATTTTCCTGCAATTCAATCTCATGCATATTCATTGTGGAAATCTTTTAAACTCATCTGGATTGTAGCCCTCGAGGTCCATGGTTGTCCACCCTTGATTTAGATTATTACAAAGCTTTTTTCCTGGGCTAATTAATTTGACTTTTAGAGCTCAGCTTGCTTATCAAATTGTCTTGTTTGCTCACCTCTACAGCAAGAAATCTCTACTGAAAGAAATCTCGGTGAACCTGGAAGATATACTGAACCAAATCGACAAATTAAAAAGTAGTAAGTCACCTGGGCCGGATCGCATACATCCAAGGGTACTCAAGTCAAGAATGAAACTGCTGATCTGCTGTTAGTAATATGTAACCTGTCATCCGTAGTACCTGGAGATTGGAGGGTAGCCAATGTGATGCCGATTTTTAAAAAGGGTTCCAGGGGTGATCTGGGAAATTACAGACTGGTAAGCCTGATGTCAGTGCCGGGCAAAACAGTGGAAACTATTATAAAGAATAATATTGAGGAACACATAGGCAAACATGGTTTAATGGGACAGAGTCAGCATGGGTTCAGCCAAGGGAAGTCTTGCCTCACCAATTTGCTTCATTTCTTTGAAGGCGTGAATAAACATTTGGATAAAGGTGAGCCGGTTAATGTAGTGTATGTAGTGCCGCAGGGATTAGTACTGGGACCAATGCTATTTAACATATTTATAAATGATATGGAAATAGGAACAATGAGTGAGATGAGTTAAATTTGCAGATGACACAAAACTATTCAAGGTTGTTAAAACACATGCGGACTGGACCGACTTAGTAGGGGGGCATGTCAAGATGGCGGTCTGAGCTGCTGGATGCCTACACGATCAGGTCTGAGCCTTTTCATTATTCAGCTTTAAAAAGGTAAAACGCTATCAAATAAACAATGCCTCACACGAAAAGGAAGGGAGTAGTGAAGAGCCTACCGTCGGCGGCTCTAACTTCTACCCCACATCAGCCTACGATCAAAAGGTTTACCATCAGCACTCCGAGGGAAACTGGAGTGAGGAATTCTGCTTTGGGAGCCGGTGAAGGAGCGCTGACCCCAATAGGAATAGAAACAACTCTTTCCTCCCCAAAGGTTAACATACCACCATGTCCAGCCGCTACCAGGGGAAGGCTGACAGACCTAGAAGCGTCGGAAGGCGGCGAATCAGGTACTGAAGACGGCGGTGACCAACCTAAGATGGCGGCTGAGAAAACTCTCTCTGAACAAACTGTTTCCATGGTGGTCACTCTAGAGACTATCTGGAAAGCAATTCAGATGCTAACTAACAAGGTTGCACATGTGGTTCAGGAAAATTTGAATATCGCGACCAAACTGGACTCTTTGACAGAGGCCTTGGAAGCTTTAAAACAAGATTCAACGGTACAAAACGTCCAGGTGCAAGAGGAAATAGCTGAGCTATAATCTACTACAGATTCCTTGATTAAAGACAAAATGTTAATTCATCGAAAGATAGAACAATTATAGAACAATTTGAAAATTATAACCGTCGCCTGAACTTACGTATATTAAACTTCCCAAAGATACCTGAACTAAGTGCAACGGAGTTATTTAAAACATACCTTATGGATATATTACAATTTTCTCACAATCTTATTCCTCCGATAAACAAAATATATTATTTACCTATATCTCAAAAGATTGGAGAGCAAAAGAAAAAGGAACTTCAGCCTCAAACAACTGATCAAGCACAGGAATTGGGACTTCATGATCTTACAGCATTTTTGGAGCAATCAAATATAGAGGTAACTGACAGACACACATTATTGGTTTCTTTAATCTTTGAACAAGACTTGAACTCTATTTTGAAACTATGCTTTAAAAATTTACTAAAACCATTTTATGGTGATAGGATATGGATTTACCCTGATGTTGTAAAATCCACGCAAGACCGAAGGCGAGCTTTTTTGGCTCTAAGAGAAGAGACTAGAGCTTTGGGAGCGAAATTTCTACTTGCATATCCATGCAAGTGTTTATTACGTTATTTAGATAACAAATACTTATTTTTGAGCCACAGCAACTGAAATCTTTTATTGATTTAAAAAGGCTAACCAAATAGGACCTAGTTTATGAGAAGAAATGATATAGTTAACGTTTAGAAAAAAACAAGAATCAGATAAAGCCTATTTGTTGTTATTAATTATGGAAATGTAAACGCCTCATGATATGTCGTTCCCCCACGCTGTTAAAACTGGTGGTCTAAGAAAGAATTGGCACATTTGTTTAAAATACAATGAGGGAAAATTTTGTTTTATTTTTTTTTCCCTTAATCTATTTTTCCTTTCTGAGCTTCTATGTACAAGATTTATGGCTTGTAAATGTTTTCAAATTAATAAATAAACACATGCAGACTGTGAAATATTGCAGGAAGACCTTAGGAAATTGGAAGACTGGGCATTCAAATGCCAATGAAATTTAATGTGGTCAAATGCAAGGTGATGCGCATTGGAAAGAATAATCCAAATCATAGTTACCTGATGCTAGGGTCCACCTTGGGGGTCAGCACCCAAAAAAAGATCTAAGTGTCATTGTAGATAATACGCTGAAATCTTCTGCTCAGTGTGCGGCAGCGGACGAAAAAGCAAATTGAATGCTAGGAATTATTAGGAAACAAATAGTGAATAATACTGAAAATACTATAATACCTCTGTATTGCTTCATGGTGCGACCTCACCTTGAGTATTGCATTCAGTTCTGGTCGCTATATCTCAAAAAAGATATAGTGGAATTAGAACAGGTTCGAAGAAGAGTGGCCAAAATGATAAAGGGGATGAAACTCCTCTCCTATGAGGAAAGGCTAAAGAGGTTAGGGTTCTTCAGCTTGGATGAGGGGAGATTTGATTGAGGTATACAAAATAATGAATGGTGTAGAATGAGTAGAAGTAAATTGATTTTTTATTCGTCCCAAAAATACAAAGACTAGAGGACATTCAAGGAAGTTACATGGAAATACTTTTAAAACAAATAGGAGGAAACATTTTTTCACTCAACGAATAGTTAAGTTCTGTAAATCTTTGCAGGAGGATGTAGTAACAGTGGTTAGTGTATCTGGGTTTAAAAAGGTTTGGACAAGTTCTGGTGGAAAGTCCATAGTCCGCTATTGAGACAGACATGGGGAAGCAACTGCTTGCCCTGGGACTGGTAGTATGTTGCCATGATTAGGATTTCTGCTAGGTCCTTGTTACCTGGATTGGCCACTGTTGGAAATAGGATACTGGGCTAGATGGACCACTGGTCTGACCCAGTATGGCTACTCTTATGTTGTTTTGGGAAACTTCTTGGATATATAAACACCCTCCGTTTTCCCTTATCAAGCACAGCACTACTCATGGAGACATAGCACCAGCAAATTTAAAAGCAGCACATGTCATGGGGACTCTGAAACAGTGAATGTGCTTCCTGTTTATGTGGTCTTGATCCCAGTTTAAATAGGGAGATGGTAGAGGCACCACAGGACAGAATGAACAGATGGATGAAGAAATGTTTTCAGAGATTAGGAAAGCTGGCAAATTGGGTAACGCTATAATAATGGGTGATTTCAATTACCCCGATATTGACAGGATAAATGTTACATCAGGGAATGCCAGGGAGATAAAAGTTCGTTGACTGCTTCTTGAAGCAACTGGTCCAGGAACAAACAAAAGGGGGAGCTATTTTGAATCTGGTCCTTGGTGGTGTGCAGGGCATAGTGCGAGAGGTGGCAGTGTTGGGTCCCCTGGGAAACAGTGATCATAACATGATCAAGTATGTGCTACTATCTGGGATGAACCCACAAAGGAAATCTACTGTGGCTGCATTTAATTTTCGATAGGGCAACTATAATGAAATGTGGAAAATAGTTTAAAAGAAACTAAAAGGATTGGCTGCAAAGGTTAGGACACTAAATCAGGCATGGACGTTATTCAAAAATAGCATCTTGGAAGCCCAGTCCAGATGCATTCCATGCATTTGCAAAGGTGGAAAGAGAAAACCTCAGCCAGCATGGTTAAAAGGAGAAGCAAAAATCGCAATTACAGCCAAAAGATCGTTCTTCAAAGAATGGAAAAAGGACCCAAATGAAGAAAATAAGAAGCAACATAAACACTGGCAAGTCAGATGCAAAGCATGAATAAAGAAGGCTAAAAGAGAATATGAAGAGAAACTTGCCACAGAGACTAAAAATCATAGTAACAACTTTTTAAGGTACATCAGAAGCAGACAGCCTGTGAGGGAATCCATGGGACAGTTAGATCACAAAGGAGCAAAAGGGGCACTCAGAGAGGACAAGGCCATAGTGGAGAAACTGAATGAATTATTTGCTTCTGTCTTTACGGAAGAAGATGTAAGAGATCTGCCTGTACCAGAAATGGTTTTCAAGGGTGATGATGCAGAGGAACTGAAAGAAATCTCGGTGAACCTGGAAGATGTACTGAGCCAAATTGACAAATTAAAGAGAGCAAATCACGTGGACCAGATGGCACACATCCAAGGGTACTCAAAGAACTCAAGCATGATCTGGTGTTAGTAATATGTAACCTGTTGTTAAAATTGTCCATAGTACCTGAAGATTGGAGGGTGGCCAATGTGATGCTGATTTTTAAAAAGGGTTCTAAGGGTGATCCAGGAAATTATAGACCGGTAAGCCTGACATTAGTGCCAGGAAAAACAGTGGGAACTATAATAAAGAATAAAATTACAGAACATGTAGTCCAACATGGTTTAATGGGACTGAATCAGCATGGGGTTCAGCCAAGGGAAGTCTTGCCTCACCAATTTGCATCATTTCTTTGAAGGCGTGAATAAACACGTGGACAAAGGTGAGTCAGTTGATGTAGTGTATCTAGATTTTCAGAAAGCTTTTGATAAAGTTCATCATGAGAGACTCCTGAGAAAATTAAAGAGTCATGGGATAGGAGGCAAGGTTCTGGTTTGGATTAGAAATTGGTTATTGGACAGAAAACAGAGGGTAGGGTTAAATGGTCATTTCTCTCAATGGAGGAGGGTGAACAGTGGAGTGCCACTGGGATCTGTACTGGGACCGGTGCTGTTTAACATATTTATAAATGATATGAAAATCAGAACGACGAGTGAGATGGTTAAATTTGCAGATGATAAAAACTATTCAAGATTGTTAAAACACATGCGGATTGTGAAATATTGCAGGAAGACCTTAGGAAATTGGAAAGCTGGGCATTCAAATGGCACATGAAATTTAATGTGGACAAATGCAAGGTGATGCACATTGGAAAGAATAATCCGAATCATAGTTACCTGATCCTACGGTCCACCTTGGGGATCAGCACTCAAGAAAAAGATCTAGGTGTCACTGTAGATAATACACTGAAATCTTCTGCTCAGTGTGCAGCGGAGGCCAAAAAAGCAAACAGGATGCTAGGAATTATTAGGAGAGCGATGGTGAATAAGACCGAAAATACTTTAATGCCTCTGTATCGCTCCATGGTGTGTCTGCATCTGAGTATTGCATTCAGTTCTGGTCGCCGTGGCTCAAAAAAGATATAGCAGAATTAGAAAAGGTTCAGATAAGAGCAAACCAAACGATAAAGAGGATGGAACTCCTCTCGTATGAGAAAAGGCTCTTCTGCTTGGAAAAGAGACAGATGAGGGGAGATATGATTGAGGTCTACAAAATCCTGAGTGGTGTAGAACAAGTAGAAGTAAATCGATTTTTTACTCGATCCAAAAATACAAAGACTAGGGGACACGTGAGGAAATTACATGGAAATACTTTTTAAACAAATAGGAGGAAATATTTTTCACTCAACGAATAGTTAAGCTCTGGAACTCTTTGCCGGATGATATGGTAACAGCGGTTAGTGTATCTGGGTTAAAAAAAGTTTTGGACACATTCCTGGAGGAAAAGTCCATAATCTGCTATTGAGACAGACATGGGAAGCAACTGCTTGCCCTGGGATTTGTAGTATGGAATGTTGCCATGATTAGGGTTTCTGCCAGGTACTTGTGACCTGGCTTGGCCACTCTTTGGAAAACAGGATACTGGGCTAGATGGACAAATATGGCTACTCTTATGTTCTTAATTTCTTATGTAGGAAAAGAGTTTGCATGGGAAAATATTGGTGGTGGTGGTGGGGGGGGGGGTTCTTGTTTTAGCATGCACTTGATCACTTTACAATAGAGGCCAACCAAATTTCAGTTTTGGTTTTGGCACTGAAACCAACCTGAAATCCAGGTTTGGCCATGTGTTGGTTTCAGCCAAAAATGCCAGTGCATTTTCAGCTAAAACCAACCCCCCCCCCCCCCCCACCTCAGATCACTCTCTGCCAGCCTCCCCCCACCCCAAGCGCCCCAAAGGCCCTCCCCAGGCCTACCTTTAGAAGACCTTGTGGTCTAGCGGTCTCTTCAGGGCAAGAGCTATCCCCCGTTTCTCCTGTTCTCACTGGCTCCAGCAGTCAAAATGGCTGCCACAACTTCCTCTAGCAGCCTCACAAGATTGCTGTGGTAGGTCCTTGCAGCCATTTTGAAACTGGAACCAGCATGACAGGGGAAGTTGACCAGGAATTGTTGGCTCTTAAATTGGCCCTCCAAGAGTGGCGTTATCTCCTAGAAGGGGCCTTAAACCCCATCACAGTAATCACAGATCACAAGAACCTCCTATACCTTCAGGACGTCAAAAGACTGAATCTGCGGCAGGCGCGTTGGTCACTGTTCTTCAACCGATTTAACTTCCGCTTGGTGTTTCGACCTGCTGAAAAGGATACACAAGCTGACGCCCTATCCGGGGCTTTCAACTCTTCCAAGGAACCCACCCCATGATAAATCCTGCCTGCATTGCCTCCACGACCCTGGTTTTACCCAACACTATGAGAACATTCATGCCACCTTAGTCCAGAAGAAAGGTCCTCAAATGGGGACAGTCCTCCACTTTTGCTGGTCACCCCGGATTCCGCAAGACCTTTCATTTGATATCTCAATACTATTGGTGGCCACGCACGGCTCAAGATATCTTATATTTTGTTTCTACCTGTCCCACCTGTGCCCAAAATAAGGCTTCTCCAGGCAAGCCATGGGGACTCCTGCAGCCTCTACTGATTCCGCAGGTACCCTGCCAGGCGATATCCATGGATTTTGTTACGGATCTACCCAACTCCCAAAGTCACACTGTCATTTAGGTGGTAGTGGACCGATTTTCCCGGATGGTCCATTTTATTCCTGTGAAGTCCCTTCCTTCTGCTGCCACCCTTGCCACAGCTTTCATCCAACACATTGAGCCTGCAAATAGGTGAGAAATGTAGGATACAAATGCAACAAAAATAAAAATAAAAATAAAAATTTCCTTTTACATGGACTTCCACTACAATTCATAAGTGATCGGGGCTCCCAATTCACCTCGAGGTTCTGAAGAGCGCTATGTTCTTCTTTTAAGATCACCATCCACTTCTCATCTGCCTACCATCTGCAGACCAATGGACTCATGGAATGGGTCAATCAAACTCTAAAGACCTTTCTGCGGATGTACACTAACAGTCATCAGGACAACTGGTCTACATTACTCCCCTGGGCAGAATTCGCCTATAACAACAATCTTCATACCACCTCTCATACCTCACCATTCTTCACTGTACCTGGATTACTCTCTTGCCTGCTGCCTGCCTATTGACATTGCCTGTACCTGGATTACTCTCTTGCCTGCTGCCTGCCTATTGACTTTGTCTGTACCTGGATTACTCTCTTGGCTGCTCCTGCCTGGCCAATACGTTCGCCACCCCACTTCCAACCTCATCTCGCAAGTCCTGCAGGCTGTCCGCACCTAGGGGCTCAACCTCTGGGGAACAGCGGTCAGCGCAGGTGAAACCCGTGGGTTGTCTAGCCTCCAAGCAGAACCTGGTCAGAGTATTGGGCTCAGCAATGCTCTACTTGGTACAAGAACTCACAAGTCTGACACAGTACTAGTGAAATAGGGACCCTGTTGGGTTGATCAATTTGATCCCCACCATGAAAATGAGAATCTGGATGCATTATTCAGCTATAAGGACAGTACATTTTGATTCTTTGAAACATGGTTTTGAGTGTTACACTATAGAGTTGGAGATCGGCACTAAATTGTTTTTTTGCTGTTTTGACCGAATTGGATGGTCTTTCCTTCAATATATGTTTGTGATATATTTTTTAAAACATTTTTTAAAGTTTTTGCTTTTGTATAATATTATAAAACTGTTCTAGGTTTAAATGGTGTTTTTTCTTTGACATGATGGGACAGTACTGCGCTTGGAACTAGTAACCAACAGAATGGTAGCACTGAAGTTGTTCTGAGCAGAGGCATAGTTAGGGGGGTGCAAGGGAAGCAGCTGTTCCCCCAAACTGATTTTGAATGAAAAAGCGCCTATGCGGATCAGCCCTACAGCCTCATGCTGAGGCCTATTTTACAAAAGGTCTGCTCCACCTGACATCGAAACCTGGCTACACTTCTGGTTCTGTCTTTTTTCTCTGTTTGAATATATTTTCAGGTTTAGTTACTGATTTGGAGAGATCTCACACCACAAGAAGCTGAACAGTTTTTGTATTTGGAAGTTCTACTGTTTCCTGAGTCTCTTCTCTGTTTCAGTATTAAAATCTCACCTGGCTCTGCCTTCCAACCTTGATTCTTCAAACACATCATCATCTTCATCTTCCTGTGGGACTTCCGACCCATTCTGTATTGCCATGGTACAATGCCCTTTGTGCAGGGGACCTTGTGATTCTATCGGAAGGCTTCTCTGTCTCTCACCCATTGTCCCTGTGAAACTCTTGTTGCTTTCACTGTCCTTCTGGCTTTCAATGGCCGAGTCCACCTCATCCTTTTCAGCCAGGATGTCATCAATGTTGGTTTCATGGTAACATCTGAGTGGTACTGAGTCCAGGTCCGTCTCTGAGTACTTCACTGTGCGCCGAATGATGCCTGTCTCCAAGCTGCCTGGCTGTTTGGAAGCCCAGGACACTGGCTCTATCTCCACCTCCACATGGCTCAGGCTATGTTCGGAAGACATGTGTCGCTCAGCTTCTATCTGACGCCTGTCCTGGCAGCCAGGTCTCTGGGATGAATCTGCTGGTAAGATTGGGTTCGTAGGAAACTGCCATGAGGAGGCATCTAGAAGAAAGAAGAAATGTAAAAAATATGAGATCCCTTACATAAGATGCTGCATCTAAACATGAGCAACATACACTAGTATTCTATAATGGAATTTGGGCATCATGATGCCGTTATTGAATTGGCGCTAAGTGCTTGGCACTGGAGCCACCTAAACTGAGGCACCATTTTAGAATCGATCGACGCTTTGCATGTATAATGATCAGTATTTGCACGTGATAGAAGTGATGTACACTAGGATGTGTAAGATGTTTATTTTATTATCATTTATATGCTATTCTTCCAGCTTAGAACGCTCTACAACAATAAAACAATGTAAACCATGCAAACATGTCACTGGATATTAGATATGTCACCTACAGTTCAACATGGATGTGAGTAGATAAGCTTTGTAGTTAGTAACAGAAAAATCAGAGCTCTTCTACACAATCACTTGCTATATTCTGTTCCATAAAACAGAATATTAATTGCTCATTAGTGCAGGGCTAGATTCTATATATGGCATCTGAAAATTCCACATGGAAAAAAAAATATGCCTAGGCATATTCTGTAAAGTATGCCTACATTTTATATAATAGGCTTAAATTCCGCATGGTATATAGAATAATGCCAAGCACTTCTCCAAGTGACCAAATATAGTCGAGGCCATTTACACCATGTTTTACTTTATGTAAATCCCAACGCCTAAATAAGGCGCAGAGTGGGCATGCACAATCCATGGCCATGCCTGCTTTTCAACTATGTGACTTAGAATTTAGGCGTACCACATTACAGAATACGCTTAGTGAAATGTGCACGTAAATCTTAATGCCAATTAGTACTGACAATTGCTTGTTAACATCCAATTAACAGCGCTGATTAGCTAGTTAACCAATTAAGTTACACACATTGTTATAGAACACGCTTCGATTTCCACATGGAAATTAAGACACCATATACTGTATAGAATCCCGGGGATAATGCAGAAAAGGGTTTTGCACAGAAGCTAAACCTGTGCAAAGCCTTGGGTTAAACACCAGCATGCAACATATTAAATCAATGGTAATGCGACTATTAGTTATTCCACCCTTATGCAGAGAAGTGCACTTTAAGGCTGAGCACAACATTGGGGCTTTAACTCCAAGTCTGAGGAGGCAAAGTAGGGTTAGCTCATTTTTCTGCAATAGCATCTGTGAGGATTTAATGCTTGTTCTATTTTTCCTGCAAGCATACGGGACCTTGCCAACTTTTCTCATGGCCTCCATGAAGAGCAGGTGTAAAGAAAAAAAAAACCCCGACAAAATGAGGGAAGTGACTGTTCTGCACTAAGGGCAGGTAGAGCTGTGCACAGTTCTGAGCAGAAAAAAATTGTATTGGCCCTATTTTTGCATAAGTATCAACACTGCAAAATATTTATGCATAGAATTGCATTCCAGCATATGCGCAGATGTGTGGTGATATGTTTTCTGCTCTGACATGTGGATAGAAGTAGCTTCCTTTAGTGCACAACCTTGTGCACGTGCATCCAGTGGGCTCTCCCTGACTAGTGCCCAAGAGTAGCACATGTCCTGTTTGTATATGTTTTTTGTACTGCATCAGGAAGCAAAAATTGGTCGTTATGCCAGCACTAGAATCCATGTGCTATGCCATCAGTGCACAGCTCTAATGCAAGCTTTTTGCACTGACTCCAAAGAGTGGTCTTCCAAAGTGGCCTGGAAAGCAACCTGTCAAAATCAGGAAGTGATGCCATCAGCTACTACGATTTTCTTCCAAAAGAAATATCTGCTTTGATCTGTATTTCTGGCCCCATACGGAATTTCTTATCTAAACCTATCCACAGTGAGTCTGTGGGTTTATCCAGACAGAAGTGTCTTAAAAATAGAAGGGCATTAACAGAAACTGTAAGGAGCTGACGACCTAGGACAAAACTCTGAAATTGAGCTATACAGCTATACAGGAAAACAAAATGCTAAATAAAAAAAATACCCTGGACATTCCAGTGTATATAACCAGATAACCCTGTACAGCAGGGGTTCTTAATCCAGTCCTCAGGACTCACCAAGTCTGGTTATCACGGTCTCCACAAAGAATATGCATGATATAAATTTGTACACACTGCCTCTGTTATATGTAGATCTATCTCATGCGCATTCATTGGAGGTATCCTGAAAACTTGACTGGCTGGATGTCTCCCGAGGACTGGGTGGACAACCCCCACTCTACAGGTTGCACAAGAAGCCCTTTCTGTTTCAAGAACAAAATATTCCCTCCACGTGTTGAGCCTCTTACCTGTTTTCTGGGAGTCTAAAGAGCCATAGAAGAACTCCCACTTTGCCTTTGCTATTTGCTGGGCTCTTGAAGAGGCTCCTCTGGGATATGCCCACACAGCCACCTGAATTAAACAAGAAGAGCATCAGCATAAAGGCCCCCTCCATGGGAGAAGTTTCACCAGAGGATGAAATCTCAAAAAAGTAAAAGCAGAAACCCTTTCAGCTACCTGATGTTGGGACTCCATCTCAACAGGACTTCTGCGACTGGTTGACACAGTCTCCTTGAGGATCTCTGAACCATTTGTCAGGGCTGTGAAGATGCAGTCTGTGCTCTGGTGCTGAGGATCAGGGTCCTGCTTTTTAGTGACAGGGCTCTGTGGTAGACTGCGGTCTGCAGAGATGGTGCGGTCCGATGGATGCTCTGTTTTTATTTTCTTGTGGTAAGAATCCTGGCAGTAACTGTTTTTTCTAGCTGGTGCATGTCTAGTATGAGGACTCCCTCCAATCTCAGAATGTCTCTGCATCATCTGTGGGCTTCCATGCACCACCTGCGCTTCATCTCTAGGGGGAAGTGTCATTTGTGGAGATCTGCCATCTTGTGGGTCTCTGCTGGGAGAAATTGGCCACACAGCAGTTGTTCCACAGCAAGAGCTAATTTCTGTTCCAGTGGAAGCCCCAAGAACTCCTGAAAAGGCCAAGTTTTCATTCTGCTGTTTGGGAACCTGCTTCTCTTCGTGACTGGCAACAGATGGGAGTCCATTTACATTCTTTACACTGGCTTTCTCCACAAATGTGAAAGTCACAACAGAACTCTGGCAGGATGTTTGAGGTAGCACCAGAGGACTCCTACTGCCAGGAGAACACAGGGGATGACCTGACCTGCTCTTCACTGGTGTGCAGGGAGCCGTCTTTCGCCCTGAGCCCAAAGACAACTCCGTATGATTGCGAGCCAAGGATCCAGTGCTGTTGTACATACCCTGATGAGCTCGCCTGGCCTCTGGGCTGAGGCTTTTCCTCAGTAGCTGGATTCTGCCTGAACTGAGATTGGGGCTGAGTGAGCGATGAGAACCATGGATAGCCTCAGAGGATGCTGCTGGAAGCCAGGGTCTCCTTGGGGATCCCCGGAGGGATCTTGGAGATGACAAGATGCAGTCCCCCTCAGGGCGGAAGCACATGAGTCCCGCAGCCTGGGCCATCCTGGACACTGAAGAGTCAGGTTTCAGCCCAAAGGGTGCAAGGCTGGAAGAGATCTGTAATGTCCCAGCAGTGGCGTAGATTGTCTGTGGGGTAATGCATCCTCACTGACATCTAAAAGAATAGAGAGGAAATCATTACACTTGAGAAAGGATGAAACATACAGAAGCCTGTTTTAGGAAAACATGAAATCATTAGATTTAAAAAAAATGTTTGGCACTGAAAAACTGCATTCTGAATACAGTCTGCATTTCTATGACTCGTTTCATGATAAGAGAAAAGTGTATGTATCCCCCATCAACACATTTCAAGCATTTCGCTAATCTTTTCAAAAGGGGAACAAGCTTATTACAACCAACTGATTTCAGGGAAGCACAGATCAGTACTTTTGAAGCTCAGAATATTAGGTTTAAAGCATAGAAAGAACTGTACAGCACTGTAGAACTGAATGTGAACAGCAGTAAAAAATAGAAACTGAATATTTGGTATGCACCAGAATGAAACAGAGCATAGAGACTGAGATAGAGGAGTAAGGTAGGGAGATAAAAATAAAACATGTAATAAGGAAGGAATATGAAATCAGAACAAAGGTCCTGTCCTGGGAGCTCTTTTTCTCTAATTTGAAAGAGATTATGCACACATTCTCTTTGAGAAAACATCATTTATCCTTTTAAAAGTACTCTACGTGACGCTACCATTTTCATGAGCACCTTACCACTGCCACTAACCCCATACACCCTCTCTATCATTTATCTCTTATTCCAAAGACAGCAGAATGGGGTGGGCCACAGGGGCCATCTCCCCACCAATATTTTGACCAACAAAGCATCAGCAACTAGAGAGCTTGGAGGTGGGTTTGGAGATTGGTTTATTTGTCCCCCCCCCCCCCCAAACAAAAAGATATTCTGCTGCCTCTATCTCATTCTGACATCCTCTGTCATATCAATGTACTGCTTAGAGCCACACTGTGCACATGCAACCAACGATTACACTCTTACCCATCTGTGAGGAAGTGAGTGGTATAGTGTCAGGTTTCCCTATGAACACTCCCTCACATGTTGAAGTAGAGCTACCTTATGGCAGGTGGCACTAACCTACTAAGACAGAGGGGTGGGGCTCAGGCAGGGAGGTGGTTAAATGCCCTGGGGCAGAGCAAATCAGGCCAGGCCGGTCTTAGGCAGGGGCAAGAGGAGCGGTCGCACAGGGCCCTGCACCTCCAGGAGCCCCGCAGCGCTCCCTCCCGCTCCCCGCCACTGCCGCGATCTGACTCCTTGCCTCCCCTCCCCTGAACCACAGCACATACTGGCACATACATGATGGCACCTTGGTGGTGTAATGGAGTCCTCAGGGCAGGAAAGATCCCCAGTCTTTCCTGCCTGCTGTCAACACTGATGCCTTGTTGCCACATCGCTCTTTAGAAATGGCTGCCGAGACTTCCAGCGGGGCCTTGCAAGACTTCCGCTAAAGTCTTGTGAGGCCGTCGTCAGAAGTCTCGGCAGCCATTTTAAGGACGATGTGGTAGCAAGAAGATCAGCGCCGGCAGCGGGCAGGAAAGACTGGGAATCTTTCCTGCCCCAAAGACTCCACTAGACCATCAGGGTCGCTTCAGGTATGTGCCGGGAGGGCATCCTGCGGTTCGGGGGAGCGGGAAGGAGGTATGGAATAGGTAGGTGAGTGGGTGGGTGAGGAGGATACTGTAAAAAAAAAAGGTAATATCTGTGTCATTTGGAGACGCTGGTTAAAGGGACAGGGAGGGAAGGATACAGTAAAAAAAAAAAATCAAAGGTAATATCTGTGTCATTTAGAGGGGCTGGTTAAAGGGACACCCTTGTAGTATTATATTTGTGCAGACATTTCTTTTTCTCCTGGTAAAGGGCCACTAAACAGGCATTATATTATGATAATTAAATGTTCAACATTCAGAGATTCTATCTATTTATTTACTTATATATGGCATTTTATCTCACATTAAACATGAAAAACCTGGGAGAATTTAAAATCTTTTTTTCCTGTGCCTACATCAAAAGAAAAAAAGATGGCATGTGGGAACTTGCTCCTTTTACTTTGTGGAATGCAGTGGTATATTATAAAAATGCACTTGCTTCTTCTTATTATTATTACTGTTTCACAGAGAAGGCATTGATTAATGAGGGAAGGATTTCCTTTGTGCAGAACTGTCCAGAGTCAGTCTAAATGTGCCAGCATTGTCCAGTTCAGCACACTATTAGCAGCCAAGTTCATAAAAATTTAATTATCTTCAGTGGAAAATAAATCTGTTGGCTCAGGCTGCTTACTATGTGAATATTCAATCACTGTTTCATTATTGCTACCAAGTATTACATATTAAGCAGATTTATTTTAATTCATTTATCCAGTCCTTACATACACATGGTTTTGCTTTTTAAACCCAAAGGTTTACTATGATAGCATTATGCACGTTTGAATTAGTTTTTCTGTACAAGTTTTGCTTGATTTGTTTTTATTTGATATTTAAAAAAATTTTTTAAATGCATCTTGTCAACAAGGGACGGGGCCCACTGAAGTGGTCTGCACAGGGCCCCACAATTGCTAAGACTGGCCCTGGGAAGCCCTGCATGAAGGAATCCTTCCAGGGTGTTGGCTGGGCTGCAGTACAATGCAGACCGTAGGCCAATGTACTTTGCAATCTAATGTATGTCCTGTCAGGGGGAGATGAGGACCCCCAGCCTAGGAACTGTACTAGAACTGGAACTTACAGATTAACCACTTGGTTCTGAGGTTAGTTCCATGACCCACTCACAAAGTTAGGGCAAACACACTGGGCCCCTGCTTGGGAGGTTGTAGCTTACCAGGGAAGGCTAAGTGGGAGGTGGTAGAGGAGGACTAACCTTTCTAGGATCTATTCAGATAATTCCCTGAGTACTGGGAGCGAGAGACAAATACCCAGTAACTGAACAAAGAAAATCATTAATATATGATTTGCATGGGCAGGTAAAGGGTGGACACTGCTTGCCAATAAGACCAGAGAAGGGAGGAAAGGCCCCTGTTAGGACTGAAAGGGGCAGGAAGGGAGAATATCTATTCTCCACAGGACTTTACAGGACCAGTAGGGGGTTGATTGCTGGAGATCACCAACTCACCCTGACTGTGAAGGGAGCCCTAATTTACGTCCCTACGGTTGGTGGGACTAAGGAGTTAGAGATTGTTCTCTCAGTTGCTGAAGGTGAGAGGCCCTTTTGCTGAAGTGGATTGTGGACTGCCCCATCGCTGGATTATCATGGAGGATTGTGAACTGGGAATTAGTTCTGGATTATTACAAAGGGTTTGTAGACTAACAATTCTGCTAGAGTACACTATTTGGACAGTGCTGAAGTGGAAAAAAAGAAGTCTTCATGGTCACTCAGCCCACGTCTATGGGTGGACAGAACATAACAAGATGTAACAGTGCTTCTATACTGCTTGAGTTTGGCTTCAGAAAGAAGACAGGCAAAACAATAGATTGATTCAGATGGAATTCCGAGATCACCTTAGGAAGAAACTTTGGATGGGTTTGAAGTACCACTATATTTTGAAAGAATTACATTGGAAAGGATTGGGAGCCATGGGAGACTATATTGTTGGCAGTAGGGTAGACATCACACCTTTTTTTTTTAGAGAGGGTTAGTATCATAGTAACATAGTAGATGACGGCAGAAAAAGACCTGCACGGTCCATCTAACAAATCCAAAAACTGAAAATGGAATACATTTAGAGTAATAGGGGAGTTCAGAGAAGTTCCTAAAGATTCACCAATGCTCTATTCTATCAATCTTTGGAGATGAGAGTAGTTTCAGAGGACTATAAAGAACTGATGTATTCTGTCTTCCTAAAAGTAGTGATAAGAAGGAAAATGGAAGCAACAGCCCAATTAGCCTGACCTTGGGCTAACTTAAGTTAATGAAATCAGTACAAAAGGAACGGAGAGTAGAGTATTTTGAATCAGATTGCAGAATCTGAATCTACTACTAATACTATACTTCTATTAAACATTTATATAGTGCTATAAGATTTACACAGCACTTTATAGATACATAAAAGAGAAGGACCCTGCTATAGAACAACAAGGACAGATGGACAATAAAGAGGAAATATGGACCCTGAAATGTAGTCAGGATGTAAGGCTAGCATTTCCTCTTGTACCAAGTAACAGATGGCTAGGTCACAATGGAATCTGAGTACAATCTGTAATAGGAACTTTTAACAGAGGATACAGAGAGCAAGAAATCTGCAGTTCTGAAAGGCAGGGGCTGCTTCAATCACTGTAGGAAGCCACCACCACAGGAGGCACCATTCAACCTCTGGAGCCCAGCACCTGGCCAAGATACACAAACTAAGCGCCGCAGAATTTTGGGAGCCATAGGAGAGGAAGGTCAGAAACTGAAGCCAGTGCCACAAAGGGGAGTTTTTAGGTAGGATTTGAATTTGGTTAGACAAGGAACCAATCTGGCAAGGCTATTCCTAGCATTTTGTAAAGCAAGGAGGAATGCACAAGGTCAGGGTTTGAAGATGTAGAAGGGCACAGATAATACAATTTTTTTTCAGGAGCAGATTTCAAGAGTGGAGTGTGGTGCAAGATGAGACAGCATAAATAATATAGAACTGCCAAGAGAAGACGCTTGTATATGAGTACAATAATCTTGAATCGAATACAAGGAGCACATGAGGAGCCAAAATGGTGACTTTTTCTACAGGCGTTATGAGTTTGTATAATGAAGGCAGAAGATAAGCCACACTGCAGACTACTGAATAGATTGAAGTGCTGAGAGATGGTTCAATAGGAGTTCTGAAAAGAGCAAGTTGCAATAATCTAAGCAAGAGATGACAAGGAAGTAGATGAAGGTTCTTATGATGTGCTTAAAGAAAAGGGATACATTTTAGAAAGAAGTGACAGGATTTTCCACTGCTTTGGAATAGTGCAGAGGAGGAGACAGAGGTGTTGAAAATAACTCCAAAGTTATGTGTTCAGTGGACTGAGAGGATAGTAGTCTTATTATCAGAGGTACAGAAAAGAGAAAGGGAGAGCTGGGTTTTAGTGGAACATGAAAAGTTCTATCTTAGTTATATGAAGTTTCATGTGGTGGTCAGACATCCAAGCAGAAACATCAAATGGGAAAACTGAGATTTGGGTGTGAATGCTGGGTGACAGCTCAGATGAAGAGAAGAAAATCTAGGAGTCGTCATAGGGGTGGTATGGGAAACCATGGGAGACAAGCATAGAGAGAAAAGAAGAGAGGACCAAGGACAGAAATCTGAGTGATACTGATTGAAATGTGATAGCTGTGGAGGAGCCTTCACCAGAAGAAACACTGGAAATGCAATGGGAGAGGTAAGAAGAGAATCAAGACAGAGCCATGAAACCCAAGAAATAGCAGAGTATCTAAGAATAAGTGGTGATCAACAGTGTCAAAGGCTGCAGATAGGTTAAAAGGGTTTTGTAGTAGCCTCTAGCCTTGGCCTTGAATAGGACATTGGAAACTTTGGCAAGTGCCATCTCAGTGGAATGAAGTGGCTGAAAGCCAGACTGGGGTGGATCAAGGACAGCTTGAGATGTGTGAACAGCCTGGACAAAGATTTTGGAATGTTAAGGAAAGAAGGTAAAAATGGACATGCAGGGTCCAATTATGGTTTGAAGAGTCATACGATCACAGCATGCTCAAAGACTATGGAAAGAAGTAGAAAGATAGTGGATGACTTATAAGGGGCTCTGCTCAGAAGAATGGTGATGGAACCCCCCCTCCCCCCCCCATGGAAGGATCAACTTTGGATTTAGTACTCATTAGAAATAGTACAGAGAAGGACAATGAAAATGATAAAGGGGATGGCTTCCCTATGAGAAAAAGCTAAAGCGGCTAGGGCTTTTCAGCTTGGAGAAGAGACGGCTGAGGGGAGACATGATAGAGGTCTATAAAATAATAAGTAGAGTGGAACGGGTAGACATGAATCGTTTGTTTACTCTTTCCAAAAATACTAGGACTAGGGGGCACGCAATGAAGCTACTAAGTAGTAAATTTTAAACAAATCAGACAAAATATTTCTTCACTCAACATGTAATTAAACTCTGGAATTCGTTGCCAGAGAATGTGGTAAAAGCAGCTAGCTTAGCGGGGTTTAAAAAAAGGTTTGGATAGTTCCCCAAAAGAAAAGTCCATAAGCCACTATTAAGATGGACTTGGGAAAATCCACTGCTTATTTCTAGGATAAGCAGCATAAAATCTGTTTTACTGTTCTGGGATCTTGCCATGTACTTGTGCCTGAATGGAAATAGGATGGTTATGGGCGTTTCGGAGTGGAATGGGGGTGTGGTTTTGAGTTACGTGGGTAATTACAGAATAAGGGTGCTCCACATCTAAATTTAGGTGTGGGCATTTGCACCATGTTTCATGACCATAACGCTTAAGCGTTATTCTATAAACCAAACTGAACTTTAGGTGTGGCTTATGAAATACCGCTTAAGCGGGTCAGTTTTGGCACCAATTTTTGAGGCATCATGTACTGAATCTAAAACTGAAAGACAACTATCTAACCTTCCGAAAACATCTTTTCAAAATACACATCCCCACTGAAACAAACTAACCATCCAGTAGACCAATCAGATCTACCCATAAACCAGACAGCTGGAACCGAAAAGGCACATGACCACTGCGACTAACCCGGACCCAAACACCTAACGCAGCTTTCCCAAACTTCAGCCGGAACAGCAACCTGGCCTCACCAAAGATGTAACCCTACTCGACTATGTGGTGACCTTATTCGACTCTCTAATCTCTCTTTAACAATGATTCTGTAAACCACATTGAATCTTCTAAGATCTTAACCAAGCTCAATACTTCTGCGAGAAACCTCTACAGACTCTCATTGTCTCTATCAAACTGTTAACCCCACTCTATACATTGTAACTTCCCCCATGGTTCCATGTAAGCCACACTGAACCTACCAATAGGTGGGGAAATGTGGGATACAAATGCAATAAATAAATAAATAAATAAATAAATAAATAAATAAATAAATAAATAAATCTAGCCCTATATGTCCTTTTAGCCATTTCTTTTCCAAGTTGAAGCCGTAACCTGTTTACTTTTTCTTTCCCAAGGAGCTGGTCCATGTCCTTTATCATTTTTGTCACATTTGTCTGTAACTTTTCCAGTTCTCCTGTATCTTTTCTGAAATGGAGCAACCAGAACTGCACAGAGTAGTCACAATGCATTCACTGACATATAAGGAAAAGCTGCATGGGGACAGAAGAATTACAATATTTTCTGTTTTATTTTCCATCCCTTTCCACCTAATTTTCAGCCCACAATAGTCAGTGGTTTTAAAGCTGCTCAATGCCGCAGACTGAATCTAACCCAGATATTGAATGCCAGGGCGATATCTGGGCATCAGCAATGAATATCTGGGTCAGTCGCCAACCTGAAGTTATCCCCTGGATTCTATATATGGCACTCAAAATAATGTATAGTAATTTGAATAACTAATTAGTGCCAAAAATTGGGCGCCAATAATCAATTATTGGCGCTAATTGGCAACAATTAGAATTTATGCACGCATCTTGCTAAGTGTATTCTATAAAGATGCGTAAATAAATTCTAGTGCATGGATCTGAAAAAGGACATGGCCATGGGAAGACCATGGGTGGGTCATGGGCATTCCAATTTGCATGCGCTGTTATAGAATACGCCTGATCTGGATTCCAGCGCTAGGCACTATTTTATATATAGTGCCCAAATCAGAGCATCGTCGATAGAAGGGCATTCAGTGTTCATTTTTTTCAGTGCTGATTTTTCTGTGCCATATATAGAATTTGGTCCTTTACGAGTGCCAGTTGATATTCAGTGCTGGCACATGCTTAGCTAAGCGGGCAAAGATAGGACTACTGATGGCTCCTCCCTGATTCTATCCCCGGACTGCCGAGGTGTTCAGAGCCAATATTCAGTGTCACTTAACTACTGAGTATTGGTGGCCGTCCTTCTCAGTGTGGTTAAATAACACTCAGTATTGACCCTTTTTGAAGAACTCCTAACATTCTATTTTTTTTGACCACCAAGACACACTGAGCAAAAGATTTCTCTGTTTTGCCCAATATAACTACAAAATCCTTTTCATTCCCACTGCAGCTCCTTGTGACTCTGGGCAAGTCACTTAACCCTCCATTGCCCCTGGTACAAATAAGTACCTGAATATACTATGTAAACCGCTTTGAATGTAGTTGCAAAAACCACAGAAAGGCGGTATATCAAGTCCCATTTCACTTTCCCTTCCCTTTTCCTGGATAAAGATTCCTAACATAGTACCCAGCATTATATACCTATAGGGAAATATAATTCTGTGTATGTGTCCACAATATATTTCATCTTCCATTTAAATGTCTGGTCCCCCACTTATGCCATGTCCTCATATAACTCTTGAACAATTTTGTGTCATATGCAAGTTTAATCACCTCACGTATCACTTCCTTTTCCAGATCATTTATGAATATGTTAAACAGTACAGATCCCTGAGGCTCTGCATTATTTATCTGAAAAATAAGAAACAGAAAATCAGTCTAAACTGACCATTTAGACTGATTTTCAGTTTCCTATTCAGCTAATTCCCAGTTCACAATAGAACATTGCCTATCTCATGAGTTTTAATTTCCTCAGGAGTCTTCCACGAGGGACTCTGTCACATGCTTTCTGAAAACCCAGATGCACTATAAACTGACCTATTCTTATCCATAAGCTTATTTTAAAAAAAATTAACAGACTGGAAAAGCAACGCTTCACTATGCTAAATCTGTATCAGCTCTGCCCCATTATTTATTTTTTTGGTTTACCTTGATTACCTTACCTAGCAAGGGTACCTCACCTACATTCAAACAAGAATTCCACTGAAAATAGTGCTTAGGCTGAAGATTACACTCAGCACTAAACACCACAAAAGTCTTAAAATCTCCATCACATATAAGTTCATGCACAAATTTTCCTATCATGCCAATCCTTCTAGCGAATTACTTTATCTTGTATATGCAACGCTGGATTAAATCGAAGGGAAAGAGATTCTGGATCTGGCCGTGATAATTGCAAACATCCCAACATATACTTTACTATCTTTGACTCAGCAATGAGCAATGGAGACTATGGTACAACGTTTTGAACCTACACAGGAAACAAACTACATAAGGGGTAAGGACTAGGCAGTGCTCTTTCCAACTGCAATCATCTCGGCACCTCTTCATCCACATTGTCCATATGCAGCATCAAATAAGCATATTGGTACAATTTCAAGTTGACACCACCCTTTTCTTTAATGAATTTTAGTTTTCAAAATGCAATTCATGGGGTCTTACTATGCCACAAAAATTTATGTTCAATCGTTTTATAAAGAGACCGAATTTGGAAGATGTATTGAACTGAATATGTAATTTAGCATAGGAGCATTCAATCTTCCCCACCAAGACAAATGTTGTATTTCCATGATTCTAAGATGCACTTTTTTGCAGTTTTAATGTCCGTGGAAAGTAGGTGAGGCTTACATTCGATGGCGTCTTAGAATCGAGGTCCAAAATTTGAAATCACACGGCGTAATTCCTCATTCTCTCCACGTAGCCACCAATAATTGAAAATAAATGTATTTGTGCTTTTCTTCTGCATATGTTTGATTACAGTATTTATTTAACATATTTTTCACTTTTGCAAAATGAGGAGGCATCTTAGAATCGAGTGCCCTCCCCTTTTATGCAAACGGGGGTGCGTCTTAGAATCAAGGGTGTCTTTGAATCAAGGGTGTCTTTGAATCAAGGGTATCTCAGAATTGAGGAAAATATGGTACAAAGGAGACCACTTTAGAATAATATCAGCAATAGTTTGTAAGAGAGCCACCTTATTAAGCTCTAAAGAGGTCTCTATTGATTACCATACAATAAACCCAAATATTTCAGAGCCTACACAAATGGAAAACCCATTAGATGCTGCCTATACACATGTATATTAAGAGGCATTTCCACAGATTTTGCACAATTTATTTTGTACATTAAAAAAATTCCAGAAAATCATTCAATTAATTCGTAAGTCAAGCAAAGAATGAATGTGACGATAAAGCAGTAAATCATCTGCATAAACAGACAACTTATAATCAGCACCCTTATACTCCAACCCTTTAATATTACTAGCCATTGTAATTGCAATGGCTAAAGACTCCAAGGCCAAATGAAACAACAAAGAGGATGAGGGAAAACTACTACTACTACTACTATTTAGCATTTCTATAGCGCTACAAAGCATACGCAGCGCTGCACAAACATAGAAGAAAGACAGTCCCTGCTCAAAGAGCTTACAATCTCCTTTCTTACTTCCTCTACATGGAGTAAACAGATGTGACAAAGAACTATGTACTTAAACTTTCACAAATGGCACAGAATGTAAAAGATGAACCATGTTAATGTAATGTGAACCCATTCCAAACCATTGTAAAACACTAAACAAATAGCTCCAGTCAATCTTAACAAACACCTTCTCAGCATCTAGTGAAAAAGCAACAATACGATCAGCAAATAATCAGAAAAAAAGCACAAGAAGCATTCAAGATTAAGGGTGTCTCAACCTAATTTTATTAATCAGACCCAACATGGTCCATGTTTCAGCAAAAAATACCTGTGTCAGGGAGTCTAATGATGGTATCTCAATCCAAGGGAACAAATTATCCGGTGAAAGTGAACAAACTTGTTTTTAAAAAGACAAATCTTCTGGAGACTTGATTGAATGACACCAAACAAGTAGAGCATTCATGGTGCCAGTTTCCTTTAATGTGCAAGACACTTTTAAGCTTGGACTCTATTTCCGCACTGCTTGTTTTTTTTTGGCTATTTGCTTTCGCTTCTGCACCTTTGAATTCCCTCTGCTTTGTATTCAACAATATGATCAAGTAGCACAGGAGTAATGGTTAAAATATGCCAAAGGGTACAGGAATTATGGAAAGCTAATCTCCCTGGTGTACACCCATTCTGATGTCCATGCACAAGATAGGGCAAATAAATCACAAGTCTTGTCGCCAACAGTTTTGCATAAGTCTACAATCAGGCTAAAGAATTACTACTATCTGAAATTCTGAAAAAGATCCTCTGGCCTCTCTTGAATCGTCAAAGCCTGTTAAAATCGTACATCCGAAAAGCCTTATAAAACTCAGCTGGAAGTACATCAGGGCCTGGCACTTTACCTACAGGGAGCCTTAAAAGAATCGCAAATTTACTTTATCACCACATCCTCCTCTAATTTTGCTTGCTGCTGCAAGATAAGCATAGGTCATGGAAGCCCCTTCACACATTTCTCAAAATTGGCTTCTGAGAAATTTAGCTCTGAGGTATAGTCTATAGTTTATTAATTTTGATATACCTCTAACAATTCACAGGGAATCACAGTGGTTTACAAATAAAAATTAAAAAGAGAAGAAAGGAGCTCCATTATATAATAGGAAAGCACAATCACACAATAAAAAAAAACAGCAATAAAATCTTTAATTATGTTTTTAAAAAGAAATCTTGAAACTGTGATACAATTTTGGAATCTCTATAATTGGAATTCCTCTGGTGATTGACAATAACATAAACCCTTATTCTACTCCTGTGCCCTTTAGATATTGTGCAAGTAAATGATCACCCAATTATTTTCAGCATAATACCAAGACTTTTACATAAGTAAAGACTGCCCAGCTTTTTTACTAAGCAGTAAATCGTAAGAATACCTAGCCTTCTGCAGCTTTAAATAAGTATCTGCATTACAATCTACAGTCTGTGGCAAGGCAGATCAGGAAGGGCTGGAGTGGGTTTCAACAGCAACTCCAGTAGTTAGGAAGTAGGGCCAGTTCAAGGTAGACTTTTACAATCTGAGCCCTAAAAGTGGCAAGGACGAATCAGGATCAATTATGTGAATTTTATACCACATTCATATCATATGCTATGATTATGGGTGCTGTATATCTCACTGGGGAAGGGGAAGACATCATAAAGTGGAACTTAACTGAATAAAATAATAAAATAATGAATAAAATAATAAAATAAAATAAAAATACTATTGGATTGTTGGTTTAATAACGAATTAATAATGAATGTGACTGTTGGGTAGACTGGATGGACCATGCAGGTCTTTATCTGCCATTATTTACTATCAGGCTCATTTTCAAAAGAGATAGACGTCCAAAAAGTGACATAAGTCAGCATTTGGACGTTTATCTCACTAAATTGTATTTTGCTCTGCTGCAGTCTGGCCTGCTGTTTTTCAACGGGCTGGTTCCATATCAAATAACTCCTTACTCCCCCCCCCCCCTTCATGAACCGCTTTTTGGGATCTCACCCCCTTACCACCCTCCTGATCCCTATTCATTACAGCTTCTCACCCCCCTGAAAGCCACACTTCTCCACCCTTAAAATTCCCTTCCCAACCCCTCCCCCCCCCACCTAATCTAATCTAATGGAGTTTTCTATACCCCTGAAGTTCCCATTGAGATTCATAGCAGTTTACATATTAAAGAAATCCTTAACAATAATAGAAAGAATATAACCATCTAAAATATTCAGTTCTTCATAGAATAAACTTCCTAAAAGTATGTATTCTGAAATATCTCAAGTAAACAAATATGTTTCTATCTTCTTCTCACAGATTCTGTCACTCTCCCCAATCCCTCTTGCCAGCACCAAAAGGGTTCTCCCTGGGGGCTAGTGGGTGAGCACAAATGATCCCAAGTCACTTCCACTCCATCAGTGCCCAAGTTCAAAATGACACCTTGCGATAAATGATTTAAAAAAAATTTTGGTCAATAATTATAGAAGTGCTTTTTTTAGCCCTTGTTTGAAACTGTATAAGGATAAAAGAGTATAATAGCTACATGACACTAATTAAGTATATATCAAAAATGTATTGATTTAGTTAAGTGCTGCAAGCAAACATTCTGTATTCAATCTTTTTATTAATTATTCAACATAGGTTAATATGCACAGCATAACCAAAGAAGTTCAAAATGCAAGCAGTTCTTGGTTAGACTGGGTATGGAATTCAGTTGACGGTAGGGATAGGAGAGGCAGGGGAACTAAATGAATGAGTGTGTAGGAGCAAAACAAGCACTATATAGAGCACTGCATGTGCTCTATTTAGTGCTTTATATAACAAAGATATATTGGATTATAATACATGGCACTATCCAGCATTAACAACCTAACTTTTAAAAATGCAGACCTGACTTATTTTATCTCTCACTGCTAAAGCCTGTTGCTTAATGAGCCTCAGCCTTGCATACAGACAAAAGAATGCTGCCAAGGGTGCCAATGTACCAGAATAATTATTTTGTTATAAGCACCAGCATCATGGCCAGACCAGCCAAGGACTCTTGGAATTTACCTTACAGGTGGAGAAGCGTTGTGGCTAGCAAACCTGAACACTGTTTATGAAACCCCAGCTCCTTATCAAGGTGACCCCTTCAACGTGGTGCCAGAGAGACAATATTGGGGCTTCTGAAGTCACAACATCTGGGGTAAACAAAGTTATGTGTGTGTCACTAACCAGCTGCAGCTCTTGATTTCTCTCTATAAAAGAGGCTCTTATCTGAGACAAAGGTGACTGTGTTGGCATTCCATCTGAAGTGCAGCCCTGTACTGCATCTAACTGACCATCTGAGGAACACTCTGCCATCTGCTGGACATCTGCATCAGGTTGTATAGTTGCCATGTACAGATGTTTTAGAAGTGTTGTGGGTAGAGTAGCTGACTGAATTATAAGTCTGCCTAGGATATTGTGCATTTACTCTGAGCTGTTTCTACGATAAGAACTTCATTGTCTTCATTCTTGCCTTTTCATATTATTTGAGCTGTTTCTATGATAAGAACTTCATTGCCTTCATTCTTGCCTTTTCATATTATTTTTGCTGCTATTGTAAATAAATAAGCACTCTGTTTTTATAATACCCTTGGTGTGGAGTTAGCTCTGTTTATTATTTGGGCATTGTGAGCTCGGAAAACATATTTGCTTCTGACACTACCTTGTCTAATGCTAGAAGGTGGCAGAGTCCCATTCTTCTGTAATCTATACTATGTGTCATGTTCCCAGTAACTGTCACATCTCTCCCGGAATCTCAGGGTTAGTGAGCCCTTGGGCCACTGCCGAGGGGCAGCAGCGGTAGGAGAATCACCCAAACACAGACAAGGCAGGACAGACGTACCAGCAAACCCAGGACAGGAACTACCAGGCGAAGACTGCAGCCAAGGCAACTCAAGCTGGAGCAAACAGGACAGGAATTCAGCCCAAATTTCACCTGCACTTGACCGCCATTCCTCAGGAGTTGAGCCCCTGTGTGCAGGCGGCCGACAGGACTTACTGGACAGGGCTGGAAGGCAGAACTGCAGGAAACTTCCAGAAAGCACACCGGGGTTCCAGGCAGGCAGCAAGCAGCAGAATAAACCAGAAAACAAGCCAGGTCTGGGCGGGCAGCAGACAGAAGAATAAACCAGGAAACAAGCAGGGTCAAAGCCACAATCAGGAAAAAGCACAGCAGCACTGCAACAAACTCTCACCAAAGGAAAACTCCTCTGAGGACCTCTGTTGCATGGCAAACTAGAGACCTTCCCAGGTGGTTAATAAAGGCAGCATACAAGGAAGTTCACCAGGTATGGGTACTGCTTAGTTCCAAAAAACTCCCAAAACAATCTGGAAGGCTGGAAGATCCGGACCGGACCAGCATATCTTCTGGAACTTGGGAAACGGTAAGCCATCAGTTCACAGCAGCCACCAGGTTTAACCACCGGGGGGCGAGGTGACTGAGAGCCAGGAACCTGGGCACAACCGTGACAGTTGATAACAAATACAGGTTATATTGCAGTCGAAATGAAGTAGGTGTGTATCAGGCACCGTGAGGATGGGAGGGATGAAGACTGTATATTGTCCAGTACGATCATAGTTGTGTTGTGTTGCTGGGTGTGGGGATTTACGTTGGATCGGTGGGGTAGGCCTTTTTGAAAAGTTCAGATGGTCATGGATTATTTTCACAGCTTTAGGGAGTCCATTCCATAGTTGTACGCTTAGGTAGAAGAAGCTGGATGCATAAGTTGTTTTGTATTTCAGTCTTTTGCAATTTGGGTAATGTAGGTTTAGGTAGGATCATGATGATGCGAATCTGTTTCTGGTTGGTAGATCTATGAGGTCTGTCATGTATCCTGGGACCACACTGTAGATAATTTTGTGGACCAAGGTGCGGATTTTGAAGATGATCCGTTCTTTGATTGGGAGCCAGTGTAGCTTTTCTTGGAGGGGTTTAGCGCTTTTGAAGTGTGTTTTACCAAATATCAGCCTGGCTGCTGTGTTTTGGGCAGTCTGGGGTTTTTTTGTGCGTTGTTTTTTACATCCCGCATAGATTCCATTGCAGTAATCTGTATGGCTTAGGACCATTGATTGTATTAGGTTTCGAAAAATTTCCCTTGGGAAGAAAGTTTTTATTCGTTTGAGTTTCCACATTGAGTAAAACATTTTCTTTATTAAGGAGTTTAAAGGGTAAGGTTACGGTCGATTATGATGCCGAGTATTTTTAGGCTGTCTGAGGTAGGAAGGGTGTGTTCTGGGGTGTTTATGGATGTGGGTTTATACTTGTTATGTTGAGATGAGAGGATGAGGCAGTGTGTTTTTTCAGTGTTCATTTTCAATTGGAATGAGTTTGCCCAGGAGTCCATGATGTTCAGGCCGTCATTGATTTCATTGGTTATTTCTGTTAGGTCATGACTGAAGAGAATGTACATTGTGACGTCATCTGCATAGATGAACGGGTTGAGGCCTCGGTTGGATAGGGACTTTACCAGTGGGATCATCATCATGTTGAAGAGTATTGGTGATAATGGTGATCCTTGAGGTACTCCACAGGTAGTTTTCTAAGGTGGTGATATGTTTGATTTTACTCTGTAATTTCTAGTGGTTAGAAAACCCTTTATTTAGTTAAGTACATTTCCATCAACCCTGAAGTGGCCAAGGAGGCTTAGTAGCAGGGACGTAGCCACGGGTGGGCCTGGGTGGGCCCAGGCCCACCCACTTTCCCTCCAGGCCCGCCCATCGACATCTCCACCTTCGTTCCGGTCTCCCGCTGAACTCCACTGCTGCAGCTGCCGCCGCTGCTTCTCTCCTGAGCAGCAGCAGGAACAAAAACAGCCACTTCGTCGAGCCACCACTTCAGTTCAGCCGGCATAAGAAGATAAACAAGCGCGGGGCTGCCCACAGCAGCCTTCAGTCATGCGCTGTCAGCTCTGCCTGTCCTCTGCTCCCGGAACGGGAAATTGACGTCAGCAGGGGGAGAGGATGGGAGAGCTGAAAGCGCATGACTGAAGGCTGCTGCGGGCGGCCCCACGCTTGTTTTTCTTCTTGTGTTGACGACGACGCTGCTTCTGCTCCTGCTTCAGAGGGCCAGAGTGAGAGAGGAAACGTGGCTGGTAGGGGAAGGGTGTCTGAGAGAGCAGAGGGGAGAGAAAAAAAAGAAGAGGATGCTGGAGAGTACAGAGAGAGAGAGCGAGAGATTGGGAGAGAGGGGACATGGAAAAGGGCAGGGGAGAGCCAGAGAGAGAGAGAAATGGGGAGAGAACATGGAAAAGAGCAGGGGAGAGCCATGTGGGAGATGGGGAGAGAAGGGACATGGAAAAGAGCAGGGGAGAGCCAGAGAAAAAGGGGACATGGAAAAGAGCAGGGGAGAGCCAGAGAGAGATGGGGAGATAAAGAGGGGACATGGAAAAGAGCAGGGGAGAGACAGGCTGCTGGGGAGAAGGAAGGGGAACAAGGGGGATACCCTGACTGGTCAGATGGAGAGACAAAGAGGAGAAATGCTGGATGAAAGGAGGGTGAAAGAGGAAAAATGCTAGAAGGAGGGGCAGAAAGAGGGAAGATGCTAGATGGAAGAGGGGTACAGAGAGAGAGAGATGAGTAGAAAGATGGGGGAGAGAAGGAGGGGACATGGAAAATGGCAGGAGAAAGAGAGAGAAGCTGCTGGAGAGAAACTGGGGGAGACCTTAGCTGGTCAAATGGAGAAATGCTGGATGAAAGGAGGGAGAAAGAGGTAAAATGCTGGGAGCAGAAAGAGGGAAGATGCTGGATGGAAGGGTAGGAAGAGAAAGAGGAAAGCCACTGGTAGGATGAGAGAGGACATGCTGAATGGAAAAGGGTGGAGAGATAACTGTCTAGAAGGAAGGGGAGATAGAGGGAGACAATGGATGGATGGATTGGGAGAGGGTAATAGGTGGAAGGATGGAGAGAGAAAGAGGGATGACACTGGATGGAAGGGTAGGAGAGAAAGAGGGAAGGCGCTGGATGGAAGGTTAGGGAGAGAAAGAGGAGACGCTGGATTCAGAGAGAGGGAGAGACACTGAAAGGATAGGGAGAGAAAGGGGGAGAGGATAGAGTTAATGAAAGACTGGAGAATAAGAGGAGGGAGCATGGGGAGAACAAAAGTGAGGAAAAGATGAAAAGGGATAGGTAGATGAAGTAAAAAGAGGGAAATTAAAGAATGGATAGTAAGAATTAATTATATCTGGACAGAGAGTGAGACAGAAAAATAAATTGAAGAAAACAAAGAAAAAGGAGAGAAAAATTACAAATGAACAGGAAACCCTGGCAAGAGAGTTAAGAGAAGACAAAGGAATGCAGAATCTTGACTGGGACCAACACAATTAGAAAAAGTAAATGGCTAGACAACAAAGGTACAGAAAATAATTTTATTTTTAATTTAGGATAAAGCAATGTGGTAGCTGTGTAAATGAAGGCTAATAAATGCAAATAAAACATAAAATAGAAAATAAGGTGATACCTTCACTGATTTTTAAAACACTTTTGATTAGTCTTCAGAGACCAGCACTTCCTTCCTCAGTTCAGAAGAGGATGTCCTGACCTGAGGCAGGAGGATTTGGCCTCTGAAAGTTAATTGAAAAGGGTATTAGACTATTAAATAAAATATTTTCTGAAATGGCAGTGGGATTAAGTTGTGTCAGGGGGTGGAGCCAATACAGAGTAGGGCAGGGCTGGGGGTGTGTACTAAAAATCTCCCTCTCAAAAATTGGGACCCCTTGGCAGCTCTGAATGTGCCCAGATCGGATGAAAGTTCCGGAGCGCGGAGCTGCCTGGAATGAATGGCGGCACCCGCTCAGCTGCCAGTCCAGTCCAGCCCACCACCACCATGTACACGCCATGCAGTGCATGTTTTACAGGAGGGTTGCGGAGCGGAGGTGAGGAGCACGAGCCTGGCCCTGGAAGGTTCTTCTTCATGATCGACATTATTTCGAGGCGAGCCCAGCAGCAATAGGAGCCGGTAATAAAAATTTAAATACTTTTTTTTTCATCATAATTTTTAACATTGTGTGACGTGTGCTGTGTAATTTTTTTTAAATTGAGCTAACTGAGGCCTGCTGCCTGCCTGGGGCTGGTGGTCACTATTAAAATTTATTGTTGGGGAATTTCTGGGTGGGGATGGGCTCCTCATTGCCCTAGGTAATATGGGTGGGCACTATATATATATATATATATATAGTGCCCACCCATATTAGCTCTGGGCCCAGCCAAAATATCAGGTCTGGCTACGCCATTGCTTAGTAGTATATTGTGGTTGACCATGTCGAATGCGCTCGACATGTCGAATTGGAGAAGTATACTTTTACCAGTGGCTATTTCTTGCTTGAATTTGGCCAGGAGAGTGACTAGGATGGTTTCAGTACTTACTGGGGGCAAAATCCTGACTGTGAGTCGTGTAATATTGAGAACGTCCATGTATTCCGTAAGCTGTTTGGTCACCAAGCTCTCTATCAGTTTGACTACTAGGGGGAGAGATGCAACTGGGCGGTAATTGGTTAGGTCGTTAAGTGTTTTTCTTGGCATCTTTAGGTATTGGAGTGAGTAGGATGTTACCATATTCCTCGGGGATGAGACCTTGTTGTAGCCTGAAGTTTAGGTGGGATGTGAGGTCTGCCATGAAGCGGTTGGGGGCGGATTTGAGTAGATGACTGGGACATATATCCAGTTTACAGTGGGTGTTGGCAAACCTATGAGTTGCTTTTTTAACTGATTCAACAACAAGGAGAGCAAATGTTGACCAGATACGGTCAGCTGGACATCCACCAGGGATTAGGTCCAGGTCATTGAAGAAGTTTTCGATGTTACTGTTGTGCTGAGGAAGTGTGCTGCGCAGTTTTATTATTTTTGCATTAAAGTAATTAGCGAGTTTGTCCGCAGATGGGATGTCTGTGTTGATCGTGGTGATAGGAGTGGTGTCTAGTAGCTTATTTACGAGTTGGAATAGTTTCTTCAGATCTTTGTAATCCGGTCCTATTTTAGTTTTGTAATAGGACCTTTTGGTTTGTCTTATAGCATATTTGTATTTTCCATGTGTTTGTTTCCATGCATTGAGTGTGTGTTCATCTTTTGTCTTTCTCCATGCTCGTTCTAGTTTCCTGGATTGTGTTTTGAGTTTTTGTAATTCGTCATTGAACCATGGTATCAAGTTTTGTCTTCTTGATTTTCTTGTCTTTAGTGGTGCTATTTCATTTAGTAAGTTTCTGCATCTATCCTCCCACTGATTGAGGTAGTGTGTGGAGTCCGTTCGTGTTTTCCGTTCATTGTCGTATATCAGTTGCCAGAATAGTTGTGAATCTATTTGCCCTCTAGTGGTGTAAGTTGTGTGTGCCGGTGTATGGTTTAGTCCCTTCTTCCGCCAGTTTAGGGATAAGTTCAATTTGTAGTGGTTGGTCCAAGGTGTTTCTGTCCATTTGATGTCTGTTAATAATAGGTTGTGATCTGTGGAGTTTGCAGAACTGCCCCATTACATCCTCCAAGTTTACAAGAGAAATCATTTAGCGGACGAGTCGGAAAGACTAAATGATTTCTCTGTAAACTTGGAGGATGTAATGGGGCAGTTCTGCAAACTAAAAAGTAAATCGCTGGGTCCGGATGGTATTCATCCCAGAGTATTAATAGAGCTGAAAAATGAACTTGTGGAGCTGCTGTTAGTAATATGCAATTTATCCCTAAAATCAGGTGTGGTACCGGAAGATTGGAGGGTGGCCAATGTAACGTCGATTTTTAAAAAGGGTTCCAGAGGAGATCCTGGAAATTATAGACCGGTGAGTCTGACGTTGGTGCCGGGGAAAATGGTGGAGGCTATTATTAAGAATAAAATTATGGAGCACGTACAAAAGCATGGGCTGCTGAGACAAAGTCAGCATGGATTTAGTGAAGGGAAGTCTTGCCTCACAAATCTACTGCATTTTTTCGAGGGGGTGAACAAGCATGTGGACAAAGGGGAGCCAGTGGATATTGTATATCTAGATTTTCAGAAGGCGTTTGACAAAGTGCCTCATGAAAGACTCCAAAGGAAACTGGAGAGTCATGGGATCAGAGGCAGTGTATTATTATGGATTAAGAGCTGGTTAAAAGACAGGAAGCAGAGAGTAGGGTTGAATGGTCAGTATTCTCGATGGAAAAGGGTAGTTAGTGGGGTCCCTCAGGGATCTGTGCTGGGACCGCTGCTTTTTAACATATTTATAAATGACCTTGAGATGGGAGTAACTAGTGAGGTAATTAAATTCGCAGATGACACAAAGTTATCCAGAATCGTCTCGTCGCGGGAGGAGTGTGAAAGATTACAAGAGGACCTCGTGAGACTGGGGGATTGGGCGTCCAAATGGCAGATGAAGTTCAACGTTGACAAGTGCAAAGGGATGCACGTGGGAAGGAGGAATCCGAATTAAGGCTATGTCATGCAAGGTTCCGCTTTAGGAGTTACGGACCGAGAAAGGGATCTGGGAGTCATCGTGGATAGAACGTTGAAATCTTCCGCTCAATGTGCTGCGGCGGCTAAGAAGGCGAACAGAATGTTGAGTATTATTAGAAAAGGGATGGAAAACAAGCATGAGGATGTTATAATGCCGTTATATCGCTCCATGGTGCGACCGCACCTGGAGTATTATGTTCAGTTCTGGTTGCCTCATCTCAAAAAAGATATAAAGGAATTGGAGAAGGTGCAGAGAAGGGCGATGAAAATGATAAAAGGGATGGGATGACTACCTTATGAGGAGAGGTTAAGACGGCTAGAACTCTTTAGCCTGGAGAAAAGGCGGCTGAGGGGTGATATGATAGAGGTCTACAAAATAATGAGTGGGGTAGAGCGGACAGATGTGAAGCATTTGTTTACACTTTCTAACAATAATACAACTAGGGGACACAAGATGAAATTAGAATGTGGTAGGTTTAAAACAAATTGGAGAGAGTTTTTCTTTACTCAGTGTGTGGTTAGACTCTGGAACTCATTGCCAGAGAAGGTAGTGACGGCAGCTGGCCTTGCTGAGTTTAAAGGGGGTCTGGACAGATTACTGAAGGAAAAGTCCATTGATCGTTATTAAATTCTGGGTTTTTGCCAGGTTCTTGGGGCCTGGATTAGCCGCTGTCGGAGATGGAGTGCTGGGTATGATGGACCTTTGGTCTTTTCCCAGCGTGGCAGTGCTTATGTACTTAGTTTGTGTGATAAGAGGTCTAGTGTGTGTCCCTTGATGTCGGTAGCTTGCATATGAGGCCATTTGAGATCTCATGACTGTAGGAATTCTTTGCATTCACGTGCATTGGTGCAATTTCATCTTCCCTATACCTAGGGATAAACCGTGGTTTTCCCAAGTCTGCATAGCTAACAATGGTTTGTGGACTTTTCCTCCAGGAACTTGCCTAAACACAACTACGCTAAGTGCTTTCACCACCTCCTCTGGAAACAAATTCCACAGTTGGTGTGCTGAATGAAAACTATTTTCATCAACTTGTTTAAAAAGTGTCACCTATTAGCACAATGGGAAGAAAACCTTAGAGACTCACAGTTGGTGCGGTAGAAATGTAAGAACTGCTGGGAATATTGTAGTTTTTTTTTTTTTTTTAATATAGCACTATTCACAGACGGTGTATACTAAAGTGTTTTACTAGATGTAACACATAGCATTAGATGTGAGGTGATGCACTGTATAGGTAAGCAAAAGAAAACAAAGTTTGAAAAGGAATAGCTGTCACCTGTCCTGCTTTGCCTCCCCATCTTTTATCTACTGTCTCGCCTCTTTACTAGCTGGTTTGCTCTCCATTCCAGGCACAGGACCTTATCAGCATTCACAATGACTGTGGCTGATGTTGCCCTGTGTCCATGCAATGCAGTGAAGCTTTTTGTTAATCTGTAAGCCCCAAGCTGATCAAGGCAATTCAAACTCATCTCTGCAAAAATGCAGCATCATAGCATTCCTTTCCCAAAAGCAACCAGCCCTAGGTACCTCCCATGTCCCCAAAGCAACCTCAGCCTCAGGCAAAATGATACAAGCTCTAACTGCACATTTTAAGAAATACCAAATCAACCACTCTTCTTACTATTAATGGAACACGCAGCTCACAAACTACTAAGTTAGGGCAGCAGACGTGACCAGCGATTCTCAGCCTGTCTCAATACACCTCCTCCTAAATTAAAATGCTTGGAGAATAATGTGCAGGTCTTTCCCTCCAACAACCAGGCAGAATGCGTTTCCTCAGGAGGAGAGCCCAGCATCTGAGGACGCTCCTTGGGCATCAGGAGGGAAGAGACTGAAGCATCGTCCGTGCTTATCTAGCCTTATGTACTTACCCCCAACCTCCTGTCTGCCGCTGCTGCTTCACCTCCTCAGTGTTATCATCATGGCCAGTTCAGAGCAGCAGAAACCCTACAGATCGCTTCGCAGTGCCGTTTTTTGTAACGCCAGCTCCCCACCACCCCACACTACCCCCCCCCCCCCCCGCAAAATTAATCCAGCTGTCGCCCTGCTCCCTCCCCCATGTCAAGTCAAAGCCTGCAGCGAGCGGATCAGCCAATGAGGGATGTCGCCCCGCCCCCTCACGTTAGCCCCTAACTGACAGATGGAAGAGGGGTTTAACCCGCCTCGTGTCCTGCTGCCAGCTAGAGGCAAGGTCAAGAGCCGTCTACAGCCCGGGGTGCAGGAGCCCCGGAAGGAAGAGATTTTCTTTATCCAGCCAAGCAACTGCTCAGTTCTCCCTTTTATGGATCTCTTTTTTTTTAGGAAGAGATCCATTTGCCTTTCTGTACTAACCCTTTTCTAAGGCATTAATAATGAGATACAACTTTCAGTGACCATGGGTCTGTATTTCGTGACAGTGCCAGCCTCTTCATCAGACTAACCTAGCTTTTGAATGTACTCAGAAGCATCCTTTTCTATGGAAGTGCACTGGCCATGCATTAAGTAGCCAACTGGAATGAGATTGTAATTTTGATTCCTCAGACAGCAAACCTAATCATTTGCACTCTCAGTTGGTTGTCACTCTGTATATTCTCATTTAAGTATATTTTCATTTTTAATTAACATTTGTGTGTATTTTATGTGCATATTGTGTTGACATTGTAAGTAGTATACCATACCATACTTTGTATTGTTGTTTGACTATTTTTACTGCTATAATTGTCTATTGCTCATGTTTGATTTATTCTTAGTGTACACTGCTTTGAGTGAATTCCTTCAAAAAGGTGGTAAATAAATCCTAGTAAATAAATAAATATTATTTTATGATTGTTTTCTACTATTATACCCCTGAGGCAGCCCATGAGTGGGTGAAACGTGAACCACGTCAGGTTATTTTGTAATAAAGATATTTATATTGAGACAATTCTTGGACCCACTTTGTATTGCACAACTACAATAGCCCTTATGTCTGCAGGTGTCACCACAAGTGTAAACTGTTAGATATAGGCCTGGGTCCCCTTCTCTACAGTGCACTGCACCGACCACTAGGCTACTCCAAGGACCTGCTTGCAGCTCTAATAGGACTGGTCATATGCGTAACCATGGGTGGGCCTGGGCCCACCCAATTTGGGGTCATGCCCGCCCAGCAGCAGTGTTCCTGCAAGTAGTTCGCAGCGATTCTGGTCGCAGGCTCGGCTCACAGCGATTCCCACACGCTGCCTGCTGATCAACAATCTCCTTGCAGCTACTAAGCGCTAACCTGGAAGCCTCTCCTCTGCCACAACTTCCAGTTTCTGCCCAGTCAAGATGCGGCAGAGGAGAGGCTTCCGGGTTAGCGCTTAGCGGCTGCAAGGAGGTCATTGAGCAGTAGGCGTTGAGGTGTGTGGAAATCACTTGCGCTGCCAGCGACCGGGAGAAGAGAAGGGAAGGGGACAAAAGATCCTATACAGGGGTGAGGGAAGATGGGGTGAAAGATGCTGCACAGGGGAAGGGATGATGGGGAAAGATGTTGCACGGGGGAGGGAAGACGGGACAGATGCTGCACAGGGGTGAGGGAAGATGGAAGGAAAGATGCTGCACAGGGGGGAGGGAAGATGAAAAGATGAGGCACAGTGGGTGGGGGAGATGCTGCACAGGGAAGAAGGGAAAGATGCAGCAAAGGGGTGGAGGGGTGAGGAAGGGAGAAGTCTTGGCTGCATATGAGGTAGAGGGGAGGGAGATATGCTGCATAGAGAGGGGATAGGTGGTGAGAGGGGGAAAAATGTTGAACATAGGGGTGGAGAGGAGGAGAAATGGTGGGCATAGGGGTGGAGGGAAGGGAGAAATGTTAGACATGATGGTAGAGGGGAGGAAGGGAGAGATGCTGCATGGGAAGGGGAGAGAGATGTTGGACCCAGAACACAAGGGAAAAGAAGAGAGACATGTTGGACATGATGGTAGAGGGGAGGAAGGTAGAGATGCTATATGGTAAGGGGAGAGTACAGCGCTGCGTAACCCTTGTACAGCGCTGCGTAACCCTAGTAGCGCTCTAGAAATGTTAAGTAGTAGTAGTAGATGTTGGACCGAGAACACAAAGGAGAGGGAGAGAAAGAGATGGTGGACAGTGGGAATGAGAGGGGGAGATGGACATGGGGGTGGATGAGATGGAGGGAGGGGTACACAGTAGGTGGTGAGGGGAGAAAGAGGGAAAATGCTGGGCCACGGGGGAGAGGACAGGAATGAAGAGAGAAGGGGCAGGAAAATATAAGGCTACCAGGGTGGGGTGGGGAGGGGATCAGAAGTTGGTTAGAAGGGTGGAGGGAGGAAGACGATGGGAATGGTGGAACCCTGTAGGAGAGGCCAAGAGGGGGAGGAGGGGGTGGCAAGGAATGAGAGATAGTGATTACAAAGGGTAGAAATATGTTAATGGGGAGTAGATTAAAGATGAAAGAGAAATAGGGTTGGGGAGGAATATGACGGGGAATGGGAGAGCTAGTGGGTGAAAGAAGAAGATGGAAATTTGATAGGTAGTTGAAAAGTAAAAAGGAGGCGAAGAATGGTGAGAGAGAGGCAGAAAAGAGCTAAAAAGGAATGATCAATATGTCAGAGGCAGGAATAGTAAGGGAACAGACAGGAGAGAGGAGAAAAGACAAATGGACTGCAGCCACTTGAAGAAGAATTAGCAGGCGACAGAGAGGAAACCAGAAAAGAGAAATTGGAACCAGCAAGATGGAAAAATAAAATGTCCAGACAACAAAAGTAGAAACAAAGCATTTTATTTTGAATGTTTTAAATGGAATATGTTAGCTTTTGGAAATGTGCATAGCAAACGCCTTTGTATTGTGTTCTGTAGAAAAGGAAATGCATCTCTGTTTTATGTCTCCAGTGTTGCAGTAATGTTATGTTTAACTTCTTGGGGTTCCCTTTCAATTTTTGTCTAAATATTTTTATTTCTAACTTGTGATCCCTTGTTCTGTATTTGGTGAGGGTCTGTTGGTATGATAGTAATGGCAGATGGGAAATTGGAGGGGAGGCAAAGAGGAGAGGGAATCTGGGAGGGGAGCCCTCCTTTATTTTCTGACCTGGGCCCAAGCAGGTCTAACACCAGTCCTAATCCTTGCTATATAGCTGGTGAGGATTCCCAGGCATCCCCAGCTAAGGACCTCCTCCAAAGGTGGCCAGAACTTCCTTCTTCCAAGCTCTGGCAACAGCATCCTTGAGCCATCGACAGCTAAGCATGTGTGGGGTGCTGGCATCAGTGACTTAGGGTCATTGCTGCTGTCTGCCAAGCTTGGTAAAGATAGTTCTGGCCACCTTCAGAGAAAGTCTTCAGCTGACAGAGCTTGAAGATCCTCATTTATATTTTGAGGTGGAGGTAGGGCGGAGCAGAGAAAATTTTGTGCCCACCCACTTCGGGCTCAGGCCCACCCAAAACTGGCTGTCTGGCTACGTCACTGGGTCATAACATCTGATACTGTCATAGAGGCTAATACATACTGATTCATTCACATCTTTGGGGGGGGGGTGGGAGGAGGTTAATGATCATTGTGGGAGTAAGGTGAGGGTCATGCCTAAATCCCTCCAGTAGTCATCTGGTCATGTAGGGCACCTTTTTGTGACCTTGTTATGATTGAAACAGGTCTTTACCAAATGCCTAACTTTCAGCCCTGGATGCTTTTGCTTTGTTTCATTATGACAGAAAAAAGGTCCAAGTTCTGGGAATGTCCAAATACCACCTCCAACATGCCCCTGACATGCCCCCTTGTGATTGGATGCACTGCATATGAATTGCATAGAAAAATGTCTTTAAAATGTGTTTCAAAAATAACAATTTGGATGTTTTGGTCCAAAAAATGTCCATCTGCTACTTTGTGCCGCTTTTTGAACATTTTTCTGTTTCAAAAGTGAACCCCTAAATGTAATACATGCTAAAATAATTTCAGCAGGGTGTTCTCTGCCTGTTGGGTTAAGGATAATTTCTTCTTATTTATTATTTCGGAAACAACTGAAGACTTATTTGTTTAAAAAAATATTTGTTAGGCTCAGCTCAGTTGTTTTTTTTAGCTTTTGTTTTCCTTTTTTTCATTTCTCATTTGTAATCTATATTTTGTGTTATCCGCTTTGAACCTGTTGATGGGAGTTGGCGGATTACAAGCACCATTGCATGAGAGAGATTTGCATTCCTACTACTTTCCTAGTATGCAGATCTCCCTCATTCATGTTGATTGGGGACATCCTGAAAACCTGACCTGTTGGTGGCCCTCAAGGACTGGGAATGAAGATCATTGCCCTAGGCCATTCTTGCTGTCAGGGGCGTAGCTGCTATGGGGCCACGGGGGCCTGGGCCCCCGTAGATTTGGCCCTGGACCACCCTGCCAATGACCCTCTCAACCCCCCTCCCGCTGCCAACCTGCCATCGCTGTCTCCTACCTTTGCTGGTGGGGGACCCCAACCCCTGCCAGCCGGTCTTCTTCCTTCGTTTGGTTTCTGAGTCTGACGTTCTGCACGTACACAACATGCAGGACGTCAGACTCAGAAACCAAAAGAAGGAAGAAGACTTCGTCTGGCGGGGGTTTGGGGTCCCCCGCCAGCAAAGGTAGGCGACGGCGGGCGGGGTGTTGAGAGGGTCCTCGGTGGGCGGGGGGCAAAGCTGTTGGAGGTGGTTCTGGCAGCGGCGGGGGGTGTGGGCAATGGTGGGGGTGTCGGCAATGGCGGCGGGGGGGGTCGGCGGTGCCGGGGGGGGCTAAAATGTGCCCCCTCACCTCGGCTCTGGACCCCCCTAACGTCGAAGTCTAGATACGCCCCTGCTTGCTGTGAGGCACAAACACATTCTTTTCCTTAGTGCAATGATTCTCAACATATTCCTCATGACATAACCAGCCTGCTTGGTTTTCAGCATATCCACGGTGAATTTGTAAGACATAGATTTGCATGTACTGCCTCCACTGCAGGCAGATCAAAGTTTTTGTATATTCATTGCGAATATTTTAAAAATTTGACATGCTTGGAGCAGGGCCAGCGGAACGTGGTAAGCAGGGTATACATGGCAGGGGGGCCCTAACATTCGGACGGAGCAGGGCACCAGAAACTGCCTTGGAAGGTTTGTAGTGTGTGGAAGAGAGGGGTTGTAGTATGCAGGAGGAGATGGCAGAATTACTGCGGCAGCAGCAGCGGTGGGGAGGGGGATTGGCACAGTATAAGTCATCACAAGGACAAAAATAAACAATGGACTGCATTAGGGGCTTATAGCCCATTTAGTTATGTGTAAGCAAATGAGAGATCTGCGTGAAAGAAAATATTTATTTTTTAACACTTGTTCCTGAAACATGCTCAAAACAGAATAATCCATTTGTACAAAAGAGATGAGGTGAAGATGTGATTCCATGTGCTCCAATGAAAGGAGAGTTTAATTTTACTTCCAATCTTTATAACACCAGGCTTCCCAAGGCAGATTACAACAACAGTTAAGATGAACCCATCAGTAAACAGGATATCCTCACTGTTGAGTGAAAAAAAACAACTTTTGCTCTTCACCTTTTAAGGCACTGGGCTGAAAAAGGGGGCAGGGTGGGAGAAGGGGGAGGGAGAAGAGAGAAAGGTGATGCTGGACGGGGGGGGGGGGGGGGGGGGCACCAGAGACCTTAGTACCGGCCCTGCCTTGGAGTGTCCTGAGGACTGGATTGAGAACCACTGCCCTAGTGGATTGGATGCTTTACTGATGGCCCTTCTATTGCTAAATGCTTTGTGAAACCCTTACAGCCAATTGCTGCCTGCAATTAAACACTATGCTATATCATTGACTGGTTCATACTGTTTGGTACTACTTACTACTCAAAAGGCTCAAAACAAAGATCTACTTTCTCAAAATAATCAATACAACAAACAGTGGACCTTAAGTTCACATAAATATCACTAGATAGAAGGAAAAGGTCTCAGACGTCACTGAGTCAAAAACACCCTGATCATTGAAACTGGGTCAATAAATGAAACCCAATGGTAACCATTATAATCATCAGTCAAACCCCCCTCCCTCTTCCTGATTAGCTCATATTTTAAATGTTTTATATTTTCAATATTTTTCCATTTTTTTCTACAAAACATTTAAGAAAAATGACTGGCAATTGGTAAAAAGCCATCAATATGAAGTGACACTTATCTGTAGCCTACTGGACCCCAACAGGCACCTGTTTCGCTGCTGTTTCCTCAAGGGATCAAAGCCAGTGGTCACATTATGATTCTGTGCATAACGCTCCAAGCCTCTTCCTATCTAGTGATATTTATGTGAACTTAAGGTCCGCTGTTTGTCTTACTGCTTGGTCCCATCTCATCTCCTGCCTACCTTTATACTGGCTTCATGACAGGTTATCCTTTTTTCTTTTCTCTGGCAGGAAGAAATATTAAAACCATTTTCTGCTCCCCACAGTCTAACTCCCCTTTATGAAAAAATGTGATCCATATTGCTTGCCTAGTGGATTTGGTGTTAAGACTGTTTTACAAAGGGTTGCTTCAATGAAAAACGGAGTAAGTACTATCAGCAGTAGAAGAGAAAATAAGAAAGCAGAGGAAGTGGCTTTAGCTTTTTCCCATCGCCTTCATTCATGGAATATCTTACTCTTGTACGTTCATTCAGCTTCAATAGCAGATCTCGAGAGTACTCGGCGTAGGACCTTTTCTTTTTAGGTTCTACACTATGGAACCAATTGACCCCTTACATTCAATTGGAAGCATCACTTCTGAAATTCAAGATTGCCTTAAAAACATGTTGTTTTGGCCAGGCCTTGGATGGTGGCTAGATACTGGTTTGGGGGCAGAAACTGTAGCTGTATGTTTACAATGTGTTTTTCTCTTAAACTGTGGTATTAACTGTTTTGCTTTCCTATCAAATTGATGACGTTCCCTTCTGTTAACAATGTGATTTTTATTGTAAACTGCCTTGTTTTTTATGTCAAAGAAAGGTGGTATATCAAATGCAATAAACATAAACCATTACCACATGCACTAACCTATGAATTAATATGTGCATTTGAACTTTATGGATGTCATTTTTTATTCTTTTTTTTTGCTCATATGTGGCCACAAACACACAGAAATGACCCCTTATTAAATACAAATACTGACCAGCATAAAAGTACATGCCACTGTAAATGTATAGTGAAGTTAAATTCAGTGAAATATGTTTTCTTTGATCCATTACATTTAAGCCGCCACAGCCATCACCACACCACACCCCGCCCCACTCCCCACCCCACCCCCACCCCCCACACACTTGGGAAGCTGCCACCTTCCCACCCCCTTACCTTCCTGCATCTGCTCCTCAGGGGCGTAGCCAGACAACAGATTTTGGGTGGGCATAGGCAAGAAATGGGTGGGCACCAAGTGTTCTTCCCAACCCCCACCAGAAAAATATCAGAGCTGGCGGGAAAACGCTTCTTTCCACCTTGACAGTCTGCAGTAGGCATGCGCTGAAATCGTGGAGAGCAGCGTTTTAATTACTATCAGGGGGATGTCTTCAGCTGGCGGAGCTTGGGATCCCCACCAGCTACCGCTAAATGTGTGCTATTGTTGGGTGGGCCTGAGCCCTAAGTGGGTGGGCCCTGGCCCACCCAAGCCCACCTGTGGCTACGCCACTGCTGCTCCTCCCTCGGTCTGTCACTTTCCTGCTCCTGCATGCTGGGACCCAGGTTATCATGTCAACGCAATCACCCGGGTCCCGACACACAGGAGCAGGAGAGACAGACCCTGGCTCCAGGCCCCCCTTGGAGGCTGGGCCTGGGGAATCTTGTCCTCCCTGCTCCCCCCCCCCCCCCCCCCCGGCCCTGATCTACGTGTATGCTTAATTATAAGTGCAGACATTTACACCTGCTTCAAATTATATGGAAATAAGAAAAGAAAGAATTTCTCTAGGAAAAATACAAGAGGGGATAAAAATAAGAAATATCTAATTTCCAAAAAATGTCCTCTATTCTGGGAAGAAGGAGAGGGAAAGGAAATTGATATACAGTCTTTCTATGGTTTTTGCAACTACATTCAAAGCAGTTTTTCATAGTATATACAGGTACTTATTTGTACCTGGGGCAATGGAAGGTTAAGTGACTTGCTAAGAATCACAAGAAGCTGTAGTGGGAATCAAACCCAGTTCCCCAGGCTCAAGCTCCATTGCAGTAACCACTAGGCTACTCCTCCACTATGTAAGCAATATAAGCAAGAAGAGGGGAAAAAAAATAAACCACTTCTAATCACTGCTAAATAATGATTTTAACTCCCTTATTCAAGCTGGATTAATAACAGAAGAAAATACTTCATATCATCAATTACTTATTTGCAAGAAATGAGAAAGAACTCACTGAAGTAGGCCTACAAAGGTACAGCTAATATCCTGATGCTTGACTATGCATTTCTAAAGGAATTGCAACCCCAGGTTTTAGCTGGAGAAAAGCCTTCCTTCGAGGCCTATGACCACACTCTGCCCACAAAAAGCAACATCCCTAAACTTGAAAAGTTTTCTTTTTTAAAAAAAATGTATCAGCCTCCGAGTACAAAACCACAGCAAGGGCTGCCCTAGTAGAAATATTATCCTGTAATGATTCTTTCAGAAAGATACCTAAACTATCTACAGATGAAATAAGTCCCATCGCCCCCTCTTCCTCATTTTCCTTTTTCATAGCCAGTAAATAGAACATTTTAGAAACACCTCAGGTTTCAAATCTTCAGCACATCTCTCAAATACATACTGGCCGATATTCAAAACTATTTAACCGGCCATGAATGGCACCTGGCTGGTTAAATAGTGTTTTAGCACATAACCGCAGATATTCAGCAGGAGATAACTGGTTATCTCCTGCTAAATATCCATGGTTAGTGGCTAGCTGCTAATCGACTATATCACACAACATAGCTAGTTAGGCATGGATATTCAGCGCCAAACCAGCTATGTTTAGCAGTTAAAATAGGCCGCAAAAACAGCAGGTCTATCTTTAACTGCTAAGCACATAGGGGGAGATTCTATATCTGGCGACTAAAAAATTGAAGCTGAAATCAGTGCCTACTAAGCATATTCTATCATTGGAACCTAGATTTAGACACCAATTATAGAATACACTTAATTGATATTTCAGCGCTTAAAACTACGTGCATCCATTTACACGAACGAAAACGTGGCATAATGCCCGGTGCATAGATTTAGGTGCAGTGGGCCATAAAATGGGTGGGGAAATGGGCATTTCATGGGCATTCTGAAATTTCCACATATGCCCATGAAATGCCCATTTCCCCACCCATAACCATACCCCTTTTGCCTATGCGTGGTAGAAAATTGGTGCACAGAATACACTTAGTGAATTGTACACCTAACTTCTAATCAGTGCCAATTAGTGCTCATTATTGTTTGCTAAATGCCTGTCAGTGCTCATTGGCTTGTTAAGCTTGTTAAGTTACACACAATGTTATTGCAGATCTCTAGGCGTGCTATATAGAATCCAGGGGTTAACTGATTAGTGCTGAATATCGGCTTAACTGGTTAAGTTTCCATGGTCAAAAATGAAACTGGATATTCAATACCAGTCGCCAGATACAGCCCGGCATTTGAATATCCTGTCTGACTGCTGGTGTTGAGCAGTCACTGTGCAGCCTGATGCCAGCTGAATATCAGGGGGATAGTCCACAAGTGACTTGGTGACAAAAACCTGGTCTTAGAAAAGTTTAACAAGTGAATGTTCTTAATTCTATTTGCATTTTCCAAAGTCTCCATTTTCAAATGCATAACTAGGCTATCCATAATGGACATAGTCCCATTTTTCTGCACTGTACCCATCTGTAATTTCAGATTTCACAGATGTCACGCCAATCCATTTAATTTGGACTCATGCTCCTCCATCTTGGCTATAACTTGTTTAGAAAACTCAGAAGTCAAAGCAACAGAATTAGCAAGATAAGCTTTAGTTCTCAAAAAAGTCTCCCATGGATCTTTTAAGGCTACCTTCTTTTTTCCAGAGGCCCCTGCACATATTCTTGCATGCTGGGCACTTTTCTCGAGAAAGGAACTGAAACTTTAGGTATATTGGGATAGCCAACTTGTTCTGCCAGCTTCTGGGTTGTCCTTGTCCTGTTCCATCAGAATGGGAGGGGGGTTGTCATCAAACTCACCCCTAATCGACACTTCTGTGTTGTACCTGCTGCTGGCATAAGTGCCAAACCAAACACCCTCTTCAAACACAGCAAGGGTTGCGGTGACATGAGGTAAGGGTAGGACCACCAGAGCTCAATATGAACTTGAGCTCCATCGGGAAAAGTGCTCCTCTTTCCCTGCTTCTGGCACAAGATGCGGGAGGAGTGGCCTAATGGTTAGTGCAGCCAGTTGTGGACCTGGGGAGCTGGGTTCAATTCCTACTGCTGCCTGGTGGCCAGTAGTGGGTTGAAATCCGGTTCAATTCCCCTTGCAGCCCCATGTGACCCTGGGTAAGTCACTTAAGCCTCCATCGCCCCAGGTACAACAGTAGTACAATGCACTACTTAGATTGTGAGCCCACTAGGGACAGACCCAGTACCTGTAAAATGAAAACTGTAAGCTGCTTAGTTCTAAGCTGTATATAAATAATGAAATGAAAAGTGCCAGAGACCACATGGAAATCCATGGGCCCCTGAACTACCAGTTGAATTTTAGAGGAAACCATGGGCTTATCTTTCCTTTTGCCTATATCTCCACTGGGGGGAAAAAAGCAGCAGGTAAGACTAATGCAGGAGCAGCACTGAAATGCATCTGATCATGGCTTCCATGTCCTTACACTAGTATTTTATAAGGACAAGTCCCTAGTTAGGTGCCTACTTACCCTCTTAAACCAGTCATCCTGCAATAAAATTACCCTCTATGTGAGCAATATTTGCTAAATAAAATTCACATACAATTCTAACTGAAATAATTAGAAGTCCTCTTTAAGATTTACACATGTAAATATCAGCATTTAAATGCATACCCTAAAGGGGAAATTCTAGATATGGCACCTTAAAAATTGGCGCTGTAAAACCACACAGTTAGCATGATTCTATAAACTACGCCTAAAGTTAGGCATAGTTTATAGAATATGCTCACATGGAGGGGCATAATCGAACACGAATGCCCATCTCCATGGGTGCCTATCTCCGAGGACGAATACGCGAAGGGGCGGGACAGACCATATTTTCAAAAAAGATGGGTGTCCATGTTTTGTTTCGATAATATGGTTTGTGCCGGGGCGGTATCGGTTTTCAGCGATAATGGAAACCAAAGGCGCCCAGCTCAAAAATGAACAAATCCAAGGCATTTGGTCGTGGGAGGGGCCAGGATTCATAGTGCACTGGTCCCCCTGACATGCCAGGACACCAATCGGGCACCCTAGGGGACACTTGTAAAAAGTAAAAAAAAAAATTAAAATACCTCCCAGGTGCATAGCTCCCTTCCCTTGGGTGCTGAGCCCCTCAAATCCCCCCCCAAAACCCACTGCCCACAACTCTACACCATTACCATAGCACTTATGGCTGAAGGGGGGCACCTACATGTGGGTACAGTGGGTTTTGGGGGCGGTTTGGAGCGCTCCCATTTAGCAACACAAGTGTAACAGGTAGGGGGGATGGGCCTGGGTCCACCTGCCTGAAGTCCACTGCACCCACTAACAACTGCTCCAGGGACCTGCATACTGCTGTGATGGAGCTGGGTATGACATTTGAGGCTGGCATACAGGCTGGGAAAAAAGTTTTTAAAGTTCTTTTTTTTTGGTGGGAGGGGGTTAGTGACCACTGGGGGAGTCAGGGGAGGTCATCCTTGATTCCCTCCGGTGGTCATCTGGGCAATTGGGGCACTTTTTGGGGATTTGTTCGTGACAAAAAAGGGTCCAAAAAATGTGACCCAAATTCTCACTTCTGGCGCCCTTTTTTTCCATTATTGGCCGAGCGCGCCCATCTCCTCGGCCGATAAACACGCCCCAGTCCCACCTTCACCATGCCTCCAACATGCCCCCATCAACTTTGTTCGTTCCCGCGACAGAGTGCAGTTGGAGGTGCCAAAATCGGCTTTCGATTATACCGATTTGGGCACCCATGAGAGAAAGGCGTCCATCTCCCGATTTGGGTCGAAATATGGGCGTCTTTCTCTTTCGAAAATAAGCTGGATAACGTTCTTGTGACTAAAATTTAGGCTCACCCATTTAGGCCACCTAAAACTCGGCCTAAATACCTGTGCCTAAGTTAGGTGCAGATCAGGTGTATTCTGTAATAGTGAGCATAGTTTTCTGAAATGCCCACAACCTGCCTATCCCACGCCCATGGCCATGCCCCCTTCTCAACTGTGCACATTACAATTTACGTGCACCACGTTATAGAATATGCCTAGAAAGTTGTGTGTGTAAATTCTAATTAAAGCCAAATAGTGCCACTAATTAGTTGTTAACTACCAATTATTGTCTTGTTAATCAATTAAATTGTGAGCGCAATTTGGCCATGCAGCAAATTTAGTGTGCACAACTTAAGATGCCATATATAGAATTTGGGGGTAAATAAACATGGAAAAAATGTTAGAAAGTCAGGATTAACACGTGTAAATCTGAACGACATGCATATGGTAAGGTGATGTGGGACCAAAAAATAACAATGATAATAATAACAGCTTATTTATATACCATCCAACCCAAAAGATCTGAATGGTTAACATAAGAAATAAGGAATTACAACAAATTAAAATAATAAATCAACAATTAATACTTGCCATATTTATGACATAAAAATGTTGACTGTGTATTACAATGTTGAGGTTGTGATGACAGATAACCAGGCACACAGACCATATAATACTGGCCACCAATGTAAAGAACAAAACAGCACAGACATTCTATCAAATTTATTCCTACCTAAAATCACTGCAGCAGAGCTATTCTGATTCAACTGTAACTTTGTCAGTGCCCTGTTTGAGAGAGCCAGGTACAACACATTGCAATAGTCCACAAGCGCTAAAACAAAAGCATGAACCAGTTTCTGAGGGTTATCCATTACATTACATTACATTACATCCAGGCTTATAGCCTGCTAACATCTCAACAGTTCTAAGCGGGTTCCAATCAAAAAAGCCAGAACAAACTTCTTGGAAGCAATTAAAATAAAAAATCATTTTAAATACAAAATTTTCTCTAAAAAGCTCCAAACCTGTCAAAGAATATGAAGCTTACTGAAGGTCGACCTAACTACCTGATCAATCTGATTGTAAAAAGTCAGAGAGGAATCAAGATAACACGAAGGCTACAATAAAGGATTGCAAGCAGTGGCAGCCCTACCATTAGGCCAACTGAGACGGGGGGGGGGGGGGGGGGGCTCAGGCAGCATTCTTCATGGAGTGGCATCTCGCTCCTTTTCACCCTCCACATCAGCTGCGGTCTGGCTTCTCCCCCCTTCCTTTCTCAACCCCTTTCCTGAATATACCTTTTTTTGTTTGTTTTCCATAAGTCAGCGGTGGCAGTGATTCCCACACATTGCCCTGCTGCCTACACCGGCTTCTTCTCTGTACTGCGGCAGCCTTTTGATGTAACTTCCTGTTTCCTCAGAGGTGGGCCCAGGAGCGTAGCCAGACACCCAATTTTGGGTGGGCCTGGGCCCAAGATGGGTGGGCAAAAGAACCTCGCCCTGTCCCACAGGTGATTTGGTCTCTCCCTCTCTCACCTGCCTGCCATATGGTCTCTCAAACATTCCCCCTCTCCCGCATACCTTTTAAACAGCAGATTTTCACCGGCAGCAAGCAGCAACTAATACACACTGATCATGTTGGCCCCACAGCCTTCCCACTGATGCAACTTCCTGTTTCCTTATAGGTGGGAATATGTCTGAGGGAAGGCTGTGGGGCCGGTGCGAGCAGTATGTATCAGTCGCTGCTTGCTGCAGGCAAAGGTCTGCTATTTATAAGGTATGCAGAAGAGACAGTTGTTGGGAGTTTTCAGCTGGTGGGGCTTGGGAATCGCTGCCAGTCACATTATAGGGTGCTGCTACTGGGTGGGCCTAAGCCCAAGGCCCACCCTTGGCTAAGCCACTGTGGGCTGCAGTACAGAGAAGAAGTCAGTGGCAGGGCAGCATATGGAAATCACTGCCACCGCCAACTTTTGGAAAACAAAAAAAGAAAGTACGCTAAGGGAAGGGGGTTGAGGAAAGAAGGAAGGAAGGAGATGCCAAACCATGGCTGGGGAGGGGGGTGGTGAGTTGAGAGAGAGAGAGTGAAGAGACAGAAGATGGGTGGGGGGCAGGGACCCAGAAGCACCATCTCATCTTTGCCTTGGGCAACCCTTGATTGCAAGGGAATCTCCACATATATGACAACAGGACCCTGCGTAGGCATTGGGTGTCTCTTATCACTAACCCAAAGAATCACTGCTTTTTTCAACATTCAGTTTCAACCAGCGAGCAGACATCCATACCAGCTTCTTCAGTAGATTAGTAGATAAATAGTAAATCAACATCAGGATTTACAACTGCTCCCGGGTATGTGTAGCACCCCAAAACATATTAGGGGAGGTTGCCCCCTAATTCCCAAGTGACCCCTCCCCAAAAAAATCAATAGTGCTGAATGAATGCAGCCTCTTTAATTAATGGAGAGCATTCAGACATGTAGGTTTACAAAATGGCAAGGCAGACCTGTCTATATGTTGGTATTTACCAGTGCGTTTTTTCTAGCAAAAAAGGTGCCGGTACTCAAATGCTAGGACACCCTTCAAGGGTGGGGTGATCACTGAGGGACCCACCCCACAATAGCCAGGCCCCCTGCAACCAGTCACAGAACCTAGGACAAGGCAGAATTGCTGTGTAGAGCCTGAGCTTTTTCATTAAAACTTGGGGCCCATGGGTCAATTTTAGCAAACAATGGAAAAGGTGCCAGTACTCAGTACCCTCAAGTACCCCCCTCAAAAAAAGCCCTGGTATTTACACATCTAAGTTCCAAAATATTAACTTTTGCACCTGAGTGCCAACACTTAGACATGTATTACTGATGTGCTTCCGCTGAGGTTTTAGACATTGACTCATGTAAAATGTTTGCTCCCATTGCAGGTAGCAGGTAGGAGCATGTGCATTCCTGTATGTATTTCAGAACTGGCTCTATGTCAGCAGATACTTTCTAAACATACTAACGAAATTGCATACGTCCTGATCTGGACATTTCAATTATGATTTCTATGTTCTATTTAAAATAAGGCTGCACGCTTCTTTATAAAGCAATCTTTCTCATTTCATATTTTTATCATGCTTAAAATATGTATTATAACTAATTTTCTTCAGTATCTAATTAATCCTTCTCTACACGTTCTTATCACCTAGTCAATCCATTATTTATCCAGCTATGTCATATCTATAAAAACTTATCCCTGATATTTTCAAATTTCATTATCATATTCTACTCCATTCAGCCAAGACTTAGAAATTTCACAAGATAGACTGAAATCCTTTTGTAAAGGTAGAATATCTTTCAAGTCTAATTTCTTCTTTACAGTTTTTTGCCGCTAAAATATCCACTCTTCTCCACCCATATAAAGGTTACTGAGAGGAAGATTTTGGTTGTGAGAAAAATTCTGTTGGTGGGGGGGGGGGGGGGGGGCGGGTTAAGTGAAATTATGCATTCTGGAATGTTTTTATGTTTTATGTATGTATTTTGTTACCGCCTAGTTAATAGCTGGGCTATAAATGTTAAAATAAATAAATAAATGCCTAAGCCTTTCTATTTTTCCTGCTTGCCAGGGTTGGGGATGCTGCGGCAACAACATTCACTGTCCCCAGAGAAGGCAGGCCCAAGCATCACTCAGAGGTTACACAGTGTATTTTTTTATATACTCAGGGCATCTTTTACAAAGACTTGCTAGTGTTTTTGCACATGCTAAATGCTAGAGATGGCTATAGGAAAATATGGGTGTCTCTAGCATTTAGTGCATGCATATTTAACACATGTGCTAAAAAAACACGTGTGCCTTTGTAAAAGAACCTCTCAGTCAGGGAAAGCATCTAGGCACATACTACTACTACTACTTATCATTTCTAAAGCGCTACTAGACGTACGCAGCGCTGTACACTTGAACATGAAGAGACAGTCCCTGCTCGACAGAGCTTACAATCTAATTAGGACAGGCAAACATGTGTTGCACCTATCTATAAGGGAAATGTGCTTACACATCTTTATAAAATAAGCTACCCGAAAGCCCCAAAACAAAGTTCCCACCTGTTCCAGTAGGAGTTGGCACATATGTGTCCCATCCCTAATACCTCCAGTACTGAGTAGGCTCATGGTACATACTTTGTAGATTCTGAAAATAGCTGTAGTAAGTTGCCCTGTTTGAGGATAAGTTCATAAGTATTGCCATACTGTGACAGACCGAAAGTCCATCAAGCCCAGCATCCTGTTTCCAACAGTGGCCAATCCAAGTCACAAATACCTGGCAAGATCAGTACAATACATTTTATGCTGCTTATCCTAGAAATAAGCAGTGGATTTTCCCCAAGTCCATGTTAATAATGGTCTATGGATTTTTCCTTTAGGAAGCCATCCAAACCTTTTTTATACTCCGCTAAGCTAACTGCTTTTACTACATTCTCTGGCAACGAATTCCAGAGTTTAATTACACGTTGAGAGAAGAAACTTTTTCTCCGATTTGTTTTAAATGTACTACTTTGTAGCTTCATTGTGTGTCCCCTAGTCCTAGTATTTATGGAAAGAGTAAACAAGTGATCCACATCTACCCATTCCACTCCACTCATTATTTTATAGATCTCTATCATATCTCCCCTCAGCCGTCTTTTCTCCAAGCTGAAGAGCCCTAGCCACTTTAGCCTTTCCTCATAGGGAAGTTGTCCATTCCCCTTTATCATTTTTGTCACCCTTCTCTGTACCTTTTCTCTATCCACTATATCTTTTTTGAGATGCGGTGACCAGAATTGAGCACAATATTTGAGGTGCAGTTGCACCATGGAGCAATACAAAGACATTATAATGTTCTCATTTTTGTTTTCCATTACTTTCCTAATACCTAACATTCTATTTGTTTTCTTAGCCACCGCCGCACACTGAGCAGAGGGTGTCAATGTATCATCAACGATGACGTCTAGATCCCTTTCCTGTTTGGTGACTCCTAATATGGAACCTTGCATTACATAGCTGTAATTCTACATAATTGCTACATAACTCCAGGCAAGCCTGGAGGAGAGAAGAAAATACACCTGGATAGGTGAGAACAGAGGTTGATTCCAAATTAAGTGGAAACTCCAAAAAAGAGCAGGAGGAGAACTGCCAGATCAAACAGCGAATAATGGCCTATCAATCCTCTCTTCTAATTAACAGTGGCAGCAATATTCAGTTGATAGCAGTCAGTGTTTCTTTAAACACTGGCTGCCGCCAGCTAAATTAGACTCGGATCTTCAGTGCCAGCCCCTATCCAGATCCTGACACTGAATATCTCCATATACTTCTATTGATGTGCCAGAATTCTTTAGATTTGAAGCAGTAGAAATAGCTATTGATAATACTTTGAAAGATTTAGGCTGTGATAAAGTCACATCCAGGATAGTTGGGTTAAGGCAGTTTCAGTCTGAAATACAAGTCCCAGAAGGCATTGCAGGCAAGGAGCCGGGGGGGGGGAGATGAGGAACCCGGACTGGACTCCTAGCTGCAATAGGGGAAGACATGGGTGTAAGCTGGCAGGATGTGTAGATTGGCTGCCACTAGGGGGAAAGAGAGATAGGAAACCCTGTGTGCAGGAGCTCATCATTAGTCTAATGCTTAATTCAGCTGGTATGGGTGTGGGGGAAGCTAATGGAAGAAGAATGATTGGTTGTGAGAGCAGAAGCCAGGGATTGATTAGGCAGGTGGGAAAGAGTCTCAGAAGTTCAGTTCAGGAGGACAGAAGCAGTTGCAGGCTGAAAATCCTTGGGCAAGAGAGGTCCTTAAAGTACTGAAGCAGGCTGAAATCCCTTGGGTGTGAGGAAGTCCCTAAAGTATTGAAACCTCCTGAAAGTAAAGGCTGCTTTGTGATTGAACTGGGATGATGAACTGATTGAACTGTTTGTCTTGGGAATTGAACTACTGTTTATTGTGCACTGGATAAAGAGCCCAGACTGAAACTGACTGTGAGCCTGTATTGAATCCTGGTAGGGGCTGGTAGCCTACTGCTTAAAGGGGGACTATTTGCCACACACTTTCAGGTGGCTTACATGTGCTTAATATTAAAGGTGAATGCTGCTGTTGGAACCGTGTATCAGGTCTACTAGAAACCTGCATGGAATAAAAGCCTTAAAATTGAAGTTGCTGGTGAACATTTGTTTTCTTGACTGTACCAGGAGCCTGTGGCTGAAGGAGATTGTTCTATCCTTGGCAGCACTTAGAGGTACCTGGTTACAAGGCGTGATGGTAGATTCCAGTCTGAGCATGAAAGTACATACGCAAAAGATTGTGAAAGATGTCTTTTTTAAGTTGCATTTAATTAGACATTTGAAAAAACTACTAATGCCACAAAAGTTTAGAACAGTAGTTCAAAGCTTTATAATACCATGTTTTGATTACTGTAATAGTCTGTTACTGGGTATTTCCAAATCTCAGTTGAAGGCATTACAAGTTGCACAAAATGCTGTGACTAGAAGTTTGGGGAGAGTTAGTAGATCTGAACATATTTCACCAGTTTTGAAATCTTTGTATCGGTTACCTGTTGAATATCATATCAAATTTAAAATCTTGCTATTTAGAAAATAGATGGTAAAAAACAAATATATATATATATTTAAAATAAACCTTACATGGCTGCAGGGGGTGGATATGTGAGTGACGCTTGGACGATTACTCCGGCTGTAAAGACCTTAGGGGGTCTTTTACTAAACATTAGCTCGTGTTATCTAAAGCAGGTCCCATAGGAATAAAATAGGCCCTGCTGCAGATAATCTTTAGTAAAAGGGAAATGGGACTTGATATACCACCTTTCTGAGGTTTTTGCAACTACATTCAAAGCAGTTTATTATTATTTGTTACATTTGTATCCCACATTTTCCCACATATTTGCAGGCTCAATGTGGCTTACATAATACCGTGAAGGCATTTGCCAAATCCAGTACGGGATAGGTACAAAATGTTGTACTGGGATAGGGAAGATATGTTGTATTGGGATAGGGAAGACAAGATTCAATCAAGTTGGGTTGAGGTAAGAGTTCATTAATGTCCAATATGATCTTTAATAGTGAGGTGTTGCAGGATTGAGTCATTTAAGTTGGGTCATTCAGATATGCCCTTCCGAATAGGTGAGTCTTTAAGGACTTTCTGAATTTTAGGTAATCATAAGTTGTTTTCACCACTTGTGGCAATGCGTTCCACAGGCGTGTGCCTATGTAAGAGAAATTGGACACATGGGTTGTCTTGTATTTTAGTCCTTTGAAATGTGGGTAATGGAGATTCAGGTAAGACCGCGATGAACTGGTACTATTTCTGATTGGGAGATTGACTAGGTCAATCATGTAATCTGGGACTAATCCTATGGACTAAGGTGCAGATTTTGAAAGAGATGCGTTCTTTGATAGGAAGCCAGTGCAATTGTTCATGGAGTGGTGTGGCACTTTGGAATCGTGTCTTACCAAAAATCAATCTGGTTGCTGTGTTTTGTGCCATTTGGAGTTTCCTTGTGAGTTGTTCCTTACATCCTGCATAGATTCTATTACAGTAATCAACATGGCTTAATACCATTGATTGAATTAGATTGCGGAAAACATCTCTTGGGAAGAAAGGTTTTAAACGCTTGAGTTTCCACATTGAATGAAACATTTTCTTTACGGTGGAGTTGACTTGGGACTCAAGTGTAAGATTTCTATCAATAATGACACCTATATATTCAGGTACTTATTTTGTACCAGGGGCAATGGAGGGTTAAGTGACTTGCCCACAGTCACAAGGAGCTGCAGTGGGTGCCAGGCAGACTTTGTAGGTCTGTGTCCCGAAAATGACAAGATGGATTTGGATAGGCTGGAGTGGGCTTTGATGGCAACTTCAGTTGGTGGAACATAAGGATAGAGCCAGGCGGACTTCTATGGTCTATGTCCCAGAAACGCCAAAGAAATACTCATGATAAAGTATATAATATCACATTCTTTGTTGATTTAATCAAGAATTGATAATGAGTTTGACCATTGGGCAGACTGGATGGACCATTCAGGTCTTTATCTGCTGTCACTTACTATGTTACTATGTTTTAGTTTTAAGATTTTAACTGGTGCTGTCTCTGAAATATTAGCAGCAAAATTACATGTGTATCAGCCTTCTAGAGCCTTTAGATCTACACAACAATTGTATTTAGATATTCCTTCATTCTGAATCATAAGATTGAATGAATATAAAGCAGCTATTTTTTAAGTAGCAGGTCCTATGTTGTGGAACAGTTTACCATTAAGATTGAAAAAAATACACGAGATCAAACAGATCCAAAAAGAAAGTTGAAGACCTACTCCTTGATACAATCATATGGGTTGGATGACAACATGATTTAAAAAACTGGAAGAGATCAGATTGAGTAATGTGATTGAAGCCAAGATTTTATGTGATTTTATGCTGATCGTTTATTTGTAATTATGTTTTAGTTAGTTTGTATATCATAGTGGTGTGATGAAATGTGTTTGGATTGTAAGTATGTAAATTTGTAAACCGTGAAAATATACATGTTTCAGAAAGCTTTCTCTTGATTTTGCCCAATTTTTGGTATATGTATTTTATTGCTCTGATGATAATATTGGGAACTGGTTCTCATATTATTGTTTTATTGTATTGTTATATTGTGAATTTTGATGATGTATGTTTACAATTGTGATCTGCCACAAACTGTGGAATGAGTGGAATATAAACATTTTAAATAAATAAAAGGATCCTTTTACTAAGATGCGCTAACAGATTTAGTGCATGCTAATGTTTAGGGTGCACTAAATGATAAGATGCCCATAGGAATATAATGGGCATCTTAGCATTTAGGGGTCCTTTTACCAAGCTGCGGGAAAAAGGGCCCTGCGCTAGCAGTGGGGGCCATTTTTCCTGTGCTCCAGGGCCCATTTTACCGCAGTGGGTAAAAAAGCCCCCAGCACACATGGCCATGTGATGACAGAACTCTTACCGCATTGCCATGTGGCAGGGGGTCCTTACCGCCACCCACTGAAGTGGCGATAAGGGCTCCCGCGCTAACCCTGCGGCAACCAGGCAGTGCACAGACTGATTACCACTGGGTTATCAGCACATGTCATTTCCGGGGGTTTTTGTTTTTCCCCTGGAAATGGCGCACGTTCGGGGCAGGACTACCACCAGTGGCCGCTTTGGGCTGGCGGTAGTCCCAGAAGAGCGAGCGGTAAGCCTGCGTTAGGCTTACTGCCACTCTGTAAAAGGGCCCCTTAGTGCATGCTAATCATTAGCGCACCCTAAATGTGTGCCTTAGAAAATGATCCCAAAATGATTAAGACAGCAGAATCAATCTTTATCCTCAGTAAAAGCAGAAATAAATAACAAAGCATTGCATTTTTAATGGAGTGATCTTGAACTGTCCATTATCACAACTCCTGTAGGATGGAATTAAAAAGTGACAGCTTATGCACATGAGCTGTGCTTTTTTGTTTCCACAAATCTAATTCCTTCTGGGTCCCATATAAGGATTTGTTTAGATGAATAAAGATCAAACAATGGAACATAGCATTGGATATATACATACTGCAAAGTTTTGGGGTACTAATTCACATACAATCTTAAAAATCAAAATTATAAGGTATAAGTGTAATAAATAGAAATAAATCAAAACATAAAAAACAAAATAAGATGATACCTTTTTTATTGGACTAACATAATACATTTTTTAATTTGTTTTCGAAGGTAACCCTTCTTCTTCAGATCGGAAATCTGAAGATGTATTAAGTTAGTTCAATAAAAAAGGTATCATCTTATTTTCTTTTCTGTGTCTTGATTTATTTCTATTTATTACCTTTAAAGGTGGACTAACAAGGCTTTTCAATTTACTCAAGGTTTAAGTGAAATGCGCATAATTGTTAAGAGCAAAATTACAGTAAGTAATATGTACAATATTCACATTAGGTTACCTTCAGGCTGCACACAGTCACTGAATAATAATTCACTCACAGGCTACAGCAAAATGGCAGCTTCTACTGTTTGTTCCTACAGATTTCTGCACACTGACAGCATACAAATGATCATGGCAAGGAACTGAAATGGTGCATCCATCACATTCAGAGTCTGGAAGGATTGTTAAGGGCAGAGCAATCAAGTGACCATGCACAAAACCTTTCACAGAAAAGAAACAGCATCCAGTTCTTTTGTTGGTGGTTTTTGGTTCTCTCTCAAGATCATTAAGAAGAGAAAGCCCAGTTAGTTACTGAAGAAATAAAAAAACCCTAACAATTATGCTTTGAGGCATAACAAAGGACAACAGCACTGACAAACCAGGAAGCAGGGTCCAACATTTAAAAAAAAGACATCTATATTTATGTTTAACCCGCTGGGGTTTGGGGACCCTCACAGTGGCTTTTTTTGGTGCTGTGTGGCAAGCTGAGGGTACAATTTCAAGGCAGTAACAATAGCTTTTGCAGGTTTAACTCTGGAGGCTTAGGGGTCCAGGTCAGGACCAGTAAAAATAGGCTGTTGACACCAAAATCCATTCTCCACACCTTCTCCCCTTCCAAATAATTAGTCAAGACCAGGTTTTATTCTGCACCAGTGATTTACTGAAAGTTTTATGGGGCTATTACTCTAGCGTACCCAGGGTGGGGCGGTGGGGGCAGTCTGCCACGGGTGCAGGCAGCAAGGGGATACATGGATCAGTTGCACGGCTGTTGGCTCTGCTGGTTCCCTGCCCCCTCTGATATTATTTCCTGTTCTGGGGCAGGGGACCAGCAGAGCCAACAGCTATGCAACTGTTCTGTGCACCCCCAGGTGGTGAGGATGATGTGCATCAGAGGGGAGGTGGGTGATGCGCCGGGGGAGGGGGAGGGTGTAGCGGTGCCCTGACTTGGGTGGCAGCCAACCTACACCACTGGGTTATTATCAAAAATCAAATTGTGCAGACCAGAAAAAAAATGAAACAGTTATAGTCTCTTAGAGAGCAGGGGTTCTCCATCTAAAGAGAGAGTCCAGAATACCTTGTAGATCTGGTCTGAACTCAGATCTGGTCACAGTTACATTGCCTTATTGCTGCCTGGTCATCCTTGCCCAAATCATAAGAACATAAGGATAGCAATACTGGGTCAGACCAATGGTCCATCTAGCCCTGTATTCTGTTTCCAACAGTGGCCAAGCCAGGTCACTGCATTTTAGAGATGCAGATCCTGTGCCTGAGGAGGGAAATGGAGTGCCACAGGTGTCACATAGAGGAGCCTCCTGACATAGACTCCAGGTGGTGAATTTAGCTGGCAGTTTTTACAACAGAACCAGCTTCTGGTGACCCCTCGCTAATGCATCAGGGTCTGCAGCTGCAGGAAAGGAGACTGAAAGAGCAGCAGGAGATGCAGCCAATGTTGGGGAACATTTGGCAGCAGTTGTTGGGGCTGCATAGGGACCTGAGGGACTACACTAACTTCTGAACCTCTACCCTGCCAACAGAGCCTATGACTTCCTCACTGCATGGCACCAGGGATGGCACCAGCCACACAGCACCACTTTCTGCTTCCTCTACTACTTCCTGGTGCCACGTCATCAAGTGCATTATCCCTCTATGCAGGACCCTGAGAAGGTTCCCATCATAGGTGTCCCCTGACAAATATGATAGGTAGATAACATTGGTGTCATGTCACCAGGGATGGCACCAGCCACATATCACCACTTGCTGCTTCCTCTCAGGGTCCTGCGTAGAGGAATAATGCACTTGATGACGTGGCACCGAGAATGGCACCAGCCAGGGTAGCATAACAGCCACCACCTCAAGTGCCGGATTGGCGGGACCTGCCAAGAGATCTCTCCTGGGTGAGACTGGAGTGAGAGTCACTTGTTCCCATAGCAAGGTAGGGGCACCAGGGCTAAAACAGACTACTGTGCTGAGTAGTGTGAGCAGCTGCCAAGGATTCCCAGCTCCTATGAAATTCCCCAACATTGCAGCAGCTGTACAGGCAGCTGGGTGCCTGGAGAAGTCAGATAAGAGCTCCACAGGGAAGACCGAGGACATTCCATCTCCTCCTGAGTGGTGTGGGCCATCAGCTGAGGCAAGAGGGAGGTGTGGGAAATGTGGATGTGGGAAGGGACATGGGAGGGGAAAGGGTGGATAAATGTGTGACATGAAAAGGGTCTGCTGTGAGGCACATGTTTGTAATGGTGTGGTGATGGTGGTGGTGCTGGGAGAGCAGGAGGGAGGGGTGTCAGTAGTGGTGGAATGAGAGGATATCACATTGTTTGTCTACAGCAATAAATGTTGCACTTACTTTCATCGAAAATGTCTCTGTTTCAGATTTTGTCAGATGCCAGGCTGGTGTGGTGCAAGGTCTGCTCTCCTGGGGGAAAGGAGGCATACTTCTCCTCTAGGTCTTATTTATTTATTTATTTATGACATTTATATCCCACATCAGCCCAAGCATTCTTAGGTTCAATGTGACTAGCAACAAAGAATAACATACAACATCAACAACTGGATATACGTGCGAGGGGCATAATCGAACGCGAACGCCCATCTCCATGGGCGTCTATGTCCAAAAACGGGTATGTGAAGAGGTGGGATAGACCGTATTATCGAAAAGGATGGGCGTCCATCTTTCGTTACGAAAATACGGTTTGGACGGACCAAATGCCATGGATTTGGTCCCTTCTGAGATGGGTGGTTTTTTTTTTTTTTTGCAATAATGGAAACTAAAAATGCCCAGCTCAGAAATGTCCCAATCCAAGCCATTTGGTTGTGGGAAGGACAAATGTACAACACTACCATAGCTCTTAGGGGTGAAGGGGGCAACTACATGTGGGTACAGTAGGTTTTAGAGGCCTCCCATTTACCACCACAAGTGTTACGGGTGGGGGGGGGGGGGATGGGCCTGGGTCTGCCTGCCTGAAGTGCACTGCAATACCCACTAAAAGTGCTCCAGGGACAGGACTTGTTGCTGGTGTATAACCTTGGCACAGCAGTTGACACCTGAAGACTAATCTCGCTGAAAATGTCCTTTATTTGAATAAGCACCTTTACTCACAGTTAACTGCAGATCAGAGGTTGTGCCCCACTGGCAACGAGTCTCGCTAGTACTGAGATTAGCAGTAGGTCAGAGCTGGCAGAATGCTGTACAATGCCCTCTTTCAGCAACATTAAAGGTAAGAACTAAGTGCTGTAATGTGGCTAACACATGAAAGGGATCTAACAGTGTCTTACACAAATGGCCACTACCTCATGGACTACCAGAAACAAAACAGGGCACACTCTGACCCAGTAAGCAGGGGGAAAAGCACCATGGGAGTAGAGCCTACCAACTACCAACATCGTGAGCATTTAACACAAGCTAGTGGAATCACGGAGCCCAATACCCTACACCCACCACAATGCATTGCTGATGTGACTCTGCAGTGCACTTAACAGAAAAGGTGTCACACTCACCCAAGACCCACATCAGAACCAGGGAAAGGCTGTCAGAGGATAGAACATATTCTGCTGTCATGGAGGTGGGTACAGCATTTGAGGCTGGCATACAGGCTGGGAAAAAAAGTTTGTAAAGTGGGGGTTTTTTGGTGGGAGGGGGTTAGTGACCACTGGGGGAGTCAGGGGAGGTCATCCCCGATTCCCTCCGGTGGTCATCTGGTCAGTTGGGGCACTTTTTTGGGACTTGGACCTGAAAAAAAAAGGGTCCAAATAAAGTGGACCAAATTCTCGTCAAAAACGCCCTTCTTGTTTCGATTATCAGCTAAAGACGCCCATCTCTCCTCGGCCGATAACCACGCCCCAGTCCCACCTTCGCCATGCCTCTGACACACCCCGTGATCTTTGTTCGTCTCCATGACGGACTGCAGTTGAGGACGCCAAAATCGGGTTTCGATTATACCGATTTGGGTGCCCACGGGAAACGGATGCCCATCTCCCGATTTGGGTCGAAATATGGGCATCTTTCTCTTTTGAAAATAAGCTGGATAGTGTAAGATATAGCATAAGGTGGGATAATCACAATACAGTTATAATAGATTCCAGAAGCAGAGAGACAGTTGAATAATCGGTATGATATAAGAGGAGGATCATTATAGTCCTCAATTAATACCAGAAATAATTATTTAATTTGTGAGCTCATTTTCTGATAATAGAAATTTTTTTAAAGAGGAAAGCTTTTAAAATTTTTACGGAATGTCAAATAATTGTTTTCCCATTTGATGGATCTAGGTAAGGAGTTCCACCACTTAATTCTCTGGTAAGTGAAATCAGCCAAATGAACTGAATTACGTACTACATTCTTGCAGCTTGGGAAGTGAAGTGTTAGGTAGTCTCCTGTTGGCTGCTGCTGCTGGGGCTCTGGCAGAGACTGCCTTCATTGTTGGGGCAAATTGTGGAGTATGCAACAGGTAATGAAAATCTTTCAGACCTTTTCCGCAGCATGCGGTAGCTCCCCTCCCCACCCCCCCGAGCAGTCGAGGCATTTGAATTTATTTTTCAAATTCGCAAAGAAGTGTATAGTGCAATGGGCTGCATTGTAGTGCTCCTCTGCCTCATTTTGGGGGTGTACAGTTGGTATCATTTGGAACCTTTCAGAAATCACCAATATAATAAAAAAACAGCCTAAGCCTAATGGATACCTGGGCTATGACATTCAAACTAAACCTCAATAAAGAAAAAACACACTGCATTATTCTTTCATCTCAACATTTTACAAACTACCCCACAGCCGTACATACCCCGGAACACACTCTTCCAATCTCAGATAACCTGAAAATCCTCGGCATTATTATTGACAGCAACCTAACACTAAAGAACCAAGCCACTGCCATTACAAAGAAAATGTTCCACACAATGTGAAAACTCAAACGGGTAAAACTATTCTTCCCGAGGGAAACTTTTCGCAACATGATGCAAACAATGGTATTAACACATGTCGATTACTGCAATGGAGTATATGCGGGTTACAGGAAACAAATCCTAAGGAAACTACAGAGTGCTCAGAATACGGCAGCCAGGCTTATCTATGGAAAATCTAAATTTGAATGCGCAAAACCCCTCCAGGGAAAACTACACTGGCTACTAATCAAGGAACGTATCGCCTTCAAGATCTGTACCTTTGTTCAGAGAATAATTCATGGTCTAGCTCCGAGCTATATGTCTGAACTAATCGACTTACCAATTAGAAACACAATTGAATCATCCAGAACATACTTAACTCTTCACTTCCCAAGCTGTAAAAGCCTGAAGTATAAATCAACATACGCGTCAAGTTTCTCTTACATATGCACACAGCTCTGGAATTCTCTACCAAATCGCCTGAAATCTACGAATAATCATCTAGAATTCCGAAAAAACTAAAAACTCACCTGTTCAAGAAGGCATACCTCACAGTATCTGACATAAACACCGAACAATGAAATATGGCATTTTAATCAGGAAACCGACAGTCAACCCCGACGCATGATCACACCCTAACATTTTGTCTGAATCACCCTACCGATACTTCTTTACTGTACTTATCACTGTAACAGTACCCCTATACTGTATTTGTTCACACCGGAGTCTGTAACCACCTCTCCGGAACTATGTAAGCCACTTTGAGCCTACTAATAAGTGGGAAAAGGTGGGATACAAATGTAATAAATAAATAAATCATCAGCCGTAGGCATTAGGGATAGCCTCTGTCACCTGTGAGGGAGGGCGCAAAGGTTACAGACATGGATGTGTATCCCCAGCTATAGGCACCTTGGAGTGAAGGATAGGACCTGGAGCAGAGGGCTGCTGGGTGCTGGGAGCAACTATGAACACCTTTTGGGGGGTGTGGGGAGCGGACAGAGGGGGAGGAAATCCCAGACCTACTTCCTAGGAGCCAGCCGCCAGTGATTTTCCCCTCGTTCAAAGTGCTGGTAGATTCCTGAGTGGTGTAGAATGTAGGAGTCATGGCAGGACCCCAGATAACATGCACAGACATCTACTATCTATCTTCCCCTAGGCATTACACATGACCTGCATGTTTATGGAACAAAATGATTTCCTGTTTCTATAGGTGGCCTCTGTGCACATGAGTGCAATTTATTACCTCTGTGACCGAGGGGAAGAGGTCCATGTTGTAGATTTGAGTCATGGTGTCTTGGATCTCCTGAAGTGTACTGGGAAGTGCTATGTAGCAGTGGCATAGCCAGACTTGACATGCGGTGGGGGCAGACTTGACATGAGGAGGTACTGGGCATATACTGTAGGTGTGAGCAGTGCTTGGTATATTCCTAAATAATGCCTTAGCGTGCACTTGATGACAGATTTTTTAAGTAAACAGTCTATCCTGCACCAATCATAAATCCCATACAGACTTATGGAAACTTTGGGCTCCTTTTACAAAGCCATGGTAGTGATTCCCAGTGCAGCAAATGCGACAAAGCCCATTCAATTCTTATGAGCTTCATCACATTTGCCGCATGGGAATCACTACCGCAGCTTTGTAAAAGGAACCCTTTGGAAATACTGACATTTTAAAATAAATTTGCATTATCCTATAACAAACTTTGCCGTTAGTCTGGTCAACATCTCAACACACATCACAGTATCCTACAAGATATTTACCACAATGGTACATATCCTTCAACTTTGCTTTATAATAAATATAAACACCTTAATAAGATGTATTAATAAAATATGTACATACTTATGAAGTAGCAGTTTATATATGTAGCCTAAGAAATCTAATATAAAAAAATACCGAACCCTAACACTGCACACTGGACTATCAAGCCATTAATTTAAATATATATTTTGCATCCACAAAAATCCCCATTACTCATTCTCTAAGAATGGATGCAAAGCAGAAAAAGGACATTTCCCCAGGAACTTGCCATACAAAAAAAGTTGGTGTTGGTGTAATCTCAATAAAAACATAAATCCTTTTCAGTCCCAAGCATATTGTGAAATACTGTATCTATAACTCAAAGCATACAAAAATCACTCAGGACCTATAGAGCTAATCTACTTTACCATAACACCACTAACTTACAGAAATAATACAACAAGGACCCTACCTAGGATAATGCAACACAATAAATATTGCAGTCAGACCTAGAACATCAATATGCCTATTGGGAAACTGAACAAGCTGAATTATTACAGAGGCTTAACAGAAACTCCATGCAAACAGACTACCTGGCCTCAGTCACAAACACTGAACACAAATAGACCCTTGTCAGGCAAAAATAAGGGACACATTTAAAATAAGGATACATAGACAAAAATTAAACTTAAAGCCCAAGAAGCCACACTTTGCGGGCAGTGCAACACTAGAGAAAGAGAAACAGCACCCTGAACTCTTCAAACTATAAAGAAAGCAGTGTAAACTTCTTGTAAAACTAACAATTTCCATTCACTGAATTAACAATAAAATTCTTCTTTCTTCCTTTGTTGTCTGGTTGTTTTTGTTTTGTTTGTTCCAGTCATGTTTGTCCCAGTCTCCAGTTTCTGGGTTGTTTTTTTTCGTCTTCTCTTTACTCTCTTGCCAGGGTTTCCTATCCATTTCTCATTTTTCTCCCTCTTTTTTCTTTCAGTTTTCTTCAAAGTATTTCTCTGCCTCTCTGTCAGGAAGTATTTTTTCACGGAGAGAGTGGTAGATACTTGGAATGCCCTCCCGTGGGAGGTGGTGGAGATGAAAACAGTAACGGAATTCAAAAATGTGTGGGAAAGGAATCCTGTTCAGAAGGAATGGATCCACAGAAACTTAGAAGAGATTGGATGACAACACCAGTAATTGGGAAGCAAAGCAATTGCCCTGTGGTTGGAGTTCTCATTTGCGGCTTCCTCCTGAAGAAGACATAATGAAACTCAGCTGATTTGTGTGATCAAATGACTATCCAATAATACGCACCAGCAAGATTGAGTCGCTGATTTGTGCGATCAAATGACTATCCAATAATACGCACCAGCAAGATTGAGTCGAGGATTTAAAGCAAGGACTGTTTGAATTACACAGATTGTGACACTGTTTTCATAATTGGTTTGATTTGGTGATACTACACGATGAACTACACACTGGACTGAGTTAATAGAGACAATCAACACTTTGGCGAGACATGAAAATTTACAGATAAGTCATTTATCTTTGTTGTAAATGGATACATCTTTATGAGACTAGATAGATCTAGATTTGATTACTGCAGTATCAAGATAAAAAATCCTTTGTAGAAGATCCCTTAATATATTGGAGAAGCACTTTACCGCATGCTAATTGCCTAATTGAGATATAATTTAGTTATTAGGGGATTTACCAACTTTGAAAAGATTATTTTATTAGCAGGCTAAATATGATCAAGCAGTATGTTGAAATCTTAGTGATTAACCGCAGGGGTACCTACCATTAGACGTGGGTTAATTTTCAGGTATAAGTTTGTGGGAAAAGTCTCCCAATATTTGAGAATGCCGAAAAATTTCCCCCCCCCAAAAAATCAACAAATGAAAAAGAAAAAAATTGATGATGGTATATATAAACCAGAGTAGTAGGTATATACGAATAAAGATTCATAGATATCTTGAATTTGTGTTGAATTAGTAAGAGATATATTTATATTTTGTATATTCCCTATCTCTCTATATATATATTGTGATATACAAAAGGACAAATCAAGAACAGCAAACAGGGAAACCTCCACAATAAGCAAAACATAACAACAGGAGTAAAGGCTGACCAACAGACAAAGCCAACTTGGGAGACGGTGCTGGAAACGTTTTATTAATTGCTTGTATAAGGGACCCGACATGGTCCGTGTTTTGACAGATATTTGATGGAACACTGTGCTTGCATCATCCCTTGAGTCAATACTCGGAGGGAGAGTTTGTTTTCTAAACTTACAACACTCATGCTTGGTGGCGACACTCTTAGTTAGTACACTTTGTGAATACAATCTGTGACCCCTGAAGCAGGCGTTTTATCATGTCAAAACACAGACCGTGTCGGGTCCCTTATACAAGCAAGTAATAAAACGTTTCCAGTACCATCTCCCAAGTTGGCTTTGTCTGTTGGTCAAGGACAAATCAAGGTCAGGTATACAAATAAAGTAACACATACGAGTTTATCTTGTTAGGCAGACTGGATGGACCTTACAGGTCTTTATCTGTCATCATCATCTACTATGTTAATTCATTCTTACTATCCAGTCTTTAATTTCCCTCTTTTTACTTCATCTATCTATGGCTTTTCATTGTTTCCTCACCTTTGTTCTACCCTATCCCCCATCCTCTTATTCTCCAGTCTGTCACTAACTCTATCTTCTCCCATTTCCATCCAGCATCTCCCCTATTTCTTTCCCTACCCTTCCATCCAGCATCTTCCCTCTTGCTCCCCATCCCTCCAGTGTCCCCCTCTCTTTCTCTCTGCATCCTTCCATCCAGTGTCTCCTCTCTTTCTCTCAGTACCCTTCCATCCAGCGTCTTTCCTCTCTCTCCCTACCCTTTCATCCAGCATCTTCTCTCTTTCTCTCCTTACCCTTCCATCCAATGTCTTCCCTTTTTCTCTCCCCATCCTTCCACTGTCCTCTGTCTTTCTCTCTGCATCCTTCCATCCAGTGTCTCCTCTCTTTCTCTCAGTACCCTTCCATCCAGTGTCTTCCCTCTCTGTCCCTACCCTTTCATCCAGCATCTTCTTTCTCTCCCCATCCTTCTAGTGTCTTGCCTCTGTATCCTCCCATTCAACATATTCCCTCTTTCTCTTTCCCTCCTTTCATTCATCATCTCTCCTCCTTCTTTCTCACTCCCCCCTTCCATCCAGGGTCTCCCCCTTTCTCCCAGTCTTTCTACTCAGCATCTTCTCTCTCTCCAGCCCTTTTCCACCCATGTCCCCTTGTTCACTCTCCATCTTTCCACTCATCATCTCTCTCTCTCTTCCATCCAGCATCCCCACTTTTCTTTTTCCTCCCCTCTCTCCATTCAGCATCTCCTGCCTCTCTTTCTCCATATCCTCTCCCCTTCCCTTTCCATTTCCCCTTGCATGGCAACTTCTGTTTCCTGGCCACTGCTGCTTCTCCCGATGAGAAGCAGCTGCTGAAGGAAAATAACAAATAGAAAACATGGGGCCACAGCCTTCAGGCATGCACTGTTGGCTCTGCTGGTCCTCTTGCCCAGAATGAGAGGTGAATGTCACTGGGGGCAGGGGACCGACAGAGCTGGTCTGTGCTTACTGTTTGCTGTTTTGCTACTGCTGCTGCTCATCTAAGTACCTGAATATATGTAACCCGCTTTGAATGTGGTTGCAAAAACCTCAGAAAGGAGGTATATCAAGTCCCATTTCCCTTTCCCTCCCCTTTCATCAGGAGAAGCAGCAGTGGTGGATGCAGTGTCTCAGCGCTGAGTGGCAAAATTTCCCATTTGGTGGAAGTATGGGAGATCAGGGCCGGTGCAAGGGTTTCTGGCGCCCCCCTGCAAACCTATAAATTGATGCCCTCAGAAGCTCATAGAGAATGATACAGGGACAAAGTTTGTCCCCATCCCCATGAGCTCTGTCCCTGTCAGCTCTGACTCCATCTAAACAAGCTTCAAACAGTTACGTAGTCAGTGGCGTAGCAAGGAGGGCTGCCACCCGGGGCGGTTCGCCGTTGCACCCCCCCCCCCCAGGTGCAGCACGATGACACCCCCCCTCGGCACATCAACACCCCCCCCCGACCCAGTGCCTACCCTCCTCAGCTCCCTCCAACCAGCTCCTGCACCCTACCTTTAAAGAAATTTCGGAAGCCGTGGAGAGGCAAGGCGCAGCGCCTCACGCCTGCATGTAAAAAAAGTGTGGATCCTCATCGGGCCTTCCCTCACGCTGTCTGTCCTGCCCTTGCGGAAATAGGAAGTTGCATCAGCGGAGGGCAGGACAGACAGCGTGAGGGAAGGCCCGATGAGGATCCACGCTTCTTTTACATGCAGGCGCGAGGCGCTGCGCCTCGCCTCTCCACGGCTTCCAAAATTTCTTTAAAGGTAGGGTGCGGGAGCTGGTTGGAGCCGGAGGGAGCTGAGGAGGGTAGGCACTGGTCGGGAGGGAGTGTTGATGCGCCGAGGGGGGGAGCTGGCAGGGAGCACACCCCCCCGAGCTGACACCCGGGGCAGTCCGCCCCCCCCCCCCCCCGCCCCCTTACTACGCCACTGTTCGTAGCACAACACCAGATATTAGAAAGAGATGAATTTATTCCTGTATTGTGAAAAATATAAAGATGGCACCTGCCAAGGCTGGTGTTAGGGGAGTGCAACTAGGGCAACTGCTCTTGGCCTCTGACCAGGGAAAGCCCCAAGCCCCTCCTCCTCCTCCTCTTCCCCATGGGTCCTACCAGCAGCACTCTCCATTCCCTCTCACTTGCCCTCCCTCTCCAATGGGTCCAACCAGCACCTCTCTCCTTTCCTTCCAGCCTCCTCCTCCTCCCCTGCAAACCTATAAATTGGTGCCCTCAGAATATCAAAGAAAATGAGAAAGGTACAAATTTTGTCCCCGTCCCCATGAGCTCTGTCCCATCAGCTCTGACCCCATCTACACAAGCCTCAAACAGTTATGTAGTACAACACCAGAGATATAGAAAGAGATACATTTATTGCCATATTGTGAAAAATATAAAGAGATAAATTTGCATACAATGGAGGTAAAGCAGGCAAATCTACCTTATGCATATTCATTATGGGTATCCTGAAAACCTGACTGGCTAGGTGTGTCCCGAGGACTGGGTTGAGAACCCCTGATTTAGTTTGAAAGTATGCTTTACATAAAGCAGGGGTTTTCAACCCAGTCCCGGGAACACATCTAGCCAGTCAGGTTTTCAGGATACTGCAAATTAAATGCTTGTTAGCTCCAATAATTGATTGTTAGTGTCTAATTGACTAATTTGCATGCAGACCGGGATCTGCGCCCAAATTTGGGTGACCTATACAGGATCCATTGGTAAGTGTAGCTGAAATGTTATAGATAAAACTTCCATCTCCCTTGGACAGGGGAGAGAGGGAGTGAACACTGCTCCTGCAACATCACTGGTTAACCCAGGGGGCAGAGTCCTGTCCCCAGGAATAGTTCTGCCACTGGGTCATCCATTTTTCAAGATTTATTTGGATAGGGCCTCTGCTGAGTGCTCTGTCACATTCTGTACCTCTTACATATTGTCAACAAGATTTTTACATCCATCTCCTCACGCTCTCATTTTCTGCTACTATTCCCACTCACTCAGTCTTCCATCATTTCTCTCTCAATGCTCCAATGTAAATTTACAGCAAATTCACTTTTAATGGAAAAAGTGAACCACCTAAGGAAAGAAGAGTTTCCATGTTAATGAAAAGGAATAATATACTAAAAAAAAATTTGGGTTCATCATGCAATTTCTCAAGAACTGCCAAGATTTTAAGAAAAAAGTTAATCCACAGAAATGACACAAATCATTTTCTTGTGCAATTTTGAATCACTGCAAGTTTTGCCTCTGGTATAAATGAGGTAGTAGGGGAAAACTCCTACTCAAAGATACAGAAATAACATTGCAGGACTTAAGTTTAGTCCTTAAATCTGTCCGTTACCATCTGATGTTGCTATGAAGGAAATGCAAGAAATTCTAAACCATGTTCTATTTGCATCTGTATTTAAGCTGTGGGAGAGAAATGAAACTATCCCCCCAAAAATATATGACAGCAGATATAGAATATATGACCTATTGAGCAGTGATGTAGCAACAGGTGGGCCTGATTGGGCAGGGGGCAAGGGCCCACCCATTTTGGGTTCAGTTATCCTCAGTGTACATGGTGGGGATTCCCAAGTCCCATAGCTGAAGATGTCCTCTACCAGAACCATCACCTACCCCCCCCCCCCCCCCCCCCCCCCACAGATGGAAGCACATCTCCAACTTCCCAGTGCTCACAAAGCCTGGGGGAGGGGTGTTCTATTAGAGGGCAGAGTTTAGCCATAGTATTTTTATCATATGGGTTGGGGGAGAGCAAGGGAGGTGATGAAATGAAATTCACTTCTGGCTACACTACTGCTATCAAGTCTGCCCATCCACACTGACTGCTCAACTTTACCATTCCTTCTACTCTCATAGAGATCCTCTGGGCTTGTCCCATACTTTCTTGTCTCCACCACCTCCACTGGGAGGTTCGTCCATGCATTCACCTCTCTTTCTGTAAAAAAATATTTCCCGAGTCTACCCACTTTCACCCTCATCCCCACTTCCTTGTTCCAAAGCCTCTTTTCCATTAATAGAGGCCTGCCCCATATGCATTTATACCTTGGAGGTATTTAAAGATTTCTATCACATCTCCCTTCTTCTACCTTTCTTCCAAAGTATGCATACTGAGAATGGAGAACACTGACCCTTTTAGGAATTGCCCTATGGACTGATTCATCTCATTTACATATCTTGCAGCCTCTAGAACTATACATAGTCCTTCAAATGAGGTCTCAGCAGAGACATTTACACACAGGCATTATGATCTCGTTTTCTTACTGGCTATTCCTCCCCCTATGCAACAAACATCTCTCCCTTACACTGTACTCTCAAGCATTTGTCTATAATTTGAGATGTATTCATTAAAACGGTAATGTTGCTATATTATGAAACAGTGGAGGAGTAGCCTAGTGGTTAGTGCAGTGGACTTTGATCCTGGGGAACTGGGTTCAACTCCCACTGCAGCTCCTTGTGACTGTGGGCAAGTCACTTAACCCTCCATTGCCCCAGGTACAAAATAAGTACCTATATATATGTAAACCGCTTTGAATGTAGTTGCAAAATACCACAGAAAGGTGGTATATCAAGTCCTATTTCCCCTTCTAAGCAAAAAAAAAAGACTTCTGGAATTGACAATATTCAGAAATTCAGGCTAATATGCAAATTCTAAGAGACTGATAGTCAAAGGGCTTCTGCTCTTAACTTTCAAAGTTATGCTCCTAATTTGGCCTCCTGAAAATTCATTAGGGTTGAGTGCTTAAACTTATGCTCAGAATTTCACTCAAGCTCCTAAATTTAGGAGCCTAAAATGTGGATGGTAACAGGGGTGGATTTAGGGCAGGGAAAACAACTTTGGAACCTAGCATCAATTTTTCAGCTCTAGGCACCTAAGTTAGACTCATAAATTGAAGCAAATGAATGGCAAGCCTAGATTTAGGAGCTAAATCTTAAGCTCCTACATTTAGGCTCATGTGTTTGACTGAAAATACAAGGCAAATCTAGGCACCTATAATAAGTTAGGGGGTCTTGTACTAAAGCTTAGCTCAAGTTATCTGTAGCAGGGCCCATAGGAATAAAATGGGCCCTGCTGCAGATAACTCGAGCCAAACTTTAGTAAAGACCTCCTTAGGAAACCTAAATATTTATTCTGGGGGTGTGCAGGTGTTTACTAGTGGAGTGCATGAGTCAGTGTGTGACTGGGGGGGAGGAGCAGGGCCATCTTAACCACTGGACTAGGTGAGGCTCTGGCCCAGGGTGCTGGCAATTAAGGGCACCAAAATACCCAGCCTCTGACCTCACCTGGTCTACAGATTAAGCCTTTTCTTCCTCCCCATCCCCCCGATCCAGTCTCTCACCTTCTCTCTTCCCCTTCCCCATGGGTACGGCACAGCTCCCTCACCTATCTCACTGCCAGGGCCAGTCTTAGGCCGAGGCGACCGAGGCAGCTGCATAGGGCCTCGCGCTTAAGGGGGCCCCGCGCGGCGCGTCTCAGTCAGCCTCCTTCGCTCTGATTCCCGGCGGTATTTAAATTTACCTCCGTTGCAGGCAGCGTCAGTGAAATGCTGTCTGACATCCCACCAGCCTTCCCTTCGCTTGTTCGTTCCCTCTCAGTGTCCCGCCCCCAAGGAAATGACGTCAGAAGAGAGAACGAGCGAGCGAAGGGAAGGCTGTTGGGACGTCAGACAGCGCTTCACTGATGCTGCCTGCAACAGAGGTAAATTTAAATACTAGAAGATCTGAGCCTGCCATGAGTGGGAAAGCGTGGGGTACAAATGTAACTTTAAAAAAAGAGAAGAGGGGAAGGGAGAGAGAGTTGCTGGCGGTCTGGGAGGAGAGGGAGAGATGCCAGACCAAGTGGGTGGGTGGGGGAGGTCATTAAGAGAGAACTGTGGGAGGGGAGGCAAGACAAGGCACGGCATATTAAAAAGAATGGGTGAAGGCACTGGGGGGGTGGGGAGGTTACATGAGAGAGAATGGGTGAAGACACAGGGGAGCCACATAAGAGAAAGAATGGGTGAAGGCATGGGGACACATGAGAGAGACAAAATGGGTGAAGGCACAGAGGGCACATGAGAGAAAATGGGTGAAGGCATGGAGGGGGGCAGGTGGACATGGGAGCGGGAGGGAAGGGGAGAGAGGAGCATCAATGGACATGGATGGGAGGGCAGGGCCCAGGGAGAGAGGATTAATTGCTGGATATGGAGGGGAGGGAGGAAAATTGCTGGATTTGGATAGATGGAGGAGGGAAGGGGAGAGAGGAGCTTCGATGGACATGAATGGGAGGGCAGGGCCCAGGGAGAGAGGAAAATTGCTGGACATGGATGGGAAGGCAGGGCCCAGGGAGAGGAGGGGAGGGCAGGGGAGAATTGTTGGATATGAAATGGAGGGAAGGAAAGACAAAGGACAGAGATGCACATGGATGGAGGGGAAGGGAGAATAGTAGACAGGACACCGGAGGATGGTGGACATGGTGAGAGAAAAAATATCAAATGGAAAGAAGACACTGCATAAAAAGAAGACACTGGGACCAAAGCGAATAGAAAAACTAAATGATCAGACAACAAAGGTAGAAAAAAGTATTTTATTCAGAATTTATTAATTGGAATATGTCAGCTTTTGGAAATGTGCATCTGTGATATTTTGCATGTAAGTTTCAATTTTTCTAGTATTGCTGCATGCTGAGTCTGACTTCTTGAGGTAACTTTCCAGTTCAGTATTTTGCCTTCATATCTGTTGTGTCATGTGTTTTTCATGTGTGATCAAGGTGCAGTATCCTGCTAGTGTGTAGTATTTGCAGCCCTTTTTGTTTTGTTTTTTTTCACGCGGTAGTGTAATGGTGTTTTAGAGCCTGGTGTAATTACAGTTCTGCCTTTCCACGCATAAGGTTGTAGCTCGTCCTATCCTTGGAATTAGTGTTGTTATGGTTTGGTAAGGTTATGAGTGTGTTTTTGCACAAGTTTGTGTATAGTGTTTTGCAGTGGAAAGATTGTGTGTCTGCACCTCTGACCCCCCGGGGTTATGAGAATTGGAACTACTAATTGTAGTGGACTTGAACTGAATAATTTCTGGGGAGCAGGGTGTTTCATGATAGCATTGTGCTTATTATTTCAAGTTTTTCTGTACAAATTTAGCTTCATTTGTCTGTATTTGAAATTTCATAAATAAAAAATGTTCTAATAATTTAATAATCAATGGGGTGGAGCGGGGGCGGGGCTAGGATGGGTCCCCAAATTGGTCTGCACAGGGCCCCGCACTTTCTAAGATCGGCCCTGCTCACTGCCCCATGATTCTGTAAAGTTTACAACTGTAGCCAGCAGCAGCATGATAGGTTGCCTTCCCTCTGCCCTGTCCCACCCACAGAAAACTGTATCAGAAGAGACAGGAGGTAGCAGAGGGAAGACCTCATATCCCTTTTCTCTCCTTCTCCTGCATCCATCCCCCTGATTTTTCTCTTGCCCTCCCTTGCAGTCCACTCTTAGCTCACCTGAGCAGTAAAAATCACTCCTCAATACACAGCCATCCCTGCCCCCGTCTAACTCTCTATTTTCCCACTCAGTACCCAGCCCAGTTTTTGCCCCCCATCCCAAAAACCATCTTCTTCTCAGGTTTATCTTCTCCCCTGCCCCCTTCCCCACCTAGGCCCACTCTCCAGTGTGCACTCTCTCCTCTCAACCCTGAGTCCTTGCTTTTTCTCTTGCCTCTCTCCCACGTACTTTCTCTCATCCAAGTCCCCACTTTCCTACTTTCTCTATAGTCCCCATTCATCTTCCTCCCACCCACATGATCTGAGTCCCCGATCCTCCAGGTTTCCCACCTGGCTCAATGTCATAATGAGCAGGCTAATCTAATCCTGGTTTTATCCTGTTGCAAGTATAGACTTGTAGTTCTGTCTCACTGAGTTTCCCACAATAATCAAAACTACAAGTCTATATATGCATTAGGGTAAAATTAGAAATAGATGAGCCTGTTTCTTAGGATAGGGAGTGAGATGGAAACCCTGCACTGCTCTCTAGTCTCCAGGCATTTTTTTCTCCTCCTCACTGCATCTCTCAGTGCCCATTCTTCTCTCACCCTATTAGTCCCCACTTTGTCTGTCTTTCTTTCTTTTCTAATCTCCAGTTTTCCTCTCCCCTTCCTCTTCAATTTCTCAGTCAGTTCCTAAGTCCTCACTATCCCTCTCCACCTACCTGGTATTTCTCACCTTCTCCTCCAGCTACATGATTAATAAATTATTGACTTGCCTAATTATGAGGGGTAGAGGATCCAGTTGCATGTTTTATTAAGAAAGGAACATTTGATTGCCTTGGTAATGAATTTGGCAAGAAGGAAGTGTTTACTGGTGACCTGGCATCAATTTGTCATGATGTTAACCCCAAGATGAAGCAAAATCCTCACTATGGTTAATATAAGGTAAGGGTGGGGGTATGAGTATATGACTGATTGAACCATAAAATCTAAACAGGATAGCTGGCCACAAATGCAGGTACATAAAAAGGAACATGAGTTCATCATTCAAAGAGAATATACCAGGAATCAAAGGTTAAATTCACCACTGCCAACATCCACAACAATGAGGAAATACTAAAAAGAGTTTACTTGGCACCATTGCAACACTACGTGACTTAAAGGATGTCCTTTAGTTCTAAATGATCCTGTTAATCTGATATGTCACGTTCATTAAATATGTTTTAACTAGTAAAAAAATGCCCGTTTCTGACACAAATGAAACGGGCGCTAGCAAGGTTTTCCTCGGAGTGTGTATGTTTGAGAGAGTGTATGTGAGAGTGACTGTGTGTGAGAGAGAGAGTGAATGTGCGAGTGTGTGTGTGTGTGAGAGAGAGTGAGTCTGGGTGCGAGTGTGTCTGTGAGAGAGAGAATGTGTGTGTGTGTGTGTGAGAATGAGAGTGTGTGCGCAAGTGCGTATGTGAGACACAGTGTGAGAGAGAGTGTGTTTCACACAGATACAGTGTGTGCGAGAGAGAGAGTGTATGTGTGAGACAGACACAGACTCTCTGTGAGACTGAGTGTATGAGACCAAGAGAGTGTGTGAGTGACTGTGTGACACATAGAGAGTGAATGTGATACAGTGTGAGACATAGAGTGTGTGACAGACAGTGTGTGAGAGTGAGAGAGAGAAAGACATTGACTGTGAAAGAGAGAGTGTGTGAGAGAGAGAGTGTGTGTGTGACAGAGATACCTCCCCCCCCCCTCCCTCTCTCTGGTGTCAGCCCCCCCCCCTCTCTCTCTCTCTGGTGTCTGAGCATTACTGTGCAGGACGCTGAGCTCTGGCTGTTCTTCAAGGAACTGACCAATCCTATTTAATAGAATGCACCTCCAACATTCTGAAGCTGAGAAACCTCGTGTGGTTGGTCACTTCTGCTTGTGACGAACCCGGAAGTATGTGATGTCAATTCAGGAGATGGATACAGAGAGCAGGAATGCCTCAGTCATGCAGTCAGCTTCAGAATGTTGGAGGTGCATTTTATTATATAGGATTGGTTTGTTTGTGGAATGAATCCCTTTGGAAAGTTTCCAGGGAAACAAACATTACAATACTTAATGTGTTTTTCCTATTGTTTGCAGAGAAGATTGTAATGAACTTGCACTTGTATAAATCTTTTATTGTGTGTTTGAGTGTGTGTGTATGTGAATTTGAGCACTTGGTAACATATGGTATATGGTAATGATTCAGCTGATGGGATCTGGTCATTCCTATCATGAAGGTTCCGAACCCATTTGCAAAGTCTGTCATAATGATAATAGAACTCCTGTTACTGGAATTCAAGTTACAAATGAATTTGTTGCAGTATTTGTTCTTTCCCTGATCTTCACCCCTCTCTTTCTCCATTCTCTTGTGTATATCTCTTTTTCCCATCTCCTCATTCCTCAGTGCTTCATTTAGGATGCTAAGATTTAGGAACCCAAATTAAGGAGAATTTTCAGCCAAACCTAAACTTTCAACTGAAAATTCTCTAAATTTAAGATGTGAAAACTTAAGCCCAAAATGTAGGTCTATAATTGGGACTTCTGGTTCTAGGTGTTTGTAGTTGGGAATTTGAGAGGTATATTCTTGAGGCAATTAGGTACTTTCTCAGGGTCAAAAATTGAGGGGTTATTGTTATACTTACACTGGAAAAAATAATTAGTAGCTTTTTAAGTGAATTCCATTCAATGATGCAAAAAACAATTTTCCAGTGCCACTGCCAGACTTTCTTCTCCAAGTCCCGGCAACAGCATTGGCTCCCCATTCTCCCAGCTCCCTACATTAATAACAGCTCTCCTCCTAAATTACCCCAGCCCCTTGCATCAGCCATAGCTCCCATCTTCTCCCAACCCCCTACATTAGCAACAGCTCCCACTCCTCCCAGCTCCAGTAGCATCTACTTCCCTCTTCTCCCCCACCCCACGGTGGAGGGAGCTTCTATGCTGCCACTCCATCCTGTTTTACCAGCTCTGCCACCAGTACTAACAAGGTTTTGAAATACAAGTGAAGTGCCTGTACTTAGAGGATGACAGGGGGACAAAATTTGTTCCCATCCCCGCCCTGTCTCCTTGGGTTCTGTCTCCATCCCCATCCCATCCCCGCAGGTTCTGTCACTGTCCTGCCCCATCCCCGTGGGCTCTGTTTTCATCTGCAGAAGCCTCGAACACTTATGATTTTATATTTAATTTTTTTTATTAAAGTATGAAAAGGAAGAATATGCTGTGCAACTGTTGTGTATAAATTACAAATAGAAAACAATAATAACAACTAGAACCTATAATAACCCCACCACCACCACCACCACCACCACCATCACATTCTACCCTTCCAACCCCAACAATAACTGACTTCTACTACACCAAGGAATCCTAATCCACCCTGTCAAATTGCCCATGGGTACAAAATAGAATCTATTCTGTATGCCCTAGAGGGGAGAAATATGCCTTATGAAGCACTGTTATGATTTTTTAATTTGTGGATGAATAAGAAGTCATCAACAATCTTAGGATTCAGTCTAGCTCTCCTGTCTTCCACAGTTCTTCCTGCCATAGAAGATGTCTTCTTAGAAGATGTGCTGGTAGCAGAATGAACAGGATCCACCATGCAAATTTTGCTAGCTGTGGCCAACATGTTTGCTTGTTTTTCCAAAAAATACAAAATATTGTTGTCTGCATCAATCAAACATAAATAACAGTCCAGTTCATTAACAGGCTTCAAAGTAGAAAGTGAAATGGAGACAAAGTTTGTCCCCGTCCTCACGGGTTCTGTCCCCCCCCCCCCCCCCCCCCCCCCCGTTGGCTCTGTCCCCATCCTTGTGGTTACTGCGGGTCCCCTGTCCCCATGTCATTCTCTAGCTGTACTCGTGTTTCAAAGCCTTTAGAGCTGGCAGCAGAGCTGGCGAAACAGCAGACTGCGACAGGAATATGAGCAGAAGCTCCTGCCATCACTGAGGGACTCTGTTGCAGTGGTTAGCTCTAATGTCACCTCGATGATGTCATCGAGCTGAGGAGCCAGCAATTTTTGAGGTTATAACCAAAAAGCTGAAATTCCCATTCAGGGGTGTTTTCAGGTTTTTTGGTTATAACCAAAAATCATAGCTCCTCTCTATAATTCATTTGCCGAGACATAGATGCCTAAGTTAGATGCCAAATTCTGAAAATCAGCTCTAGCTGTCTACCATTTTTTCCCTCACCATGATTCCACAGTATCCATCCACTCTTTAGGCCCCAGACAGTTTTCAAAGGTGCCACTTTAGGTACCTGACTCCCAAAGTTAGTTACCGAAACCATTTGAAAATTGGCATCGGGATGTCTAAGCTGGCTTGACTTTCTGGAGAGGGTGAGGAGGAAGGAGCATTCCTCAAATGTCAGATGTCTAATACAGTGCTCTCTGGGAAATAAAACCAACTTTAAAATCAGCCATTAATTCACATTAAAAGACAGTTTTGATGCAGCTTATTACATTGACCCTATGTTTTATTTTCCGCATATGTGACTATGGATAAAACAGAAAAGGCTTGGACATCATCTGACATCCCTGTTCGTGCTTCCAGCTCTCGGAGCACATGTGTTCACAAACTGCTAATACTGGGGAATTATCTTCAATTTGCCCCAAAGAATGGCAGCCTTCTTCCCTCCCCCTCTCCCTGGACATGAACGCACCACCTCCATGGCATGCTCAGTCCTGATCAGCTCCAACAGGTAGGGATCCAAACCCATATTTATTGTGCCACTGCATGCAGCACTACCAGAACCACCCTGGAAAGGCTGGCCCAGCTGCCCACCTTTTATTTAAAAAGAAAGCGGAGCTGTATTTCAGAAAATTAGCATTTCGAGACTGGACTGGTTGTTACACATAAGAGGGCTTTTTATGTGGTGGTGCAAGATCTTTGAAATAAGATTCCTGTAACCTTGCAGGCAGAGAACTGCATATTTCATTTCAAGTGTCTATTGAAAGCTTATTTGTTTAAGGTGGTATTTCCAGCAGCATGTTTGGGGGATTGAATGTTTTTATTAAAGTGGTATCTTTTTAGAATGAATGGCCTGAGTTGCATGGACTAATTCCTTTTTCTTTTCTTTTTTTTTTTTTAATAATAAGTGTATTGTAAACTGCTTTGATATTGTAGTAATGTAAAGCGGTATAGGACGTGTAATAAACTATAAACTATAGAAAGGGCGTACAAATCAAAACTGAGACATCCAGGTTGGGACATCTCAAGTTCTGCTAGTATTTTAGAACAGGACCTGCTGGTGGAGAGCCACTGGTTGCATGTGGCAGGGACATCCATTTTGGAAGCAAGCGTCCAAGCAGGCACATAAATGTTATGCTGGCCATTGTAGAAACCAGTGGCATAGTTACGAGGGGCCACGGAGGCCTGGGCCCCCATAGATTTAGCCCTGAACCCCCCTGCCGACGACCCTCTCGACCCCCCCCCCCCCCCTCTACTACAGGATGTCAAAAACAGACGAAGCCTTCGCGGGAAGAAGAGGACCTCGACTGGCTGGGATTGGGGTCCCCCGCCAGCAAAGGTAGCCCACGGCGATGGCAGCAGCGGGGGAGGGTTGGCGGCAGGAGGGGGGTCAAGAGGGTCGTCGGCAGGGGTCATCAAAGTTGGTGGTAGCGGCGGCGGCGGGGAGGGGAGGGGGGGTCGGCAATGGCGGAGGGTGTCGGCAGCACTGGGGGGGACTAAAATGTACCTCCTCACCTCGGGATCTGGACCCCCCTCCCGCCGAAGTTTGGCTACGCTCCAGGTAGAAACAAATGTCTATTTTTCCTGGAGCTATCACAGAGCCCTGTATATATATATATATCTTTATTTATTTATTTATTTATTTATTTATTTATTTATTTATTTATTTATTTGCTGCATTTGTATCCCACATTTTCCCACCTATTTACCCTTTCCAATTTCAAATTCAGGGAAGTGGAAACATTAACAACTGAGGGCTTAAGAGGGCATCCTTCCTAAACCTTCCAATGGGGCGTTTCTCAATATGAATACTTTTCTGAAAGCTAGACATGCCAGGTAGCTGGTGTAATTCCCAACGTCAATCTTTTTGGACACAGACATGCAATCTGCTTCTGAAATGGGGAATATGCATTTATTTATCAGGCCCACCCTAGTTCCACCTAAAACAGGCCTAGACCATGCCACCTTGCCAAATGCACATTTTTCAGCTTTAGATATGTGTATCCCATTTTTGTGGGATTTACACATGTATGCAATTTAACCGCCTCAATGCCAATTTATGCACACCTAAAGCCCACATAACACTTCTAAAATAAGCACCATTCCGTAGGCTGGTAAAATAAAATGAAAGAGAAATAAGTCCAAAAAAGGATGCAAGAGAGGAAAGTAAATGAGTAAGTTGTTATTGATGATGAGAGAAGCAGTAACTTGGGTTTCTTCACACAGCAGTGATTAGACCACATTGCACCAAAAACATGGCTAAGAATTCTTAAAAATATAAATGGTTAGCATATGTTTGAAGGATAAAATCAGAAATCATAACCCATAAAATGCATCTCAACTATAGCAAGTTAAAATTTCACACCCAATCCATGTATGTACATAGGATAAATAGATCATGTTATACAAGTAAGTCTCCAGAGTAGTGGCTTGTCTGGTGTCCAGTTGGCTTTTCAGGAAGACCTGCTGAAAAGCACTAAAATATGAATAGGGAGGATGATTGTTATAAGAAACAGTCTACAATAAAACTTTGGCAGTTTCATTGTACAAGGGTATCAACCAATCACTGCGGAAAAATGACTCTTGGACTATTCTGTATGGCAAGTTAGTGTACTGGGGCAGACTGATAGTGGTCGGGGCCCCCAGGCAGTAAGGGTCATTGAGGCCCTGTGGCCACTGCCCACTCCCCCCCCCCCCACCACCACAGTTGCTTCCCCCTCCCACACACTACAGACCCCTGCCTGAGCCAAAGTGGGTCCTACCTTGAAGGGACCTGGTGGTCTAGTGGCTTCTTCAGGGGCAGGAAAGAATCCTAGCCGCTGTCGGTACTGGGCCCAGGGCCAGCGCCACTGTGTTTTCAAATGGCTGCTAAGACTTCCCGTGGCAGATTTGCAGGTCTCGGCAGTCATTTTTAAAACACAGCAGTGGGGCTCCAAGCAGAGTAGCAGTAGCAGGCAGGAAAGAGTGGTATTCTTTCCTACCCCCACAGAGGCTGCTAGAACACCAGGGCCCTTCAAGGTAGGACCACCAGGGAGGGCTGTAGTGTGCATCGGCAGCAGGCAACCAGGTAGAGCCTATAGGCCCCCTAGAGTTTCTGGCCCTCAGGCACTACCCAGTTGCCTGGTCAGTCCACCCCTGTATTGGGAACACTTGATGCCTCAGATGAGAAACCTATGCCTCAAGGCCCAATGTGTTAACTAGGTGCTCATAATTCATTTTATTACATATCTTAAATTAAGGCAACTTCATTATATTAGGTCTTATTTTTATGCAGATTATTATGTTAATGGTCCAATTATTGATTCTATCTCAAATAGATTATTGCAATTCTATATAGGGTTCTTTACAAAGCTGCTGCAAAACAAGTGACCGATTTTTCATTTTCTGATTTAATGACTATGCTCTAATGTTAACTAAGCAAACAATTGGGGTGAGGCACCTTAAGCATTCAGATCAGGGTAGATAATATTATATAGGTCCTCAATGAGAAACGTGTGACTGTTATGATACAGGTACTCGCGGTAACTATTAAAGATTTTTAGAGGAAAAGGCCTCGAGAAACCCCATGACACAACGTAAAGGTCACTCGGGGTTGGACTTCCTCATCATTGGCCAGAAAAACCTCTAAACTCTAAGAGCTAAATAGTAATGTTAAACAAACTTAGCTTAATCAGATCTCTGTGCTCTCTTTGAGCATTTATGACCGTGATCACGGGGGTTGGGCTGGAGACTTTTTTGTGTGAACAGGAACAGATAGGAAACCATGAATCAAGGCCACTTGACTCTGAAGTCATCTGTCTGATATAGAAATACTACTATAAATGTAAGGGATAGACCCTTCCACCGCCGAAGCCCTCTGCGTAGACAAGTTTGATGCAGATCTCCCAAACTACTCTCAGGCATAGCTGATGAAGCTGTAGAGGCATTGAGATCTCAGGCATGGCTGAAGAGGGACTTCCCCAGCCGTAAAGGCACTGAGATGAAACCGAGTTTGGTATTGTATCTTTGATTTGTAAATAAATGTCTTTATTGCTTTAATATTTCTGTTTGTGTAAGTGTGTGCTTTCTTGCTTTTTCTCACCGGGACACAAATGGACCTAGAACATGGAACTTCAGCATTAGCAAAAATAACCCCCTAATTGCATGAAGAACTGCTAGTGTGGCTGTTTTTACCTTGAATTAGACTTATACACTCTGTCTATATAAGAGAGCTCATGACATGCCATCACACCTTAAGGCAATCAGATACGATTGCTCCAAGATTTTTCTTAACAGATGCATGTTAGTTCCCAACCTCTCATCATATATTGCTTTCTTGGGGCCCCTTTTACCAAGCTGCAGCAAAAGGGGGCTAGTGCTAGCATCAGCTCATGTTTTACACGTCCACCGAGGCCCCCTTTTTCCACAGCTGGTAAAAGGGAAGGTCTTGCTTTCCTGCAGGAAATGGCCAGGTGCAGCCCGTGCAGCCATTTCAGGGGGGAGCCCTTACCACCACCCATTGAGGTGGTGGTAAGAGCTCCTGCGCTAACCCGGTGGTAACCGGGCATCACACGGCACTGCCCGATTACCGCTGGGTACAGTCCGGCGCTACAAAAATAAAAAAATGTTTTGTACCGCCAGAAATGATGGCATGGTAGGGGTGGGAAGTACCGCTGGGCTGCTGCGGTAGCCTAGCGGTACTTCCATTATTGCGAGCGGTAAGCCCGCATTGGTCTTACCACTGCTTAGTAAAAGGAGCCCTTGGATTTTTGTGCCCTAAATGCAAAATGTGCTAGAGGTCAACCAAAACTGCTTTCTTTCAGTTCCAGCCAAACCACTAAAACTGGCTGAAAGCTTATGGCAGCAGGGGCGTAGGCACGGGTGAGCCTGGACGGGCCCAGGCCCAGCCACTTTTGCTCCAGGGCCGCCCAGCCTCTTCTGCCCGACGACGCGCGCTGGCAGAAGGCTGGCTATGGGAATCGCTGGTGCTGGAGGGAGAACGGCACTTCAGGTCAGTAAAAATGACCAGAACTGACCATGTGCAGGGGGCTGTCACGGGGGGGGGGGGGGGTAGCGGGTGGAGAGGAAATGCGGCGGCAGCGGGCGGATGGAGAGGAAATGCGGCAGTGAAGGCTGCTGGGGATTGTCAGAACTTGTAGTCTGCATCCCTCTGCTAAACTCACAATATCCAAGCCAGAGTATAATTTAAATAATGAAAGACTATATTTTACCTCTAAGCAAAATAGCCTCCACACACATAGACTGCAGATAATAAAAATAAACTAAAAGCCATGATGCTTTTACTGTGGCTGACTTTGTGCCATGCTCAGAGTGACAGCTGATGTCATAACTCCAGAGAGAATCTAATTCCTAAGGAGCTTATCATCTCAAATTTACAGACTTAAATTCCTGCTAAATGTTTGCATCAAAAACATTTCTTTGGAGCACTCTACTTACCATATAAACTATTGTGCAAGATCATAACTGCATTACTTGCAAACACAGACAAAAGAAAAGAAATACAAAGAGTAGACCTCCCCCAAGACTACCTTACAATCCCTGGTGGTCTAGTGATGTAGTCAGGGAAGGAGCGATGCCCCAGTTGTCACAACCATTTTGATAGCAAAGCCAAAGTAGGCAGAGGTAATTGGGGATCACTCTTGACCCAACTACACCCCAAGACCACTAGGGATTGTAAGATATGCCCAGGGTGGCCTGTGGGTGCTAGGGAGGAGGCACGTGGGGTCTGAAAGAGAGACAAATGGGACAAAGCACACATTTTTGGCTTCCACCAAAAATACAGGGCCATTTTTGGCCAAAATCGAAAACAAAATTATGACCAAAAATTAAAGTACTCCTTCAGCTGAATCTGAAACCAGTCAGAAAAAGGATTTTCAGCATGTTTTGGCACTATAACTAAAACCAACATTCAGTCAGTCTTTCGTGCTAACTATTTTACTATCATATTTAACTGATCCTGTAGAGAGGTATTTTCAACATGACATCTAAATCTAACCTAGGTTGTTTTGCTGAAAACATCCAAAATCAAATGGCGAACATAGCAATTTTCAAACCAGAAAAACACCTTTTTTATTTTTTAAATGGCCATTTGATTTTGTGCTGAGTGCATCTATCTGTTAGAACCATTTTAGAAAAAAAAAAGTCCAAGGAAAAAAATGCACAAAAACAAGCCATTGGGATGTATTGGGGGGGGGGGGGGGGCAGCATTCTTAGTAGACTAGCCACACAGACATCCCAGCAAAGCACTGGGACACCCAAGGGGGCATTGCAGTGGACTTCACAGGTCCCAGGCACCCATCTCACCACTGCCCCCTTATAATGGATGGTGAGCCCTCCAAACCCCACCAAAAACTTACTTTAACCAGCTGTGCACCACTACAATAGCCCTTATACAGTAGGTTTTTGAGGAGTTTTGGAGGGCTTACATGTTCCACCACAAGTGTACCAGTTAGAGTTGGATATGGGCCTAGGTCCCCTTCTCTACAGCCCACTGCACCACCCACTAAGCAGGGACCTGCTTGCTGCTCTAATAGGACTGGCCATAACATCTGAAGCTGTCATAGAAGTTGGTATGTACTGTATCTTTCACATCTTTGGGGAGGGGGGGGGGAGGGAGTCAGTAACCACTGGGAGAGTAAGGGGGTCAAGCCTTAATCCTTCCAGAGGTCATCTGGTCATTTGGGGCACCTTTTTGTGACTTAGTTGTGATTGAAACAGGTCTAGACCAAACTGTCTAACTTTTAGCTCTGGACATTTTTGCTTTATTCCATTATGGCAGAAAAATGTCCAAGTTCTGGGAATGCCCAAATCCCACCCCAACATGCCCCCTTGAGATTTAGATGAACTGCATAGCAAACCATCTTAATAATGGGTTTCTAAAACAGCAATTTGGACATTTTGGCAAAAAAAATCCATCTGCCACACTGTGCCACTTTTTGGACATTTTTTCTGTTTTGAAAATGAGCACCTAAGTATATCAAGATCAATCCTGGTGTATTTCACTCCACTGAGATTGTCCATTCAATTGCAGATCTTACTATTATCTGAAATAAGAAATCTCTTTCCTTCTATTCTCTCTGCAATAGTACTTATTAAAATAGTGTACAGATTGAATTTGACTAGTCCCTGAGGCACAGTATTTGAAATAAATTTCATTAATCCTGTAAATCCATTGCCAATCACTCAACCTGTGTCTAATCCAGTTTACCAATTTAGAGCCCATCTCCCAGGCTGCTTAGCTTAGGTATGAGTTTCCTGTGTGGAAAGTGCCAAAGGTGTCTCTGAAATTTGAGCGCACTTTATCCGTCATCTGGTTCTGATCTAATTCTTTGAACAGCCAGTCAAACAGATTGATGATATCTATTTGATGTGTCTATCTTCTAGTAAAATCATGCTATCTTTTATCCTGTAATTTTTTTGTATTCAAGATATTGCACTATCCTTGTCTTTAACAATGACGCCATCAATTTACCCACCCCTGAGGTCAAACCCAGCTTCCTTTATTCCTATTTTTATGAAGAGGGACAAAATCTGCCAATCTCCAGTCCTCCAGATCCACTCCAGTCTCTAAAGCGTGACTGAACAGAACAGTTCGCTGGAGCTCCTAGAACATGTCTAAATCCCCTTAATATCCTTCCACAGCCCCATTGCCTTATCCGTTTTACTAGGTCCATGCAATCCCTCTTGCCTGTAAATGGGATGGCATTTACCTCTTTACCAAATCTACTTCTGCCTTCTGTGGTCATTCTCCAATATCTTCTTCAACACTAAATCAAAATATATCTTTACTGTGTTGCCTACCTTTCCTGCTTTCCTAAGCTGTTCCCAATTTTTTCCTATCCTTTTTTTTTTTTTTTTTGCATTTCCTTTATTTTTTTTGAATGCTAATTCTTCCCCCTTATCTTTTCAGCTGTCTCTTTTGAAAACCATACAGAACTATTTTTTATCATCGTTTTATTTACTCTGTTATATAGATTTGTAGTTGCCCTTACAACGGTGCTCTTAAATTAGCTTACTGCTCTACTTCACCTTGTGCGCATTTCCTTTTCCAGGCTGACAAATTATTGCTGATCATTTCGGAAATACTTGAGAGAGGAAGAGATAGAGAGATGTACCCCACTCACATCCATATCGACAAAATACTATTCTCTTTTGGCAGAGGTCTCTAATGTGTCGTTATAGTAACGGGTGGAACAGGACGGTGCAGTAAAACGTGCCCCATCAGAGCACTGAATGAATGGAGGAGGCTGTAGGCAGCTCAGCGTCCCTACAATTTTGGGGTTCGCATCTGCTGTCGGGTGCTGCTGCAGCCCGACTCCAACCGGCAGCCGCAAAATGTTCTCCGCTATCCGCCCCCTCCCAACCCTCCCACAAACACAGCTCTTCCCCTTCCCCTCTCAAATCACCGCCACAGCAGAGAGAAGCTTAGCCAAGGGCAGCGCTGATCTTACCGGCAGAGGCTGCGAAGCCGGGTGGCTGCAAGGCTCCGGCACTACGGGGTTCCAGAGCGTGGTGCTGAACGGACAGCTCCCTACTAGACGGTCCAGCCGCACTGCGCCTGCGCGGTGTGCTGCAACAAGCACCGAACAAAGCCGGCAGGAGACAGCTGGAGAAAGATCAGAGGGAACGGGACAGTCCCTCGATCCTTAGGCCCACCCACAGAGACGACAGCGTCAAGCTCCGAGTAAACGACAGCAGCAGAGAGCTGGGGAACTCAAGAGAGCAGAAGAGTCATACGATCTTAACTGGGGGTCCACAGGGACAAGAGCTCTCGGCTTGGAACAAAGACAGCAAAAGAGGGCTGGGGGAGAACTTCATAGAGAGCAGGACAGCAACAACCCACAAGGATAAGAGCGACAGACTCTGGAAGGATTAAAAAAAAAAAAAAAAATCAGACGAAAGCTAGGTTACAAGATCAGAGCGAGTGAGCTCAGGGGAGAGCGGTGTATGCGCTGAATAACAAATAACAAGGGAGAGCTGTTAGGGATGAAGAGGGAGGAGGAGGCTCCGAGAGACGCATCTCCCAAAGCTAAGAAGGGAAAAAACATCCGAGACTTCCCACAAAAAGAATGAGCAGGCAAATATCTGTGTAATCCTAACAGAAACAAGAGAAATAGCAGCACCAGAAGCTTCAAATTGTCCTTGCTGTTTCCTTTCATTTTTTTTCTGTTCTATTTTTTCTCTTTTTAGTCAGCACATATGTTATTTAGATCATACCTGTTTATAGGTAGCCCAAGGTGAGTGCATTTCTGTATTTCCCTAACCCCAGGGTGCTTACTATCTAAGGGTAGATTTACGAAAACGCACAACCGTTGGTGCGTGCTGTCCGTTTTGTGCAAAATGGGACTTGACTTTTAATATATGCTAATTCAGTAGCCTAATGTGGTAAATCTAACCCTGAGTTGGTGCAGACAATGAAGTGACTAGTTTAAGGATATAAGAAGCATCAGTGGGATTTGAACCCCAGCCCCCTGCGGCCTTACCACAAGGCTACTACTCCTTCCAAAATGATCATATCAATAAAATTATCTGAATCTGAGACAAGGACAATCACAAGATCCTTAATGATAGCAGCCTTAGGCCCTCAACAAATAGTGCAGATGAGAAAGATGATTGGGGGATGGGAGACCACAGGGAGAGTGATAGGATCTAGGAAGGAAGCATGTTTTATTTACTTAAAATATTATAATCTGTCAACTTTCTAAACAATCAAGGTGACTTTCAAGCTACATGCAACTCAATCATACAACTCAAAAATTCTTAACAGTTGCAGCTCCCATTCTATTCATAACACCAAACTGTACCCATAAACACCAGAAAAAGATTACAGAAGATGTTTAAATCCTCTCACTGGCCCTGTTCACAATTTGTTTTTCTGTTAATCTATTCCATAAATTTAAACAATAGCAAAATCAAGGGTTTTGTTTGTGGCTGACACTAAATTTCTTCTGATTAGAGGCAGGAAGTTCCGCAATACATACTGAAAGAGGGGAGAACCCTGTATACTAATCTTTACATTTCTCTTTTAAGTACTGAGGACCTTGGTCATGTAACACTTTAAAAACCTCAAAAAGAGCCTTAAAAACCAATTCAGTTTTCAATTGGAAGCCAATGAAGTTCTGCCTAGACAGGCAAGATGTGCTCTTTCCACCCCTATCTACTTATCAGCCTAGCTTCTTCAATACCTTCTTCGATAACTCCAAACACACAATATTAAAATATTCTAACCATGATACTAATATTACATGCGAGATGAAAGCACATATTGCTCTTATAAACAAGGACAGAGCACAGGAAGTTACCTTAAAAAATGAAAGACATGTAAAACTGCTGCTACTTGTGTTCCCATACTCATCACTATCAAATGCCAACCCTAAGCTCTTCACCTGATGTATTATTTTTATAAATGATGGTCCAGTATTCTCCCCCTCCCTAAAGGGGGGGGGGGGCACCAGGGCCCAATAAGACAGCATGATGAACATCAGCAGGACTAGGAAGCCAACATATCAAATAGTTGAAAAAAAAGTGGGCCTGGCAAGCATGCAGTCTTTGCCTCTTCACCGTTTTCATCTCCATGGCCCTGATAGCCTTTCACAGCTTCCTCAGCTAGGCAGAGAAAGGGTATAATTCTTAGATCACCTAAAGTTAGGCACCAGGATGTTGCAACCTAGGTACAGATTCTACAACAACAGCTGAATGCACAACTGCTGTTATAGAATACAGCCAAAAAAATACTGGCTCTCACCTACTGATTCTATAACTAATAGAGCAAAACAAAAAATATAGTAGAGAGCATACTAAGAGTAACTCTATACTCTTATCAAATCATGTGAGGTAGAGTCTCATATAGCAAAACACGGCAACTGTCACTTCACTCCCTCGGTGAATCTGTGCTCATGTATGTTTTTTAATCATTGACTCTTCCCCCAACCTACCTATGCTGAAATCGCCTTTACAATTACTCATTTAATCATAACAACGCATAGGTATAACGTCGTGGTTGCGTGACACTTATCTTCACTGCTAACGTTAGCGTGAGGCAGTGAAGAGGCATGTCAAACAATCTGGTGTTAAAGCTCTCCCTTGACGAAGCTTAGATTGCGAAAGGGGCTCATGGCACGCCAGTATGATAAGATAAGGGTCACGCAACCACGACGTTATACCTATGCGTTGTTATGATTAAATGAGTAATTGTAAAGGCAATTTCAGCATAGGTAGGTTGGGGGAAGAGTCAATGATTAAAAAACATACATGAGCACAGATTCACCGAGGGAGTGAAGTGACAGTAGCCGTGTTTTGCTATATGAGACTCTACCTCACATGATTTGATAAGATTATAGAGTTACTCCTAGTACGTTCTCTACTATATTTTTTGTTTTGCTCTATTAGTTATAGAATACAAGCATAAGTTTGCATTTATGCACCTAAATTTAGGTGTGATACTTATGCCAGCCAAATGGCCGATGTTTAAATTCCCATACCTAACTATAGGCAGTTAAGCGCATAAATGCTAGCATTATATAACCTGAGTGCATAACTGCCAGACACACCCACGACCCACCCAAGCCCCTCCCAGATCCATGCCCTCTTGGAGTTGGATACTGTGGAATATGAGGAGTCCTTTTACTACACAGTGGTAGGGCTAACATGCAGGTAGTATGCGCCAAATTGACACTACTGCATGGGTAACACAGATGCCCAATGGTATTTTGAAATTTGGCACGCACTGCTTCCCACTTAGAAAATATTTTTCTAATTTCTTTCACGGGAGCATTCCCTGTGCTAATTGGCAGTGCAGCCACATTGGCGCGCACTTCATGATTATTGTGTGGTTAGCACATGAGCCCTTTCCACTTTTGATCGTGGCACACGGCCATTTACTGCTCCATATTATAAAAGCCTTTTTGCCCCAGCTATGGTAAAAATTGGCCCAGTGCGCACCAATTTCATGCATCCAAACTACCGCAGGCCACTTTTACCGCAGCTTAGTGAAAGGGCCCCGGTGTGCACAACCTATAGCTGTCTTAAATAAGTGACCCAGGCAGCTGGGAGACAGTTGGAACTTAGAAGCAACTCAGGAGTCACTCAGAATGAATAAGATAGATGAGAATAGAATAAAGGTTGGATATACTCAGTAAAGAGGAAGACAGGAGGAGGAGGTGGAGGAGTAAGTGCTTTTGGGACCATTCACAAAGCACAGCAAAAATACTTTGTAGTTTGTCTCTTTGAAATGCTGTTTAAGCTATCCCAAGAGCACATACTAGTTTGATTGAGATATAAGTGCTTTTGCTGAAGAAGATTAGTAGCAAAGTGAGACTGTTGTGTTGCTGTGGGAGGCTGGCAAAAGTTGGAACAACAGAAGCCATCCTACAGTGCAATGTGGAAAATTCTAAGGACTGTTGGCATTCAAGTGACAGTATTTTTGTGGAGTATGACTGCATTTACCTGTTAAGGATTTCTTTTGCAGCATATAAAACAGAATGCTGCTCAGAGAGCCCCACATTTTTAAAAGGTAACAATCTTACTTCTCGAGCTATCACTCAGCTTATGACTATTCTTGCTCTGAGGATGAATTTTATATCTACAGCTCCCCAGCACTTTTCCATAAAGATCTTCACATTGATTGTGCTGTCAGGTTCCAGCTTCATCAGATCACCCATCTAGATATGCAACTATCACTTTCCTCAAGACATTTATCTGAATTAATCTAAATTGAATGGATCAAGGTTTACACTGTTTTATGGTCACACTTAATCTTAATTGACTTGCTAGCTTAGGAATAGGTAGAAAAATGTTAGCATAGTTCAACTCTTTATATATATATATATATATATATATATATATATATATATATTAGTAAAAAAAAGCCCCGTTTCTGATGCAAATGAAATGGGGGCTAGCAAGGTTTTCTTCTGTGTGCATGTGGGAGTGTGTGTGTCCCTGCCCTCTGCCCTCTCTCCCTTCCCCTGTGCTGTCTGTCCCCTCCCCCCTCGGAGTCGAGTCCTTCAGTGTTAAGTTTCTTGCTGTGCTGTGTTTGTGTTACAGAGATAGTGAGGGCTTCTGCCCTCTCTCCCCTCCCCCCTCTGAGTCCTTCACTGTTACAGAGAGAGCAATTTGATTTCGTACTTTGCTGTGTTTTCCTTCACTGTTTGTGTTACAGAGAGAGCGAGGGCGGGGCAGACACTCATGGGGAAACCGGATATCTCTCCCCCTTCACACTTCCGGCTGGAGGCTGGTGGTGCCTTATATATATATATATATATATATATATATACACACATAAACACCAATTTGAGGTTAGACAGGGAGTAGATATTTCCATGTGGTTTATGTCAAGCTTGAGAGTCCCTCAGGGATCAGCCCTATCAGCAATCCTGTTTAATATCTATATAACTCAGATTTGTAAATTATTTTCCTGCCTAGTGCCTAAGGTTAAATTATAGACTTTATGCTGATGATTTATAGTCTTTTTTTTCCAACAGAGGGTTTGGTAAGTTCAGATATTCAACTTCTCATTCTTTGTATCAATTTTATAAAACAATGGATGTCAGCAAAACATTTTCAACTGAGTGTGAGCAAAAAAGCAAGTAATATTTTTAACTAGATCAAAGACAATATCCTGCCCAGAAAAGTTTTCATTGAAGCTCAATTCCTATACTTAAAGAAGTTCTCTACCTGGGTATACTGTTGGATTCATCCTTGCATTCCCAGTTGACATCACTAATTATAACTATATTTTTCAAATTATAATTGATGAGAAGGCTACGGAACTTTCTTACTCCTGAAAATTTTAGGTTAATAATTCAAAGTACAATAGGTGGAAAATTATTGGCATGGTTCAACTCTGTGGGCATTACAAGTTGCACAGAACTCCGCAGCTGGATTAGTGTTCGAAGTTTAAGCATATCATACTTATTCTGTCTGAACTCCACTGGCTTCCTATAGTGTGGCAGATTCAACTTAAAGTGTTGTTGTTGGTCTATAAACATTGAACAATGAAGGCCCATGATCATAGCAGCAATACTGACAATCTATCGCTCCTCACAAATTTTGCAATCAGCCTAGAATTATTTATTAGATGTATTTTCATTCCCCACCATAAACTTATAAGAACTCTGCTCCAGTAATTTCAAGGTTGCAGGTTCTCAATTATGGAACACTTTGCACATCGAGCTATGAAAGATAGAACAAGTGTTGTCATTTGTCCGCTGCTTCCATTACCAACGACTGTAGATTTTTAGTTCAGTGGAATGGATTCTGTGAACATATTCTGGATATCTTAGCCCCCCTTAAAATTAAGCCTCAGCTCACTCGCAGAGTGTCTCCCTTGTTTGACCAATCCCTTCTCTCTCTCAAGAGACACTGCAGAAAGCTTGAAATGCAGTGGTCCAAAAGTAGATCTGATGTTAATAGACTGCTTTGGAGAAGAGCTGTTAGGGATTACAAAGATAAAATTCTGGAGGCTAAAATAAGGTATTTCACTGAACAGATTAGGGGCATTAAATTAAATATCCACAAACACTATCAGTTAGTGCACAGAGGTCACAGTTACCAATGTGATTATGCCTACAGCACAACAGCTGGCTTCCCACTTTGAGTTGAAAATAGAAACTATTAGGAGGGCAGTTCTCCAGTCCCCTGACAACAATGCCGCTCTTCTTGTGTCGCGGGAAGATCACAGGGCTGGTATCCCTGCTGATAGACATTGGCCTTCTTTTCAGTTACCTTCCTCTGATACAGTTAAATTCTTCCTTTCAAAGTATTCCTCGTCCCATTGTATCCTTGATGCCTGCCCAAGTAATCTTCTGAAGAATGCCCCTAGCTTATTCATTGAACTTCTGGGGGGAACATATATCTTTCTTGCTTACTCAAAGCCTCTTACCAGCTGAGAGGGGTTCTATAATTTTAACCCCTATTCCTAAAACTTCCTCAGGCTCATTGAGTGACGTTGCCAACTACAGGCCAGTTGCTTCCATCCCCTTATTGGTCAAGGTGATCGAAGGAATTGTAGCAGCCCAAGTCTCTGACTATCTTTACAGCTTTCGTCTCCTGCACATGTTCCAGTCTGGCTTCAGGCCGTACTATAGTACTGAGACTTTTTAACCACTTTAGTTTCTGCCTTCAGGGAGGAAATTTGTTTAGGCAACAAGGTCCTGGTTATGCAATCTAACACATCAAGAGCCTTTGATGTGGCGGATCATGATCTTTTGTTAAGTTTACTAGACCAATTTGGGATTTCTGAGAAAGTCTTGTCCTGGTTTCAGGGCTTCCTAAAGTGTATGTCTTACAGAGTAAAAATGTTGGGTGCATTATCATCGCCATGGTCTCCAAATTGTGGTATGCCGCACGGCTCACCCCTATCTCCAATATTATTTAATGTCATGATGGCTCCACTAAAGGGGGAGATTTGAGTCAATGGGATTCCATCCTTTTATCTACACAGATGTTACTATTTACACCCCTTTTCAAGGTGACATCCAGGGAATTCTATATAGGATTAAAACTGGCCTTGATTTAATGGAATCCTGGGCCTCTGAATTCAGTCTAAAATTAAATCAGAAGAAGACTAAATTTTTGGTAATAACTAATCTGTTTGACCATGAGCCCTGAAGCAATTTTAGCACTGACTGTATTTCTTATCCTTTGGAGTCCACTCTACAAATTTTAGGGGTTGTTGTTGATCAGCACTTTGACTCTCAGGTGTCCTCGGTGGTTACTAAAACTTTTAAATTAACTTTGGAAGCTGAAGCACATTAGGCCCTTTTTTCAATTGATATTTTCAGGTTACTTGTTCAGTCTCTTGTTTTGGCCCAATTTGATTATTGTAATTCTATCTACGCAGGGTGTAAAGAATGTATCATAAGGAAACTGCAAACTGCCCAAGATACTGCGATTAGACTTGTCATGCATGTACCACGCTTTGAGAGGGCTACTCCTTTGCTGATACATTTGCATTGGCTTCCCATTAGGGCCAGGATTGTATTCAAACTCTGTGCTCTCATATCTCAGGTTTTGGATGGTATTGAGCCTGACTATATGTGGCCCCTTCTTACTCTGCCTTCTCACAGCATCTTCATTTTCCTACCTGTTAAAGTAGTTTATAAATCTATATATTCAGCTACTTTTTTATACTAAGGAACTAAATGGTGAAATTCCTTGCTGAAAAATATATAATCCCAAATGATTATTTGGTTTTTCATAAGTTTTTGAAATCTTTCCTTTTCTAAACATTTCTGTCAATTGATCCTGGTGCCTAATCTCATAAGTACATAAGCATTGCCATACTGGGAAAGACCAAAGGTCCATCAAGCCCAGCATCCTGTTTCCAACAGTGGCCAATCCAGGTCACAAATACATGGCAAGATCACAAAAAAGTACAAAACATTCTATACTGCTTATCCCAGAAATACTGGATTTTCCCCAAGTCCATTTAATAATGGTCTATGGACTTTTACTTTAGGAAGCTGTCCAAACCTTTTTAAAACTCCGCTAAGCTAACCGCCTTTACCACATTCTCTGGCAACGAATTCCAGAGTTTAATTACACGTTGAGTGAAGAAACATTTTCTCCGATTCATTTTAAATTTAATACATTGTAGCTTGATCGCATGCCCCCTAGTCCTAGTATTTTTGGAAAGCGTAAACAGATGCTTCACATCTACCCGTTCCACTCCACTCACTATTTTATAGACCTTTATCATATCTTCCCTCAGCTGCCTTTTCTTCAAGCTGAACAGCCCTAGCTGCTTTAGCCTTTCCTCATAGGGAAGTCATCCCATCCCCTTTATTATTTTCGTCGCCCTTCTCTACACCTTTTCCAATTCCACTATATCTTTTTTGAGATACGGCGACCAGAATTGAACACAATATTTGAGGTGTGGTTGCACCATGGAGTGATACAAAGGCATTATAACATCCTCATTTTTGTTTTCCATTCCTTTCCTAATAATACCTAACATTCTATTTGCTTTCTTAGCAACAGCAGCACACTGAGCAGAAGGTTTCAACGTATCATCAACGACGACACCTAGATCCCTTTCTTGGTCCGTGACTCCTAACGTGGAACCTTGCATGACGTAGCTATAATTCGGGTTCCTCTTTCCCACATACATCACTTTGCACTTGCTCACATTAAACGTCATCTGCCATTTAGATGCCCAGTCGCCCAGTCTCGTAAGGTCCTCTTGTAATTTTTCACAATCCTCCCGCAATTTAACGACTTTGAATAACTTTGTGTCATCAGCAAATTTAATTACCTCATTAGTTACTCCCATCTCTAAGTATCAACAACTTGGAAAGCTAAAGATGGACAAAGCCATGGGACTGGACGGGATCCACCCCAGAATATTGAGGGAGCTCAGGGAGGTTCTGGCGGGTCCTCTTAAAGATTTGTTTAATAAATCCTTGGAGACGGGAGAGGTTCCGAGGGATTGGAGAATGGCGGATGTGGTCCCTCTTCACAAAAGTGGTGATAGGGAAGAAGCTGGAAACTACAGGCCGGTAAGCCTCACTTTGGTTATTGGAAAAGTAATGGAAGCCATGCTGAAGGAAAGGATAGTGAATTTCCTGGAAGCCAATAAGTTGCAAGATCCGAGACAACATGGTTTTACCAGAGGGAAATCGTGCCAAATGAATCTCATTGACTTCTTTGATTGGGTAGCTGGAGAATTAAATCATCGACGTGCTATAGACGTAATCTACTTAGATTTTAGCAAAGCTTTTGACACGGTTCCCCACAGGAGGCTCTTAAATAAACTCGATGGGCTGAAGATAGGTCCCGAAGTGGTGAACTGGATTAGGAACTGGTTGACAGACAGACGACAGAGGGTGGTGGTAAATGGAGTTCGCTCGAAGGAGGGAAAGGTGAGTAGTGGAGTGCCTCAGGGATCGGTGCTGGGGCCGATTCTGTTCAATATATTTGTGAGTGACATTGCCGAAGGGTTAGAAGGTAAAGCTTGCCTATTTGCGGATGATACTAAGATTTGCAACAGAGTGGACACCCAGGAGGGAGTGGAAAGCATGAAAAAGGATCTGAGGAAGCTAGAAGAATGGTCTAAGGTTTGGCAATTAAAATTCAATGCGAAGAAATGCAAAGTGATGCACTTAGGGAGTAGAAACCCAAGAGAGACTTATGTGTTAGGCGGTGAGAGTCTGATAGGTACTGAGGGGGAGAGGGATCTTGGGGTGATAGTATCCGAGGATCTGAAGGCGACGAAACAGTGTGATAAGGCGGTGGCTGTAGCGAGAAGGTTGCTAGGCTGTATAGAGAGAGGTGTGATCAGCAGAAGAAAGGAAGTGTTGATGCCCCTGTACAAGTTGTTGGTCAGGCCCCACCTGGAGTATTGTGTTCAGTTTTGGAGGCCGTACCTTGCGAAGGAGAGGACATGAAATGAGGTTGAAGGGGGGGGGGCAGCCTCAGGAAAGATGTCAGGAAGTATTTTTTCATGGAGAGGGTGGTGGATGCTTGGAATGCCCTCCCGCGGGAGGTGGTGGAGATGAAAACGGTAACGGAATTCAAACATGCATGGGATATGCATAAAGGAATCCTGTGCAGAAGGAATGGATCCTCAGAAGCTTAGCCGAAATTGGGTGGCAGAGCAGGTGGGGGGAAGAGGGGTTGGTGGTTGGGAGTCGAGGATGGTGGAGGGCAGACTTGTGCGGTCTGTGCCGGGGCCGGTGGTGGGAGGTGGGACTGGTGGTTGGGAGGCGGGAAGTACTGCTGCGCAGACTTGTACGGTCTGTGCCCTGAACAAGGCAGGTACAAATCAAGGTAAGGTTTACACATATGTTTGTCTTGTTGGGCAGACTGGATGGACCGTGCAGGTCTTTTTCTGCCGTCATCAACTATGTTACTATGTTACTATTTGTAAATATGTTAAAAAACAGCGGCCCCAAGACAGACCCCTGGGGAACCCCACTAACTACCCTTCATCATTGAGAATACTGACCATTTAACCCTACTCTCTGTTTTCTGTCTTTTAACCAGTTTTTAATCCACAATAAAATACTACCTCCTATCCCATGACTCTCCCATTTCCTCTGGAGTCTTTCATGAGGTACTTTGTCAAACACCTTCTGAAAATCCAGATGCACAATATCAACTGGCTCACCTTTAGCCACATGTTTGTTCACCCCTTCAAAAAAATGTAGTAGATTGGTGAGGCAAGATTTCCCTTCACTAAACCCATGTTGAATTTGTCTCATTAATCCATGCTTTTGAATATGCTCTGTAATTTTGTTCTTAATAATAGTCTCTACCATTTTGCCCGGCACCGACGTCAGACTCACCAGTCTATAATTTCCCAGATCTCCTCTGGAACCTTTTTTAAAAATCGGCGTTACATTGGCCACCCTCCAATCTCCCGGTGCCACGCTCGATTTTAAGGATAAATTACATATTACTAATAGCTCCGCAAGCTCATTTTTCAGTTCTATCAGTACTTTGGGATGAATACCATCCGGACCAGGAGATTTGCTACTCTTCAGTTTGTAGAACTGCCCCATTACATCCTCCAGGTTTACAGAAAATTCATTAAGTTTCTCCGACTCGTCAGCTTCGAATATCATTTCCGGCACCGGTATCCCACCTAAATGTTCCTCGGTGAAGACCGAAGCAAAGAATTCATTTAATCTCTCTGCTACGGCTTAGTCTTCCCTGATCGCCCCTTTTACTCCTCGTTTATCTAGCGGTCCTGGTCCAACCAATTCTTTTGCTGGCTTCTTGCTTTTAATATACCTAAAAAATTTTTACTATGTGTTTTTGCCCCCAACGCAATCTTTTTTTCAAAGTCACTCTTAGCCTTCCTTATCAGCGCTTTCCATTTGACTTGACATTCCTTATGATGTTTCTTATTATTTTCAGTCAGTTCCTTCTTCCATTTTCTGAAAGATTTTCTTTTAGCTCTAATAGCTTTCTTCACCTCACTTTTTAACCACGCCGGCTGTCGTTTGGTCTTCCGTCCTTCTTTCTTAAAACGCTGAATACATTTGGCCTGGGCTTCCAGGATGGTGTTTTTGAACAGCACCCATGCCTGATGTAAATTTTTGACCCTCGCAGCCACTCCTCTAAGTTTATTTTCACCGTTCTTCTCATTTTATCATAGTCTCCTCTTTTAAAGTTAAACGCTAATGTATTTGATTTCCTATCCAGCTTATAATCGAACGAGAAAAACGCCCAAGTTCCGACCTAAATCGGGAGATGGGCGTTTATCTCACAAAAACGAATAACGCGGTATAATCAAAAGCCGAATTTGGGACGCTTTCAACTGCACTCCGTCGCGGATGCGGACAAAGTGGACGGGGGCGTGTCAAAGGCGTGTCGAAGGCGGAACTGGGGCGTGGTTATCACCCGAACAGAGATGGGCGCCCTTCGCCGATAATGGATGCGTTTGTAGCTAGAATTTAGGGCACTTTTCCTGGACCCTGTTTTTTCACGAATAAGGCCCCAAAAAGTGCCCTAAATGACCAGATTACCCCCAGAGGGAATCGGGGATGACCTCCCCTGACTCCCCCAGTGGTCACTAACCCCCTCCCACCACAAAAAAATGATGTTTCACAACTTTTATTTTCACCCTCAAATGTCATACCCTCCTCCCAGGCAGCAGTATGCAGGTCCCTGGAGCAGTTGTTAGGGGGTGCAGTGGACGTCAGGCAGGTGGACCCAGGCCCATCCCCCCTACCTGTTACAATTGTGCTGCTTAATGCTTATTAGTCGTCCAACCCCCCCAAACCCACTGTACCCACGTGTAGGTGCCCCTCTTCACCCCTTAGGGCTATAGTAATGGTGTAGACTTGTGGGCAGTGGGTTTTGAGGGGGATTTGGGGGGCTCAACACACAAGGGAAGGGTGCTATGCACCTGGGAGCTCTTTTACCTTTTTTTTGTTTTGTAAAAGTGCCCCCTAGGGTGCCCGGTTGGTGTCCTGGCATGTGAGGGGGACCAGTGCACTACGAATCCTGGCCCCTCCCACGAACAAATGCCTTGGATTTATTCGTTTTTGAGCTGGGCTCTTTCCTTTTCCATTATCGCTGAAAAGCAAAAACGCCCAGCTCACACATTGGCGAATAAAACATGGGCGTCTATTTTTTATCGATAATACGGTTCGGTCCGCCCCTTCACGGACCCGTTCTCGGAGATTAACGCCCATGGAGATAGGCGTTTCTGTTCCATTATGCCCCTCTATGTATACTTACTTCAAAGCTAATATCAAATCCCATCATATTATGATCACTGTTATCAAGCAGCCCCAGCACCATTACCTCCTGCACCAGATCATGCGCTCCACTAAGGCCTAGGTCTAGAATTTTTCCTTCTCTCGTCGGCTCCTGTACCAGCTGCTCCATAAAGCTGTCCTTGATTTCATCAAAGGAATTTTACCTCCCTAGCATGCCCCGATGTTACATTTACCAGGATGTTTCAAGAAGATGAAGTGTTTGTTTCGCATTGGAACATGATTTTAAATAGGTGTTCGTTGGATTTAATGGTGCTCTTGGTAAAACGATCACAGGAGCAAATTGTGTTGGAAAAACAACGTTGTCATGATTTGTTGAAAGCTCAAGAAACCGCCAACAATTTTGCAGATGAACATAAGGAGTTACTATTTAAAATGGAGAAATTTCAGAAAGAATTAAAAATGCAAAAAATAAAAAAATTTCAGCGTGATGAACGAGATTATGGGGAAGGCTATGTATACCCATGGATGAGAAAGGATCAAGTGGATAAAGGTAGTAATAAGAAAGAAACTAGGTTTCAATTTACTTCAAATAGTTCTAGTAGTGGTGAAGATGCAGATGAAACGTCTGGGGAATAAAACAACAGCACGCGAGGAAGACAGGGGAACAAAGGTTGGCGCGCTCGAGGACGAGGATACAGAGGCCAGGGTCAACGGCCACAAACGAGATCACAACGGCACGTCCAGCAGTGGTGAATTTGTCCACTAGGATATTAAGTGTAGATGAAGTGAGTGTGTTAAGCAGAGGACTCACATTTATACCAACTAATTTTCATGATGCTTTTCAAATACGTATGGACGTGGAAAAATTTATTCGTAAATTAAATTTGAAATTATTTTTTTCGACATCTCAACAGGAACAGATATTGGACAGGTCAATAGTAAGTGAACCTTCAAAATGGACCCCTTCTGGAGCGTTGGATGCGGGGTTAGCTACTTTTAAGAAATGCATTCTTCATGACTTGGAGAGAGAAGAGGCAGTATTGCCAAAACGGGGTTTAAATCTAAATGCTGGAGAACGCATTGCTTTAAGAGATTTGAAGAAAGATGTAGCCATTGTCATTCGTAAAGCAGACAAAGGTGGGGCAGTGGTCATCCAGAATACAACTGATTATATGGCGGAAATATCTCGCCAATTATCTGACACGACTACTTATGAAGAAGTCGTGGATGATCCCTCTATTCGAGTACAAGCCATGCTTCAAGACTTGTTGTTTGAGGGTAGAAGTTCAGGATTTCTTATCAAAAAGGAATTGACTTTTTTGGATTTTCGGGGCTTTAAAATTCCCGTATTCTACACTTTGCCTAAAATTCATAAAAATATGGTTCAACCGCCAGGGCGTCCTATAGTATCAGCTAGGGGATCGTTATTAGAACGTCCAGCTCAATTTATAGACAAGATTTTGCAACCTTTTTTGTCAAAAATAGAGTCGTATGTGAAGGACAGTTCTCATTTTTTAAGACTCTTGGAAACAAAAAGAGCTGAAATGGATGGGACTACATTGTTGGTGACATTAGATGTGTGTTCGCTTTACACCTCTATTCCTCAAAATGAAGCGATTGGGATTTTGGAACAAATCTTGAATAAAAGAGAACGGCCCCATTTAGTTCCCACAGATTTTGTATTAAACCTCATCCGGATCACATTAGCTGAAAATTATTTCACCTGTAATAAGAAATATTATATACAGAAATCAGGGGTTTCTATGGGAGCAGCATGTTCGCCTACTATTGCAAATTTGTTCATGGAACATTTTGAATGCGAGTGGGTGTACAATTCAAGATGGAAACAGATGTTGAGAAGTTGGTGGCGGTACATAGACGACATTTTTGTTCTTTGGGGCGGCACTGCCACAGAATTGCATGAATTTGTGACATATCTTAATGAATGTCATGAGACAATTAAATTTGAACACGCCTATAGTGAGGTTTCTATCTCCTTTTGGATGTACAGGTTCAGGTCGCTCAAAGTAAATTAGAAACGTCGGTGTTCGTTAAATCCACGGACCGGAATACTACATTGCATTTCCAAAGTATGCACCCGAGTCATTGCAAGACAAATGTCCCCTTTGCACAATTTTTGCGATACCGTAAAATTTGTTCCACCACTGAGAGATATTTTCAACAAACATCTTATTTACAACATAAATTACAAGATAGAGGTTATCCGAAGTCCTTGGTATCACGAGCAAGAAAACGGGCTTATTATAATCATAGAGAATGGTTACTGAATCCAAATAACAGTACAGTGGAACAACAAGAGGTGGTGACTTTTGTAACAAAATACAATACCCACACAAATAGGATGATAAAGGTCATCAAAAAACATATAGCAATGTTGCATATTTATCCTTGTTTCCAGGATTTAAGGATTTTGTTTGCTTATCAAAGACAGAGCAATTTGAACGATTTGCTATGTGTAGCGGACACATGGAATCGTGAGGCACAATTGGCTGCCAGAATAGGACATCATAAAGCATGTGGGCAGTGCTCTGTGTGTCACATTATGTTGGATGTGGATGCATTTGTGGATTCTTGCACGGGAAAATCGTATCATTTAAAGTCCTGTACGGATTGTCAATCCATGAATGTGATTTACTTATTAAAATGCACTTGCAATTTGTATTATGTGGGACAAACCTCTAGAATGCTAAAAACGCGATTGATTGAACATAGACACTGTATACAGGCTAAGAAAACATATGAACCTCTTGTTTCACATTGTCTCTTGAAACAACATGAGTTTGGTGATTTACAGTGTGTGGTCCTGGAGCAAATTCAGATTTCAGAACGCAGAGGGGATATAAGAAAGAAATTAAGACAGAAAGAGCAAAGATGGATTTACACGCTGCAAACCGTAATCCCTAAAGGGTTGAACATTTCAATTGAATGGAAAGCTTTTCTGTGAATTGGATGTCTGCCAATAAAGTTATTGTGTTGAATTTATTACGTTTGAGAACAAGGAAATGACGTATATATAGAAGAAGGAAGTGAGATTCGCGTTTAAGACGCCAACCGGAGGCAGTTGAATGCGGTGAAGTTGAATGATGGAAATCAGCTGTCTGGATTAAAGTTTTTGCCCTTGAAACAGCCTATTCGGGGCGAAACAGGGTCTCCTGTTGGGCTTTGGAAATAGATGAAGACTGGACAGTTCTAAGAACATTTAAGTTAAGTAGTTTTTTCTTTCACCGAATGTTTTGGATTAGTTGCCTTCACCTTTGAGTATTGTGTTAGGTGTATGTGCACGCAGTATATGAATAAGAAGAGTGGAGTTTTTTTTGTGAAGACTAGTGATTGAAGAAGTGGGGTGCTCCACAGATATATGGTGGTTTCCACACAGGAGCATTCTCTAGGATTTCTGAAGTCTTTTTTTCTCCACATTTCATATATGTTAGCGATCACACACCTCCAATACCCAGGTATATAATAGTGGAATTTGTGGGTTATATATTTTGGTAATTGAAATCACCCATTATTATTGCGTTGCCTAGTTTGTTTGCGTCCCTAATTTCCTTTAACATTTCTGCATCCATCTGTTCATCCAGGCCAGGCGGACTTTAGTACACTCCTATCACTATCCTTTTCCCCTTTACACATGGAATTTCAATCCACAATGATTCCAAGAAGTGTTTTGTTTCCTGCAGAATTTTCAATCTATTTGATTCAAGGCTCTCGTTAATATACAATGCTACCCCTCCACCAATTCAATCCACCCTATCACTACGATATAATTTGTACCCCGGTATGACAGTGTCCCACTGGTTATCCTCCTTCCACCAGGTCTCAGAGATGCCTATTATATCTAATTTTTCATTTAGTGCAATATATTCTAACTCTCCCATCTTATTTCTTAGGCTCCTGACATTCGCATACAGACATTTCAAACTATGTTTCTTGTTCCTATTTACCTCATGCTTAGTACTTGACAGTATTAATTTGCAATCTTTTGTCTGATTTTTATTTTATTTAAGGACACCTGATCTACTACAGTCTCTTTTGCACCCTCACTATCAGGATACCCTATCTTCCCTGTTTTGGTGATATCTTTGAAAGATACCTTATCCCGAACCATGCACTTTTGAGCGACTGTTGGCCTTCCCCCCATTTCTAGTTTAAAAGCTGCTGTATCTCCTTTTTAAATGCCGATGCCAGCAGCCTGGTCCCACCCTGGTTAAGGTGGAGCCCATCCTTTCGGAATAGGCTCCCCTTTCCCCAGAATGTTGCCCAGTTCCTAACAAATCTAAAACCTTCCTCTCTGCACCATCGTCTCATCCATGCACTGAGATTCCAGAGCTCTGCCTGTCTCTTGGGCCCTGCACATGGAACAGGTAGCATTTCAGAAAATGCTACCCTAGAAGAAGCCTCCATACAACAAGCTGTATGGAGGCTTTGTTGAAGAGTGGTTTTGATTTTTCTGCTTTGGCAGTCCAGGCAGCTTCTTTAGTAGCTAGGCCTTGTTTCTTCTGGTCTGAGAGGGTCCTAGATGGAGCTTTGGATAATCTCACCTTGATAGATGCCAAAATGGCAAAGCTTGAGAGGGACTCAGCCCTTTTGGCAGATGCTTTATATGATTTGATGAGGGCCTCGTCTAAATCTATGGCCTTAGGTGTGGCTGCAAGGCGTTCTCTTTGGCTTTGAGGTTGGTCAGCAGATGCGACTTCTTAGTCTAAGCTAAGTAGGCTCCCTTTGATTGGAGAGGAGTTAGACAAGCTAGTCCACAGTCTAGGAGATTCTAAGGTACCTAGACTTGCTGAAGACCAGCCTAGAGTGTCAGACCGCGGCCTTTTTTTTTTTTCACTGGTATAGACCGGGCATAGTGCCTCCGGTACAGCTGTCCCAGTTCTTTCAGAGGAATCCGTCCTTTTGAGGAGTTCGAAGAGGAGGCAGGGATGCAGGAGCTTTTTTTCAGGCAACTATCCATCCTGCTTAGTGAAGGTTTCAAGATCCAGCCTCTGATTCCTGTGGGAGCTCGTTTAGCACAGTTCTATTTGAGGTGAGCCCAGATTACCTCAGATCAGTGGGTGCTAAGGTTATTCAAGACGGATAAGCCTTAGAATTTGTGTTGCATCTTTCAGATACCTTCCTGGAGTCTTCTGCAGCCTGTTTGTCCAGTTCCCTCTTCAGAGCTTAGTCAGGGGCGCTATTCCATTTATTTTGTCGTCCTCCAGAAAGAAGAATCTTTTCGACCACGGGACCTCAAAGCGGTCAATCTGACTCAGTTTTCATATGGACACTCTTTGGTCAGTCATAGTAGCTGTTCTGTCCGGGGACTTTTTGACTGCATTGGATTTAACAGAGGCCTATCTGCATTTTCCAATTCGGCCCATGCATCGGCATTTTCTTCACTTTGCAGTGTTGGGCAAACATTATCAGTTTCAGGCTCTGCCCTTCAGTCTGGCTACAGCTCCTCACACATTTACAAAAGTCATGGTGGTAGTGGCAGTAGCTCTCAGAATGGAAGGTATTCTAGTTCATCCTTACCTGGACAATTGCCTGTTCAGGGCAAACTCATATCAGGAGAGTCTACAAGTCACAGCTCATGTGGTCCAGTTCCTACAGTCCCTTAGTTGGGTGGTCAACTCTCAAAAGAGTCACTTAGTGCTCTCAGTCACTAGACTATCTAGGAGTATCTTTCAACACTCTGCAGAGTCGAGTATTTCTTCCCTAGGCCAAAATTCTCAAGTTACAGACTCAATTTTGAACATTTCTGCATGGGTCAGTGCCATGTTCAAGGGATTATCTTCGGATTTGGGGCTCCATTGCAGTGACGATAGAAGCAGTGCCTTAGGCCAGGGCACACATTAGATCTCTGCAGAAGTCCCTACTGCCCAGATGGTTGCCGCAGAGGTTCCCTGCAAGTGAGATTGTCACTGCAGGCTTGGGAGCGCGGCAGCCTCCATTGGTGGCTTCGGATGACCAACCTGTCCAAGGGGATGCTCCTGGATCTGCTGCAGTGGAAAGTAGTCATAGCAGATACCAGCCTCAGAGGTTGGGGACCTCACTGTCAGGGATAGTATGTACAGGGTCTTTGGTCTCGGCCAAAGACATCCTGCTTGATCAACCTCTTTGAAACCAGAGCAATTCAGTTGGCACTGGAAGCGTTTTGCCGTGTACTAGTAGGCGAGTCGGTACACATCCTCTCAGACAAAGCCACAGCAGTGGCTTATGTCAATCAGCAGGGGCGAACGAGAAGTCGTCAGTTGGAACAGGAAGCGGTGCAGATCATGAGTTGGGCGGAGCTTCATCTGGCCGCCCTCTCGGCATCCTATGGTGCGGGAACAACGAATGTTCAGGCGGATTTTCTCAGTCGCAACTCTCTAAACCCCGGAGAATGGGCTCTCAGTGCAACAGCATTTCAGGCAGTTGTAAATCATTGGGGGCTTCCGGTCATGGATCTGTTCACCTCAAATCTCAATGCAAAGTGCCACGATTCTTCAGTCAAAGAAGAGATCTCAAAGTGAAGGGCGTAGATGCTCTTCTCCATCCTTGGCCCTCAGGGCTTCTGTATACATTTCCTCCGTGGTCCCTTCTGGGACACCTAAGTCAAAGGATCGAGGTGCACCAGGGTCTTGTAATCTTAATAGCGCTGGATTGGCCTTGCAGGCCTTGGTATGATGATCTCATGTGGCTTCTCATCAGCCCTTAGCTCAAATTGCCAGAATCTCACGGTCTCCTAGTCCAGGACCCAGTGGTTCATCTAGACCTGGCTCAATTTTGTCTTACTGATTGGCTCTTGAGCGGGCTCGGTTGACAAAGAGGATTTACTCCACCAATGTGATTACCACGATGCTTCAGTTGTGTTGTCATTCAACTTTTCTGAGTTATATCAGGACTTGGTGGGTTTTCGAGGCTTGATGTTCAGATCGGGACATTTCTCCACTTCGGTGGCAGAAGCTTTGGATTTTTTACAGTGAGCTTTTGATAAAGGCCTGGCAATAGCTTCTTTTAAAGTCCAAATTGTGGCACTGTTGTGTTTTCAGGGGTGCATTCAGGGAAAGGCCTTAGCTAGTTATCCGGATATAACTTGGTTCCTTCACGGAGCAGGTCTCATTATTCCTCCTTCTAGGGCCATCTTTCCGGCTTGGAACCTTAATTTGGTTCTCTCGGTTCTTACTAGGTCTCTCTTTGAGTTAACATCCTGTTCTCTGAACGATTTGACGCTGAAGACAGTAATTTTGGTAGCCATTGCTTCAGATAGGAGAGTATAGGAATTGCAGGTGTTTTCCTGTCGGTCTCCATTTTTGAAATTTTCTAAGGAGCAGGTAGTTTTATGCCCCGTCCCTTCCTTTCTCCCTAAGGACTTGTCGCAGTTTCATTTGTCCCAGTTGGTAGTTTTGCCTGTGTTAGGTTCTGCCTCTGGACTGGAGGATCAGCGATGTTTGAGGAAGCTAGATCTCGGTAGAGTTCGGAAGCACTATTTGAAGTCTACAAAGCACTTTAGATGGATAGATCGTCTGTTCCTGCTGATGTGAGGTTCCTGTAAAGGTTAGGTGGCGTCTAAACCCACTATTTCTAGGTGACTTAAAGAGATGATTGCCTCTGCTTACCTTCTTTCTGGGAAAACTATTCCAGAAGGGGTCTCCATGGTAACTATACCTCAGTGCTGCCATGGGGGCATTATCTCCAAGTGCAGTAGTTTCAGCAAAAAAAAATTTCTGGAAGGTGGCTGGCTTTCATCCTGAAGGTCACAGGTTTAAGGCTGGATTGTGTATCATATTAGAAGCTGTGGCCCTCAGCTCCTTTTTATATGGGGCATATTTTACTTCACTATCCCATACTGCTTGCCTTGACAAGCAGTTCATTCAGTGGTGTGCTGGAACCGGCTTGCACCGACTCGCAAGAGCCGCTTGTTAATTTTTATGACATCTTGCGAGCCGGTTGTTGAGGCAGGGCGAGCCGGTTCCCAGTGCCTCTCCTCCCCCCCCCCCCCCCCCCCCCACCCCAGCAGCGAGTCCCAGCACATACCTAAAGCCTTAATGGATTCTTCGGGGCAGGAAAGATCCCCAGTCTTTCCTACCCACTGCCCGCGCCGACTATCCACTGCCTCATCTCTTTAAAAATGGCTGCTGAAACTTCCGGTGGCGGCCTAGACCGCCCTTGTAAGTCTCAGCAGCCATTTTAAAGACAGGCAGCGCAGCAGGCAGAAAGTTTGTTGCCAGGTGTTGTTGGACGTGCGCTTCCTTCCTGTGTCTCGCGGTGGTGCTCTGTGACTGGGCGGCGGCTGCTGCTGCTGTTGCTGTGAGTCACGCACTGAGATCAGAGTTCTTCCCGCCCTTCCTGGGAGTGTGTGAGAAGAACTGCGGCGTCGGCGTCTGGTTCCCGCTCCCTCTGTCAGCAAGTAAAGATGGATGCGGCATGCGGGTCTGGACTGGAGAAGGAGTGCAGCACGCAGGGAGGGCTCTTCCAGACTATCGTCAATGACATGAAGGTAAACGGAGCTGCCGCACCTTTCCCCCTACATCCGGTAAAAGGGGGGGAGGTGGTGAGGCTGGGGTCAGATGCCCTGGGGCTGGTGAGCGAGCGGTGACCCTTTCGTCTCGGGATGTGTCCGGGGTGATGGTGAACGCCACAGGGGGGCGGATTTTCCTTCCTTCCTTCCTTCAGGTGAAAAGACTGAAGACGCCTCCTCCATTGATGGTGGACTCTGAACAGCTGTTGAATGGGGACGGTGTACCGTGCCTGTTGAATGTCGCTGCCAACTTGTCCAGGGGTTGCCTAGAGTTAGCTGATGCTCTTTTCTGCTCTGGCCACTGGCTATTACTTTTCAAGGTTTCCCCCCAGAAGGCTAATGAAAATTGCATGACTTTAGGTTTAGGAGGTCACCCAGGTTTCCTAGTGCATTAATTTCTGCTCACCCTTCATGCCCCCTTCCCCCCCCCAGCTATAGCCAGCTCTGCAATATTGGGGGGGGGGGGCGCAGAGGTGGACGGGGGGCGCCGAGGTGGACCGGGGAGAGGGCCTGTTGTTAAAAATTTACCAGCACACCACTGAGTTCATTGCATAGCTGGGATAGCTAACCCTACACTACAGAGCCAAAGGTTATCTGTGTTGGTTTCCCACAGCAGCTCTGCTCTTCTAGTATTGCAATCTGACATTGGTCAAACTTTTGCATACCAGCTCCAGCTTCCACTGTATCAGCGGCACCTCTAGCTAGCTGTATGTTGTAGTGTCTCTAGGCTTTTATTGTACTATTAGACTTCTTCTTTGTATTGGACAGCTAGCTATATTGCAGAGCTACTTCAACTTAACATTCTTCTCTGCACTTCTCTAGGAAGCATTTCTGCTGTTTCCTTTTTGTCCCCCTCTTCTGCGGTTTCTCCTGTTGGCCATTCTGGGCCCTCATGTTCAGTTCCGGTCTTTGCCTTTAGGCATGGCTACAGTTCCACGCACCTTTTCCTAGGTTTGGGAGTGTTGCGGCATTCTCCTCAAGGATGGCATCAGAGTACATCCTGCTCTAGATGAGTACCGAGAGTCAATCTGACTCTTCCTGGGTCTTCTTGCTGTTGGAATCCTTAGGCTGGATGGTCACCTTTCAGATGAGCCATCTTGTCCCGTACCAGACAGCTCTGGTATGATTTTTTCTTGATCGAGAAATGGAGGATCTAGCCTCAGACTCAGGTGCGCAGTCTGCTCGGGGTGCCGAGTCCTTGGGCCTGGCTGTACGTTCATGTCTTGGGCTCTGTGATGGCCACTTTGGAGGTAGTGCTGTGGGCAGTGGTCACATGCAACATCTACAGCTCTCGCTTCTCGGCAGGTGGTCTCCTGTGTCCCAGGAGTGTCAGCGGCGTCTTCCGTAGCTGTTCTCGGCATGGTTGCACATGAACTGGTGGCTCCGCAATTCCTTCCTGCGGAAGGGATGCCTTGGTGCCTCCGCAGTGAATGGTGGTGGTCACGGATGCAAGTCTCTGAGGCTTGAGAGCCTTTTACCTCCTTCTTCCACCTCTGGGGCAGTGGATGGCATGGGAGACAGTGTGGCTGATCTCCCGCCTGGACCTGCTTTTGATGTTGTTCGTCTTCTAGCCTTTTGGGACATGTTGCAGGCCAGGTGGTGCTTGTGCCGTTGGAGAATATGACGATGATGGCTTCTTCGACAGGGTAGGACTCAGAGTCAGACCCTGGCCACCGGGGCATGCCGTCCCATGGAGTGGGCAGAGGAATTCGTGTTCAGTTTTTTCACGGCCCACTTCGCGGACTTTTCATATGGTGAGCTCTCTTTCTCTGCCATCTTCTCCTGGTCTCGACAGAATGGTTATTCCGCACCAGTGCTTCTCCAGTTTGGCCTGAGGTAGAGAGCTCCAGAGGTAGATCTGATGGCATCCTGGCTGGACACCAAGGTGCCTTCTTTCTTCTGTCATTGGAGAGAGGGTGATTCGGCAGGGCTGGTTGTTCAGCTACTTCCTTAGCTGGAGGACGTTCTTCAATGGTGTTTCCTCCGTGACCTATCTGTGGCTGAGTTCTTTTCAGATTGCTTGCCACTGGGGTGGAGTCATTCTGGTAGCTCCAGATTGACCAAGGCGCCCTTGGTATGTGGATCTGGTGTGGCTCCTGGTGGCGCCTCCGTTTTGGATTCCACTCGACTCCGGACTCTTCCTTCAGAGTCCGTTACAGAGTGGAGGATCCCTCTCGCTTTGGTCTTATGGCCTGGTTTTTTGAGAGGTCGACTCTGAGGAACAGAGTTCTTTGGACACAGTGATTGCTACTCTATTGCAAGCTTCTATGTGGTCCACTTCGACAGCTTATTCTCGGGTGTAGAGGGGTTTTTTTGAGGCATGGTTGCAGCCCACGCTTGGTCTCCATTACGGGCGTCTGTTCCTTAGCAATTGCTTTCTTTCTGCAGGACAGGCTGCAGAAGGGCCTGGCCTCTAATTTGCTTCAGGTGCAGGTGGCAGTAACCTGCTTCTGGGAGAGAGTGTCGGGCTCTTCTCTGGCTTCGCACCCGGATGTAGTGCATTTCTTGCGGATTGCTTTGCTCCTTTGCTGCTGCGACCTTGTTCGCTCTGAAACCTCGTTCTTCTTCTCCGAGCCTTGCTTTGGGCTCCTTGTCTACCGAGCATTGCTTTGGACTCTTTTTGATCCTTTGCGGAAGGCTTCACTTATGAGCTTACTCATCAGCTATGTTATTGGTTGCCAATTCTTCGGCACTCAGAGTGTCTGAATTTTTAGCACTGCCATGCTGAACTTCTTTTCTGAAATTTGCTGAGTCTGGAGTGACCTTGCGTACGGTTCCTCCTTTTCTTGCCGGCTATGGTTTGGCTTTTCTTCTTTATCAGCCTCTCTTTCTTCCCTCCTTTTGGGAGGGGGATTTTCACATGGTGTACACGGTGCTTCGTCTGCTGGATGTTCAGAGGGTTTTCCTCCAGCATTCACAGATGTTGCATGTTTTTCGGCGTTCAGATCTTCTCTTTGTCCTTGCTGTGGGAGGGTGGCCTCTGATCAGACTTTTTCTCATTGGATTGCAGATACTTTGTTTCCGTGGATTTTTTGGAAGGTTGGGTCCTGCGGTTGGCATTGCAGGCTTGTTCCATGAGGTTACCGTCTACCTCTTGGGAAGAACAGGTGTGCTTTCGCTATTCATATGCTGCCTTTGCAGTGGTGGTTCTGTCTCGGAGAGCAACGACTTCCCACTCTAGTTAGGGATTGCTTTGGTACATCCCACCAGTTTCTGGATTCATCTGCTGCATACACTAAGGAAGGTAAAATTATGCCTTACATAGAAACATGATGGCAGATAAAGGCCATATGACCTTGCCAGTCTGCCCATCCTCGGTAACCCCTAATTCTTTCTGTTCCTAAGCGATCCCACATGTTTATCCCATGCCTTTTTTAATTCTGGAACAGTCCTCGACTCCACCACCTCCACCAAGAAGCCATTCCAGGCCTCCACCACCCTTTCTGTGAAATAATACTTCCTTAGGTTACTCCTATGCCTATTCCCTCTTAACTTTGTCATATGCCCCTCATTCCAGAGCTCTCCTTCATTTGAAAAAGGCTCTCTTCCTGTACATAAATGCCCTTGAGATATTTAAATGTTTCTATCATGTCTCCTCTCTCCCTCCTCTCTTCCAGCGTATACATGCTGAGGTTCATAAGCCTGTCCCTATAATTTTTGCATTCAAGACCGCTTACTAATTTCGTAGTCGCCCTTTGGACCGACTCCATCCTGTTTATATCTTTCCGTAGGTACGGTCTCCAGAACTGCACGCAGTACTCCAAATGAGGCCTCACCAGAGACTTATACAACGGCACTATCACCTCCTTTTTCCTGCTGGTCATGCCTCTCTTTATGTACCCAAGCATCCTTCTGGCTTTGACCATCGCTTTTTGTAACTATTTGAAAGCTTTAAGGTCATCAGACACAATCACCCCCAAGTCCCGTTCTTCCTTTGCACACTGAAGCACTACACCCCCTATACTGTACCGTTCCCTTGGATTTTTGCGACCCAAGTGCATAACCTTGCATTTTTTGGGATTAAACCTTAGTTGCCAAATATTGGTCCATTCCTCTAGCTTTGCTAGGTCCTTCCTCATGTCATTCACACCCTCCAGGGTGTCCACCCTGTTGCAGAGTTTAGTATCATCCGCAAAGAGACAAACCCTACCAGACAGCCCTTCCGCAATATCGCTCACAAAGACGTTAAAAAGAGCCAGCCCTAGGACCGATCCTGCGGTACTCCACTGACGACATCCTTTTCTTCAGAGCAAGCTCCATTTACCACCACCCTCTGTCTCCTACCATTCAACCAATTTTTTACCCAATCAATTACTCTAGGTCCTACACCGAGGGCACTCAATTTATTTATCAGTCGCCTGTGTGGAACCGTGTCAAAGGCTTTGCTGAAATCCAACTATACCACATCAAGCACCCCTCCCACATCCAACTGTTTGGTCACTCAGTCAAAGAAGACAGTTAGATTCGTCTGACACGACCTGCCACTAGTGAAGCCATGCTGCCTCGGGTCCCGCATTCCATGTAGTTCAAGAAATGTCACAATCCTCTTCTTTAGAAGCGTTTCCATTAGCTTACTCACCACTGAGATCAGACTGACAGGTCTGTAATTACCTACCTCCTCCTTACTTCCATTATTGTGCAAAGGAACCACATCCGCCCTTCTCCAGTCCACCGGGACCACTCCAGTCTCTAAGGAAGCATTGAAGAGGTCCGTCAGCGGAGCCAACAGAACTTCTCTGAGTTCCTTAAACACCCTCGAGTGTATCCCATCAGGCCCCATCGCTCTGTCTACTTTTAGTTTGGCAAGCCCCTTACGAACACAGTCCTCCGTAAATGGGTCTTGGTCTACCATACCGCCATCCCCTTTAGCCTTTGTTTTCTGTAGCCCTACCCCTGGTCTTTCATTCGTGAACACAGAGCTAAAATAATCGTTAAGCAGTTCAGCTTTAGCCTTATCTTCCACATATTTCTCTCCCTCAGCTTTGAGCTTCACAATGCTATTATGGCACTTCTTCTTGTCACTTACATATCTGAAAAGGTCTTGTCCCCCAATTTTACCGTACTAGCTATCTTTTTCTCCATTTGCCGCTTCGCTTTCCTGATAGCTTTTCCAGCTTCTCTTCGCTTATTTAGGTATTCTCTCCTGTCTTCATCTTTCTGAGTTGTCTTATGTTTCAATACTTTTTATTGACAACAACTCATGCGACCGTCTGCATAATGAACGGACTGTAAGGATAGTCAATATTTAAGAGAATGAGTAGATAAGATAAAACCTTTTTATGTTTATCCTTTTCCTTTCTCCTTTTTCTAGGAAAGATGACCGTTGAAATATATAATTGAACAGCTATGGTCCTGAAGCAGCGTAATGTGAAATGGGACCCGTTGACCACAGTTTGATTCCGGTCAGAAAGAGGAGAAAGTTTTTAGTCTGCCTAAGTTAAGTAAAACTTTTCAATTTGGTTGACAGAGTGGAATTTTCTTTTGTAGTAAAAGGAAATAGTAAAAGCAATAATAAAATAAAAAAATAACAAAATTTAGGAGGTTTTTTGTATCGCCCATGATGATGAAATGGTAGCTTTTGTCCCATTTACAGCTGTGGGAGAAGCTTTTTCTTGAGGCGTTTTTTCCTCCTTTTTGAATGACTTATGCTTACACTTTATAACTGAGTTCTGTATTTATATAGGAACAACTCAAGATAGACATTCTCACAAATCTAGAACTTATACAATATAGCATCTGTCATCAAATACCCCCCCTTCCACCCCCCACCCCCCCACCCCCGTCACTATTATGTAATATAAATCATTACTCAGCAATCACACTGAAAACGTTAAGGCCATCTTTCAGAAACATCCATTTTGCCAGACCTTCCCTCTACATTCACCCTAAATCCCCCCTTCCCTTACCCCCCCCCCCCCATCCCAAATTCTAAACTTTATCCACCCCTCCCTTCCACAGTCCATAAATCCATGATTAGGGCTCTATAAGTTCAACAAGTGGCTCCTGGCAGCAGGCGAAAGAGTATTCCAAAAGGGGCTCCATGTCCGTTGCAAATCCTCTCCAGCTCTAGAGTTCATGTCCGCAACTCCCATACGTTCAATGCGCATTAAATATATCATATGTACACGCCACTGTTGCAGCGATGGATATTTATATGTCAACCACTCTGTCAAAATGACCTGCTGTGATCACTACTACAATAGAGGTGAAGCAGAAGAAGAAGGGAATCAAGGAGTGGAAGCATTGATCCCAGCAGAATTTGATACACTGACATGTTCACCTCATTGTTAATCTAGTAGTAGAAGGACATGAACAGCCGTTGTGCAGTGGAGGATGGTTTGTAAGTATGCTCTATCCGTGAAACCAAGTGATGTATAAATGGCAGAAATTTGTGTTATAACAGATGGAATCCTACATTTTGAAAGAAAGGATTTAGATTCAAAGGTTCTGGTTCTTGAGACTATTTGTATAATTTTGTTGATTCAATCTAGGGTGGACTTGTAAACATTGCAACATAAGTGCAGAGAATGAAGACGCCTATGACTGTGACTGCACTTCAATACACCAGTCATTCAAGCATGAATCCAAGATGCTATTGATCACAAGACTGGGGAGTCTTGTATGCAAAACATCTGAAAAATACCCAAGAGGCTACCAAATGAACAAAGGTGAGGACATATCAGAACTTATATATTAACCACTGTTTTAGATATTTATTTCCACTGTTTTGCCATATTTTGTCTTCTGCGTTTTTCTGGTTTTAGTTTTATTTTTGCTTGTTAAAATCAATTGGTTGTTCTTATTATTTTTATTGTTGTAATGTTTGATACATATATGTATTTTTTATACAGTGTCAGATCCCTGAAGCAGACGGTTGTTTTCGTCAAAACACGGCTCTGTGTCGGGTCATACACTTGTGTGGTGCTGAATAAAGTTGTTTTTATTGACCTCAGGCTGCGAAGATTTTTTGGTCCACCCCCGCTTCCTGGATTTCTGTTTGGACTATACGTAGGGTGTTTTTTACCTTTACTTTGGGGTTTTGGTTGGTGTAAAATTACCCTCTACATGTCAAAAGTTAGACATCCAAAAAGAGTGTGGAATTTGGGGTGTTCTGGTGTGGCACCTCTAATGAAAATCAACAGGAGAAAAACAGGAAGAAGCCTCTAAAGTCCAAGAGAAAGCAGAAGAGTAGAGGATAACGCACTGGCTTCCACATGGGTTGATGTTGTGTGCCTCAATAAAAGGGGGAAATGGGACTTGATATACTGCCTTTCTATGGGTTGTTTTTTTTTTTTTTTTGCAACTACATTCAAAGCAGTTTACATAGTATATACAGGTACTTATTTGTACTTGGAACAATAGAGGGTTAAGGGGCCCTTTTACTAAGGCACGTAGGTGCCTACGAGCGTCCAACGTACGTCAAATTAGAACTACCGCACAGCTACCTCATGCCCAGGCGGTAATTCTATTTTTGACACACGGCAGAAAATATTTTCTATTTTCTACTGCGTGGCACTAACCAGACAGTAATCAGTAGTGTATGCACACTGACAATTACAGCCAGGTTAACACTTGAGACCTTACCGCTAAGTCAATTGCTGGCGGTAAGGTCTCAGACTCTAAATGGGCGCACGCTCATTTTAATTTTGCTGCATGTCCTTTTTTGTCCACAAAAAAAGGCCTTTTTTGCAGGCGGGCTGAAAAATGTACCTGCACACGTCCAATACACACACCTACACCAGCGCAGGCCATTTTTCGGCACACCTTAACAAAAGGGACACTAAGTGACTAGCCCAGAGTCACAAGGAGCTGCAGTGGGAATTGAACCCAGTTCACCCAGGATCAAAGTCTGCTGCACTAACCACTAGGTTACTCCTCCACTCCTATAGAGCCCTTTTATGAAGTGGTGGTAAGACCAAAGTGGGCTTACCGCATGCTGTTCCAGGACTACTGCTGGCCCCCAGCACGGCCGCTGGCAGTAGTTCCATACTGAGTGCACACCATTTCCAGGAAGAAAAAAAGAAAATAAAAACTCAGAAAATGGTTAGCATGGTGGTAACCCGGCAATAATCGGGCATTGCAGTGCGCTGCCCAGTTACCGCCAGGTTACCATGGGAGCCCTTACCGCCACCTCGAAGGGTGGCGGTAAGTGCTCCCCACCACATGGCCATGTGGTAAGAGCCCTACCGCAGGGCCCTTTTTCCCACAGCTTCGTAAAAGGACACCTATGTGTCCTAGGGGATAATTCTATAAGGAGTTACTTTGTTTTAGGTGGCAAGAATGTATATAAAAGTGATATTTTAATCATTTACATGCATAAGTGGACACATGAGTATGTACATGACCCCTTATAAAATGCCAACCAGCGTAAAAGCACACATGTTAATTGATGGGCATTCACATGAGTGGAGTTTTGTATTCAAATGGTTGGAGCATGGGCAGAGTTTGACATTCACTTGGGTGGAGCATGGGCAGGAGAGTACAATTGTGTGCATAGATCATAAAGTACTAGAATTTGTGTGTGAAGTATGTACAAACATTTGCACCTGCTTGAATGAATGTGTAAATGATTGTGCTTCTAATGTAGGTGCATTCTCTGCCACTTCCACTTGTATTCTTCAAAGAAAAGCAGGCACCTACATTCCAATAGTAGAGGCTTAAAAGTGGTGCCTGCTTATCCTCTTATCCTAGGTGCGCTGTTACAGAATTACCCTCAGAGGACTTCATTTTATAACGGGTTGCCTATGTGAGAAGTCCATAAACAGTCACCTAGACTACTGCAACTCACTCTACACTGGCTGCAAAGAGCAAATACTCAAAAAACTCCAGACAGCCCAGAACACAGCAGCCAGACTCATATTTGGAAAACCAAAATACGAAAGTGCAAAACCCTTACGAGAGAAGCTACACTGGTTACCACTCAAAGAACGCATCACGTTCAAAGTATGTACCCTAGTACATAATATCATCCATGGCGAGGCCCCAGCCTACATGTCAGACCTGATAGACCTACCACCCAGGAATGCTAAAAGATCATCTCGCACATTCCTTAATCTTCATTTCCCCAACTGTAAAGGCCTAAAATATAAACTAATGCACGCATCAACCTTTTCCTATATGAGCACGCAATTCTGGAATGCATTGCCACGTAACCTAAAAGTGACCTATGAACTGACCAACTTCCGCAAACTACTGAAGACCCATCTCTTCGACAAGATATACCACAAAGATCAAAACATGTGATATTCCCACATATATCTAGATAAAAAACAACAAATCAGTGGAATCAAATGCATTTATTGGAACAATACCCGACGTGGCCACGTTTCGCCCTCAGGCTGCGTCAGGGGTACAAACTATAAAACAAAACACAAGTATAAAAACATGTATAACCATACATATTAACAATGTCATAAGCATGATTCAACTAATAAAAAGCAACTAATAAAAAGCAATTTTTGTGAGAAGTCTTTTATTCAGTGAACTGTTTCCTGCCTCTAGCAGTAATGTGGACTGGTTATTTATTTCTAAGAAATTTTTTTGGTTTTGTGTTAAGAATATCAGTGGAGAGACTAGAATGTCTAGAGTCTTTTAAAAGTTTTGTGTACATTTAGATATGCATCTTGTCTGATGACACTTTTATTTTTTGTTTTTATATCTGTGTAGAACTAGATTTTTGGAACTACTAGTGTGTATGATATATTTACATACACTTTTGATAGGTATGTATAAAGAAATTTCTTCCCCTCTTCATTGAATTGTTTTGATTCTAATTGTATGATCTTAACATTTTTTATTGAGAGTTATAAATGTGATATGAGTAATTGTAGATGTTCTGATAAAAAAGTTTTATGTGATGTATGATTTTAATGATAATTATAAATATTTGTTTTACAGATGATATCATGTATGTCTATACATGTTTTTTAGAACTTTTAAAGGATTGTTTTATATATGTTGAATCTTTTTTTAAATAATTGCTTTTTATTAGTTGAATCATGCTTATGACATTGTTAATATGTATGGTTATACATGTTTTTATACTTGTGTTTTGTTTTTATAGTTTGTACCCCTGACGCAGCCTGAGGGCGAAACGTGGCCACGTCGGGTATTCTTCCAATAAATGCATTTGATTCCACTGCTTTGTTGTTTTTTATCTACTGTTTTGTAAGCAGTTGTGTGCCTTTTTGTTTTTTTTGTTTTGTACCCACATACGTATATCTAGTAATGTTAAGAATGCCTTATGCTGTATCATTATCATGTATTCCATTACCATGTAACCCAAAATTACTCTGTAACACCAAACGTCAATTCTCCTCTCATTTCCACTATCCATGATGTATTGTAAGCCACATTGCGCCTGCAAAGAGGTGGGATAATGCGGGATACAAATGCAACAAATAATAAATAAAATAAAATAATAAACGTACCTATCATCAATGCAATATAGGTCCCTATGTTCCTACATTAAAAGGCTCCCACATCCAGCCCCAATAGAGCGAAAATGCTGACATACACATTTGTACCTGAGGGATATGTGTGTGTGTTTATATATCTATGCATCTAATTCTGTATTTTATAAAATACACATATACACTACAACTCCTCCCTTACTTTGCCCAAATCCTAGGAATGCCTACATTCTTTTACCTTTGCGTTCTTCTGTTCTTTCTCATGCAATCCCAGGGCATCTACAGAGTGCAAACCTCTGAGCTAGGGCCATTCCTTGCTTCCCTAGGACTTCTCCATAGGTACTACAGCCGAGTCACCACTGTGGGAGAACTTCTTCCTTTGGAGCTTCTGTCCTAGAGACACCTTCACTTTGGGCCTTTCCCCCTGGAGATCTTCTTCCTTGGGTTATCTCTGAACTGTTCTGCCCCAGGGCATTTAACCACCTCCTTGCCTGAGCCCTGCCCCTCTGACTCAGCATAATAGCGCCACCTGCCATAAGGTGGTTTAACTTCAACACCAGTGGGGGGTGTGTGCCTAGGAGCACCTGCCACTATACCACTCACTCCCTCACATATTTAAAAAAAAATTCAGTGAAAAACTTTTGACTGAAGTTCAAATGTCCTCACTGAAATTATTACGGACACAATGCTTTAAAGTATTGTTACAATTTATTTATTTGCTGCACTTGAATCCCACAATGTTTATTATTGTGCATAAATTTTAGATATTAAAATCAGATGGTAATAAGTATTATTTTGAAATGGCCACTAGCTTAAAACCATAAAGTTAAACAACACAGCTATGTATTTTAATAAAGTGCACAGGATGTTTACATTTCACAACACAAAGTAAACTGCTACTTATTTCACAACAACTGTTTAACGACGTTGTATCTTTTTCCCCACAAATAACCAGAGATTCACTGGACACTCAAAATTGGACAGTCTTTTTAAACAGAAGAATTTTCAAATTTAAAGAAAATCATTAGAAATAAAATAAAACAAAGAAAATAAAATAAGATGATACCTTTTTTATTGAACTAAATACATTTTTTGATTAGCTTTCAAAGGTAACCCTTCTTCATCAGATCAGAAATAAGCAAATGTTGATAAATAACAGTATATATAAGTGAAGCATCAAAGCATTTCAGTGACAGTCTCACAGGATGAGGGTGAAGTGGGTAAGGTGAGAGACAGGGAGGACCAGGTGGATGAGGGGCAGTAAGATATGCATGGTGATAAGAGGGTGACAAAGCAGTAGAATTTTATGGTTTATAATGGACTAGAAAACCCAGATCTTCGTTAAGTCCTGTCTGGTAGGTGTCAAAATATGTAATCATTCTGACCTCAAAGGTCTTACGTTCCTGGATTGTCTTAAAGTTTCCTTGTAGTATTCTTACCATAACATCATTGATACAGCGTTCTGGTTTTGTAGAGTGCTGCCCCATAGAGGTGGCATTCTGGTTGGCACTGGCATTTTTCATATTATGTCTATGTAAATTAAATCTCTTCTTTAGCATGTGGCTTGTTTCTCCAATATAGCATGTGAAGGATTTCTTTATATCAAATATTTTTCCTTTGTGAACGACTGTGGGATCCTGTGAAATGTTTTGGCATAGTTTGCAGCTGAATATATTGCAAGAATGAGTGCCACTCTCTTCTTTTTGAGTTTCTATCGGGAGTTTGCTTTTCACTGGTTTGTGTTTTAAGTTGGGTGGCTGTCGGAAGGCCAGCACTGGTGGGCATGTGAATATCTCTTTCAGTAGTTCATCCTTCTGGAGTAGTGGCTGTAGATCTTTTATGATTTTTCTCAATTTTTCTAGCTCTGGGATGTATGTCACTACAAGGGGGATTTTGTCTGTGGCTTTCTTTTCCTTGTAATGCAGCAGATTCTCCCTGTGTGTTTTAAGGGAGGAGGCAACATTATTGGAGATTATTTTGTGGTTGTAGCCTTTTTGTTTGAAGGATTCAGTCAGGATTTTGAGGTGTTTATCTCTGACCCCTGGGTCAGAGCAGATACATTGGTATCTTGTGGTTTGGCTGTGAATAATGGATTTTTTTTCTCTGTGAAGGGTGGAAGCTGGAGTTGTGGAGGTAACTGCATTTGTCTGTAGGTTTCTTGTATATAGATGTTTGTATACAGCCATTGCTGATTGAAATTGTGGTGTCCAAAAAAATTGACTTTTTCTGGGGAGTGGTCAATTTTGAATTTGATTGTAGGATGGTATGTCTTGAAAGAACTGTAAAATTGTTTTAGAGTTTCTTCCCCCTCAGTCCAAATCATAAAAATGTCATCGATTTAACCAGTAGTATTTTAGAGGTTTCGTCTGATATGTATTCAAAAATGTCTCTTCCAGTTCAGCCATAAAGTGGTTAGTATATTGACATTGTTAAAGCAGAAATAGTTGTGAGTTAGAATACATTTGATTAATTTTGTAATAGTTTCCAGTGAGTACTGATGGTCCAGGGTGGATGATTTTAGGAGTTTCTCATGTGCAGCTATGCCATCTGCATAGGGAATGTTGCTGTGTAGTGATTCTACATCCATTGTGACCAGAAGGGTACCCGGTGGTAACTGCTTGATATTTTTTAATTTATTCAGAAAGTCTGTGGTGTCTACCCAATTTAAAGAGAAACCATCAAATAAGTATTCTATCTCACTTTTGTATTTAAAGTTTGTTTAAATACAAACTGTAAATTTTAGCCCAAAGTGTCTTTATTTTTATGTGTTGCAGGTACACAATAGTGAAGTTTAAAACCCAGTTCTTCAACTCCACTCATACTCAAGTATTCTCTCACCCTCACTCGACAAAGTCCTTTCTAGGTGTTTGTTTTCCATATGATGCTTGTGAAGATGCTGAACACACTTATCTGTGAACCTTACTTGAATCCCAGGCTTTGGTCTTTCTTGCTAGTGGAGCCCAGTGCACTATGGTGATGCCTTGACAAAGCATCTGCTTCACGTTCTGGTCCTGGTACACCTACTAACCTGTCTTTATCAAAAATAAAAATAAGAAAAACTAACTCCCTCCAATTAAGCAGTGGCAACACTAACTGAAGATTTCAAGCTTCAGGAAATAATGTATTTTTGGGTTCTCTGACTAATCAAAATAAATAATAATCAAGGTCCCTTCTAAGACATGGACTCCTATGCTGAAACTGTTTCCCTAAACTAATAAAGGGTGCTGAGCACTGTTTACACACTTCTCAAACAAACACTACACCACAAGTCACATCTTTCTGTTTGTAAAACAAGCATAGGCAGTCACAAAGCCAAAACGTTTACTAAGGCTTATGCTCTCTCACGACCCAAGAAGCAAGCCTAGTAGCTGAACACAAGAAAACTCTGCAACTGAGGCAGCTTCCAGTTTTTTTTTTCTTTTGTAGAAAACAGGATTTTAGTCTCTCTCTCTCTCATTAGGAATTCTCACTTAGAATCAGTCACAAATAACCAGAGCCAGAGCAATAATAGTAACTTCTCCAGGTTGGCAAGTTTTAAACTTTATATCAGACTCAAGCATATAATACTGTGGAGCTCATTTTTGAAAGAGAAAAACATCTAATAAATGGCATAAAGCAGCATTTTGATGTTTTTCTCACCAAAACTTCCAAATCACTATTTTCAAAACCCATTTTCCAGGTATTTGTCTATGCAATTCATCTGCAGTGCATCTAAATCTCAAGGGGGCATGTTAAGTGTGGGATATGGGTGTTCCTAAGACCTGTGCATTTTCAGCCATAATGGAACAAAACAAAAATGTCCAGGACTAAAGCTAAGATGTTTTGAGCTAGACCTATTTTAATAATGACTAAGCCACAAAGTGTCTTTGAATGACCAGATGACCACTAGAGAAATAAAGGAATTACCCCCTTACTCCCCCAATGGTCACTGGCCCCTTCCCCCCCCCCCCCCAAATTTGTAAAATAAACAATATATACCAGCCCCTATGACAGCTTCAGATGTTATAGCCAGTCCTATTAGAGCAGCAAGCAGGTCCCTGGAGTAGCCTAGTGGTCGGTGCAGTGCACTGTGGAGAAGAGGATCCAGACCCATGATCAACTGTTACCCTTGTGGTGGAGATTGTGAGCCCTCCACAACCCACCAAAAACCACATGTAGGTGACACCTACAGCCATAAGGGCTATTGTAGTGGTGTTCAGTTGGGTACAATTGGTGGGTTTTGGAGGGCTTCCCATACGACATAAGGGAGTAATGGTGAGATATATACCTGGGAGCTTTTAGGTGAAGTCCACTGCAGTGCCCCCTAGGGTGCTCCACTGCTCTGCTGGGATATCTGTGTGGCTAGTCTACTAAGAATGCTGGCTCCTCCTACATCCCCATGGCTTGATTTTGTGCATTTTTCACTTGGACAGGGTTTTTTTTCTGAAAATGGGCTAAAAAGATAAATGCACAGAACACAAAAACATCTAGCAAGTGGCCATTTTCAAAAAAAAACAAAAAGATAGACGTTTTGCTGTTTTGAAAATGGTTATATTCTGGATGTTTTGAGCTTCAATTGCCTAGTTCCAGCTCCAGAGTTCAGTCATGCATGTGCGGAAAACCGCACATGCTTTGGAGCTCCAGGCCCATGCCCAGGCCCAGATCTGCCATTTTCCTGGTTGTGTCTGTCCAGGGGCCTTATTCGTTGCTGAAGCTGTGTCGCGGCAGGCTGTGGTAACCGCAGCTCAGCCTTGGCACCCTGGACACTCCTAGGTCCCCCATGAAAAGTACAGTACTGGCCACCAATGGGAAAAAATATGAGCCAAAAAGCTCTGAAGAGGATCAGGACCACCCCTGCCCTTCCGGTAATATATATATTTTTTAATTCTTTACATATAAAACTATAAAACCAAGATATACAAAGTGGTAAAACTCAAAATGTTCAGAAAATTGGCAATTCAGTTCTTAGCCTGACATGTTTTGATGTAACTGCTTATGTCAGGTTTGCTAATGGGAAAATTAGTGCACAACCTGCCCCCCCCCCCCCAAAAAAAAAAAAAACAAGAAAGAAAAGAAAAAAGAAAATGCCTGACTTTAATGCCACAGTAAATCTGGGCGTAGCGCGTGGGAAAGTCCCACGTTGGAATGAGCTAAGCTTGGATGTCATCATACCTTAGTAAACCTGAAAACTGCCCTTTTGGTCAAACTGGAAAAATAACCCCTTGGAAAGAAAACTAGCATTTTAAAAACACAGTAAAAACCAGCCACTCTTACCAAATATTACAGATTTTCAACAGGAATTAGCAGAAAGGGTCCTAAGGCTGGCCACAGCTTGCTGCATATTGTAAACCCGCACTATGATGTCATAAGTGCGCTCACTTGAAGGAACAGGCTCTGTAAGATGTCACAGTGTTTTCCCCGCAAAATGATCAGAGCCTTTGCCAAACCAAGGAAATTGTTACAAATCAAAATTTATTTAAACTAATTTCAAATTATTTCAGCATTTCAATTTCTTTCAGGTGTTAACAGAAATTCTATTTCTTTTCTTTAATAGCAATCAATAACAGCTTGGAACTACTTTCAAACAATACATCAGATAAGTATTCACCTTTTTTTAACCTTAAATATTGAACAATAATGTTAAAATTATTTTTTCTATGTAAAGGACTGATTCTTTGTGTTGTTTGTGTTGTTTTCCCAGGTCTCACAGTCCAGAACCCAAAGGTAAGTATGCATGTAATCTTTTAATTGAATTAAATCTTTTGTCCAAAGCTCGTGCTGGTAAGTACTTAGCTGCAAGACAGCTGCAAACCTTCCTCAGCCTTCTTCTCTTTCTTGCGTTGGAGCTCGTTGTTCTGGTCCAGGTTATTATGGAGTGGATGATACCTGATCTTTAATTAAATAAAAAGGAACAAAAACCCTGGCTCCCTGATGAATATAAGCCGAATTTCTGGGAATTTAAGTCAAAACTGGTGGCCAATTCACTAACTTCAAAGTAACAGGTAAGTATTATTCCCTTTCTCTACTCTGATCTCACTGTGTTTCCCTCACTAATAATGAGAAGGCTATTGATGACTTTAATTGCTCTCTCATAGCCAGATCCACTCACTCTCAAAACCATACACCTTTCTCTCCCTTACACAACCCACGTCTGCAGATTCTCTCACCCTTTAGCACTCAAATCTTCCACACCCCTGCAGCACACCTGCCATACAGTAACCCCTCTCACTCACTATCACCCAAGTTCCACTCACCTGCAGCACCACTGACATACAGGTCTGACTTCCTCAGTAACACAAGCACTTCTCCCACTCTAAACTCCCAATTCTCCACACACCTGCAGCACCCCTAGCACACAGATCTGACCCACTCAGTGACACAGGCTCTTCTCCACACACCTGCAGCACCACTATCATACAGGTCTGACTCCCTCAGACAAGCACTTCTCACTCATTAAATCTCAAACCTCTCACACACCTGCAGCACCCCTCGCATACAGGTCTATCTCTCTCAGTGACACAAGCTCTTCTCACTGTCTTACAGACTCGTCTCCCCTAGCAACAGCATCCCAGCTTGGCCATCTGACCCAAACGGACCAATCAGCTGCTGACTTTCAGAATGTCAGCTAACTTTTTCAGTTGAGAATCTAGGCACATTCTCCATCTTGAAATACATTTTTCCCATTAAAGTATATGGGAAAAATGAATTTCTATACAAAATACATAATAAATCACATTATACTTTAACAAAAATTGTACCACCATCCCAGTCACATTTTTCTGAATCCAGTCCACGTTTTCTTTTTGTTAAACCATTAATATACACCATTTTAACATATTTTCACCCAAAAACCCCATAAAAGTTTTACCAAAAATTACCAAAATTTCCACATGTATAAAGTCACACGTGCGCTCTCAAACCCCGTCGTCTGAATTTTAAAAAACACTTCCAGAGCAGCGCACGACGCTCCGCACTGGAAAAACCTCAAAAATCCCTTTAAAATTACTTTTAAAAATTTTAAAGTACACAACTTATCTAAACAGACCCCCCAGACCCCCCAACCATTAAAATAATAATTTTTAAAAATTTAGGGAAGGCCCAACAACAAAACACCTCAAAAAGCTAAAAATTAAACAATTTTAACTCAAAACAAGGCCATGGGACCTCTTACCTGACCCCTCTAACGTCCATCCTGGGGTCCTTTGAACTTTCCGGTGCCCCGACGGTCCTCCGACGCCTCCTCTGCTTTTCTTCGGGCCACAATTCAAAATCGAGGCCCAGGCTTCATTTTGCGGCCTACCGGCGTTTCCCTGCATTCGCGCATGCGCCGATCCAGCGCACATGCAGGGAAACAAGCTCGAGGCCAGCCAGTCTCATCTCCTCCCGGCTCCGATCGCGGTCGCGGCATCGCGGTGGCGCGCCAATCGCGCCACCCGCGATTTCAGCTGCTCCCTCTGCCTCCTCAGCCCCAGGACTTGCTCCGGTCCCGAAATGGGACTCCAGAACATGGGAGCAAGCCTGGGGAGCACCAAAAACGCGGCCACCACTCTGGATGGGCCAAAAACGGCCCGAAAATCAGTCAGACCCACACGAGGGTCAGAAGAAAACAGGGCACTTCCCCCCAAAAACCCAAACTACCTTCCAGACTCCGGTAAGCCCCTTTAAAGGGGACACAAATCATTTTTATTAATTTTTTAACCCTTTACAATATTTTAAAGAACACAACCTTAATAAAACTGAACATAAGAACAGCAATACTGGGTAAGACCAGTGGTCCATATAGCCTAGTATCCTGCTTCCAACAGTGGCCAATTCAGGTCACAAGTACCAGGCAGAAACTCAATTATTATTACCATTCTATGCTACCAATCCCAGATACACTAACTGCTGGTATCACATCGATTTACGTTTACCTGTTCTACACCACTCAGTATTTTATAGACCTCTATCATATCCTCCCTCAGCCATCTCTTTTCCAAGCTGAAGAGCCCTAACCTCTTAAGCCTTTCCTCATATGACAGGAGTGCCATCCCCTTAATCATTTTGGTCGCCTTTATTTGAACATTTTCCAATTATGCTGTATCTTCTTTAAGATACAGTGATCAGAATTGCACACAATACCAGTGGTGTGCTGGAGCCAGCTCTCACCAGCTCGCAAGAGCATTTCTTATTTTTTTCAGAATTTTGGGAGCCGGTTGTTAAAGTAGCTACTTTAACAACTGGCTCCCAAAATGTGGGCTCAGGTCCCCTCCTGGCAGCAGTGGTGTCAGTGTCTCCTGTGGCTTGGGCATCTTCTTCTCCCATGCAGCACCTCTCTCTCTATCATCCTCCCCCCTGGACCTCTCTGCTTTTGCTGCAATTAATTTTTTTTTTAAGCAGTGCTGCCTGGAACACGTCAGTTAGAACAGGCAGGCTGCTTCAGCCAATTCTGGGGGCCTTCCTTCCTTCCTTCTTTTGTCTATGCTGATAACATCCAAATACTAGCCAGCCTCCACAAGGACAACCTCCTAGAAATCAGCATCCTCAGCTCAAAACATTGCATTACATTAAGGTCTTATAGCCCCCTACAACCAACAAGTTCTAAGCGGATAACATCAACAAAAAAGAGCATACTCCAGATAGTTACAAAAAAGTCAATCAGATAGCAAATCAGCTGTTCTGTCATAAATTAAAACTTAACCCAGAAAAATCCAAATTACTTCTTACAGGACGCACGACATGCCCCCTCCATCTCATTCCTCATTATTATGGCAGGTACACACATTTCCTTCTTACAATTGGTAAAAGTTCTTGGAGTGACACTTGATAATATTAGATATGTGTTGTTGGAAGGGCATGGCATGATCCAGACTTGCTTCTTTAAGCTCAAACTGATCTGTCATGTACACCATCTCTTCTCCACATATGCCGATCGAATCCTGCTTCACTCTCTAGCTATCTCATACCTTGACTATTGCAATTTCCTCTTCCAAGGTTCCAGAACTCAGGATCTTTGTTGTCTCCAACTTGTACAAACTCAGCACACAATATCTTTATACTTTATATACTTTATATGTGATACCACTATCACATATAAGGTACTTAACATAGTAGATGACGGCAGAAAAAGACCTGCACGGTCCATCCAGTCTGCCCAAGAAATGTGCTACTTTTTTGTGTATACCTTACCTTGATTTGTACCTGTCTTTTTCAAGGCACAGACCGTACAAGTCTGCCCAGCACTATCCCCGCCTCCCAACCACCAGCCCCGCCTCCCACTACCGGCTCTGTTATCCAATCTCGGCTAAGCTCCTGAGGATCCATTTCTTCTGAACAGGATTCCCTTATGTTTATCCCACGCATGTTTGAATTCCGTTACTGTTTTCATCTCCACCACCTCCCGCAGGAGGGCATTCCAAGCATCCACCACTCTCTCTGTGAAAAAATACTTCCTGACATTTTTCTTGAGTCTGCCCCCCTTCAATCTCATTTCATGTCCTCTCGTTCTACCGCCTTTGTATCTCCGGAAAAGGTTCGTTTGTGGATTAATACCTTTCAAATATTTGAACGTCTGTATCATATCACCCCTGTTTCTCCTTTCCTCCAGGGTATACATGTTCAGGTCAGCAAGTCTCTCCTCGTACGTCTTGTAACGCAAATCCCATACCATTCTCATAGCTTTTCTTTGCACTGCTTCGATTCTTTTTACATCCTTAGCAAGATACGGCCTCCAAAACTGAACACAATACTCCAGATGGGGCCTCACCAACGACTTATACAGGGGCATCAACACTCTGGTTCTTCTGCTGGTCACACCTCTCTCTATACAGCCCAACAACCTTCTAGATACAGCCACCGCCTTGTCACACTGTTTTGTCGCCTTCAAATCCTCAGATACTATCACCCCAAGATCTCTCTCCCCGTTCGTACCTATTAGACTCTCGCCGCCTAACACATACATCTCCCGTGGATTTCTATTCCCTAAGTGCATCACTTTGCATTTCTTGGCATTGAATTTTAATTGCCAAACCTTAGACCATTCTTCTAGCTTCTTCAGATCCTTTTTCATGTTTTCCACTCCCTCCGGGGTGTCCACTCTGTTACAGATCTTAGTATCATCCGCAAATAGGCAAACTTTACCTTCTAACCCTTCGGCAAGGTCACTCACAAATATATTGAACAGAATCGGCCCCAGCACCGATCCTTGAGGCACTCCACTACTCACCTTTCCCTCCTCCGAGCGAACTCCATTCACCACCATCCTCTGGCGTCTGTCCGTCAACCAGTTCCTAATCCAGTTCACCACTTCGGGTCCTATCTTCAGCCCATCCAGTTTATTTAAAAGCCTTCTGTGGGGAACCGTGTCAAAAGCTTTGCTGAAATCTAAGTAGATTACGTCCATAGCTCGTCCCTGATTCAATTCTCCTGTCACCCAATCAAAGAACTCAATGAGATTCGTTTGGCACGATTTCCCTTTGGTAAAACCATGTTGACTCGGATCTTGCAACTTATTGGCTTCCAGGAAATTCACTATCCTTTCCTTCAGCATCGCTTCCATTACTTTTCCAATAACCGAAGTGAGGCTTACAGGCCTGTAGTTTCCAGCTTCTTCCCTATCACCACTTTTGTGAAGAGGGACCACCTTCACCGTTCTCCAATCCCTCGGAACCTCTCCCGTCTTCAAGGATTTATTAAACAAATCTTTAAGAGGACCCGCCAGAACCTCTCTGAGCTCCCTCAATATCCTGGTGTGGATCCCGTCCGGTCCCATGGCTTTGTCCTCCTTTAGCTTTACAAGTTGTTCATACACACTCTCTTCTGTAAATGATGCTGTATCCGCTCCATTTTCATTTGTACTTTTTCCAGTCCATCGCGGTCCTGCTCCAGGATTTTCTTCTGTGAAAACTTCTACTGACCTACAGAATGTACCACTCTGGGCTCTCCAATTCCTAATTCCTTAAACACCACCCAGATCACTCCGGTCATCACAATATAACAGCCTTTTGTTCCTTCTTTTCAACATATATGCTTTAATACTATTTGCACTACAGTGTTAATGGCCCCTCATTATGGAACACTTTCCCCTTGCACCTCCGCCTTGAACATCTACTTGATAAATGTAAAACTGGGTTGAAGACCATCTTGTTTAAAGATGCCTTCTGTAATTAACCCATTAAACTCTTTGATATTAGCCCTAGACAGATCGGTGCACTGTGGTCAATGGGTCTGCTTTGAGTTCCCCCTCTCTCCCCCTCTTCCCTCACTTTTTCCTCTGTCCTATCCAGTATTGTATTTCCTTTCAATATTTCTTTTAATTTGTAATTATTGTAAACTGCCCTGATAGGTCTCTCTGGGTGCAGTATATCAAATTTGAAAAAAAAAACCTTGAAACTTGAAAGAGAGAAGTGCTGCTTCATCCAGTGGAAGCAAAAGAACAACAAAGATAAAACTTCTCAACATTAGATATATCCATCTGAAGAGAACTTGCTTAACACTAGGAACCGTAAGTAAAAGAATAGAATTAGAAAGAAGAACCTATGGACTTTAATTCAGCCTAGAGAATTATAAAGAATAATTCTAAGGAGTGTAACTATTACTGTTTTATTTGCTTAACTTTTTATTGGTATATTCAAGTAGTGTAAATAATTACTCTGAGGGTTGTCCCAGTTATACAAAATATCCAAGTTACAGTAAACCCTTCATCATTTGATGCATCCCTAACTGTATGGACTGAATTATTGACAGAGAGAGGTGTGCTGCAGTTGTGGACTTTGATGGCAGCCGGCCACCTAGTTTTGCTAGTCCTGACCCTAACCCCAAACCAGTTCAGAAGATATATTTTGTGTAGCCTGCTTAATGCTCAGTGAGAACATAGGGCAAGAATGCAGGAGTTCAGGCCTTGAGTGCCACAAACAGGCCAGGTTTTATGGGCGCCCTCGGCCGATAATCGAAAAAAGAAAGGCGTTTTTACCGCGAATTTGGGTCACTTTTTTTGGACTCTTTTTTTTTCATGAACAAGTCCCAAAAAAGTGCCCTAAATGACCAGATGACCACCGAAGGGAATCGGGGATCACCACCCCTGACTCCCCCAGTGGTTACTAACCCCCTCCCTAAAAAAAAAACAACTTTAACAACTTTTTTTCCAGCCTGTATGCCACCCTCAAATGCCATACCCAGCTCCATCACAGCAGTATGCAGGTCCCTGGAGCAGTTGTTAGTGGGTGCAGTGGACTTCACCCAGGTGGACCCAGGCCCATCCAAAATCAGAGGAGGTGGGATCTGGCAAGCCTTAAGCATGCAGATATGTTCAAGGACCTGTGTCAACTGCAGGCAAAAATGGGCAAGGTCATAGCGGAGAAACTGAATGAATTCTTTGCTTCTGTCTTTACAGAAGAAGATGTAAGAGATCTGCCTGTACTGGAAACAGTTTTCAATGGTGATGATACAGAGGAACTGAAAGAAATCTCAGTGAACCTGGAAGATGTACTAAGCCGAATTGACAAATTAAAGAGTAGTAAATCACCTGGACCAGATGGCATACATCCAAGGGTACTCAAAGAACTCAAGCATGAAATTGCTGATCAGCTGTTAGTAATATGTAACCTGTCATTAAAATCGTCTGTAGTACCTGAAGGTTGGAGGGTGGTCAATGTGACGCCAATTTTTAAAAAGGGTTCTAGGGGTGATCCGGGAAATTATAGACCGGTAAGCCTGACTTTGGTGCCAGGCAAAGTAGTGGAAACTATTATAAAGAATAACATTGCAGAACACATAGACAAGCATGGTTTAATGGGACAGAGTCAGCATGGGTTCAGCCGAGGGAAGTCTTGCCTCACCAATTTGCTTCATTTCTTGAAGGCATGACTAAACATGTGGATAAAGGTGAGCCGGTTGATGTAGTGTATCTAGATTTTCAGAAAGCTTTTGATAAAGTTCCTCATGAGAGACTCCTGAGAAAATTAAAAAGTAATGGGATAGGAGGCAAGGTTCTGGTGTGGATTAGGAATTGGTTATTGGACAGAAAACAGAGGGTAGGGTTAAATGGTCATTTCTCTCAATGGAGGAGGGTGTACAGTGGCGTACTGCAGGCATCTGTACTGGGACCAGTGCTATTTAACATATTTATAAATGATAAGGAAATTGGAACAAGTGAAGTGATTAAATTTGCAGATGATACAAAACTAATCAAGGTTGTTAAAACATGTGCGGACTGTGAAATATTGCAGAAAGACTTTAGGAAATTGGAAGACTGGGCATCCAAATGGCAGATGAAATTTAATGTGGACAAATGCAAGATGATGCACATTGGAAAGAATAATCCAATAAGCCTGATGCTAGGGTCTGTCTTGGGAGTCGAGTGCTGAAAAAGATTTGGGTATTGTAGTAGTACGCTGAAATCTTCTGCTCAGAGTGTGGCTGCGGCCAAAAAAGGAAACAGGATGCTAGGAAGTATTAGGAAAGGGATGGTGAATAAGACCAAAAATACTATAATGCCTTTGTATCACTCCACGGTGCGACCACACCTTGAGTACTGCGTTTAGTTCTGGTCACCGTATCTCACAAAAGATATAACGGAATTAGAAAAGGTTCAAAGAAGAGCGATCAAAATGATAAAGGGGATGGAACTCCTCTCATATGAGGAAAGGCTAAAGAGGTTAGGGCTCTTCAGCATGGAAAAGAGACGGATGAGGGGAGATATGATTGAGGCCTACAAAATCCTGAGTAGTGTAGAATGAGTGGAAGTAAAGCATTTTTTACTCTTTCCAAAAGTACAAAGACTAGGGGACACTAGAGGAAGTTATATGGAAATATTTTTAAAACAAATAGGAGGAAACATTTTTTCACTCAACAAGCAGTTAAGCTCTGGAATTCTTTGCAGGAGGATGTGGTAACAGTGGTAAATGTATCTGGGTTTAAAAACGGTTTCGACAAATTCCTGGAGGAAAAGTCCATAGTCTGCTATTGAGACAGACATGGGAAGCAACTGCTTGCCCTGGGATTTGTAGTATGAAATGTTGCCACGATTTGGGTTTCTGCAAGGTACTTGTGACCTGGCTTGGCCACTGTTTTGAAAACTGGGCTAGATGTGATGGGGAGAAATGAAAAAAATAGACTTTTACTTCAGCAGGTTTAGCCCATACGCAGCAGAGCTTTAGAAGTGTTAACTCCCATTTTTTTGTTCTCTCTCTCTCTCTCTTTCACACAGACTCTTGAATAAAAGATTCAATTACTCTCTCTTCTTTAACTTCCAAACAAAAATGATGTTTACTTACAGTTTCTTCAGATAACTATTTACATCATACTTGCAGTAGACATGGTAAAACTACTGAATACAAAATTCTGTCAGTTGGTTATCATACAGCTTGAAGAGAGATTGCTAACACCATCTTATGCTGACACAGACTGACTCACTCTCAGAGCAACTAGAGTGACTCAGACACACCCACAAGACATTACACTATATCCAATGACATCATAGCTCATAGAATTGTTGACAGTTAATGCATGCAGCACTTGTCTTTCACATATTCTTACAAGATGAACCATTGGTCTGACCCAGTGTGGTCACTCATATATTCTTATGACTTGGTGGGGTAGTACAGCAGCAGGGACAGCTAGTACTACAGAGGGGTGAGGTAGGCCTCAGCGAGGGGAAGGAAAGGGGAGAGACATTAGCGATGTGGAGGACAGGGGCAGAGAAAGAGGAGGGTGCTGGACAAATGTGTGGGGAAGGAAGGAAAAGGGAGATGCTGAACACAGTGAGGGATGGAGGAAGGGGAGATACTGGACTACAGGGAGGGTAGGGCTTTGAGCCACTTCTGGGGGAGGACGCATAGCTGTAGGTTTGCCTAGGGCATCAAATAACTTTGGGATGGCAGTGAGTCTCAGGATCTGTAACAGTGCAGTTTCTCATGGGTAAGGTTGTTTCTGCTTGAGCCTTGAGAGTTAGTACTGTTTTAGTATGGCAGGTTTGCTATTTGAGGGCCTCTTATCTAGCCATGCTAGCAGTTCCCATGCAGCAATGCGATGGAGCCCATTCAAAGTGAACGGGCTTTGTCTGCATTACCGCAGCAGGAGCCACTAGCACAGCTTAATAAAAGAGGCCCTAAATTCTGAATGTCATTTTTGCTGAGTTGTCAGAAATTGCTTAGCTTGGCATCACAGCAGTACATGCAAATATAACCTGTCATACTAAATGATAAAACGATGTCAGAAGACAGTACTTTGAATATCTCTATGTGCTATATTTTTACATATCCATTTTTAATCTCAAATATATACATGAGCTGGAGGGAGAAGGCTGAAAGTTTGCTTAAGGTGCCTAATACTCTTGCAGCAGCCCTAGCTGAGAATAGAAGTCAGAAATAATATGTGACGTTTGGGTATTCTGGAGAAGATTACAGAAAAGAACTTTGGGCTCTAGCATACATAAAATGGATATGTGACATTTTGGAGATATTAGAAAAATCTGCAACACACCTAATTGTTCTCCACTATTAATATGTTGTGAATTCTGAACACAAATCGTGCTTCAAGCAGGCAGAAATGTCAAGGATGGACCATCCCAAACAATGAGATTTACTGCCTCAGAGAATGAAATTGAAGGTCAAGATACTGTGGCTAAGTAATTCTTTAAGTTCTGTTCCTAATTATGTCAATTAAAGTATTGAGGGTTGTTCTGGACACATTCCTCCTGATATTCAGCACTGTTTAACTGACCAGGAACAGCTTCTGGCCAGTTAAATAGCACTTAATCGGCTATCTACGAATATTCAGCGGGAGATAGCCAGTTATCTTCCACTGAATTTTCACGGTCAGCACTTAGCAGATAACCATCTATATCGCATAGCTATCTACGAATATTCAGTGCATTGCCTGCTAAATCTGGTGGCCAGATTGGGCCACCACAATAGCAGTCCTTGATATTCAATGCCGGTGTGATGGAAAATATTAAGAATTGCTTTTCAGTCTTACTTTGATCAATAATAAATTTTAAACTCTTCTGTATTTTACTTGCCTGGTATATCTCAAAGAACAGGCTAGAAGGAATTAGATAAGGCACCTCTCAAGAACAATGTATGTCCCTGAAGCCAGCTTGTGCAGAAGGAGGGCGGGTACTCTTGAGGTTCGGTAAATAAGTCACCTGGCCAGTGGTTTGTTTTCTTGAACCGAGAGAGTGTGACGGCATCCCCATGCACATTTCTGGATAAGTTTTAGCTTAAAAGGGGGGCTTGTTGCGGCGGAACTCTGGGGCTCATTCTGTGGATGGACGCATCGTGCAGAAAAGACTTGTTCCTGGTCTGAATGCTTCAGTCTTTCGCTGCAACAGGCCCCCAGCTGATGAGATAAGGGCCTGAGTGATGTAATTCCTGACCAGTGATGATGTATGTGTATTTTACTTTTCTATAACCTTCATTTAGTAATGTACTCAATTAGTGTGTGTATTTCTTAATCCTTGTGATGCAGTAACAATTTCTTATTCCTATTCCCAGGATCAGTCTTTCCCAGGCACCTAGCACATAACAATCAAGTTCATGTAGGCAGCCGCCTAGGGCCCACTGCTCCAATAGCTGTCCGATAAAGCCCTGTCAGCCCATCTACACCGGAGCCCTTATATCCCATGTTTCCCATAAAGTTTAAGGCAGCCTTTTGAGGAAAGCTCATTCACTTGAAGAAAGTTCATTCATGATTTTAATGCAGTCTTTCAAGGTAAGTTCATTTACTTGAAAAAGTTCAAGTAAATGAGCTTACCTTGAAAGATTGCATTAAACTCATGAATAAAGTTCATTCATGCCCTACAGTTCATTTCCTTTAAACTCAAGATTTTTGTTCCTTCAGCTCATTAAATGTTTAGAGACTGAAGGGACCCCCACCCTTTAACATACCAGCAACCAAACCACCTAGTATCCACCCACTTGGGTCAGGCTTGAGCACGGTGTCAAGTTTCTATTACCCTTTTGAGAACAAACCCCAGTGCTTGCAGTCAGCCCCTGGGTTGGTTCAAACACTTCCAGGGTTCTTTTCTAAGGCTCCTTCTTCCACAGTTGAATTAAGTTGGCGACGGTCCATGCACGTCATGGACGTCCATGCATCATGGTCGTCCGCGTGCGGACCCATCATATATGGGGCCAGAACGTCCACATGCTGACCTGTCCATATATGGGTTGGTCATCCATATATGGAACTGTGCATGTAAGGACGTCCATCACGCATTGGTGTCCATATAAGGCGATGCACGTTTTCCAATGGCTATTCACTGAGAAACATGTCTCTCAGATGCGAGCCCAACTTTAGCGTGGCTGAGAGTCTGCTCCAAGTGCAGCTGTGCCTGAGGCACCAGCGCAGGCTGTTTATGCACCACCACTACCTGCCCCCCAGGACTGTGTCTATTAGAACATGGACACAGATAAGACAAAGGCTGGAAAGGTAACTGCTTTTTTTTCACACACCCACACACCCCTCTTCCTGGGCTATCAGGTCCCTCTCCTATAGCACCACATTTAAGAGCTCCCTCAGCAATGTAAGCACTAACCAGTTCATCGGCTCCAGCGTGTTCCAGCCCGCCTGATCCAGCCAGCGTGTTCCAGCTCGTTCCAGTTCTCCTGAGCCCAGCTTGTTCCAGCCCGCCTGATCCCTCCAGTCTATCGGCTCCAGTATGTTCCAGTCCGCCTGATTCAGCTTCTTCCGTCTTGCCCCAGTCCACCGGATCCAGCGTGTCCAGCTAGTTCCAGCCGCCGATCCAGCCTTCCCCCTGCTGTCCATCAACTCCAGTGTGTTCCAGCCTGCCTGACCCAGCCTCTCCTTGCTTACTCCGATTCTTCTGCTCCAGCGTGTTCCAGCTCGTTCCAGTCTTCCTGATCCCAGCTTGTCCGTCTGCTCATCCTGACTCAGTTCATCTGTTCCTGCTCGTTCCAGCCTGCCCATCTGTTCCTGCCTATTCCGGCTTGTTCCTGCTTGCCTCAGTTTGCCAGCCTGCCCATCTGTTCCTGCCTATTCCGGATTGTTCCTGCTTGCCTCAGCTTGTTCCGGCTTGCTCCAATCCATCTGCCTGTTAACAAATCGAGTAACCTGCCTGCCTGCTTGCGAGCCTCTCAGCCATTGACTTACCTACCTGCCTGCTAGCCTATCAGCCATTGACTTATCTAATCGCCAACCCAAAACCTAGCGTCAAGCCCTATCTATCTGCTTAACATCTCATTCATTACATAGGCACCCATTAACACCTGTTAACTGCTTAACACCTCATTCACTATACAGTCACCTGTTACACCTCAGTCACCGCCTATGGCCCCTGTCCATGTTCTCTTCCTTGCCCTGTCCCTTCCTAATCTTCTTTCCCCCCCACTCCCACTGTCTACCATTAGAACTACCTGCTGCCCTTCCACCGTGCCCACCACCGCAATACCCTATTCACCTCCATCCCTCACCTCACCATCCCTCTTGTCCCCATCCTCCTTTCTAGCTCTCAACCTTCGGCACTTCCTTCCTGCCATTAACCCATCCCCTTTCCTCCTAAGTACACCCCGTCTTCGTCGCCTCCGTCGCCCGACCTCCCCCACCCTCCTCCGCACTCTCTTGCTCCTCCTCCTCCTGCTATCCGCGGGAGACATTAACCCTAATCCAGGTCCCCCTCACCTGTCCCCGTCCTATCCCTACGAACGATCCCGGGACGTCTCCAATCTCGTCTCTATTCCCCTCCTTCCCCCCTCCTCCCTCCCCTTCTCATGCGCTTTGTGGAATGCCCACTCAGTCTGCAACAAACTGCCTCTCACCCACGATCTCTTTATCTCTCGCTCCCTTCAACTGCTTGCCCTAACCGAAACCTGGATCTCCCCGGAAGACTCTGCCTCAGTTGCAGCCCTCTGCCATGGGGGCTATCTCTTCTCCCACACGCCCCGCCCAGTTGGCCGCGGCGGAGGTGTTGGGCTACTACTCTCACCCTCCTGTAGTTTCCAACCCCTCCACCTTCCGCAGTCTCACTGCTTCTCATCCTTCGAAGCCCATTCCATCCGGCTATTCTACCCATTACCACTCAGAGTGGCAGTCATTTACCGCCCCCCTGATAAATCCTTCCCTTCCTTCCTTACCGGCTTTGATGCTTGGCTCTCTGTCTTTCTTGACCCCTCATCTCCGTCCCTCATTCTCGGAGACTTTAACGTACATGCTGATGACCTATCCGACCCCCATACTTCTAAGTTCCTCACCCTAACATCCTCCTTCAACCTCCAGCTGTGCTCCACCACCCCTACTCACTGTGACGGCCATTGTCTTGACCTCGTCCTCTCCTCCTCCGGCTCACCCTCCAATTTCCACGTCTCAGCTCTTCCTCTCTCCGACCATCACCTGATCACATTCACACTTCTTCACCCCCCCCCCCCCTTCACCCCGTCCAACTTTAACCACCACCTCCAGGAACCTCCAGGCTATTGACCCCTCCACCTTATCATCTACTATCTCTAATCTCCTCCCCTCCATCACGTCCTCCGCAACTGTCGACAAAGCGGTCTCCGCTTACAATACCGCTCTCTCCTCTGCATTGGATACCCTCGCACCTTCAATCTCCCGTCCCACAAAACGCACCAATCCCCAGCCCTGGCTGACTCCTTGCATCCGTCACCTTCGCTCCTGCACCAGATCCGCTGAGCGCCTCTGGAGGAAATCTCGTACCCTTTCAGACTTCCTCCACTACAAATTCATGCTATCCTCCCTCCACTCCTCCCTATTCCGTGCAAAACAGGACTATTACACCCAATTGACCAATTCTCTCAGTTCCAACCCTCGTCGTCTCTTCACCACCCTTAACTCCCTCCTAAAAGTGCCCCCCGCTCCTACTCCCCCTTCTCTCTCTCCTCAATCACTGGCCGACTATTTCTGCGACAAAGTGCAAAAGATCAACCTTGAGTTCACGACCAAGCCACCACCTCCTCTTCACCCTCTAACCCTCTCCCCCATCCAACCTACCCAGGTCTCTTTCTCCTCCTTCCCTGAGATCACTGAGGATGAAACTTCCCGCCTTCTTTCCTCCTCGAAATGCACCACCTGTTCCTCTGATCCCATCCCCACCAACCTACTCAACACCATCTCCCATACCGTCACCCCCGCCATCTGTCGCATCCTCAACCTCTCTCTCTCCACTGCAACTGTCCCCGACACCTTCAAGCACGCCGTTGTCACACCTCTCCTCAAAAAACCTTCACTTGACCCTACCTGCTCCTCCAACTACCGCCCCATTTCTCTTTTACCCTTCCTTTCCAAAATACTTGAGCGCGCCGTTCATAGCCGCTGCCTTGATTTTCTCTCCTCTCACGCCATCCTCGATCCACTTCAATCCGGTTTTCGCCCTCTGCACTCAACTGAAACGGCACTCTCTAAAGTTTGCAATGACCTGCTCCTGGCCAAATCCAGAGGTCACTACTCCATCCTCATCCTCCTCGATCTTTCCGCCGCGTTTGACACTGTCAATCATGACTTACTTCTTGCCACGCTGTCCTCTTTTGGGTTCCAAGGCCCGGTCCTCTCCTGGTTCTCCTCTTATCTCTCCCACCGCACCTTCAGAGTACACTCCCATGGATCTTCTTCCACTCCCATCCCACTATCTGTTGGAGTTCCCCAGGGTTCTGTCCTTGGACCCCTTCTCTCAATCTACACCTCTTCCCTGGGCTCGCTGATCTCGTCTCATGGTTTTCAGTATCATCTTTATGCTGATGACACCCAGCTATACCTCTCCACACCTGACATCACTGCGGAGACTCAGGCCAAGGTATTGGCCTGTTTATCCGACATTGCGGCATGGATGTCCAACCGCCACCTGAAGCTGAACATGTCCAAGACCGAGCTCCTTGTCTTTCCTCCTAAACCCACGTCTCCTCTTCCTCCACTCTCTATCTCTGTTGATAACACCCTCATCCTCCCCGTCCCATCTGCCCGCAACCTCGGAGTCACCTTTGACTCCTCCTTCTCCTTCTCTGCGTATATCCAACAGACTGCCAAGACCTGTCGCTTCTTCCTCCTCAATATCAGCAAAATTCGCCCTTTCCTCTCTGAGCATACCACCAGAACTCTCGTCCACGCTCTCATTACCTCTCGCCTCGATTACTGCAACTTACTCCTCACCGGCCTCCCACTCAGCCATCTATCCCCCCTTCAATCCATTCAGAACGCTGCTGCACGTCTTATATTCCGCCAAAACCGTTATACTCATACCACCCCTCTCCTTAAATCACTTCATTGGCTTCCGATCAGATATCGCATACAATTCAAGCTCCTCCTCCTTACCTACAAATGCACTCAGGCTGCAGCTCCTCACTACCTCTCCACCCTCATCTCCCCCTATGTTCCCGCCCGCAACCTCCGCTCACAGGACAAAGCCCTTCTCTCAGTACCCTTCTCCACTACTGCCAACTCCAGGCTCCGCTCATTCTGCCTTGCCTCACCCTATGCCTGGAATAATCTTCCTTTACCCATATGCCATGCCCCCTCCCTACCCATCTTCAAATCTCTGCTTAAAACTCACCTCTTCAATGCTGCCTTCGGCGCCTAACCGCTCGAGAAATATAAAATACCCCAATCTATCCACCCTATCAGATTAACTGTTCACTCGTCCTCTAGATTGTTCACTTGTCTTTAGTTTGTTCTCTTGTCTTTTAGATTGTAAGCTCTTTGAGCAGGGACTGTCCTTCTATGTTTGAATTGTACAGCGCTGCGTAACCCTAGTAGCGCTTTAGAAATGATTGTTGTTGTTGTTGTAGTCTGCATTCAAGGGTAATCAGTGATATGTGCACATGCACATTAATAGAATCTATGTACTAGAAAGGAAAACCATTCCCACATCCTTACAATACTGCACACAAATGGTACTCTCTATCCTCATGTCCACCTCAATGACATCATCTGTACCATTGTAATGCCCCCCCCCCCCCCCCCCCCCCACCAATCATCAGTGTTGTGTGTCGCTACAATTTGGCTACCAAATGAATTTGTGTTTTGAAAGCAAGAAGGGCCACCCCCTGACTCCTGGTGTACAAACTTGTATCTTGCAGACGTTTTTGGCATTCAGAGGGACCTGGTGTCCCTGAGATGCCGGTTCTGCCGTATACTGGGGGACAGCCCCAACCTTATCAGCGACAGCGCCTCAGGGCTCGACGTAAGTATTGTAAGCAGGGCACCTGTACTCATTTGTAAATGTATTTATTTAATATACTCTGATTGGAACATTCTTCTGTATTTCTTATTCTGGAAATGGCGATCGCCACTACGGTATTTGTAAGCCACATTGAGCCTGCAAAGAGGTGGGAAAATGTGGGATATAAATGCAGAAAATAAATAAATAATAATGCAAATGTCATGTACAATATCAGTTTCCATGTGGCTAATAGGCAAATAATAAGTCATAACACCTCTGTCCCAGATCAAGGCCTGAGGTTGCAGCTACCCTCCTATGATTGTGGCTGTAACTTCCAACTAACCTCCTCTGAGATGAATGAGATGACATGCCTCACTTCTGTATCACCCTTTCTGGAGTGGATACTGCTTCATGGTATTCTTGCCTGATGTCCTGCTCTTAGTGGATGTCATAGCATGATTTGAAAGTAATGTAAAGAAATAGTGCTTCCACCCCCCTCCTCCCCCCCCCCCCCCAAATAAAATGGTCATTCAACCATAGTCACAACTCAAAATGCTAACATGCTGCCTAGGAATGAGTGTGCCCTACCAACACATCTTGTGTACTTCCTTTTCAGACCAGCTTCCAGGGTTCACTGTCATGTCATCTCATGCATCTCACACCCCATGTGTCTAGGCCAGGGCTCACCACTGACCCCACCTTTCCCCATTCCTGCCTCATACCAGCCAGCTAGCCAACTCCTGCACTGTGCAAGCCATGTTGAATGTGCTGATCTCAAGGACAATCCTTTTGCATGCACAGGGTGACAGCAGCAGGAGGAGGAGGAGGCAGCACTGCCTGCACCAGTGGTGGAGGTGGAGGAGGAGGAGACAGCAGAGGGGCCAGACCCCTGGCATGAAATGCCTCCCCTTGAGGGGAATGAAGAGGAGGGGCCAACTACCACCAGCCCTCTCCACACCAGCATCAGCACCAGCCCCAGCCCTGCACCTCCTGCAGCAACTGGTGCATTCCCAAAACCAGTTGCTGCAGGAAGTGTCAGCAATGCGGCAGGCTAATGAGCAGCACTTCAGGGCACAGAGGCTGCTCCTGGTGCTGCTCCATTAGCCTGCTGCAAAGAGCCAGGCAGGGAGGAGGACAAGGCCTCCCTTGAGAGACCTTAAAACAAAAATATATTTGTAAATATTTATATATTTTTTGTTAAATACATGTTTGATATTTTTTTATATAACAGGATGTGTGTCTGTACTTTGTGCACTACATATTATCAAATGCTGGGGTTGATGTGAGAGGAGGCAGCATTCTGGGTTGCATGACAGGTGAAGTGTGACAGAGAAACTTTGGTACATATGTGTCATAAGTGTGGTCATACAGAAGGCCACCTGTTCCTTCCAAACTGCATGGTTGTATGGTAAAGGGGGGGCTGGGTGGGCATTTCTGTTGAGGAACAGAAATGCCTATCCAGCCTCTCCCCCTTACCATAGAGCCCCACAGCACAGAGTTGTGTAAATAATAGGTACTGTATATTGTCTAGCACTAGTGATCTGCCAAGTACAAACTTGCAGATAACCATAGGTAGTGCATAGACTATGTTTGCTCTCTGATCAGCAGACACCCTTACCCACAACCAAACCACATTGGTGAGGGCAAGGAAGGAGCTACAAACAGCTGGGTCATCTTTATCACATTGAATGTATCAGCAATGGTATATAGTGCTGAAGAGAAAAGGGAAAAACAACAGTAAAAGCATTAGATGGATGTTTACTTCATCACAATTGCAATATAATACATCAGGTACAGAAGGGCACAGGCTAGGGGAATTATATAGGCACCAGGCTGTAGCCACCTGCAGGTTATTTAGAATAAGAACTGTAACCAGAACCCCTCTCCCTCACCATGACTTAAGGGCTCAAGGCTATAGTAGGCACGTACCTGGGGCCACCTTGAAAATGGTTTGCAGGATAGAATTTAGAAATGTTGTTTTTCCATAACTATGGAGGATTGTAGGACTGTGTTGAATAATGTGGAAAAGACATTCAGTGCATATATGCTTCCCCCCCCCTCCCCACCCTCAGCAAACTTGAGAATGGGTGGGCACCTCATAAAAGGGGACTGGGGTTCACCACATAAAGAAGGATGGAACCTAGCGGGGAGATACATGAGGTGCAAAGCGGGAGAAAAACTACCAGCTGTGGATACCCATGAACCTGGTGAAAATAGAGGTAAGGTTTGAATGCAGAGAACATACAGAGAATGGGGAGCCCTTGACCATGAGGGATGCACACATCCATTCTCAAGGCCTCTTCCCCTCCCCCACCCCACAGGCAGCCACAACTGAGTGTGTCCAATAGAAAATAAGACAAGACATCTGTACAATGAATTGGGTAGAAACAATCATGGCTCTCAGAGTCCAGTGTATTAGAGTCCACTGCTGTCCCTTGCAATCCTGTTGACCAGCTGACATGCAAGATGCAAGAAGTGTTTGTTTAGCACCTACATAGCAGAAGGAGAAGAGGTGGCTGAGAGGTATGAGCTTACCTTGAACTTGTGGTGCCAGAAATTGCCAAAAGGAACACCAATCTGTTTGCTCCAAGGGGCCAGAGGCTGGCTGCTTCAACTACCTTTCCTTTCAAAAAGTTTCTGACTGGGTGTTAGCTGGCAGCTTAGCATATACTCTGCATTTTCTGCATCTGACAAACTCTCCAACCTCTACCCTCCAGGAGCTGCTTGCTGTGTTTGATGCGGTCCGTCACTGACCCCCATTCTCTCTCTATAGTTGGAGAGAGAATGGGGGTCAGTGACGGACCGCATCAAACACAGCAAGCAGCTCCTGGAGGGTAGAGGTTGGAGAGTTTGTCAGATGCAGAAAATGCAGAGTATATGCTAAGCTGCCAGCTAACACCCAGTCAGAAACTTTTTGAAAGGAAAGGTACACAGCCCAGATACCAGTTATCTTTTAAGAATTGGCCAAAATGTGTGTGCCCCCCCCAAAAGAAAACAAAAAAAAAACAAACAGGTCTACAAAAGCATACAGTGACAAAAACAAGGTTTGCTATAACTGAAGGTAAAACGCTTGGAAATACCACCCCATAATCTAAAGAAAAACCTCTAAAGTGCAAGCACAGAGAAAGCCATTTTAAAGAGGCGCCAATAAAGGGAGTGCAAACTTCCAAGCCGGAAGAGCATCTGGGAACATTTATCATTTTCACCCATAATCGAAATTAGGGCGTCCAAAACACAGAGCAGCTGGAGACATCTATAGTTTCCACCCATAATGGAAATGATGACGACCAAATCGGAGGAAGCAGCTAGGGGCGTTTAGGGATTTTGCCCATAATCAAAATTAGGACGACCATGCCGCTCTTACATGGGCGTCCTTGGGACGTCCATCTCAGTATTTTGAAGTTTTGTATCCCATTGTCAGAATGGCACCAAAACAGGCACCCACCCGCAAAGGTAATTTCACTGTATCCTCTGCACTCCTTCCACAGTTCTATGTGTACCAGTGGCGTAGCCAGACTGCCAATTTTGGATGGGCCTGAACCCAAAGTGGGTGGGCACAAAATTTTCTCTCTACCCCCCTCCCCCAGCAAAATTTAGTCACGCTAATCAGATGCATTTGTCAAACAGGGTAAAGTGCTGCTTTTCAGTGCATCAGATTTCAGAAATTTTATTTAATAGCCTAACACCCTTTTCAATGAGCTTTCAGAGGCCAAAACCTCCTGCCTCAGGTCAGTATAATGCTGTTACGGTATCCTCGCCTGACCTAAGGAAGGAAGTATTGGTCTCTGAAACTTCATTAACACAGGTACCATATTACTTTATCCTAAATTAAAAATAAAATTATTTTCTTTACCTTTCTTGTATGGCCATTTACTTTTTCTCATTGTGTCGCTCCCAGTCTCTAGATTCTGCTTTCCTTCGTTTTCGCTTAACTCTTCTGCCACGGTTTCCTGGCCATTTCTCATTTTTCTCTCCTTTTTCTTTGCTTTCTTCAATATTTTTCTGCCTCTCTCTCTCTGTCCTGATTTAATTCATTCTTACTATCCATTCTTTAATTTCATTCATCTACTTATGGTTTTCATCTTTTTCTCACCCTTGTTCTCCCCATGCTCCTTCCTCTTATTCTCCAGTCTTTCACTACTCTCCTTTTCCATCCAGCAGCTCTCCTCTTTCTCTCCCCATCCTTTCAGTCTCCCCTCTCTCTCCCCATCCTTCCAGTAGTCTCCCCTTTCTTTCTGCATCCTTCCGTCCAGTGTCACCTCTTTCTCCCTACCCTTCCATCCAGCATCTTCCCTCTTTCTCTCCCCATCCTTCCATCCATCTACCCTCTCTCCTGATCCTTCCATCTAATGTCTCTCTCCCTCTTTCTAACCAGTGTCTCTGTATCACTCTACCCTTTTCTGTTCAGTGTCCCTTCTCTCTCCACATCCTTCCAGTATCTCACCTTTCTCTCTGCATCCTTCCAGTCTCTCCCCATCCTTCCATCCAGAGTCTCTCTCCCCATCCATCCGTTTTCCCTCTTTCTCTCCCCATCCTTCCATCTGTTTTCTATCTTTTCTCCCCATCCTTCCATGTTTTCCCTCTTTCTCCCCATCCTTCCATGTTTTCCCTCATTCTCTGCCATCCTTCCATCTGTTTCCCTCTTTTCTCCCCATCCTTCCATGTTTTCCCTCTTTCTCCCCATCCTTCCATGTTTTCCCTCATTCTCTGCCATCCTTCCATCTGTTTTCCCTCTTTCTCCCCATCCTTCCATGTTTTCCCTCATTCTCTGCCATCCTTCCATCTGTTTTCCCTCTTTTCTCCCCATCCTTCCATGTTTTCCCTCTTTCTCCCCATCCTTCCATGTTTTCCCTCTTTCTCCTCATCCTTCCATGTTTTCCCTCATTCTCGGCCATCCTTCCATCTGTTTTCCCTCTTTTCTCCCCATCCTTCCATGTTTCCCCTCTTTCTCCCCATCCTTCCATCTGTTTTCCCTCTTTTTATCCCCATCCTTCCATGTTTTCCCTCTTTTCTTCGACGAGGCCCGCCCTGCATGCCAGCGCCAGCTCCCATTGCCGGCCACTGCTGCTTTTCCTGTTGAGCAGCAGGGCCGGCGCTACAAAAAGAAGAAGCGCTAACGGCGCTAAGGACGAGAAATGTTTTTTTTAAAAAACGCGGCACCGGCAGGCAGTGTCTCGGCAGCGGCAGCCTTGAGGCATTGGCTGCTGAGGCATTGGCTGCTGGCTCGCAGGCTCCTCCCGCAGCCATTGGCTGCTGGCTCGCAGGCTCCTCCTGCAGACAGGAGGAGCCTGCGAGCCAGCAGCCAATGCCTCAGCAGCCAATGCCTCAAGGCTGCCGCTGCCGAGACACTGCCTGCCGGTGCCACGTTTTTTTTTTTTTTAAACATTTCTCGTCCTTAGCGCCGTTAGCGCTTCTTCTTTTTGTAGCGCCGGCCCTGCTGCTCAACAGGAAAAGCAGCAGTGGCCGGCAATGGGTGCTGGGGCTGGCGCTGGGCGGGCCTAGGCTGAAATTGGGTGGGCCTGGGCCCACCCAGGCCCACCCGTAGCTACGCCCCTGATGTGTACCCACCTGCGTGTGTGGCTCTCTTGCACATCACTCTCTAAAATGCATTGTACTCCTCTTCTCCAGCTCTGTACCATCTACAATCAGATCTATGATTACCTGCTAATACCATTCTTCACCATCTGTTTCCTGGGTCTTCACATGTGGGCCTATGTATATGAATGCTGCAAAACAAAACTGGGTTATTTTGACCAACACACTTCCGCCCCTTTTGCTATGCAGGTGATGACACCAGTCAGACACAGAAGCTGGTCTTAGTGGGCACCAGCCCCAGCATACTGAAGGGCAGATAAAGCAGCAAACCAGGGACACAGACAAAGGTAACAGGACACTGAACAACACTCAATTTTCTCTTCCAACAACGATCCCTCCACTCTCCAACTCCACAAAATCGCTAATGGGTCTAAAGACGACTTCCCCCTTATCCTGGTCACTTTTATTTCAGGTCTAACTAAGGATGCCCATGTTCCCGCCTAAGCGAAACCATTTCGCTAGCCATTATACGTTGGAGGCGCCCATCTCATAACGCTGCCCATAACACGCCCCAACACACCCCCTGTGGGGACGACCATAGATGGGTGTCCTCACACTGAGGATGTCCTTATGGCCTTGTTTTGATTATTGGATTTGGATGACCTTCTTTCAAAGGGACGTCCATGTGCCTTTTGTGTCGCTTTTTGGATGCCCTTCTCTTTCAAAAATGAGCCCAATAGTGATCTAACTGGGTAAAGAGGGTTATTTAAAAAGTAGACTATTTTGCTAGGTTAAAGACTAAAAAATGATATCCTTATGCACATCTTGAGGTCCGGGACTAAAGTCATCATGACAGGCACCTTTATTAATTTAATTTAACTTCATTTGGAATTTAGAGTATAAAATCTCATATATTACAGTATCTTTTATTTTGAAAGATATCACAACATGGTACAACTGGAGAATTTCTTTACGGTTATTGGAGTTTAGACTTACAACACAAGAAGTGATTCTTTGGGGGGGGGGGCATTACCCTGATCTGTAAAGTTTACCATAGGATGACATTTTCAAAAGTGCACATACTGCTTTACCTGTTTCAGCAAACAGCACACAATAGGTATCAGAAAGTGTGCAGACCCCTCCGAAGGGACACCACCTTGTAGTGGTGGAGGGGCTTCTGTGTTTCAATGACTCAGAGGGCTATGCTGAAGGGTTACCCATATCAGACAGGTCTCTGAGGAGAAACCAGACAAAAAGTGTAGAGTGGTAAGATGGCGACCTGAAGTTCGTATGCCCAACGGCCCAGCTGCCCTCTGAAGTTTCGTCTTCTTTACGTAAATTACCTCTCTGCAATTGCAGTTACCTTAACTGAGAGGAAGGGGATAACCGGCAGTCAGCCGCCAATGGCCAGTGTTTTGTCCCCTAAGCAGCAAGTGCGGGACCACTGCGCAACGAACTGCCCACAGATGAAAGGGTTGGCGAGTCCTTTGATTAGCGCCGGCAAAGGAGCGTCGACGCTCTTGGACCTGGAAAAAACAACTCCATCGCTCCCGAATTATTCAACCACCATGTCCAAAGGAGTGGAGGAGTGAGTTAGAGGCATATGCTGAAACAGAGGACGTTTACAGCAGAACCCGAATCAGCAGAACCACTCCTAAACACCTAAGAGAAATCAACTTGGAGTTTTTGGCTCCCGTGTGGAGGTTACATTGAATACCATCTGGAAGGCGCTTCGGGACCTAACGGTGGCAGTAAATAATTTTGTTTCAGATATAATTTTGTTAGAGAGTTACATGGACAATTCAACTGAACCCTTTGAGAGTGAAAAATTGATATAACAAATTACTCTACACGAGTAAGAAGTGGTTATGATCTTGAAAATGATAATAGACCAGAAACTTTGAATAATAGAATTAATATTATTATAGATGATTAACATCGAGATTATTGTTTTTCCCAAAGTTCCGGGTACGACTCCTAAAGTTTTCCTCAGAAATATTTCCTCAATTATTACTTTAAAAGGAGTGAAGCCTGTGAAAACTGGGATTACTTTAATCAGTGGGATTTGAATTAGAGACTTAAGTATATGTATTGTTAAATAACTTCTGTTTTTTAAAAGAGAAAGAATGTAATCAGATGTATTATTTCTAACTAATATTGGACAATAAGTATGTTTTCAATGAAATGATTTGACTATACACCGTATTGGCCTTGAAGAAGCCAACCAGATGATCAATGTGGAATAATGAATTAGACGAGTAATATCTGGGGATAATCAGGTTAATACCACGTTTTTTTTTCTGTTTACTGTTTAATCAATCTCCTTGTCTTGTTTTACTCTCCCTATTTAGTGGTCTAAGGAAGAGAATAGAATTACCTGACTGAAATAATTCCTATATATTACTTTCGCTGTATTTCCGGCAAGTTGTTTTATCACTTGTAAAAATTTAAATGGTTATAAATAAAAAAAATTAAAAAATATAAAAAAAAAAGTGTGCAGATACTTTTAGTATGTGTGCTCTACACAAATTTTGTAGAAGTGCCCAGAGCAGCTTTTTTAATTAAGGAAAGAGGATGGACTTTAATATACCACAGTGGTTTACATATTATATACAGGTACTTAATTTCTAGCTGAGGCAATAGAGGGTTAAGTGACTTGCCCAGGGTCACAAAGAGCTGTGGTGGGAATTGAACCCAGTTCCCCTGGTTCTCAGGCCACTGTACTAACCTAACAGTACCCATATGCTTTACAGTCACATACTGTTTCTCTTGGAAAATTGAGTGCAAAGTAGTTTGGCAAAATTCTCATTGTATCTATTGGCTATCTAGTTCATAGCCAAATCCATATTTGACTAATGTCAAGTTCACCTGCTATTTGAGTCCCCAACCTCAACATGTGCTTTGAAAAATAATGCAAATGTGTGCCTGTACTTTATGCATTTCCATGTGTATTTTGTAAAATGGGCATGCTCTGATCCATACAACCGGAATGCCTATCAGCAGATCACATAAACGTAGGTGCACAGTACCAGTGTGTGTAATGTTTACACACGTATATGGTCAGGCAGTTTTATAGAAGTCCTTTCTTATGCTTGTAGAACAGGTTTTATAGAATTACCCCTATCAAATGTAATGCAGCATGAAGCAATTCCTCTGAAAAATGACAGACTAGTAAAGTAGTGTTTCAGGAAAGACTCCATTTTACCTAATGTTCTGAATGTATTGTGCAAGAACACAAGAGGTACTTGCTTGAAGTGTTGAACCTCTCATACAATATATTGATACAATGCCATTTTTTTTCTGTTTTGAGTCGCTGCTATATGTTTTTGGACATGTATTTTCTTTTATGTTTTTGTTTATACAATTTTTTTAATATAAAGCTTTCAATCTACTTATGAGGAATAATTTCAATTCATCCATTTGAGATTGCTGGACTAGTACAGACACATCGGAAGTTGACTCCACAACATAGCCGTTGCACCAGAATCACTGCTTTACCAGTCTGACCCCAATTGCTTTTTGTTTTTTATCTGGCTGGTGTTTCACTTGATATGGTTTTTATTTGCTATCATTTGTCTTCATTCTTCTTAAAATACCTTTGTGTGGGCTTTTCACCAAAACATGGCCAAATTTTGTTTTTATTTTTTGGTTTTCAATTTTCACTGAATTATAGTGAGCACACAAATGAAACTGCCCATGGAGACTGAGGAGGAGGGTACAAGGGACCTCACAGGTTTGCTTCTGTGTGGGAGAAGAGAATATGAAATGACCCTGCTGTCTGTAAGAGAAGAGGCTGCTATGGGGGATATTCAGAGTGATGCAATGTAAGGTAAAACTGTCAGCAAGCAAAAACTCCTAAGGATTTTCACACAGTTCCAGTAGATTACAATGCTAAATCAACAGGCGGGGCAAAAGCTCTTTGCAGTAAATACAACATACTATTTGTGCTCAAATAGAGAGGGTGAGATCCTAGCAAACTACTTACAGGATTAAGAGAGAATGAAAAGGCTTATCTCTGTTCTCCAAAACAGAGGACATACAAACAGCATTTGTTGAAATAGGTTTTATATCCATCTGAAGAGAAAATTCAGTGATTCCTGACCCTATTCCCACAACCTACAGTGGACCCAGAAGGTGCAGCCCAACTGAGGAGGGGAGGGGAATCAGTACATATGACAGAAATCCTGACAGCCATCCAGGTATTGAATAAGTGTAAGGCTCTGATGGTCTCACCACAGAATTTTATTACGGTTTGCACTGGAACTTGCCTCCAGGTTATTGCACTTATGAGGGATTTTTTGAGTAAGAATGTGCATCTGGAATGCTGGAATGTTTACTGAGGCACAGGTAATAGTATTAACAAAACCTCAGAAAAATCCCAACCGGATCCAGAACTACATACCTGTCTCAATCTTAAATTATAATTGTAAATTATATGCCAAAATTTGCCTTGTATCATTAAACTGCATCAGTCTGCTTTTTTTTTCTTCTTCTTTTTTTGGAAAGGGAGATTAGAGCTTTTTTGTTATTGTACTGGAAAGCAGAGCAGCTACACAATTTGGAAATGATCATGTCTTTGGATGCAGGGTCAGCATATTTAATGTTTTGAGTTGGATTGGCATGGTAAAGAGTTTCATTCAAGAAGTTAAAATATTATACTCTAAACCCATGACCAGGCTATTAACACTGCTTATAATCTGATGTTTGTTACACAATACAACCTTATAAAATAATTAATAAACTAATTTTTGTAAAGTTTCATATGGCCATATATAGAAAATTAACTCAACATTTTTCCTTTATCAGATTTATAGCTATAATATGTATGTACTAAATTGTCTGGATTGTAAACCACATTGAACCTGAACTCGGTTTGGGATAATGCGGGACACAAATGTCATTATAAATAAATTAATTAATCCAAAGCAGGGCAAATAGTTTATTTTAATTTAGTTTATTGTCACTTGGTATATCGGCCTTCTACAGGAGTCAGAGCAGGTCACAATTATTAAAATCTAATAACAACAACAAGAAAGGAACTACAATTGAAAGCAACAATTCAAGGCAAAGAAAGAAAAAATGAAGAAAAGAAATCTTGTCTATTTCTTTTCTTCATTTTTTCTTTCTTTGCCTTGAATTGTTGCATAAAAGCCAGTGCCGCCACTGATGCATCGAGATGTCTGCCCAATCTATGTGACAGCATTAAAAGCCTTATTAAAAAGATGTGTCTTAAGGAAAGGTTTGAAACATTGATATGATTGTTCAGCGCATAAACCCAAAGGGAGAAGTTTCCAAAGGTTTGGGCCAAGATTTTTAAAAAGCCGATCGACGGGTATTCTAGAGTCGCATACATGAGCGTGCTGGAATAGTTACCTGATGTCCAGAGGAAGTGTGTAAAGTGCAGATAGGTCTATAGGGAATATCTGTATAGATTGTCTAAAGTTAGGCACCTGGATGACGTGTGCTAAGTGCCAGTTCTGTAGTAGCAATTGCACACACAATTACCGTTAAAGAACACTAGCCTAACTTTAGACTCGAGCAATTATGGTAGTTCAAAGGCTGGTGTAAATGCTTACGCTTAAATGTAGAAAGTCAGGTGTGTTAACTGCTAGTAGTCTATAACCTGCGCACATAAATGCCTGGCACACCCCTGACCCATCCAGGCCCCTCCCAGTTCCACATCCCTTGCAACTGCGCACAACAGATTTCACATAGACAATTTATAGAATACCGACTAAGGGCAGTTACACGGGTAACTGCCATTTAACACCAATTATAGCCAATAATGGTAGTTAATGCCAATTAGCACTTAAGTATTAAATTAAGTTACATGTACAACTGAAATTACTATATAACTTCTGCATACGACTTTGCACACTAAGAGGCATATTTTCAAAACACTTTGGGAGGCTAAGTTCCATAGGTTTCTATGGAACTTTGGGAGGCTAAGTGCTTTGAAAATGAGCCTCTAAGCGTAAAATTGGGCATGCAAGTTTATAGAATTAGGAGGATAAGCCCCTGCTGTCTGGGTTGGGTCCAGCAAGGAATCAGACAAAACACAGAGAGACAGACTACAAACAGGAGAACACACCCATAACACAAGGGATAAGAGCACAGCTCTTCCTACAGACAAGGAGGATCTTCCCAACAATGATTAATCCAGGCTGCCTTCTGGCCTTATCCCCCTCCATAGATGCTTCTAGGGCCTTAAAGTGTGGTCAATTGGGGATATTCAGACAGGTAAGTCTCTGGATACCCAGGTAAACCATCAGAATCCCAGGACATCAAAGCAGGTACAGGAGCCAACACTGGCAATGGGCACAGACAAGGAAAAGTCCCAGACCAGATTGCAACTGAAGATAGGCAGTGCTGAAACAGCTAGATTATGGACAGGCACTGCTGACTTTGATGCAAGAATTGAAGACAATCCAAAATCAGTGTCTGAAGTTAACACAGAGTCATGATTATGATTCTCTGGAACTGAGACAAGGGTAAAACTGGAACTTGAAGTGAAATAACAACAATCTATGAAGCAGAAATCTTTGGTAAGATAGGGTCTGGACTCTGGCGCATAAATAGAACCACTCGGGGTGGCCTTATAATGAGGCCAACTGAGGCAGATGCTGGAAGGCAGGGAGAGATGTCAGACTCAGGAAGGGGACAGAAGGGAAGGAGAGATGACAAAAATCAGAAGGGCGTTTAACAGAGAGATGGTAGGGGTGGAAGGAAGGGAGGGAGAGATGGCAGAAGGGATGGTAGAAAGAAGGGAGGAAGAGATGTGGGACGGTGCAAAAGGGAGGAGGTAGGTAATGATGGTGGACATGTGAGAGATCGTACAGGGAGATGCTGTGGGTGGAGAGGAAGAGGCAGAGAGATATCAAGTTTCGAGAGAAAAGAGAATAGAAGGAGGAGATGCTGGGCTACAAGTGAGGGATAGGGAGGGGAACCATGTGGGAGAGGCCATGGGAAGGTTGTCAAGGAGATGAGTCGGAGGAAGAAAGTGATTACTTAGGGCAGAAATTTGGTAACGGGGAGTAGATGAAAGGGAATAGGAGGCTGGGAAATGGGAGAGCTAGGGGGTGAGAGAATGAGATGGCAAGTTGATAGGTAGATGAACAGTGAATGAAAAGGAGTAGAGTGAGATGGTAAACTTTGAGTGAACAGAGCAGCAGACAAGAAAAAAAGGGTGGAGAGATCTTTAAGGGAAAAATCAATGTGTCAAAGACAAGTGTAGAGAGGGAATGGAACAAGAGAAGAGGAGAAAGGAAAAATAAGTAACCAAAGTAAATAGTACAAAAAGAGAACAACAATAGTATGCATAGGAGATGAGAGCACAGAAATCACATACAAAATAAAATCTAGTATATTATTATTGTGATAATGAGTGTATATAATCAGTGAGTGGCGATCAAATCAAAGTGTTTTTTTTTTTTTTATTGAACCAGTCAGCTGTGCAGAAGCTAATTCATAGTTATGGTATAGTAGTACAGATTGCCACCAGAAATGTTCATTTAATAAAGAGGAATTTTACCAATTTGCCAATATCAATTGTTGTGCAATGGTAATTAAAATATCAAATAAAGCTCCCTGACGTTCCAAAATAGGAAAATCAGAGGAGCAAGACTTGAAGACTGTTAATGATAAGGATAAAGGCATAGTGCTTTTGAATATGTCACATATAATTTTCCAAATAGAGTGCCAGAAAGGTTGGATCTACACGCATTCAAATATCATATGTACTAACATTCCAATTTGCGCCTGGCAATGCCAAAATAAATTTGATGTGGCTAATTTCACACTGGGCAATTTACGTGGAGTCCAAACAGCTCTTTGATACAAGAAATACATGGACTGCATAAAATTTGAAGCAGATAAAGGCCTAATAAGGAATGACCATAATTTGGGTTGCAAAGATTCAGGAACCTTAGTATTCAAATCTTTTTCCCAAATAGACTGGAGGTTAATATTATGTTTATAATGATATAGCAAAAAGATTCTTGTATATAGCTGAGGCCATATGGCTGTTATTAAACAGGGATGTAACAAATTGGTATATAGATGGTTCATGACAGGTAACAGTTTTCAAAACATCAGATATTTTTAGACAATGTGTTAATTGAAGCCATTGAAAGTATTGAATAGAGGGCAAATGTTTTTGTGAATGAAGATCATTCCAACGCAATTAAATATATCTTTAACAGACCATATACCACAGTCTGTCCACATTTTCCAGAAAATAGTGTTATCATTAATGAGACACTTAGAGGGGCATAATCGAACAGGGCGCCCAAGTTTTCCTGAGGGCATCCTCACAGGACGTCCCCGCGAAGGGGCAGGGAAACCCGCATTATTGAAACAAGATAGGCGGCCATCTTTCATTTCAATAATACAGTCGGGGACGCCCAAATCTCAGCATTTAGGTCGACCTTGGAGATGGCTGTCCCTAGAGACGGTCATCTCTGATTTTTGGCGATAATGGAACCCGAGGACGCCCATCTCAGAAATGACCAAATCCAAGCCCTTTGGTCATGAGAGGAGCCAGCATTCATAGTGCACTGGTCCCCCTGACATGCCAGGACACCAACCTGTCACCCTAGGGGGCACTGCAGTGGACTTCAGAAAAAGCTCCCAGGTGCATCGCTCCCTTACCTTGTGTGCTGAGCCCCCCCCCCAAAAAAAAACCCAAAACCCACTCCCCACAATTGTACACCACTACCATAGCCCTTAGGGATGAAGGGGGACACACACCTAGATGTGAGTACAGTAGGTTTCTGGTCGGTTTTGGAGGGCTCACATTTACCACCACAAGTTTAACAGGTGGGGGGAGGGGGGGGCCTGGGTCTGCCTGCTTGAAGTGCACTGCAGTACCCACTAAAACTGTTCCAGGGACCTGCATACTGCTGTCATGGAGCTGGGTATGATATTTGAGGCTGGCATAGAGACTGTTAAGCAGAGAGATAGGTCTATAATTCTGGACTAATTAAGAATCTTTGTTAGGTTTAGGAATAACAATGATAACAGCTTCCTTAAAACGACTGGGTGAAATATTTGTGGGATCTATCAAATTGAATAATTTTATAAGAATTGGAGATAGAGAAGTTTTAAATAATTTGTCAAATTCAATTGGGATACCATCTGGATTGGGAGCCTTATTAGAGGGAAGATCTTTTAAGGCTTGTATAATATCCCCTAAATCAAATGATATGGAGAGAGAGTTGATATCATCTTCTGACCATTGAGGACACTCAAGAGAGGTAAGAAAATCAGTAATATTAGTAGAATTCCCCCCTTGACTCAATAGTATACAGAGCGTTATAGAACTGGTGAAACAATCCCAATATTTCAAGGGATGAGGTAACAATATTGTTTTGGTTGTTTTTGATGGAAGGAATCTGAACCTTAGTTTGTTTGCATTTAAGATAATTAGCTAGCATCCTGCCACTTTTGCTTCCTTCAGTGTATTATCTAGATTTGGTTTGAAAGATTTCCTTTGTGGCTTTTTCACTAGTCAATTTATTATAAATATATTTGAGTTGATATATAGTATTTAGTAAATTTTTATCTTGAAGAGAAAAATATATTTTTTTCACAATCTTTGATTTGTTTTTCTAAATTTTGTAATAGTGCATTTTGCTCTTTTTTTTAAAAAAAGGCAGCTATTGAGATCATTTCACCTCTTTGTATAGCTTTGAAAGCTTCCCATATAGTAATCAAAGAAAGTGTATTATCCATATCACACTGGAAAAAGTCTGAAATAAATTTATCAATATGAGATTTAACTTTATCATCTGAGACGAGAGTTGAGTTGAGTCTCCAAAGCAGAGATCTAGCAGAATTCTGCATTAGAGAAAATATACCGGTATTTAAGGATATGGGAGCATGATCAGAGATAACTATTGGGTGTATGCATGCTTCTGTAGTCAAAGGGAGAAGAGTAGCAGAAATTAAGAAATAGTCTATTCTGGAGAAGCTATTGTGCGATGAGAAGAAGTGTGTGTACTCCCTTGAATCAGGATGCTTGATTCTCCAAGGGTCAACTAAATTGAATTGAGACATTAGAGAGTGTGAAGTTGTAGTGGCTCTAGATACATATTTGGGAGCGAGAGAGTGTTTATCTAACCATATATCTAGAGGAAGATTAAAATCTCCTGAAATAATTAAAGGTATTGCGTTGAAAAAGGAGAGGGAGCGGAAGAGAGAAAGAAAAAAATCTGGTGAGTCTATATTAGGTGCATATATATTCACCAATAATAATTGTTGAGAAGCAATTTCCACTCTAAAAATTGACCAGCACCCTTCTGTATCTGCAATATGTTCAAATGTTGTAATCTGAAGATCCTTGTGTAGGAGTATTGAAACCCCATTTTTCCTGCCTACGGATGGAGCATCAATAGATTGTGAAATCCAATTATAAGAAGAGATTAATTTAGCCAAATTGGTAACATGTGTTTCCTGTAGAAATATGATAGAGGGCTTCAACCTTTTAAGATGAGTAAATATTTGTTTGCGTTTAATAGGGTGTTTTAAACCATTTACATTCCATGAAACAACATTAAGAGCTGCTTTGGGAGAAAAATTAGCCATTAAAGAGGTTGATAAATATTGAGAACAGCATTTTTTATTGACATTCCATTCCAAAAAATAATGCAATAGCGCCAACTCCTATGCATAAGTAAACCTAACGACATATAGAGCTAAAAGGAAAAAAGCTCAGTCAAAAAGAAAACTAGCACTAAGTAGTGCTGTTAATTGTGACAAAAACAGGGACTCCCAACATTCAAATCCCGCCAGTCAAGAGAAAATTATTAGATTGTTGTTCAGGTATACTGGAATAACTAATAACATTAGTTAAATGATAATATACCTTAGTAGTAAAGTGATTATACTTTAGTGAGAGTATGAAGTGGGCAATCATTTAGTGGAGATTAACAGTAAGTAACAAAGATATATATAACTTGCCAACATTTAGATTTTGCAGTGAAAAGGAGACAAATATGTTAGACTGCTAGGACATGCAGCGAGTTTGTAGCTGATTCAAATAAGTCTGTAGTTGCTCCGGGGAGTCGAATGTCTTAGTAGTGTTATGACTAGTAATAGTCATTCGAGCTGGATACTGCAGGTCAAATCGTGCGCCCATAGATTTGAGTTTCGGTCAAATTTCAAGAAAAGCCTTAGTTTTAGCAAGATCAGGAACAGTAAGTACTGTCTTACCATCAATATGTAAAGCTGAATGTGAGCGAGCAGAGATTAATATCTGGAGAGCTTGTTGAAAGCACAGTAGCTTTGCGACTATAGGCCTTGGGTGTGGTTGGCTGAGTTTCTTGAGCGACGGCACACGGTGAGCGCATTCAAACGCCAACGGAGGATCGAAGGTAATGTGGAGAACGGAGGGGATCCATTTGGTAAGAAATTCCAGTATATTTGATCCTTCTAGTCCTTCCTTAAGACCCAGAATTCTGATGTTATTTCTTCTGGACCTATTGGCTAAGTCCTCCATTTCAAGTTCCAGTTATTTAAATTGTGATGCCATAGAGTCTTGCATGCGGGAAAGTTGTAGAGTCGTTTGATCAGAGCGCTTCTCAAGTTCTACTCTGGATTGAAAGGCAGAGAGTGAGGCAGTAATAGCACTAATTTCAGTTTTAAGTTCTCAAGTAGCTTCATAGTGTCGTAAAGAAAAGGTCGCGTAGAGCTCGTAATTCTTCTAGTACCGAGTCTGAGAGCGCTGAAACAGATTTTCCTGGCGCCATTTTCTCTGGTGTCGGAGGATCAAATTTTGTTCTCTTAGATCCTGATGCTGCGGGAGTGCAGGAGTCTAATCTGGACGATTTAGAGTGTGACATCAGGCTGTATTAAGAATCAGGTAATGAGACAGAAGAAAGTCTTATATTTTACGTTGTTCCAGTCGATTTTCTAGTCAAACTGGCAAGAGATGAAAGATCAGGCATCCATATCCGTCAAGAGCTCACCAGCACCCCTGTCTACTTTATTTCTAATTTGTGATCTCTTGTCCTGTATTTGGTGAGGGTCTGTTGGTGTTTTGTGTGACTCTGGTGTAGAATTCCATAACCCAAGTGCATGACCCTACATTTCTTAGCATTAAATCTTTGTTGTCAATTTTCAGACCATTCTTCAAGCTTCTCTAGATTCTTCTTCATGCCATCCACACCCTCCAGGGTGTCCACCCTATTAGAGTGTGCTATCATCCGCAAAGAGACAAACCTTACCAGACAGCTCTTCCACAATTTCACTCACAAAGATGTTGAAAAGGGCCAGCCCGAGGATCAACCCCTGCAGTACACCACTGATAACATCCCTTTCCTCAGAGCAAGCTCCATTTACCACTACCCTCTGCTCCTTCCATTTAACCAGTTTTTAACCCAGTTAATCACTTTGGTTACTATACCAAGGGCACTCAGTTTAATTATCAGTCGCTCAGGCGAAACCATGTCAAAGGCTTTGCTAAAATCCAAATATACCACATCTAGCGCCCTCCCACATTCAACTGTTTGGTCACCCAGTCAAAGAAAATCAGATTCATCTGACATGACCTGCCTCTAGTGAAGCCATGCTGCCTCGGGTCCTGCAGTCCATTTGATTCAAGAAACCTCACGATCCTCCTCTTTAGAAGCGTTTCCATTAGTTTACTCACCATAGAGGTCAGATTGACAGGTCTGTAATTCCCAACCTCCTCCTTACTTCCACTCTTGTGAAGAGGGACTACATCCGCTCTTCTCCAGTTCTCTGGAACCACCCCAGACACTAAGAAGGCATTGAAGAGGTCAGACAACGGAGCCACGAGAACATCTCCGAGTACTTTGAGTACCCTTGGGTGTATCCCATCAGGCCCCATCGCTTTGTCTACTTTTAGTTTAGCTAACTCCTCACAAACACAATCTTATGAGAATCGGTCCTGGTCTACTACACATCCATCCCCCTTAGCATTTGTTTTCTGTGGTCCTACCTCCGGCCTTTCATCTGTGAACACAGAACAGAAATCATTGTTAAGCAGTCCTGATTTTTCCTTATCAGCTTCTACATATTTCTCCCCCTCAGCTTTGAGCCTCACAATGCTATTTTGGCACTTCCTCCTGTCACTTACATAAATGAAAAACAACCAAGGAACTGTAGAATGTGTTATCTGTGAAACCTAATCTCCAATGTTGTATTAAACTACCTTACTACACTTCTGTTTTGCAACAAAAGCCTGCTTCCAGGGCCAGGTGACTACTTTAGAGAAACTGTGGAGGAGGAGGCAGGAGAAGTTGTAGTCAGATAAATAAGATGATAGAATGCAGTTATTTGTTTTACTTATCTTTTGATTAGACAGAGATTCCAGCTGCTCTGAAAGCACTGTTGGAAAGCAAGGCACTCATGGGCCGATGATCAGAAGCAAACGCAGGTGCTAGAGGCTGTTAGCAACATACTAGCACTTGCATTTGCTACCGCCCCATGATCAGAGCCCCAAGCACATGAAACAATGCGCTCGCAGGCTCTGAATGCAGTTAGCAAGCAAATGCATGCAAAACAGGGCTAAACCTATTCATCTCCACTGATCAACGACCAGCGCACCAAAGATTGGCTCGCTGGCCGCGGCAAGCCCTACGCCAGCTCAACACAAGGACTGTTCAAGCCTACCTTCCGGAGACGCAGGCAGACAATCATGTCTCCCTGGCATCCAAGGTTCGGGCACAGCTCAGCAGATATTGAGATTGTTTTTGCTTCATGTACGTTACGCCCATGGCATGCCTGCACATGAGATCTGCTCAATGAACCCTAGCTTCTCAGTGGCTTCAAGCCACGGGGAATCTAGAGGATGTCATTTAAGTGTCCCTGGAGCTTGTGTGCTCTCTTCAATGGTGGACAAGTTGGCCCAATTTGACCTTGGGACTTCCATTCCAAATTCCTCAGTAGCAAAAAGTGCTGACAATGGGAGGAGCCCATGTAGATGGGCTTCACACTCAAGGAGCTTGGTCCCTCCAGGAAATGAGTCTTCAGATCAATCTCCTAGAGGTTTGAGAGATCTGGAACCCTCCAAAGGCTTTCAAAGATCGGATGCCCCATCAAATTATTCTAATCCAAACAGAAAATCAGGTTTCCATGTATTACACCAACAAGCAGGGGGCACTGGATTTTGCTCTCTGTGTCAGGAAGCCGTCCAGATGAGACATTGGACTCGCCAACACAGCATGTTTCTCAAAGCCACTTATCTGGCAGGCATAAACAACGACCTGGCCGACAGGCTGAGCAGGATAATGCAACACCACGAGTGTCTCTAAATATGGAGGTACTTATTTTGTACCTGGGGCAATGGAGGGTTAAATGACTTGCCCAAAGTCACAAGGAGCTGCAGTAGGAATTGAACCTAGTTCTCCAGGTTCTCAGGCTACTGCACTAACCATTAAGCTACTCCTCCACTCTGGAATTAGAAGTTAAAAAGAAGTCTCATAAAGATGGGCTTTTAGCCTAGATTTGAATGAAGTCAGAGATGGAGCTTGACGTACCAACTCAGAAAGTCTATTCCAGGCATACGGTGCAGCAAGATAAAAGGAACAGAGTCTGAAGTTGGCAGTGGAGGAGGAGGGTACAGAAAAGAGAGACTTAACCGACGAATGGAGTTCTCAAGGAGGACTTTAGAGAGAGATAAGAGTGGAGAGGTACTGAGGAGCTGAAGAGTGAATGCACTTGTACGTCAATAAGAGGAGTTAGAATTGTATGCGGAAATGGATAGGGAGCCAGTGAAATGACCTGAGGAGAGGGTTAATATGAGGATAGCGACACTGGTGGAATATAAGTCGTGCAGCAGAATTTTGAAGGGGAGAGAGATGGTTAAGTGAGAGATCTTTGAGAAGCAAGTTGCAGTAATCTAAACATGAGGTGATATGTATATATATATTTTTTTTTCTGGCTAACACAAATATAAAACCTAGCAAACATTCCCACCCTACCTTCTACCTACTGCCACCCTCGATCCAGAGGACATAACATAGCCAGGTTTTCAGCAACTTTCTAAATTCCACATATCCTTAATGGAAGTTATCCTAAGAATGGCTTTCACTTTTTGGAAAAAAAGCCATCCAAAGTTGTCTGTCCTCCCTCTGGAAGATATGACTGGGTTGCTGATTCATTGTGTTTTTTAATCATTAGCATTTAGTAGAATACCTTTGGGAGTGGATGTGTTTGCACAGACCTTGCCACACACAGTATATAAATCAGCCAGCCCAGAGATAAAGTGTAAGTGTTCTCCAGAAGCCGAAGTGTTTCATCATGGTAAGTCTCAGCGTATATTGGGTTCTAGGGAGTGTCTCACTATTGCCTTTAAGTAGTAAAATAGGATACTTCTGAGATCAGAATAGGTAAAAACAAATGTCAAGCAGACATGAAATTACATAGTTTGTGTATGAGTATTCTGATCCTTTCTTTGCATATTTTAAATCTTCGAGGAAGCAGTATGGTAACAAAAAGCATTCTTTCTAGGGAAACGTGTATTTGGGGTGGGTATAGGGGTGGTACCCCCCTTTGAAATTTTGCTGGTGCTTGTGCTGAATTAGTCCCCTTTACCCCACTGAAATATGATTCCTAATTCTTTGCTGCTCTTCCCTCCAAAGCAAGCAGGCAAACAACACCAGTTTCAAGGGCTGCAAGCCATGTCACTGTGGCACAGGAGACTCAGACCACAGTCTCCTGTCACTGGGAACTGGTGGCGCTCGTGAATTGGGGAGGGGGGATATTTTCAAAGAGGAAGCATGTGGAGAGAAATCAGAAGGCTAATTCTTTAGGGATGTACACAGGGAAATTGTTGATTTGTTTTTTGACATTTTTATTTTAGTTTGTTTCAAACATCCGTGCAAATAAAAATTTGCTAGCATGTATCACAACTTTTTAAAATTTGCAAATCAATTTTTAAGTGGCCTTTTTACCAAACTGCAGTAAAAAGAAGACTTACATGGGTCTTTCCTGTGCGCTAAGGCCATTTTTACCACAGGGTAAAATGTCTGAATTTCCTATTTTCCCATTAATGACTATGCGCTAATTTTCCCATTGGTGCATGGCCATTAGCGAGTGAGCCCCTAATGCCACCTATTTTGTAGGCAGTAGGGATTCATGATCTAAACCTGCGGTAATCGGTTAGCATACAGCAATGCTAATCCATTTGCATACATGCACCCACTCTTCACCCCCAGACATGCCCCTTCCATGAAAAAATGTTTTAAATGTTTTAGCATGTGGTTTCTGAGCGCACATTCAAAATGACTGAGGGATGCCTCACCATTTTAAACTGCAGTAAACATATGTTAGTGCTTACCGCATCTGTGTAAATGGGCCCCTATATGTGTTTGAGGGTTAATGTGCATTAAATTAACATCCAGTACATTTTTTGAGCCATGCTGTGGAACTGAGTGCAGGCTAATGAAATGATATCTCTATTTTTTCACATACACATATCTCTAAGACTAAGGCTGTCCTAACGTTATCCTCCGAGTTAATTGGACACGAATCTGAATATCACCAGCGCCCGACTAACTTCTGGGTTGCCACCCTAACCCAGATATTCACTGCTGGAGGCTGGACATGCCCCAGCATTGAATATCTAGGGTCAATTCACTCCAGGTTAATTCACTCTATGGCTGAGGGGCAACTTACAAACCTTACCACCGAAGGCTAATTAAAACATACAAACTTATGAAAAAATACTTTCCCTTGATTTGTTCTAAATGTGCTACCAACTGGTTCACAGAGTGTTCTCTAATCTTAGCACAATTTAACAAACTAAACAACTGTTGTTTGTTTACCTGCTCCACCCCACTCATGACTTCACAGATCTCTGGCATCTCTCTTCCAAGAGCAAACCTGCTTAGCCTCTCTTCATAGGGAATCTGCTCTGTCCCTTTATCATTTTGGGTGCCTTTCTCTGTACGATGTGTATTTCAACTAGGTCTTTCTTTGAGACTGGACAACTAGAACTGCACACAGTACTCAAGTGTGTTTCTACCATGGATGGATACAGAGGCATTATATGTCCTGTTTAAATCTCCATTTCTGAGTAATTCCTAACATTTGTTTGTTTTTTGGCCGGAATCTTAGCGGAGATTGGGTGGCAACGCTGGTAACTGGGAAGCAAAACCAGTGCTGGGCAGACTTCTACGGTTTACGCCCTGATCGTAACTGAATAGATATGGATGGGCTGGAGTGTAAATTTTAAGGGGCTTCGATGTTAGCTTCATAACTTTTAGTACAAGAACAGTGCTGGGCAGACTTCTACGGTCTGTGCCCTGAGAATGGCAAGGACAAATCAAACTCAGGTATATATATAAAGTATCACATACCATGTAAAATGAGTTTATCTTGTTGGGTAGACTGGATAGACCGTTCAGGTGTTTATCTGCCGTCATTTACTATGTTTCTATGGGCCCTCTCAATTTAATTTGTTTAAGAGATTATTCTCTTTAGATTTTTTATATCATTGCTTTGTATCTTAATCGTAACTAGTGGACTAAGTACTAAAAAAAATTTCTCTAACTCCTTGAATATTTAAAGGAAAATGTAATTTTTCTGCTTTTTTGAAATTTCTTATTTGCCTACATTTATGTTGAATGAATGTATTATTTTGAAATTATAAATAAAGAATTTAAAAAAATAAAAATATAGTGGAGAAAAAAAGACTTCAGTAAAAACAAGGAACACCCCTATTTGAAAGATAAACCTTCATAAACACAGAGGGCTCTTTATAATCATAAGTCATTTTAAAAAACCACTAATATTTCAATATTCTTCTACTAAACAAGAAACAAATGATCTTTCATGGATACAGAATAAGCTGGAGAAAATATTTGTTGCCAACCGTTATAAACGTTGAGCGTTGAGACATCCCATGTTAATTTTTGAATGTGGATGCACAAACTGTGTGCTAAAATATTTTTAGCATTTTCTCACAGAGGTACATGTCTGGGGCAGAGAGTGAGCGTGTCTATGAAAACTGATTAGCGTGTCAGCATTGCCACATGCTAACTGATTAGCACAAGTTTAGCATGTGAGTCCCTACCACCTACAAAATAGGTAGTGTTAGAGACTCACGTACTAATTGGAAAATAGTACATGGCCATTAATGGGAAAATAGGAAATTCAGCCATTTTGCCCTACACAAGACCGAACCACATAAGAGCATGCACTGCAGTTTAGTAAAAGGGCCCCTTAGCAAAACCCTTTCTATGAGGTCCTCATCTTGGAGGTGGCTGCATATATGATTATTAAGCTGTCATAATTCAAAAGCATACTAACAATCTGTTCACCCAAAAAAGTGGACTCATTTTTTGATCATCGAGGATTTGCTACTGAATTTGTTTGAGTCTCACAATGTTCTCTTTCACAGAAATCTGTTTGGATCTTCACCCTTGCCTTTGGCATCTGCATCTCATTGTGTGATGGATCATGTTTCCAATCTGAACCAGAACTTGAAATTGACAGTAATGGCAACCCAGTAACTCCTACAGGTAAGATTACATGTTATTGCAGTTACATACCATCCTGCTTAGAGACTGTCATGGCTATGTAACATGGCTTCAGAAAAGAGAACCTCTGGTAGAATAGGATAGTAGCAGACTGAGCTCCAAGGCCAGATTTAAGATTTGGGCACACATGGGCAGGGTGAGGGCAAGGATCCTCTCTTGGAACTCAGAGAGCTAAGGCAGGCTCCCCAGGAGATGGAAAGCAGGAATGGGGATGTTCGGCCAACATGCCATTGTGGTGCCTCTTTAAAGTGGCCGTAGTGGATAGCCCTAAATTAAGTGGGGGAAGGCTCCTTTTTGGCCTGAGAACTTGGCACCTTATCACATTGATTTCCAAACCTGTCCTGGAGGAACCCCAACCAGTCAAGTTTCTAGGATATCCACAGTGAATATTCATGAGATCAATTTGTATACACTGCCTCCTTGGTATACATATCTATCTCATGCATAATCATTGTGGATATCCTGAAAACCTGATTGGCTAGAGTTCCTCCAGGACAGGTTTGGGAATCATAAATCATTTGGTGTCCTAGGCAGCTGCCTGTGTTGTCGGTGCCTAAATCTGGGGTGCTGTTAGGACAACGGTTCCCAAACTGTGTGCCACAGCACCTTCATGTACCACAGTGAACTCTCAGGGGTGCCGTGGCATATTTCCCGACCTCCCTCCACCACACAAACCACTGCTGCTGCTTCTCTAGATGAGCAGCAGCAGTGGCAAAACAAGCTGCAGCTATGCAAGACCAGACTCTTCATACACGCGGCTGACAATTGTCGCACCCCCCTACCTGAAAGCACATTGAGGGCACTTCGGGGAATGTCTGGTGGCAGGTGGGGGCACAGAGTCCTCGCTCTCAAAGGCATGGTTGGGCAGGGAACATCGTGGCATGGCTTCCATGGGTCCATTTCTGTGGCGCAGGAGGGGGGCTCCTTCCCCACACGTCTTGATACGTCAGCCTGTGATGAAGTCAGCGGCGTGCTCCTTTTTCTTCAAGCTCCGCAGCTTCCTCAGGGCTTCATCAATGGCTACCAGTACCTTCGGTGACCAGATCTGCTTGGCTAACGCTGACTTCTGACCCTGTTGCCAGTACAGGCTGTGACCCGAGCTGTTTAGTTACAACGCTGACTTCTGACCCCGCTACCAGTATCTGCTGTGACCAGAGTTGTTTTGCTACAGCGCTGACTTCTGATCCTACTACCAGTATCTGCTGTGACTGGAGCTGTTTGGCTGTAAGGCTGACTTCTGACCTTGCTGCCAGTATCTGCTATGACTGAAGCTGATTGGCTGCTATGCTGTCTTCTGACCTGCTGCCAATTTCTATTGTGTCCAGAGCTGCCTGGCTACTATCTCTGATTCCTGACCATGTCTTCAGTGGTCTGCCCTTGTCCTGTACCGCCTGCCTTTGGACACCAACATTTCCTGGTTGAGGACGAGACCCACTGGCTGCCTGGACCTGGGGGCAGTTGGTTGTAATGAAGAACCCAGGGGTTTATTGGCTGTCTATAGTCCTTGTGGACTAGGACTTAGGGCTCACCTTCCTCTGCTTCCGGGCAGAACATTACAGGTTGCTAAAGCTATGTGTTCCGCTGATAAACCTACTCTTCCAGATCTCACCCAGGCATTACAACAACAACAACAAAATCAAGTACAACATTTCTCAGGAGTTTTGCAAGATGTGTGTGCTCAGTTAACTGATTTATGAGCATCTACACCTAGAGCTCAGTCTCCCGTGCTTCCGTCAGCCGCTCCGATGTGTATACCAGATCCTCCTCACTTTGATGGAACCCCACAAGCATGTAGAGGCTTTCTGAACCAGTGTCAGATGCACTTTGAACTACAGCCTGGAAACTTCTCTTTGGATCATATCAAAATCACCTATATTGTTTCCCTCCTTTGAGGCCAAGCTTTGGCCTGGGTTTCTCCTCTGTGGGAGCAGCAGGATCCCATCCTTTCCAACCTATCTGCCTTTCTGGAACAGTTTTGCTTAGTTTTTGATGAACCGGAATGACCATCCTCTGCGGCCACTGACCTACTGCATCTCCAGCAGGGTTCTCTTACGGTAGGAGCTTATGCTATTCGTTTTTGCACATTGGCTGCGGAGTTGAGGTGGAACCAAGAGGCCTTAGAAGCTGTTTTTTTGGCAAGGCCTGGCAGGTAGAATCAAAGATGAATTGGCCAGTTGAGAACTGCCTAGCAATTTAGATGAACTTATTACCATGTTTATCCGGATTGATGTCCGCTTTCAAGAGAGAATTCCACTCCTGGTGTCCCGAAGCCAATAGTCTGCTCTCCAGTTGGATGTCGGACAACTATTCCAGAGTCTGTCGAGGAACATTTGGTTGTTGGGTGTTACCGACTTTCTGAAGAAGAAAGGCTCCGGAGACGCAGGAACAGATTATGCTTGTATTGTGGTGAAACTGGACATTTTGTAACCAAGTGCTCCCATAAGCAGGGAAATAAGCAGGCCCAAAGCCCTCTGGGGAAGTGACTTTAGCCCTTCTTTCTTCTTCCCTGACTTCTTTATGTGTTTTTCCTGTGCTCTTGCAATGGGGAGCTGGTCAAATTACTGTTTCCACTCTCATTGACTCAGGAGCTGCAAGGAATTTCCTCGATGGGAACCTGGTTCAATGCTATGGAATACCTACTGTACCTGACCTCTGCTCTGAATATATCTTCTATTCAGGGGGAACACTTGCCCGGTCGTGTATCTATTTCTTCTATACCTCTTTCATTGCAGATAGGCACTCTTCACCACGAAACCATTCAGTTTTATGTGTTGCCAAAATCTATCCATCCTATAGTCCTGGGTCTTTCTTGGCTACAACTTCATTCTCCCTGCATCGATTGGAAAAATAATGAAATCATAGCCTAGGGCTCCACATGTTTTCACTCATGCCTGACGTCTGTTTCTCCCCTTGCGGTTACCTTCCCTGATGATCAACAACTATCGTCCAGTCTTCCCAGGGTCTATCAAGACTTTAAGGACATCTTCTGCAAGAGACAGGCAGAGAAACTTCCACCTCATCGAAGCTTTGATTGCGCTATAGAATTAATACCTGGGAAAATACCTCCTCGTGGTCGAGTTTACAATTTGTCTTGATCAGAGATGCAGGCTATGACGAAGTATATCCAAGAGAATTTACAAAGAGGCTTTATTTGGCTGTCAACCTCTCCCACCGGAGCCGGGTATTTCTTCATTGGGAAGAAAGTTGGGGGTCTTCGACAATGTATTGACTATTATGATTTAAATGCCATTACTGTCAAGAACAGATATCCTCTACCACTCATCCCTGAACTGTTTGACCAATTGCAAAGAGCCAAGATTTTCACTAAGCTGGATTTAAGGGGCGCCTATAATCTGATTCATATAAAAGAAGGGGATGAATGGAAAACTATGTTCAACACCCATGATGGCCATTATGAATACCTGGTTATGCCATTTGACTTATGCAATGCCCCAGCTGTGTTTCAACATTTTGTTAATGAAATCTTTAGGGACCTGCTCTACACTTGCGTGGTCGTTTATCTGGATGAAATTTTAATATTTTCCTCATCCTTTTCAGATCATGTCCAGCATGTCCGACAGGTACTCTAACATCTTTGAGACCACGGTCTCTATGCCAAATTGGAGAAATGTGCATTTCATCAAAACTCCATTCCCTTCTTAGGGTATATTATTTCTGTGTCTGGATTACAGATAGATCCCACTAAACTTCAAGGTATTTGAGATTGGCCTCAGCCAGTTGGACTTCAGGAGCTTCAGCCCTTTTTGCTAATTATTACCGGCAATTCATAGACCACTACTCTACTATTATTGCTCCATTCACAGCTCTCACTAAAAAGAGGGCTGATGCTAGAAACTGGCCAGTTGAAGCATGTCAGGCATTCCAAAAAAAATAAGAGATTTTTTTCCTCTGCTCCTGTCTTAATGCATTCTGACCCTTCACGTCATTCGTCCTTGAGGTGGATGCTTCCACAGTCGGAGCTGGAGTGGTGCTTTTCTAGACTGACTCTATGGGTCGATTACGTCCTTGTTTTTTCTTTTCTAAGAAATTCACTCCTACAGAAAAAAATTATACAGTGGGAGACAGAGAACTGCTAGCATTGAAATTGGCTTTAGAAGAATGGAGACATCTTCTAGAAGGGGCCATTCATCCTTTTACTGTCATCTTTTACTGTTACAGCAAACACATTCCATAGGTCTTAAGCTTAAGCCCACCCACCCCAAGACTGACACTTCCTATATAGCTTTCCCAAATATACTACGTATCATAAATTAACCCCACCCTAATTACAACCCCATCATAGTACACCTGTTCATACCCATTTCAACAATTCAAGATGACTTTTATTCCCTGTAATAATTGTGGTGCTTTAGTTTCAAGACCAAGATTCTGGAGACTTAAAGCTTGTCCTATCTGTCTTCAGCTTGCTAGTTTAAAACAGGAGCTCAGCAAAGTAAAGCAGGAATTGAATGCACTTAAAGCAACTTCTAGGACTGCACAAAATCATACTGCACAGAACCATACCAAATTCTCACCACTGCCTCAAAGGATAATACCACCTAAGAATAGATGGTTCTCAGTAGGCTCAGGCAGGCTTCGTTATGTGACACAGAAGCATCCGCCCTCACAAGTGTTGCCCCTACAGAATTCTTTTGCTCCACTACAGCACTGTGATGTTCCTGAAAATAAAACTAAGGCGAAAGAAAAAGCAAGGAAGGTGGAACAAAAAGATATGAAGGCACCCAAAGAGAAAAGACACCCCCCCCAAATCACTGAAACCGAAACACATACTAGGAAATGTAGATGGAAAGCGATGACCACAAATGCTCGCCGTCTAAGCAATAAAGTTCATGACCTTCATGCCCTGATGTTGGAGGCAGACTTGGACATAGTTGCAATCACAGAGACATGGCTCAATGGTTCCCATGAATGGGATGCAAACATACCAGGCTATAATCTTTTTAGGAAGGATAGAGAGGGGCGTAAAGGTGGAGGAGTAGCTCTGTATGTGAGAAATGATATCACAGCGACTGAAATGACAGGGAACTGGGGAAAGGAAGAAGCGATATGGATCACCTTAAAAAGAGAGGATAGAACCTCTGTCCACGTGGGTGTTGTCGACAGACCCCCGACACAATTGGAGGAACTAGATAAAGATCTGATCACTGATATTCAAAAGTTGGGGAAGAAAAGAGAGGTGCTGTTGTTGGGAGATTTCAATCTGCCGGATGTAGATTGGAAGGTTCCGTCTGCGGAATCGGAAAGAAGTAGAGAGATCGTGGATGCTTTTCAAAGTGCTTTGCTCAGACAAATGGTGACGGAACCCACGAGGGAGGGAGCGACGCTAGATCTGGTACTCACAAATGGGGATAATGTGTCAAATGTCCGAGTGGGTGCCCACCTGGGCAGCAGTGACCATCAAACGGTTTGGTTTGATATGACGGCTGAAGAGGAGGGTGGCCACTCAAAACTCAAAGTCCTGGATTTCAAGCATGCTGACTTTAGTAAAATGGGGGAATACCTGAGGAAGGAGATGATGGGATGGGAGGAAATACAAGAAGTGGAAGGACAGTGGTCCAGGCTGAAAGAAGCTATAAATAGGGCCACGAACCTTTATGTAAGGAAAGTAAATAAAAGCAAGAGAAAAAGGAAACCGATATGGTTCTCCAAGCAAGTGGCTGAGAAAATAAAGGCTAAAGAGTTGCCGTTCCAGAAATACAAAAAAACTCAAGAAAAGGAACACGAGGAGGAATACCGGATGAAACTGAAAGAAGCCAAGAGAGAGATACGTCTGGCGAAAGCGCAAACGGAAGAACAAATGGCTAGAAATGTAAGGAGGGGTGGCAAAATTTTCTTCAGGTATATTAGTGAAAGGAGAATGACTAAAAAGGGAATCGTGAGACTAAAAGATACTGCGAACCGCTATGTGGATAATGATGAAGAAAACGCAAATTTGCTAAATAGATACTTCTGTTCTGTTTTCACAGAAGAAAATCCTGGAGAAGGACCGCGATGGACTGGAAAAAGTACAAATGAGATTGAAGTGGATAGAGCACCGTTCACGGAAGAGAGTGTGTATGAACAACTTGAAAAGCTAAAGGTGGACAAAACCATGGGACCGGATGGGATCCACCCTAGGATATTGAAGGAGCTCAGAGAGGTTCTGGCGGGTCCTCTTAAAGATTTGTTTAATATATCCTTGCAGACGGGAGAGGTTCCGAGGGATTGGAGAACGGCGGATGTGGTCCCTCTTCACAAAAGTGGTGATAGGGAAGAAGCTGGAAACTACAGGCCGGTAAGCCTCACTTCGGTTATTGGAAAAGTAATAGAAGCAATGCTGAAGGAAAGGATAGTGAATTTCCTGGAAGCCAATAAGTTGCAAGATCCGAAACAACATGGTTTTACCAAAGGGAAATCGTGCCAAATGAATCTCATTGAATTCTTTGATTGGGTGACAGGAGAATTGAATCAGGGACGAGCTATGGACGTAATCTACTTAGATTTCAGCAAAGCTTTTGACATGGTTCCCCACAGGAGGCTCTTAAATAAACTGAATGGGCTGAAGATAGGACCCGACGTGGTGAACTGGATTAGAAACTGGTTGATGGACAGACGCCAGAGGGTGGTGGTGAATGGAATTCGCTCGAAGGAGCGAAAGGTGAGTAGTGGAGTGCCTCAAGGATCGGTGCTGGGGCTGATTCTGTTCAATATATTTGTGAGTGACATTGCCGAAGAGTTAGAAGGTTAAGTTTACCTATTTGTGGATGATACTACTACTACTACTACTATTTAGCATTTCTATAGCGCTACAAGGCATACGCAGCGCTGCACAAACATAGAAGAAAGACAGTCCCTGCTCAAAGAGCTTACAATCTAATAGACAAAAAATAAATAAAGTAAGCAAATCAAATCAATTAATGTGAACGGGAAGGAAGAGAGGAGGGTAAGTGGAGGCGAGTGGTTACAAGTGGTTACGAGTCAAAAGCAATGTTAAAGAGGTGGGCTTTCAGTCTAGATTTAAAGGTGGCCAAGGATGGGGCAAGACTTAGGGGCTCAGGAAGTTTATTCCAGGTGTAGGGTGCAGCGAGACAGAAGGCGCAAAGTCTGGAGTTGGCAGTAGTGGAGAAGGGAACAGATAAGAAGGATTTATCCATGGAGCGGAGTGCACGGGAAGGGGTGTAGGGAAGGACGAGTGTGGAGAGATACTGAGGAGCAGCAGAGTGAGTACATGTATAGGTTAGTAGAAGAAGTTTGAACAGGATGCGAAAACAGATAGGGAGCCAGTGAAGGGTCTTGAGGAGAGGGGTAGTATGAGTAAAGCGACCCTGGCGGAAGATGAGACGGGCAGCAGAGTTTTGAACCGATTGGAGAGGGGAGAGGTGACTAAGTGGGAGGCCAGCAAGAAGCAGATTGCAGTAGTCTAAACAAGAGGTGACAAGGGTGTGGATGAGGGTTTTGGTAGAGTGCTCGGAAAGAAAGGGGCGGATTTTACGGATGTTGTAAAGAAAGAAACGACAGGTCTTGGCAATCTGCTGGATATGAGCAGAGAAGGAGAGAGAAGAGTCAAAGATGACCCCAAGGTTTCGAGCTGAGGAGACAGGGAGAATGAGAGAGCCATCAACAGAAATAGAAAACGGGGGGAGCGGGGAGGTGGGTTTGGGAGGGAAAATGAGAAGCTCGGTTTTGGTCATATTTAATTTCAGGTGGCGTTGAGACATCCAGACAGCAATGTCAGACAAGCATGCTGAAACTTTGGTTTGGATGCAAGGTGAGATATCAGGGGTAGAAAGGTAGATTTGGGAGTCATCAGCATAGAGATGGTAGGAAAAGCCATGGGATGAGATTAATGAACCAAGGGAAGAAGTGTAGATAGAAAAGAGGAGGGGACCAAGAATAGAACCCTGAGGTACGCCGACAGGCAGAGGGATAGAAGTAGAAGAGGATCCACCAGAGTGAACACTAAAGGTGCGGAGGGAGAGGTAGGAAGAGAACCAGGAAAGGACAGAGCCCTGGAATCCAAGTGAGGACAGGGTATCGAGAAGTATGCTGTGATACTAAGATCTGTAACAGAGTGGACACCCCGGAGGGAGTAAAAAACATGAAAAAGGACCTACGGAAGCTAGAAGAATGGCCTAAGGTTTGGCAATTAAAATTCAATGCGAAGAAATGCAAAGTGATGCACTTAGGGAATAGAAATCCACGGGAGACGTATGTGTTAGGCGGGGAGAGTCTGATAGGTACGGATGGGGAGAGGGATCTTGGGGTGATAGTATCTGAGGATTTGAAGGCGACGAAACAGTGTGACAAGGCGGTGGCCGTAGCTAGAAGGTTTTAGGCTGTATAGAGAGAGGTGTGACCAGCAGAAGAAAGGAGGTGTTGATGCCCCTGTATAAGTCGTTGGTGAGGCCCCACCTGGAGTATTGTGTTCAGTTCTGGAGGCCGTATCTTGTTAAGGATGTAAAAAGAATTGAAGCGGTGCAAAGAAAAGCTATGAGAATGGTATGGGATTTGCGTTACAAGATGTATGAAGAGAGACTTGCGGACCTGACCATGTATACTCTGGAGGAAAGGAGAAACAGGGGTGATATGATACAGACGTTCAAATATTTGAAAGGTATTAATCTGCAAACTAACCTTTTCCGGAGATGCGAAGGCAGTAGAACGAGAAGACATGAAATGAGATTGAAGGGGGGCAGACTCAAGAAAAATGTCAGGAAGTATTTTTTCACGGAGAGAGTAGTGGATGCTTGGAATGCCCTCCCACGGGAGGTGGTGGAAATGAAAACGGTAACGGAATTCAAACATGCGTGGGATAAACATAAAGGAATCCTGCTCAGAAGGAATGGATCCTAAAGAGCTTAGACGAGATTGGGTGGCAAAGCCAGTGGCGGGAGACGGAGATGGTGCTGGGCAGACTTATAAGGTCTGTGCCAGAGCCGGTGGTGGGAGGCGGGACTGGTGGTTTGGAGGCGGGGATAGTGTTGGGCAGACTTATACGGTCTGTGCCCTGAAAAGGACAGGTACAAATCAAGGTAAGGTATACACAAAAAGTAGCACATGTGAGTTTATCTTGTTGGGCAGACTGGATGGACCGTGCAGGTCTTTTTCTGCCGTCATCTACTATGTTACTATCTTGGATCATAAAAATCTTACCTATCTACAGCAGGCCAGACGACCAAGCCAGATGGTCCATGTTCTTTGCACGATTCAACTTTCGCCTCATTTTTCGACTGGCAGAGAAAAATATTAGGATGAATGCTTTATCCAGATCTGTTGATCTGGATCAATCACAGGAAGAACTACAATACCTGATAGACCCTGCTAGGGTTGTGGGCCATTCAGATTTCTCTCCCCCTCTAGGGAAAATGCCAGTGCCAAGAAGAGCTAGATGCAGGGTGATGCAATGGGCCCATTCTTCACTACTAGCTGGGTATCCTGGAGTTTGTAAGATCCTTCATCAGATATCCCGTCATTATTGGTGGCCACAGATGATTCAGGATGTATGCCAATTTGTACTTTCTTGTCCCGACTGTGCGCGACATAAGACACCTCATGATCGCCCATGGGGGCTTCAACCATTATCTATACTCACAAGGCCGTGGGAGGAAATTGCCATGGACTTCATTACAGATCTTCCTCTCTCCAATCTACATCAGTACTAGCCAATATTGAACTCTCTAAATTAAGACACTTTAATCCACATTATCATTACTGAACATTATACCTTGTCATACCCCAACTCACATATTCCGAATTACTTACTTATTACTTCTAATTTACCTATTTTTCTTTGTACCGTATTTGCAACAATATTTTGTATTCTGTTAATGATGTCCGCCTTTGCAACATAATGTAAGCCACAATGAGCCTGCAAATAGGTGGGAAAATGTGGGATACAAATGCAGTAAATAAATAAATAAATAATGTTATCTGGGTGGTGGTGGATCAATTTACTAAGATGGCGCATTTCATCCCTCTGCAAGGGTTACCCTCTGCCGCTACCCTAGCACAGATATTCTTCCAAAATATCTTTCACCTACGTAGACTCCTGTATCGAATCCTTAGTGATAGAGGGGTATAGTTTACCTCTCAATTTTGGCATCAACTATGTTCTCAACTTGGCGTAACCCTGGATTTTACTTCAGCCTACCACCCAATGGACAAACAGAGAGAGTAAATCAAACCTTTAAAAACTTCCTTCGCCTATATGTCAACAAAAAGCAGGATAATTGGGCTACCTTACTTCCTTGGGCTGAGTTTGCCAATGGGACTAAGTGAAACTTCACTCCCCAGATTAAGGCTCTTCCTCATGTCCTGATCAACGGTGATGCTCTGATTATTACATTACATTATTATAGTTCTTATAGCCTGCAACATCCATATCAAGTTCTGTGCAGGTTACAAACAAGAAGGCATGAACAATACCAAGGAAATACAATAACATCAGCATCAGATAATAACATTTGGAAACTACCAAGAAAATATAGTAGCAGCAGAATTCATAAAGGTTACAATTATGCTCTGTCGCAGTACCAGTGTTGGCAACAAGCTGCAGGCAGCTTGTGCATTCCCTTTCCATTTCAGCATTGCAGCAAAGGTAAACAAGATAAAAGTGGATTACTACTAGAAGAACTAAAGCACAGAATACTCAAACGGCAGCCATCTTGGATCCAGCAGAGACCTTATAAAACTTAGTATTAAGGCCATCCATCTCCAGGGCCTTGTCTATTACATAAGTACATAAGAAATGCCATACTGGGAAAAGACCAAAGGTCCATCGAGCCCAGCATCCTGTCCCCGACAGTGGCCAATCCAGGTCAAGGGCACTTGGCAAGCTACCCAAACGTACAAACATTTTATAAAAGTTATTTCCGAAATTGTGGATTTTTCCCAAGTCCATTTAGTAGTGGTCTATGGACTTGTCCTTTAGGAAACTGTCCAACCCCTTTTTAAACTCTGCCAAGCTAACCGCCTTGAAGAATTCATCACTGTTTCTACCTCCCCAGGAGAAATCAAAGCAATTAATGCTACTTAATCTGCTTCTGGATTATGAATTAGCTGCACCCCATCTAAATGGTTTCCAATTGATATCCAAGACAATAGACCCCTGTAAATAATGCAAATCATTGCTTATGTTTCCTGGTTCCCACAGCATATTCTCTTTGCTATCCTTAATTTTAGAAATGGAATTGAAAAATCTCCACTCGTTAAGGACCAGCAACCTGCTGCTTTATTGTCTAACTCTAAATAATTCTGCTTTAGCAGTTTCAGCTTATGGGCTTCATCTCCATTCAGCAAAGCATTTTAACTCGCCTTCAAAAATTGCTGAAGCACAGTGGGGTCCAAGAATTGTTTCTGCAGCTACTCTCATGATTGTTAACCAGAAAATATTCTAATTGTAGGTGTGTGTAGATCTTCCTATCATTTAGAAAACTATTATTTAACTTCCAGAAATTCCCACTGCCCCTCCAAGGGGAGCAACTCAAAGTGAGAGACACAGGTGGATGGTCCAACCATGAGATCATACCAATCTCGGCTTTAACAGCCAGTGTTACCACCCCAGGTCAATTTAATCATGTTCAAGCCTGGAATAGCTGTAGTGGGGCCTTGAATATAAAGTGTAATCCTACTCAAGACCATACAACTGCCTTCAGATATTTATAAATTTATAAGACTAAGAGGGGCATTTTCGATATGACATCTAAGTCCAACTTTAGATGTTTTGGAAAAAAACAGCCAAAATCTGAATAGGAAAGAAGTTCATTTTCAAAAAAGAAAAACGTCTGTCTTTTGTTTTCCAAAATACTGTTTCTAACAAGGTTTTGTGCTTTGGACATTTTGTTTTTTGGTCCATTAAAAAAAAATAGTCCGAGTGAAAAACATAGAAAAATCAAGCCATTGGGGTGTAGGAGGAGCCAGCATTTTTAGTAGACTGGTCTTCCAGACATCCCAGGAGATAAATGGGGCACCCTAGAGGGCACTGCAGTGGACTTCAAAAACATGCTCCCAGGTACACATCTCACTGTTGATCCCTTATCTTGTCTGCTGAGCCCCCCAAAACACACCCAAAACCCACTGCCTACAACTGTACACCACTACAGTAGCCCTTATGGGTGAGTGTGGCACCTATATGTGGGTATAGTGGGTTTCTGGTGAGTTTTGGAGGGCTCACAGTTTCCCCCACAAATGTGACAGGTAGAGGGAGATAGGGATCAGAGTCCCCCACTCCATGCTGCACTGCACTGCACTAACCACTACACTACTCCAGGGATCTGCATGCTGCTCTAATAGACCTGGCTCTAACAGCTGAGGCTGTCATAGAGGCTACTAAATCATATTTGTATTCATATTTGTGAGAGGTGGGAGGGGGTCAGTGACCACTGAGGGGGAGGTATTGGGGGGTCACCCCTGATTCTCTCCAGTGGTCATCTGGTTACTTAGGGCACCCTTTTGTGCCTTATTCGTTATAAAAACAGGTCTAGCTCAAAACATCTTAGTTTTAGTCCTGAACACTTTTGTTTTGTTCCATTATGGCTGAAAAACATCCAAGTGTTAGGAACATCCAGATCCCGTCCTTAACACGCCCCTGACACACACCCCTTGTGATATGAACACACTTCTGAAGGACTTCCTAGAAAAGCATATAAAAATTGGTTTTGAAAATACTAATTTGGACATTTTTGTGAGAAAAACATCAAAATGCAGATTTTTATGCCACTCTTTGGACATTTTTCTCTTTTGAAAATGAGCTTCTAAGTCCACCAGCTGGTACCTAGCACCTCCCTCAGAAAGCACTGCACACCTAGAATTGTCCAGTTGAGGATCTATAGTTAGATTTAGATCTACCACCCAAGATAATTCCACCCAAAGCATATTGTGTAATAGCACTAGTTACCTGAGGAAGAAGCTTGTCTTGTTGACATTAGGAATATATATATTGAATAAGGTATAAATATTCCCATGCAACCTAATACTAAAGAGCACAACTGACCCACTAGATTCCTTTTGACATCTCACACATGAATGTTAAGGTGTTTTGCACATAAGATTGCAACCCCCCCTTTTCTATGCCGACTCAGGTTAGAAGAAAAAAGTATCATGGGGAAGTCTCTTTGTTTTAATAGCTCTTCATGATTCCTTCTCAGATGGGTCTCCTGAACAAAACATATATCAGTCTGCAAGGCTTAGCTTCAAGAACCAGGAAATAACTCATCAAGGAAAAGGGAAGTCCATTAATAGTGAGGCATGCAATCCTTCATTTTGATACAATCATTCACACACGCCCCCCCCCCCTCAACAAGCCTCCAGTCAACCCCCTTCCATGTGTACCCAAACACACTGCGACTCTCTTCCACTATCACACACATCACCCTACTTGTGCAACCTCAGTCTCACTCTGCATACTCCCATCCCATCTCAACCAAATGTCTGTCAACTCCAACCTGACAGACCACTAGTGAAGGCTAGTGATGACCTCAGGTCAATGGCTCAGCATACAGGTAAAAAATTAAGAAACACAAATGGAACAAATTCCCAGTAGAACTCCGACATTTACATTTTAGATTAACCCAAAATCAGAATTCAACAACACTACTCAACCGGATGCCTGTTCTAAGTTTCAGATCCAGAAAATCACTCAGTACAAGTTTAGCCATCTGGCACTGGATCCGTCTTCTTCACAAAATTTTCAGAATTGTGCCTGAGTCTCTTTCCCCCCTTTGTGACTCACTGCCACTTAGGTGGATCTTTTAATTGAGCTCCACTCACCACTATTGGAGAGTCTGGAAACCCAGCCATTCTCGCCTCTTTTAATGCCCACCAGAGAATATTCTGTAGTATCGGGTATTCTCCATTTTTCAGTGACTGCATTACTAACAGATCAAATTAGAGACACCAGAATGTTCCCCTTCTATGGAAACAGAGGGCACATTGTGGTGATCCTGCTATATACATTTATTTGAATTTAGCCTACTCCGTTTCATTAGTGGTTCAAGATGAGTTACATTCAGGTACAGTAAGTATTTTCCTGTCCTCAGAGGGCTTACAATCTAACATTTGTACTTGAGGTAATGCAGGGTGATGGGACTATCCAAGTCAGAAGGAATGTTAATTGAACCTTGGCTTTCCTGGTTTTCTGACTATTGCTTTAACCAAGTATTAGCTATAGTTTATAACAGCTATGCTACAGAAAAGCTGTGGGACATGGCAGTTGTGGTATATAACAGCTGTGGTAGAGTGATGATAGCTGTGGACATGAAATTTAGTAAATGGCAGCTATGGGACACTGCAGGAGAACATAAGAACATAGGAATAGCCATACTGGGTCAGACCAATGGGCCATCTAGCCCAGTATCCTGCTTCCAACAGTGGCCAATCCAGGTCACAAGTACCTGGCAGAAAACCAATTAGTAGCACCATTCCATGCTGCCAAGTTATCCTGTGAGCTGGGAACTATGGTACAGAACTGTAATGCAGGACAGCTATTGGATCTGGAGTAGATGGAAGTTGATTGGGGTCTGCATTTTATATTGTTCTTTCTATTTCAGCATGCGTTGAACAAGATGGAACTCGTCATGACCTTGATACCACATGGGTAAGCAACTGCATGGATTGCAGTTGTGGCACAGATGGTTCTGTAAGCTGCTGTACCAAGTAAGTGTTGATCCAACTGTAAAGTCTGCTTTGGCAAGTAAAGTGGTGTGAATGTCTTCCTATTATACCCCTAGGGATTAGACCATAGGCATTTGTGTGTAAGGTTGAAGCGAACTCCAGCTCTTGTCTCAGCTTGTGATCTTACTAAGAGTTTATAGAATTGTTGCACAGTTTATGCATGTGCATTTTCCAAATATAAGGTGACCACATAAATTTAACAACATGCCCTGAAGTGCTTCCCAGAATACCTCTTTTTTGTGACCAGGTTTATGATATGTTAAGAAAGAACATGCATGCATTCAAGTGTACAGCGCTGCGTACGTCTAGTAGCGCTGTAGAAATGATAAGTAGTAGTAGTAGTAGTAGGTAACTGAAAAGTTACTTGCTAAACAGTCTGATTTACTTGAATCAGTGGGAATTTTCGACAGGAGGTGCATCTGCATTTCCCTCCATTCCCTTCTTGGCCTGGCCCCACAAAGATGTGGCAATTCCCTCCTTTCCACCATCCAGTCATTGCCCAGGCAGGCCAGCGGCAGCAGCACTCATAGGCTTCCTGCAGTCTGCACCGGGGCTTTCTCTCTGAACCAAGCTGCCCTTCAGAAAACAGGAAGTTGCATCAGAAGGGATGGGATGCTTCAGAGAGAAAGCCCCAGTGTGGGCGGCAGGAGGGAGGGAGAGAATTGCAAGATCTTTGCAGGGTCAGGCCAGGAAGGAAAGGGGAGAGATGCGGCGGGAGGGAGAAGGGAAGGACTGACAGGGAGTACGTACGCAACACATGCACTTTGAATCGATACACCACTGACTTGACTGAACTCTATTTTATGAAACCCAACAGAATCGGAAAGGAATTATATATAAGCATTCTATACTGGTCTATCTGTCTGGGAGCAAAATAACTTTTGAAAATTTAAAGGGACAAAATTTGGAGTAGTGGAAAAAAATATCATATTCAAAACTGGGCCAGACTGGACATAGATTCCATAGAAAACTCCCCAAAATATGGCCAAGTGCATATCTATGGAAGAAGCAGAACCAGCTTCTGCAGCACAGAAACTCTGATACACATAAATATAGCCATTAGGGTATTGCTCTTTTCCAACTCCCTCTTCCCTTCACTCTACTCTCTAGGTTACAGACACAGAGAGAACCAACACAATTACCACCCACACCCATGTACACAGATATAAGATATATCCACAGACACACACACACATACACGAATACACACAGACACAGGAATTTGAAACATTTCCATGAAGCATGTTCCACATGCTCCCCCCCCAACCAGGGCCACCAAGAGGAGGGGCGAGGGGGGCAAACTTCCACTGGCCAGGGCCTCCAAGAGGGCTCGGCGCTGGGATCTCTCTCTCCTTCACCTGACGGGACCTGGGTGATCACGTCCCGACAGGAGCAAGAGAGAGAAAATTCCGGCACCGGGCCCCCTTGGAGGCTGGGAAAGACCCGAAGGAGCACTCCACCATCAGAAGAAGCCTTCTTCCAGTGCTGCTCTTCTTCTCTCTGCCACATTGCCTGCCAAGCAGCTGCATTTCCCCTCAGGCCACGCATGCTCGGATTTGAAACCGAGCATGTGCAACATGAGAGAAAAACAGCTGCAGGGGCAGGCTTTGCGGCAGAGTGAAGAAGAGCAGCGCTGGAGGAAGACTCTTCTACTGGCGGGGCCTTGGGATCCCCGCCAGCCAAGATATTTACAGTTGCAGGGGGCAACAGCGATCCTGGGGGGGGGGGTGGCAGCAATCCTGGGGGGGTGGCGACAGCGGTGGCGATGATCCTGTGGGCCCGGCTCAGTCTCTCAGCAGCCCCACCCCCAACTGTTGTCATACCCATCTTGCTGGGCTGGATCTTAGTGATTCAGATTAGCATTTCATTTTCTTTATTGACAATTGTACTGCAAGACTTATGGCCCGATCATCAAAAGCGCCGGAATTTACTACCACAGCAGCACCCTAAACTAACTACCTCATGATCGAAGCTAATAGTATGCAAATGATATGCTATTAGCTTCCATCATGAGGAAGCAAAGAGGGCAGATGGGTGTGGGCTATCATCAGCCAAGCTGTCAGTGTCAACTCAGGCTATCACTGACAGCCCAGGGGTCCAGTGGGCCCCCGGACCCCCCCCCCTCCCCGCAATTGGATAGGCTCACATACAAATAAAAAAAAACACCCTGGTGGTCCAGTGGGACCCCTGTCCCTCACTCCCCCCCCCCCCCCCCCCGTCCACCGGCACACGTCCAATGGGATCCACAACAGGGGTCCTGACCTGACTCAACCCCCCCCCCCCCCCCCGAAAGCTTGCCCTGGTGGGCTAGTGGTGGGGAAGTTCCCCCAACTCAACCCCCTCCCCAGTACCATCAAAGTTGGAAGAGGAGGGACTAGCACTCCTTCCCTCTCAGCAGGCATACTGGTATGTATTGGGTGGGGCTTAGCTTCCATATCACGGATGCACCGGACAAGACAGGGTGCTGCCATTTTGAGGAGGTGCCTGCTGAGGAGGAAGGAGTGCTAGTCCCTCCTCCTTCAACTTTGAAGGTACTGCGATGGCAGTTGAGGATGTCCTTCGCTATGCCTCCGTCCCTGCGACGGCAGTTGAGGATATCCAAAGTGTGGATGCTTCTGTGAGAAGGACATCCATGCCTTTGCTATGCCTCCGACACCCCCTTTATTTATTTGGATTTTAGATGTCAAGTTGCAGCAGTGGGATTTGAACTGGCCACCTCTGGATTGCAAGACCAGTGCTCTAACCACTAGGCCACTCCTCCACTCCACTCCTTTGAAATTTGGCTGTCACTGGGGGAGGGGGGCAGTTCAGGACATCCAAAATGTTTGAAAGAAGGATGTCCACGCCTTAGCTATGCCTCCGCTGACACACACTGCGACGGACCTGAGTATGACATTTCAGGCTGGCAAAAAATAAATTTTAAGTTGTTTTTTTTCAGGGTGGGAGGGGGTTAGTCACCACTGGGGGAGTCAGGGGAGGTCATCCCTGATTCCCTCAAGTGGTCATCTGGTCAGTTCGGGCACCTTTTTGGTCGTGAAAAAAAATGGACCATGTAAAGTCGGCCAAATGCTCGTCAGATACACCCTATTGTCGGCCAAGGATGCCCATCTCTAATCACGCCCCAGTCCCAACTTCGGTACGGTGCCGACACGCCCCCGTGAACTTTGGTCGTCCCCACGCGGAAAGCAATTGAGGACGCCCAAAATCGGCTTTCGATTATGCCGATTTGGGCAACCCTGAGAGAAGGACGCCCATCTCCCGATTTGTGTCAGAACATGGGCGCCTTTCTCTTTTGAAAATTCCCCTAATAGCTTTCTTAATGGCTCAGGGGCGTAGCCAGACACCCAATTTTGAGTGGGCCTGAGCCAGTCGTGTGCTGGTAAATGTTTAACAATGGGCTCTCTCTCAACCCCCCCCCCCCCAACTGTAGATATTTATGTAACTGTATTATACATTCTGTTGGTACAAAGGATATGTGCAGACAGCAATCAATTTACAAATAATATTAAAAATACAATATTGTTTACTGTAAATTCCATATGGCCAGTTGATTTTTGTGAATGCTTTGGTTGATTTTTGCCGCACTCTTGTAACTGTAGCCAGTGGCGTAGCTACATGGGGCCTGGGGGGCCTGGGCCCCCGTAGATTTGGCCCTGCCCCCCTGCCGACGACCCGCTCGACCCCCTCCCGCCGCCGCCTACCTTTGCTGGCGGGGGACCCCAACCCCTCGCCAGCCGAAGTCCTCCTTGCAAAAGCCTTCCTTCTGTTTCTGACGTCCTGCACGTACAATGTGCACGAAGCCTTGCAGATCAGCTGATCTGCAAGGCTTCGTTCTGTGAGTCTGACGTCCTGCACGTACAACGTGCAGGATATCAGAAACAGAAGGAAGCCTTTTGCGAGGAGGACCTCGGCTGGCGGGGGGTTGGGGTCCCCCGCCAGCAAAGGTAGGCGACGGCGGGTTGGCGGCGGGAGGGGGGTCGTCGGCGGGGGGGGCAAAGTTGGTGGTGGCGGGGTCGACAATGACTGGTGGGTGGGCGGTGTCAGCGGCAATGGCAGGGGGGGGGGGCTAAAATGTGCCCCATCACCTCGGGCTCTGGCTCTCCCCTCCCGCCAAAGTCTGGCTACGCCCCTGACTGTAGCCAACCTATATTTGCTATTCATCCAAGATTTAACAAATAGAGTTGCATCCCAATCTGCTAACTCTTTCCCAATAAATTTATTGACATTAAATCTGACATATAATTTACTGTCAGACTATCTCTCACCCTATATACCACCCACTATGGGGAAACTAGAACAAGCTGAACTGTTAAAGATTCGTACGCAGACACAACATGCTTGCAGAATCGTTCACCTCAGTAGCACATGCAGAACATGGATAGACCCTCAACTGATATAAAATAGGGAGCTCAAAATAACAGGCAGACAAAAACTGGAGAACTCCAAAGAAAGCCAGATTCTATAAGCAATGAAAATACTGGTAAAAGTAACAGAAATGCATTTTCTTCCATTGCTAAATACAAAATTGAGATATACAATTCCGAAAAAGCAAACATCCATGAACAGCACGTCTCCCTTTCCTTTCCCTCCTATCCATGAGCAGCATGTCCCCCTCTCCTCTCCATCCCCTTGTATGTGCTGCATTTCCCCCTTTTCCCTTCCCTCCATGTACAGCATGTCCCCCCTCCTCTCCCTTCCCTCTCATCCATATACAGCTTGTCCCCTTCTCTCCCTCTCAACCACGGACAGCGTGTCCTCCTTCTCTCTCTCTCATCCACGAGCAGCTAGTCCTCTTCTCTGCCTCTCAGCCACTTGCAGCTTCTCCCCTCCTTTCCCTCTCATTCTCTTCCTCTCATCCACACACAGCTTGCCTCCCTTTTCTCCCTCTCATCCGTTTACAGCTTATCCCCTTCTCTCCCTCTCATCTATATGCAGCTTGTCCCCTTCTCCCCCCCTCATCCCATGGCAATTTTGCGAGACTGCCACTGAAATTTGCAACAGCCATTTTCAGTATGGAGAGTGAAGACTGCACAGGCAGGAGTGTAGGAGGGTTGCTCCTGCCCCAGCTGACCTGACTCAACAACTGACTCACAAAATTTTACAAAACCTAACAACTGGTTCTTGCAAGCCAGTGCAAGCCAGATCCAGCACATCACTGGTCTGAGCCCAAGGTGGGTGAGCATGCCAACCCCACACCTTGCCTGACATCTCTCCCTCCCCTCTCCCATAGGTGATCAAGTTTCTCAACTCCACTTCCCCCAACCCTCCCCCAGGTACCCTTTAAAGCCTTCAGTTCTTCGCCAGAAACGAGCGACGACTTGACTCATACCTGCTGCATGCGCCAGCCTCTGACCTGGTTCCGCCTATGCAGAAACGGGAAGTTGCGTCAGAAGGAAGGCTCAAAGCTGATGCAAACAGCGAGTATCAGTCTCTGCTTGCTACCAGAGAACAACTGAAGGATTTAAAAGTTACCGGGAGTTGATGGGTGGCGTTAAGAGACTCGATCACCTGAGGGGAGAGGGGAGGGAGAGTTGCCCGGAGTTTTCAGCTGGCAGGGCTTCGGGGTCCCTGCCAGCCACATCTCAACTGTATCTCTGATCTACTTCTTCTCCCCTCCCCCACCAACTCTTGCACTCATGAAAATCCCCTGTATCAGAGGATAATTATTTTCTATGGTCTATGGCGGAGCTAGGAGAAAGTTTGGAAGGTTTATCTCCTAGATACAACTTCACTAGCTTCCACGCTACAACTCCACTTATGCTGCTCAAGAGTGGAGGAACGGTTGGAAAACCACGTTCATCATGTTGGAGTCCACTGTTTGGCTACCATTACTTTGGAATGTTCCGTTTACAAATGTTATATGAATAGCACATTTGAATTCCAGTTTGCAGACAGTCCAAGAGGCAGGAAGCTAATTGAAGACTAACTAGTCTGCAGAAACAGCAAGAGCAACCATAGTGGATGGCAAACTATCTTAGCCGCATGCTTTACAGGGCACCTAACATTTGTTGGGTAAATGCGTTTGTAATTAAGCGGCACCATTTGCATTTTCTTCAATAATAAATGCAAGCTCCATTCTAAGTGTGAACTTTTTTCAGAGAGTCAACCTCATATTCATATTAAATTAACATTGGGAGGAAAAGACTTCAGAAGCTCAGCGCTCCAATATTGTGGTAGACTTCTGTCTAACAACCGAGCTGCTTCCTCATTAGTCAGACAAACCTCCTCAACATAATTTTGCTATATTTTACTTTTTTGTAATTTTCTATTTTCCAATTTAAATTGCTTTTTTCAAATTCAGTTTCATGACAAAAAGTTAGCAACATAGAAACTGGATTCTACTCAACAGCAGTTTCACTTATTGCTTCTTCAGGAGTTATTTCTGATTGTTACCCATCACAATGTCCTAAAATATAAACACACATCAAGTTAAACTCATTCTATGGTGTTCAATAGCTCCTAAACTACTAAGCATACTAAAGTTTACTTTACCTTATAGACACTGATCACCTTGACTGTTTTGCGGGAAACCTATTAAAACAAAATGGCACTTGCTACTTAACAATCGGCTCTGCACCAATCTAATAGTATGTTTGGCTTTACATGAAACATTGGTCTAAATAAACATCCATCACCTACTCTTCCACAAAAATCAATCTTACTTATATTATTAGTCGCTAACGTTTCAATACCTTACTGTGAAATATATTCTTATAAAATACTTGAAAAAACCTTAATTTTAAAGAAAGACTTTCAATTCTATTTTCATGTTTAAACCCTTTGGAGAAATAGATTGTAACTTAAAAATCCATCGCTGCTCCAATTGTAATAATTTTGTCCCCTATCACCACCCCCTCCCCCTATTTGCATTTTAGCATCCAACTATTTATCTCATACCCTAAGGCATGATATAATTGTAATGGGTTAATATTTCTCTTAATACATATACCCGGCTTCTTGTTTTGTATATTCTTTCTTGATATTTATTAAACCAGCAGACTTGTGCAAAACATTTGTGGTGGTCCCAGCATTTGCCTCTATGCTCCAACCTGACTCAGACATTCTCTCTACCCCCATATCAAGCAAACTCTCTCTCCGCCTCCCTGTCCCTCTTTTCCTTTCTCATTCCATGCACTTTCTCTCTACATTCTCTCTCCTCCCATCCTCCCTCACAAAACACACACTCTCTCTCCTCTGCTCCTCAACTTCCATAACCCCCATAGCTCACCTTCTCTCACAGTGCCATAGTTCTTCCACTTCAGTAGTCATAAGAACATAAGAGTAGCCATACTGGGTCAGACCAGTGGTCCATCTAGCCCAGTATCCTTTTTCCAAACAGTGGCTAAGCCAGGTCATAAGTACTTGACAAAAACCCAATAAGCAGCAACATTCCATGCTACCAATCCCGGGGCAAGCAGTTGCTTCTCCATGTCTGTCTCAATAACAGACTATGGACTTTTCCTCCAGGAATTTATCCAACCCTTATTTAAACCCAGATATGCTAGCCACTGTTAATACATCCTCCAGCAATTAGTTCCAGAGCTTAACTATTCGTTGAGTAAAAAAAAATATTTCCTTTTATTTGTTTTAAAAGTATTTCCATGTAACTTCCTCGAGTGTCCCCTAGTCTTTGTACTTTTGGAACGAGTAAAAAATCGATTTACTTCTACTCGTTCTACATTACTCAGGATTTTGTAGACCTCAATTATATCTCCCCTCAGCCGTCTCTTTTCTAAGCTGGAGAGCCCTAACCTCTTTAGCCTTTCCTCATACGGGAGGAGTTCCATCCCCTTTATCATTTTGGTCGCTCTACTTTGAACATTTTCTAATTCCGCTAAATCTTTTTTGAGATATGGCGACCAAAACTGAACACAATACTCAAGGTGAGGTCGCAGCATGGAACAATACAATGGCATTATAGTATTTTCGGTCTTATTCACCATCCCTTTCCTAATAAATCTAGCATCCTGTTTGCTTTTTTGGCCACCACCACACACTGAGCAGAAGATTTCAGCGTATTATCTACAATGACACCTAGATCTTTTTCTTTAATGCTGACCTACAAGGTGGACCCTAGCATCAGGTAATAATGACTCGGATTATTCTTTCCAAAGTCCATCACCTTGCATCTGTCCACATTAAATTTCATCTGCCATTTGGATGCCCAGTCTTCCAATTTCCTAAGGTCTTCCTGCAATATTTCAAAGTCCGCACGTGTTTTAATAACCTTGAATAGTTTTGTATCATCTGCAAAAGTAATCACCTCATTCGTCATTCCAATTTCCGTATCATTTATATATATGTTAAATAGCACCGGTCCCAATTCAGATCCCTGTGGCACTCCAAGTTTCACCCTCCTCCATTGAGAAAAATGACCATTTAACCTTACTGTCACAAAATGCCTAACCACCTCCTGGGGTTACCCTGCAGCCACTTAGAGGGTCTATCCCCAGCACTGCTCAGGTCCACCTGCACCTGCCGCTCGTGCTCTACACTAGCACCCTCCTCCCACCTCTTGGCAAGTCTCCCACTCTCAAATTATCCCCAGTGATTTCTAGGTTACTGGAGCCACACTCCCAGTGGTCCCACAGTTCCCAGGATTTTAGATAGTGCTGGGGAGGAGCCGGCTGTCTTGGTACATGTGGGTACCAATGACATAGGAAGATGTGGGAGAGAGGTTCTGGAAGCCAAATTTAGGCTCTTAGGTAGAAAGCTCAAATCCAGATCCTCTAGGGTAGCATTTTCTGAAATGCTACCCGTTCCACGCGTAGGGCCCAAGAGACAGGCAGAGCTCCGGAGTCTCAATGTGTGGATGAGACGATGGTGCAAAAAGGAGGGTTTTAGATTTGTTAGGAACTGGGCAACATTCTGGGGAAGGGGGAGCCTATTCCAAAAGGATGGGCTCCACCTTAACCAGAGTGGGACCAGGCTGCTGGCATCGGCATTTAAAAAGGAGATAGAAAACTTTAAAACATTTAAACTAGAAATGGGGGGACGGCCGACAGTTGCTCAAAAGCGCATGGTTCGGGATAAGGTATCTTTCTAAGATATCACCAAAACAGGGAAAAATAGGGTATCCTGATAGTGAGGTTGCAAAAGAGACCGTAGTAGATCAGGTGTCCTTAAATAAAAATAAAAATCAGACAAAAGATTGCAAATTAATACTGTCAAGTACTGAGTATGATGTAAATAGGAACAACAAACATAGGGCGTAGTTTGACTGTTTCATTTGGGGGGGGGGCAAAGGATGGGGCGGGGTATATTAGTATATTCATTTGCATATATATATATATATGGAAATGAATATGCTAATATGGAGGAAAGAAGGAAGAGCTGGCTTTTTTGTGAATAACCATATATGTATGAGATATCTCATATATATTCATTATGGTTATTCCCAAAAAAGCCAGCTCTTTCTCCCTTCCTTCCTTCCTTCCTTCCTTCCTTCCTTCCTTCCTTCCTTCCTTCCTTCCTTCCTTCCTTCCTCCTTATCCAGAACTCCCTCTTCCCCACCCCCTTTCCCATACCATGCCAGTGTAGACCTTAGAAATGCATAAGCTCTAAATGTAGATCCTTCAAGAGGTAGTATGTCATGATTTAAGCTCTACACCCTTTCTGATGTTTTGGTGCCACCTCAATAAGGCCAACACACAATCTCTCCACTGCAAAACACTATACACAAACTTGTGCAAAAACACACTCATAACTTTACTAAACCATAACAACACTAATTCCAAGGTAAGGACGAGGTACACCTTATGCGTGGAAAGGCAGCACTATAATTACATCGGGCTCTAAAACACCAATACACTACCTAGTGACAAAAAAGGGCTGCAAATACTACACACTAGCAGAATAGTGCACCTTGATCACACATGAAAAACACATGACAGAACAGATGACACAAGGAACTAGAAAAAAAATATGAAGGCAAAATACTGAACTGGAAAGTTACCTCAAGAAGTCAGACTCAGAATGCAGCAATACTAGAAAAATTGAAACTTACATGAAAAATATCACAGATGCACATTTCCAAAAGCTGACATATTCCAATTAATACATTCTGAACAAAATACTTTTTTTTACTTTTGTTGTCTGATCATTTAGTTTTTCTATTCGCTTTGGTCCCAGTGTCTTATGTTTTATGCAGTCTTCTTTCCATTTGATATTTTTTCTCTCACCATGTCCACCATCCTCCTGTGTCCATATGCATCCTGTCTACTATCTGTAGCCCTGTCCCTATCCTTCCTCCAATTTCAGCATCTGCCCTCAAAGTGTTCTGATCCAGCCCTTAAATTCAGCAATTTTCCCTCCATCAATATCCAGCATTCTCCTCACTCCCCTTCCCTCCATCCATGTGCATGTACTTCCTCTGTCTTCCCTCCCCTCCATCCATGTCCAGCATTCCTCCTCTCTCCCTTCCCCTCCATCTGTGCACATCTCCTTCCTTTGTCTTTCCTTCCCTTCATCCTTAACCAACATTTCTCCTCTCTTCCGTGCCTTCCACTCCATCCATGTCCAGCAATTCTCCCCTCTTCCCTCCCTTCCATCTATGTGCATCTCCTTCCTGACTTCCATCCCCGCCATCCATCCATGTCCAGCAACTCTCCATTCTCCCCTGCCCTCCATCCACCCATATCCAGCAAATTTCTTCTCTCCCCTGCCCCCATTCATCCATCCATGTTCAGCAATTCTCCTCTTCCCTGCCCTCCCCTCCATCCATCCATGTCCAGCAATTCTCCTCTCTCCTGTCCAGCAATCTCTTCTCTCCCTCTGCCATCCCCTCCTCTCCATGTCCAGCAATCTCTTCTCTCCCCTGCCCTCCCCTCCATGTCCAGAAATCTCATCTCCCCCTGCCCTCCCCTCCCATCCATGTCCAGCGATCTCTCCCCTGCCCTCCACTCCTCCACGTTCAGTGATCTCTTCTCTCCCCCTGCCCTCCCCTCCTCTCCATGTCCAGCAATCTCTTCTCTCCCCTGCCCTCCTCTCCATGTCCAGTGATCTCTTCTCTCCCTTCCCTTCCATCCATCCATGTCCAGCAACTCTGCATTCTCCCCTGCCCTCTCCTCCATCCACCCATATCCAGCAAATTTCCTCTTTCCCCTGCCCTCATTCATTCATCCATGTCCAGCAATGCTCCTCTTTCCCCTGCCCTCCCCTCCTCTCCTGTCCAGCGATCTCTTCTCTCCCCCTGCCCTCCCCTACTCTCCATGTCCAGCGATCTCTTCTCTCCACCTGCCCTCCCCTCCTCTCCATGTCAAGCTATCTCTTCTCTCCCCCTGCCCTCCTCTCTCATCCAAGTCCAGCGATCTTTTCTCTCCCCCTGCCCTCCCCTCCCATCCATGTTCAGTGATCTCTTCTCTCCCTTGCCCTCCCCTCCCATCCATGTTCAGCGATCTCTTCTCTCCCCCTGCCGTCCCTTCCTCTCCATGTCCAGCGATCTCTTCTCTCCCCCTGCCCTCCCCTCCTCCATGTCCAGCAACTCTCCATTCTCCCCTGCCCCCATTCATCCATTCATGTCCAGCAATTCTCCTCTCTCCCCTGCCCTCCCCTCCTCTCCTGTCCAGCAATCTCTTCTCTCCCCCTGCCCTCCCCTCCCCTCCTGTCCAGCAATCTCTTCTCTCCCCCTGTCCTCCCCTCCTCTCCATGTCCAGCGATCTCTTCTCTTCCCCTGCCCTCCCTCCTCATCCAGCGATTCTCCCTGCCCTCCCTCACCTCCCTTACAGCCCTCCTCTCTGTTCCTTTCTGCCCCCCCCCCCCCCCGCGCGTTTAACCGTTTTACTTTCAGGTGCAGCGACAGCAGTGACGAGGACAACACAGCAGGCTCACCTCCAGCTTCTCCCTTCGCTCACACAGTGTCCCACCTTCTGCAATGATGTATTTCCTGTTTCCAAGAAGGCGGGACACTGTGTGAGCGAAGGGAAAAGCTGGAGACGAGCCCGCTCTGTTGTCTTCACTGCTGTCGCTACGCCTGAAAGTAAAACAGTTAAACGCACATGGGGGGAAAGGAATGGAGAGGAGGGCTGTCCGTCAGGGAGCTGAGGGCGGGAAGGAGGGACAGTCGAAGAGCTGCCTTGCACCAGCCCTGCGTTTCACCCCCCCCCCCCCAAACTACGCCCATGTATTGCACTAAATGAAAAATTAGATATAATAGGCATCTCTGAGACCTGGTGGAAGGAGGATAACCAGTGGGACATTATCATACTGGAGTACAAATTATATCGTAGTGATAGGGTGGATCGAATTGGTGGAGAGGTAGCAATGTATATTAAGGAGGGCCTTGAATCAAATAGATTAAAAATTCTGCAAGAAACAAAACACTTCTTGGAATCACTGTGGATTGAAATTCCATGTGTAAAAGGGAAAAGGATAGTGATAGGAGTGTACTACAGTCCACCTGGCCAGGATGAACAGACAGATGCAGAAATGTTAAAGGAAATTAGGGACACAAACAAACTGGGCAACACAATAATAATGGGTGATTTCAATTACCCCGATATTGACTGGGTAAATGTAACATCGGAGCATGCTAGGGAGGTAAAATTCCTTGATGAAATCAAGGACAGCTTTATGGAGCAGCTGGTACAGGAGCCAATGAGAGAAGGAAAAATTCTAGACCTAGTCAGTGGAGCGCATGATCTGGTGCAGGAGGTAATGGTGCTGGGGCCACTTGAAAACAGTGATCATAATATGATCGGATTTGATATTAGCATTGAAGTAAGTATATGTAGAAAATCAAATACGTTAGTGTTTAACTTTTTTAAAAGGAGACTATGTTAAAATGAGAAGAACGGTGAAAAAAAAACTTAGAGGAATGACTGCGAGGGTCAAAAACTTACATCAGGCGTGGATGCTGTTCCAAAACACCATCCTGGAAGCCCAGGCCAAATATATTCTGCATATTAAAAAAGGAGGACGGAAGACCAAATGACAGCCGGAATGGTTAAAAAGTGAGGTGAAGGAAGCTATTAGAGCTAATAGAAAATCCTTCAGAAAATGGAAGAAGGAACCGACTGAAAATAATAAGAAATAGCATAAGGAATGTCAAGTCAAATGGAAATAAGGAAGGCTAAAAGGGACTTCGAAAAAAGATTGCATTGAAGGCAAAAACAAAAGAATTGGTTGGACCGCTAGATGACTGAGGAGTAAAAGGGGTGATCAGGGAAGACAAAGCCGTAGCGGAGAGATTAAATAAATTCTTTGCTTCGGTCTTCACCGAGGAAGATTTGGGTGGGATACCGGTGCCAGAAATGATATTCGAAGCTGACGAGTCGGAGAAACTTAATGAATTCTCTGTAAACCTGGAGGATGTAATGGGGCAATTCTACAAACTGAAGAGTAGCAAAGCTCCTGGACCGGATGGTATTCATCCCAGAGTACTGATAGAACTGAAAAATGAGCTTGCGGAGCTATTGTTAGAAATATGTAATTTGTCCTTAAAATCGAGTGTGGTACCAGAAGATTGGAGGGTGGCCAATGTAACGCCGATTTTTTAAAAAAGGTTCCAGAGGAGATCCAGGAAATTATAGACCAGTGAGCCTGACGTTGGTGCCGGGCAAAATGGTAAAAGACATCGGTGCCGAGCAAAATGGTAGAGACTATTAATAAGAACAAAATTATAGAGCATATTCAAAAGCATGGATTAATGAGACAAAGTCAACATTAATTTAGTGAAGGGAAATCTTGCCGCACCAATCTACTACATTTCTTTGAAGGAGTGAACAAACATGTGGATAAAGGTGAGCCAGTTAATATTGTGTATCTGGATTTTCAGAAGGCATTTGACAAAGTACCTTATGAAAGACTCCAGAGGAAATTGGAGAGTTGTGGGATAGGAGGTAGTGTTCTATTGTGGATTAAAAACTGGTTAAAAGATAAAAAACAGAGAGTAGGGTTAAATGGTCAGTATTCTCAATGGAGAAGGGTAGTTAGTGGGGTTCCCCAGGGGTCTGTGCTCGGACCGCTGCTTTTTAACATATTTATAAATGACCTAGAGATGGGAGTAACTAGTGAGGTAATTACATTTGCTGATGACACAAAGTTATTCAAAGTCGTTAAATCGCGGGAGGATTATGAAAAATTACGAGAGGGTATCTAAATGGCTGATGACATTTAATGTGAGCAAGTGCAAAGTGATGCATGTGGGAAAGAGGAACCCGAATTATAGCTACATCATGCAAGGTTCCATGTTAGGAGTCACGGACCAAGAAAGGGATCTAGGTGTCGTCGTTGATGATACGTTGAAACCTTCTGCTCAGTGTGCTGCTGTGCACTTCGAATATTGTGTTCAATTCTGGTTGCCGCATCTCAAAAAAGATATAGTGGAATTAGAAAAGGTGCAGAGAAGGGCAATGAAAATAATAAAGGGGATGGGACGACTTTCCTATGAGGAAAGGCTAAAGCAGCTAGGGCTCTTCAGCTTAGAGAAAAGGCAGCTGAGGGGAGATATGATAGAGGTCTATAAAATAATGAGTGGAGTTGAATGGGTAGATGTGAAGCATCTGTTTACACTTTCCAAAAATACTAGGACTAGGGGGCATGCGATGAAGCTACAATGTAGTAAATTTAAAACGAATCGGTGAAAATGTGGTAAAGGCGGTTAGCTTAATGGAGTTTAAAAAAGGTTTGGACGGCTTCCTAAAGGAAAAGTCCATAGACCGTTATTAAAGTGACTTGGGGAAAATCCACAATTTCTGGGATAAGAAGTATAAAATGTTTTGTACTTTTTTGGGATCTTGCCAGGTATTTGTGACCTGGATTGGCCAATGTTGGAAACAGGATGCTGGGCTTGATGGCCCTTTGGTCTTTCCTAGTATGGCAATAATTATGTACTTAGGTTTCTTTGCAAAAGCCCCACAATAAAATATGATGTATACATTTTTAAAACATTTTCTCTTCTGTTTAAATTTATATCCCTGTTATGGCAAAAAAAATGAACAAATATTTCCACTTCATTGCAATACCTCACATCAGAAGAGGGATTAGCTATGTATACTGCTCTGCTTAATTAGAAGTTGGGACTCCTATCTTTCAATGGATTTGTGACTAGAAGCATTTAAGTGGTAAGTCTTAAAAGTCACGAGGCATCACATGCATTGCATGCATGGTTGCCAACTCATGAAAATGTTTTTATTGACAGTTTGACAGATTTTCTACTGAGTTTTTATTTTAATAGACATAACAGTTTACTTTTGTTTTGGTCACAGCAGAATTTAACTATGCTGAAATTCACCTCTTTGTGCTGTGCATTGAGCCATATTCCGGAACCTACAGTAATAGAGACAGGCCCTATTGCACATGACCTTTTATACTGACATAACACAAGAGGAATCTAACATAATGGAGGCAATTCTATAAATGAATGCTATAATGTAGACACTCAAATTACATGGGCTACAGCAAAATGATTGCTATAGACTTAGATACATTCAACCACAGCTGATTCTGTGTGAACCAGTTAACTTTCTGATTCAGTTTGGTAGAAATTACAGGCATGTTGGATGGTGAATTGAAGGAATAAAGGAGTGTATGCCATTTTGGCATAAATAAAGAAAGTCCAGTGATTGAATCGGAAGAGCATGAGGAGCCAAGAAAATGTTAGTGTATGGGACTCAAAACTAAGAATTCAGGAATGCCTGAGGAGAGGAAATGAGGAGTGGAATAAACGTTAGAGTGGTAGACCACAAAAGAATGGTCTGCAAGATATGATCTGACCCAGGAGTACACTATACCTGAGATATGAAGATCAGCAAGACTCTGAAGAAGAATGGAATAACTGACAAGGTCAAATGCATCTGAGAGGTCAAAGAAAATTGGAAGAACATCTTTATCGCCATCCAAAATCTACCTAATGTAGTTTGTGAGACCTAGGAGTGTACATTCGGTGGAGTGATGGGAAGGGAAGCCTGGCTGTCAGGGATGGAGTGAATTAGGTTTCTCAAGGTAATCAGTCAATTGAATAGTGACTAACTTTTCAACAATTGGGAAACATATGGAAGATTTGAGATGGGCTGATAATTGTCCACCAGAGCAAGTTTGGCTGTAGGATCTTTGGGCAAAAGATGGACAATAGCTTCCCTCCAAATGTCAGGGAAAGTTCCTGTAGTTAAACTTAAGGAAAGCATAGAATGAAAGGCGACAATGGTTTGAGTAGAAGACAAGTGAGCAGAGGGTTGGTGTGAGAAGATGAAGGATTAAATGAGGAAGCAACTTTTCTACCTGTGACAGAGTGGAAAGATCAAAGGTAGAGAGCAAAGACACTGGTGCCATAGTCACAATGGAAACAGGGGGTGGGGATAGGGTTACCATATGGCTCCAGAAAAAGGAGGACACATTGATCCAGTCCAGGTTTTGCTTCCATTGAAAGCAGTGGAACTAAAACCCAGACTGGCTCAATCTGTCCTCCTTTTTCTGGAGCCATATGGTAACCCTAGGTGAGGATGAAGTGGTAAGCTCTGCCCAAGCCATTCAACTCTGGCAGAAATTTCCTTGACAAAGTCATCTGCAGAAAGGTGTTAGGGCTCAGTAGTTTGTGCCCTCATAGTTAGACATTTAAGAGTACAGAACAGCTGTGAGGGATTGGGCTCAGTGGATTAACTAGGAGAGATGGTACTTCCTGGCCTGAGAAAGGAAAGATCTGTAAAAGCTAGAGAGTTCCTTAAAAGACTGCAGAGTCCTAGTGGAGGGATTTTTGTGCCAGACGCATTCAGACCTTCTGAGTTGATGTTTCAGAAGCCTAAATTTAGAGTGGTACCAGACTTCCATATGCCTATGTTTAGAGGCACAAGGACTCTCAGGGACTACTCTATCAAGTGCCAAATATAAGGTATGATTCCAAGCATCAAACTGTTCTGAAAGATTAAGGGATAAGTAATCAAAGGGAATGACTGAATGATTGAAAAAGGTTTCTACATTGAAATTACATAAATCTCTACAAATGAAGGAATCAGAAGAGATGAAAGATGACTGAACTGGAAGTCCCAACCATAAATCAAAGGAGATGACAAAGTGGTCAAACCAAGGAATGGGAAAAGTTGAAAGATGAAGACTGTCATCCGGTGTCATTAGTAATGTGGTAATAAGAACATCCAAGGTGTGTCCTGCACAATGAGTAGTTGAGGTAGACCAATATCATGGAAAAATGAAAGAGAATCCTGAGTGAGGGCATCAAGAGGATCATCGAAGTGAATGCTGAGGTTCTCTAACACAAGAACAGGGTTCTGGGAAAGTGCATAGGAGGAGAGCTGATGCTAAAAGAGAAACAGAGAGGAAAGAGTAACTGGGGGTGGTTGATATAGAATCAGAATATCTAATCAGTAAGGATGTTCTAATGTAATTGATAGAGGCTCAAGGATGGAAAGACATGTGGAGGGGCATTTTTGAAAGAAACGTCTAAATCAGAATTTGGATGTTTTACAAAGACGTCCAAATTCCAAACAGGAAAGAAGGTCATTTTCAAAAAAGATGGACATCTATCTTTTGTGTTCGAAAATACTATGGACATCCTGTGATTTGGACGTGTTTGTGATTTGGATGGCCTTTTTTTGGTCCATATTCAAACACAAGACGTCCAAATGCAAGCTGTCCAAAACAGAAGAGGAGTGGCTTAATGGTTACTGCAGTGGGCTTTGATCCTGGCAACATGGGTTCAATTCCCACTGCTGCTCTGTGTAACTTTGGGCAAGTCAAATGCACCAAGGGCATTTTTGGATATGACATCTATGTCTGAATTTGGACGTTTTTTGTAAAACATCCAAAATCAGAACAGGAAAGGTCATTTTCTACAAAAAAAAAAAGTCTATCTTTTCCTTTTGAAAATGGTGTTTGGAAAAATGTTTTGTGGTTTGGGGGAGTAAGGGAAGATGATCCCTGAGTCCCTCCAGTGGTCATCTGGTGATTTGAGGCACCTCTTGTGTGGAGTAGAGGAGAAGCCTAGTGGTTAGTGCAGCAGACTTTGATCCTGGGGAAGTGGGTGCAATTCCCACTGCAGCTATTCAGTATAAAAACAGGTCTAGCTCAAAACATCTAATATTTGTTCCATTATGGCTGAAAGACAACCAAGTCCCATCTCAAGCACACCCCCTTGAGATTTGGATGTACTTCAGAGAAAGACATCCAAAAAGAGGTTTCCATAATAGTGATTTGGACATTTCTGTGAGATAAATGTCCAAATGCTGACTTATGTCACTTTTTGGATGTCTATCTCTTTAGAAAATGAGCCTGATAGTGTCCTGAAGTGTCCAGATGGCAAGAGATGACATATTATAGCTAAGCAACCACTTCTCTTAGAGGTGCAGTGAATAGAGAGTTGATGATACCCAGATGGACAACATGGTACAACTTTTAAAATGAACAGGAGGAAATATTTTTTCACTTAACGAATAGCTAGGCTCTGGAACTCATTGCCAGAGGTTGTGGTATCAGCGATTAGTGTATCTGGGTTTTAAAAATGTTTGGACAAGTTCCTGGAGGAAAATCCATAGACTGCTATTGAGATAGACATGGAGAAGCCACTGCTTGCCTGGAATGTTGCTACTATTTGGGTTTCTGCCAGGTACTTGTGACCTGGATTGGCCACTATTGGAAACAGGTTACTGGGCTAAATGGACCATTGGTCTGACCCAGTATGGTTACTCTTATGTACTTATAGATTAAGATAAGCTATATTAGAGTCAAGGAATCAGTCTCAACTAGGCACAGAAAATGTGGGCAAGCGTCCTCTAGATAAGATCTAACTAGTTGGACTTTTCTGGTTTTTGCCACATCCAGGCCAAATGTATAAGCTAGATGCATAGGCATCTTATATCAGCACCTATTCATAAATCCCCACATTCTATAAATGGCACCCGAAGTTAGGTGCACAATTGAGCACACAGTTATATAACAGGGTCATTTAAGCGCATAAACTAATTGGTTAATTAGCACTCAATTTACACTTAATTGGCATTAATATCAATAATTGGTTTTAATAAGCATTAATAGGCACTAATCAGGGTTGCCAGATGGGGAAAAAGTTCCCAGCCCAACCTGCACCTAAAACAAGGCCAAAGACAGCCCAGGCTGCCTAATGGGCTTGGGTGGGGGGTGTCTGACCCGTACAAGCACGCTTGCTCTGCCTCCTCTCCTCTTACCAGGTGCTGCTGTGCTGTCCACTCCTCATCACGTGACCGACGTGCTGCTGCTACTACCTGGCTGGATCCTCCTCCAGAGTGTAATGAGGTCATCAGCTGATGACCTCATCACCCACCTCTCTCTTTCATATTGGTCAGATTTGGAACTGGAATGAGGCTTGAGATCTAGTGGCTTTCCCCTTATCTACCTTAATAGCAGGAACTTGTTCAAACCTTTTTTAAACCCGGATACAGGGCAGAATTCTATATAACACATGGTGAGTAGCGAGCTTAAATTTATTTATTTATTTATTTGTAGCATTTGTATCCCACATTTTCCCACCTATTTGCAGGCTTAATGTGGCTTACATTGTTCCGTAATGATGATCACCAATTCCGGAAAGAGAAATACATAGTTATAATGGAGGTAACGTGGAGGGGCATAACCAAACGGGGCCGGCCATCTCTAAGGGCAGCCATCTCCGGGGGCGGCCCCAGAAAGGGGCGGAGCCAACCGTATTATCGAACAAGATGGTCGGCCATCTTTTGTTTCAATAATACGGTCGGGGCCGGCCAAATCTCAACATTTGGGTCGACCTAAATGTTGAGATCGCTGGACTTAGAGATGGCCGGCATCAGTTTTTGCCAGTAATGGAAACCGAGGCCAACCATCTCAAAACCGGCCAAATGCAAGCAATTTGGTCGTGGGAGGAGCCAGCATTCCTAGTGCACTGATTCCCCCTCACATGCCAAGACACCAAACGGGCACCCTAGGGGGCACTGCAGTGGACTTCATAAAATGCTCCCAGGTACACATTTCACCATAGCTCCCTTACTTTGTGTGCTGAGCCCCCCAAAACCCACTACCCACAACTGTACACCACTACCATAGCCTTTACTGGTGAAGGGGGCCACCTAGATGTGGGTACAGTGGGTTTGTGGTGGGTGTTGGAGGGCTCCCATTTACCACCACAAGTGTAACGGGTAGGGGGGGATGGTCCTTGGTCTGCCTGCCTGAAGTGCACTGCAGTACCCACTAAAAACTGCTCCAGGGACCTGTATAGTGCTGTCAGGGAGCTGGGTATGACATTTCAGGCTGGCATAGAGGCTGCCAAAAATGTGTTAAATTTTTTTTTTGGGATGGGAGAGGGTTGGTGACCACTGGGGGAGTAAGGGGAGGTGATCCCCCATTCCCTCCGGTGGTCATCTGGTCAGTTGGGGCACCTTTTTGAGGCTTGGTCCAGAAAAAAAATGGACCAAATAAAGCCGGCGACGTGCTCGTCATGGCCGGCTTTCTTTTTTCCATTATCAGCTGAACCCGGCCATCTCTTAACCACACCCTCGTCCTGTCTTCGCTACCCTGCCGACATGCCCCCTTAAACGTTGGCCGGCTCCACGACGGGAAAAAGTTGAGGCCAGCCAAAATCGGCTTTCCAATATGCTGGCGGCCATCTCCTGATTTGTGTCGAAAGATAGCCACCCTTCTCTTTCAAAAATAAGCAGGAGAGTGGATTAGGTAATCAGGTAGAGTTCATTTTCATGATAAGAAATAAAAGGTATTGTGTTAAAATTCAATCGTGATAGATTAGCTTAAACTATCAGGAATAGAGAGTTCCATTTTGTATAGTTCTGGTATAGATTTTGTTTACTGGTATTTAGGATGGGTCTTTGTGGTATGCCTTATTGAATAGGTTGGTTTTCAGTAATTTTTGGAAATTATTTATGTCGTGTGTTGTTTTTATGGATTTTGATAGTTCATTCCATATTTGCGTGCTTACATAGGAGAAACTGGATACATATGTTAATTTATATTTTATTCCTTTGCAGTTGGAGTAGTGGAGATTCAGGGAAAGTGCAGGGTACAAATGTAATAAATAAATAAAGTGAGCCACTGACGCAGCCATAGCTCTAACATTATGAGCCGTGACATGGCCCTCTAGAGTCAGCCCAGCTTGGGCATAAGTGAAGGATATGCAATCCGCTAGCCAATTAGAGATTGTGCGTTTTCAGATGGCAACTCCCCTCCTGTTGAGATCAAAAGAAACAAACAATTGGGCGGACTGTCTATAGGGCTTTGTCCGCTCCACGTAAAAGGCCAATGCTCTCTTACAGTCCAAGGTGTGCAACTTGTCTTCACCAGGGCGGGTATGAGGACAGGGAAAAAATGTTGGCAAGACAATTGACTGATTCAGATGGAACTCCGACACCACCTTCGGCAAGAACGTAGGGTGAGTGTGGAGGACTACTCTGTTATGGTGAAACTTGATATAGGGTGCATGAACTGCCAGTGCTTGGAGCTCACTGACTCTACGAGCTGAAGTAACAGCCACCAAGAAAATGACCGTCCAGGTCAAGTACTTCAGATGGCAGGAATTCAGTGGCTCAAAAGGAGCTTTCATCAGCAGGGTGAGAACAACGTTGAGATCCCATTGCACTGGTGGAGGTTTGAATGGGGGCTTTGACAAAAGCAAACCTCTCATGAAGCGAACTACTAAAGGCTGTCCAGAGATAAGCTGACCTTCTACACGGTGATGATAAGCACTAATTGCACTAAGGTGGACCCTTACGGAGTTGATTTTAAGACCAGACTCTGATAAGTGTAGAAGGTATTCAAGCAGGGTCTGTGTATGGCAAGAACAAGGATCTAGGGCCTTGCTGTCACACCAGACGGCAAACCTCCTCCATTTGAAAGAATAACTCTTTTTCATGGAATCTTTCCTGGAAGCAAGCAAAACCCAGGAGACGCCCTCCGAAAGGCCCAAGGAGGCAACTTCTAAGTTCTCAACATCCAGGCCGTGAGAGCCAAAGACTGGAGGTTGGGATGTAGAAGAGACCCCTCGTTCTGAGAGATGAGGGTCGGAAAACAGTCCAATCTCCATGGTTCTTCGAAGGACAACTCCAGAAGAAGAAGGAACCAGATCAGACGAGGCCAAAAAGGTGCAATCAGAATCATGGTTCCGCGATCTTGTTTAAGTTTCAGCAGAGATTTCCCTGCTAGAGGTATGGGAGGATACACATACAGAAGACCTGTCCCCCAATGGAGGAGAAAGGCATCTGATGCTAGTCTGTCGTGGGCCTAAAGTCTGGAACAGAACTGAGGGACCTTGTGATTGATCTGAGTGGCAAAAAGATCGATCGAGGGGGTGCCCCACGCTCGGAAGATCTTGCGGACAATGTCCATGTGTAGAGACCACTCATGAGGTTGCATTATCCTGCTCAGTCTTTCAGCCAGACTGTTGTTTACGCCTGCCAGGTATGTGGCCTGAAGAAACATACTGTAACGGCAAGCCCAAAGCCACATCCGGACGGCTCCCTGACACAGAGGGCGAGATCCGGTGCCCCCCTGCTTGTTGGTGTAATACATTGCAACCTGATCGTCCATCTGAATTAGAATGACTTGGTTGGACAACCGATCTCTGAAATACTTTAGAGCGTTTCAGATCACTCGTAATTCCAGGAGGTTGATCTGTAGATCCCTTTCCTGAAAGGACCAAGCTCCTTGAATGTGAAAACCATCTACATGAGCTCCCCACCCCAGAAGGGATGCATCCGTCATCAGCACTTTTTGCGGCTGAGGAATTTGGAAAGGACGTCCCAAAGTCAAATTGGTTTGAATGGTCCACCATTGAAGGGAACTGCAAAAATTGGTGGAAAGATGGACTACATCCTCTAGATCCCCTGTGGCCTGACACCACTGGGAAGCTAGGGTCCATTGAGCTGACCTCATATGTAAACGTACCATGGGAATCACATGAACCATGGAAGCCATGTGCCCTAAGAGCCTCAACATCTGCTGAGCTGTGATCTGTAGAGACGCTCGAGCCGAGGACACCAGGGCCAGAAGATTGTCTGCCCTTGCCTGGGGAAGATAAGCTCGAGACGTCTGTGTGTCCAACAGAGCTCCAATAAATTCCAATTTCTGAACCGGGACAAGGTGGGACTTGGGATAATTGATTACAAACACCAGTAGCTCCAGCAGTCGAATAGTCATCCGCATGGATTGTAGAGCCCCTGCCTCCGAGGTGCTCTTCACCAGCCGATCGTCGAGATAAGGGAACACATGCACTCCCAGTCTGCGTAGCGATGCTGCAACAACTGCCAGACACTTTGTAAAGACCCTGGGCGCAGATGCGAGACCAAAGGGCAGTACACAGTATTGAAAGTGCTGTATTCCCAGCCGAAACTGAAGATACTTCCTGTGAGCTGGGAGTATCGAGATGTGGGTATAGGCATCCTTTAAGTCCAGAGAGCATAGCCAATCGTTTTCCTGAATCATGGGAAGAAGGGTGCCCAGGGAAACCATCCTGAACTTTTCTCGGACCAGGAATTTGTTCAGGCCCCTTAGGTCTAGGATGGGATGCATCCTCCCTGTTTTCTTTTGCACCTGGAATAGAATCCCAGCCCTTCTTCCCCTGGTGGAACGGGTTCAACCGCATTGGCCTGTAGAAGGGTGGAGAGTTCCTCTGCAAGTACCTGCTTGTGCTGGGAGCTGAAGGACTGAGCTCCCAGTGGGCAATTTGGAGGTTTGGATTCCAGATTGAGGGTGTATCTTAACCGGACTATTTGAAGAACCCACCCGTCGGAGGTTAAAAGAGGCCACCTTTGGTGAAAAAATATCAACCTCCCCCTGACAGGCAGGTCGTCCGGCACGAATACCTTTACTGCGGCTATGCTGCACTGGAGCCAGTCAAAAGCCTGTCCCCTGCTTTTGCTGTGGAGCCGAAGGGACCTTAGGCGCACATCACTGATGGGAGCGAGCATGCTGGGAGCGAGCCTAAACAGGCTGTCGAGAAGCAGGAGTGTACCTACGCCTATTATAGGAATAGGGAGCACTCCTCCTCCCTCCAAAAAACCTCCTGGCTGAGGAGGTAGTAGCAGAAGACGCCTGGCAGGAGAGAGAATCCATGGCATCATTGTGCTTCTTGAGGGTATCAACCATGTCCTCAACCTTCTCTCCAAAAAGATTATCCCCCCGGCAAGGAACATCTGCCATTTGCTGCTGGGTCTTCTGATACAGGTCAGAGACAAGCAGCCATGAGAGTCTGCACATCACTATACCTTGAGCAGCTACTCGGGATGCCACATCAAAAGTGTCATAAGTACCCCTGGCCAGGAATTTATGACATGCCTTCTGCTGCCTGATCACCTGGTGAAAAGGTTGAGCAAGCTCCGTAGAAAGTGCTTCAACTAAACTGGACAGTTGCCTCACCGAGTTCCGTAAGTGGATGCTCGTGTAGAGCTGGTATGTTTGGATTTTGGTGGCGAGCATCGCAGCCTGATACGTTCGCCTCCCAAAAGAATCCAGGGTCCTAGACTCTCTGCCTGGGGGCGCCGAGGCATAGTCTCTAGTACTCCTGGCTCTTTTGAGAGCAGAGTCCACCACCATGGAATCTTGAGGAAGTTGGGCCTTCACCATTACAGGCTCTCCATGGACTCTGTACTGGGACTCGGACTTCTTGGGGATGACTGGATTAGATAGAGGGCAAGACCAATTCTGCATAAGCACTTCCCTGAGTGTATTATGCAGGGGGGCCGTTGCAACCTCTGTAGGTGGAGAAGGATAATCCAGGACCTTGAGCATCTCAGCCCTGGGCTCATCCACAACCTCCATGGGAAATGGAATGTCCTTAGACATTTCCTGCACAAAGGATGAGAAGTAAAGACTCTCAGGTGGAGACATCCTTACTTCAATTGGTGGAGTAGGATCAGAGAGAAGCCCACAGGAGTCTTCCTCTGAAAATTTCCTGGGGTCTTCCTCTTCTCCCCATGAATGCTCATCTTCGGTATCGGACCAAAGCTCTCGAAGAGCAGCCCGAACCCGAGCCTGCCTCGACGTCGAGGATCGTCGACCTCGTGGGGGTGTCGAGAAGTCGACTCTTGCCTGGACTCCGGCAAAGCTTCCTCCACCGATGTTGAGGGAGAATCAACCCGGGTAGCAGCTGGCCCAGATGCCGCCTCCACAGTCGGTATGGAAGCACCGCCGAGACTCATGCAGACTGGCGAAGCAAGCCTTCCAGAAGTTCTGGTAGAAGGGCTCTGATGTGCTCGCCGAGAGCACCCATCGGAAAAGGCTGAGGGGCCGGTGCAGGAGTCGGTGCCGAGATCTGAAGGGGCTCGAGAGCCGGTGCCAAGCTGCCAGGTGACCGACGCGGTGACACCTCCTGGCATCGATGCTTCTCGGGTGCCGAAGCACTCGGCTCCCCGGAGCTCCTGGTACCGAGCATAGAAGGAGATCGATGACGGTGCTTCTTAGCCTTCGCTCAACCCCCGTCATTGAGGCTCCTCAGTACCGACGAGGAAGACGTGGAATCCACACGCCTCCTCGGGGCCGGGTCCTACAAAGGTTGGTCCAGGAGGGCCTGCATAGCAGGAGGCCTCGAGACAGGTGGAAACCCGCTCAATGCCTCACTACTCCCAGCTCGGTGCAGTCTTTCGGCAGCCATTACCTGGACTCTCGGTGTCGCTGCTTCCCTTGACGTCACCGCCGATGCCACCGACCTCGGTACCGATGTCAATGCTGACGTCGGACCAGACCGATCAGCAAAACGTTTCTTGCATTGAGCCTCCCAAGCCAGTTGGGTCCGCCTCTTCATTAATTTACACAACTTACAGTTAGCTGGAAGATGGTCGGGCCCAAGGCACTGAAGACACCACGCGTGGGGGTCGGTACCTGAGATGGTCCAGTTGCAGCGAGTACAAGGCTTGAAGCCGCTGGGAGTCTTCGATGACATGGGCGGAAAAAGAGCACCGGCTAAATCAAACAGCTCGATGGTGCCAAAAAAGAGGCACATAAAAAAGGGAAAAGACCCAGCCGAGAAGCCTGAGGACGGCCGCAACGAAAACAAAAGGAAACTTGTAAATTTGGCAAAAAAAACTAAAAAAAAATAATAATAATAAGGGAAAACTATTTGTTTTGTTTTTTTTGAAACACAGAATGAAAAGTGAAGAAAGGGCGCAGCGAAAAATACACGGTTCTCCTGAGCCGAAAAATAGAGAGAGACGCGCAAACACAACTCTCTCCCAGCGCAGATCAAAAAGAACTGAGGGGACACGCTCGCGTCATGGGCGGGAAGCTGCTCACGCATGCGCAGTGCGTCGGGCCCCGTGCGACAGCACGTTCTAGAAAAGTCTTTCTTTTTGGACTAGTTCCGGTCTCCTGGGCCGTCACGGATGACGACCCATCAGTGATGATATCCAGCCTATTTGTCCTCGGAGAAAAACTGGATCGGTCCATCCAGTCTGCCCAATAGTCACAATCATTATCAATTCATGATTAAATCAACAATGAATGTGATATTGAGGGGCATAATCGAACGCGAACGCCCATCTCCATGGGCGTCTATGTCCGAAAATGGGTATGTGAAGAGGCGGGACAGACCGTATTATCGAAAAAGATGGGCGTCCATCTTTTGTTTCAAAAATACGGGTTGGACGGACCAAGTGCCATGGATTTGGTCCCTTCTGAGATGGGCTTTTTTTTTTTTTTTTTGCAATAATGGAAACTAAAAACGCCCAGCTCAGAAACGTCCCAATCCAAGCCATTTGGTCATGGGAAGGACAAATGTACTGTGTAAAAAGTGGGAGTACGACCAAGGATACCAGAAACTGGAAGATGTTCTTAAATAAAAACTTTATTGAAGGTTTGAAGACTCGACACAACGTCGTGTTTCGGCCGTCAGGCCTGCATCAGGAGTCTGCTGTGCAGAGTGCTGCAGAGCAATGTTGATAGAAATCCTCTGAAGATTTTACAGCAGTCTCTTGCACGGAGAATTGCTAGATAGTAATAAGGTTGATTCTTCAAAAATAACGTGGTAGTCTTTAAAAAGACTGTTTAAAAAAGTCCATCAGAAGCGCTGCACGCACTATTGATAATGCATTATCAATAGTGCGTGCAGCGCTTCTGACGGACTTTTTTAAACAGTCTTTTTAAAGACTACCACGTTATTTTTGAAGAATCAACCTTATTACTATCTAGCAATTCTCCGTGCAAGAGACTGCTGTAAAATCTTCAGAGGATTTCTATCAACATTGCTCTGCAGCACTCTGCACAGCAGACTCCTGATGCAGGCCTGACGGCCAAAACACAACGTTGTGTCGACTCTTCAAACCTTCAATAAAGTTTTTATTTAAGAACATCTTCCAGTTTCTGGTATCCTTGGTCGTACTCCCACTTTTTACACATTACTGTTTCTACCGTGGGGTGCTCGAGTTTTCCGCTCACTGGCGGATCTTCTCTCACAAGGACAAATGTACAACACTACCATAGCTCTTAGGGGTGAAGGGGGCAACTACATGTGGGTACAGTGGGTTTTAGAGGCCTCCCATTTACCACCACAAGTGTTACGGGTGGGGGGGGGGGCCTGGGTCTGCCTGCCTGAAGTGCACTGCACTACCCACTAAAAGTGCTCCAGGGACAGGACTTGTTGCTGGTGTATAACCATGGCACAGCAGTTGACACCTGAAGACTAATCTCGCTGAAAACGTCCTTTATTTGAATAAGCACGTTTACTCACAGTTAACTGCAGATCATAGGTTGTGCCCCACTGGCAACGAGTCTCGCTGGTACTGAGATTAGCAGTAGGTCCGAGCTGGCAGAATGGTGTACAATGCCCTCTTTCAGCAACATTCAAGGTAAGAACTAAGTGCTGTAACGCGGCTAACACATAAAAGGGATCTAAAAGTGTCTTACACAAATGGCCACTACCTCATGGACTACCGGAAACAAAACAGGACACACTCTGACCCAGTAAGCAGAGGGAAAAGCACCATGGGAGTAGAGCCTACCAACTACCAACATCGTGAGCATTTAACACAAGCTAGTGGAATCACGGAGCCCAATACCCTACACCCACCACAATGCATTGCTAATGTGACTCTGCAGTGCCCTTAACAGAAAAGGTGTCACACTCACCGAGACCCACATCAGAACCAGGGAAAGGCTGTCAGAGGATAGAACACATTCTCTTATCATGGAGGTGGGTACGGCATTTGAGGCTGGCATAAAGGCTGGGAAAAAAAGTTTGTAAAGTGGGGTTTTTTTTGGTGGGAGGGGGTTAGTGACCACTGGGGAAGTCAGGGGAGGTCATCCCCGATTTTCTCCGGTGGTCATCTGGTCAGTTGGGGCACTTTTTTGGGTCTTGGACCTGAAAAAAAAGGGTCCAAATAAAGCGGACCAAATTCTCGTCAAAAACTCCCTTCTTGTTTTGATTTATCAGCTAAAGACGCCCATCTCTCCTCGGCCGATAACCACGCCCCAGTCCCGCCTTCGCCACACCTCCGACATGCCCTCCTGATCTTTGTTCGTCTCCATGACGGACTGCAGTTGAGGACGCCAAAAATCGGGTTTTGATTATACCAATTTGGGCGCCCACGGGAAACGGACGCCCATCTCCCGATTTGGGTCGAAATATGAGCGTCTTTCTCTTTCAAAAATAAGCTGGATTATATACTTGATTATGGTCTTTCTGTGGCGTTTCTGGGACATAGACCATAGAAGTCCTTATGTTCCAACTGCTGGAGTTGCCCTCAAAGCGCACTCCAGCCTATGGGATTTGCGTTCCAAGACGTATGAGCAGAGACTTGCTGACCTGAACATGTATACCCTGGAGGAAAGGAGGAACAGGGGTGATATGATACAAACGTTCAAATACTTGAAAGGTATTAATCCGCAAAAAAATATTTTCCAGAGATGGGAAGGCGGTAGAACGAGAGGACATGAAATGAGATTGAAGGGGGGCAGACTCAAAAAAGATGTCAGGAAGTATTTCTTCACGGAGAGGGTGGTGGATGCTTGGAATGCCCTCCCGCGGGAGGTGGTGGAGATGAAAACGGTAACGGAATTCAAACATGCGTGGGATGTGCATAAAGGAATCCTGTGCAGCAGGAATGGATCCTCAGAAGCTTAGCCGAAATTGGGTGGCAGAGCAGGTGGGGGAAGAGAGGTTGGTGGTTGGGAGGCGAGGATAGTGGAGGGGAGACTTATAAGGTCCGTGCCAGAGCCGGTGATGGGAGGCGGGACTGGTGGTTGGGAGGTGGGAAATACTGCTGGGCAGACTTGTACGGTCTGTGCCCTGAAAAAGGCAAGTACAAATGAAGGTAAGGTATACACATGAGTTTATCTTGTTGGGCAGACTGGATGGACCATGCAGGTCTTTTTCTGCCGTCATCTACTATGTTACTATGTTCTCATTTGTGGGACACAGACTGTAAAAGTCTGTCCAGCACTGTCCTCATGTTCCAGCCACTAAAGTTGCTGTCTAAACCCTTTCTAGCCCATCCAAAATCAGATTGCCATATATGAGACACAGACCGTACAGGTCTCCCGGTATCGGCCCTAGTTCATCACAGCCGGAGTCACCATGTAAGTGTCACACGACACATCCACACACATACAGCCATTTAAGTTTTGGTTTTTTCTAACTTCCATTTTCTAAATAGAGATCCTCTGTGTTCATCCCATGCCTTTTTGAATTTCGTCACCATTTGTATCTCTACCATCTCGTTAATGGAGGCTTTCCACATCTGTGCTGTTAAAGCAAGGAGGAGGAGGAGACAGCACTCAAAGAACTTGGTACTCGGTAGGTGAGAGGCTGGCGCAAGTGCATCATATACTTCCATGGGAACCCCAAAGGAACTGCTTCCGTTTCCAAGGGAACCCCGCAGAACTGCTTTTGTCCCCACGGGATCCACGCAGAACTGCTTCCGTCCCCACGGGAATCCCATGGGTTCCGAACCCCATTTCCGTGCAAGTCTCATGAGGCTTGACATGTACACTGGAGCTTCACCGTATATGATCTTATGAACCAGAGTGCATGCAGCCAATTTATGCATGCTACTCAATTGAGTAAAAAGCCAATTAGTGGTGATAATTGGCCATTAACAACCAATTATCACAAAGGAGGTGCATGTAAATTCCAATGCGGGTAGCTGAAAGTGGGGGGCGCAGCCATGGAGGAGTGTAGGCAGTGGTGTGCTGGTAAATTTTTAACAACAGGCTCTCTCCCCGGTCCACCTCTGCGCCCCTCCAAATTGCAGAGCTGACTATACCCGGGGAGAGAGCCTGGTGGGTGGGGGGGGGGGGGGGGGGGAGGTAATGCATTACTCTCTCCGGGAATTTTTTTTTTAATGCTCCAAGGCTCCAATCTAATTCATGTGGGATAAAATGCCATAAATAAGTAAATAAATAGATAGAAGCTCTGAACGTTGAGCACCTGATTCCCATAACATGATGTCTGTTTTAGAAGCCCTTTACCAGGAGAAAAAAAATCTCTGCACCAATAACAGGGTTAGGTGTCCCTATAACCAGCCCCTCCAAATGACACACTGATTACGATTTATAACAAGTTACTACTCTACCTATGAAAAGTTATTCCCTTATTATACTTCCTCTGTGTACATCCCTATGCTCAAGACAGTGGCATTTTTAAGAATTTAACTTTTTTTATATATACTGTATCCTCCCCTCCCTACCCCACCGCACCTCACCTCACCTCACCTACCTATTACAGACCTCCTCCCCGATCCCAAGAGCCGAAGGGTCCCACTCCCAGCGCACACCTGAAGGCAGCATCCCTGGTGGTCTAGTGGATTCTTCAGGGCAGGAAAGATCCCCAGTCTTTCCTGCCTGCTGCCGGTGCTGTCCCTCCTCCTGCCGCATCTTCTTTAAAATGGCTGCCGAGACTTAAAAGAGCGGCCTCGCAAGACATCTCCTTCCTCTTTCTTCCCTCCCCTCCATCCATATGCATCTCCTTCCTCTCTCTTCCCTCTCATCCATCCATGTCCAGCTTTTTTCCTCTCCCCCTCCATGATCCATGTCCAGCATTTCTCCTCTCTCCTCCCCTCCATCCATGTTCATCTCACTTCTTCTCTCTTCCCTCCCCTTCATCCATGTCCAGCATTTCAATTCTCTCCCCTCCATCCATGTGCATCTCCTTCCTCTGTCTGCCCTCCCCTCCATTCATGTCCAGAATTTCTCCTCTCTTCCCTAAATCCATGTGCATCTCCTCTTGTCTTTCCTCCCCTCCATTCATGTCCAGCCTTTCTACTTCCTCTGTCTTCCGTCCCTCCCCTCCATCTGTGTCCAGCATTTCTTCTCTCTGTCTTCCCCTCCATCCATGTGCATCTCCTTCCACTCTCTTTTCTCCCCTCCAATATTTCTCCTCTCTTCCCTTCCCTCCATCCATGTCCAGCATTTCTCCTCTCTCCCCTCCCCTCCATCCGTGTGCATCTCCTTCCTGTCTTCTCTCTCCTCCATCCAGGTTCAGCATTTCTCCTGCCCTCCACTCCATGATCCATCCATGTCCAGCAGCTCTCCTCTCTCCCCTGTCCTCCCCTCCCATCCATGTCCAACGATTCTCCTCTGCCCCATCTTCCCCTCCCATCCATGTCCAGCGATTCTCCTCTGCCCCTCTGCCCCTATCTTCACCTCTCATCCATGTCCAGCCATTCTCCTCTCTCCTCTTCTCCCATCCATGTCCAGCCATTCTCCTCTCTCCCCTGCCCTCTTCTCCCATCCATGTCCAGCAATTTCTCCTCTCTCCCCTCCCCTCCATGTCCAGCAATTCTCCTTTGCCCCCTATCCTCCCCTCACATCCATGTGCAGTGACTTGCCCCAGCCTCCACCTGCCCCTTTTATCAGCCCCCGAGACAAATTCCAGTTCCAACCCCCCAGCGCCGGCTCACTTACTACTAATAATAATTTCCATAGTGCTACTAGACATATGCAACGCTGTACATATTATATACAGATACTCAGGAGCTTAGTCAAGATCGGGAGGCGGGGCCGGTGGTTGGGAGGCGGGGATAGTGCTGGGTAGACTTATATGGTCTGTGCCAGAGCCGGTGGTGGGAGACGGGACTGGTGGTTGGGAGGCAGGAATAGTGCTGGGCAGACTTATACGGTCTGTGCCAGAGCCAGTGGTGGGAGGCGGGGCTGGTGGTTGGGAGGCGGGGATAGTGCTGGGCAGACTTATACGGTCTGTGCCAGAGCCGGTGGTTGGGAGGCGGGGCTGGTGGTTGGGAGGCGGGGATAGTGCTGGGCAGACTTATACGGTCTGTGCCCTGAAGAGCACAGGTACAAACCAAAGTAGGGTATACACAAAAAGTAGCACATGAGTTATCTTGTTGGGCAGACTGGATGGACCATGCAGGTCTTTTTCTGCCGTCATCTACTATGTTACTATGTTACTTTCTCTGTTCCTGGAGGGCTCACTAAGTTTTTTTTGTACCTGGGACAATAGAGGGTTAAATGACTTGTCCAAGGTCACAAGGAGCTGCAGTGGGAATCAAACCCAGGTTGCCAGGATCAAAGCACACTGCAGTAACCATTGGGCCACTCCTCCACTTTGCCAACTTCTTCCACCCCCCCTCCCCAGCAGCCCACATTTCCTACTTTCTTCCACCCCCTCTCTCCTCCAACACACATTAACTATCTCCCCCACCCCCAGCAGCCTATCAACACTCTCCTCCACCCCGCAGTCCATGTTAACTTACCTACATTTCCTGCGTTTTCACCCAACATCCCAAGATAACCATCTCCTTCCTGCCTCCCCCCCATCAGCCCACGTCAACCATCTCCCTTCTAGCCCCCTCCCCCCACTCAACGCCAGCAGCCTACATTTCCTGCCTTCTTCCAGACCCCCCCCCCCCGGATCCCCGCTCCCCAGGTCTTCCATCATCTCATGCCCACCCTCTGCTCCCCGATAACCCTCCTTTCCTTCCTGCTGCCACGGAAACAGGAAATGCATCAGAGGAGGGCGGAACACTGAGAGGGAAGGGAAGGCTGGAGGCGAACCGAGCCTGCTGCTTTCAATGCCGGCACTGCGACTCAAGGAAAAATACAATAGTTAAAGGTAGGGTGGCGGCAGGAAGGAAAGGAGGGCTATCGGGGAGCTGAGGGCGGGCAGGAGATGATGGACGACCTGGGGAGAAGTGGAGCCTGCAGCTCGCAAGAAGCCAAAAAATTTAACAACTGGCTCTTGCGAGCCGATGCGAGCCAGCTCCAGCACACCACTAAGTGTAGGCATTTTGGGGCTTCAATCACATTTTCGCACATTGTTATAGAATTCAGGGGAAAGCATGTACATTTAGGCACAGTATTTACACCAGGTTTGCAGTGATGTAAATGGCTACACCTAAATGTACATGTGTTCCTCCAGCTTGTGTGCTATTCTATAAACCACGTCTTACTGTAGATGCGGTTTATAGAATAGCATAAAAGTGCATTATTCCGATGCGCAACCATTACTGAATCTGGTCCTAACTGCTGTTACCACATCCTCCAGCACTGTGTGTCGAGCGAAAAAATATTTTCTTCTAATTGTTTTAAAAGTATTATCTTGTCACTTCATGGAGTGTCCCATAATCTTTGTACTTTTTGAAGCAGTAAATAATTGATTCAGGTTTACCAGTCCTACTCCACTCAGGATTCTATAGACCTCTATCATATTCCCCCTCAGGCTCAGCTATCTCTCAAAGGCCCTAACTTCTTAAGATTTTTCTCATATCAGAGTCGTCCCCATCCTCTTAATTATTTTGGTTACCCTTCTTTGAACCTTTTCTAATTCTGCTACATCTTTTTTGAGATGTAGTGACCAGAATTGCACACAATACTCAAGGTAGGGTCACATCACAAAGGGGCCCTTTTACTAAGCTGTGGTAAAAAAGTGGCCTTCACTAGTTTGGGCATGTGAAATTGGCACGTTCTGGGCCATTTTTTTACCGCGGCTGCGAAAAAGCCTTTTTTTTAAATAGGGCAGTAAATTACTGTGCGCTAATATTAAAAGTAGCGTGTGGCTAGTTACTGCCTGAGCCCTTAACACCACCTAACTCCAGACTCCGTTCCTTTTATCTCGCCGCACCTTATGCCTGGAATAGACTTCCTGAGCCATTACGTCAAGCTCCATCCCTGGCCGCCTTCAAATCCGGGCTAAAGGCCTACCTGTTTGATGCTGCTTTTGACTCCTAACTTGTCACTTGCTTGTAAGCTTTATCTTGTCTTCCTCTCTTCAATAGTCCCTTTCCCTATGTGTCCTATCTGTCTGTCCTACCCTTATCCCTTATTTGTACTGTCTGTCTGTCCTGATTTAGATTGTAAGCTCTTTTGAGCAGGGACTGTCTTTTCTTCATGTTCAATTGTGAAGCGCTGCGTACGATTGGTAGCGCTATAGAAATGATTTGTAGTAGTAGTAGTATTTACTTAGCAGAAAGGGCTCACATGGTACTCGTGCGATAATCAGGCAGTGCACCAATGTGACCACACTGCCGATTACCGCCGGGAATGCCCCCCACGGTAGAACATAGAAAATTGTTTTCCACCATGGGAAACAGTGTGTGCCAACTTCAGAATTACCGCCAGGCACCTGCGCTATCCCGTTGGTAGTGTCGATTTGGCACATGCTACCCGCGCATTAGGCCTTACCGTGGCTTAGTAAAAGGGCCCAGAGTGATACAGAGGCATTACGATATTCTTTGTCTTATTTTCTATCCCTTGTCTAATAATTCACAATATTGTTTTTTTGACATCTGCCACACCCTAAGCAGAACATATTAACATATTAACCATGATAACACCTAGATCTTTTTCTTGGATGATAACTCCTAATGTTCAACCTAGCATCAAGTAATTATGATTTAGATTATTCTTCCCAATCTGCAGCACTTTTCTTTTGTCCACATTAAATTTCATCTGCATTTAAATGCCCTGTCTTCCAATTTCTTAAGGTCCTCCTGCAATTTCTCACAGTCAGCATGCTGTTTAACCACTTGAAATTAATTTTGTGTCATCTTCAAATTTAATCACCTTACTCGTCATTCACATTTCCAGATCAGTTATAAATTGGGTTCAACCCTCCTTTATGGGAATCTGATCCTGATATATATATATATATATATAAGTCCTTGTACACTATTTTTCATGTTCTGACAATTTTATTTTCTCTGTTCTTTGATAGCTTTGCTACTCCAGTAGGATATGATGAGGATAACTGTGAAGCTTTCTTTGATGAGAATTCCTGCTCTTACACTGTGGTGAAGAAGGATGACCCCAAGGAAACCTGTGAAGTGACTGCTTATGTTGGTTAAGAGACTGCTGAAACTTCTGTCTGCCATGCTAACCCCAGACAGAACTGGAAAGCAGGATTGGTGGAGGACAATGCAAAAATCAGTAGCTGTGTTCACCTCTGCTTACTTATAAATGATCTGATAACAGTCCTGAATTAAAACAGCAATCCTAAATGTAAAACTCTTCTGCTCTTTTCCACTGAAAACTTTGCTAAGTCCTGGTTTATGATTTCTATGTGATGAAAATAAAATGCATTACAATAAGCATGCAGCATCTCCTTTCTCCCAATGCATACACTTAGGGGCCCTTTTACTAAGATGTGGGAGGGCTAATCGGCACTACCTCCAGGCTAGTGCATGCACCTGGTGGTAATTCTGAGTTTGGCATGTGTCACGGTACAAAATTTTCTATTTTCTACCGCAGGAGGGCATTCCCAGTGGTAATTAGCAGTTTGACGTACGCTGCATGGTTACCACATGGGTAGCATGTGAACCTTTATTGCTAAGTCAATGGGTTAGCGGTAAGGGCTCAGGCAGTAAATAGGCGCATGCTAGTTTTAATTTCAGTGCCCACCCATTTCCCAGCCCATTAAAAAAAACCCTTTTTCCCAGCCACGGTAAAAAGTGGCCCAGCAAGTACCCAAAACACACAACCACACTACCGCAGGCCACCTTTTACCGCAGCTTAGTAAAAGGACCCCTATGAATGTAATAGGCCCTAAATTAGGAGCATAAATTTAGGAGCATAGATTGCGTTCATAATTTAGGAGTGTAACCTTTATAGAATAAGGCCCTTAAGGTGTATTTTCAAAACACTTAGACTTACAAAGTACCGTGAATAACCTATGGAACTTTGTAAGTCTAAGTGCTTTAAAATGAGCCCCAAGTTATTAGTAACACAGGGGGGACTTCTGTAAAAGGCAGCCAAAGTTAGGCACCAGGATGATCCATTCTCGTGCCCAACTACCGGCAGTAAGATGTGGAAATGACAGTATTCTATTACTGCACATCTAAATCATAGGAATGCTCCTAACCCGCCCATGACCCTCCTTTGGCTACACCCCTTTGGAGGTGCATGAGATGAGTACATGCGCATGTTATAGAATAGGGGTAGGACAGGTCTGTTCCAAATTATGCCAATTAAGTGCTTGTTAACACCAAATATTTTTTGTTAAAACCAATTAAGCCAATTAGTTTGCATGCAGTTTTGGGTGACCTATATAGAATTCACCCTACAATTGTACTTTGGGGGCTTACACACTGTCAGGTTCTCAGGTTCAGAGCCCGCGGGGCCGGGCTCTGGAGCAAACGTGAGCCCTTGGGCTGCTGCCGAGGAGCGACAGCAGCAGGCAAAACCCACCAACCAACACTGGGCAAGCACAATGGTAGGGACTGCAGGCACTGCCCAGCGAACGGAACACATGGACTGGAATCCCCCGGACTGGAGGACACAGGACTGGAACACACACCGGACCGGAAACACACTGGACTGGAGCGCACCAGACTGGAACACACCGGACCGGAGCACACTGGGACTGGTCCGCACAGCTTCACCTGCGTTTAGCTACTACGCCCCCCAGGAGTTGAGCTCCTGGGTTCGAGTAGCCGACAGGACTTACTGGATACCGGATGACATAGGGACCAGGACTGGAAACATAAGTGCTCCTAACCCTAAACTGATCTACGTGCTCCCAAGCCCTAAACCAGCAGGAGTGTTCCTAACAGTAAACTGACAAAGGACTTCCTAAGCCCTATACTAAACAGGAGCTCCTAAGCCCTGCTCAAGAAAGGGACTTCCTAAGCCCTAAACTAACAGAGCAGGGAACTAAATACACAAGCTAACACAGGTGCTACTAAGCACCAAGCTACAAGCAGAGCTCTACACTACTAAGCTAAACACAAACTAACAAGCTACCTAAGCACTGCTCTAGCAAGCTAGATACAACTAACAAGGTGCTTCCCAAGCACTACTCTGGCAAGCAACCAGAAGAGCTCCTAGCACTAAAAGGGAAGACAGGGGAGCCACAAGGAAAAAGAAGGGAAGCTAACACATAAGCCAAAAGTGATTCTAAATCACCAAACACCAACAGCAAAGACTGCAATGCTCCCAATAGCACAAACACAGAAGTACTTCTAACAGCAAACTCTGCAGTGTCCTAACAACACCAAACCCTGAAGTACTTCTATCAGCAACAGAGCTTCCAAAGCCCTACACATAGCAATGCTTCCAAAACCAAGAGGGAAAAGCAGGGGAACCATAAGGGAAAAGCAGGAAAGCTAAACACACAGTCACCAGTGCACACGCACTAACACTAACTTGGCCCTTAGCAAAAGCAAGCAGGGAAACTAGACACAAAGTCAGAAGTGCACACTGCACCACCCTGCCTAAAGCAAACACCACTGTTGCAAAGGCCCTGAAGGAAACAACACCACTTCCTTATCAAGGCCCTCCCTGATGATGTCACACTCCCTAGACCTAGGCAAAAGCACACTGACCCAGAGAGGCCCAACCCACCCCAATGCAACACTGTGAAGCACTTGAAGCCAGTACACCCAAAGAGAGGTAGAGCAACTCAGGCAAACACACACAGGTGCAGTATAGTGAAACAATTAGAGCCATGCTGCTGGAAGCTGCCAGCACAGAGAGACAGAGCCAGCTCAGAAAGGACAGAGAAAAGAAACAGAAGCCAGCTAAGAGCTGACCCCCAGGAAAGAGGTAAGTTTGAGAGGGGTTCAGACCCCAATCATAACACACACATGATATGGTAGCTGTTTCTACAAAGGGGAGCAGTTTTTAAGAGGGAGAATTGAGCTAGTGTATGATTACTCTTTCCTGTCAGATTATGTGGTTCCTTCCCCTCTTTGCTGATTTTAGATTGCAAACTGCTATGATCTGCAAGTTAGCAAAGCAGTATAGCAAATGTAAATAATATAAAATAAAAATAGCTGTTGGCTACTGGCTCTAGGCCTCCTAGTGAGAATACTCATCCTCCTTGCAGCCTCTGCTCTGACTCCAAGTCCCCCCTTACTCATGCAGGCTGCAGCTTTGCTCCTAGCTGCTGACTCACACAAGTTGCTGAGGTAGATTCTACCTTAACTCTTTCATGTCTTCCTAGGGCACGCTCCACACTCTTTAATATCCTCCCTATACTCTGCCCCACCATCTTGGACTAAAAGAGCAGCAGTCTGGCAGAATGAGGGCTGTGAAAAAATACACTCAGTATTCCTTCTGTGGCTCCTTAATTATTTCTTCACTTGGCGGTTTCTTCCTGCTTTCCATCTCAATTGGATTCAGGGCTGAGATTTGGCACCATGAGCTTACTTTTGATATGTATAGTTTATTCTTTATCCAGTCACCATGAGCTTTCATAGCCATTCTTATATATTTTATCCATTCATTATGAAATATTTTGCCCTATCATTAGAATTTACACCACTGTCATTACATCTCTTACCCAAACTGTTAGACTGTATACATTCTGGCCCAATTACAGGGATCCACCACTAGAGTGACAGTCCTTATTCATTCATAGTGATTTATTAAAATAATCTTGAAGTGCTAACTTTTCACTTATTTCATGTATTATTGATATAACATGCCCCCAGAAACCATACTACCCAGTACACCTTATAAATAAGGGGCTAGATTCTATATATGGTGCCTAAAAATTCAGCACCAAAAACTAGCCATGTAAGCAGTATTCTATAAGCTGTGCCTAATGTTTGGTGAGGTTTATAGAATAACACTTAAGCAGAGAGGTCACGTGTACATTTAGGCACTGCCATTTGCACTAGTGAAAACGTGGTGCAAATGCCCGCACTTAAATTACATGCGGACCACCCATATTCTGTAGTTACACAAGTACTCAAAACCATACCCCCCGTTTCTGCCTGAAATGCCCCATGATCCTCCCATTTCTTTGCCTCCCTGTTTTCTTTGTCCTCTGTTTTGGACTGCATGTAAATTTAGACGCAGATCCTGCATCTAAATTTATGCACTTTAGCCCCAATTAAATCTAATTAGTGCCAATATGTATGTTAAAAAGCCAATTGTTGGTACTAATTGGCTAATTATTCTATTAAATTGTCGTGCGCAGTTACATGGGAGGCTAGAGAGGTTGGTAAATTGTTTTTGGTGGTTGTGGGACCCATATATACAAACTCTCAGTCCCAGAGGATGTAGTCTACCTCTTAATACTCTTTGAACAAAATCTGAGCACCTGTGCACTTCCTGAGGCAATCCAATTCAGTAGTTTCAACTTACAGTGGGGTGAGGGAGGATCTGGGTTGGGGAGGAAGTGGATGAGTTTATTGAACTCAGAAGGTCATAAGAGCCAGACCTTCTGATTGAATTAGTTTCAAATCTGTACCCATGGGATAGCATGGGAGGGAAGGAATAGGGTTACATATCAGATAACTCAGATAATGCTTCTGTTTTTATCTTTTTTTATACACATTCCATATGTTACAATATGTTTTCATTTTTATTTGCATTTCTGTAGATTCCCAAAGAATGCACTTTCAGTGCCCAAAACACTGTACCGTGTTGTCATCTTTCTTAAATTTGTGATTCATCTTCAGCGTCTTTGTCTGTTTTTGAAGAGCCTGAATCTTTCCCACTCTTCTTCTTTTCTTGAACTCCCTGTAGGATACTGCTGTCGTTCCACTCTTGTAGTTTTTCTGCATCTGTAGTGGCAGGTTCAGGAAGTGGCAAGTGTATTTCGTTGTCAGGCTTTGGAATGGGTGGGTGGTGTGTTAGATGATTGGGATTGTAACTGAATTATTTAACAGAACTGCTCTTGAAGTGGCCAGTTCAGGAAGTGGCAAATGTATTTCGTTATCAGGATTTGAATTGGATGGTGTATTAAATGATCAAATTTTGGAGGTTTTCGGGTCTTTTGGACTGTTCGAACTAAGATGGAAAAGCATCAAATATGCTTGGCACAGCACCTTCACACAAACAAATTTAAAAAACTGCTTCCGTCCAAGTCCTCTTTCCCTGAAATGATTTGAGCCCAAAACCGCAGTACGTTGAAAGGACAAACTTACGTCGCACAGGAGAAATCCAATGCTGTCGAAGAGAAGGGCTGTGATGGAAACCTAAGCAAAGAAACATGTGACAATTACCAAATTGTGGTACTATTGTATGAATCTGTTTCACATAAGGATTCAGGATTATAAATCCAAGAATTTAACAAGGGGAAAAATGAATATAATTGTTCTGCATGTTCTAGTCTAGTCACTAACGAATTTCCCCCCTGTTTGAAAGAGAAGGGGGGGGCCAGCTTCAGGACCCTCAGAACTCGAACTAGAGAATATCAGTCTCAGATAGGAGACTAAGCAATAGAGCCCACAGGCAGGAAAAGGACTCCATCCAAAAATGTTTAATAAGCATCTATTTGTCATATTTTCCCCACCCTCGGCAGTGCCTGCGAGCCGCTGCCAGCACCTACCCCCAATCATTCTTAGTTTTTGTGCAGCATGGATGCACTACGGCTGGGGGAAAACCATCTTGCTGTTACCACTCGCCTGAGTGCATTCCTTCCAAAATGTGGTAAATAGCTCCTAATAAATAAATAACTTCTTGTACTATTGGAGAGGTCTTCAGCTGTCAGGACTTGGGGTCCCCGATCCCTCAGCAGTTTAGGAATTATATTTGCCTTTGGTGAGGGGAGGCAAGGGGGGCAGTAAGAATTTCATGCTTTCCCAGTTTAGGCTGATGCCCCACACAAAATTCGCCGTCGCCTCTGCCACTGTGATGTGTGCTCAGTCTTTATAGTAGATTTGCATCTGGTCAAGTTTAAATTAAGATATGGTATTTTGCCTCTTGACTCCTCTTCAATATAATTGAATTGTTTCAGAAGTGTATATGTAGTTGAGGGTTAGAAAGGCTTGAACCAAAGTCATTCAGTTTGTTTTCTTTATGTATTTATTTATTTTAATTGGATTTAGCTCACACCTTTCAGTAATAGCTCAAGGTAAGTTACATTTAAACTGTCTCATTCGACTTCCGGCGGAGGGCATGGAGCGTGTGAGGACGCAGAGACCACTGCTCAAGAGCGCCTCAGTTAATCTGCACGCGAATTGCCCCGTTTCCCGCCGTACACGGAAAGCACTTCCATCGAGCCTCTTAGAGGATAGCCCAGGAGCGTAGCGGAGCACAGGGTAAAGCGGATGGCACTCGAAAACGGCCCAGCCAAGACGCAAAAGACAAAACCCCGGACTGCCGAAAACCAAATGGCGGACAAGATCTCGCCGCCGCCGTCGCCGGGTTCTCTCTGGGCGGCGGAGATAACGGAGGAGGTGAGGACGGCGGTCGAACAGGCGGTCGGCGTGAAGCTGCAACTCATCTTGGAAAGTTAGAAGGCCTGGATGGAGACATACCAAGATGATAACGGAGTGCAGGCAGTACAACAGAGAGTGGGCCAAGCGGAGGAGGACATTTTAAAAGTCACAAGAGGATCTGAGCGTGTACAAACACGCCTCAAGGAGGTGGAGGCAAAGCTGGAAGATCTAGAGAATAGATCTCGGAGAAATAAACCCCTCCGCCTCGTTGGGGCTACCAGAGATTCTTCCTGAGCGGATTTGTGCTCCTTCCTGGAAAAAATTGGCTTCCCGAGACCTTGGAAAATGCGGAGCTCACTTCTTTCTCTCCATGGGAAAGAGCACACCGGCTCGGGCAAAAAAGAGAAGGCCTGGGCAAGCCCAGAGTGATCATCTTCCGAATTCTAAACTATGCGCACAAGGCTCTGATTTTGCAAGCGATACGAGCGGGCAAAAATTTGGCATTACCAGGGGAAGCGCATCCTGTGTTTTCAGGACTACTCCTCTGCAGTGTCGGCGGCAAGAAAAAGCTTTGCTCCGCTGTGCCCTAAGCTTTTGGATTAAATACAGATTTAGCCTGCTGTATCCTGCCAAGCTAAGATACGGATAATGGCCAGAACACTTTTCTTTGAAAGCGTGAAGAAGCAAACATATACGTGGACAAGATGCTGGCACAAGACAGACGGCTGAAGATCGGTAAGGAAATGAATCTGGGAAAGCCTAATAACAAAGACTATATATGGATGTTGCCGGTTACAGCAACGATGTTTATGGTTTGTATTAATTACTTGGTTGGAATATGGGACAGCACAATTAAAGCGAGAGGGAAACAGACAGATAATACGTATGGGAGAAATGGAACATATATAAGAAGTTATCAGACTAGACTTATAAATCTATGACAGGACTCAAAAACCAATACTGCGGAGATCCTGAAAGAGATGTCGCTATAAGCAGCAGGTGGAAAATGGCTCTAGTCAGGACTTGATCTGAAGGAGGCGCTCTAGCCTGTGGTAACACCGGAAGATAGCCTCGAGGCATCAAGCACGGGTAGAGGGGGGCGGGGGAGGGGGGAGGGGGAGGGCTGCGGGAGGGTAAAGTTGGAAGTAGGGGGGGGGAGAGATGTCTAAGGGGAGGGGGGAGGGAACTAAGATCTGTTATTGGATGTGGACTTAAATGTGGTGGTATGGCTTGGCTGGCAGGAAGTTTTCCCGGGTAGGAGCATGAGGACGACATTGCTTGGGGAGTGGAGGCTGGGACACTCTCCGGGCGTGATTATGAAGTTTTTGCAACAACATGTTAGAATATAGAATGTTAACACTGAATCAGGGGTAACATGAGTACATTACAAGTGATCACCATGGAATGTGGGGGGCATACATTCCCCGGTTACGAGACAAAAAATCCTGAAAGCCTTGAATGATAGGAAAGTATCTATAGCATTTTGCAAGAGACACATCTCCCTAGGGAAGAACATGCCAAACTGAAGAGGTGGTGGGTAGGAGAATGGATTGATGCCCCAGCAGTTGGAAAGAAGGGTGGAGTAATTACGTTGATTAGGAAAGGGCTCAATGTAGAGATTAAGAAAGTATTGACCGATCCGGGAGGGGAGACTGTCCTGGCATCAGTCATAATTTAGACGGCAACCATTGCTGCCTAGGAAATATATACGCACCAAATAAAATTGACAACACGTTTTCACTCCCCACACTCATAAGGAAAATACGGACACTGGGGGACATGCCAATTTTGATAGGAGGAGACATGAATGAAGTAATAGATCCCGAATTAGATAGATCTGCACCGACGGGAAGGGAACTTGCTAGAACAGAGAGGGCGTGGCCCGCTTATTGTACTACCCTCGACATAGTGGATGTGTGGAGAACTCTGCCATCCAGGGAGAGAGACTTTACGCATCTGTCCAGGGTCCACTCCACCATGTCTAGAATAGATTATATCACTGTTATCACCTGAACTACTGACCAGGGTGGAGGGGGCTCATATTGGACCTATCATGATCTCGACCATGCATGGGTGAAGGTGTGTTTGAGGGGGAGGAGAGGAAGGCCTCCATTAGGGTCCTGGCGTTTTCAGCTTTTCTGCTATAGAGATAGCCACTTCCTGCCCTATTTGATGCGAGAAGTTGGCCGGGGGTGGGACTATCGAGATAATAACATGCAACATGGGGAGGATCCCATTCCTTTTCTGGGAGTCTGCCAAAGGCGGGTCCTAAGAGGAGAAATTATATCTTATGTAGCTTTCAAAAGAACGGTCAGAGACGGGGAGGTGGCCAGGTTAGAAAAGCAAGTGACATCGCTGAGGAGACAATACGGCCGAAGGCATTCACGGCTATTAAAACACAATTATTAGAAGCGCAGCAGGCCTTAATGAACTCCTACAGGAGAGAATACAGAAATCAAATACCCTATTATAGATACCAACTCTATAGGTATGCGAATAACAGTGGGAGGCTAATGGCTAATTAGTTAACCGAAAACGGGAGCTACAAAAATTTTAACCCATGAGAGATGAGGGAGGCAAACGGACCCCTAAAGACCATGAGATCAACGCTGTGCTAGCTGCGTTCTTTAAAAGTTATATTCACGGCAAGAAGACTTAGTTACACCCAGTAGCACGTATTTAGATAGTATTGAGCTGCCACAGGTCTCGGAAGGAGATTTGGAAATTTTAAATGCTCCAGTGATGGCAGAGGAGATTGAATGGGTGGTTAAACAGAGCAAATTGAATAAAGCACCAGGACCAGATGGAATGCGGTCTGAGTTCTACAAAGTTGTTAGGCGCGGAAATAAACCCGGTACTCACAAAGGTATTCAATACATCCATACAGAGAGGTTGTTTACCGGCACATTCAAACAGGGCCCAAATTACCGTATTGCCAAAGCCTGGTAAACCAAGGGATTGCCCTGAATCCTACAGGCCAATATCGCTACTAAATGTAGAAACAAAAATGCTGGCCAAAATACTGGCAAATAGGTTATCACGGTTCCTCCCTGCATGGTGATGGAACCGCAGGTGGGGTTCACATGTGGTTAGGGTGATAGCGAAAAACATGCGAAGGATTTGGGCAGCATTGAAAGAGTAAAGATGGAGAACACCCAGCAATGCTAATAAGTTTCGATGCCGAAAAGGCATTCGACAGAGTAGGACGGGAATTCCTTTTTGGGGTGCTAAAGGCATGGTATGCGGGATTCTTTACTAGCGCAGTGGAGGCGTTATATAACGAACCCAAAGCGCAAGTTTATGCTAATGGGCAATTATCAGAGTGGTTCCCAATCCAGAGGGGCACAAGGCAGGGCTGTCCGCTATCGCCACTTCTCTTATCCTAGCGATGGATCCGCTATTAAGGGAAATACAGAGTAATGCAGACATTAAAGGGGTCCAGATCAGAGGCATCACATTTAAGACAGCGGCCTTTGCAGATGACCTCCTGGTGTACTAACAGAACCCCGAAGCTCATTACCATATTTGCTGGAAAGCTTGCGGGAGTACGGGGACTTCTCTGGCTTTAAATTAAACTACTTAAAATCGGAAGCCCTGGCAAAACACGGAAGAACTAAAAAGTGGTTGGGGTGCAGCGTTCCCTCTTCGGTGGGCTCAGGAGAGTTTAGGTATTTAGGCACCCAGTTAGCTATGGATACTCGGCAACTCTATGCCCTTAATGTAGCACGGTTACTAAAGGATACGAAGGATCAGTTGTCTAGGTGGTCGGCCCTGCCTCTGTCGCTCATGGGCAGAATACATGCCATATCGCATGATAATATTCCCTTGGTGGCTATACATAATGCAGGCTATGCCGATCAGACTTCTGAGAAAAGATCTGGTACTCCTCAGAAGACTGGTGGTATCATTTTGTTGGGCCGGAAAAAAACCTAAGGTGAAGTGGCAACATTTGGTGGGGGGCTCAGAAGCATGGAGGTTTAGGATTGCCAGATGTGCAGAAATATAATAAGGCCTGCTTATTGCACCACCTTAGAGATTGGATCTTGGGAACCAACACTTATACAGATATAGATCTAGAGAAAGCATACTTTCACCCATGGCATGTGAATTACCTGTTACATGTGACTCAGAAAAAGATGCCGATACGGGTTAGGCACAGCATACTATTAGAGCCTTTGAGATGGGTATGGAAAGATTTGTTGGAAGGATGGGGACAAAACCCGACCAGCAGCGTCTTATTGCCGCCTGCAGGGTAATGACGACTTCTCACCAGGTAGAGATAATAATATTTTCCGGCGGACTCAAGGAACAAGGAGTCACTCTCCTGGAGAGTTTTATTAGGGAGGAGGGGGTGCTGCTGACAACACAAGAATTCATGAGTACCAGTTCAGGGGGTTTAATGACGCTTTTTACTTACCACCAGCTTCTTCATTATGTACAAAGCCTTCCAAGAGACAGTCTGCATCCTAGTTTTGGGAGGAAGTTGAGGGAGTTTTTAGAGGGTGATGCAGCGGGGCAAGTTTCAGTCTCCTGGTTCTGTAGACTTATGGAGAATGCTCAACCACCAAGGGAAGTAGCAGAAGTAGCAGCACGTTGGAGTATAGACATACAGAAACCAATACCTGAGATACTTATACGATGGTCATTGATGGGGGTTCCTAAAATAGTACATAGTGCAGAACTTCAAGAATGTCAATTTAGAACGGTACATAGAGCATATTTTTCCCAGAGGAGAGCCTATCATGCAGGAGTGGTGGAGGAAGATAACTGCCTTAAATGTAGGCAGCCACGAGCCTCATTTACACACTGCATCTGGCTCTGCAGATATGTTAAATCATTCTGGCAGAAAGTGGAGAACTTTCTTAGAGAGGTCCTGGGGCATAGGACACGGGTCACATTTGAACGCATGATGTTTAATGTAGAGGGACAAGAGGGAGGGGGAAACAAGGAAGCCCAGCTGCTGACAAATAAAGCCTGTATAGTGGGGAAAAAATGTATACTTAATGGATGGGTATCAGACATACCTCCCTCTTATTGGGGCTGGAGGAATATGCTACACCAGCTATGCTTTGGGAGGCTAGAGGGGCGAGATTGGCACCAAAAAGACAGAGGAAATTCTTGGGAATATGGCAACCTTACCTTAACAGCATATCCAGTAGAGCTCGCAGCCCAAGTTCTGAATAGATTACCGGGGAATACAATGAGGGAAGGGGATTGTTAGACACTGTTGTCTTCTTTTTTTTTTTTTTTTTTTTTTGATCTGTGTTCATCAATACCTAAGTTGTTCAAATGGGTTACATATAGCTGGTATCAAAATAATAAACGGTGGATCTTAGGGGTGGGGATTGGGTTGGGGGAAGAAGAAATGTAAAATATTGATGAAGAGAATGTTACTATGCTCTTTTGTGAATGTTCTGGTTCCACTGCTCAGTACATGGAGCTTGTTGGTTGTTTATCTTGTCGTATCATCAATAAAAAATTGTTGAAACTAAACTGTCTCATTCTATAACAGGTTACCTAACTTTAAGTGTCATTTGCATGCTTAAAATTATAGAATACTGCTATTTATGCGAGTAAGTGTACATTTACACATGTAAGTGGAAGTAGTGTGCCTAACTGCTATTCTGTAATTATGAACTAAAATGGCTTAGCCCATAACTGCACAGGAGGTGTTCATGGGGGAGGGGCATGAGTGCATCATAGGCATGACTGACATTGATGTGAAACACAGAAACAGAGCAATGTAAGCAGATAAAGATCATATGATCTATCCAGTCTGCCCATCCCAGTTCCAGGGTCCGCCCGCCCTCCCTCCCTCCCTCCCTCCCAGTTCCAGGGTCCCTCTGAATTTTAAAAGCCATCTTCTTACCTCGTCGGGGTTACGGCGGCAGCAGCACGCAGTGAAAAGCGTGCAGGCTCGGCGCTTCAGCCTTCCCTTCTCTGTCTCTCAGTTCTGGTCCTGCCCTTATGGAAACAGGAAATGAGGGCGGGACCAGAACTGAGAGACAGAGAAGGGAAGGCTGAAGCGCCGAGCCTGCACGCTTTTCACTGCTGCTGCTGCTGCCGCCGTAACCCCGACAAGATAAGAAGATGGCTTTTAAAATTCGGAGAGAGGGACCCTGGAACTCAGAGGGAGGGAAGGAGGACCCTGGAACTCGGAGGGAGAGAAGGAGGGAGACCCTGGAACTCGGAGGAAGGGAGATCCTGAAACTCGGAAGGAGGGATGGAGGGAGGGAGGGAGACCCTGGAACTAGGAGGGAGACCCTGGAACTTGGAGGGAGGGAAACCCTGGAACTCGAAGGGAGGGAGGGAGACTGGGAGGGAGGGAGACCCTGGAACTCGGAGGGAGGGGGGATGAGAGAGGGGGAGAGAGGGAGGGGAGAGGGGGGAGGAGGGGAGGGGGAAATGCACCACCTGCAATCGATGGACAGGAGGGGGTGGGGGGTTAAAAGACAATGGACACAGGAGGGGGGGAGGTAGACACAATGTTTTTTGTTGTGCTCCCTCTGCCTGCTGTTCTTCAACTTGTTCTTCCCCTTTTAAGGCACTGGGCTGAAAAAGGGGGCAGGGTGGGAGAAGAGGGAGGGAGAAGAGAGAAAGAAGATGCTAGATGGGGGGGGGGCGCCAACTGATAGTCTGCAGGGGGGCACCAGAGACCCTAGGATCGGCCCTGACCCTGAGGCCCGTTCATCTGCCAGCCTGCTCGATCGTTCGTAAACCCGGACAAACGGGCAGGCTGGCAAAACCCATCCGGATGCCCACAATGTCCACAAAAAGAGGACATGTCCAGGTAAAACCGGACATATGGCAGTGGCGTACCAAGGGGGGGGCGGTGGGGGTGGTCTGCCCCGGGTGCACGCTGCTGGGGGGGTGCCGCACGCCTGTCGGCTCTTCGTTTTCATGCTCCCTCTGCCCCGGAACAGGTTACTTCCTGTTCCGGGGCAGAGGGAGCATAGAAACGAAGAGCCGACAGGCGCGCGGCACCCCCCCCCCCCCCCCCCAGCGGTGTGCACCCAGGGGGGGTTCTTTTGCCAGGGGGGGTCGCGCTGCACCTGGGGGTTTATTTCGCCGGGGGGGGGTCGCACTGTTTCGGGGGGGTGCTGCACCCGGGGGGAGGGGGCGCATCGGCGATCCGCCCCGGGTGTCAGCGCCCCTAGGAACGCCACTGACATATGGTAACCCTACTCAGGGCTCAGTTAATAAACTGGTTATTTTCTCATTTACATACTTTGTCTGGCTTGGTTAATTTGCAGGACCATCCACAACCCTCAGCTGGGGTACCACATAGCCATGGGTCTGTAGAAATGTCTGAGCCTACGTTTAGATGCATCAATGCTGGTTTACGCTAGTATCATATAAGAACACTCACGTATGTGTGTGTTCTTATAGAGTGCAAATATGGAGCTTGAATGTTAGCCCCCTAATACACAATTGATTCCAAAGTGTCACCCAGGATGCATGACAGCTATTACAGAATCCTTAGAAATCTGCAGTCAGATGCACTATAAGACATTGTGCGTGATTTCTGGAGCATGTTTTGTGCATGTAAAACATCGTTTACACACAGTCACTCTTTAAATATTGTGTGCAGGGGTATACATGCGTACAGGAAATCAGTCTAGTTTTATATGATCTGCGTATAGGCCTTTCCAGGGACATAGTTTGAGTGGTGCTGAAGTTGCCATGCTGCATGTATTTTATAAAATATGATGTTGAGGTGAAGTTGCCATGTATGCACGTTATATAAAGTATACATGCACACACATAAGGTACATAAGACATATTTACATCTGCCTTGAAGCAGCTGTCACTTTATACAAGAGTTTTTGTAAGCTACTTGCTGTTATTGTAGAAGCCTATTTTTAAAAAGGTACCTAGGTGCCTGTGTTGCCTTTATAAAATTAGCATGTTTTTGAGGACTGCATTAGGTTCCCTGTTATAAAATTCTTCTCTATTTGTTATAACTAGTAAGGCTCAGATCTGTATGCCTAGGCATCAATATTTCCAAAATTTTTCTGAATAACTTGGAGCTACCAAGACAGTGCTAGAGACAATGTCAGAGGCAGTCAAGAGGGTATACAGTTTGACCTTAGTCAGACAAGTCTGGTTGGGTTTGACCGTTGTCCTAAAATGAATTGGATATGTCTATTTGCCAGAGTAAAATTAACCAAATACATTATCCAGTTAACTATGCTGCTCATTGTTCTACTCAATATGACTCTCTACTGCCTACACATTAACTTTGGTACCTCCCTCCCAAAATATCAGTTCTGGCTACACCATGCTGCAGGTTTCTACTAACCAGCCACAAACTGGTCAGTAAAAGATGTGAATTGTCTCCCTGTGCGAGGATCAGACTGTTAGAAGTTTTCACAATGAGGATGAATGTATTTAATTGTATTTAAAATGTTGTAAGTTATGGAGATAAATTATCCAGACAGCAGACTGATTATCACCACAATCCAGATAATTCCCAGGACTGTGCCCATGCTCTGATCTGAGCAATCAATAATGCCCGGATATGTGCTTTGAAACATCAAGGCTGTAATTACTCCCCTCATCAAAAATAAGTCTGTACAACCCAAAAATTATACATACATACTAAAATATATTCCGGCTAACACAAACATGAAACCTAGCAAGCATTCCCACCCTACCTTCTACCTACTGCCACCCTCGATCCAGAGGACATAGCCAGGTTTTCAGCATCTTTCTAAATTTCATATATCCTTAGTGGAAGTTATCCTAAGAATGGCTTTCAGTTTTTGGAAGCCTTTCAAAGTTGTCTGTCCTTCATCTTGGAGATAAGACTGGGTTGTTGCTGCTGCCAAGGCTCTTTCATAAGTGATAAGATTGTGTTTTGAATCATTAGCATTTAGAAGAATGCCTTTGGGAGTGGATGTGTTTGTACAAACCTTCCCTCGCACAGTATATAAATCAGCCAGCCCAGAAATAAAGTGTCAGTGTTCTCCAGAAGCCGAAGTGTTTCATCATGGTAAGTCTCAGCTTATATTGGGTTCTAGGGTGTCTCACTGTTGAAATGGTTGCCTTCAAGTAATAAAATAGGATATTTCTGAGGTCAGAGCAGGTAACTACAAATGTCAAGCAAGCATGAAATTACATAGTTTGTGTATGAATATTCCGATCCTTTCTTTACACGTTTTAAATCTTCTTGGAAATATTATGGTAACAAAAAGCACTCTTTCTAGGCAAAAGCGTAGTTTGGGGTGGGCATGGGGGTGGTACCCCCCTAAATACTGCAGGTGCTTATGCTGAATTAGTCCCCTTTACCCCACTGAAATATAATTTCCTAATTCTTTGCTCCTCTTCCCTCCAAAGCAAGCAGGCACAACACCAGTTTCAAGGGCTGTTAGCCATGTCACTGTGGCACAGGAGACTCAGACCACAGTCTCCTGTCACTGGGAACTGGTGGCGTTCATGAATATGGTGAAGATGATTGGGGAGGGGGAGAAATCAGAAGACTAATTCTTTAGGGATGTGCACAGGGAAATTGCTAGTTTGTTTTTTGACCTCTTTTTTTAGTTTGTTTCAAACATCTGTGCAAATAAAAAATTTGCTAGCATGTACCACAACTTTTTAAAATATGCAAATCAATTTTAAGGGGCCTTTTTACCAAACTGCAGTAAAAAGTAGCCTTACATGGGTCTTTCCTGTGCGCTAAGGCTATTTTTACCACAGGGTTAAAATGGCTGAACTTCCTATTTTCCCCATTAATAGCTTTGCGCTAATTTTACCATTGCTGCATGGCCATTAGCGCATAAGCCCCAAATGCCACCTATTTTGTAGGCGGTAGAGATTCATGCTCTAAACCTGCATTAATCGGTTAGCACGCAGCAATGCTGACACGCTAATCCATTCACATAAATGCGCCCAACCTTCACCCCCAGACATACCCCTTCCATGAAAAAATGTTTTAAATATTTTAGCATGTGGTTTGTGAGCGCACTTTCAAAAATGACTGTGGGATGCCTCACCATTTTAAGCTGCAATAAGCATGTGTTAGTGCTTACAAGCCTTACTTCTGCAGGCTGATTGAATCCCGGGCCCAATATTTTCAATTATTTTATTTCTGGAGTATTAATTCAAATATATGTTCCTCTAAACGCATGATTAAAAGTTTTTTCTCCTGTTTTGAAGGCTCCTGGTACTTTTCTGTTTTATTTCTGGAGTATTAAAACAAACAAACTTGTGAAAACATACTTTCCCTTGATTTGTTCTAAATGTGCTACCAACTGGTTCACAGACCGTGTTCTCTAGTGTTAGTACAATTTAACAAACTGAACAACTGTTCTTTGTTTACCTGCTCAACCCCACTCATGATTTCACTAATCTCTGGCATACCTCTCATCTCTCTTTCAAGAGCCAACCTTCTTAGCCTTTCTTCACAGGGAACCTACTCCGTCCCTTTATCATGTTGGGTGCCTTTCTCTGCACTATGTGTATTTCAACTAGATATTTCTTTGAGACTGGACAACTAGAACTGCACACAATACTCAAGTGTGTTTCTACCATGGATGGATACACAGGCATTATATGTCCTGTTTAAATCTCCATTTCTGAGTAATTCCTAACATTTATTTGCTTATTGGCCGACCCCAGATACTGATCACAGGATTTCAACATATTGCTCACAGTGACAATTCCCACCCCCCCCCCCCCCCCACCCCCACACACAATCTGGCTAGTGACTACTAATACAGAACCCAGCTTCATACACCTATAGTTCAGATTATTTTTCCCTCTATGCATCACTTTGCACTTTTCCACATTAAATTCCATCTGCCTTTTAGATGCCATCTCCCAGTTTTAACAGGCTCCGCCCTTTCTGCCTCGCCTCACCCTATGCTTGGAATAAACTTCCTGAGCCCATACGCCAAGCCCCCTCCCTGCCCATCTTCAAATCCTTGCTCAAAGCCCACCTCTTCAATGTCGCTTTCGGCACATAACCATTTACCTCTATTTAGGAAACCTAGACTGCCCCAATTTGATTGACTGCATACTTTGTCCTTTAGATTGTAAGCTCCTTTGAGCAGGGACTGTCCTTCTTTGTTAGATTGTACAGCGCTGCGTGACCCTCGTAGTGCTTTAGAAATGTTAAGTAGTAGTACTCCTGTAACTCCCCAAAATCTGCTCACAGTTTATCAACATTGAACATTTTGTGTCATCTGAATGTTTCATCACCCTACTCTTTGTTCCCCATCCAGATCATTTATAAGTATGTTAAAATGTGCTAGACTGCTAGTCCCAGTACAGACCACCGAAAACTAACCATTTCGACTTTCTATTTCCTATCTTTTAACCAATTACCTCCTATCCCATAACACTTTAATTTCCAGATAAATTATTATTAATATCATTTATTGCATTTGTATCCCACATTCCCCCACCTATTTGCAGGCTCAATGCGGCGTACATAGATTTGTTAACATTGTCATTTCAGGATATCAGATCAGATACAGTTAGTAATGTGTAGCGATTAGGAAGGGAAAAAAGAAGAAGGAAGAGAATGCTTAGGGTAGTTATAGAAGGTAAGCGTTCATAATTGAGTGGGTTGGTGAGGTGACTTAGTGAGGCTCCCATGAAAAGGTCGAAAAATTGCAACAAAAATGCAAAACACCTCCTGTCCTAACCAAAACAATAACAGGAATTCAGTGCCCAGCCTAATACCCTCCATCTTAGAAAAACTCCAATCAAACACCTCCTGGCTTCACAATAACACCATCCCAATCAGCTCTCTCTTTCCTTGTACATTATGCCCAGCAGCTTTCCTCCTCTCTTTCTCACCCCCTGCCCTGCCCACTGTTCTGTCTAAGCCAGTGGTTCCCAAATGTGCACTGCGGCACCCTGGTGTACCACAACGAACTCTCAAGGGTGCCGCTACCCAATCCACAACTGCTGCTTCTCTAGATGAGCAACAACAGTGGCAAAAAAAAGCTGCAGCCATGAGGGACTGGATTCTTTATACACACAGCTGACGATTCTGCCCCCTCGAACATCACTTGCTGTTCCAGGGCACAGCCGGCAGATGCGTCTATGGAGAGTCTGGTCCTGCGCGGCTGTATCTTGTTTTACCACTGCTGCTGCTCATCTAGAGAAGCAGCAGTGGCAGCGATAGGTGTGTGGTGGGGGGGGGCAGAGAAGAGGCAAATGCTGGATTGGGGGGAGAAACAGAGGGGGCTTAGGCTTGTTGGAAGGGGGAGCACTAGAGAGGTTGGATGAAAGTGGGGAGAGAAGGAGAGCAGAGGTTGGATGAAAGTGGGGAGAGAAGGAGAGCAGAGGCTGGAAGGAAGGGGAGAGGGAAGGAGGGCAAATGCTGAATGGAATGGGAGAAAGGGAGAGGATGCATGAAAATTTAGGTGTTGGGGGCTGAAGCATGCCACCAATTTGCTTGCTTTGCAGGCAGCATGGAGCTTGGGCCTCGGGCAATGGACCTACTACTACTACTATTTATCATTTCTATAGCCCTACAAGGCATACGCAGCGCTGTACACCATACACAAAAAAGACAGTCCCTGCTCAAAGAGCTTACAATCTAGACTTCTTCACCTGGTGGGGCTTGGGCACCCCCGCTAGCAAAAGTAGGACTCAGTGCTGTTAGAGGGCGAGGAGAAGGTCCGGGCCTTGGTGGGGGCAGGGTGGGGGAGACTTGAGAGGAAATATGTAGCCTAGGGGTGCCATGACCCAAGTAAGTTAGGGAACTACTTCGCTAAACTGTGCAGGAGTCTTCCGCCTATAGTCCTGCCAGAGGGGGATGCTGTTTCACAAGCACATTTTCAATAATTAGGGACGGGTAAGCTCTGCAGGACTACAGGGAACCTACTTGTCCCTAGCAATTGAAAAACACAATATTGAAGCACTGCCCCCCCCCCCCCCCCCCACACAGGCAGCGATGCAGTTGGGGAGTCCCATTCAGCTTTCAGGGAACATTAGCCCTGCCCATAGCTTTGTGCCTTCCATCCCTTCCTTTCTTGGTGGGAGAAGAGAAAAGGTTGAATGTTAGTATGTAGAGGTAGAAGAGAGCAGAGAGCTTTTCAGGAGCTGGGAGAGGGGTTAAAACCTTTGATACAAACAATAGCTTTCTCTGAAGTACTACCTACCTTTGGAAAGGGAGAGAAAAGATTGCAAACTAGTGGCGTAGCTATGTGGGGCCTGAGGGGGCCTGGGCCCCTGTAGATTTCGTTGTGGACCCCCCCCCCCCCCCCCCCCCGTGAACCCTCCCCCGCCGACGCCTACCTTTGCTTTTGCTTTTGCTGACGGGGGACCCCAATCCCCGCCAGCCGACGTCCTCTTCGTCCTGCAGTCAGTGCAAAAAAGTCTTCGTTCTGTTGCATGCTGACGTCCTGCACATTGTACGTGCAGGATGTCAGACTCAGAGAACAGAACGTACATCGTGCAGGACGTCAGCATGCAACAGAATGAAGACCTTTTTGCACTGACTGCAGGATGAAGAGGATGTCGGCTGGGGGGGATTGGGGTCCCCCGCCAGCAAAAGCAAAGGTAGGTGGCGGCAGGGGAGGGTTCGCGGCGGGAGGTGGGGGTTCGAGAGGGCGGGAGGTCGTGAAAGGTGGCGGCAGGTCAGCAATGGGGGGGGGGGGGTCGGCAATGGCAGGGGGGGTCAGCGGCACCGGGGGGGAGCTAAAATGTGACCCCTCACCTCGGGCTCTGGACACCCCTCCCACTGAAGTCTGGCTACGCCCCTGAAGTACTGAGAATTTCAATAGCTGGCTCAAAGCCTGGTGTCACCAAGAAGGATTTAGGTACATAGGAGGATGGGGCAATACATGGAAAAACAAAAGACTATACTGTAATGATGGGCTGCATCTCACTGTGGCAGGAAAAAAAATCCTTGGGGAGAAATTCAGACAATATATTTCTAGGCATTTAAACTAGAAGGCGGGGGTGGCATATGGAGGCAGCTCACTTCAAGTGGTCACCCCCAGCTAAAGCTAGAGACAAGATGCATCAGTAGAAAACAAAGCAATGAAAACAACAATCTTAGCAAATCACTTCTTACCAACACAGCAGGAAGTGAGACTAAACAAATCATCAAGAAGCTCCAAACAGCCCAAAACACAGCTGCCAGACTCATATTTGGAAAAATGAAATACGAAAGTGCCAAACCACTAAGAGAAAAACTACACTGGCTCCCACTTAAATAACGTATTACGTTCAAAATCTGCACTCTGGTTCATAAAATCGTTTACGGAGAGGCCCCGGTCTACATGTAAGAACTCATAGACTTACCACCCAGGAACACAAAGATCAGCATGCACATTCCTGAATCTCCACTACCCCAGCTGCAAAGGACTAAAATACAAATTAACATATGCATCCAGCTTCTCCTATATAAGCATGCAGCTATTGAATGCATTACCACTCGCTGTGAAAAAAATGCGCGAACTAACTTTCGGAGATCACTGAAGACCAATCTGTTCAACAAGGCATACCACAATGACCCATCCTAATTACCAGACAACAAAACTCAAACCTGAACTGGATAAAACCTAACTCTCTATACTCGACTACCAAGGTCTACTCTACCACGAATGAACTTTTACGCAATACCATTTTATCTCTTATTCCGAATATGAACTCTTTAAACTTGACTGCTTAATCTACTATGTCAATCATGATCCTTAATGTAATATGACTTGTATCTCTCACTCCGGAAATGGTGATCGCCATGACGGAACAATGTAAGCCACATTGAGCCTGCAAATAGGTGGGGAAATGTGGGATACAAATGCAACAAATAAATAAATAAAGATGAAAATTCCACTGAAATGTAGATGGAAAGCGATGACCACAAATGCTCGCAGCCTAAGCAATAAAGTTCATGACCTTCAAGCCCTGATGTCAGAGGCAGACTTAGACGTTGTTGCAATCACGGAGACCTGGCTCAATGGCTCTCATGAATGGGATGCAAACATACCAGGCTATAATCTATTTAGGAAGAATAGAGATCGTCGTAAAGGTGGAGGAGTAGCTCTGTATGTGAGAAATGATATTGGAGCGACTGAAATGACAGGGACCTGGGGAAAGGAAGAAGCGATACGGATCACCTTAAAAAGAGATGATAGAACCTCTGTCCATGTGGGTGTTGTCTACAGACCTCTGACACAATTGGAGGAACGAGATAAAGATCTGATCGTAGATATTCAAAAGTTGGGAAAGAAGAGAGAGGTGCTGTTGCTGGGAGATTTCAATCTGCTGGATGTAGATTGGAAGGTTCCATCTATGGAATCAGAAAGAAGTAGAGAGATTGTGAGGCATATTTTCAAAGCACTTAGCCTTCCAAAGTTCCATAGAGACCTATGGAACTTTGGAAGGCTAAGTGCTTTGAAAATATGCCTCTGTGGATGCTTTTCAAAGTGCTCTGCTCAGACAAATGGTGATAGAACCCACGAGGGAGGGAGTGACGCTGGATCTGGTGCTCACAAATGGGGATAGTGTGTCAAATATCCGAGTGGGTGCCCATCTGGGCAGCAGTGACCATCAAACAGTTTGATATGTCAGCTGAAGTGGAGGGCGGCCACTCAAAACTCAAAGTTCTGGATTTCAAGCATGCTGACTTTAGTAAAATGGGGGAATACCTGAGGAAGGAGCTGATGGGCTGGGAGGACGAATGAGAAGTGGAAGGACAGTGGTCCAGGCTGAGAGAAGCTATAAATATGGCCACAAACCTTTATGTAAGGAGAGTAAATAAAAGCAAGAGAAAAAGGAAACCAATATGGTTCTCCATGCAAGTGACTGAGAAAATAAAGGCTAAAGAGTTGGTGTTCCTGAAATACAGAAAAACTCAAGAGGAACACAGAGAGGAATACCGGATGAAACTGAAAGAAGCCATGGGAGAGAGATACATCTGGTGAAAGCGCAAGCGGAAGAAAAATGGCTAGAAAGGTAAGGAGGGGTGACAAAACTTTCTTCAGGTATATTAGTGAAAGGAGGAAGACCAAAAAGGGAATTGTGAGAATGAAAGATGCTGCGAACTGCTATGCAGATAATGATGAAGAAAAAGCAAATTTGCTAAATAGATACTTTTGTTCTGTTTTCACAGAAGAAAATCCTGAAGAAGGACCACGATTGACTGGCAAAAGTATGTATGAGAATGGAGTGGATATAGCACTGTTCACAGAAGAGAGTGTGTATGAACAACTTGAAAATCTAAAGGTGGACAAAGCCATGGGACCGAACAGGATCCACCCCAGGATATTGAGGGAGCTCAGAGAGGTTCTGGCGGGTCCTCTTAAAGATTTGTTTAATAAATCCTTGGAGACGGGAGAGGTTCCGTGGGATTGGAGAACAGCGGATGTGGTCCCTCTTCACAAAAGTGGTGATAGGGAAGAAGCTGGAAACTACAGGCCGGTAAGCCTCACTTCGGTTATTGGAAAAGTAATGGAAGCGATGCTGAAGGAAAGGATAGTGAATTTCCTGGAAGCCAATAAGTTGCAAGATTCGAGACAACATGGTTTTACCAAAGGTAAATCGTGCCAAACGAATCTCATTGAATTCTTTGACTGGGTGACCGTAGAATTGAATCATGGACATGCTATAGACTTAATCTTCTTAGATTTCAGCAAAGGTTTTGACACGGTTCCCCACAGGAGGCTCTTGAATAAACTTGACAGGCTGAAGATAGGACCCGACGTGGTGAATTGGATTAGGAACTGGTTGACGGACAGACGCCAGAGTGTGGTGGTTAATAGAATTCGCTCGGATGAGGGAAAGGTGAGTAGTGGAGGGCCTCAGGAATCGGTGCTGGGGCCGATTCTGTTCAATATATTTATGAGTGACATTGCCGAAGGGTTAGAAGGTAACGTTTGCCTTTTTGCGGATGATACCAAGATTTGTAACAGTGGACACCCAGGAGGGAATGGAAAACATGAAAAAGGATCTGCAGAAGCTAGAAGAATGGTCTAAGGTTTAGCAATTAAAATTCAATGCAAAGTGATGCACTTAGGGAGTAGAAATCCACGGGAGACGTATGTGTTAGGCGGTGAGAGTCTGATATGTACAGACGGGGAGAGGGATCTTGGGGTGATCGTATCTGAGGATCTGAAGGTGACAAAACAGTGTGACAAGGTGGTGGCCATAGCTATAAGGTTGCTAGGCTGCATAGAGAGAGGTGTGACCAGCAGAAGAAAGAAGGTGTTGATGCCCCTGTATAAGTCATTGGTGAGGCCCCACCTGGAGTATTGTGTTCAGTTTTGGAGGCCGTATCTTGCTACGGATGTACAAAGAATTGAAGCAGTGTAAAGAAAAGCTACAAAAATGGTATGGGATTTGCGTTACAAGACGTATGAGGAGAGACTTGCTGACCTGAACATGTATACCTTGGAGGAAAGGAGAAACAGGGGTGATATGATACAGACGTTCAAATATTTGAAAGGTATTAATCCGCAAACCTTTTCCGGAGATGGGAAGGCGGTAGAACTAGAGAACATGAACTGAGATTGAAGGGGGGCAGGCTCAAGAAAAATGTCAGGAAGTATTTTTTCACAGAGAGAGTGGTGGATACTTGGAATGCCCTCCCTCGGGAGGTGGTGGAGATGAAAACAGTAACGGAATTCAAAAATGCATGGGATAAACATAAAGGAATCCTGTTCAGAAGGAATGGATCCTCAGAAGCTTAGTGGAGATTGGGTGGCAGAGCCTGTGGTGGGAGGCAGGGCTAGTGCTGGGCAGACTTCTACGGTATGTGGCCTGAATATGGCAGATACAAATCAAAGTCAGGTATACACATAAAGTAGCACATATGAGTTTATCTTGTTGGGCAGACTGGATGGATCGTACAGGCCGTTCTCTGCCGTCATCTACTATGTTACTATGTACCCAAAAATTAGCCCAATCCGCACACAGAATTTTTTCCAACTGGGCATGAAGTAACCAATATTGCCCATGCACAGAGCTATCAGAAGGAGCAAACAAGGCAGACAACCACCAGCAGGGGATGGCATGCCAGCTGCCACTACAGTAGATGTAGCAGCCCTTAGTGCATCCAGAGAGCGACCCCAGCATTTTCACTATCTAATGGAGACTACCTTCTTCCCCCTCCCCACCCCAGTGGCCAGTTGAACAAAGGAGGCCACCCATTCCTCACATGGACTGTCTAATCTGTTCTTCACCCCTCCTGTGAATTTCATGCAAACTATGTTTGTCTTGCTTGTATTGATTTAGTTGCATCATTAATATATGGAACAGCACAGAGAAGGTCCAAAGTACAGAACAAAGTCCAAACAGTGAAAAGAAGCACCAGGAGCCTTCAAAATCGGGACACAATTTCTTTAATCATGTAACTTGAACATCAGTTGTTTCATAAATGACCCAACGAGGGCCGTGTTTCGGCGCACAATAGATTTCACAAGAGGTTTGATTATGAACATACCTTTATTATCCAATATTTATTTTTCATGTTTGATTTGGATTGTTATTTGTTTAATAAAGACCTGACACAGCACTGTGTGCCGAACCACGGAGGAATATATGGAGGAATAATTTTGTATTTTCTGGAAGTAATTCAAATGAATTTAATTTACTTTTTACAAAGCTCCGGTAAGCACTAAAGCAAAATTTCTCACCTGTAGCAGATGTTCTCCAGGGACTGCAGGCCAAATATTCTCACACCTGGTGACATCACTAACAAGTGCTTACTGCAGCTTAAAATGGCCTACCGTGGAGAGCGTTGAAGCATCCCTTGGTAATTTTTGAATGTGGATTTATTTATTTATTTGTAGCATTTGTATCCCACATTTTCCGAACAAATTGCAGGCTCAATGTGGCTTACATTTGCCGGATGCACAAACTGTGTGCTAAAACATTTTTAGCATTTTCTCACAGAGGTGCATGTCTGGGGCAGAGAAAGAGCATGTCTATGAAAACTGATTAGCGTATCAGCATTGACGCATGCTAACTGATTAGCACAAGTTTAGCATGTGAGTCCCTACCACCTACAAAATAGGTAGTGTTAGAGACTCACGTATTAATTGGAAAATAGTACATGGCCATTAATGGGAAAATAGAAAATTCAGCCATTTTACCCTGCACAAGACCAAACCACACAAGGATGTGCTAAAGCCACTTTTTACCGCAGTTTGGTAAAAGGACCCCTTAGCAAAACCCCTTCTATGAGGTCCTCATCCTGGAGGTAGCTGCATATATGATTATTAAGCTGTCATAATTCAAAAGCATACTAACAATCTGTTCACCCAAAAAAGTGGAACCATTTTTTGATCATCGAGGATTTGCAACAGAATTTGCTTGAGTCTCACAGTGTTCTCTTTCACAGAAATGTGTTTGGATCATCACCCTTGCCTTTGGCATCTGCATCTCATTGTGTGATGGATCATGTTTCCATTCTGAACCAAAACTTGAACTTGACAGTAATGGCATCCCAATAATTCCTACAAGTAAGATTACATGTTATTGCAGTTACATACCATCCTGCTTAGAGACTGTCATGGCTATGTAACATGGCTTCAAAAAAGAGAACCTCTGGTAAAATAGGGTAGTAGCAGACTGAGCTCCAAGCAAGGCCAGATTTAAGATTTGGGCACCTATGGGCAGAGTAAGGGCAAGGATCCTCTCTTGGAGTTCAGAGAGCTAAGGCAGGCTCCCCGGGAGATGGAAAGCAGGAATGAGGTTGTTGGACCAACATGCCATGGTGGTGCCTCTTTGAAGTGGAAGGCTCCTTTTTGACCTGGGTACGTGGCACCTTATCACACTGAGTCGCAAACCTGTCCTGGAGGAACCCCAGTCAGTCCAGTTTTTAGGATATCCACAGTGAATATTCATGAGATCAATTTGCATACACTGCCTCCTTGGTATACATATCTCATGCATAATCATTGTGAATACCCTGAAAACCTGACTGGTTGGGGTTCCTCCGGGACAGGTTTGGGAATCACAAATCATTTGGAAACCACTACTGCTGCTTCTCTAGATGAGCAGCAGCAGCAGCAAAATAAGCTGCTGCCACACGGGACCGAACTCTTCATACACGCAGCTGACAATCCTGCCCCCTTGAACATAATTTCCTGTTCTGGGGTACAGCTAGCAGCAGCATGCATGGAGAGTCTGTCCCATGTGGCTGCAACTTGTTTTGCCTCTGATGCAGCTCATCTAGAGAAGCAAGCAGCAGCGGCGGCGGCAGGAATGGTTGTTTGTGGGGGAGCGGGGAGACAGAGGAGGGAGACAATGGATTGGCAGAAAAAGAGGGGGCTTAGGCTGGATGGAAGGGGGAGTATGAGAGACAGCAGAGATTAATGAAAGTCAGGAGAGAGAGAGCAGAGGTTGGATGAAAGTGTGGAGAAAGGGAGGGCAGAAGCTGGATGGAAGGGGACGAGAGGGAGGGCAGAGGTTGGAAGAAAGTAGAGAGAGAGGGAGGGTACTGGATGGAAGGGGAGAGAAGGAGGGCAGAGGCTGGATGAAAGTGGGGAGAGAGGGAGGGCACAGGCTGAATGAAAGTGGGGAGAAAGAAAGGGATGGATGGGAGAGAGAAGGAGGGCATAGGCTGGGTGGAAGGGGCGAGAAGGGCAGATGTTGGATAGAAGGAAGAGAGGAGGACAGAGGGATGAAAAGGTGGAGAGAGGGAGGGCAGATTCTGTATAGAAGGAAGAGAGAGGGAGAGCAGAGGCTGGATGGAAGGGGGAGCGAAGGAGGGCAGAGGATGGATGAAAGAGGGGAGATGGAGGGAAGATGCTGGATGAAATTGGGGGGAAAGGAAGGGCAGAGGCTGGATGGGAGAGAGAATGAGGGCATAGATTGGATGAAAGTGGGGAGAGAAGAAGGGCAGATGATGGATGGGAGCAAGGAGGGTGGAGGCTGGATGAAAGGGGGAGACAAGGAGGGAATAGGCTAGATGAGAGGAAGAGCAGAGGCTGGATGGCAGAGAGAAGGAGGTCAGAGGTTGGATGAAATTGTGGAGAGATGGAGAACACACTCTGGATAGAAGGAAGAGAGAGAGAGGGTAGAGGTTGGATGAAAATTGGAAGAAAAAGAGGACAGATGCTAGATAGGAGAGAGGAGGATAGTAACTGGATGGAAGAGGGAGAGAAGGAGAGCAGAGGCTGGATGAAAGTGGGTAAAGAGGGAGGGCAGAGGCTTGATGGAAGGGGAGAGAAGCACGACAGATGAATGTGGGGAGAGAGGGAGGGCAGAGGCTGGGTGAAAGTAGGGAGAGAGGGCGAGCAGAGGCTGGATGAAAGTGGGGAGAGAGGAAGGGCAGAGGCTGGATGGAAGGGGAGAGAAGCACGGCAGATGAAAGTGGGGAGAGAGGGAGGGCAGAGGCTGGATTGGAGAGAGAAGAGGCAGGATGAAAGAGAAGGGTGGTGGAGTTTCCCCACTTTCATCTGCCCTGCATCTGTACCCTTCCATACAGCCTCTGCTCGAAGTTGGTGCATGCTGTTTCCCGCGGTAGAAAATATTTTTCTATTTTCTACTGCAGGGGCGCTCGCAGTGGTAATCGGCAGCGTGGCCACATTGTCGCGTGCTACCTGAATACCACACGAGTAGCACGTGAGCTCTTACTGCTAGGTCAGTGGGTGGTGGTAAAGGCTCAGGCAGTAAATAGCAGCCCGTTACTTTTGATTTTACCGCATGGCCATTTACTACCCCTATTTAAAAAAGCCCCTTTTCCCAGCCATGGTAAAAAAAATATCCCAGCACGTGTCAATTTAACGCGTTCACACTACCACAGGCCACTTTTTACTGCAGCTTAGTAAAAGGACCCTTAAGTGAGAATTTTAATAGTAGTTCTGCACAGAACTGCTGTTATAGAACACTAACTTAAATTTGCATTTTCACGCCTAACTTAGGCGTGAGCATTTACACCAGCCAAAAGTTGCTGTAAACGATTGCACCTAAGTGCTGTCAGTTAGGCACATAAATGACAGTATTCTGTAACATCGCTCCTAATTGCTTGCCACACCTCTGACCCACCCATGCTCATCCCAGCTCCACGCCCTCTTTGGACTTGTGCGCCATATAAATTAAGCACTTACCTCCATATTGTATATAGTGTAATTTGAGTTGTGCGCACAATTCAGGTCGTATTCTGTATTGTGTGCGCAACTTAATTATCTCAACAAGCTAATCAGCGCTGATAATTGCCAATTAACAGGTAATTACTGACACTAATTGGCTTTAATTAGAATTTATGTGCACAACTTGCTAAGCGTATTCTATAAAGTAATGCGCGTAAATTGTAATGCATGCTGCCAAAAGGGGGCCATTCCATGGGCATGGAATGGGTAAATCATGGGCAGTACTAAATATTATGCATGCTGTTATAGAATATACCTTCTCCATGCCTAACTTGGTCATCAGCATTTACACCAAGATTTACTTGGAATAAATTCCCGCAACTCGATTTAATATTCTATAAACTACGCCTAAAGTTAGGGGCGGTTTATAGAATATGCCTAGGCATTTTTTGGCACCAATTTTTATGGTGCCATATATAGAACTTAGCCCTTCGTTTACAGAGCGTAGGCATAAGTCAGTTATGCACGTAACTACAAATGATTACCAATTACTGTTTAAGGCCAATTATTGATACTTATCACCTATTAAGTGCCAATTTAGTGCTAATTAGTAAATAAGTTACACCTGTAACTGACCCTATTTTTTAACTGAGCGCCTAACTTTGGGTACCATTTATAAAATTTGGGGGTACATGTCCTAGGCAAATTTATCCTGCTTGAGTACATGCTCAATTTCCTTATAAAATTAACCCCAAGCTGAGTTCCACATGGGAAGTTACTATTCAAGAAAAGAACCTTGATATCAGTGTGAACAATACATTGAAATCCTAAACTCAGTGTGTAGCAGCAATTGAAAAAGCACATAGAATGCTGGAAATTATTCAGGAAGAATTAAAACATCATATCATAATGCTGATTGATGCTGTGAGCACACCTTGAATATTATGTGCAGCCACTATCTGAAGAAACCTCTTCAAGCAAATACTCAGGTACTGATGTTGATTGAACTTTAGGAACAGGAATATAGAAAATCCTCTGCAAAGGTGGTAATCCAGTATCCAAATACTTAACGTTCTCCTTTAAAAACATATAAAATCGGTCCTTTGGGGTTGATGTCACAAATTGAGGCAAATTCTAAATTGTTAGATTTAAATGTCTGATATAGCATTTCAAAGTTTTCAGTTTTCTGTAGCAGAAGCATTTTGCCCTGAATAAGAGAAGTTTGTGTCTGCTTTATTTGATGAATACTTTGATTTCTCCTGGGGAGGTAGAAACAGTGATGAATTCTTCAAGAATAGACAAGGCCCTGGAGATGGATGGCCTTAATACTAAGTTTTATAAGGTCTTTGCTGGATCCAAGTTGACTGTGCTTTAGCTCTCTTGGTAGTATTCCACTTTTTTATATTGTTTACCTTTGCTGCAATGCTGAAATGGAACGGAAAAGCACAAGCTGCCTGCAGCTTGTTGCCAACTCCGATACTATGACAGAGCATAATTGTAACTTTTGTGAATTCTGATGCTACTATATTTTCTTGGTAGTTTCCAAATGTTATTATCTGATGCTGATGTTATTGTATTTCCTTGGTATTGTCCATGCCTTCTTGTTTGTAACCTGCACAGAACTTGATTATGGATGTTGCGGACTATAAGAGCTATAATAATGTAATGTAATAATCAGAGCATTGCCGTTGATCAGGACATGAGGAAGAGCCTTAATGTGGGGAGTGAAGTTTCACTTAGCCCCACTGGCCCTGCAACACCCCTGCACAATGAGGGATGGCTGCGTTGGAGACGCGGAATGCTCTGGAACAACCAATGCAGCAGTTGGCAGCCATTGGAAGACCAACCACCTCCTTCTCCCTTGCTGCAGATACCAACTGGATTGGCACTAACTTCAGTGCTGACATCAAAGGGTGCTTCTGGGATTCAGACAAGTGGTTTGGGGTTATCTCTGCCCTTGCTGATGAAACAAAAAAAAGGTAACACTGCATTGGATTGGGCTTGAAGTTCTTTACAAAGTATGTTTCAATACAGTTCTAAAAGTTGATTCTAACTCTGTAAGAAGTTAGAAGAATCTGTATTGGGCCAGACTGGTGTATTCATCAAATAAAGCATTTACATTTCAGGTTAACCCAAAATCAGAATTCAACAACACTACTCAAACGGATGCCTGTTCTAAATTTTAGATTCAGAAAATAACTCAGTACACTGGATCCATTTTCTGCACCAAATTTTCAGAATTGTGTCTAAGTCTCTTTCACCCTTTTGTTACTCACTGCCACATAGGTGGATCTTTCAATTGAGCACCACTCACCACTATTGGAGAGTCTGCAAACCCAGTCATTCTCGCCTCTCTTCCTCCATTAACATCTCTCTCCTGGTTGATCCATTCATGGTAAGGCAATGCCCAAAGAGAATGTTCTGTAGTATTGGGTATTCTCCATTTTTCAGTGGCTGCATTACTAACAGGTTAGATGAGAGACTCCAGAATGTTCCCCTTCAATGGACACAGAGGGCACATTATGGTGATCTTACTATATTCATTTTCAATTTAGTTTACTCATTTTCATTAATGGTTCAAGCTGAGTAACATTCAGGTACAGTAGATATTTTCCTGTCCTCAGAGGGCTTACAATCTAACATTTGTATTTGAGGTAATGGAGGGTGATGGGACTATCCAAGTCAGAAGGAATGTTAATTGGAAGTGAGATTTGAACCTTGGCTTTCCTGGTTTCTGCTTGTTGCTTTAACCAATAAGTATTAGCTATGGTTTATAACAGTTATGGTACTGGAAAGCTGCGGGACAAGTCAGTTGTGGTACATAACAGCTGTGGTAGTGTGATGATAACTGTGGACAAGAAAGTTTAGTAAATGGCAGCTATGGGACACTGCAGGAGAACATAAGAACATAGGAATAGACATACTAGGTCAGACCAATGGTCCATCTAGCCCAGCATCCTGCTTCCAACAGTGGCCAATCCAGGTACAAGTACCTGGCAGAAACCCAATTAGTAGCACCATTCCATGTTACCAAGTTATCCTGTGAGCTGGCAACTATGGTACAGAACTGTAATACAGGAAAGCTATTGGATCTGGAGTACTGAGTAGATGGAAGTTGTCTGGGTTCTGTATTTTATATTATTCCTTCTGTTTCAGCATGTGTTGAAAAGGATGGAACTCGCCATGATCTTGAGACCACATGGGTAAGCAACTGCATGGATTGCAGTTGTGGCACAGATGGTTCTCTAAGCTGCTGTACCAAGTAAGTGTTGATCCAACTGTAAAGTCTGCTTTGGCAAGTAAAGTGGTGTGAATGTCTTCCTATTATACCCCTAGGGATTAGACCATAAGCATTTGTGTGTAAGGTTGAAGCGAACTCCAGCTCTTGTCTCAGCTTGTGATCTTACTAAGAGTTTATAGAATTGTTACACAGTTTATGCATGTGCATTTTCCAAATATAAGGTGACCACATAAATTTAACAACATGCCCTGAAGTGCTTCCCAGAATGCCTCTTTTTTGTGGCCAGGTTTATGCTATGTTAAAAAAGAACACACATACATTCAGGTAGCTGAAAATCTACTTGCTAAACAGTCTGATTTATTTGAATCCATGGCATAGCCAGGAAATTTCAACAGGGGTTGCATCTGCATTTCCCTCCCTTCCCTTCCCTTCCCAGTCTGGCCCCACAAAGATGTGGCAATTTCCTCCATTCCACCGCCCCCCCCCCCCCCCCCCCCCGCAAACCTTAAAATCACATCCAGTATTCGCCCAGGCAGGCCAGCGGCAGCAGCATTCATAGGTTTCCTGCAGTCTGCACCGGGGCTTTCTCTCTGAACCAAGTCACCCTTCAGAAAACAGGAAGTTGCGTCAGAAGGGATGGGATGCTTCAGAGAGAAAGCCCTAGTGCACACTGCAGGCAGCCTATGGGTGCCACTGGTACCTCCCAGGCGAAGACTGGATGTGATTTTAAGGCAAGGAGGAAGCGAGGGGAGGGAGAGAATTGCAAGATCTTTGTGGAGCCAGGTCAGGAAGGAAAGGGGAGAGATGCGGCGAGAGGGAGAAGGGACAGACTGACAGAGAGCGCGTACACAACACACGCACTTTGAATTGATACGCCACTGACTTGAATTAACTCTATTTTATCAAACCCAACAAAACTGGAAAGGAATTATATATAAGCATTCTATATTGGTCTATCTGTCTGTCTGGGAGCACAATAACTCCTGAAAATTTAAAGGGACAAAATTTGGAGTAGTGGAAAAAAAAATATCACATTCAAAATTGGACCAGACTGGACATGGGTTTCATAGAAAATTCTCCAAAATATGGCCAAGTGCATATCTATGGAAGAAGCAGAACCAGCTTCTGCAGCACAGAAACTCTGATACACATAAATATAGCCATTAGGGTAATGCTCTTTTCCTTTTCGCCAGCAGCAGATGAATCCAGGGTTATATCCTCCTACCAGAAGGTGGAGATAGAGAACACTGAAGAAGGTAGTGACTCTGGACATCCAGCTCCTTCCCTCTTCAGTTTATCTCTATCTCCAGCAGGTGGTGGATGAATTTCTTCCAGCTCCTGAATTCTGTGCTTTGGGAAGCTCCTGGGCTTTGGCCAGTGGAGCAGGGGGTGTGAGGCTGAAGGTGCTCGCTTTAAAGGCATACTTGGTTTCAGGTCCCTGCCTTACCCCATCTCTCCCTGTCTCCTAGTGATCCCGAGGTGTGCTGTGTCTTGCCTCCTTTCCTCACAGAAGAAAAAAAAAAGCTCTGCGGTGCTTTTTTTTGGAGGGGACACTGGAGATTAGACCTGAGCTCTGCCCGACCGGGTGTGTGAAGGTTTGACCTGCCTCTGGAGCGCCTCCTGGCAGTTCCCGCAGCTGGTTCTGTTTTCAGGCATGGGTGAGTTGCCTGAGCGAACCACAGCATTTCCTTTGTCCCTGCACTTGCCAGTATGGCGGCGGAAGCGGATAAGCTCTGCTCCTGCTGCAGCAAGAGGCAAACAGCAGTGGGGCTGTGCACCGCGAATTGTACAGAGGATTCAGTTTTGGGGAGTTTGACGGTGTCGGCCGACGCTGATTTTTTCCTGTGCACCGAGTCTGGGTGCCGGCGCCGTCTTGGATTTGGTGGGGATCGCGAAGCTCTCGGCGCCACAGACCGGAGAACCCGGTAGGTCAGTGGGCACGGTTTCTGAAAGGGTGTGCTCACTGAGGGACACTCGTGGGCCGGTTTCTGATAGTGTTGTGGGCTCTGGCTGCCAGAGTGATTCTTTCTCTCCTGAGTTCATTCTCCTTTCGCACCGGGCCTTTTTGTTGAAAAGGTCTCTCTCAGCTGTGCATGACCTGTCCCTGCCGGCTTCCATTCTCATGGCCAATCAGGTTTCGGTCCCTGGGGGGGGGGAGCACAGGTCACCTTTCTCTATGGAGGCTCCTGTCCTCAAATGCAGGAGGGTGGTTTCGGTGTCCGATGTTGGTTCTGTTGCTCCTCTTTCCCTTACCCAGTCAATTTGTGCAGGTTCGGCTGAGTCCTCCAAACCTCCTAGAGTGGAAGACCTGGAAGAAGGGGAGGTTCCCCAGGGAGAACAGGATGATCCGAAAGCAGTTTGCATCTCGACGAGCTCCCCACGTTGATTTCTGACGCGCTTCAGGCTCTTAACATTCAAGACCCGGAGGAGGCAGCTGCCTCTTCGGTTAACCTCAGAATGAACAATACTAGAAAACCTGCCCAAGCCTTTCCGGTGCATGAGGCCATACAGGAACTTATTATGGCTCAGTAGGCTGATCTGTATGGGAGTCTAAAAATGGCTCGGGCCATGGCTCGCCTTTACCCGATAGCAGAGTCTCATCTGAAGCTTTTTGCTCTTCTGAAAGTGGACGCTTTAGTCACAGCGGTGACCAAAAAGACCACTTTACTGGTTGAAGGGGGAGTGGTGCTGAAAGATATGCAGCTGGAAGCTGTTTTTAAGAGTTCCTTCAAAGTCTCAATCCTTGCACTGCAAGCCTCCATTTGTAGTTCGTATGCTGCCAGAGCTTGTCTCTCTTGGCTTCAACAGGCTATGGAGCAGTCCGTCGACGGTCCTTCTGCCCTGTCGGATCTGGTTCCTCGCTTGGAGTCGGGTCTAGCCTATTTAGCCGATGCCCTTTATGACGCTGTTAGAGCGTCGGCCAAACAGATAGCTTTGTCGGTGACGGCTAGGCGGTTTCTGTGACTTCGCCATTGGTCGGCGGATATGGCCTCCAAACACCACCTGGCGAAGTTACCCTTCTGGGGGAAGCTGTTGTTTGGGGAAGACCTAGAAAAAATTGTTAAGGATCTGGGAGATTCCAAATCGCAGTGTCTCCCGGAGGACAAGTCCAGGTCTTCGGTTAAGACCTCCTCCTCTAAGCCTCGATTTATGGAGGCTTGCCGGTATTGGCCGGGTCGAGTTTCGGGTTCCTTTCAGCATTCCAAATTTCAGCAGCGCTCTTCCTTTCGCTCACACAAGCATTCCAGGGGATCCGCTCAAAGGCCAGGAACTCAAGGCCGTTCTGCACAATGACGGGGCGCCAGTCCACTCTCCCATGCCCAACATAAGGGGTCATTTGTCCCTGTTCTACAAGGAATGGACCAAAGTAACGTCAGACCAGTGGGTTCTGGATTTAGTCAGAGACGGTTATCGCTTAGAATTTCCCTCCTTTGTTAATGTTGATCGCTCCATATGGGGGAGCATTTTTCCTGTGAGGAAAGTTGGGGTTATGTTGCATATTGTTTCTGCTTTGGAATACGACATATACTGAAGAGGGAAGGAGCTGGACGTCCAGACTCGCTACCTTCTTCAGTGTTCTCTATCTCCACCTGCTGGTACGCGGATATAACTCACCAGTTCCTGGATTCACCTGCTGCAAATAAAGGAAAGAAAATTATCAGGTCAGTCCAAATTTTCCCTTCCAACTTCCTCTTCCGTTCACTCTACTCTCTAGGTTACAGACACAGAGAGATCCAACACAATTACTACCCACACCCACGTGTACAGATATAAGCTGGGCTTTTTTTGTGCCGGTACACACCGGTATGGCGTACCGGCACCTTTTTTCCCCCAGCGAGTCCTGCACCCTTTCTCTCACTCCCCTACTTACTGTTTTTTTACAGACTCAGCAGCGCGAACAGTGCAGTGATTGAGAGAGGTTGGCAGCGTCGGAGCATCCCTCTGTGAGCCCCGCCTACTTTGTTTCCACTTCCTGTTTCCGCATAGGCAGGACTCGCAGAGGGAAGCTCCGATGCTGCCAGCTTCTCTAAATCGCTGCACCGTTCATGCTGCCAAGTCCGATGCTGGCAGCCTTTATCGCTTCACTGGCTGTCAGGCAGGCAGTGGAGAAGGAGGATGGGCTGGGGGTAGAAGAATCACTGGACATGGATGAGAGGGGAGGGCAGGGGAGAGAGGAGAATCACTGGACATCGATGGGAGGGGAGAGCAGGGAAGGGAGAATTGCTGGACATGGATGGGAGAGGAGGGCAGGGAAGACAGAATTGCTGGACATGGATGGGAGGGGAGGGCAGGGGAAAGAGGAGAAATGCTGGACATGGATGGGAGGGGAGGACAGGGAAGAGACAATTGCTGGACATGGATGGGAGGGGAGAGCAGGGGAGAGAGAAGAATCGCTGGGCATGGATGGGAGGGCAGGGTTTGGGAGAGAGGAGAATCACTGGACATGGATGGGAGGGCAGGGGAGAGAAGAGAATCGATGGACATGGATGGCAGGGGAGGACAGGGGGCAGAGAAAAATCGCTGGACATGGATGGGAGGAGAGGGCAGGGGAGAGAGGAGACATACTGGACATGGATGGGAGGGGAGGTCAGGGAAGAGATTCGCTGGACATGGATGGAAGGGGAGGGCAGGGGAGAGATGAGAATCGTTGGACATGGATGGGAGGGGAAGCAAGGGAAGAGAGGAGAAATGCTAGAAATGGATGGAGAGGAGAGCAGGAGATAGAGGAGAATTGCTGGACATGGATTGATAGATGGAGGGGTTGGCGGGGAGAGAGGAGAAATGCTGGACTTGGATGGAGGAGAGGGGAGAGAGAATTATTGCTTTATATGGATAACAGGGGAGGGAAGAGAGAGGAGAAATGCTGGACATGGATGGAGGAGAGGAGAGAGGAGAAGTCCTGGACATGGATGGAGGAGAGGAAAGAAAAAAGAAGATGCACATGGATGGAGATGAGAGAAAGGGAAGAGAGGAGAAAAACTGCACATGGATGGAGAAAATAGGCAAAAGCTGGATCCACGTTATACCTCCTCCAGTCAATTCCATAGAGGAGGACCCAGCTTTTACTTGTGGATGTAGGGCAAGAAATGAAGAAGAAAGGAGAAAAGTAAAGAAATAAATGGAAAGGAAGCCCTGGAAACGGAGTTAAGAGAACAGATAGAGAGCAGCAGAATCAGAGACTAGGACAAAGTCACCAGACAACAAAGGTAGAAAAAATTGTTTTATTTTCATTTTAGTGTTTGGAATATGTCCAGTTTGAGAATTTACATCTACTGTCTTATTTTGCACTAGGTATACTGGAGCTCTAACAGCTTACAGAAATTATTTATAATGAAAAAAAATCATGTTATTTTTTTTCTTCTATACTAGTATAATATTTTCAGTGATGTCTGTTTATATGCGCCATGGCTGGTATAAGGGGTGTGACTAATGTGGGTGTGGCTATCACAGGGGTGGAGCCATATGGGGTGATCCCGCCCATAATGAGTACCCGCACCTTTTTTTCTACAAAAAAAAGCACTGGATATAAGAAATATCCACAGACACACAAACACATACACAAATACACACACAGGTACAGGAATTTGAAATATTTCCATGAGGCATGTCCCCCCCCCCCCCCAAACTGTTGTCATACCCCATCCTTGCTCTCTTGCTGAACAGGCTGTTAGTGATTCAGATAAGCATTTCATTTTCTTTGTTGTCAATTGTACCGTGAGACTTATGGCCCGATGATCAAAACTCCAGTGCTACATAGAACAGCGCCTGTGTTTACTACCACAACAGTGCCCTAAACTAACTCCCTCATGATCAAAGCTAATATTATGCAAATGATATGCATGCTATTAGCTTCCATCATGAGGGAGCAAACAGAGTGGATGGCACAACTTTTGAACACATGCTTAGGATGCGGGCTATCAGAGTCAACCCAGGCTGTCACTGACAGCCCAGGGGTCTAGTGGACCCCTAGACCCCCCACCTCCCAATTGGTAAGGCCCCAGGGGTCCAGCAGACCCTCAGACACCTGCACACAAATACAAAAATTACCCTGATGGTCCAGTGGGACCCCTGTCCTCCTGCTCCTCACTCTTTCCCCAGCCGCCGCCACAGGTCCAGTGGGACCCACAACAGGGGGCCCAACCTGACCCAACCCCCCTGAAAGCTTGCCCTGGTGGGCTACTGGTTGGGAGGTTCCCCCAATTCAACCCCCTCCCCAGTACCTTCAAAGTTGGAGGAGGAGGGACTAGCACTCCCTCCCCCTCAACAGGCACCACCTCAAAATCATAGTCCTTCCTCTTCCATCTTTGAAGGTACTAGGGAGGGGTTTGAGTTGGGGGGATCCCCCCACCACTAGCCCACCAGGGCAAGCTTTCAAGGCAGGGGTAGGGTTAAGGCGGTAGGAGCGTGGGAGCATCACAGCACAGTTCTTTGATCATGAGCTTATTTTCCCTGGCGTGCTCATTGTTTGCCACGTTAGAGCCCTCTGATCATTCTGTGCAGGTAAATGCGGCCTCTAGCACCCGCATTTACCTTTGATCATCTCCCTATTACTGACTGAACTATATAGCTTTTTTAATGGCTCAGGGGCATAGCCAGACACCCAATTTTGGGTGGGTCTGAGCCAGTGGTCTGCAGGTAAATGTTTAACAACGAGCTCTCTCTCCAGAACCCCCCCCCCCCAAAAGAAACTGTATATATATATATATATATATATATATATATATATATATATATATATATATATGTAACTGTATTATACATTCTATTGATACAAAGGATATGTGCAGGCAGCAACCAATTTACAAATAATATTAAAACATACAATATTGTTTACTGTAAATTCCAAATGGCCAATTGATTTTCGCAGAATGCTTTGGTTGATTTTTGCCGCACTCTTGCCAACCTATGTTTGCTAGTCATCCAAGATTTAACATAGGGAGTTGCATTCCAATCTGCTAACTCTTTCCCCGATAAATTTATTGACATTAAATCTGATATATGATTTACTGTCAGACTATTTCTCACCCTATATACCAATACACCCACTATGGGAAACTGGAACAAGCTGAACTGTTACAAATTCCTACACAGACATAACATTCTAGCAGAATCTTTCACCTCAATCGCACATGCAGAACATGGATAGACCCTCAAGTGATATAAAATAGGGAGCTCAAAATAACATGCAGACAAGAACTGGAGAACCCCAGAGAAAGCCAGATTCTATAAGCAATGAAAATACTGGTAAAAGTAACAGAAATGCATTTTCTTCCATATTCTGCTAAATACAAAATTAGAAAAGATATAGAACTCAAAAAAGCAAACATCCATGAGCAGCATGTCCCCCTTTCCTTTCCCTCCTATGCATGAGCAGCATGTCCTCCTCTCCATCCCCTTCCATGTGCTGCATTTCCCCCTTCTCCCCTCTCATCCATGTTCAACTTGTCCCTTTCTCTCTCCTTTTCATCCACATACAGCTTGTCCCCTTCTCTCCCTCTCATCCACGTGCAGCTTATCCCCTTCTCTCCCTCTCATCTATGTACAGCTTATCTTTTTCTCTCCTTCTCATCCACATGCAGGTTGTCCCCTACTCTCCCTCTCATCCAATTTTGTGAGACTGCTGTGAGTTCCTGTGGCAATCTCGCGAGACTGTTGCTGAAACTTGCGGGAACCATTTTCAGTATGGGGAGTACCAACTCAATGGGCAGGAGCGTAGGAGGATTGCTTCTGCCCCAGCTGACCTACCGGCTCACAAAAATTTACAAAACCTAACAACTGGCTCTCGCAAACCAGTGCAAGCCGGCTCCAGCACACCACTGGTCTGAGCCCAAAGTAGGTGGGCATGCCAACCCCACCCCCTGCCTGGCATTTATCCCTCCCCTCTCCTACAGGTGATTGGGTTTCTCAACTCCACCCCCCTCCCCCAGGTACCTTTTAAACCCCTCAGTTCTTCACCAGAAGTGAGCGATGACTCAACTCATACCTGCTGCTCTGACCTGGTCCCATCTATGCAGAAACAGGAAATTGCATCAGAGGGAAGGCTCAAAGCCAGCACAAACAGTGAGTATGAGTTGTTGCTTGCTGCCGGAGAAGAGAAAGATTTAAAAGGTACCGGGGGTTGGGGGTGGAGTTGGGAGACTCGATTACCTAAAGGGGGAGGGGAGGAAGAGTTGCCGGGATTATTCAGCTGGCAGGGCTTGGGAATCCCTGCCAGCCTCATCACAACTGTGTCTCTGATCTACTTCTTCCCCACTCCTCCACCAACTTTTGCACTCAGGATACTCAAGAAAATCCCCAGTATCAGAGGATAATTATGTTCTGTGGTCTAAGGCAGAGCTAGGAGAAAGTTTGGAGGGTTTATCTCCTAGATACAACTTCCTTAGCTTCCAATCTACAACTCCACTTATGCTGCTCAAGAGTGGAGGAATGGTTGGAAAACCATGTTCATCATGTTGGAGTCCACTGTTTGGCTACCATTACTTTGGAATGTTTTGTTTACAAATGTTATATGGAATAGCAAGTCTGATTTCTAGTTTGCAGACAGAGTCCAAGAGGAAGGAAGCTAATTGCAGGCTAACCAGCCTGCAGCACCAGCAAGAGCAACCATAGTGGATGGCAAACTATCTTAGCCACATGCTTTATAGTGCATCTATAGTGCTTCTGTAATTAAGTGTCTCTGTTTGCATTTTCTTCAACAATGAATGCAAGCTCCAATTTAACTGTGAAATTTTCCAATTTAAATTACTTTTATCAAATTCAATTTCATGACAAAAAGTTAGCAACATAGAAACTGGATTCTACTCAACAGCAGTTTCACTTATTGCTTCTTCAGGAGTTATTTCTGATTGTTACCCATCACAATGTCCTAAAATATAAACATACATCTAGTTAAACTCATTCTATGGTGTTCAATAGCTCCTAAACTACTAAGCATACTAAAGTTTACTTTACCTTATAGACACTGATCACCTTGACTGTTTGGCAGGAAAACTATTAAAGCAAAATGGCACTTGCTACTTAACAATCGGCTGTGCATCAAACTGGTAGCGCGATTGGCTTTACATGAAACATTGGTCTAAATAAAAATACATCACCTACTCTTCAACAAAAATCAATCTTACTTATATTATTAGTCGCTAACATTTCAATATCCTACTGTGAAATATATTTTTATAAAATACTTGAAAAAATGGTTAAGGCCCACAGGGAGGGGTAAGGGGGAGGGGTAGGGGAGAGCGGGGTTGGTGGGGGAGGAGGAGTTATGGGGGGGTATGCAGCAGTGCATAGTGGGGATTGTACCAAAAAGGAAAATGTTGTGAACCTACCAAATTTATTGTTGTTAACCACGATCTGTTGTTTCTGAATAAACTAGTAAGAAATGCCCGTTTCGGGAAAAAAATGAAATGGGCACTAGCAGGGTAATCCCCCCCCCCCCCCCCCCACCACCACCATCACCACCACCATCTTCCCTCCCGAGTTCTGGTCCCCCCTCCGTCCCTCCCTTCCGAGTTCCAGCCCCCCCTCTCCCTCCCTCCCTTGGTTGCAAGTTTGTGATGGAAGTTCACATTGCTCTCCCCGGTCCCCGCTGCTGTCACGCTGTGGAACTCGTGCATTGTGCCTTGGCACCCCGCCCTCAACGTCATCGCGTTTTGACGTGAGGGCAGAGCTACAGTGACTGCAGGCCAAACCGGATATCTCGGGCGCCTCATCATCCGGTTTGAGGCTTCATTGGAACGTTGGAGGTGCCTTTTATATACAGTATATAGATAAAGCTTTAAAAAAAATAAAATACTTGAAAAAACTTTAATTTTAAAGAAAGACTTTCCATTCTATATTCATGTTTAAACCCTTTGGAAAATAGATTGTAACTTAAAAATCCATCACTGCTCCAGTTGTAATAATTTTATCCCCTATCACCACCCCACTATTTGCATTTTAACATCCAACTATTTATCTACTTTGGCCTGGGTTTCCGCAGTGATGTCCACACCAGACATCACTGCGGAAACCCAGGCCAAAGTATCGGCCTGCTTATCTGACATTGCTGCCTGGATGTCCAACCTCCACCTGAAACTGAACATGTCCAAGACCGAGCTTATTGTCTTCCCACCCAAACCCACTTCTCCTCTCCCTCCACTCTCTATCTCAGTTGATAACACCCTCATCGTCCCCGTCTCATCTGCCCGCAACCTCGGAGTCATCTTCGACTCCTCCCTCTCCTTCTCCGCGCATATCCAAGACCTGTCGCTTCTTCCTCTATAACATTAGCAAAATTCGCCCTTTCGTCTCTGAGCACACCACCCGAACTCTCATTACCTCTTGCCTTGACTACTGCAACCTACTCCTCACTGGCCTCCCACTTAGCCATCTATCCCCCCTTCAGTCCATTCAGAACTCTGCTGCATATCTTATCTTCTGCCTGGACCGGTATACTCATATCACCCCTCTCCTCAAATCACTTCACTGGCTTCCGATCAGGTACCGTATACAGTTCAAGCTTCTCCTAGTAACCTACAAATGCACTCGAACTGCAGCTCCTCCTTACCTCTCTACCCTCATCTCCCCTTACGTTCCTAGCCGCAACCTCCGCTCTCAAGACAAATCCCTCCTTTCAGTACCCTTCTCCACCACCGCCAACTCCAGGCTCCGCCCTTTCTGCCTCGCCTCACCCCATGCTTGGAATAAACTCCCTGAGCACATATGCCAGGCCCCATCCCTGCCCATCTTCAAATCCTTGCTCAAAGCCCACCTCTTCAATGTCGCCTTCGGCATCTAACCACTATACCTCTATTCAAGATATCGACTGCCCCAACTTGACATTTCGTCCTTTAGATTGTAAGCTCCTTTGAGCAGGGACTGTCTGTACAGTGCTGCGTAACCCTAGTAGCGCTCTAGAAATGTTAAGTAGTAGTAGTAGTAACATCCAACTATTTATCTAATACCCTAAGGCATGATATAACTGAAATGGTCTTATTTCTCTCTCAATAAATATACCTGGCTTGTTTGGTATATTCTTTCAACCAGTAGACATGCGCAAAAAACATTTGTGGTGGTCCCAGCATTTGCCTCCATGCTCCAACCTGACTCAAACATTCTCTCTACTCCCATATCAAGCAAACTCTCTCTCCGCCTCCCTGTCCCTTCTTTCCTTTCTCATTCCATGCACTTACGCTCTATATTTTCTCTCCTCCCATCCTCCCTCACAAAACACAAACTCTCTCTCCTCTGCTCAACTTCCATAACCCCCATATCTCCCCTTCTCTCACAGTGCCATGGTTCTTCTGCTCCAGTGGTCATAAAAACAAAAGAGTAGCCATACTGAGTCAGATCATTGGTCCATCTAGCCCAATATCCTGTTTTCCAAACAGTGGCCAAGCCAGGTCACAAGTACCTGGCAGAAACCCAATTAACAGCAACATTTCATGCTACCAATCCCGGGGCAAGCAGTTGCTTCCCCATGTCTGTCTCAATAACAGACTATGGAGTTTTCCTCCAGGAATTTGTCCAAACCTTATTTAAACCCAGATACACTAACCTCTGTTATTACATCCACCAGCAATGAGTTCCAGAGCTTAACTATTCATTGAGTGAAAAAAATAATTTCTATTGGTTTTAAAAGTATTTCCATGTAATTTCCTCAAATGTCACATAGTCTTTGTACTTTTGGAATGAGTAAAAAAAATCGATTTACTTCTACTCTTTCTATACCACTGAAGATTTTGTAGACCTCAATTATATCTCCCCTCATCCATCTCTTTTCCAGGCTGAAGAGCTCTAACCTTCTTTAGCCTTTCCTCATACGAGAGGACCTCCAACCCCCTTTATCATTTTGGTCGCTCTTCTTTGAACCTTTTCTAATTCCGCTATATCTTTTTGAGATACGGCGACCAGAAATGAACTTAATACTCAATATGCGAAAGCACCATGGAGCGATACAAAGGCATTATAGTATTTTCAGTCTTATTCACCATCTCTTTCCTAATAAATCCTAGCATCTTGTTTGCTTTTTTTTGTCGCTGCCGCACACTGAGCAGAAGATTTCAGCGTATTATCTAGAAAGACACCTAGATCTTTTTCTTGAGTGCTGACCCCCAAGATGGATCCTAGCATCAGGTAACTATGATTTGGATTTTTCTTTCCTTGCATTTATTCACATTAAATTTCATCTTCAGTTTGGCTGCCCAGTCTTTCAGGGGCCCTTTAATCAAGGTGCGCCCAAAAGTGGCCTGCGCTGGTGTAGGCATAGGTTTTGGACTTGCGCTGGTCCATTTCCTGAGCACGCCTGGAAAAAAGGGATTTTTTTAACGTGCCAGAAAATGGCTGCGCGTCAAAATGAAAACCAGCACGCGTCCATTTTCGGCCTGAGACCTTAATGCCACCCACTGACGTAGCAGTAAGGTCTCACACGCTAACCAAGCGGTATGTGTCCCATGCGTGCCAACTACTGATTACCGCTGGGTAAGCACCCCGCAGTACAGAATAGAAAATATTTTCTACTGTGTGTTTTGGGTGCGTGCCAAAAATGGAATTACCACCTGGGGCATGCAGCAGCCGGGCGATAGTGCCAATTTGACACATGTTGGACATGCAAAGGTGCCTACGCACCTTAGTAAAATGGCCCCTCAATTTCCTAAGGTCTTCCTGAATATTTCACAGTCCGTACGTGTTCAAACAACCTTGAATATTTTTGTATCATCTGCAAATTTAATCACCTCACTTATCATTCCGATTTCCATATCATTTATAAATATGTTCAGTAGCACCGGTCCCAATACAGATCTCTGTGGTACTCCACTGTTCACCCTCCTCCATTGAGAGAAATGACCATTTAACCTTACCTCTGTTTTCTGTCCAATAACCGATTCCTAATCCACACCAGAACCTTGTCTCCTATACCATGACTCTTTAATTTTCTCAGGAGTCTTTCATGAGGTGCTTTATCAAAAGCTTTCTCAAAATCTAGATACACTATCTAGCTTATTTTCGAAAGAGAAGGGCGCCCATCTTCCGACACAAATCGGGAGATGGGCATCCTTCTTTCAGGGTCGTCCAAATCAGCATAATCGAAAGCCGATTTTGGGCATCCTCAATTGCTTTCCGTCGCTGGGACGACCAAAGTTCAAGGGGGCGTGTCGGCAGTATACCGAAGGCGGGATGGGGGTGTGGTTAACAGATGGGCGTCCTCGGCCAATAATGGAAAAAAGAAGGGCGTCCATCACGAGCATTTGGACGACTTTACTTGGACCAATTTTTTTCACAACCAAGCCTCAAAAAGGTGCCTGAACTGACCAGATGACCACCAGAGGGAAATCAGGGATCACCTTCTCTTACTCCCCCAGTGGTCACCAACCCCCTCCCACCCAAAAAAATGCATTAAAAAACATTTTTTTTCCAGCCTCAAATGTCATACCCAGCTCCATCACAGCAGTATGCAGGTCCCTGGAGCAGTTTTTAGTGGGTACTGCAGTGCACTTCAGGCAGGCAGACCCAGGCCCCCCCCCCTACCTGTTACACTTGTGTTGGTAAATGGGAGCCCTCCAAAACCCACCCCAACCCCACTGTACCCACATGTAGGTGCCCCCCTTCACCCATAAGGGCTATGGTAGTGTTGTACAGTTGTGGGTAGTGGGTTTTGGGGGGCTCAGCACCCAAGGAAAGGCAGCTATGCACCTGGGAGCAATTTATGAAGTCCACTGCAGTGCCCCCTAGGGCATGTGAGAGGGACCAGTGAACTGGTCCTGGCATGTGAGGGGGAAAAGGGCACTACGAATGCTGGCTCCTCCCATGACCAAATGGGCATCCTCGGTTTCCATTATCGGCGAAAACCAAGGTCGCCCATCTCTAAGGACGACCATATCAACATTTAGGTCGACCTAAATGTTGAGATATGGGCGTCCCCGAAAGTATTATCGAAAAGAAAGATGGACGCCCATCTTGTTTTGATAATACGGGATGCCCCGCCCCTTCGCGGGGACATCCTCAGAGATGGACACCCTTAGAGATGGGCATCCCCTTCGAAAATGCTCCTCCACGTCAAATGGCTCACCTTTATCCACATGTTTATTCACACCTTCAAAGAAATGAAGCAAATTGGTATGGCAAGACTTCCCTTGGCTGAACCCATGCTGACTCTGTCCTATTAAGCCATGTTTGTCTATGTGTTCTGTAGACAGATCTATTACATCTTCTTCCGTAAAAATAGAAGAAAGAACTCATTCAGTTTTGGTCCTTTGTGATCTAATGGTCCACACAGTATGCCTGTTCCCGCAGCACCACTCATTGTTTTCATCTATCTACATATGGCAATATGTGCATCCCTCACCAGTGGTGTGCTCACGTGTACTTAGTACTCTGGCAATAGACAGATACTGCTAACCACATCAAGGCCACCTATGTGAGAAGTCCAGAAAAGCACCTAATTTAAGTTTACTTTATAAAGACCACATGGAGGGGCATAATCGAAAGGGATGCCCAAGTTTTCCTGGGGACGTCCTTGCAGGACGGCTCCAGCAAGGGGCGGGGAAACCCGTATTATCGAAACAAGATGGGCGGCCATCTTTCAATAATACGGTCGGGGATGCCCAAATCAGCAAATTTAGGTCGACCTTAGAGATGGTCGTCCCCAGGACTTGGTCGTTTCTGATTTTCAGCGATACTGGAAAGCGAGGACGCCCATCTCAGAAACGACCAAATCCACGCCATTTGGTCATGGGAGGAGCCAGCATTCGTAGTGCACTGGTCCCAACAACTGAACAGAAAAAGCCCTTCCCTTACCGATCCTTTAGCGATTCGGAAAGGAACGGGCATGCATTAAGGAAATTGCATGCAAATGAGCTGCTCGCTGTTAGCTCATTTGCACACTATTTCCTTCCTAAGGAGGGAAAGCCAGTGTAGAGCAACCACGCATAACACTTGGCTGCTCTGCACTGGCTTCCCCTCCTTAGGAAGGAAATCGTGTGCATGCCAAAGGTGGCTTCATACATGCAGACAAGCTGCGTGTATAACAGCCGTCTACAACCTTAGAAAAACACAAGTCCAGGTTAAAATATCCAAGTGCTCGTCAGAGATGTCTTTTTTTTCCTTTTTTTTTTTTTGGAGTATGGGTGAAGGGCATCCTTTGCTATGCCTCCGTCCCTGTGATGGCAGTTAAGGACATCTTTCATAGGCGCCCTGTATAAGAGGCTTGGAGAAGGCTAAGCCTCCCCAGCCCAACCATTACCTTCCCCTGCCTCCTTCTCAAATTCGGTGCAGGAAGGAAGTTCGTCGTCAGAACAATTACAAAACTGTATCTTCCTGCCGATGCCCCCACCCCCTGAGTTTGTAGCCTGCTCACAAACTAATAGAGACCTTAAGGCTCCTTCCCCAGCAGTTCCGGCTCTGCCAGAACCTCCCCGTGTGATGCACTTCCTGCTGCCCCATCAGTTCGTCGCCTGACTCACAGCAACCTTAAGGCTCCTTCCCCAGCGGTTCCAGCTCTGCCAGAACCTCCCCCTGTGACTGTGATGCACTTCCTGCTGCCGTTCTGTTCCGTTCCGGTGGCAGAGCCTGGCTGTGACTGTGAGCCTGCCTGAGAGTTGCAGCACGCGGCTCCGCTCTTTACAGTCAGTCATCGACCGAGCCAGGGAGGAAGGCAGCAGCAGATCGAGCAAGTGCCGAAGAAGCGGGTAAGTGTTGAGGGGGACGAGTATTTGGGTCTCTTATTTATTTATTTGCTGAACTGAGAGGGGGGGGGGCAAAACAGTGGGGCAATGTTGGTTTGGGGCAGAGAGAGAGGGGAGATTATGTCAAAATAAAAATAAATATTTTGTTTCATGCAGATCCTTTTGTTTAAACATAACTAAATGGGCTATAAGCTCCTAATGCAGTCCATTGGTTTTCTTATATTTTGTTTTTGCTGAAGATGGAGGAGGGGCAAGACAGTGGGGCAATGTTGGATTGGGGCAGAGACAGAGAGAGGCAGTGGTGTGCTGGAGCAGGCTCTCACGGGCTCGCGAGAGCCGTTAGTTAAGTTTTTAAGAATTTTGGGAGCCGGTTGTTAAAGTAGGCCTCCCCATGGCTACTTTAACAACTGACTCCTAAAATGTGGGCTTGGGCCCCCTCCTGAATTCTCTTTTACTTTGCTGGCAGTGATGCTGGCCCCACCAGCCAAGTAAATAGAGTGCTGCTGCTCCCTGCTCCTTGTTTCTGACTCTGAGCATCAGGCTGGGACTTTTCATGCAAGCGCAAGAAGGTTCCATCATGCTGCTCAGAGCCAGAAACAAGCAGTAGAGAATGGTGGCAGTCCATTTATTGGCTGGTTGGGCTCGGCAAAGGTATGCCTAGCATGCCTGCACAAGGGAGGGGAGAGAGAGGCTTGTATTCCCCCCCCCCCCCCCCAAATTTCAGGGCCAGCTATGCCCGAAGAGAGAGCCCGTTGTTAAAATTTTACCAGCACACCCCTGGAGAGAGGTTTTATAAGTCAAAATAAAAATATTTTGTTTCATGCAGATCTCTTTTGTTTAAACATAACTAAATGGGCTATAAGCCCCTAATGCAGTCCATTTTGTTCTTGTGAAGACTTATACTGTGCCAAAATTGAAAACTCTTATCTCTGTCTGGTCATTAATAAAAGAGTTCACTGTGAACGCTATCCACCCTAAAAGGCTGTTTGTGCACAGTGTTTTGCGGTTGAAGGACTGTGTGTTGGCCTTACTGAAATGACATCAACACTTTAATTTAATTTTAGTTTGTTTGTCATAACATCAGACATGGTTTTAGAATATTTTGGAGGATATGATGTTGAATTGTTCCATAGATGTGTATGTGATTTAGTGTTGGTAAGTGCTTGAAATAATTGAGTTTAAAATATGGTATGTCATTTATGATATATAAATCCATTTTTACATGCACATAGAAGCATTACTTGTCAATAACCAGCAGCCCTTCCTTGGGACTCAGTCTCTTCTTCACCATGACAAAATTATATACCGAATACACTGCAAGAAAACTTTCACTTGCTAACCTTCAATCTCACTAATTAGGGTGGTGCTTGTAACTTTTCACATTTGGGACGTTGTACTTATTTTTTTTTTCTGTGTGTTGTCAGACAATTATGGATGTAAGCCCCACCCCCTTTAGCCTCCCCAAACAGTTGGGCCACCGACGCCTATGATGTCCTTCCTATGCCTCCCTGCGACAGCAGTTGAGTTTGTCCAAAATGTGGGTGTTTCTGTGAGGATGTCCATGCCTCTGCTATGCCTCCAACACCCCCTTTATTTATTTGGATTTTGGATCACAAGTAGGAGCAGTGGGATTTGAACCGGCCACCTCTGGATTGCAAGACCAGTGCTTTAGCCACTAAGCCACTCCTCCACTCTGCTCCACTCCCTTGAAATTTGGCCGTCCCTGTGGGGGGGGAGGGGGAGGCAGTTGAGGACATTCAAAATGTTTGAAAGAAGGACGTCCATGCCTTCGTTATGTCTCCACTGACACACACCTACCTCCCCCCCACAGGGACCTGCATACTGCCCACCGCCCACAGGGACGGCCAAATTTCAAGGGAGCAGTGTGTAAAATTGGGGCACACTGGGCCATTTTTGACCACGGCTGTGAAAAAAGCCTTTTTTAAAATGGGGCAGTAAATGACTGTGTGCTAATATGAAAAGTAGCAAGAAGCTCTTTACTGCCTGAGCCCTTAATGCCACCATTTACTTGGCAGAAAGGGCTCACATGCTACTCATGCGGTAATCAGGCAGCGTACCAATGTGGCCACACTGCCGATTACTGCCGGAAATGCTCCCATGGTAGAAAATAGAAAATTATTTTCCACCGTGCGAAAATGTGTGTGCCAACTTCAGAATTACCGCCGGGCGGTAGTGTTGATTTGGCACATGCTATCTGCGTATTAGGCTTACCACGGCTTAGTAAAAGGGCCCCAGAGTGTTACAGAGGCATTATGATATTCTTTGCCTAATAATTCCCAATATTGTTTTTTCACGTCTGCCAAACCCTAAGCAAAAGATTTTAACGTATTAACCATACTAACACCTAGATCTTTTTCTTGGATGATAACTCCTAATGTTCAACCTAGCTTCAAGTAATTATGGCTTAGGTTATTCTTCCCAATCTGCAGCACTTTTCTTTTATCCACATTAAATTTCATCTGCCATTTGAATGCCCTGTCTTCCGATTTCTTAAGGTCCTTCCGCAACTTCTCACAGTCAGCATGCTGTTTAACCACTTTAAATAATTTTGTGTCATCTTCAAATTTAAGCACCTTACTCATCATTCCCATTTCCAGATCAGTTATAAATGTGGTCCACCCTTCCTTTACAGGAATCTGATCCTGATAGATATATATATGTACACTATTGTTCATGTTCTGATAATTTTATTTTCTCTCTTCTTTGATAGCTTTCCTACTCCAGCAGGATATGATAAGGAGAACTGTAAAGCTGTCTTTGATAAGAATTCCTGCTCTTACACTGTGGTGAAGAAGGATGACCCCAACAAAGCCTGTGAAGTGACTATTTATGTTGGTTAAGAGACTGCTGAAACTTCTGTCTGCCATGCTAACCCCAGACAGCACTGGAAAGCAGGATTGGTGGAGGACAATGCATAAATCAGTAGCTGTGTTCACCTCTGCTTACTTATAAATGATCTGATAACAGCCCTGAAATAAAATAAAACAGCAATCCTAAATGTAAAACTCTTCTGCTCTTTTCCACTGAAAACTTTGCTAAGTCCTGGTTTATGATTTCTATGTGATGAAAATAAAATGCATTACAATAAAGCATTGCAGTTATCCCAGATTTGCTTTCTGTTTACTTCCCCCAGTCTTTGTGCATCTCCTTTCTCCCAATGCATACATACACTTAGGGGCCCTTTTACTAAGGTGCGGGAGGGCTAATGCGTGAATAGTGTGCACCAAATTGGCACTACTGCCAGGCTAGCACGTGCGCCAAATCCCGCTGTAGAAAATAATTTTCTATTTTCTACTGTGGGGGGGGGGGGGGGGGGGGCCAGCAGTAATCAGCAGTTGATGCGCACTGCATGGCTACCACGCAGGCAGCACATGACCCCTTACGGCACCCCGACAGAATAGCCCTTGACAAATTAGCCTCTAACAAAATAGCTCTTGACAAAATAGCCCCTACCACAAAATAGCCCCCTAGAAAAAAATGCAGTGCCATATTCTGGGCAGCCTGATCGGGCCCTTTTGTCAGGGGGCTAATTTGTCAAGGGCTATATTGTGGGCAGGCCATTTTGACAGTGGCTGTTACAGTGGGGGAAATAAGTATTTGATCCCTTGCTGATTTTGTAAGTTTGCCCACTGACAAAGACATGAGCAGCCCATAATTGAAGGGTAGGTTATTGGTAACAGTGAGAGATAGCACATCACAAATTAAATCCGGAAAATCACATTGTGGAAAGTATATGAATTTATTTGCATTCTGCAGAGGGAAATAAGTATTTGATCCCCCACCAACCAGTAAGAGATCTGGCCCCTACAGACCAGGTAGATGCTCCAAATCAACTCGTTACCTGCATGACAGACAGCTGTCGGCAATGGTCACCTGTATGAAAGACACCTGTCCACAGACTCAGTGAATCAGTCAGACTCTAACCTCTACAAAATGGCCAAGAGCAAGGAGCTGTCTAAGGATGTCAGGGACAAGATCATACACCTGCACAAGGCTGGAATGGGCTACAAAACCATCAGTAAGACGCTGGGCGAGAAGGAGACAACTGTTGGTGCCATAGTAAGAAAATGGAAGAAGTACAAAATGACTGTCAATCGACAAAGATCTGGGGCTCCACGCAAAATCTCACCTCGTGGGGTATCCTTGATCATGAGGAAGGTTAGAAATCAGCCTACAACTACAAGGGGGGAACTTGTCAATGATCTCAAGGCAGCTGGGACCACTGTCACCACGAAAACCATTGGTAACACATTACGACATAACGGATTGCAATCCTGCAGTGCCCGCAAGGTCCCCCTGCTCCGGAAGGCACATGTGACGGCCCGTCTGAAGTTTGCCAGTGAACACCTGGATGATGCCGAGAGTGATTGGGAGAAGGTGCTGTGGTCAGATGAGACAAAAATTGAGCTCTTTGGCATGAACTCAACTCGCCGTGTTTGGAGGAAGAGAAATGCTGCCTATGACCCAAAGAACACCGTCCCCACTGTCAAGCATGGAGGTGGAAATGTTATGTTTTGGGGGTGTTTCTCTGCTAAGGGCACAGGACTACTTCTCCGCATCAATGGGAGAATGGATGGGGCCATGTACCGTACAATTCTGAGTGACAACCTCCTTCCCTCCGCCAGGGCCTTAAAAATGGGTCGTGGCTGGGTCTTCCAGCACGACAATGACCCAAAACATACAGCCAAGGCAACAAAGGAGTGGCTCAGGAAGAAGCACATTAGGGTCATGGAGTGGCTTAGCCAGTCACCAGACCTTAATCCCATTGAAAACTTATGGAGGGAGCTGAAGCTGCGAGTTGCCAAGCGACAGCCCAGAACTCTTAATGATTTAGAGATGATCTGCAAAGAGGAGTGGACCAAAATTCCTCCTGACATGTGTGCAAACCTCATCATCAACTACAGAAGACGTCTGACCGCTGTGCTTGCCAACAAGGGTTTTGCCACCAAGTATTAGGTCTTGTTTGCCAGAGGGATTAAATACTTATTTCCCTCTGCAGAATGCAAATAAATTCATATACTTTCCACAATTTGATTTTCCGGATTTAATTTGTGATGTGCTATCTCTCACTGTTACCAATAACCTACCCTTCAATTATGGGCTGCTCATGTCTTTGTCAGTGGGCAAACTTACAAAATCAGCAAGGGATCAAATACTTATTTCCCCCACTATATCAGGACAGGGGTGTAGCTATGGGTGGGCCCAGGCCTACCCAATCTCGGCTCAGGCCCACCCAGTCTTTCATGACCCTCCAATCGGTGCTGGTCTGGCTGCAGATGCCTCTAGTCCAGCAACAGCAAACAACCGCCACTCATGAGAGCTCTCCTAGGGCCCAACTCGGTGTCTGCTTCTTTCTCCCTCCCTCCCTCCCCTTTCATCCACCTGCCGTGCAGCACGATCCCTCCCGTTGTACCTCACCGGGTCCACGCTAACAAACAACCAAAGCAGAGGCGCAGGACCGCGGCTCTCTGCCTGCCGCTACTGTTTCCTGTGCCAGCCCGGAAGTTTACCTCAGAACAGAAGAGGCAGGACCGGCACAGGAAACAGTAGCGGCAGGTACAGCCGCGGTCCCGCGCCTCTGCCTTGGTTGTTTATTAATGCAGACCCGGCGAGGTGCAACGGGAGGGATATCGTGCTGCACGGTGGGTGGATGAAAGGGAAGAGAGTAACAGGGCAAGGATGGGAGAGGCAGTGGATCCGGGGAAGGATGCGATCGGGACTGGGGAGGCTTTTATTCGGGGCTGGACTCATGATGGACTCAGCTAATCTGGGATTGGGCCCTGCCTCACCACTGATCACCACCACCTTCAGCCCAAAGCCTCTCAGCAGGTAAAACAAATATGTGTCATTGTGGGCTTTTGGGTGAGGGTGGGCTCTTTACTGCAGTGCCGGGGGGGGGGGGGGCGGAGGTATGTTGGTGGGTTTCTGGGCAGGCATGGGCTCAGTGCCCAGGTTTAAATAATAATTTTAAAAAAGGTGTTTTATGTTGGCTTTTGGGTGGGGGTCGTCTCTGCAGTGCCCAAGCATGAAAAATTAAAATGTTTTACATTTAATGCCAATTGCTGATGTGCTTAAGGGTGGAGGGAGGGGGAGATTGGGAAGAGTAGGGGAGATGCCAGACTATGGGGGGACAGGTAGACGGTAGTACAGGGCTGATGCTAGGCTACAGGGAGGGGTGGGGGAGCTAGGGTAGAGCCGATGCCTAGCTGCAGGATAGATGATGGGGAAGGGAAGGATAGGGCTAATGCTGGGCTATGGGGATGGATGAGGATTAATAAAGAAGGGAAGGGTAGGGCAGGGGAGGGGAGGGTTGATGCCAGGCTACAGGACAGTTTGTAATTTTTGGTCCTCTATTCTGTAATTCATGAGGGTTGGTATGTGGTCTGCATGTGACCAAGGTGAGAGATTCTGCTGGCATGTGGTTTGTGTGGTGATATGAGTCTGACTTGTCTGAATTTTCCAATGGAATGCATATTCCTGCTATGTATATTCACCGCTGCCATTATGAAAGTACTGTTGTTGGTATTCGTGTTTAGAATTGGTGTTAAGAAGCTTCTTTGCAGGCTTTAGTGTTACTTCACAAAGCACCTGGCAGTGAAGGAATTTTGTATTGCTATTATTGAGGTGCCACCAGAATTTTAATATATTTTTCCTATGTAATTATATTGCAGGATCCTGCCATGTGTGTTGAGAGGTTTGCCATTGTAGTAGACAAATGTATGGTCAATTTTAAGATATGGGATAATGTAATTATATTAAAAATATTAATTTTTCCATTAAGTATGTATGTGGTTATATTGATGCAGGGCAGCTGTTGGGCAGACTACTTAGAATTATTGGATAAGCACAAATGGATACCTTTCTCAAACCTACAAACAACATACCAACTGCAAAATCAATGTTATTTCCAATGGCTACAATTAAAACATTGTATTGCCACTAGTATTGACATTACCAAACTAGAAGAGGTCACACCAAGCTTTCAAGAGAAATGTATTCAAGTGTCTGCCGGGAAGAAAATAGCATCTAATTGGTATAAAATTTTTCAAGAAAATTATACTCATCCTCCATCAGCATTACAAAGTATTTGGAATAAAGAACTTAACTCCTCTCTGACAACAGAACAATGGGAAAACATATGGTTATTAATCTATAAATCTTCAAAATCATCCACATATACTCAATCTACATTTTATATATTACACAGAGCATTATGGACACCATATAAGTTATCTAAAATCACCAAAGGCTCTACTAACTGTTGCTTTTCTTGCAACAACAACATCAGAACTTTGGATCACCTACTATATTACTGCCCTCTACTTGATGAGTATTGGTTGCAAATATGGAAAACCAATGCAAATATTCTAGACATCAAAGAAGCTCTATCGTACAAAATTATTATCACGGGAGAATACGGTGTCAACAATACTCTACAACCACATGTGGCTAAATTACTCCGCATACTACTACAAATTGCCTTAAAATTGATATGTCAAAACTGGAAAGACTTTACAGAATTATCCTACGACATGTGGTGGAACACAGTTTGTTTGACCGCTAAATATGAAAAAGTAGCAGCGGAAAAATACGGTTCCCTTTTAACATATAAGAAAATTTGGTCTTCAGTACATAATTACTCGTCCTGCCAATGATTTTGATAATGGAAGGGTACTATATTCCAGAAATCCCCACTGCACGCATACTCCACAGTCTAACTATAAAATGCAATATTACAAATGTCTCAAATGTCACCATAGGCATCAGACTTTCAACTATACCTTGCTGTGCACTCTATAAGCTGGTTTATAATGTCTTAACGTGTCAACTGTTAAGTTTGTCATAAATGAATACTTTTGTTATCACTTTGTTAAAAATCAATAAAAATAACTGAACAAAACAAAAAAAAAAAAAATTAATCATCAAGTGCATTCTAAGGCATTATTTTGTAGGATCCCAAGAGACACTCTCATGCATGCCCACCCATATTACCTCTGGGCCCACCCAAAATCTCAGGTCTATCAGGGGCTATTATGTCAGGATCTTTTTTTGTTTGGAGCTTTTTTGTGGCCTGTGGTAGTGTGGGCTCATGTTTTGGGCACATACTGAGCCATTTTTTTACCGTGGCTGGGAAAAAAGGCCTTTTTTTAATGGGCTGGGAAATGGGTGTGCGCTGAAATTAAAACTAGCATGCACCTATTTACGGCCTTAGCCCTTACCACCACCCATTGACATAGCAGTAAGAGGTGGTACCCTGTCAAAATAGCCCCCACAAAAAAGCTCCAAACAAAAAAGCTCCTGACATAATAGCCCCTGACATAACAGCCACTGTCAAAACGGCCTGCCCACAATATAGCCCTTGACAAATTAGCCCCCTGACAAAAGGGCCTGATCAGGCTGCCCAGAATATTGTCATTGCATTTTTTTTCTAGGGGGATATTTTGTCTAGGGTCTATTTTGTCAAGGGTTATTTTGTGGTAGGGGCCATTTTGACAAGGGCTATTTTGTTAGAGGCTGATTTGTCAAGGGCTATTTTGTTACCAGGCTTTTTTGTCAGGGCTATTATATCGGGGTGCCCATGCAGGTTGCAGCCTTTGCTCCTAGCTGCTGAGGTAGTCTCTTTACCTTAACTCCTTCATGTTTCTCCTAGGGCATGCTCACATATTATTTAATATCCTTCCTAAACTCTCCCCCACCACCTTGGACTAAAAGAGCAGCAGTCTGGCAGAATGAGGGCTGTTACAAAACACAATCAATATTCCTTCTGTGGCTCCTTAATTATTTCTTCACTTGGCGGTTTCCTCCTGATCCCATCTCGAATGGATTCAGGGCTGAGATCTGGATCCATGAGTTTCTTTTTTATATATAGCTTATTCTTTATCCAGTCACCATAAACTTTCATATCCCCTTCCTATATATTTTAATCCAGTCATTGTGAAACATTTTACCCTATCATTAGAATTTACACCACTACCATTACATCTCTTACCTAAACTATAAGACTGTATAAATTTCTGGCCCAATTACAGGGATCCACCACTAGTTCTCATTCATAATGATTTATTAAAATAATCTTGGAAGTGCTAAATTTTCACTTTATTTATTATTGATATACTATGCCCCCAGTGACCATACTACCCAGTGCAGTTTACACATATGGGGCTAGATTCTATATATAGCACCTAAAAAATCAGCGCCAAAAAATAGCCACAAAAAGCGGTATTCTATAAGCTGCGCCTCAAGTTTGGAGAGGTTTATAGAATAAACACTTAAGCGGAGAGGTCACATGTAAATTTAGGCACCGCCATTTGCACCAACGAAAACATGGCACAAATGCCCACACCTAAATTTACATGCGGACCACCCATATTCTGTAGTTATGCACGTAAATCAAAACCACACCCCCGTTCTGCCTGAAACGCCCATGACCCTCCCATTTCATCGCCCCCTGTTTTGGACTGCATGTAAATTTTAGATGCAGATCCTGCATCTAAATTTAGGCATGTTAGTCCCAATTAAATCTAATTAGTGCCAATAATTGCTTGTTAAAGAACCAATTATTGGTACTAATTGGTTAATTATTCAATTAAATTGTGTGCACAGTTACATGGGAGGCTAGAGACATTGGTAGATCTCCAAAATGAAAAAAACATTTTTTGGCGGTGTGGGACCCATATATACAGCCAAAAAGGGGTGCAGTGATGGGAGGAGTGTGGGCGTGCTGGGCCTATCAATCACATCAATGAACACAGTTATAGAATTTGAGCAATCGCATGTAGATACAGGCACATGCATTTATACCAGCTTTTCACTGGCGTAAATGGACGCATCTAAATGTAGGCGAGTCCACCTGGCTCAAGGCATATTCTATATACAGTACCGCACCTACATTTAAGTCTAACAGAATACACCTAGGCGTCTCTATTAGACACGCCTAGGTTCTAGGTATCACATACAGAATCTGGCCCATTTTGTGCAAAGACATTTCTGCATGCGTGATGGTTTACATATATATGCAATATCAGGAAAAGTTCAACCTCTTTACACATAGTTGACACTTCTTTGCAAAGAGTGTGTGTTCTTGATGACATTCATTCCAGAACAAAACAAAAAAAAAAAGCCTGGAAAAAATGACACCAAAGTTTCTTGGATACTCATCTCTATTAAATACAAGTCATCTCTTGCTACCACAGAACGAGGCTACAGCACTTGCACTGTAAGTCCTTCTCCACCTCCTCTAATGGATATAAACGATTCCAATTTACTTGACAAAGTTATGAATACAGATAAAAACAGACTTGATGTAATCCGTTGAGTTGGTCGTGAGCCCTTGGGCCCTGGCCGAGGCCAGCAGGGCGCCAACCCAGGCCAAGGGGAGACCGACCCACCACCACACACCCCAGCTACACAATACCCCTAAGCTACCCCTCCCCGCAGTCCCTCAGGAAAAAGGGAAATAGGCAAACATGCGGGCCTCGCGGCCGAACCGGAACCCACGCACACAGAGCCACTAGTATGGGCCTCACGGCCGAACAGGAACCCAGACACACACAGGAGGGGGTGAAAGAACCCAGAGGGCCCCCCCGGGCCCCAAGATGCCAGACACGCGCTGAACACCAGCGATAGGGCAGAGGGAGAAACAAAGAACCAGAGCGGGCCACGCCCACCCAGGGGACTAGCGCAGGACAGGGGAACTAACACAGCAACCCCTCCCCCACAAGGGTTAGGAAGCCCTAGGCAGAAGCCAGAGGAACCAGACACAAAAGGAAGGCAGAAAGCCTTTGCCTCAAACCCACTGCAGACAGAGGCAAACAGAATACAAAGGGTTAAGCTTGTAGAGCCAGCCGGCACACCAGGGAGAGAGAGAGTTCCATAAATCAGCAAACAAACAGGAGGAGCAGGGCCGATAGAACAAACACACTGTCAGAGGCAGGAACACAATACACACAGTACACAAAGGGTTAAACTCACTGAGGAACAAGCAGCTGGCTTCCCACAGAGAACTGCAGCCAGCGAAGGGAAGCCCAGCTAGAGGCAAGAGAACTAATTATACACACACACACACGCTGCCCCCAGCTAACACAAACAAAGGGAAAGGAAAGAAATCCCTGAACAGAGAACTCAGATCAAAGTCAGAGCACAGAGCACGTTCTGACCAAGAACTGCGGCTTTCAAGACCACAAGAGTGTAAGTAACGCGAAAGCAGAGGAACTCTTCAGCTGCAGGCTAAAGTACTATCCCCTGACGTCAGCACAAACCCTGGCAGCCAATCAGAAGAGACGTCCCCCCTCCCCCTCAGCCAAACCGGCAGAATCATAACACTTGACCCATGCAAATGTCAGAAGTCTATAATTAAGCCTGTTGCAGAGCTTCCAAGGGGGTCAGCCTCAAGGAGGCTTAATAGACAGGAGAAGAAGTCAGCCTATCTAGTCCACTATAAGAGCTGAAGCCAGTAGGCGGAGCTTGCTATTGAAAACAATAGCAAAAGATTCATCTGTAACATGTCTAAAGTTGTTTCATTTGGATAGGTAATGCCTTAAAAGGTGGAGGACAAAAGATTTTTTTAACTTATTGAACAGTGTCACGAAATGCCCAGCCACCTGCCTGGGATTACCCTGTGGCCACTTAGTGGGTCTATCCCCAGCACAGCTCAGGTCCATCTGCACCTGCCGCTTGTGCTCTACACTAGCACCCTCTTCCCACTGACTGGGTCACAACTGCCCCTGGGCAAGTCTCCTGCTCCCAAATTATCCCCAGTGATTTCTAGGTTACTGAAGCCACACTCCCAGTGGTCCCACAGTTCCCAGAAACAACTCACAGACCCAACACACAAACCACCAGCATTCTTTATGTCCAGATAGGCAGAGGCAATAAATACTACTACTACTACTATAAATCACTTCTATAGCGCTACCAGTCGTACGCAGCGCTTTACAATTGAACATGAAGAAGACAGTCCCTTTTCAAAAGAGCTTACAATCTAAATCAGGACAAACAGACAGGACCAAAAAGGATAAGGGAAGGACAGACAGAAGGACACATTGTCTTAAAATATATATTTAACAATGAACAAAAAATGTGCAATCAGCAAACCATAACAGTTAACTGAATTATGGATCAATTATAAAACAACTAAACATTTGTTTACTTTCTAAAAAGTACCTGGGAAGATCAGGACATATAGCTGCTCACCAGTTATCAAACATAACTGCTTTTTACAGGGCTTCAGCAAAGAGCTTTTTCTCACTCTTCTCCTAGGCTGAAACTGGGAAAAGAAAACAGTACAATTCAAAAGAAAGGAGCTCCTGGGCCAATAAGAGTCCAGTCAACAAGTTTTAAAAGTATACTGCTCACAGTACTGTAGATTCACTTCTTCACTGAGTGAAACTAAAAGAGGGCATTACTTTTCTAGAACAACTTTAACATATAACATGAACCACCTGCTGACCAAACTAGAGAAACGCACTTCAGAATTAATAGGCAATTTACAGGCTTAAAACACACAGGGGCCCTTTTACTAAGGCACACCAAAATGGCCTGCGCTGGTGTTGGTGAATGTTTTGTACGTGCGCAGGTGCATTTTTTGTGGTTGAAAATGTGTAAGCGGCAAAATTAAAACAAGCGCACGTCCATTTTCGGCCTGAGACTCTACCGCCACCCACTGACTTAGCAGTAAGGTCTCAAGCGTTAACCAGGCAGTAATCGTCAGTGCGCGTACAAATCCGATTACCATTGGGTATGCTCCACACAGTAGAAAATGTCTACTGCGTGTTTTCAACGCGCATCAAAAATGGAATTACTGCCTGGGGTATGAAGTAGCTGGGCAGTAGTTCTAATTTGGCGTGTGTTGTACACGACTAGGTGCCTACGCGCCTTAGTAAAAGGGCCCCACTGTTCTGTCACAAAGAGCTTTTTAATTTTTGTGAAAGTTTCCCATGTCTAGATATAAATATCATGAAATAACAATTGAATATCACTAAAACAACTTCAAAAATTATTGTAGCTGGTAGAAACAGCAATTATAAACTGTAATTTGTGCTCATTTTTCTTCACTGTTCTTCTATACAATACATATAACCAAATTTCAGTGAGGATATCCTGTTTCCTGATAGGTTCATCTTAACTGTTGTTGTCATCTGCCTTGGGAAGCCTGGTGTTAAAAAGATTATGGAATATATTGAAATTAAATGGAAGTAAAATTAAACTCTCCTTTCATTGGGGCACATGGAATCACATCTTCATCTCTTTTGTAGAAGTTTACCTTTTAGATACACAAATGGATTATTCTGTTTTGAACTTGTTTCAGGGACAAGTGGTTTTATAATTCAAAATAAAAATAAATATTTTGTTTCAGCCAATCAAATAAAATGAAATTATAAAGGAAGACAAGCAGAAGTACAACGTTGTTTAATCAATGTATATTTCAAAAAACACAAGTGTGTATGTTTTTGACACATATACACACTAGTAAAAAAGCCCCGTTTCTGATGCAAATGAAACGGGGGGCTAGCAAGGTTTTCTTCAGAGTGTGCATGTGGGAGTGTGTGTCCCTGCCCTCTGCCCTCTCTCCCTCCCCCTCCCCCCTTGGAGTCCAGTCCTTCAGTGTTAAGTTTCCTGCTGTTCTGTGTTACAGAGAGAGTAAGGGCATCTCTCCCCCCTCCCCCTCTGAGTCCTTCACTGTTACAGAGAGAGGGATTTCGTGCTGTGCTGTTTTCCTTCACTCATGGGGAAACCGGATATCTCTGGCGCTTCACACTTCCGGCTGGAGGCTTCAGAACGTTGGTCTTGCCTTTTATATATATAGATTTCCAAGCTCCTTTCTTAGAAGCACCTTTAAACTTATACATTTGCTTCTAAACAATAGAGAGTTTTTTCAAGACTACTTGTTTCACCTTGCACTTATAATGATGTAGCCTTGTATAGATCTTACTTTAAAAATGTTGTACTTTTGCTTGTCCTCCTTTATAATGTAACAGGATAGATCATAAGGAATGCCAAGCCAAATGCAAAGCGGAGATAAGGAGGGCAAAAAAGGACTTTGAGAAGAAATTAGCGTTGGAAGCAAAATACATAGTAAAAATTTTTTTAGATACATTAAAAGCAGGAAACCGGCCAAAGAGTCGGTTGGGCCGCTGGACGAAAATGGTGTTAAAGGGGCGATCAAGGAGGACAAAGCCGTAGCGGAGAAATTAAATGAATTCTTTGCTTCGGTCTTCACTGAGGAGGATTTGGGGGGGACACCAGTGCCGGAAAGAATATTTGAAGCGGGGGAGTCGGAGAAACTAAACAAATTCTCTGTAACCTTGGAGGATGTAATGGGTCAGTTCAGCAAGCTGAAGAGTAGTAAATCACCGGGACCTGATGGTATTCATCCCAGAGTATTAATAGAACTAAAAAATGAACTTGCGGAGCTACTGTTAGAAATATGCAATCTGTCCCTAAAATCGAGTGTAGTACCGGAAGACTGGAGGGTAGCCAATGTTACTCCGATTTTTAAGAAGGGTTCCAGAGGAGATCCGGGAAATTATAGACCGGTGAGTCTGACGTCGGTGCCGGGCAAGATGGTGGAGGCTATTATTAAGAATAAAATTGCAGAGCATATACAAAAACATGGACTGATGAGACAAAGTCAGCACGGATTTAGTGAAGGGAAGTCTTGCCTCACCAATCTAATGCATTTTTTTGAGGGGGTAAGCAAACATGTGGACAATGGGGAGCCGGTTGATATTGTATATCTGGATTTTCAGAAGGCGTTTGACAAAGTGCCGCACGAAAGACTCCTGAAGAAATTGCAGAGCCATGGAATCGGAGGTAGGGTATTATTATGGATTAAGAACTGGTTGAAAGATAGGAAGCAGAGAGTAGGATTGCGTGGCCAGTATTCTCAGTGGAGGAGGGTAGTTAGTGGGGTCCCGCAGGGGTCTGTGCTGGGTCCGTTGCTTTTTAATGTATTTATAAATGACCTAGAGATGGGAATAACTAGTGAGGTAATTAAATTCGCCGATGACACAAAATTATTCAGGGTCGTCAAGTCGCAGGAGGAATGTGAACGATTACAGGAGGACCTTGCGAGACTGGGAGAATGGGCGTGCAAGTGGCAGATGAAGTTCAATGTTGACAAGTGCAAAGTGATGCATGTGGGTAAGAGGAACCCGAATTATAGCTACGTCTTGCAAGGTTCCGCGTTAGGAGTTACGGATCAAGAAAGGGATCTGGGTGTCGTCGTCGATGATACGCTGAAACCTTCTGCTCAGTGTGCTGCTACGGCTAGGAAAGCGAATAGAATGTTGGGTGTTATTAGGAAGGGTATGGAGTCCAGGTGTGCGGATGTTATAATGCCGTTGTATCGCTCCATGGTGCGACCGCACCTGGAGTATTGTGTTCAGTACTGGTCTCCGTATCTCAAAAAAGATATAGTAGAATTGGAAAAGGTACAGCGAAGGGCGACGAAAATGATAGTGGGGATGGGACGACTTTCCTATGAAGAGAGGCTGAGAAGGCTAGGGCTTTTCAGCTTGGAGAAGAGACGGCTGAGGGGAGATATGATAGAAGTGTATAAAATAATGAGTGGAATGGATCGGGTGGATGTGAAGCGACTGTTCACGCTATCCAAAAATACTAGGACTAGAGGGCATGAGTTGAAGCTACAGTGTGGTAAATTTAAAACGAATCGGAGAAAATTTTTCTTCACCCAACGTGTAATTAGACTCTGGAATTCGTTGCCGGAGAACGTGGTACGGGCGGTTAGCTTGACGGAGTTTAAAAGGGGGTTAGATAGATTCCTAAAGGACAAGTCCATAGACCGCTATTAAATGGACTTGGAAAAATTCCGCATTTTTAGGTATAACTTGTCTGGAATGTTTTTACGTTTGGGGAGCGTGCCAGGTGCCCTTGACCTGGATTGGCCACTGTCGGTGACAGGATGCTGGGCTAGATGGACCTTTGGTCTTTCCCAGTATGGCACTACTTATGTACTTAAGTGTTGTTTTTATATATATATATATAATTTTTCAATTTGCATTATAGAAGTTTTTAGCCCTTAGTTTAACATCCAATGCTTATGTTTTAATAAAGTATTTAAAGCATGAAGTTGACTTGGTTAACTTTTGCTGTATATCAACTAGTAGTAAATAATAGTAATAAACAATATTAAGTGCATTTTTATACACATTCAATATACACATTCAATATGTTTACAAATGTTTTCATTTTTATTTGTATTTGTGTAGATTCCCAAAGAAGGCACTTTCAGTGCCGAAACACTGTACCGTGTTGTCATCTTTTCTTAAATTTCTGATTCATCTTCAGTGTCTTTGGTCTGTTTTTGAAGAGCCTGAATCTTTTCCCACTCTTCTTCTTTTCTTGAACTCCCTGTAGGATACTGCTGTTCGTTCCACTCTTGTAGTTTTTCTGCATCTGTAGTGGCAGGTTCAGGAAGTGGCAAGTGTATTTCATTGTCAGGATTTGGTATGGGTGGGTGGTGTGTTAGATGATTGGGATGTAACTGGATTATTTAACAGAACTGTCTCTGAAGTGGCTGGTTCAGAAAGTGGTGAGTGCATTTCGTTATCAGGATTTGGTTTGGATGGTGTGTTAAATGATCATAACTTTGGAGGTTTTTAGGTCTTTTGGACTGTTCAAACATAAGATGGAAAAACATCAAATATGCTCGGCACAGCATCTTCACACAAACGAACTAAAAAACTGCTTCTGTCCAAGTCCTCTTCCCTGAAGTGCTTTGAGCACAAAACTGCAGTATGTGAAGGGACAAAATCTTTACGTCGAACAGCAGAAATCCAACGCTGTCGAAGAAAGGGCTGTGAAGGAAACCTAAGCAAAAAAAATGTGACAATTACCAAATTGTGGACAGAGTCTGTACTTGGTAAACGCCAGAATATATTTTGCCATCTCTCGTCTCCTTGGATTTGTTTGAAAGTGTCCTGTTGATCATGCTACTCCCTTGCCTCTGCATTTCTTCTCGTAGTGGATCCAGTTTCTCCACTTCTGTGGCTTTTTGTGTATTAAAAATTATATTACGGGGGTGGGGTGCTCGTAAGCTTGAACAAGTATGGATGCATAGAGCCTTTGCTCCGCAGGATCTCCAATTAATTTCTTTGTCATATGGACTAATATCATAAAACAATGAGTGAAATGTCAACTCCCAAACAACATCAAAAATCGGAAACCTCTTCACAACTAAGACAGGGAGTCAAGTCCTACCTCGTGTTCACAAATCTATCCTCCACCTTGAACGCAAAATAGAGGATTTGAATAACCACGCAAAAAGAAATAATTTCTGTATTCTTGGATTACCAGAAAGCATTGAAGGACGAGATCCTATCTCCTTTTTAGAGAAATGGACTCCACAATTCCTTCAACTATAATTTTCATCCAAACTGTAACTAGAAAGGGCTCATTGGACTCCTTCCTTTATTTCAGCCAGATCCAAATATCCTTGCCTGTCGCAAAAGCACTCTGTTACCAGCATACCATCATGATACTTCAAGCTGCTAAAGCACCGCTAAAATATGAAGGGTATACTAGAATTATAGTAACGGATCTCCATGAATGCACTGTGCAACGAAGTAAACGCTTTTGGGTTCATTTTCAAAGCACTTAGACTTACAAAGTTCCATAGGTTACTATGGAACTTTGTAAGTGTAAGTGCTTTGAAAATACACCTCTTTGTCTCCCTCCGTCCACTTTACAATGAGGGCATAAAATATGGCCTCTTCTTTCCAGCAATGCTAAAAATAACACTGAATAACACCACACAATGTTATGAATATCCAGATCTCCTCTGCAAATATTTGGATCAACATGGACTGAACACAATGGAAAATCCTAATGACCATTCATATGTTTCCAAATGATCTGTATCCTTCTCCTGGTATTCAGATTATGAACGTGACACTGATTTTTTTTATCAGATTGTTCTACACCTGCCTGTTTTCAGGAACGTAACCAGTCTTCATTATATACTTTGACCTATTTTTATCTTTTTGAATTTCTTATACTTTATTAATATACATGCAGACTCACAGCATCCTAAGGCTTTAAACTTTGGAGTAAAACTCCCAACATTAGTTTATAGTTTCATTTGCAATGAACATTGTTGATTAGACTTAATATATACATTACTTACTGGTCATTTAACATTTGCTTGCCTGCACTGAGAATTCGCTAATCCTTATTTAGGAATGCAGTCCTAATTTCACTGACCAGTATTTATTTACTTGTATTACTTTTTCCTGAGAAAAACTTCATTTGTTTTCATATAGCTAACTTAGGGATTTGTTTACTAAGGTGCGCTAGCGTTTTTAGTCCATACACAAAATTAGCACGTGCTGTGTAGGCACCCAAAGGAATATTGTGGGCACCTACACAGCGCACGCTTAAAGAACTAACGTGCCTCTAGTGCGGCTTAGTAAAAAGGGCCCTTAGCATACTTCTATATTCATAATATCTCTAACGCTAAGTATTTCACTTAGTTCTAGATCAGTGTCTTACTGATCTGCTAATATTATTTTACGCTTTTTAATCCTGTGATGTGTCTTGCTTATCTTGCGCTAGCACACACAATGTTGTGTAACGTTCTTACTGTTTGTTATGCATTGTTAATTCTTTTATGAATGAGTATCCACCATATTCTAGAACAATTTCACATGGTAAAAGACAAAATCCACTATGTGCTGACCTTTGTGACCTTTTTCCCCCTTATCTTACTAAAATGTCTCACCAATCTTTAAATATTATATCCATTAATATTAAGGGATTAAATAACCCATTCAAGAGACAAATATTTTGGTGTCACATCACCAAAGAATCACCGGACATAATTTTTCTCCAAGAAACGTACTTAAATTCCAATCACACTCATCTCCTAAAACACATTACACTCTTACAGCTGTTTCCCCTGCTTTCAACAAAAAGAATAGCAAGGCCATCTTCTATAAAACTTCTCTTCCTATACAAATTAATTCTACAGACACAGAAGGGAGATGGATTTGTCTTCTCACCTCACTATTTAATTCTCCTCGCCTTTTCTGTAACATTTATGCTCCAAATAATGACAATCCATCTTTCTTCACTGAGATAATGAATATTCTCCTACAATTTCCTGAATCTCCTATAATTACCAGAGGTGATTTCAACCTCACATTACATCTAATTTTAGACAGAAAATCCAAATGCCCTGCACCAACCTCCAAAAGCAGACAAACACTTCTTAATCTCGTTTCTACTCTCAATTTAACAGGTGTATGGAGACTTTTCCATACCTCCACACATGACTATACATTTTATGCCATACCACACCATACTTATTCCCAAATTGTTTTTTTCTAATTCCCTCCTTCAACTACTCTCCAACTCTAACATACTGCTCACTGGGATCTCTGATCATGCACCTATCCAACTTCAACAAGTCCTCAAAGAGATTCCAAAACCAAAGCCACAATGGAGATTTGATCCTAAATTCATCAATGATTCTGAATTTATAGAAATGATCAAAAAAGCTATACATGATTATTGTCAATTCAACAAAATTGAAGATACTTCATTAGCTTCCTGGTGGGACACTCTTAAAGCAGTCCTCAGAGGTTCAATTGTTAGCTATACTGCTTTCTGGCATAAACAACAAACCCAGTGCTTTTTTTGTGCCGGCACCTTTTTTTCTGAGGGATGGCTCACCTGCCCGCCTTCAGCTCCCTGACTTTCCATTCGTGCCCCCTGCGTTGAAATCTTCTATTTACCCAAAGTTGCAGTGGCGAACCATCAGTGAAAGCAGCAGGCAGGCTCGCCTCCTCGCTTCCCTTCCCTATCAGCATCCCACCTTTCTCTGATATAATTTCCTTTCCAATAGGGCGAGGGCTCAAGCCAGTTGGAATCCTCCTCAATCACAATATCAGAAATTCAATTATAATCAAGGCGTTACCACTCAATAAAGCACCAGGGCCAGATGGCTTTAATACTGAATACTATAAATGTTTCTATAATGAACTCTCCCCATTACATTCCTTATTTACCAATATAACATCACAACAAGCTGAAGGCACTTTTCCTCTTGCCCAAATTAATATCCTCCCTAAACCTGGAAGAGACCCTACCTCTGTTGCCAATTACAGACAAATCTCATTGATTAATCTAGACAGCAAAATTTTCACAAAAATCCTGGCTTTGAGATTGGTCAAAGTACTCCATTAAATAATACATCCAGACCAAAAAGAGCTACAGCTGACAATGCATGTTTATTCTGTAACATTTTATCTCTTCAAAACAAATGCCCCAACCAACTAGTGGCTTTGGACGTGGAGAAAGCCTTTGACAGAGTAGAGTGGTCATATTTATTTAAAACCCTCTGATGGTCTGGCTTCAGTCCACTCTTCGTTAACATGATCAAAGTTTTATACTTAAAGCCTACTGCTATGATTTATATTAATGACCAACTTTCTGCCCCTTTTTCCGTGTCCAGAGATACAAGACAGGGTTGCCCTCTCTCCCCTCTTCTTTTCAATCTAGCAATTGAACCACTAGCCATAGTCCTTAGATCCAATCCTAACATAGTAAGCTTTAGATTAAAAGGCATAGTAACTAAATGTTTTCTTTATGCTGATGACCTTATGTTATATATCACCATACCCTCCATTAAACATGTATCATCAACAATGGAATCATTCTCTTATATCGCTGGTTACAAAATTAACTGGGATAAGACAGAATGTCTTCCCATTCATGATAGTATCAAAATTCAAAAATTATTTGAATTCTCCTTCAAAATTCAACACTCACATGTGAAATAGGCATTTTATTTTTTCATATAACACGCAAAACTATTGACAAAAACATAGAAATTTTACTTCAGTCATTAAAAACATCTACATCACTCTGGTCTCCCTTATTCCTCAGTTGGTGGGGTAGACTTGAGACAATAAAAATAACACTCACTCCCAGAGTAAATTACATCTTAAGTATGCTCCCGCTCTCATTTCCACCATCTTTCTTTAAACAATTAGATAAACTGCTAACAGACTTTTTCTGGCAACACAAACCTCCTTGCATAGCTGCTAGAATACTAAAACTCCCTAAACACCTTGGGGGGTAAACTTCCCAGATTTTGTTCAGTTCCACTCAGCATTCATTCTAAACCAAGGAAGTCAATGGTTTCATGCATCTCATTCATTTTCTACACCTACTTGGTTGAAATTGGAAACAGCTTTATCTTCGAATATCCCATTGAATAAACTAGCATTTATGCCACGCTCACTTAAAAATACCTTTGGTTTTAAAAACTACTCTTGTTTCAATTCAATTATTAGAAAAGGTTTTATTAAAGAAATCCAATGGGTTTCATAACTCTGTCGACCATTCATTGACTGATTTGGCAATCCCATAACATCTGGTTCTTAGATCAATTACTGCTAAATAATAAATGCAAATCATTTGCTCAACTTAAACTGAATACAACCTTCCGAATGTAGAATTCCTCCACTTCCTACAACTGGAACACTCTATAAACCATCTCCTCAATCACCACAAATCCTTCCTTAAAGAATGTATACTGGAAGTATTTATCTTAAAGACTCTTCACTGCTCTCATCACACTTCGATCTACTAAAAGACATTTCAATTAAATAAAAGAAACTATAGCCTGGGCACTCAACAAACATAGGAAAAGGATTTGAACACCCACATACCAGAAGAATCATGGAACTCATTTTGGACCCATGGTCCTTGAGTCTCTATGTCCACTTCAATCACACAATCCTTGTATTTCATTTATCATCGTTCACTTTGGACTCCCAGGAAATCAAGGGCCAGTGGTCAATGTCCGTCGGATCAATGCTGGTCATGTTCCAAAGCAATTGATACACTTTCACATATGTTATTTCACTATAGCAATCTCAAAATTTTGTGGTCTGAGGTTTGGAGTAAAATGTCAGATATTCTTCATTTGTCAATTACTATTTCCTTGAAACTTATTATATGGAAATCAATTATCCTACCTGAAATATCTGAAGAATTGGACAAATTTCTATTTGATTTTGAGTGGAGGAGTGGCCTAGTGGTTAGAGCACCAGTCTTGCAATCCAGAGGTGGCCAGTTCAAATCCCACAGCTGCTCCTTGTGATCTTGCGCAAGTCACTTAACCCTCCATTGCCTCAGGTACAAACAGATTGTGAGCCCTCCTGGGACAGAGAAATATCCAGTGTACCTGAATGTAACTCACCTTGAGCTAGTACTGAAAAAGGTGTGAGCAAAATCTAAATAAATGATATCTGTTGCCCTTAAACTCACCTCTTTCTTTCCATATGTGGTGGAATTGGGTTATATTGTATAAGCTCTATGAACATAATTTTACTTTCCAGAAATCTCATAAGTTGTGAAAATGGAAAACTTTAGATCATTATTTATCTCTAGCAAATAACTCACAAAGGTCAGCACTTTGTTATCCGAGAGTATTTACACTTTGATCCTGGATATACATTCACTGTATTCATGCTTTCTCTGTAGTACTTGTTGTACTGTTCTTGTTACTATTATACATTTGTAACTTGTTTAAATCTGAATTTACTATATATTTTTGTATTTACAATTATTCTCAATAAAGTATTTAAAGCATGAAGTTGACTTGGTTAACTTTTGCTGTATATCAACTAGTAGTAAATAATAGTAATAAACAATATTAAGTGCATTTTTATAATATACCACTGAATTCCACAAACTAAAAGGAGCAAGGTCCCACAATCCATCTTTCTCTTTTGATCTAGGCACAGGAAAAAAAAAGATTTAAAATGATCCTAGGTTTCAACCTAATTACTAATACTACTACTACTTAACATTTCTAGAGCGCTACTAGGGTTACGCAGCGCTGTGCAGTTTAACAAAGAAGGCCAGTCCCTGCTCAAAGGAGCTTAGAATCTAAAGGTCGAAATGTCAAATTGGGGCAGTCTAGATTTCCTGAAGAGAGGTATAGTGGTTAGGTGCCGAAGGCGACATTGAAGAGGTGGGCTTTGAGTAAGGATTTGAAGATGGGCAAGGAGGGGGCCTGGCGTATGGGCTCAGGGAGTTAATTCCAAGCATGGGGTGAGGCGAGGCAGAAAGGGCAGAGCCTAGAGTTGGCGGTGGTGGAGAAGGGTACTGAAAGGAGGGATTTGTCTTGAAAGCGGAGGTTACGGGTAGGAACGTAAGGGTAGATGAGGGTAGAGAAGTAAGGAGGGGCTGTAGATCGAGTGCATTTGTAGGTTAGTAGGAGAAGCTTGAACTGCATGCGGTACCTGATTGGAAGCCAGTGAAGTGACTTGAGGAGAGGGGTGATATGAGTATATCGGTCCAGGCGGAAGATAAGACGTGCAGCAGAGTTCTGAACGGACTGAAGGGGGGATAGATGGCTAAGTGGGAGGCCAGTGAGGAGTAGGTTGCAGTAGTCAAGGCGAGAGTGGATGAGAGTTCGGGTGGTGTGCTCAGAGAGGAAAGGGTGAATCTTGCTAATGTTATAGAGAAAGAAGCGACAGGTCTTGGCTATCTGCTGGATATGCACAGAGAAGGAGAGGGAGGAGTCGAAGATGACGACGAGGTTGCAGGCAGCTGAGACGGGGACGATGAGGGTGTTATCAACTGAGATAGAGAGTGGAGGGAGAGGAAAAGTGGGTTTGGGTGGGAAGACAATAAGCTCGGTCTTGGCCATGTTGTTTCAGGTGGCAGTTAGACATCCAGGCAGCAATGTCGGATAAGCAGGCCGATACTTTGGCCTGGGTTTCCGCAGTGATGTCTGGTGTGGAGAGATAAAGCTGGGTGTCGTCAGCAAAAAGATGATATTGGAAACCGTGAGATGAGATCAGGGAGCCCAGGGAAGAGGTGTAGATTGAAAAGAGAAGGGGTCCAAGGACAGATCCCTGGGGAACTCCAACAGAGAGCGGGATGGGGGTGGAGGAAGAACCATGAGAATGTACTCTGAAGGTACGGTGGGAGAGATAAGAGGAGAACCAGGAGAGGGCAGAGCCCTGTAACCCAAATGAGGCCAGTGTGGCATATTAAATGTCATAAGTAACTAAATAAATAGAAACTTTGAATGTGTTGCACCTGATTCGCATATCATGATGTCTGTTTTAGTGGCCCTTTACAAGGAGAAAACCATCTCTTCACGAATAAAGGGGATCCCTATAACCAGGCCCTCCAAATGACACACTGATTACAATTTATAACAAATTACTACTCTACCTATGAAAAGTTATTCCGTTATTATACTTCCTCTGCGTACATCCGTATGCTACACAAGCCGATATGTTTGAAAATATAAGTAAGATTAAAATAAAAATGCTACCAATAACATAGACCGACAACACAAACGCCGCAGCTCACAGGTTTGCGGTTTTGTTTTGAGTGTATTGAATGACGACTATGCGGGGGAGTAGAAACAGAGATTAACCTGATTGGTTTCAACGGGTTGACGTCACTTCGTCTCCTGTCTATTAAACCTCCTTGGTCAGCCCAAGAGTGGGAGATTTAAGACCTGCGCATAGCTCCGCCCCACCCATCCGTCCCGCACATAGCCCCGCCCAACCGACTATAGGTCCTCCCAGAACCTCCCACAGCTCCGCTTCGGTACAGCCTCCTTTTCCAGCGACAGCAGGGGATGTCTTGTGAAAAACATCATTTCCTTTTCACGGCAGCAGGAGATGACGTTTATTTAAGGCATTTCCTGCTGTCCCAGTGAAAACGGAGCTGTTTAGCGGGAGACCCCGGCTTCTCAGCGGGAGTGCTGGGGATGACCCGCATAGTAGGAGTCTCCCGCTTAAAGGGTAGAATTGGCAGGTCCGTTGTCTCAATGGAGCTAGAGACATGGTCATCGTCTCCATCAAAGCTACATTTACTTGCAAAGATGCTAAAGCATGGGCTGCAGGATTCAATGATCTTGACATTGAGCCAGTAAAGTGATTGGAATTAGTTAAAAGCTGGCAGCGGTGTTTAACTTATTTCATATAAACAGTGCCACTGTCCATGCTGGTATTTACTTTAATGCAGTCAGCATGCTAACATTATCTGTTTAAGATAAAGCAGACCTAAGCTAAATGTATGAGCAATCTGGAAAATTTTTCAACCCACCCTCACGCTGCCGTACACTGTGCCTTTCTTACATGGATTGTACCAGGCTGTTCAGTCAGATTTTCAGCTTGATACTCTCCGAATATATTCTGAAAATACTCAGATAGTGAAGTTATACATTCACTGGCTACTGGACCAAAAAGACATAAGTAAAAAGGCATCATCAGTATTTACTGATGCATCCAATCTGTAGCAGAAAAAGAAGTAGCAAATAGTCAGGTAAGACATGGAAGGTGTTAATGTTTTGATAAGATATCCCAATCCTTTTCTTTCTTTCTTTCTTTGCTTCCCTTTGAGGCTGATGTAGAAAGCTACCACAGGCTTAATTGTGAGGTTGTACATGCACATTAATAGAGCAAAGCAGAGAGGGGTTGAGAGAGGGTGTTAACTCATGCAGAAGATGTGGCAGCACATTACATTAAAATATATGGTAATAAGGCCATTAAGTATTCTGACAAGACACAGAAGGAAACAGTGGCACTTACTGTGCAGATAACATGAGAAAATTTTTGACAGGTCTGGGACAGCATAGAAGGTTTAGCTGAGAGGATTTAATGCCAGATTTTAAGTTTATTTATTTATTTATTTATTCATTCATACTTGTATCTCACAATTATCCAAAAATGAGTTTCTGTTCAACGTGGTTTACATTTAACAGTTGCTGGAGATTACATTGATTCAATTACATTTACAAGGTTGTATGATGTATTTTACAGTGATTGGCAAGATAACTATTAGTGTGTATGGAATAGTCATTGGATTGCTAGTTCATTTTTTTATATGAAAAAATGTGTTACAGTTAGAGGTTGTGTTGTGTATTGTTGTTCCACAATGATTAGTTCATGTTTTACTCATAGAATTTCCTGAAGGTCTTTAGGTCCTTTCTGAACTGGAGGTAGCTCGTGATGCTTCTTATGACTATGGGAATTGAGTTCCACCATTTTGAGCCCAGGTAGCTAGATCCCGCAATGTAGGTGGACTTGTGTAGTACATTTTTGCATTTGGGCAGGTGAATTAGTAGGTAAGCTCTGGTTCCTGGGTTTGCATTTCTTGGTGATAGTTTGATCATGTCTAGCATGTAGTCCGATGACATGCCAAACAGTATTTTGATTGTGCTAGTTTTGAAAAATAGTCTGGCCTTTATTGGGAGCCAGTGTAGCATTATGAGTAGTGGGGTTGCTGTATTGTATTTCAACTTTTTGAATATCAATCTCGCTGCTGTACCCTTCTCTACCACCGCCAACTCCAGGCTCCGTCCTTTCTGCCTCACCTCACCCCACGCGTGGAACAAACTCCCCGTGCACATACGCCAAGCCCCCTCCCTGCCCATCTTCAAATCTCTGCTTAAAGCCCACCTCTTCAATGTCACCTTCGGCACCTAACCTCTACACCCAGGAAATCTAGACTGCCCCAGCTTGACATTTCGTTCTTTAGATTGTAAGCTCCTTCGAGCAGGGACCGTCCTTTTCGTTATTATGTACAGCGCTGCGTAACACTAGTAGCGCTCTATAAATGTCATATGCTGCATTACAGTAGTCTAGTTGGGACAATATCAACGTCTGTACTATAAGACAGAATGACTGTCTGGGGAAATAGTCTCAGATTCTTAGTTTCCATAGTGTTTTGAAACTTTTTTATGTGATTGCAGCAACTTGGTCTTCAAGGGTCAGATGTTTGTCGATGATTCCTAATATTTTTATTTGTGTTTCAATTGTTGATCTATTATGAGGTTTTGGTATGTAGTGGGATTTTGCTGGCTGTATAAAACCAGGAGTTTGTTTTCTTCTCGGTTCAGTTTAAGTTTGACAGTTGTGGCCCAGTTTTCCATGAGGTTGAGTCCTTTTTTGGCCATATTCAGTATCTCCGTGATACTGTTGTTGAATGGTATGTAGGTGGTGACATCGTCTTTGTATATGAATGGATTTAAACCCATTTTTTCCAATTTCTTGCCAAGTGGAGCCATCAGGACTGAATAATATTGGTGATATCGGGGAACCCTGAAGGACCCCGCATTCAGGGATCCAGCAGGCTGAAAGTTCATTGGACATCTTGGCAAAGTAGGGGAGGAAGGGGAAATGGGACTTGATATACCGCCTTTCTGAGGTTTTTGCAACTACATTCAAAGCAGTTTACATATATTCAGGTACTTATTTTTTACATAGTAACATAGTAGATGACAGCAGAAAAAGACCTGCACGGTCCATCTAGTCTGCCCACGATAAACTCATATGTGTATACCTTACCTTGATTTGTACCTGTCTTTTTCAGGGCACAGACCGTATAAGTCTGTCCAGCAGTATTTCCCGCCTCCCAACCACCAGTCCCGCCTCCCATCACCGGCTCTGGCACAGACCCCGTATAAGTCTGCCCTCCCCTATCCTAGCCTCTCAACCACCAACCCCTCTTCCCCCGCCACCCAATTTCAGCTAAGCTTCTGTGGATCCATTCCTTCTGCACAGGATTCCTTTATGCCTATCCCACGCATGTTTGAATTCCGTTACCGTTTTCATGTCCACCACCTCCCGCGGGAGGGCATTCCAAGCGTTCACCACCCTCTCCGTGAAGAAATACTTCCTGACATCTTTCCTGAGTCTGCCCCCCTTCAATCTCATTTCATGTCCTCTCGTTCTACCGCCTTCCCATCTCCGGAAAAGATTCGTTTGCGGATTAATACCTTTCAAATATTTGAACGTCTGTATCATATCACCCCTGTTCCTCCTTTCCTCCAGAGTATACATGTTCAGGTCAGCAAGTCTCTCTTCATACGTCTTGGAACGCAACTCCCATACCATCCTCGTAGCTTTTCTTTGTACCGCTTCCATTTTTTTAACATCCTTCACAAGGTACGGCCTCCAAAACTGAACACAATACCAGGGGCAATGGAGGGTTTAGTGACTTGCCCAGAGTGACAAGGAGCTGCAGTGGGAATCAAACTCAGTTCCCCAGGATCAAAGTCCACTGCACTAACCACTAGACTACTCCTCCACTAGGTAGGATCTAGTTCTTAGAAAATGTTGAACCAGGCTGCTGCTGCTCCAGTGAGTCCTATGTTGTTGGACTGGGTCGTTAGTATTGTGTGATCTACTAGGTTGAAGGCGCATGACATATCAAATTGTAGTAGCAGTATTGACTGGCATTGGCTTCTCATTCTTCGGAATTTTGTGATCAGGGTGATTATGACTGTTATTGCTATAGCATGGTCTGAAGCCTGATTGAGAGCTGTGCAGGACTGAGTAGTGCATTAACTATTCCGTTAACTGTTGTGCTACTTGTCCCTCCATTGTTTTTGTCAACAGTGGTATTGATGCCACTGGTCTGTAATTAGTGAGCTCACTGATCTTTGTGGTGGTGTCTTTAGGGATTGGAGTGAGTATGATGTTGCCCTTATCAGAAGGGAAGTGGCCTTTCGAGAACATGTATTCTATGTTTTCAGTTAAGCGTTTGGTTGCTGAACCAATCTGGTGGGTTTTCCAACATGTAGTTTGGGCAGTTGGCATGTGCATATTTTATCAGTAGTGCTTTAACTGAGCTGGTTGTTGGTATCTTAAAGGAAGACCAGATTCTGTCTGCCTTGATGTGGTCCTCATTGATTTCACATTCGTGTAGGAAATATATGAGTGTTGTTTGTGTTGCACCTAGGTTTGATCTTATTTTTATTATTTTTTCTTCAAAAATGTTTTGCAAACTCGCCTGCTGTTGACAATTTTTTCATTTGACTTTAGCAGAGCTTGTGTGTTTAGTATGTTTTTCATTAGTTCATATATTTTTTTCATGTTTATCTCTTCTGCATTCACGTATGTTCTATAGTATTCCACTTCGGCTCTTTTTATGGTTTGTTTGTACTTTCTTAGGGCTTTCTTACATGTGGGTTTGTTCATGTCTGATTTGTTTTTGGACCATTTTCTTTCCAGTTTCCTGCACAGCTTTTTCTCTCTAATAGTTCCTCGTTGAGCTAGGGGTGCGATTGTCGTTTCCTCTTAGTTTTCATTTTGAATGGTGTTATTTCGTTTAGTGTGTTTCCTCTTAGTTCGTCCCTGTTTCTCATGAAGTGAATGTTAGTGAGTATTATGATTGCTTTGTCATTCATCACTGTTGACTAGAAGTTATGGTTGTCCACTTTTTCTCTGGTGTCTGGTGTCCTTGGTTCTCTGTTTTTGCTGTTCTGTTTCCATTGAAGTGTGAAGGTGAGTTTGTTATGGTCTGATCATGGCACCTCTGCCCAGTTATGATTCTCTATTATATGGTTGTTATTGGCTAAGAGCCTGTAAGCTAGTATGTCTAATTGGTGACGTTTTACATGAGATGAAGTGACTGGTGCTATTTTGAAGTTTCATTGGTTTAGGAGGTTTGTTAGAAGCCTGGTGTTGCTGTCATGTTTCTTGTCTAGGTGTAAATTGATATCACCTAGTAGAAGGACATTCGAGAAATTTGTGCATATGTTTGGTGTGAAGTTTATGAAGTCGTCTTAGGCGTTAGACCATCTTCCAGGTGGGCAGTAGAAAAGTATACTGCATAATTGATCAGTTAATGTTGAGTCTGTGATTTTGCATGCTATGATTTCAATTGCAGGGGATATATATTCAGCTATGGTTTCTACTGTAAAGAAGGATTTGTATATTACGGCGACCCTGCTTCCTTTCTTTTTAGTTCTGTTGATGTGTGTTATTTTATATCCTGGCGGGCATAAGTCAAGCAGTGCTGGATCGTCTCACATTTGCAGCCAGGTTTCTGATATGAATAGTATACCTAATTGCTAAGTTTCAATCCATTCTCGAATTATGGTTGACTTGTTAACCACTGATCTCACATTTATGTAACCTTTTGGAATGGGTACATACGTATCAATGGTGATATTGGTGTACTTAACAGACTGTAAATGTCTTTTTTGATGTTGTGGCCATTGCAGTTATTTTTGCTTATCTTTTTGGTATTGGTTATGGTGTTGATCTCTGGTTTGTTTTGGCTTTTATAGTTTGGTCTTTCCAGTTGGTGAGTGGGGGGGGGGGGGGGGCGTCATCTTGCTGTAATAAGTACAGGGATTTTGTTCCATTCGTTGATTGAGGTGGCTTGTAACCCAGTTATTCTTAGTACAGTATTTATCATGCAGTAGAAAAACCATGATCTATTATTGGCCATAATGGGATATGTTGTGGGACTTGTGGTAGAGTGGTGATAATTAGGGGTTAATTGCCAGAGCCACCAATGGTCTACCCAGGTCGCTTAGTAAAGTTTACTTTATTGCACAGTTTTAACCTGATGCACAGTTATGCAAATTGTGTATTATAAAGACTGAGACAGAACGGGCAACAAAAACTTGTGACAGGAATCCGATCTGTCGTATCTAGGGGGCTCCACAATTGGGGCTGGACTCAGAGACCATGAAAAATGAGTGTTTGCATCCCTGTTGTTAGGTAGAGTTTCTCTTTCAGGCTGCTGTTCTTCCATAGTCAGTCGTGCAGCTGTGAAGGGAGAGTTTAGAGCAGGCTGCAGGCCACAGTGTAGCTCTCGTGTTCATGGATTTGACAGTTTCCTTAGTTTGCTGTTTCATGGAAGGTTACAAATGCAGACAGTTCTATTTTTGAAGTTGCTGGCTTGGAATTACTTCCAAGTAGTGGAGGGGTGGGGGAGGCGAGCTAAACAGGATAGGTATTTGTAAGACAAAACTCATAAAACATACAAACCTAAAACATAATAAAACATTACAAATTCAAACCTACTTCGTAGTCCTTAAGCAGGCAGCAAGAATGTCTCAAGCACAACCTTATACTTGACCAGCAGCAGCATAAAAAGCCAGACACATTAAATGTGCCTTAAATTGATGCTTAAATGCCAACAAATGGGTCTTATGGTATTAATTGGCAGTCATTTGGGTTTACCTGTGGATCTGCCCTACTCCCTATTCTTTTCCCCTCAATTTCCAGCAAATCCCCTTTCCCAACCCAAGAAGGTCTGCCATTTTTCTTCTCCCTCCCCTTCCCCATGTGTTCCTGCATCTCCCCCCTCTCTCTCCTCTTTCCCCATCCAGCAATGTCTCTTCTTGCCCCCCACCATCCACCTCCTCCCCTCAAAGCTGCCTTTGTCTCCCTAATCCCTTCTTCCTGGTGTCCAGCATATCTCCTCTTACAACCCAAAACTGTGTGCCATCTTTCTTCTCCCTCCCTTGCCCCACATATTCCAGCATCCCCCCTTTCTCTCTCCTTCCGTGTCCAGCTTTTTCCATTTTTGCCCCCCCCCCCCAACCAATCCTCTCCCTTTCCTCAAGCCTGTTCTTGTCTTGCGGTTGGACTGAGTGCCTTGCTGTCCCTCCCCTGCCTGACGTGTTCAAGTATCAATCTCTCTTTCTCTCTCCTCTTCTTCTTTCCCATTCTGCTTTGTCCCTTCTTGCCTCCCCCCCCACCCCGCATCGGCTCCCTCCCCTCATGCCTGTCCTGGTTTTGTAGCTCCTTCCCGGTGCAGCCGCTGTGAGCGGAAGCTGGAGGCGGCGGGCGTAGAGCCTCATGCTGTAGCGCTTCCGGCTGGGTTCGCTGGAAGCGCCCCCTTGGCAGCAGGAAGTGTATCAGAGGGAGCTGTCCAGCAGAGCCCCGCTGGAAGCGCTGTAGCGCGGGGCTCTGTGCCGGCTGTTTTTGGTTCCTGCTCATCACAGCTGTACGGGGGGGGGGGGGGCGCGGGACTGGAACAGGTTTGAGGAATGGGAGTAAGAGGGGACAGGGCAGAACGGAGGACAGAGATATACTGGGGCGTGTTGGGCGGGAGGGGAGAGTGGGGCACTCAGTCCAGCAGCGTTTGGGGGGGGGGGGGGCAATGCCCTTACCACCACCTATTTAGGAAGTAGTAAGGGCTCCCATGCTACTCCTGCACTGGTCAGGTGGTGTGCAGTAATGTGCCCACGCTACCCGATTAGTACAGACATGCCTGCTGTCCACCCCTAGATACTCTTGCCATGCCAAAAAATATTTCATGGGATTAGCACACGCTAAACCCCAAACTACAATGGGACACCTCAGCGTGTCCCATGGTACTGCCCTTTTACCTCATGCTAGGCCCACATTAGGCCTACCGCACCTTAGTAAAAGAACCCCCTTTGTTAGTTGATTACCTGTTAGGTTTACATGTGATTGTACAACTGTGCTTATAATTATTGTCATTGGATATTCTGATTTCATCGATGTTTTGTTATACTTTATTACAAAAATTCAATAAAATGTATTACAAAAAAAAGATTTAAAACAGAATCTTGAAGAGATACAATCCCCATGGACATCTCATATTGGGTAGATTTTACCAGCAGGTAAGTTAATTGGTTACCTATTACATGTTTTATTAATTAAAGAAAAATATTGATTTTTGCATAAATGTATGCACATGATTGTACGTTTGTGCCTGTAATTACATATTACACTATTTACAAAAATTCAGTAATGCAACAAAAAAAATGACATCTCAATTTCTTTGCACTCACAGTCCAATTCGTTAATCAAAGCCTGGCATAGTCAACGATCTTCCCTAGTCCAGCCTGCGACCTCTTTTCCACTTCCCTTAAGTTGGAGAGGAATAGGAGACATCGTAAATTCAAAGCGAGGCTTGCACCGCATTACTCTTTAGTTCCAGTTCCGTCTGCAAGTGGCCATATTGCGGTTGTTGTAAAGACGTGCTCTGCCTTCGATACCTGCCAACACAAGGAGGTTGGGCTAACAGAGCTGCGGCCATGTTGTGGTTGGCGTAAACTCCTGCTTCGCCTTTAACGCTTCCCAGTGAGCTCCCAGTCTCGTAAGGTCCACTTGTAATTTTTCACAATCCTCCCGCGATTTAATGACTTTGAATAACTTTGTGTCATCAGCAAATTTAATTACCTCACTAGTTACTCCCGTCTCTAGGTCATTTATAAATATGTTAAAAAGCAGCGTCCCCAACACAGACCCCTGGGGAACCCCACTAACTACCCTTCTCCATTGAGATTACTGACCATTTAACCCTACTCTCTGTTTTCTATCTTTTAACCAGTTTTTAATCCACAATAGAACACTACCTCCTATCCCATGACTCTCCAATTTCCTCTGGAGTCTTTCATGAGGTACTTTGTCAAATGCCTTCTGAAAATCCAAATACACAATATCAACCAGCTCACCTTTATCCACATGTTTGTTCACCCCTTCAAAGAAATGTAGTAGATTGGTGAGGCAAGATTTCCCTTCACTAAATCCATGTTGAATTTGTCTCATTAATCCATGCTTTTGAATATGCTCTGTAATTTTGTTCTTAATAATAGTCTCTACCATTTTGCCCGGCACCAACGTCAGACTCACTGGTTTATAATTTCCCGGATCTCCTCTGGAACCTTTTTTAAAAATTGGCGTTACATTGGCCACCCTCCAATCTTCCAGTACCACGCTCGATTTTAAGGATAAATTACATATTTCTAACAATAGCTCCGCAAGCTCATTTTTCAGTTCTGTCAGTACTCTGGGATGAATACCATCTGGTCCAGGAAATTTGCTACTCTTCAGTTTGTAGAACTGCCTCATTACATCCTCCAGGTTTACAGAGAATTCATTACGTTTCTCCAACTTGTCAGCTTTGAATACCATTTCCGGCACCGGTATCCCACCTAAATGTTCCTCGGTGAAGACCGAAGCAAAGAATTCATTTAATCTCTCTGCTATGGCTTTATCTTCCTTGATCGCCTCTTTTACTCCTCAGTCATCTAGCTTGCATTTGGTCATTTCTGAGATGGGCATCCTTAGTTTCCATTATCGCCGAAAATCAGAAACGCCCAAGTCTAAGGACAACCATCTCTAGGGACGGCCTAAATGTCAAGATTTGGGCGTCCCCAACCTTATTATCGAAACAAAAGATGGACACCCATTTTGTTTCGATAATACGGGTTTCCCCGCACCTTCACCGGGACGTCCTGCGAGGATGTCCTCAGCAAAACTTGGGTGCCCCTTTTGATTATGCCCCTCCACATCACCCTTGGAGCCTTTGGCGTCCTGTACTTTGAAGGTACAGGTAGTATGCTCAAGGTAGTATTCTTAGTGGCCATTGCCTTGAATAGGAGGGTGTCGGAGTTGCAGTCCCTTTCTTTTTGGACTCCATTCTTAGAGTTTGCTAAGGACCAGGTAGTGTTACGCCCAGTTCCTTCCTTTCTGCCTAAAGTCTTATCTAGGTTTCATTTGTCTCAGTTGTTGATGTTGCCCATTCTAGGTTCTATCTCCAGATCAGAAGAAACGAACATCACGCGCTCCAACCTCCACCCTTCCCCCCATCCCCTCCGCTGCTCCCACCCTCCTCCATATCGGGCCCCCTGCACTGACCTGACAGCGCCTCTCACCTCCGTGTGGAAGCGCTGCAGGCAGCAGCAGAGCGATCTGCTGCTGTCTGCAGCACTTTCACACGGAGGTGAGAGGCGCTGTCAGGTCAGTGCAGGGGGCCCGGCATGGAGGGGGGAGGGAGCGGCGGCGAGGAGGGTAGCTGGAAATCTCGCCCGTTTTAACGGGCTTAACGGCTAGTCAAACATGTAAACAGCAAGTGACCGACTCACCTGCAAATGCGCAGTAGAGACTTCTCTCTCTGTCCCGCCCTCGCGTCAAGACATGATGACAGAGGGCAGAACAGAGAGGGAAACGGAGTCGGAGTCACTGTCGGACGCTGCCGCTTGGAAACGAATATCGCACGTACCAGCCTCCACCCTCCCCCCCATCCCCTCCGCCGCTCCCGCCCTCCTCCTTATCAGGCCCCCTGCACTGACCTGACAGCACCTCTCACCTCCATGTGGAAGCGCTGCAGGCAATAGCAGAGCGATCTGCTGCTGCCTGCAGCACTTTCACATGGAGGTGAGAGGCGCTGTCAGGTCAGTGCAGGGGGCCTGGCACGGAGGGGGGGAGCGGCGGCGAGGAGGGTAGCTAGAAATCTCGCCCATTTTTATGGGCTTAACGGCTAGTAATATATAACAGACATAAGTACCTTGTTTCGCCACAATGTTCATCAAGCATCTTGTATAAGCACTCAAATTTAGGACTTCGTCTAAGAACAAAAAGGAGACCTGACAGAATTAATCCATTTTGTGCTATATTTCTTTACAAAAAGAGTGGTGAAAGCAGGGCACAACCTCTGTAATGGCGATGGTGAAGAAAATGTCAGTTTGTGAATTTAAGAAAACACAGGACAGGCACAGAGGGTCTTTGAAGGAAAGGAAGAGATTGTAGAACTGAGCAGTTGGGATGGATGAATTCAGACTGATATTTTAAATTATGATGTTTAATAATGCATTTTTACAGGCTCATTCTGGGAGTGGATGCTATTAGGGTGGTTATGACTATTGAGTTTAGTCATCAAAATCTTGGGGCAAGGACAAAAGACTGAAGGTTTGTGCTTAAGAACTTTGCACCGGCCCATACCCTGCTCTCCATTGATTAATTCTGTGCCTTTTGAAATAAACCTCTTCCACCCTGGAGAGGGCAGGGCACCCTCCTCCTCCCCACTTCTCCAGTTCTAGTTAGCCGCTGGCCACCACTTGCAGCTGAAAGAGGACAGAGGGTAAGCGTGGAATTGCTTCTCTTGCCTATATCACCTGTCGTAAAACAGAGACCTGAACAATAAGAAAAGAAAGCAAGAAAAAGAAATGAAGTGGCCGTGGGTGTGACCGGGAAGGAGAGGAAGAGACTCACAGAACTTTGTCCTGTAGTTTGCAGAAAACTAAATGCCCTTTCTTTCTTTGCAGCCAGTGACTGTCACCAAGGAGATACGATGAAGCGGGCGTGCTTTACCTGACTGACTGCACGGCTTGGATATCTTTTCTCCGTTAATGGCGCCAAAGCCCCAGGCTGAGGAGAGCCCTGTGCGAGTGGCAGTGCGCATTCGACCCTTGCTGCCCAAGGAGTTGCTGCATGGCCACCAGTCGTGTCTGCGGGTGGAACCCCAGGGCCAACGGGTCACTCTGGGTCACAGTCGCCACTTCCACTTCCAGCATGTCCTGGACGGCTCTTGCGAGCAGGACTCAGTGTACAAGACGTGCGTGCAGCCCTTGGTCGAGGCTTTCTTTCAGGGCTTCAATGCCACTGTCTTCGCGTACGGGCAGACAGGCTCAGGGAAGACCTACACAATAGGGGAAGCAAGTTTGGGTGAGTCAAGAGTGCCTGGATTAAAGGGGCTTTTCATGGGCTTCTCTGATCATAAGTGCCAACATTTCAAAATGATTGGGGGTGCCAAACACAATGCAGATCACCTCTCTGTGGACAAATAAAGGTACCTGCTGAATATTGGGGGTGCTCAGTACCCACCGAACCAGTTCCTGAGTCCTGTGCCCCTGATAGACCATATAAGCCTTACACTGACTTGTAGACATTAAGGGAGTAATTCTATAAAGTGCACTAAAAGGCTGAGCACTAAGCACAAATTCTATAAAGGCTTCTGGGCGCCTAGATTCTGTTATAGAATACTAGAATAATATTTGCCAACATCTAGGCACATCGTGTCTATGGCAGGTGTAAATGCATGTGCCTAAATGTGCGTAAATAACATTTCTATAAGATGCACATAAATGTAGGAGATGACCATTCCCCGGCTACGTGCTTTCCCTTTGCATTTGCATGCTAAGGTTATATGGTAGTGCTTAATGCCCAGCTAGCACTTATGCACAAATCTGTAACATTCATGTGCGTAAAGGCGGATAGCTTAGCGGAGTTTTAAAAAGGTTTGGACGGCTTCCTAAAGGAAAAGTCCATAGACCGTTATTAAATGGACTTGGGGAAAATCCACTATTTCTGGGATATGCGGTATAAAATGTTTTGTACATTTTTGGAATCTTGCTGGGTATTTGTGACCTGGATTGGCCACTGTTGGAAACAGGATGCTGGGCTTGATGGCTTTCCCAGTACGGCAATACTTATGTACTTAAGTGCAATATTCTATAATCTGATCACAAATGGTGCATACATTTAGGTGCTCACATTATAGAATGAGAGGGTAAAAGGACAAGTCTTTAACCTAGGTGCTCACATTTACATCTGTTATGCATGTAAACATTTAGAATACTAGCAATTAGGTGGGTATGTGCACATATACCACATAAGTGCTGGCAGGACTCCTAACACATAGCGCCAGAGGCATGACATGGGCAGGGCTTCTACTTATGCCCGTAACTTACAGAATGCTGTAACTTACATGCATCCTTGCCATATTTAGGTGCTGGCACTTACACCAGCTCTGTGGCTGAGATAACTGCGGGAACCTAAGTGTTAGGCGCACCGATATCGGATTACATTTGTATTCTATAACAGAACCTGGATTCCTCTATAAAAGAGGCACCTACCATACAGTCTCAGGGTGCCTAGATGGAGATTCCCAAGTCTAGAATTGTCCCCTAAGAGGGCATTTCTAGAACTGGGTGTCCGGTAGGAGCCTATCCTATAAATGAACATAGGCAATTACTTTCCTTTGTAGAACACTAGTGTAACAGCTTTGATATATGCCTATAAATTAGAGCTGGTGTAAGTCCAGGTTCCGAATGCTGGAAATACGTACATGGGACTAGATTCTATATATTACGCTTAAACATTCGATGCCAAAATGGAATTCACTTAATTTAGGCATACTTAATTCAATTAATTTAGGTGTTCTTTATAGAATAAGCCTAAATTTCTGCCCAGTTTATAGAATATGCCGAGCGCCAGTTCAGGCAACTATGTTTAGTCGTGGCCAATTACGCCAAGTAAAACCTGGTGTAAATCCCAACGCCTAAATTAGGCATGGAGCAAGTATATTCTATAACACGCATAGATTTTAGATACGCCTACAACCCACCCATTCCACATCCATGACCATGCCCCCTTTTCAACTATGCAACTTAGAATTTACGCATACCATGTTACAGAATATGCTTAGTTGTATGCGTAAATTCAAATTAATGCCAATTAGTGCTGATGATTGGTTGCTAACTTCCAATTAGTGCTGATTAGCTTGTTAACCAATTAGCTTCTGTTCATTGTTATGGAATACACTTCGATTTCCACACAGAAATCTCAGTGCGATATATAAAATCCTGGGGATAACATGTATTATTCCTTAAATATAAGCCCCACCCAGACTCTTCCTATGTGTACACGCACCTGTAAAATGTGTGCATATTTTGCAGAATAGTGGTTAGGTGGATTTTTGGCATTTACATTCGTATGTGTACACCTGTGTGTACATGCTAGTATTCTAATCATTTGTACAGGCAACTGGCACGTAAATGCAAGCGTTTAGTTTATACAATTACCCCATAAGGGGGTAATTTTATAAAATACTAGTAAAAAAGGCCCGTTTCTGGAACGAATGAAACGGGCGCTAGCAAGGTTTTCCTGGGAGTGTGTATGTTTGAGAGAGAGAGCCAGAGTGAATGTGCGGGTGTGTGACAGAGTGAGACTGTCTGTGTGACAGTGTGTGTGTGAGAATGAGAGTGTGTGACAGGGCCCCCTCCCCTGTTCCTAATGCCCCTCACCCCTTTCCCTCCCCTCCTTTTCCTCCTGCTTCCCACACTTTGGGTTCCTTAAGGCTTTCAAAAGTCTATGTACCCCCGTGGCCCTAATGCCCAGTATCCGGATACCCCACCGCTTTCCTCCTCACCCCTCCCCCAAGATGTAATACTTTCACATCCTTCATTTTTTAAAAAAAGTGTCCTATCTACCTTGTGTACAAATGCCCGGCATTCAGATTGTGTTCCTCTCGTAAATTTTCATTTCTTTCATTCATTCAGAACTTGCCCCCCCTGAACACTTTTGGTTCCTTCAGTCTTTTAAAACTGTCCTATGTACCCTGTGTGCTAATGGCCAGCATTGAGATTGTTTTCCTGTCCCAAATTTGCATGTCTTTCAGTCATTCACAACTCCCCCCCACCCCCCCCCCCCCTTCTCCAGTATAACACTTTCGTTTCCTTCAGTCTTTTAAAACTCTCCTTTCTACCCTGTGTCCTAATGGCCAGCATTCAGATTGTTTTCCTTTCCCAAATGTTCATGTCTTTCAGTTGTTCAGAACTCCCCCCTCCCCCCATTTAACACTTTCGGTTCCTTCAGTCTTTTAAAACTCTCCTATCAACCCTGTGTCCTAATGGCCAGCACTCAGATTGTTTTGCTTTGCCAAATTGTCTGTCACTGAGGTCAGAGCATGCCTGCCTAGCAGACCACTTCCGGCAGGCACGGTCCCAAGCACATCCTGTTGGAGGTGAGAATTATTATATAGGATTCTATCATGTTGCAAATTGCCCCCCTCCCCTCACAACTGCCCCAGCTCACACACATGTTCATCCATGAACTTGTAAAGGGGTTGGAAAGAATCCGATGAGCCTTGCTCTGCATGCTTTCCTTACTTGTTTCATTGTTGTAGTTGGCTACAAATGTGCATTGTTTTTTTTGGCTTTCTCAAAATTGCCACATACAGCTGTTGAGTAATTAGAAGAAGGTTGGGCTTGGTGATCTTCTGGACTTCTTTCAACTTAGACCTGCAAATTTCCTGCTGGAAATACCAATGTAAATCCTTTCTTTTCAGCTAGCAATGTCTGTTAATTTGCCCTATGTGTCCCCTTCTTGGATATTAGTTGTACGTATTCCCACAGAACAGCCACTACATTCATTACTCAGGGAAGCTGAAAACACTGGGTGGGAACATCACTCAAGACTGTTAAACAAAGTGGATAATGTCCCAAACTGGTTATTTTTTTTGTAATAGAATAAATGACAGCAGTTAAAGACCTGCAAGATCCATCCTGTCTGCCCAAAAAGGCAGCCAGAGCCGCACCAGCCACTCCATGCAGATTGCACTCCTTCATAATGAAACATTAGTGTTGCAATGTCTAAATCCGATTTTGAAAGTTTTGCTGAAAACGTCCAATAATCAAGTGGCAAACATAGTGATTTTGAAACCAGAAAATCAAGTGATTTTCGAACCAGAAAAACTATCTTTTGATTTGAAAATGGCCATTTGCTAGGCATTTTTGTGCTCAGTGCATCTATCTTTTTGGACCATTTTCGAAAAAGAAAAAAAAAAAGTCCAAGGGAAAACCACACAAAAACAAGCCATTGGGACATCTGGTGGGACATCCCAGCAGAGCAGTGGTGGCATCCTAGGGGGCACTGCAGTGGACTTCGCAAAAAAATGTCCCAGATACACATCTCAACATTACACATTTATATTGTATGGCGAGCCCTCCAAAACCCACCAAAAACCTACTGTACCCAACTGTACATCACTACAATAGCCCTTATGGCTTCAGGTGTCACCTGTATGTGGGTACAGTAGGTGTTTGGTGGGTTTTGGAGGGCTCATACTTCGCACCACAAGTGCAACAGTTAGAGTGGGATATGAACCTGGGTTCCCTTCTCTACAGTGCAGTGCACCAACCATTAGGCTACTCCTGGGACCTGCTTGCTGCTCTAGGACTGGCCATAACATCTGAAGCTGTCATACAGACAGGTATGTACTGTTTCTTTCACATCTTTTGGGGGGGGGGGGGGTCAGTGACCACTGGGGGAGTAAGGGGTTTAATCCTTAATCTCTCCAGTAGTCATCTGGTCATTTAGGGCATCTTTTTGTGACTTAGTTATGAATGAAACAGGTCTAGACCAAAATGTCTTTTAGCCCTGGATGTTTTTGCTTTATTCCATTATGGCAGAAAAAGTACAAGTTTTGGGAACGCTCAAATCCTGCCTCCAACATGCCTCCTTGTGATTTGGATGCACTGCAGACGGTACAAATCAAAGTAGGGTATACATAAAAAGTAGCACATATGAGTTATCTTGTTGGGCAGACTGGATGGACCGTGCAGGTCTTTTTCTGCCGTCATCTTCTATGTTACTATATGTTACATAAAAAAATGTTTTAAAAATGGGTTTCAAAAATAGCAATTTGGATGTTTTGGCAAAAAAAAACATCTATCTTCCTCTTTGTGCCACTTGTTGGACATTTTTCTGTTTTGAAAATGAGCCCCAATTCCACTTAAATCCCATTTCCAAAGAAGTATTGATTTTGGTCTTGCTTTTTAGTGCAGAAATTGTGATCTGTATTGTAACTGTGTGTCCCTCTGGGTCCATCAGCGTCCATCAACGAAGATGAACAGGGCATTATCCCCCGTGCCATGGCGGAAATTTTCAGACTTATTGATGAAAATGACCTGATTGATTACACTGTGAAAGTCTCCTATTTGGAAGTATATAAAGAAGAATTCAGGGACCTTCTGGAGGTAGAGACAGCCAGCAAAGACATTCAGATTCGAGAGGTTGAGAAAGGCAACATTGGTAAGAATTATTTTGCTGTACTTATTTGTTGGACTTTATTAACCACCTTTATGAAGAGATTCACCCAAGGCGGTGTACAATAGGTACAGTTTAACATCAAACTTACAATTTTGTTAATAGCATAACAATAGTAAAAGATACATAAATACAATGAAAGAGGAAAACTTGAAAACTGCAAATTGAAACCCAACAATAAGACTACCATGAAACAGGAAACAGGATCAAAAATATACACATTTAACAGCACTGAAATTCAAATAACAGAGATAATACGATGTAAGCTTAATAATGATGGACTATCTAATAAGCACACAAGTTGAACAATTAAATAACATTGCTATGATACTAATTCTTTTCAAATGTTAGTTTTGTTACCTCTAAAGACCCTCTTTATCCTCACCTGATAGAACAGATTTAGCAGTAGAGTTAAGCAATATTAAAGTGTACAGTAATAATCTCATGCTTATTTGCTGTGGACTGTGATGGAAGTGATGATTGGGAGAAGTCTGACTGAAACAAGACCCAACGGCTGGGTTGATGCACATCCCTGAGACTGAAAGAGATGCTAGATTTCTAAATGACTTCCCCTTGATCTGTTGACATTTCCCTTTTTCCTCTCTATCCTTCCTCCCCCCCCCCCCTTTTTATATTGTAAACTGCTCAGACATTCTTTGATGGGTGGGGTATAAGCTTCTAATAAACTTGAAACTTGACTGGTCACTTAAAAGGAAGGATGTGGAATTTCCAGGACACCATTGATGACCAGAAAGCTAGTTCTTGTACAAGTTGTTTTGCCTTTTTCAGACTGGATGTCTCCACATTGTCCTTGAGGCTTTCCACAGTATCCAGCCTCTGTATTAGGGCTGGCAATGGCCAAGTCTGAAAAAGTCAGATTCATGATGTAGGCTAATTCGCCATTGTAGTGCTTTATGCAGGGTTTTGACCCTAAAGCCCGCGCAACCCAATTGGCGCAGCCACGCCTACTGTCTGCCACCAGACATGCCTCCTTCACTAGAAAATAAAAAATATTTTCCAGTGCTCTAAGCAGAAAACTACCGTGGAATGCCTCAGCATGTCCTGCTGTAATGCTCTTTTACCTCACAGTAGGCCTACTGCACCTTTGTACAAGGGCCCCTCAGGATGCTATAAATGCACATATATTTGCTGGCACATCCAGCGTGAGTAGCACTTTCACAAAGCTGTATGTAGGAAAAAAAAAGAATGTCATCATCCATGCATAAGTACCGGTGATTATGTGTGGGATTGGCTATTTTGCAACATCCACATATAAATGGCAGCCCGATTTCACAAATGTATACATGGAACTGGCAGCAATTATTAAGTAGTGCCACCGGAGGGGGGGGGTTCACATTAGAGACAGAAATAAAAAATGGGGGTGTTAAGGACAATTTCCACCTTATTTGTCCCCCCTCTTTAAAGGCCTAACCAAAATAAGCACTTTTTCAGATCTATAATTTGCCTTTGAGCAGGGTCAATAGTGGACAGGGAAACTTGTAAATATATATTTATTCTCAGGCCATACCCTTTGAAATCTGTACCACAGGGATGTACTTGTGTAGATAGTGCCTTTCTGAAATAGCTTTTTACATGTATAGCCAGTCTATACGTGTAAATGCCTCTAAAAATGACCTCCTTTATGTTCTTGTGTTCGGTAACAGTGAGATTCATTTACTTTAAGGGCGGGGGCGGGCATTCTTATTTTCTTCTGATGTTTGTTGAAAGTGTTTCTTTTTTTCAGTGTTGTGTGGCGTGAAGGAGAATGACGTAGAAGGACTAGATGAGGTGCTGAGCCTGCTTGAAATGGGAAACACAGCCAAACACACTGCAGCCACTCAGATCAACATGCAGTCTAGCCGGTCACATACCGTATTCACTGTTATCATGGAACAGAGGCGGGGCGCAGGCCGCATCAGTCGGCCGACACTCAAGGATCAAGTCTTAGTCCTTGGCTCGGGGCAGGTGCTTACCTCGAAGTTTCACTTTGTGGACCTAGCAGGCTCAGAGCGCATCTTGAAGACAGGCAACACAGGAGAGCGTTTGAAAGAGAGCATCCAGATCAATTCAGGCTTACTAGCCTTGGGCAATGTGATTAGTGCCTTGGGTGACCCACGGAGGAAAAGCAGCCACATCCCATACAGAGATTCCAAAATTACCAGGTAGCGTTGCCATAGTGTGCGTCTGACTTTTGTACAAGAAAATGAATGCCATCTAATACCAAAGTAGGTAAAAAAAAAAAAAAAAGAAGGTGCAAACAACCTGTAAGTCTCTTTGCTTATATAATTTTGAGAGTGCACCTTTTGCCCAAGGTGTTCATTTTCTGCATTAAAAAAATAAAGTCCACAGGAACAAATTATGCATTCACAAACCTCTGCATAAAATACTGCAAGACTTTTGTTTATAAAGACTAAATTGAAGGATAAGGAAAAAAAAATAATCTGTTTTGCGCAAATTGTTGCTTGGACAGTTTTTCCTTTGGAAACTTTTTCCATCCAGAAGTTGCAAGAAATTAGCACCTTCAGCAATGATGTGCTATCTTGCAAGCAAATTGACTTGGCAGACTTCTTGCACTTACTTTTTGTTTCGTCAAATTTTATCTTCTGCTAGTCTTTAGGGAACTTTTACAAAGGCACGGTAGCATTATTAGCATGCACTAAATGCTAGAGACACCCATAGGCATATTTGGGCGTCGCTAGTGTTTAGTGCACGTTTATTTTTATTGCGCACTAAAAACATTAGAGCACCTTTGTAAAAGGCCCACTTAGTATTTCAACAGAAACTGTCTCATAGTTGTTATTGCATTCAATGGAAGAACAAAAAGGTCTCATATAAATACCATTCTTCCACGTTCTCAGCTGGCCTTTGAGTTGTGTGAGACTGTTTCTGAGGGCAGTGTAATAAACTGCATTAAGCTTAGAAGGGCATTTTTGAAAGAACATCCAAGTCAGAATTGGGACATCCTGCTCATAACATGCAAAAAACCCATTCATCTCCGTTAGTTTTCAACAGGAAAAACGTTGGGGTATCTTGTTACAAAATGTGAGAACGTCCAAATGAACAGCCATTTTCCAAACTAAAATGTCCAGATGATGAACGCCAAAAAAAACAGGGACAAGGATGTCTGTCTGGCAGCATTTGTACAGAAATGGTCACACAGACATAAGCAGAGGAGCAGCCTAGTGGTCAGCGCAGTGGACTTTAATCCAGAGAAGCCAGGTTCATATTCCACTGCAACTCTGTTATTTTAAATGGTAAGCCATCCAGAGAAAGGGAAATACCTATTGTACCTGAATGTGTACCACGTCCATAACCTTTAGGCTTGCAGGTGTCTTTAATATTTAGGTACAGTAGATATATCTCTGGTTCTGGAGGGCTCACAGTTTAAAGATTTTAAAAAATGAGTTGGAGAGGAATTTGAACTTGAGTTCTCTGGTTTACAGTCCACTGTAGGTGCTGGTACTCAAATGCTAGGCGACCCTTCAGGGGTGAGGTGATCACTGAGGGACCCACCCCACAATAGCTAGGCCCCCTGCAACTAGTCACAGAATCTATGGCAAGTCAGAATTTGTGTGTAGAGCCTAAGCTCAAATCATTAAAACTTGAGGTTCATGGCTCAATTTTAGCAGACAATGGAAAAGGTGCCGGTACTCAGTACCCCCTCAAAAAAAGCCATGACTGTACTGACCACTAGGCTACTTCTCTGCCCAAAATACCTGATGTCAGGGTGCCTACTTTCCCTTTCTGGTGTTACTTTCAGGAGTGAGGGAGAGGGAACAGTAACCACTGGAGGATTCATAAGGGGTCATGCCTTAAATCCATCCAGGGCTCACCTGCTCAATCAAAGCCCCTTTTTGTACCCTGGATGTGATTGAAATAGGTCTAAATAAAAATGTCCTTCTTTTTAGACTTGAACATTTCCTCCAGTTCGATTATCACTATTGGGCATCCTAATTGTGGGCCTCCCTAAACCCGCCCACAACACTCCCCCCTCACCATTTGGATGCACCACAATGTAGGATGTCCAAATTGTGCTGTTCCAAAATCGCAATTTGGACGTGGACTTTTTTTGGGCATTTTGAAAGGTCCATCTGTTTTTGAAAATGAGCACCTTTGTGAAATAGTGTACTTCCAGTCTAGCACAGATATTTTGCATGCTAAGATTACTTCCTGGGCTTGTATAAAATTGCATGACTGGATACATACATAGAAAGTACACATACACAGTGATTGCATACTGCATACTTTTATTTGATCTGTGTGTAGTTATTCCTGGGGTTGTGGGTAGGGCAGAGCAGAGGCGGTGTTATAATGTAAACATAGAGTTTATAAAATATACATGTATCTATGTAGAGTACATGCACACATTTACACCTGCCTCAGAGCAGGTGTAAATCTGTGTATTGTGATTGGGACCTATTTTAAGCACCTGGGTTGCCTTTATAAAACAGGCTAGAAACAGGCGCCGTGTTTGGACTTCTCACATATGTGTGTATCCCTGGTCCCACCACAAGTTCTGGGCTCCAGCTAGCTCTTCAGGTCAAGTACCCGAAACCAGGGCCACAAACATTAGTTCTTCTTTTACTGACCTGGGTGCAGGCTGGAGCTGGAATAACTCCAGTTTGCTGTAGGATTTTAAGCCACACCCTTTGACTTCACTCGCACTCCAAGAAAACTCTCCACTCCGGGATTTTTGTTAAATTCAAATTATAACTTTACTGAAACTTCAACAGGCAGATATCCAAACTTCATACTTTTCTTATAACAAACAGTTCACTTTGATGAAATAGATTTTTGTATCAATCCGAGACATTTGGTGTAAAGTTCCAACTACTAAATTAATAGTCTCTTAATAGATCCTAGGGTATTTACAGGATCCACCGGTCCACCAATGTCCATCTTTTCTGGCAGAACAGTCCAAAGCTGTGGCTTCCTGCTCCTTCTGCGGCAAGCTGTCCTGCTGGCGCTTTTACCCAGTCGCCAGACCCACTCGGGATTGGGCCTCCCTGTCCATCCTACTCCTCCAGGGGTGCACTTTCATGAGCTGCTTGCTTTTATTAACAGCAACTACCTTTTTGGTCAGCTTTAGGTTATTGGGCCTGATCAGGATACCTCCTCTCCTCATAGGTCCTGGCAGGGGTGAAGGCAACCAAAGACTGTGTGCTCTTTAATCCTATAACTTTTATAACATTCAGACTGTACCCCAACTATGACATCTCTTGTCACTTATTCTCACAATACCTCCCTCTGGGCTGGGCTGGGCTCTTCACTTTCCCACTCATGCTGTTGTTATTCCTCCCCCAGCTACAAACCATTTCTAGTAATCCCCTGGGGAAATCCAATTTACCAGGGGATTATATGCGTTAAGGGCCTAATTTTGGCAACTAATTGCACAGCAGCTCCTCTCTCCCAAGCTTGCTCTGAACACTTCAGGTGCCCCCTTGATAGCTGTATGTGAGGCAGTTGCCTCTTTGCATCATGTAACACCATGGCCCAGGTCCCCTCTTGTCACCCCCACTTTCCTTCTCCACATTCTTAACCTATCCTTACCCAGTCTTTTTCTCTTTCAGTCCCTTGTTCTTATGCAGTCTCTGTTACTCTCCCAAACAGCCTCCTTCTCATAATTCTCACCCCTTCTCAAGACCTTTTGTCTAATTTCTCTTTTCCATATCATCAAGCTGATCAATCCATAGACTGGTGGGTTGTGTCCATCTACCAGCAGGTGGAGATAGAGAGCAAACTTTTGCCTCCCTATATGTGGTCATGTGCTGCCGGAAACTCCTGTATGTTCTCTATCTCAGCAGGTGGTGGTCACACACAGCAGCAGCTCTGGCTAGGCCTCCAAGCCTAATTTTTAGGTTTTGTTGAGTGCCTGGGGTTGAGGGCTCTTCTTGAGCAAGTGCAAACCTGGTGGCGCCAGGTCCCTCCTTTTCTCCCCCCTCCCGCTGGCTCCGTTTAAAAAAAAAAAAAAAAAAATTTTGAACGTCCTTAAAGACGTTTATTTCGACGTTTATTTAAACGTTTATTGCAGCTACTCACTGGGACACCAGGTCGTTACAGCTCGGAGCGGACCGCAGGTAATTTTTACCTTTTATAGCGGGCAGGCGGTTCCCCGATTGGTCTTCACGTGGCCCATGGCGTCGGAGGGCGAGGGCGCAAAGAGTCGCTCCCCGGATCGCATGTGCGCTTCCAGAGGGGATGCGGGGGTCTTAAAGTCTGATTCGCCCTTGTTGGGTGACAGTTTCGTGACCGATGAGTGTCTCGGTCCTTCCTCCGGCGTGGCGGTTTTTCCCGCCATAAACGCCCATCCCCCGCGGCTCGCCTCCGCCATATTAGTCGGCCACGCGGCTCGGACGGCTTCTTCTTGGGCCGCCCTTGAGGTGGGAGACATTGATGCCATGAACGCCCTTAATTTGGGCGACGGCACAGAAGCGGCTAAAGTTAAGCGCCGTTCTTCCCGCGCGGCTCCTTCGCGGAGTGTCGCGCCGGACGCCATCTTGGATGCGCAGCATGTCTCAACCCCGCTCTTGCGAGCGCCGGTTGAGGGTGCGTCTAGGGCTGTAGCCCAGGCTGCGGAAGTGCACAGTCGGGGGGGGGTTTCTCCCCCGAGTTTGTTTTGCTGCTGCATCAGGCCTTCCTTATGCAAAACGCTGCCCCTGCTCCCTCGTCTGGTAAAGAGGTTGAGGCCCCCGGAGGTAAACGCCCTCGGGTTGATTCCCAGGCCTTGGAGGACTTTGTCTCCTCCGATGTAGATGAGGGCAGCGTATCTGAGTTCTCCCAACGGTCCTTTGCGGATTCCTTGGAGGAGACGGATCCCCGCTCGGATGGAGCGGATGACCCCTCTGCAGCGCGGCTCTTTAGCTCAGAGGATTTGGCCAACCTGTTAGTGCAGGCCATGGGCATTTTGAAGATTTCCTCTCCGGAGGACGTCTCTTCCTCAGCCCCTGTTGGCTCTGCCATTATGCTGGGGACGAAGCGCCCGCCTAGAACCTTCCACGTGCATGATGCCATGCACACCTTAATTTCGGCTCAATGGGATGTCCCAGAAGCGAGCCTTAAAGTGGCTAGGGCTATGTCCCGCCTCTATCCTTTGCCTGAAAGTGAACGTGAGGCCTATCTGTGGCCTACCGTGGATTCTTTAATCACTGCGGTGACTAAGAAAACGGCGTTGCCGGTGGAAGGTGGCACGGCCCTAAAGGACGCCCAAGACAGAAGATTGGAGGCGGCCTTAAGGTCGTCCTTTGAGGCGGCTGCTTTAAGTTTGCAGGCCTCAGTTTGCGGCTCCTATGTGGCCAGGGCGTGCCTGACGATGGTGCAGCGGGCTTCCCCCTCGGATCATTCCTTGAGGGCTGATTGGCCGGCCCTGGAATTGGGCTTGGCCTATTTGGCAGACTTGCTGTATGATGTCTTGAGGGCCTCAGCTAAAGGCATGGCTCAGACAATCTCTGCGCGGCGGTGGCTTTGGCTGAAGCATTGGTCTGCTGACCACGCCTCTAAATCCCGCCTAGCGAAATTGCCTTTTAAAGGCAAGCTGCTCTTTGGGGTCGAGCTGGACAAAATCGTGACCGATCTCGGCATGTCTAAGGGCAAGAAGTTACCAGAGGTCAGGGCTCGGGCTAGTACTCGTCCCGGTACCTCCAGAGGACGGTTTCAGGAAGCCCGTCGGTACCGCCCGGGCAGGTCGGGCTCTTCTGCCTCCTCTTCCTTCAAGAGGAACTTCTCCCCCAAGCAGCATTCCTTTTGCAGAGACCGCCGTCCCGGAGGTGCTCCCTCCGGTCCTCCCCCAGGGTCTCGTACCCAATGACGGGGCCTTGGTCCACACCCCAGTGCAGATTGGAGGACGGCTGTCCTCGTTTCTGGGCGAGTGGACCACAATAACTTCAGACGCTTGGGTGCTGGAAGTCATCAAAGACGGCTACAAGCTAGAGTTCTGCCGACCCTTAAGAGACGGGTTTGTACTCTCTCCCTGCAAGTCTCCGGTCAAAGCTGTGGCAGTGCAGCAGACCTTGGACAATCTGATCCGCCTGGGTGCGGTCGTTCCGGTGCCAGAAAATCAGCTTGGCAAGGGACGTTACTCCATTTACTTTGTGGTACCAAAGAAAGGAGGTTCTGTACGGCCTATCCTCGACCTCAAAGGGGTCAATCGGGCCTTGAAAGTTCGGCACTTTCGCATGGAGACTCTCCGCTCTGTTATAGCGGCAGTGAAGGCAGGGGAGTACCTGGCATCCTTGGACATCAAGGAAGCGTACTTGCATATTCCTATCTGGCCTCCCCATCAACGCTTTTTGCGTTTTGCAGTCCTGGGCTGACACTTCCAGTTCAGAGCCCTCCCGTTCGGGTTGGCTACTGCTCCGCGGACCTTCTCCAAAGTAATGGTGGTCATCGCGGCCTTCCTGAGGAAGGAAGGAGTACAAGTCCATCCTTATCTGGACGACTGGTTGATCCGAGCCCCCTCTTATGCAGAGTGCGGCAAAGCTGTGAACCGGGTGGTTGCTCTTTTGAGCTCCCTGGGGTGGATCATCAACTGGGAGAAAAGCCAGCTGCGCCCGACTCAGTCCCTGGAGTATCTGGGAGTTCGATTCGACACCCAAGTGGGCAGAGTGTTCCTGCCAGACAATCGGATTGTCAAACTTCAGGCTCAGGTGGACCAGTTTCTAGTAGCCTCTCCTCTTCGGGCTTGGGACTATGTGCAGCTGTTGGGCTCTATGACGGCCACGATGGAAGTAGTGCCCTGGGCCAGGGCTCATATGAGACCACTACAACACTCTCTGCTGCAGCGCTGGACTCCGATGTCGGAGGATTATGCTGTGCGCCTTCCCTTGGACCCAGCAGTGCGCAAGGCGCTGAGCTGGTGGATGCAGACAGACAAGTTGTCCGCAGGAATGCCTCTGGTGACCCCGGAGTGGATTGTTGTCACGACGGACGCCTCTTTGTCGGGCTGGGGAGCCCACTGCTTGGGAAGGACAGCGCAGGGGCTCTGGTCTCCTGCAGAGGCAAAGTGGTCTATCAACCTCCTGGAACTCAGAGCCATTCGGTTGGCGCTTTTGGAGTTCATCCCGGTACTGGCGTTGAAGCCAGTACGGGTCCTGTCGGACAATGCCACGGCTGTGGCCTATGTCAACCGCCAGGGAGGTACCAAGAGCGCCCCTCTAGCCAAGGAGGCTATGAGTCTATGCCAGTGGGCGGAAGCGAACCTGGAGCAGCTGTCAGCGGCCCACATTGCCGGAGTCATGAATGTCAAGGCGGACTTTCTCAGTCGCCATACCTTGGAGCCCGGAGAGTGGCAGCTATCTGCTCAGGCGTTCTTGGACATCACGAAGCGCTGGGGCCAGCCGAGCCTAGATCTGATGGCGTCATCGGCCAATTGCCAAGTGCCGCGCTTTTTCAGCAGAGGACGGGACCCTCGATCCCTGGGAGTAGATGCTCTTCTCCAACAGTGGCCGACACAAGAGCTTCTCTATGTGTTCCCGCCCTGGCCCATGCTGGGCAGGGTGCTAGACCGGGTGGCAAAGCATCCAGGCCGGATAATCCTGGTGGGTCCGGATTGGCCCAGACGTCCCTGGTATGCGGACTTCATCAGGCTCTCAGTCGACGATCCTCTGCGGCTGCCAGTGGAGCAGGGCCTGTTGCATCAGGGTCCCGTGGTGATGGAGGATACCTCCCCCTTTGGTCTTACGGCCTGGCTATTGAGCGGCAGCGTCTGAGGAAGAAGGGCTTCTCAGACAAGGTCATCGCCACTATGCTGAGAGCGAGGAAGCACTCTACTTCTACTGCTTACGCCAGGGTTTGGCGTACCTTTGCAGCGTGGTGTGAAGCAGGCTCATTTTCTCCATTCACTGCTCCAATTTCTTCAGTGTTGGCATTCCTGCAAGAAGGTCTGGAGAAAGGCCTGTCGCTCAGTTCCCTTAAAGTCCAGGTAGTGGCCCTGGCTTGCTTCAGGGGCCGCCTGAAGGGTGCTTCCCTGGCTTCGCAGCCAGATGTGGTGCGTTTTCTCAAGGGAGTTAATCACCTGCGCCCTCCTCTGCACTCGGTGGTGCCTGCGTGGAATCTCAATCTGGTGCTAAGAGCATTACAGAAGCCGCCTTTTGAACCCTTGTCGAGGGCATCTCTGAAAGACCTGACGTTGAAAGCAGTCTTTTTGGTGGCTATCACTTCAGCCAGAAGAGTTTCCGAGCTCCAGGCGCTGTCATGTCGAGAGCCTTTTCTGCAGTTCACTGAGGCAGGAGTGACTATTCGCACAGTGCCTTCCTTCCTGCCCAAGATTGTCTCTCGCTTCCATGTGAATCAGCAGCTCTGTCTCCCTTCCTTTCGTAGGGAGGACTACCCAGAGGAATACTCTGCTCTTAAATATCTGGATGTGAGACGAGTCATCATCAGATACTTGGAAGTGACCAATGATTTCCGGAAATCGGATCATCTGTTTGTCCTGTTTGCAGGTCCTCGTAGGGGTCTGCAGGCTGCTAAGCCTACAGTGGCAAGATGGGTCAAGGAAGCCATTGCAGCGGCTTATGTGGCCGCGGGGAAGGTGCCGCCTATCCAGCTGAAGGCTCACTCCACAAGAGCTCAGGCGGCCTCGATGGCAGAGGCCGGTTCCGTCTCCTTGGAAGAGATATGCAAGGCGGCAACTTGGGCTTCGGCCCATACGTTCTCCAAGCATTACCGCTTGATTGTGGCTGCTCGGGCGGAGGCCTGGTTTGAAGCTTCAGTGTTGCGGTCAGGGATTTCTATGTCCCGCCCTGGGTGAGTACTGCTTCGGTACATCCCACCAGTCTATGGATTGATCAGCTTGATGATATGGAAGGTAAAATTATGTATCATACCTGATAATTTTCTTTCCATTAATCATAGCTGATCAATCCATAGTCCCTCCCAGATATCTGTACTGTTTATATTCTGGTTGCATTTCAGATTCAAGTTTAGTCTTCAGTTCCTGTTCAGGAAGACTTCGTGTTCAAGTTATTTTTTCACTTGGATTCTTCAAGAGTTGAGACGAGTTTGTGTTACAGTGAGCTGCTGCATTCCTCTCCCCTCCGTTTTACGGGGCTGGATTGAGACTTAAATTCTGCCGGCACTCCCTCCCGCTTCGTGTGGCTGTAGGGCAGCTTTGTACCCCTCCCGCTTCGGCGGTGTTAGGGTCAGTCAGCTCCTCCCGCGGTTGCGGTTGCAGGATAAGCCAGATCCCCCCGCATCGGCGGGTGTGGTGTCCCTCCCCCGCTCCGCGGGGATGAGCTGGACGGATTCCCCTCCCCCACTTGTGTGGGGATGAGCTGGGTTAATTCCCCTCCCCCGTTTCGGCGGTGGTGAGCTGGGCAGAGTGTCCCTTTGTGGGTGTAATTCTCTAAGTGCTGAGTCCTGCGGATGGAGCTTTGATATCGACATACTGAGGAGTTTCCGGCAGCACATGACCACATATAGGGAGGCAAAAGTTTGCTCTCTATCTCCACCTGCTGGTAAATGGACACAACCCACCAGTCTATGGATTGATCAGCTATGATTAATGGAAAGAAAATTATCAGGTATGATACATAATTTTACCTTATGCCATCAGTCTTCCTCTATCCCCCTCTTCCCAGTGTTTTTACAGCTTCTCACATCTCCCAGCTAGCTAGCCAACCCTATCCCCTTAAAAAATAGTAATTTCAGTGTTTTTTCCAGATATTTCTTCTGCTTCCAAAATGCGAAGGAAAGCCTTTTTACAGTTGAAATCAAAGACTATAGGTGCTGGAGCCACTCTTCTTTTTTTAAGCAGTTTCCCTGCAAGTGCATCCTTCAGCATCCAAGAAGCTACCTATGCATTTCCTGATTCTACCCATTCAGAACAATTTCTTAATGATAAAACTCAGAGCTCTAGTTGAGAGAGTTTAGGCAGGGCAGAATTATCTGTTAGACACGACGAACTGGATTCTATATATTGCGCTGTAAAAATCAGCACTGAAAAAAAAATACACCTAGGTATATTCTATAAACTAAGCCTAAAGTTAGGCGCAGTTTACAGAATACGCCTAGCACCTGTCCATGTGACTAAATTTTAGTTGCAGGTATTTACGCCAAGTAAAACTTGGTGTAAATGCCGGTGACTAAGACGTAGAGTGGGTGTATTCTATATCAGTGTGCATAGATTTTAGAAACACCCACAACCCGCCCATTCCACACCCATGGTCATGCCCACTTTTCGGTTCTGCATCTTAAATGTACATGCAGAACTTTACAGAATATGCTTAGCAAGTTCTGCGCATGAATTCTAATTAATGCCAACTGGTGTCAATAATTGCATGTGAAGTGGCAATTATTGACACTGATTGGTTTAAGATAATTAAGTTGTGCACACAAATCAGAATATGATCTGATTTGCGTGCGCAACTCCAGTCACAGTATATAGAATCTAGGGGAATAGGCCCATGAAAATGTTTAAATTTTTTTTTTAATCAGAAAGAATAAAAATGAAGTAGAGGTTATTTAATTTTATGCCCTTGCCTTTCGGCCTTGAAATTATACACTATAAATAGAATACAAATAAATAAAATACAAATAAAATATATAGTATATAAAATTCAGATTAAAAGATCTGTCATGTATTAAAAGTTATTGAGGGAGGGGCCCATGAAGGCAGAAGTACCCGGGGCCCACAAGTTATAATGGGGTGAATTCTATATATGGTGCAAAAAAAAAAACGCTATTCTATAAGCCATGCTTAAGGTTAGGCACAGTTTATAGAATAGCGCTTACATCCGGGGATTGTGCTTAACTTTAGGCACAGCCATTTGATCCAATTGAAATGGGGTGCAAATATTTGCACCTAATTGGGTGCGTATCCCCCATATTCAGATCAGGAGATATATCATTCACTAGGTTAGAAAGTTTCTAGTGAATGATATACCCCCTGACACAGCTACCTGTGAAACAAGTTACTCTTGTCAAAGACTTATTAAAATACAGATGGCAACGTCTTAAAAATGAAGAACGCTGAAAGATAAGTTAATTGTTTCTCTGTTTAGAGAGTGTTGTCACACAGTTTTTCTTAAATTTTGGAACAACTTTTTGATGTGTGGCGTGCTCTACAATTGTACTTTATTAATATATATAAAGGGGTATTTTTTAAAAAACAGTTTTTTTTCTCCAAATTATATGGCAAGTTTTTCACAGTTTCTATTTTTCCCTTAAACAGAAACCAGTGATAGAAATTGTGCTCCTAAAGAGAGAATTCCAATAGTCAATAAGCACCAAAATATTTATTTATTTTGAAGGGAGCTCACAATTAGTAATTAGAAAAAATGCTCAGCTTCAATCCTTTTTTTCAACATATATATAATGATAGCTTACTGAGTTCAAAATCACAGTGTCTTTGTATATATATATCTATATGAAAGGATCTCTCAGATCAGCGCACCTTCCCCTAATAAGGCTAAATGAGCCTAGCATATATCTCAAAGGGGGGTAACGCACTCGTCATTGATCCTCAGATATTCTTAATGTCTTTTTTATAAAAAAAAATTTTCAATTTTCTATTACTCTCAATTGTTACGTCCAATATATTCATTAACTTAAATAATTTTTTCAGTACTTAGCTTATCTCATTTTTCTCTTAATCGATATTCAGTTATTTTTCAATATTCGTAGGCTGGAGACCAGATGTCACACCGACACAGATCCATGTTTCGCGTATTACAACGCTGTTTCAAGGTAGTCTCCTGTATATAGAAAACAATTTTTAGTCACTATATTTCACACTATGTTTCAATCTACAGGTAAGCTTTACTCACCCCGCTCTTGTCAAATAGTCTCCATCTAAGATGGCCGACCTACACATATTACGGATTATATATCCGGTAACGTGAATTAACGTAAGCTAACGTGCAGCGTCACTATCAGACTCCCGGTCTGCCAGCTGATGGAAATTACTACTACTACTACTACTAACTAGCATTTCTAAAGCGCTACTAGGGTTACGCAGCGCTGTACAATTTAAACATAGAAGGACAGTCCCTGCTCAAAGAGCTTACAATCTAAAAGACAAGAAAACAATCTAGAGGACGAGTGAACAGTTAGTCTGATAGGGTGGATAGATTGGGGTATTTTATATATCTCGAGTGGTTAGGCGCCGAAGGCAGCATTGAAGAGGTGAGCTTTAAGCAGAGATTTGAAGATGGGTAGGGAAGGGGCATGGCGTATGGGTGAAGGAAGATTGTTCCAGGCATGGGGTGAGGCAAGGCAGAATGGGCGGAGTCTGGAGTTGGCAGTGGTGGAGAAGGGTACTGAGAGAAGGGCTTTGTCCTGTGAGCGGAGGTTACGGGCGGGAACATAGGGGGAGATGAGGGTGGAGAGGTAGTGAGGAGCCGCGGACTGAGTGCATTTGTAGGTAAGGAGGAGGAGCTTGAATTGTATGCGATAACTGATCGGAAGCCAGTGAAGTGATTTGAGGAGAGGGGTGATATGAGTATATCGGTTTTGGCGGAATATAAGACGTGCAGCAGCGTTCTGAACTGAATGAAGGGGGGATAGATGGCTGAGTGGGAGGCCGGTGAGGAGTAAGTTGCAGTAATCAAGGCGAGAGGTAATGAGAGCGTGGACGAGAGTTCTGGTGGTGTGCTCAGAGAGGAAAGGGCGAATTTTGCTGATGTTGAAGAGGAAGAAGCGACAGGTCTTGGCAGTCTGTTGGATATGCGCAGAGAAGGAGAGGGAGGAGTCGAAAATGACTCCGAGGTTGCGGGCAGATGGGACAGGGAGGATAGGGGTGTTATCAACAGAGATAGAGAGTGGAGGAAGAGGAGAAGTGGGTTTAGGAGGAAAGACGAGGAGCTCGGTCTTGGACATGTTCAGCTTCAGGTGGCGGTTGGACATCCATGCCGCAATGTCGGATAAACAGGCCGATACCTTGGCCTGGGTCTCCACGGTGATGTCAGGTGTGGAGAGGTATAGCTGGGTGTCATCAGCATAAAGATGATACTGAAAACCATGAGACGAGATCAGCGAGCCCAGGGAAGAGGTGTAGATTGAGAAGAGAAGGGGTCCAAGGACAGATCCCTGGGGAACTCCAACAGATAGTGGGATGGGAGTGGAGGAAGATCCATGGGAGTGTACCCTGAAGGTGCGGTGGGAGAGATAAGAGGAGAACCAGGAGAGGACAGGGCCTTGGAACCCAAAAGAGGACAGCATGGCAAGAAGTAAATCATGGTTGACAGTGTCAAACGCGGCGGAAAGATCGAGGAGGATGAGGATGGAGTAGTGACCTCTGGATTTGGCCAGGAGCAGGTCGTTGCAAACTTTAGAGAGTGCTGTTTCTGTCGAGTGCAGAGGGCGAAAGCCGGATTGAAGTGGATCGAGGATGGCATGAGAGGAGAGAAAGTCAAGGCAGCGGCTGTGAACAGCGCGCTCAAGTATTTTGGAAAGGAAGGGTAAAAGAGAGATGGGGCGGTAGTTGGAGGGGCAGGTAGGGTCAAGTGAAGGTTTTTTGAGGAGAGGTGTGACAACGGCGTGCTTGAAGGTGTCAGGGACAGTTGCAGTGGAGAAAGAGAGGTTGAGGATGCGACAGATGGCGGGGGTGACAGTATGGGAGATGGTGTTGAGTAGGTTGGTGGGGATGGGATCAGAGGAACAGGTGGTGCATTTCGAGGAGGAAAGAAGGCGGGAAGTTTCATCCTCGGTGATCTCAGGAAAAGAGGAGAAAGAGACCTGGGTAGGTTGGTTGATGGAGAGGGTTAAAGGGTGAAGAGGAGGTGGTGGCTTGGTCGTGAACTCAAGGTTGATCTTTTGCACTTTGTCGCGGAAATAGTCGGCCAGTGATTGAGGAGAGAGAGAAGGGGGAGTAGGAGCGGGGGGCACTTTTAGGAGGGAGTTAAGGGTGGTGAAGAGACGACGAGGGTTGGAGCTGAGAGAATTGGTCAATTGGGTGTAATAGTCCTGTTTTGCACGGAATAGGGAGGAGTGGAGGGAGGATAGCATGAATTTGTAGTGGAGGAAGTCTGGAAGGGTACGAGATTTCCTCCAGAGGCGCTCAGCGGATCGGGTGCAGGAGCGAAGGTAACGGATGCAAGGAGTCAGCCAGGGCTGGGGATTGGTGCGCTTTGTGGGACGGGAGATGGATGGCGCAAGGGTGTTCAAAGCAGAGGAGAGAGCGGTATTGTAGGCGGAGACCGCTTTGTCGACAGTTTCGGAGGACATGATGGAGGGGAGGAGATTAGAGATAGTAGATGATAAGGTGGAGGGGTCAATAGCCTGGAGGTTCCTGGAGGTGGTGGTTAAAGTTGGACGGGGTGGAGGGGGGGGGTGAAGAAGTGTGAATGTGATCAGGTGATGGTCGGAGAGAGGAAGAGCTGAGACGTGGAAATTGGAGGGTGAGCTGGAGGAGGAGAGGACGAGGTCAAGACAATGGCCGTCACGATGAGTAGGGGTGGTGGAGCACAGCTGGAGGTTGAAGGAGGATGTTAGGGTGAGGAACTTAGAAGCATGGGGGTCGGATAGGTCATCAGCATGTACGTTAAAGTCTCCGAGAATGAGGGACGGAGATGAGGGGTCAAGAAAGACAGAGAGCCAAGCATCAAAGTCGGTAAGGAAGGAAGGGAAGGATTTATCAGGGGGGCGGTAAATGACTGCCACTCTGAGTGGTAGCGGGTAGAATAGCCGGATGGAATGGGCTTCAAAGGATGAGAAGCAGTGAGACTGCGGTAGGTGGAGGGGTTGGAAACTACAGGAGGGTGAGAGTAGTAGCCCAACGCCTCCGCCGCGGCCAATTGGGCGGGGCGTGTGGGAGAAGAGATAGCCTCCATGGCAGAGGGCTGCAACGGAGGCAGAGTCTTCCGGGGAGAGCCAGGTTTCGGTTAGGGCGAGCAGTTGAAGGGAGCGAGAGATAAAGAGATCGTGGGTGAGAGGCAGTTTGTTGCAGACTGAGTGGGCATTCCACAAGGCGCATGAGAAGGGGAGGGAGGAGGGGGGAAGGAGGGGAATAGAGACGAGATTGGAGACATCCCGGGATCGTTCGCAAGGATAGGACGGGGACAGGTGAGGGGGACCTGGATTAGGGTTAATGTCTCCCGCGGATAGCAGGAGGAGGAGCAAGAGAGTGCGGAGGAGGGTGGGGGAGGTTGGGCGACGAAGGCGACGAAGACGGGGTGTACTGAGGAGGAAAGGGGATGGGTTAATGGCAGGAAGGACGTGCCGAAGGTTGAGAGCCAGGAAGGAGGGGGACAAGAGGGATGGTAAGGTGAGGGATGGAGGTGAATAGGGTATTGCGGTGGCGGGCAGGGTGGGAGGGCAGCGAGTAGTTCTAATGGTAGACAGTGGGAGTGGGGGGGAAAGGAGATTAGGAAGGGACAGGGCAAGGAAGAGAACATGGACAGGGGCCATAGGTGGTGACTGAGGTGTAACAGGTGACAATATAGTGACTGAGGTGTTAAGCAGTTAACAGGTGTTAATGGGTGACTATGTAATGACTGAGGTGTTAAGCAGATAGATAGGGCTTGAAGCTAGGTTTTGGGTTGGCGATTAGATAAGTCAATGGCTGATAAGCTAGCAGGCAGGTAGGTAAGTCAATGGCTGAGAGGCTCGCAAGCAGGCAGGCAGGTTACTCGATGTGTTAACAGTCAGATGGATTGGAGCAAGCCGGAACAAGCTGAAGCAAGCAGGAACAAGCCGGAACAGGCAGGTACAGATGGACAAGCTGGAACAAGCAGGAACAGATGAACTGTGTCAGGATGAGCAGACGGACAAGCTGGGATCAGGAAGACTGGAACGAGCTGGGATCAGGAAGACTGGAACGAGGTGGAACACGCTGGAGCAGAAGAATTGGAGTAAGCAAGGAGAGGCTGGGTCAGGCAGGCTGAAACACACTGGAGCCGATGGACAGCAAGGGGAAGGCTGGATCGGCAGCTGAAACTAGTTTAATTAAAGAGAGAAAATAATCACAGAAGTTCCACTTTCATTTCATATCCTTCATATAAGAGTCTGCCAGTCAATTTCACGATTTAGTCCTGCAGGTTCAATCGTATCTAGAGTAAATATCCAGTATTGTTCTTTATAGTTTAATATGCTTTCAAGATCTCCTCCCTCCCACCCTTCTATAATTTGGTCAATAATACGCCACTTTAGATCTAAAATAGAATGGCAATGATCTATCCAATGTTGAACTAGGGGTGCTTCCACTTTTTTATTTAAGATCCTAGATTTATGCTCTGTCAGTCTAATTCTTATCGGTCGCATACTTCGTCCTACATAGATCTTCCTACAGGGACATTCAATAGCATATACTACCATTTTTGTATTACAGTTTGAATCTAATTTCAACGACACTTGTCTGCCTAAATGGGGATCACTCCATAAGGATCCTATTATAGCTGTATTGCACCATTGACATTGTTCGCATTTCGTCTGCGTGGCCATAGATGTCCTATTCATATTTCTGTATAGTCTCTTCCATGATAATATTTCACCAATGTTTTTAGATCGGGTGAAAGCTATTAGTGGTTTTTCATCAAAAAGTCCATCCATCTGGATAACATGCCAATGTGTCATAATGATCTGTACAATATATTTAGACATAGATGAAAAAGGAAGAATGCATACAGGTCGGTTCTGCTCTTCATGATTCCTGTAGGCTAACAATAACTCTCTCTGGGAGAAGCGCGCCCTCAGATATGCTCTCCGAATAATTTTCGTTGGGTATCCTCGAACTTCAAACTTATTAGTGAGATTATTTGAATGATATTTAAAATCCTCCAATGATGAACAAAGTCTCCGTAATCGGAGAAACTGGCTTATAGGTAAATTGTTTTTCAAATGTACAGGATGAAAACTATTGTAATGGAGATAGTTATTTCGATCTGTTTGTTTACAATGTATAGATGTTATTATATCTCCATTCTGCTTCATTATGTGGATATCTAAAAAATCAATAAACCTCTGATGAAACGTAGTTGTAAACTTTAAATTTTCATTTATGGAATTAATCCATTCTATAAAGTCCTGAAGTTCATCCTGTGTACCTAGCCATATGAAAAAAATATCATCCAAATATCTCTTCCAAATATATATTCGAGATTTGAAAACTTCAGATGGATATATATACGATGTCTCAAAATGATCCATATATAAATTCGCTATTGAAGGAGCTAACGTTGCTCCCATAGCAACCCCATGTATTAGTTGAAAATACTTATAGTTGTACCAAAAGTAATTAGATGTAATAACTAGCTTTGCAAGCTCTAATAGAAAGGAGGTAGCAATTCGAGGATTCGGGTTCCGTTGTTGTAAGACGGTCTCAATAATCATTAAAGCTGTCTCTTGTGGTATATTAGTATAGAGTGCTGTCACATCTAGTGTGACTAGCCAGGATTCTTCTGAAATATCGTGTGTTTCATTTAATAATTTTAACATGTGCGAAGAGTCTTGTATAAATGATGAAATTTTCTTCACCTCATCTCGCAAAAAATAATCTACAAAGTCCGACAATGGAGCCAGGACTGTGTTGACCGTAGATACGATTGGTCTCCCAGGGGGTGTGTGAAGGTTTTTATGAATTTTAGGTAACAAATAGATATAAGGGGTCGAGGGATTTTTGGAGCACAAAAAATTAGCTTCTTTCTGCGTAAGCATCCCTCGTTGTAAAGCTGGTTCTACTAGATCATGAATTTTTTCTATAAGAATAGTTTTCGGATCCTCTTGTAATTGCTGGTAAAATTTAGTGTCATTCAGTTGTTTTTCCATTTCTTTTTGATAATTTTCAACTGTCTGAATGACAATAGCCCCTCCCTTGTCTGCGCGTGATATATACTGTATATGTCTTTACGGGCACTCAAACTATGTAAGGCTTCATTTTCTATTCTAGAGATATTATATTTAGTTCTATTTATGATAATATCTCCTTCTAACTTTTGTAAATCGTACAGAATAAGTTTAGAGAGGGTATTAATTACTGGATCTGTGATGTATGGATACCATTTTGATTTTAATTTACATATAGAAATATCGATCGTCGAGGAGTGTTCCGAAAAGAATTTTTTAATTTGTAGCAGCCGGAAAAATCTATATAGGGCGATCCTAGTTTTAAATGGGTCATACGGGACTGCTGGAACAAAAGATAAACCCAAATTCAAGACATCCTGTTCACACTGAGTTAGAGTCATATTTGTGATATTAATCACTATTGATTCGCTTCTTGAAATGATCTGGTTATTGGTCCTCGTAATCCTTGTTGATCTTGTTGTTGATATCTTCCTTTCCGATAGCCGCGTCGTCCTCTCTCCAAAGGGTAATTAGATCGATTACCTCTTTGGTTGAATTGTACCGTCCCTTGACCTCGACCGTCCTCACTACTTCCTTCTGAGTCACCTGAAGATCCTTCGAAGGTTTGCTGTTGTCTCTGCTCTCTGTTTGTGATCGGACGTTTCCATGAATATACCGTATCTTGTTGGTAATCCCGTTCATCTCGTTTATATTTCTTAATTTTTGTCTGACGTGTTGTATCTCTGAAGGTATCAATAGATTTAATCATATCCGTATGCTGTTTATTAAACTCCTCAAGATTATATTTAAGCTTGAGCTGTTCCTCTGTTTCTTTTATCTTCACTCTAATTTCCTCTTCTTGAAAGCATATTAAACTATAAAGAACAATACTGGATATTTACTCTAGATACGATTGAACCTGCAGGACTAAATCGTGAAATTGACTGGCAGACTCTTATATGAAGGATATGAAATGAAAGTGGAACTTCTGTGATTATTTTCTCTCTTTAATTTCCATCAGCTGGCAGACCGGGAGTCTGAGAGTGACGCTGCACGTTAGCTTACGTTAATTCACGTTACCGGATATATAATCCGTAATATGTGTAGGTCGGCCATCTTAGATGGAGACTATTTGACAAGGGCGGGGTGAGTAAAGCTTACCTGTAGATTGAAACATAGTGTGAAATATAGTGACTAAAAATTTTTTTCTATATACAGGAGACTACCTTGAAACAGCGTTGTAATACGCGAAACATGGATCTGTGTCGGTGTGACATCTGGTCTCCAGCCTATGAATATTGAAAAATAACTGAATATCGATTAAGAGAAAAATGAGATAAGCTAAGTACTGAAAAAATTATTTAAGTTAATGAATATATTGGACGTAACAATTGAGAGTAATAGAAAATTGAAAAATTTTTTTTATAAAAAAGACATTAAGAATATCTGAGGATCAATGACGAGTGCGTTACCCCCCTTTGAGATATATGCTAGGCTCATTTAGCCTTATTAGGGGAAGGTGCGCTGATCTGAGAGATCCTTTCATATAGATATATATATACAAAGACACTGTGATTTTGAACTCAGTAAGCTATCATTATATATATCCTAAAGAGAGAATAGCATACACATTAAGAGAAACACTATCAGGAATTCTGAGGTTTCACTTTATAGATGATTTTGTTTAAAGTGCTTTGTAGATCATCCCTATACAAGCAACTTGTATATTGAGTTGTTTACAGTTTGCTTCTCCATAGATATTATTAGTTTACTAGTAAAAGAGGCCCATTTCTAGACCAAATGAAACGGGCGCTAGCAAGGTTTTCCTCCCCAACACCCCCCCTTCTCCCTCCCTACGTACCTACCGACCCCTTGGTCGTTCAGACGCCATTGGTCCACGCACCGTACGCCATTGCTCCGCCCTCGGTGTGTGATGCCATTGCTCCGCCCTCGACGTCATCACGTTTGATGCGAGGGTGGGGCCCAGTGACTTGGTGATTTCGGTGGCTTCACCACCACGAACCCTTCGAACCTGTGTTGAAGGAAGTGACGTCAGTGGCTTGGCTTCACTGACGTCAGTGTCTTCAGAACGTTGAGGGTGAGTTTTATTATATAGGATAAGGTGCCACTTGCCTATGCTATTTTTGCTTAGCCTTATGTCTCATATTTAGTAGGCCTCTCCATTTTAAAACAAAAGAGTTTATGTGGTTAGCACACAGTTGTTACTGCTAAGTAATTTTGAATGTTGTCTTCAAAGATATCTACTGTGTGATGATTACAGGTTGGTGTTTCCATCATAGCCGAAGTTGTTTGATCTAACGTTTCTTGTCCTTTAGAATTTTGAAGGATTCACTTGGTGGTAATGCCAAGACTGTCATGATTGCCTGCCTCAACCCTTCATCATCTGACTTTGATGAGAGTTTAAATACACTAAATTATGCCAGCAGGGCTCAAAACATTAAGAATAAGGCCACTGTGAACTGCAGAGGTGAGGCAGAATGTGTGAAAGACCTGGAGCTCCAGATAAGGAACCTTCAGAGGGCGCTGGAACAGCGACACCGTTCTGAGACCCGTATCATCTACCGATCAGATCCTTCCAAGACAACAAGGCAGCCCCCTTCTGAGGATGGCAGGAGCCAGCTGTTGGCAGAGTGTGCCCACTACAGGACATGCACTGATGCTGCTTACCAGCTCTTCACAGAGCTGCTAGCAGAAGGGACCTTGACTGTGGATCAGGCACTGAAAGCAAAGGAGTGGCTTTGTACAGTGGAGGAGAGGTGTGAGGTGTCCTCTGGCATGGATAGTGGTATTGAGAGTATCACAGCAGAACAAAAACCCAAGGAACTGCCAAAATGTCAGGTACAGTCTTCAACAGCTACTTGCATTTTTGATGGAGGGACACAAATGTTCGAGTATCTTTGCAGTGAGTACATTACAGATTCTTAGGCTAGAGGCCAACTGAAACTGAGGTTCTCAGTTTCAGCCAAAACCAAATCAGCAGCTGAAATTTGCCATTTGGTTTTACCCGAAAATAAAACCGAAACCAGCTCCTCCTCCCCTCCAACCACTGCCCCCCTCCACCCTCCCACCACCCGAAGGCCCTCTCCAGACCTACTTTTAAATGTCCTGGTGGTCTAGTGGCAGCGCCCCCTCCCTTGGGCTGCCCGAGCCTACCTTTGAAATCTCCTGGTGGTCTAGTGGCCTTTTCCAGGCAAGAATGATCCCCAGTCTCTCTTGCGTCCACCAGTTCCTCAGCCAATATGGCTTTGCTGGTTCTAATACCAAAATGTTCGCTGGGCAGCCCGAGGAGGTGGGGACGCTGCCACTAGACCATAATGGCATTTAAAAGTAGGTCCAGGAAGGGCCTTCAAGTGGTGGAAGGGTGGAGGAGATGTGGCAGTGGCTGGCCCAAGAAGTAGTTGAGTGGCCTGAGGGGGTTGAATAGCGCTTGGTGGGGGGGAGAGTTTAAGTTTCGTCTGAAAATGCCAAAACTGACAAACCTGATCAAATCTTTTGCTGATGTGACAAAATCATAGAGGAGCAATGTATGTGGCCTGTCTGGACTGTACCATGCAGAAGACTGATAAACACATTAAACACTTGTTACAGGTAAGCAGTTGTGCTTTCTCTGGACACAAATAGGTTCATCTAGATCAGTGTTTCCTAGTCTTTTATCTAGTATGATCTTATTTGAACACTTAAAAATGTAAGTGAACCAGATAATGATGAAAACAAAATAGAAGACACTTATGTCCCTTCCCGCTCTCATCCACTTCCTTCTGTCACTGATTCAAAGCATGAAAGCAGCAGCAGCCATGGTGGGCACAGTAATAGCAGTCAGCACAGTCCCAGTGTGTGCTCACAGAACCTCAACACTGTGCATGGGCTTCCAGTGTAAGGTAAAGTCCACACAAGAAGAAAGGTAGAGCCTGCGAACATTCAGTGACTAAACAGACCCCATGCTAAGCCTAGTCCCAGTGGAGGTCCAGAGAAAAGGAATAACCCTGTTTCTGTGATCCTTATCTGTTGGGGATGTGACCTCATTTGGGGTTCTGATCCATGATTTCCCTTTGAAAAAGCCAGCAAACCTTCCCAGAGCAGGTGAAAGTTCACACATGAAAGTATGCATTGTCATTTTTTAAAAACAAAGTCTTCATATATTTTAATTCCCCCAAACTGTCCGTTTCCTTTCCTCTGCCCTCTTTTTCATGTGGATAAAAGTATACACACTGTTTAGAAGATAAAACAATGAGGCAGACCTTGTAAAAAAAAACAATGTCTTTATTAGCAGATTAAAAGCTCCCAGATATTCAACATAAAATGCCCGTTATGGCCATGTTTCGCCAGTATAAAAATGGCTGAATCAGGGGCAGTGGGTCACTGTAAATGAAAATAAAATTATTCATTATCTAAAAACAACATACTTAACAAGCATGATCATAAATAAATAAACTAAAAACACACAGAAGGAACATTCAGAGGAACCCCAAGCTAAGAAAGCTCTAAGTACCTAGGTAATGAAACAGTGTGTAAATGTGAATAAGCATAATTTAAATAAATAACACCAGAGAAACTCTTAATAACAGCACCATGTTAAAGCACTAATGGCCCTGTTTACCAAGGTGCATTAGGGTTTTTAGCATGCCTATAGGGATATTATAGGCACATACATGGTTAACGCAGGTTAAAAACGTTAAAGTGCCTATAACGCTGCTTAGTAAACGGAGCCCTAAATGTCTAGGTGCTAAACGATGTACAATGGTGAAACAGTAAAACAAACAGAGAGGCTTACCCAACTGATTTAAAACTTCAGAAATAGCCAGGCTGGTGTGGCTGTTAAAACATAAAAAGATCTAAAACAGAACCAAAAACACCACATATGATAAAAGCTGACTAACAGGGCTAAGAAATAAAATAAATCCATAAAAAGTTCTCAGTGTACTTACAGATTCTGGGAACAGTCTCTCAGAAAAAACACTGTGGTTATTGTGAAAGCAAACTTGCTGTATCAGCCAGGCTTATATGTATGCTGAGGTCATGCATACCAAATTAGTGTAAAAGAAAACTTAAAATTCAGTTCAAAATAAGTCATCCTAGCTTAAAAACTGTTTAAAAACATGTTCCTGAGATACAGATTCACTAAAAACAGCTAGAGAGTGCCCTTAAACCAAAAAAATTGCCACTGTTGAAGATCGCTAAAATGATTGAAAATAAAAATATAAAATGAACATCCTGATATGTTCTAGGATTCATAACAACTAAAATCGCTGCAAAAAAACCTCCTTAAAACATCTTAGAAACAAAAAAAAAAAATTGTGGTGAAACGCATAGAGGGGCATAATCGAAAGGGACGCCCAAGTTTTTCTGAGGACGTCCTCGCAGGACATCCCCATGAAGGTGCGGGGAAACCCGTGTTATCAAAACAAGATGGACGTCCATCTTTCGTTTCGATAATACGGTCGGAGACGCCCAAATCTGGAAATTTAGGTCAACCTTAGAGATGGTCGGCCTTAGATTTGTTCGTTTCTGATTTTCGGCGATAATGGAAAATGAGGACGCCCATCTCAGAAATGACCAAATCCAAGCCCTTTGGTCCTGGGAGGAGCCAGCATTCGTAGTGCACTGGTCCCCCTCACATACCAGGACACCAGCCAGGCACCCTAGGGGGCACTGCAGTGGACTTCAGAAATTGCTCCTAGGTGCATAGCTCCCTTACCGTGTGTGTTGAGCCCCCCAAAACCCACTACCCACAACTGTACACCACTACCATAGACCTTATGGGTGAAGGGGGCACCTAGATGTGGGTACAGTGGATTTGTAGTGGGTTTTGGAGAGCTCACATTTAGCTGTTTTTAGTGAATCTGTATCTCAGGCACATGTTTTTAACTAGGATGACTTATTTTGAACTGAATTTTAAAGTGTTTCTTTTACACTAATTTGGTATGCATCACCTCAGCATACATATAAGCTTGGTTGATACAGCAAGTTTGCTTTCAGTATAACCACAGCATTTTATTTTATTTATTTATTTTTTTTGAGAGACTGTTCCCAGAATCTGTAAGTACACTGAGAACTTTTTATAGGTTTATTTTATTTCTTAGCCCTGTCAGTCAGCTTTTATCATCTGTGGTGTTTTAGAGCTTTCTGTGTTTTAACAGCCACAGCAGCCTGGCTATTTTTGAAGTTTTAAATCAGCAGGGTAAGCCTCTCTGTTTGTTTTACTGTTTCACCATTCCACATTGCGTTAGTACCTAGACATGTAGTGTTTTAAAAGCACGTTATTAAGAGTTTCTCTGGTGTTCCTAAAGCTTGCTTATTTATTTATTTATTTATTTATTTAAATTATGCTTTTTAAAGATATGTTTTATTCACATTTGCACATTGTTTCATTACCTAGGTACTTAGAACTTTCTTAGGTTGGGGTTCCTCTGAATGTTCCTTCTGTGTGGTTTTAGTTTGTTTGTTTGTTTGTTTATTATCATGCTTTTTAAGTATGTTGTTTTTAGATACTGAATGATTTTATTTTCATTTACAGTGAACCACTGCCCCTGACACAGCCATCTTTATACTGGCAAAACATGGCCATGTCAGGCATTTTATGTTGAATATCTGGGAGCTTTTAATCTACTAAAAAAGACATTGTTTTTTACAAGGTCTGCCTTCATTGTTTTATCTTTCATAGGCTTTCTTTGTGTAAAAACTGATTTACCTGAGTAAATGCCTTTGAATATTACCTACGAAATGTTAATCTGCTTTGAGCACCAGGTGTAGAACCTTTTGTAGGATTTATGATGGGATAAAATTAAAGTCCTCTCTGAGACTAGTGTTGCTAGCCCCTGCCCTAAATGCTAATGGTGTGACGTTATGTAAAATATGTCTTTTATCTGTCCTAGTAATCAAGTCTCTTGCCCTTTGGATGCCAGGGTCCCACTGTCTTGGAGAAATCATGTGAAATGAACAAGGACAAATACATAACGGACCTAGAGAGACAAGTCCAGCGTTTGGAAGATGAAAACATGGACTTCCTGGCAGCTCTGGAAGATGCAATGGAACAGTATAAACAACAGGTACTCAAGTCATATCTACTTTGAGGTCTTGGCAGAGGATGAGATAAGGATCTATCTCACTAGTGTTTCAGCAGGGGTAGAAGTATGTGTCCATTTTATAAGGCACCCTGACTAGTGTGGTAGTGTGAGATATGATAAAGTGCAGAATTACTTGGTGAACAGAAAAAAAAATCAGACAGAAAGTGGTTATAGTTCAGAATAAGCCAAGTGAAGGAGATTAGGTGCATACATAAGAGATTAGTTTTGTTTTGTGTTGTGTTGTTATAACTTTCTCATTTGTGCGTTATGTTATAGTAGTTGACTCACTTTCATTGGGATTCTCTTTTGTTCAGGAAATGGCTCTCAGAAATATGCAAAACAGGTTATCAGGAAAATTGGTGACATTGAGAGAGAAACTTGCCTTTTCCAGAGGGTCAAATAGAGGAACTGGTTGATTGGTGGGATCACGGAGTAATGAGGAGAAAACACAAGAAATTTCAAAAAGAATCTTGTATTTAAAATGTCCGTTAATAGTTCCGTGATGAAAATTACTGCCAAACCTGGGCTGCCTGTCAGGTTCTCAGGTTCCGAGCCCGCGGGGCTGGGCTCTGGAGCAAACGTGAGCCCTTGGGCTGCTGCCGAGGAGTGACAGCAGCAGGCAAAACCCACCAACCAACACTGGGCAAGCACACCGGCAGGGACTGCAGGCACTACCCAGCGAACCGGAACACGTGGACTGGAGTCCTGGACTGGAATTCCTCGGACTGGAGGACACAGGACTGGAAACCCCCCCCCCACCCCCCGGACTGGAACACTGGACTGGAATCCCCCGGACTGGAGGATACAGGACTGGAACACCGGACTGGAGCACACCGGACTGGTCCACACAGCTTCACCTGCACTTAGCTACTAAGCCCCCCAGGAGTTGAGCTCCTGGGTTCGAGTAGCCAGCAGGACTTACTGGATACCGGATGACATAGGGACCAGGACTGGAAACAGAAGTGCTCCTAAACCTAAACTGATCTACTTGCTCCCAAGCCCTAAACCAGCAGGAGTGTTCCTAACAGTAAACTGACAAAAGGACTTCCTAAGCCCTATACTAAACAGGAGCTCCTAAGCCCTGCTCAAGAAAGGGACTACCTAAGCCCTAAACTAACAGAGCAGGGAACTAAATACACAAGCTAACACAGGTGCTACTAAGCACCAAGCTACAAGCAGTGCTCTACAACTCTAAACTAACTAAGGTGCTCCTATGCACCAAACAACCAAAAGAGCTCCTAGCACTAAAAGGGAAGACAGGGAAGGCACAAGGAAAAAGCAGGAAAGCAAACACATGCTAGCAAAGGAGCTAAAGGGAAAAACAGGGAAGTCAAACACACAAGTCACAAGTGCACACTGACTGCACTAAACTAACCTGGACCTAAAGCAAGTAGCCAGAAGCAAACGTTGCGAAGGCTCTGAAGGAAAGAACACCACTTCCTTATCAAGGCCCTCCCTGATGATGTCACACTCCCTAGACCCAGGCAACAGCACACTGACCCAGAGAGCACACTGAAACCCATAGAGGCCCAACCCACACCAATGCAACACCGTGAAGCACTTCCAAAGAGAGTTAGAGCAACTCAGACTACACCCACAGCTGCAGTGAAGTGAGACAATTAGCCCCATGCTGGCAGCAGCCGGCACAGAGAGAGAGAGAGAGCTAGCTCAAACAGGACAGAAAAACAGAACAGAAGCCAGCTAAGAAGCTGACCCCCAGGAAAGAGGTAAGTTTGAGAGGGGTTCTGACCCCAATCATAACAGCACCTCCCCCTCAAGGCTCCCGTGTCCCCACGGGAGCTCCAGGTCTCAAAAGACAATTGAGGTCCCCATGGATAGCTGTGATGAAATCTCCCAATGGGTTTCACAACATAAATCTGGGCAGGAAGTGACAAGTACATCTGGAACTAGGAAACCAGAATGGCTTTGGCCGCCACGAGGCTCTTTAGGACGGCTGCTAGGCAGGATCAGTGTCTTGGATGCAACAAGTGGAGTTCTATTCAACAGGAACCATCTCCTGAAGGAGTCCACAACTTCCTTGACTTCCTGGCACTCCACTGTAGCAGCCAGAACTGGGCTAGAGCCCATACCCATCCAGGAATCTGAAGCCGGACAGGAACTCGAACAGGACTTCAGACTGGATCTTGACTCTTGGCTGGAGCTGGAACTCAGAAGGAGGTCAACATCTTGGTTGAAGTGGGAACTCAGAGTAGACTCAGCATCTTGCCTGGGACCAGAACTCCTACTTGACCCGGACTCAGCATCTTGCCTGGGACTGGAACTCCACCTTGACCCGGACTCAGCATCTTGCCTGGGACTGGAACTCCACCTTGACCCAGACTCAGCATCTTGCCTGGGACTGGAACTCCAACTTGACCCGGACTCAGCATCTTGACCGGGACAGCAACTCTCACCGGACTCAACATCTTGACCGGAGCTGCAACTCAATTCTGATTCAGCATCTCGGTGCAGACACAGCACTCATCGTGGACTCGTCATCTTGGCTGGGCTCTGCACTCGGTGTAGACTCAGCACTCATCTTGGACTCATTATCTTGGCTGGGCTCTGCACTCGGTGCAGACTCAGCACTCATCGTGGACTCATTATCTTGTGAGTGAAGAACGTCTATGTTAGGCATTTTAGAAGGATGTCCCTGACGAGCACTTTTTTTTTTCCTTCCGATTCCCTCACAGCAGCCCCAACGAGAGGTGCAGACCTCCCGTTAGGGTTTCCATGGTAAAGGAATCGGAAAATGGTAGTGCATCTCATTACAATACGATTTATACACATTATAATACTAATTTGCTCATCTGCATTCCGTTTTCGTTAGCTGCTACCGTGATAGGAAAATGCCCTTTAGTGCATGTCCTGGTTTACTACTTGCACGTTAAACTGGCTAGAACCAGTTTAAAACCCACGTTAATGGCTTGTTAAGTTTAGTGCATCTAGGCCTTAGTGAGCTTGGGCTTAATCCTCAGAAAACAGAGATATTTTGGATTGGTAACCCTAAAGTATTAAAGTAGCTATCTTTCCATCATGTGATAGGGTATCTTGAGTATTCAAAGAGCCACTGAGAAAATTGGGAGTTATTCTAGGTTCTGAATGGGTTTTAAAATGGAGGAGTAGCCTAATGGTTAGTGGAGCAGGCTTTGATCCTGGACACCTGGGTTTGGTTCTTACTATAGCTCCTTGTGACCTTGGGCAAGTCACTTAACCCTCCATTGCCCCAGGTACAAAAACTTAGGTTGTAAACCCTCTAGGGTCAGAGAAACTACCTGCATATAATGTGTAAGGTGCTGTGTACATCTAGTAGTTCTATAGAAATGATTAGTAGTATATTGAGAAGGTGGCCAAGAGACCTTTGGGAAGTTGTGAATAGTCTGCTAGCTGTGTTCGTATTTTACCATAGTTGGATTTTGTTTTGGGTTTTTTTTTTCAAAATAGTAATGTAAGCTGTTGTAATAAGTCAACTGGAGTATTATAATGCTCTTTTGTGGGCCTTCCTAAAGAGCTTGTTCATAAGGTGCAGTTGGTTGAAAATAGGGCAGCTCAAGTTGTTATTTTTGGAGTCCCTCCATGAGAGAGAGCTTATCATTTGTTAGCAGAAATTGGCTTTCAGTGGAGCTTCATTGGCTTTCAGTGGAGCTTACAATTCAATTTCAGTTGTTGACTTTGACTTTTAGGGAGTATATTTTTATGTGGTCAAATACATGCATCAACAAGATGGCACATACTTAGCAGCGGCGTACTGAGGGCAGGGTGGTGGGGGCAATCTGCCCCAGATGCATGCTGCAGGAGGGGTGCAGGGAGCTGCTTCCACCCTCATGTGTTGTAATTTTCTGTTTCCGTGAGGAAGGGGCACAGTGAGGGAAGGCCTGAACTGGCAGCCTGCTTGTTTCATTGATGCTGTCACGCTGCCGCTTTGAGGTAAAAGAGATGCAGGGTGGCAAGAGCAAAAAGGGGGCTGTCATGGGAGCTTGAACTGGAACTAGCAGCAGCAGCTGAGAAGGGGGCTGAAAAGGGGGGCAGGTGGGGGCTGGGATGAATCGCTGGACATGGATGGGAGGGGAGGGCACGGGAGAGAGGAGAATCACTGGACGTGGAGGGGAGGGCAAGGGAGAGAGGAGAATCACTGGACATGAATGGAAGGGGACCGGGGAGAGAGAAGAATCGCTGAACATGGATGGGAAGTGAGGGTAAGGGAGAGAGGAGAATTGCTGTACGTGGATAGAGGGAGGACGGGGAGATTAACTGGCTGTGCTGCAGCTCTGTCTGTACATTTTAGACTTAGCAGCTCTGTCTCTGAATCTCCCCCACAAATTCAAACTTAGTGGGTGTGACCTGATTCTCTGTTAGAGGGGCAGCCTTCTATACCAGTTTTTCTTGAGAAATCCATCTTTTTTACAGATTAACTGGCTGTGCTGCAGCTCTGTCTGTACATTTTAGACTTAGCAGCTCTGTCTCTGAATCTCCCCCACAAATTCAAACTTAGTGGGTGTGACCTGATTCTCTGTTAGAGGGGCAGCCTTCTATACCAGTTTTTCTTGAGAAATCCATCTTTTTTACAGATTAACTGGATGTGCTGCAGCTCTGTCTGTACATTTTAGACTTAGCAGCTCTGTCTCTGAATCTCCCCCACAAATTCAAACTTAGTGGGTGTGACCTGATTCTCTGTTAGAGGGGCAGCCTTCTATACCAGTTTTTCTTGAGAAATCCATCTTTTTTACAGATTAACTGGCTGTGCTGCAGCTCTGTCTGTACATTTTAGACTTAGATCCCTCCCACCCACCCCTCTACCCACCCACCCCTAGGGTGATAGTTCTTATATACCCTCCCAAGCAACCTAATCTGCCTGCAGATAACTGCTCTGTCTCTGTGTTCAGGCTCTTCACCTCCTTTCCTCCCACATTTTTCAAACATAGTGGGTGTGACTTGTTCTTACTGGGCAGTGCCTACCTGCCTGCTGCCTACCATTCCAGTTTTAAGCCTCTAATCCAGCTCTGCCGTTCTATCTATCGCTTAACACCTCAGTCACTACATATATACCCATAACACCTCAGTTACTACTTATGGCCCCTTTACACATTCTCTTCCTTGCCCTGTCCCTTCCTAATCTTTTTTCCCCTCCCCCTACCGCTGTCTACCACTGGAACTCACTGCCCACCCATGTCCTCTCCCATCTTGCTCACTACTGCAATACCCTACTCACCCCCGTCCCTCACCACCTCACCATCTCTCCTGTCCCCCTCCTCCTTCCTAGCTCTCAACCTTCAACACTTCCTTCCTGCCATTAACCCATCCCCATTCCTCCTAAGCGCATCCCGTCTTCGTCGCCTTCGTCGCCCTACCTCCCCCACCCTCCTCCGCACTCTCTTGCTCCTCCTCCTGCTATCCGCAGGAGACATCAATCCCAATCCAGGTCCCCCACACCTGTCTTCGTCCTATCCATGCAAACGTTTCCGGGATGTCTCCAATCTCATATCTATTCCCCTCCTCCCCCCCTCTTCCCTCCCCTTCTCATGTGCACTGTGGAATGCCCACTCGGTCTGCAACAAACTTCCCTTCACCCACGATCTCTTCATCTCTCATTCCCTTCACCTGCTTGCCCTAACTGAAACCTGGCTCTCCCCTGACGACTCTGCCTCAGTTGCGGCTCTATGCCATGGAGGCTATCTCTTCTCCCATACTCCCCGCCTAGTTGGCCGTGGAGGAGGCGTCGGGTTACTACTCTCGCCCTCCTGTAGCTTCCAACCCCTCCTCCTACCACAGTCTCACTGCTTCTCATCCTTTGAAGTCCACTCCATCCGTCTATTCTACCCGTTGCCACTCAGAGTGGCAGTCATTTACCGCCCCCCTGATAAATCCCTCCCTTCCTTCCTCACCGACTTCGATGCCTGGCTTTCTGTTTTTCTTGAACCCTCATCTCCATCCCTCATTCTCGGAGACTTCAACATACACGTTGATGACCTGTCCAACTCTCACGCTTCTCAGTTCCTCACTCTAACATCATCCTTCAACCTCCAGCTTTGTTCCACCACCCCTACTCACCGTGATGGCCATTGCCTTGACCTCGTCCTCTCCTCTTCCGGCTCACCCTCCAATTTCCACACCTCAGCTCTTCCTGTCTCTGATCATCACCTGATCACCTTCACACTTCTTCACCCTCCCCCTCAGCCCCGCCCAACATTAACCACTACTTCCAGGAATCTCCAGATTATTGACCCTCCCACCTTATCATCTAGTATTTCTAATCTCCTCCCCTCCATCATGTCCTCCGAGTCTGTTGACGAGGCTGTCTCCGCTTACAATGCCACTCTCTCCTCTGCTCTGGACACCCTTGCACCATCCACCTCCCGTCCCACAAGGCGTACTAATCCCCAGCCCTGGCTGACCCCTTGCATCCGTTACCTTCGCTCCTGCGCCCGATCTGCTGAACGCCTCTGGAGAAAATCTCGCACCCATTCAGATTTCCTTCACTACAAATTCATGCTATCCTCCTTCCAGTCCTCACTATTCCTTGCCAAACAGGACTATTACACCCAATTGACTAATTCTCTCAGCTCTAACCCTCGTCGTCTCTTCGCCACCCTTAACTCCCTCCTCAAAGTGCCCTCCGCTCCCACCCCCCCGTCACTCTCTCCTCAATCACTGGCTGACTACTTCCGCGACAAGGTGCAAAAGATCAACCTTGAGTTCACTACCAAGCCACCTCCTCCTCTTCACCCTTCAACCCTCTCCCTCAACCAACCAACCCAGACCTCTTTCTCCTCCTTTCCTGATATCTCCGAGGAGGAAACCGCCCGCCTTCTTTCCTCCTCAAAATGCACCACTTGTTCCTCTGATCCCATCCCCACCAACTTACTTAACACCATCTCTCCTACTATCACCCCCTCCATCTGTCATATCCTCAACCTCTCTCTCTCCACTGCAACTGTCCCCGACACCTTCAAGCATGCTGTAGTCACGCCACTCCTCAAAAAACCATCACTAGACCCTACCTGTCCCTCCAACTACCGCCCCATCTCCCTCCTACCCTTCCTCTCCAAGACACTTGAGCGCGCAGTCCACAGCCGCTGCCTTGATTTTCTCTCCTCTCATGCCATCCTTGATCCGCTTCAATCCGGTTTTCGCCCTCTTCACTCGACAGAAACAGCACTTTCTAAAGTCTGTAATGACCTGTTCCTTGCCAAATCCAGAGGCCACTACTCCATCCTCATCCTCCTGGATCTATCCGCTGCTTTTGACACTGTCAATCATGACTTACTTCTTGCCACACTGTCCTCATTTGGGTTCCAGGGCTCTGTCCTCTCCTGGTTCTCCTCCTATCTCTCCCACCGCACCTTCAAAGTTCACTCTCATGGATCTTCCTCCACCCCCATCCCCTTATCTGTTGGTGTTCCCCAGGGATCGGTCCTTGGACCCCTTCTCTTCTCAATCTACACCTCTTCCCTGGGCTCCCTGATCTCATCTCATGGTTTCCAGTATCATCTCTATGCTGATGACACCCAACTGTATCTCTCCACACCAGACATCACCGCGGAGACCCAGGCAAAGGTATCGGCCTGCTTATCCGACATTGCTGCCTGGATGTCCAACCGCCACCTGAAACTGAACATGTCCAAGACCGAGCTTATCGTCTTTCCACCAAAACCCACTTCTCCTCTTCCTCCACTTTCTATCTCAGTTGATAACACCCTCATCCTCCCCGTCTCATCTGCCCGCAACCTCGGAGTCATCTTTGACTCCTCTCTTTCCTTCTCTGCGCATATCCAGCAGATAGCCAAGACCTGTCGCTTCTTCCTCTTTAACATCAGCAAAATTCGCCCTTTCCTCTCTGAACACACCACCCGAACTCTCGTCCACGCTCTCATTACCTCTCGCCTGGACTACTGCAACTTACTCCTCACCGGCCTCCCACTTAGCCATCTATCCCCCCTTCAGTCTGTTCAGAACTCTGCTGCACGTCTCATATTCTGCCAGAACCGATATACTCATATCACCCCTCTCCTCAGGTCACTTCACTGGCTTCCGATCAGATACCGCATTCAATTCAAGCTTCTCCTTCTTACCTACAAATGCACTCAGTCTGCTGCCCCTCACTACCTCTCTACCCTCATCTCCCCTTACGTTCCCGCCCGTAACCTCCGTTCACAGGATAAATCCCTCCTCTCAGTACCCTTCTCCACCACCGCCAACTCCAGGCTCCGCTCATTCTGCCTCGCCTCACCCTATGCTTGGAACAACCTTCCTGAACCCTTACGCCAAGCCCCCTCCCTGCCCATCTTCAAGTCTTTGCTTAAAGCCCACCTCTTCAATGCTGCGTTCGGCACCTAACCCTTACCGTTCAGTGAATCCAGACTGCCCCAATTTGACTGCCCCGATCGGACCGACCGTTCACTTGTCTATTAGATTGTAAGCTCTTTGAGCAGGGACTGTCTCTCTTTGTTAAATTGTACAGCGCTGCGTAACCCTAGTAGCGCTCTAGAAATGTTAAGTAGTAGTAGTAGTAGTAGTAGAGGAGAATCGCTGGACATGGATGAAGGAGAGGGCAGGGGAGAGAGGAGAATCACTGGACATGGAGAGGAGAGCAAGGGAGAGAGGAGAATTGCTGGAAATGGAGGGGAATGGCAGGCAAGAGAGAGAGGAGAATTGCTGGACATGGATGGAGAGGAGAGCAGGGGAGAGAGGAGAATTGTTGGACATGGATGGATGGAGGGGAGGGCAGGGGAGAGGAGAGTTGCTGGACATGGATGGAAAGGAACGCAGGAGAGAGGAGAGTTCTAGATATGGATGGATGTAGGGCAGGGGAGAGGAGAATTGCTGGACATGGATGGAAAGGAACGCAGGAGAGAGGAGAGTTGCTAGACATGGATGGATGGAGGGGAGAGAGAAGAATTGCTGGATATGGATGGAGGGGAGGGGCAAGAGAGAGAGGAGAATTGCTGGACATAGAAGGAGGGGAGAGAGGAGAATTGCTGGATATGAATGGATGGAGGGGAAGGGCAAGGGAGAGAGAAGAATTGCTGGACATGGATGGAGGGGAAGGCAGGGGAGAGAAAAGATTTGATGGACATGGATGGAGGGGAAGGAAGACAGAGCAAGGAGATGCAGATGGATGGAGGGGAGGAGAGAGAGGAGAAATGCTAGACGAGGATGGAGGGGAGGGAAGAGAGAGGAAGGAGATGCACATGGAGGGGAGGTGAAAATGCTGGACATGTATGCAAGGGATGGGAGAGAGACTAGAAATGCTGGACATGGAGAGAGGGGAGAGAAGAATAAGGAAGAAGATGCACATGGATGGAGACAGGGCCGCACCTAGGGTCTCCGGCGTCCCCCTGCAGTTGGCCCCGCCCCCCGAAAACGATCGCTACACTACCCGCCCTCTTCTCCCCAGATCCTTTTCCTTTTTTTTTTGTTTAAATTTACCTCTGTCCGGCGGCAGCGTAGTGTTAGTGAGAAGGAGGCAGCGCTCCTCCGCCCCAACGTGTTAGTCTTCCCTTCGCTCAGTGTCCCGCCTTCTTCTGATGTCATTTCTGATGTCAGAAGAAGGCGGAACTGAGCGAAAGGAAGACTGACACGTCGGGGCGGGGGAGCGCCGCCTCCTCACTAACGCTACGCTGCCGCCGGACAGAGGTAAATTTAAACAAAAAAAAAAAGGAAAAGGATCTGGGGAGAAGAGGGTGAGGTAAGCATGGCGTGGTGGGGCACCCCCCCCCCCCCCAGAGGATGGCGCCCTCCTGCCATGCTTACCTCGCTTACCATGCTGGCACGGCCCTGGATGGAGATGAGAGAAAGGGAAGAAAGGAGAAAAACTGTATATGGATGGAGAAAATAGGCAAAAGCTGGATCCACTCTATACCTCTTCTAGTCAAGTCCGCGGAGGATCAAGGACCAACATGATCAGAAAACCAAAATCACCAGACAACAAAGGTAGAAAAAAATCATTTTATTTTCATTTTAGTGTTTGGAATATGTCCAATTTGAGAATTTACATCTGCTGTCTTATTTTGCACTGTATAGGAAGAAACGTGTCTTTCTGTTTTCCTGGTATTGTGCTGCATGCAGAATCTAGCTCCTTAGGATTTCAGGTTAATTTTTGAAGAATTTGAAGCGGGCTTGTCTCTGTTCTGCATGTGTGACTGAGGTGAAGGATTCTGCTGGCTTGTAATGTCTGTGTGGGAATCTGTAACAGTTCAGCTTGTTCCAGTTTTCCAGTAGTGGGTATATTGGTATATAAGGTGAGATATAGTCTGACAGTAAATCATATGTCAGATTTAGTGTCAATAAATTTATTGTGAAAAGAATTCTTGGATGAATAGTACACATCTGTTGGCTACAGATGTGCGGCAAAAATCAACCAAAGCATTCTGTAAAAGAATATTGTATGTTTTAATATTATTTGTAAATTAGTTGTTGCCTGCGAATATCATTTGTACCAGTAGTATATTTAATATAGTTACATACATATTTGCAGGTGTTTTTTTATTTATTTATTTGTTTGTTTGTTTAATTTTTAGTTTGAGAGAGAGAGCATGTTGTTAAACATTTACCAGCACACCACTGGGTATAACTATTGCTTTTTAATATCATAGATCTAGAAAAAGTTCGAATTTTACATTTTGTTTGAAAAATGTAAGAGATTGTCTTGAGTGACTTATTGACAAATGGCAGCTTAGTAGATTCGGCTGTATATTGTGAAAAGAAGGCAGGTAGAAGTCTTTGTTTACCAAATCCTTCTTTATCTATATTGACAGAGGCATTTGATAAGAGCAGCAAAAGACAGTGTGAAACTGACCATTATTTATAATGTGTCTCCTGTTGGAAAAGCAAATCATGTGCTTTGTTTACCTTAGAAAACAGATTGTAAATGTTAATGTATTAAATGTAGTTGAGAAATGCTATATAAAAGGGTTTTCCCTTTGTACTATGCCCTTATACTTTAGACTTTTAGCGTAATTGTTTAGATTAAATTCAGCATTCTAAAAAGATGTCTTGCTGATGCTATGGTTTTCTGTGTAGATGGATCAATTACCTCACCTGTAGTTTGAGAGCTATAAATGTGAGCATTTGTACTGCCAGACTTCAGTGGGGGGGGGGGGGGGGGGGGGGGGGGGGGGGGGGGGGGACTTAGATGCAGAGAGGTTTCTCTGCTAGCCTCTCTCCTTATGCAGCTCTAATAAATGATCAGCTTTACTGATCTCTTATAGTACATTGTATTTTATTTCTCAAAATTTATATACTTTCTTCAGTATCATTTTAATAGCAAACGATACAAAATCAAAAAAGGAACTTCTAATGCAGAGCTTTCCAAAATGTGGGTCAGAACCCTGAGTGGTGTCACAAAACCCATGGTTGCAATCTTGGCAGGTTCTCCATAGGTGCATCATTATTCTGCACGTCTGGGGGATTACTCAATTTTATTTGGCCACAATCATGGGGTCATGGCTACAAAAAGATTGATAAGCACTGCCCTAATGTTTATTTTCTAAAGAATCAGGAAAAATGTATGCGAAACGAAAAAGTTGTGTTCATAGATAGTATTTGTCCCAAAGGTTCAGTGGCACAGATACCAATTGGCTTTTTAATCATTACACACCAAAGTACCTTTTAGGGAAAAGGAAATGGATTTGGATTTAGCTCATGCTTTACAGAAGGTGTTTTCTGTTTCTAATGCAGTGGTTTCCAAACTCTGGGTCAGGACACTAAATGGGGGTCACAGGAACAGGGCTGCTCCCCTCTTTCTAGTCCTCTGCCCAGTATTGTCAGCATGGGAGTCTCTGAGTTAGTGAACATTCACAGGTTCTGCCCCTTCCTCTTATGTGGGCTTCCTGTTAGACTGGAACCCCATGCAGAGTACTAGGGATTGTCGGCGTACACTGACGCAGAGAGTCTCGTGCTAACTGTTGCTGCCACCATTCACCACTGCTGCTGGTATTGTCTTCATACTTTGGATAAGTGGGGGAAGAAGGAACTGGATAGGAAGGAGGGAGGGAGGGGAATGGAGGTGTGCTATTTTATTTTCATCATCTGGGGTCACATGAATCTTAAAGAGTTAAAATGATGTCACTTTGGATAAAAGTTTAGGAAGCACTGCCCTAGTGAGCTTACGATCTTTTACTAACTTGCGATAAGCATTAATGCGTGCTTACCACGGCAAAAAAGGCCTTACTGTGAGGCGTACTCAGGCGTCCCATGGTAATTTTGTGATCAACGCATTGTATTTTTTAGTGCTGGGGCAAGTCTGGGGGCAGAGAGTAGGCGTGTTCTGAATCTGCGCTAATTGAATTTTCACTGCACTACATTGCTGCACTCTAACCGTTAGCGCATGAGCCTTTACCACCTACAAAATAGGTGACAGTAGGGGCCCATGTGCTAATGGGAACATTAGCACGTGGCTATTAATTCAAAAAATAGAAAAAGTGGCCATTTTACCCATGTAGGGGTGAAGTGGCCTTAGCGCGCAGGAATGACATATGTAAGCACTCGCTAAGGCCACTTTTTACCGCAGTTTGATAAAAGAATCCCCGAGTTTGTACCTGAGGCAGTGGAGGTTAAGTGCCTCATCCAAAGTCACAAGGAGCAGCAGTGGAATTTAAACTGGGCTTCCCCCGGTTCCCGGATCTCAGCTCACTGCTCTAGCCATTAGGTTACTCCTCCACTCCTTGTAGTGCACTGTATGAAAGTCTCTAATAAAAAATGATCAGCATTGTTTGCATAGAGGCTGTGCCCATGAAATGGGATGTCCAGGCTAGGACGTTCACAGTTCCCTAATTATTTTACAAAATGGCATAACATATGAACCATGAAGTGTGAACTTTGAACCTTGAATTTAGAGTTATGTGTTATTAATTTAAAATCTGTTTTTTTTCTCCTTTTGTATTAGTATGATTGGACATATCCTGTTTATTGTAAACTGCTCTGATCAGTTCATCAGAGCAGTACAGAAATTTTTTTAAAAACAAACATTTCTACAGTAGATCATCATATTAGAAGTTAAAAACATTAAGGTTAGATCAGAGTTAAAGGAAAGAATATAAAGTACATTCTGGATCTCTGAAGCTCCCTTCCACAGGGGAGGACACAGGAGTGATAAGGCTCAATAACAAGACATACTTTATTAGCACTGGGAACAGAAAGGTGTGTAAGTGGGAATGATGGGAGTGAGAGGATGATTAGGAGAACGTGAGAAGAGGGATTATAGGGAGCAAAGCTGTGAATGCAGTTATGACGAAAAGTAAACGGGGAGGCAGAGTAATGATGAGGGGGGATATGGTCCAAAACTAGAGAAGAGTATGTTTTGTGGACGTTAGACAGTTGATAATAGAGAGTAATAAAGAAAGAGAGGTTATAAAGGTAGAGTTATTGTTGGTTTAGCAGGACAAGAGAGATGGGATCTCAGTGACTCAGCAGGGTGTAAAAATATAGATTGACTCTCATTACTGTCTTGGCAGAATGAGAGGTGTGAACCTTGTTTTTAAGTATGTGATGATAGATATTTGCTGGGATAAATCTGATAAAAAATATAATGCATTTTGATCCAACAGAATGACAAGCTACAGGACCAGCAAGATAAAATCACAGAACTGCAGAATCGTCTGGAGTGTAGAAACCCAAGCCTTTCTGTATCTTCGTTGCTGGAAAATGTACATCTGGTGGAACTGGGCCAGAGGCCTTGCACAGCCCCCTTAGACAACACTCAAACCATCCACCTGCGCAAGCTTGGCATTTTACAATCCGGATCTATATCTCATGGCACAATTGAAACAATCTATAGAAGAAAGGTTATTTGTTATTTCTTAAAAACATATATACAGTATTTATGTATTTTGCAGGAGACCTGCATTTGATTCCTGAACCCAGCTTCTGCTTCTTGGGATGCTGCAGAAGCAGCATGGGAGAATGGAGTTTAAACCACAGTTTAAACACGGGCAAGAAGAACAGCTGATGCCTCTTCGCCGAGTCTTCGCGTCTCTCCTTTCCTCCTGGGCCCGCCCCCATCTGACGTAAGTAACGTTACTTACGTCAGATGGGGGCAGGCCCAGGAGGAAAGGAGAGACGCGAAGACTCGAGGCATCAGCTGTTCTTCTTGCCCGTGCAGCGCCTTCACACAGAGGTGAGAGGCGCTGCACGGGCCCAGTAAGGCGGAGGGGGGACCAGTGGAGGGGGGGAGCGGCGGCGACGACCTCAGGGGTGGCGGCGGGGGCGGGACACAGGGGCGGAGGATGGCGGGAGGCGGAGCTGTGGGGAGAAAGAGTTGATGAAAGGAAGGGAGGGGGGCCGGGGCTGCTAAAGCTTTGATTTTTGTTTTGTTTTTTTATTTAATGCAGGGGGGGGGGGAAGCAGGGAGCAGTGGTGACCTCGGGGGGGGGGGGGGGGGCAATCCATACAGGACACTCCTGACGAGCGCCTTTGCCCCCTCCCGATCCTTTTTTGATTTTTGTTTCGATGCAGGGGGAAGTGGGGAGCCACGTGTTTATGGTTTTTTTTTGTGGTTTTGATGTTTGTGGCATGCACAGAGCAGCCAGCATAACGCTTGGCTGCTATGCGCATGCTTTATGGGGCCGATTACCGACGGGGATTACACCAGTTTAACGAATCTTCAATGCATTGTACTTTACAATACCGCACCGAACATGTGCGGCTTGTTTTTTTGGTGCATTCTTCGTTTTTAAAAATTCGTTAAGGACTTTTACGTTTTAGATTTTTTTAAGTTTGGTTGATGCATCTGGGCCTAAATGAGCAAAATTCACCACAAGTATTACCTTCAAGGAGGGAGAAGCCCAAAGCAAAGCCCTGGAACCAGGCATTCCAAAGAGAAAGTAGAAATAAAAATATTGAGAAGTGAGACAGCCACAGAATTTAAGAACATAAGCATTGCCATATTGAGCAGACTGAAGGTCCATCAAGCCCAGTGGCCAATCCAGGTCACAAGTACCTGGCAAGATCCCAGAAGAGTAACACAGATTTTATGCTGTTTATCCTAGAAATAAGCAGTGGATTTTCCAAGTCCATCTTAATAATGGCTTATGGACTTTTCTTTTAGGAAATTATCCAAAACTTTTTTAAACCTTGCTAAGCTAACTGCTTTTAACATATTCTCTGGCAACGAAATCCAGAGTTTAATTACACATTGAGTGAAGAAATATTTTCTCTGATTTGTTTTAAATTTACTACTTAGTAGCTTCATTGCATGCCCCCTAGTCCTAGTATTTTTGGAAAGAGTAAACAAGTATTCACGTCTACCCATTCCATTCTACTCAATATATTAAAGACTTCTATCATATCTCCCCTCAGTCATCTCTTCTCCTAACTGCTTTAGCTTTTTCTCATAGTGAAGTCATCCATAAGCACATAATAGCCATACTGGGTCAGACCAGTGGCCCATCTAGCCCAGTATCCTGCTTCCGACAGTGGCCAATCCAGATCACAATTACCTGGCAGAAACCCAAGTAGTACCAATATTCCATGCTACCAATCCTGCAGCGGGTTGCGTACCTGGGGAACCAGGTTCGATTCCCACTGCTGCCTAACGGCAGTGGGTTAAAATCCTGGGGAATCTTGTTCAATTCCCTCTGCAGCTCTGTGTGACCCTGGGCAAATCACTTAGCCATCCATTGCCCCAGGTACAATATACTTAAATTGTGAGCCCATCAGAGACAGTGCAAGTACCTGTATAGTTATAAGTAAACCGCCTCGATGTGTGGTTCAAAAGAGGTGGCATATCAAATTGATAAACTTACCTTTTCTAATTCCACTATGGGGCTCATTTTCAAAGCACTTAGACTTAGAATTCCTTAGATTACAATGTAAATATATGTCTTAAGTGCTTTGAAAATACACATCCACATTTATTTTGAGCTGCAGTGACCAGAATAGCACATAATATTCGAGGTGCGGTCTCACCATGGAGTGATACAGAGGTATCATTCTCGTTGTTTTCCATTCCTTTCCTAATAATTCCTAACATTCTATTTGCTTTCTTAGCCGCCGCTGCACACTGAGCAGAGGATTTCAATATATCATCAACGATGACACCTAGATCCTTTTCCTGGGCAGTGACTCCTCATTTGGACCTTGCATCATGTAGCTATAGTTCAAGTACCTCTTTGTCTCATGCATCACTTTGCATACATTAAATATCATTTGCCATTGTGGTGCCCAGTCTTCCAGTCTCCTAAGGTCCTGTTGTAATTTTTCACAATCCTCTTGTGATTTAACAACTTTGAATAACTTTGTGTCACCAGCAATTGTAATTACCTCACTAGTAATTCCCATCTCTAGATCATTTATAAATATGTTAAAAAGCAGCAGTCCCAGCACAGACCTCTGGGGAACCCCACTACCTACCTTTAATCCACAATAGGATGTTACCTCCTATCCTAAGACTTTTCTAATTTCCTCAGGAGTCTTTTATGAGGTACTTTGTCAAATGCCTTTTGACAGTCCAGATACACAATATTGACCGACTCACTTTATCCATATATTTATTCACCCCTTCAAAGAAATTTGGTAGATTGGTGAGACAAGATTTCACTTGGCTAAACCATATTGGCTTTGTCTCATTAATCCATGCTTATGTATATGCTCTGTAATTTTGTTCTTCATAAGAGTATCTATCATTTTTCCTGGCACTGACGTCAGGCTCACCTGTCTATAATTTACCAGATCACCTCTGGAACCCTTTTTAAAAATTGGCATTACAATGGCCACCTTCCAATCTTCCCATGCTTGATTTTAAAGATAAATTACATATTACTAACAATAGCTCTTCAAGTTCAATTTTCAATTCTAGCAGTACTCTGAAATGTATACCATCTGATCCAGGCAATTTGCTACTCTTCAGTTTGTTCAATTGCCCCATTACAGAGATTGTTTCAGTTTCTCTGACTTATCAGCACTGAATACCATTTCTGGCACTGGTATCTCTAGACAGTAACTGAACACAATAGGCACACACCAAAAAGTGGGAAACAAAGGAAGACAAACCACAAGATCAACAGAAAAAGTTTATTACTGCAATGTGTAAAAAGCAATGCACAATAACACAAAATTGATACTCAAGGCTTGACATGGTACCATGTTTCAGTACAGTTGTGCCTGCCTCCTGAGTCTGATCAAATGGGAGTAAAAGTGAGATTGTGTGGTTGACTAGAAATGATGGAGTGGTCTTTAAAAAGACCGTGCATACATGAATGATGCACTATTCAAAACACTCGTATAATGTGCCAAATACTCCAGTAAAAACAGAACGTATGCTCTACCTGACGTTCTGTTTTTACCGGAGTTTTTGGCTCTACATTATACTAGTGTTTTGAATAGTGCATCATTCATGTGTGCATGGTCTTTTAAAGACCTCTCCATCATTTCTACTCAACCACACAATCTCTCTCTTTTTTTTTTTTTTATTATTTTATTTATTGAGTTTACATTTTACTTCAAGTGTAATTCTTGAAACAGAAAAGATGATTCTAAGTCATTACTAATTGAACAGGAAATCAATTATTACATAATTATCCAAATACATGATCTATTATTCAGCTTTAGTCCACAATTTGGAGGCATTGCATAATACTAAGGAAAATATAAAATAACTAGTAAAAAAAAGACCTGTTTCGGTGAGAAATGAAACGGGCGCTAGCAAGGTTTTCCTTTGAGTATGTATGTTTGACAGAGTATGTTTGACAGTGACTGTGTGTGAGAGAGAGTGTGAATGTGAGAGTGTATGTGTGTGTGAGTGAGAGAGAGATAGACTGTGACAGTGTGTGTGTGTGTGGGAGAGAGAAAGACAGAATGTCGATTGATTGTGTGTGTGTGTGTGTGTGTGTCACAGAGACACAGCGTGGCTGTGTGTGAGAGAGTTTTGCTGTGTGTGTGAGATACCGACAGAGTGTGTGTGTCAGAGAATGTGTCTGTGAGACAGAGAGAGGTAGGGTTGCGGGGTAGGCAGTTTTTGAGGAGGGGGGGCGACGTGCAAAGAGGGGGATCAGCGGGGCCAGTCGGGAGGGGAGGGTAGCAGCATGGCTGTAGGCATTTCAAGGAAGTTTGTGTGCGCATGTGACTGACATTGTTGAAGTTTGTGTGCGTGTGTGACTGACATTGTGTGTGTGTGTGTGCAACAGAGGGGTAGGCGCGGGCTTGAGATGCACGGAGGGGGATCTGCAGACTTGGAGGGGGGAGTGTGAGAGATGGAGTGTGTGTGTGTTTAACACCGTAGGGTGTGTGTGTGTGTAAAATATGCCTTAACAATGTTCAGCCAAATACATTTTCAAGCATCCTGTATCTGGTCTGCAGCAGTTTAAAAACAATTATTATTATTTGTTTTTCTGGAGGTGAAAGTGCTCTTTAATCCTAAGCCCTGGTACCATATCATGCCATAATAATTAGATACAACAGATGTTTGACCTTCTTTGGGCTGTAATCTCATACCACAACAGAATTAAATTTCACTGATCAAGGCACAAAATGGCAAACGTTCTCCCCATACCCCATCCTGCAGATATTTTGTTGAATGAAATCATAGAAGAAAAAAAGTTATTGCACATCCATTACTTTGAAGAAAGTACATTTGCTGAGTAGAGTTTCCGTTGCAAGTGTTGTTTTCTTCGTCATCATCCTGAGTCCTCAATGTATAAATTGTGCCTTTTTGTTTTGAACTCATCGCCACCTTTCTGACTGACACTGGAAACTGGTTAGTAAAAGATTGAATTCTGGCTATTGCACGTCTTTCCTTCAGAGCAGCTTCTTTCCTAGTTTCTATTTTAATCTGTTGCTCACAGAGGGGGAGCGGCGGGGCCAGTCAGGGGTGGGGAGGGGCACTCGACATATGGGGCCAAAGCAAAGATTAAGGCAACCTGAAGCTGTCCCTGCTCCCCTTCACTCTTTTTAACAGCCAGCACTAATGAAGGGGAGGGGCTGCACCACATGTCCCCCTTCAGATAGGAGCAGGAAAGAGTGAATCTTCGGTTTGCAGTCCAGAGCAGTAAGAGGTGGAGGATTTTCTTTCGTGGTTGCGGGGAGGGGGGGTGGAAGTGGTGTGTGGGGGGGGGGGGGGGGAAGATTAACCTGTTGTCTCAGAGAAAGTGCTGATACTTTCCCAGCACTGCTCTTCTCCTTTGGCGCCCTTGGCAGTTTGGTTTTTTTTTTTAGTAGTAAAAAAAGGCCCGTTTCTGGAGCCAATGAAACGGGCGCTAGCAAGGCTTTCCTGTATCTCTAGACTCGAGTCAGCACCCGTGCCTGGAGATCCCGTCGATTTTTATACATCCGGGGTCTCCTGGTCCAACCTCGGGGCTTCCGCCGTCGTAGGAGGAGGATTTCTCGTTTCGGGACTAAATGATGTCTCTGCTTCCAGCCAGGAGAATGGCAGACCTCTCCCCAAACTCTCCGGCAACGAAGGATGTCCCGATAAAACACCCGGTGCCAAGAAGCGGTCCAGTGTACCGACCTGGGCAGAACAGGTGTCGTGGGGCTGGCACGTTGTCTGCCTCTCCTTTTAGGCATTTTGCTATCCAGGAAACGGCGTATTTCAGTGGAATAGGCAGGTAGGTCCGGAGCAGCTTCTTTTACGTCTTACTCGGCCGCCATCTTGCCTCCCCCACACAATCTCATTTTTACTCCCATTTTATCAGACTCCTGAGGCAGGCACATCTGTGCCCAAAACATGGTGCAGTATCGAGTATCAGTTTTGTGTTATTGTGCATTGCTTTTTACACATTGCAGTAATGAACTCTTTCTGATGATCCTGTGGTTTGTCCAGCCTTCCTTCAGGTCCCACTTTTTGGTGTGTGACTGTTATCTCTCCCACATCTTCCTCAGTGAAAACCGAAGCTATGTCTCTGTAGGCCTCTCTGTCTACCTCAGCGCCTTCAAGTCTGCTATTCTAACTTCCAGAAATCAGACCCATTCTCTGAGTGCTAGAAGCTCTTTATACCAAGTACACACATACAACTTCTCACAAGATAATCAAACAGGTGACAGTGCAAAAGACTGGATAGCCCCCATCTCACTGCTGAACTGCTGCCTGCATATTATTATTGGTGATTTCTTAATTAAGTTACTAATGGAGTTGGAATATGTAAAATAAAGTTCCCTAAGATTGCTAGTTATATGCCAGGCTATGCTAATTCATTGCCAGAGAATGTGGTAAAAGTAGTTAGCTTAGTAGAGTTTACTAAAAGAAAAGTCCATAAACAATTATTAAGATGACTTGGAAAAATCCACTTCTAAGATAAGCAGCATAAAATCAGTTTTACTCTTTTGGTATATTTCCAAGTACATGTGACCTGGATTGGCTTGTTGGAAACAAAATACAAGGTCTGATGGACTTTTGGTCCATCCCAGTATGACAGTGCTTATGTTCTTAAGATGGCAACCGTACACTATCAGGCTTATTTTCGAAAGAGATCGCCAGCGATCTTCTGACACAAATCGGGAGATCGCCAGCGATCTCCTGAAACTGGCCAAATCGGTATAATTGAAAGCCGATTTTTGGCTGGCTTCAACTTCTTTCCATCGCGGAGCCAGCGAAATTTCAAGGGGCGTGTCGGTAGGGTAGTGAAGGCAAGACGGGGGCGTGCTCACGAGATGGCCGGCTTCGCCCGATAATGGGAAAAAAAGCCAGGCTTGACGAGCATTTCGCTGGCTTTACTTGGTCCCTTTTTTTTCTCGACCAAGCTTCAAAAAGGAGCCCCAAATGACCACCACAGGAAATCGGGGATGGCCTCCCCTTACTCCCCCAGTGGTCACCAATCCCCTCCCACCCAAAAAAAAAAAATCAAAGTGCTCGTCAGGGACGTCCTAAATCAAAACTATTTTTGCTGCTTTTTCAGTAGTACCTACCAGTGGGATTTGAACCGGCCACCTCTGGATTACAAGACCAGGGCTCTAACCACTTGGCCACAGCTCCACTTACTTGGATGTCCCTCCCTTTTGATTATGCCCCTTCAGGTCTCTCTCAGCCAATCACAGCACATTTAGCTGTCTGAGTGGCTGAGAGAGACCCCTGTCTGTGATTGGCTGAGAGAGATCTGAAGGGGCATAATCAAAATGGAGGGACATCCAAGAAAGTGGAGCTGTGGCCAAGTGGTTACAGCACAGGTTTTGTAATCCAGAGGTGGCTGGTTCAAATCCCACTGGTACTACTGAAAAAGCTGTCCCTGATGAGCACTTGGATTTTTTTTCCACTTTTTTTTGAAGCTGGCCATCTGTAAACCCGGCGATCTCAACATTTGACCTAAATGTTGAGATTTAGCTGTCCCCAACCATATTATCAAAAGAAAAGATGGCCAGCCATCTTTTTTGATAGTTGGCACCGCCCCTTTACTGAGCCGGCTCCAAAGATGGCCGGCGCCGTTCGATTATGCCCCTCTATATTATTTAAATCTTTGAAAAGTCAAATCACTACATTTCAAAGACTTTGACCTGCTAGATATTGTATACAGCTCTCTCTCTCTCTCTCTATCTCTCTCTCTCTATCTCTATATATATTTAAAAAAAAAAATTTTTGTGTTAGTTTTAGAGAAGGAAGAGCGAAATGTATGGTTAAGAGGAGTATATTTGGCTTTCTGTGCATCAGAACTGGGCAATGATTAACACTGAAATAGTTAAATATGTGAATCTACGAGTGTGGGAATGGAGGGGCTGTATTTTATGGGGGTTTTAAAGCTATTTGCTGACATGGAAAGAAGCCTTAATTATCAGTGTAGGCAGGAGGAGGTGGGCAGAATGAGCTTTTGTCGGTATTTTGGCATTGGCTGTCATACAGACAGAAGTGATACACAAATTCTTAGCAATGGCACCAAGTGATTCAGCACCAGTGTTGATGTACTGTGTTGCTTGATAGGTGATAGGGGGTGTCTTTCTCCCAGGTAGTTATGAATGATGCCACCACCCAGCAGCACCAAAAGCCCAAAGGAGGAGGAAACTGCTGGTCCAATAAAACTGTTAGAGAGAAATTGATGAGAGAAAGAGATGGCTGTGTCTTAATCCCCTACTGATAAGCACTGGAAGCTTTCTGTGAAAAGACTTGGTGGCTAAAAAAATAAAAGTGAAAGTCAACCAGATGAGAGTGATAGCAATTTTGTAGTCAGATTGGGTGCATGAGTGTCATTTTCAGCTAGTATCCTAGTAACAATGCATTTGACTGTACCTTCTTCTTTTGTCTGTCTCCCTATGGGACAGCATTCTGGCTGTGGCATATCCCATATGGCTGAAAGCACGATGGAGGTGTTCCAGAGCCATTGCGAGGGTTTAATGTGTTCACTGGAAGATGGAGACACTGTGCTGCACAAAGATTCCAGGGAAGATTCAAAAGTAGTGGAAAGTAACTCAGGGGATGAGGGTGATGATGTTGAAGAGGAAAAAGAACCATACAGTGCTCAGATTAAATGCAGGTGAGGAGTTGAGAAATAATGACATCAGTATTTTTTTCAGTTAGCTGTGCTTAAAGCAACGTGTGCACTGTGGCATCTACTATAATAAAACGCACCCTGAACGTTCTGAGGACAAAGGTTCTGAACTCACAGCACAACGATAAAGGGTTCGTAACTTCATGGTGGTGAAGCCATCCCACTATGACTCTGTGCCCCGCCCTCGCGTCAAACGTCATGACGTCAAACGAACCCTTTAACGTTCTGCTGTGAGTTCAGAACCTTTGCACCAAGAACATTCAGGAAGCGCTTTAAAATAGTACAAGTGAACGAAAGAAACACAACCAAGCAGGGGGAGCAGTCCTCCCCCAGGATGTGCAACACCCACCCCCCGCACCGCGCCCCTCCCCAAAGCCACCCACGACAAACCGCAAAAAAAAAAAATGCCCCGCTTCAACATGCTGCAGGTGCAACACCCAACCCCGCGCCGCACCCCCCCCCCCAAGCCACCCACGAAAATCCTGAGAAAAAAATAAGCCCCGCAACACAATCCACATGATGCAACACCCACCCCCACCCCTACCCACCCACCGACGCGTAACTTTGCCGCCGGGGAACCCGAAACCCCGAAAGAACACGTCCTGTCTTCAGACTCCGGCGTGATCTTCAGCATTACTAGCCTCTGCAGGCAGGGCTTCTGTGCGTCTGACGTCCTGCACGTGCAGGATGTCAGATGCACATAACCCCGCCCTGCACAGGCTAGCAATGCTGAAGATCAAGCGGGACACAGCACAGCACACAACAAAGGACTTCTGCTGGCAGGATTTTGGGTCACCCGCCAGCAAAACAACGACACAGTAGGGTGGGAGGGGGGGCAATGCGCGGCGGCGGCATCACGTGGAGGAAGTGGAGACGGCACACAACAAACAACCCCAGAAAGCAGACTCCACTTCCTTCGATCTTTTCAATCTTTTCGATCTTCATCAAACTACAATCCCCCCCCCCCCCCCCCAAAAAAAAAAAAATGAAAAATAAAACACACACACACACACACTCTCAAAACTGGCACCGCTCCATGAAACCCCAGCCCCCACCCCCCACACAAAATCACTCATCTGGCAGCGGTTCAAGAACCCACCACCCAAAAAAAACACACAAACACTTACTCTCAATTGGCCACAGTTCCTCAATGCACCCCCCACAACACACACTCACTCTATCATCTGGCAGCGCTTCCTGAAATCACTGGCCCCCCACACACACACACACACACTCATCTGGCAAACCCCCACCACCACCACACACACACTCACTCTCTCATCTGCCAGCGCTTCCTGAAAACCCTATCCCCCCCCCCCCCCCGCCCACACACACTCACTCATCTAGCAGCCGTTCCTGCCCCCCCCCCCCCACACACTCACACTTACATTTGGCAACACTTCCTCAACACCCACACCCCACCCAAAACACACACACACTCACTCTCTCATCTGGCAGCGCTTCCTGGAATCCCTGCCCCCCCCCCCCCCCCACACACACACTCACTCACTCATCTGGCAACCCCCCCCCCCCCAACACACACACACTCACTCTCTCATCTGGCAGCGCTTCCTGAACCCCACCACACACATACTTATTCTCATGTGGAAACGTAAAATAAACCCACCCTCACACACACACTCACTCACTCAACTGCCAACGCTTCCATACCCCCCCTCCCAAACCCCTCTTCTTCCCTGCTGAAACCCCAAACACACCCACCCACACACACACACTCTCTCTCTCTCACTCTGGCAGCGCTTCCTGAACCCCCTCTCCCCCCCCCCCCCCCACAAACCACTCTCTCACATCTGGCAGCGCATCCTGAAACCCCGTACAAACACACACTCACTCTCTCTCTCATCTGGCAGCACTTCCTGAAACCCCTGCCCCACCCGCACACACACTCACTTACTAATCTGGAAGCCGTTCCTAACCCCCCCCCCCCCCCCCCACACACACACCCCTACTCACTCACTATCATTTGGCCCCGCTACCTCAACCCCCCCCCCCCCACACACACACACACACTTACTCACTCTCTCTTCTGCAAGTGCATCCTGAATCCACGCCCCAAACACACACACACTCATCTGACAGTGCTTGATAAACCGCCCACCCCCCCACACACACACACTCACTCACTATCTCATCTGGCAGCGCTTCCTGAAACCCCTACCCCCCCCCCCCCCCCACACACACACACACTCAATCTCGCACACCAATTGCTTGGGTGCAGTGGCGGGAATCTCAAACACCAGAAAGATAGAGGGGGGGGGCCTGACACCAGAGAGAGAGAGGGAGGGTGGTATCTCTGTCACACACACACTGTCTCACACACTCTCTCACAGACAATGTCTTTCTGTCTCTCTCTCTCACACACACACTGTCTCACACACTCTCTCACAGACAATGTCTTTCTGTCTCTCTCTCTCACACACACTATGTCTCACAGTGTATCACATTCACTCTCTGTGTCACACAATCACTCACACACTCGCTTGGTTTCATACACTCAGTCTCACATAGCAACTGAGTATCACACACACTCTCTCTCACGCACACACTGAATCTGTGTGAAACACACTCACAATCACACTGTGTCTCACATACGCACTTGCACACACTCTCATTCTCACACATGCACTCACACCCAGACTCTCTCTCACACACACTCGCACTTTCACTCTCTCACACACACTCACTCTCACATACACTCTCCCAAACATACACACTCCGAGGACAACCTAGTCAGAAACGGGCCTTTTTTACTAGTAATTCAATAACAGGGATTACTGATTTAGAAAGGGGTGAATTTCTGTTCTAAAATCTACACAAAGCAGTGTGGGCATGAGTCTTTAGGAGAGGGGGTGGAATTTGATATACTGCCTTTCTGTGGTTATAATCAAAGCAGTTTTACATATTATGTTTGTTTTGAACCTGGGGCAATGGAGGGTTAAGTGACAAGGAGCTGCAGTGGGAATTGAACCTGGCTCCTCTGGTTTGCAGGCCGCTACACTAACCACTACTGATACCCAGTGAAGTCCACTGGCGGATGTGTCCACAGTTGATCCTACAGTGTATCCACTTACAAGCATATAGCCTCCACAGATGCCTCCCTAGTCCTGCCTGACCACCAGCCTCATTATTTGATTTCTTCTTGGAGTCTTATAGGCCGATGGATCCGTCACAGGCATGCAGCCCGTACAGTCTGTCCTGTTCGGGGGAGGATAATTGTAGGTACTGTGACCCTTAAAGTCTCATGGTGGAACATATATGCACACCAAGGTGTTCGAGCATGCCTTGCCAGATGCCAACAGATAGATTCCAGTGAGCCTAAATGCATTATGTAGATTTTTTTTTTGGACTTCAGAGTTTGTTTTTGTATAGACTTAAAGAGAACAACAGATTGTTGAGCAGTGGCAGAAGTTGAAGTTGAGGGTCTCCAAGCAAAATATCAGAGAAGGCCTGCAGGGTGGCGGGATCCATCTCAGAAGATAAAAGCCTTAACTTTTCCCTCCTCCCCCCACCTTACATCACAGGGGTGACAGGTAGAATTTATGCCACTGGTTAGGGGCTACTCGCATAAATCAGAAGATTGAAACCGAGTGCTTATTTTGTTCTCCTAATAGAAATGAGGGCCTATCCCAGAAGAACAAAGACGTGAATCCTGCAAGTGTGATGAGCGAGGGACAGAGCAGAACCAGCCATGCTCATGTCCAAGACAGCAATGATGATGGCACTGTTGGAAAGACGCACAAGGACCAGCATGAATGTATGTGAAAGTTATATATACAATGTGATTTATGTTTTATTATCATTTAATTTTTTTTTTCAATTGTGGAATTATTGTTATCCACCTTGAATGGTAAGAACGAAAAGGGCAGAATTTAAGTACTTAAAATAGTATTATCTGGCACTGTGTGACTTGACATCAGATATGGAATAATTCATATCTAAATTTTATTGCGCTTCATTAGATTCAAAATTGAGTAGAAAAAACAGATGTTTCCACTTCTTGCCTAAATTGTAAATAATACACTGTGGAATTGGTTATCTTTCAGGGGTCCTTTTACTAAGGTGCGGTAGCGTTTTTAGCTCCCGCTAAAAATCAGCTGAATTTTAGCATGAACAAAAAATACTAGCGCACTGTAGTAAAAGAACCCCTAAGTTTGTTTATTCTGCTCCTCAAATCATTATTGTGAACTTATGAACTTGAAAAATCTGTATCATATACATTTATTTTACATTTTTGTGAGGCCTTCATGTCCTCATCTTTTTGTTATACTATGGGGACACATCCCAGGTGCTGTTTCAATTATAGTCTCTCTGTCATATTAACAATATTTAAATGAATCCAGTGCAATTAATTTTTTTTAGTATGATAACGAATTTTCTGTTTTCACCTTGTTAACTGTTCCCCCTGAATGGAATGCTCGGTCTATATTATGCTGTTTCTTGTATTACCTGATGCAGCTATGTTTTGGAAACTTTCATATCTGCTTTGAGGGTATCTTAAAGAGGCTGCTCGGGTGTTGTTTTTTTTTTTTTTTTAAGATTAAAACTCCATTCCTGTGGGAAACAAAGCGATCTAGGCCTACACTCTCATTATTGCTTTTTATGTAAAAAGGTTCAGGATTATGTCCAACCAGAACAATTTATAAACTTGCTGATCAATATTCAAAATGATTTAACTAGCCACTGACCGGTTAAATTGCTTATTCTGGGCTATCTGCTAATTTTCAGTGGTACTTAACTGGTTATCACTGCTGAAAATTAGCAGTTAGTGACTAAGTGAAAACCGGCAATTTTGGGGCCGTTCTAGGGGCAGGGTCAACAGTTGGCCAGTTAAGTGCCAATATTCAGCACTCAAATGGCCAGGGTAACCGCATAAATGGGACCGCATAAAATCACAGTCCTATCTTTATGTGGTAATCCATAGCTGCTTGAGTTCTGAATATCAAAAGGCTATGTGTTAGCTGGTTCCACAAAACCAGATATTCAGTGCCGAAGCCCAGACATGGCCCGGTAGAGTGAGCATGGTTTCAGCCAAGGGAAATCTTGCCTTACCAACTGGCTAAATTTCTTTGAAGTCATGAATAAACATGTGGTTAAAGGCGAGCCAGTTGATGTAGTGTATCTAGATTTTCAGAAAGCTTTTGACAAAGTTCCTAATGAAAGACTCCTGAGAAAATGAGTTGTGGGATAGGAGGCAGTGTTCTGTTGTGGATTAGGAATTTGGTTATTGGACAGAAAACAGAAGGTAGGATTAAATGGCCATGTCTCTCAATGGAGGAGCGTGAATAGTGGAGTGCCTCAGGGATCTGTACTGGGACTGGTGCTATTTAACATATTTATAAATGATCTGGAAATTGGAACGACGAGTGAGGTGATTAAATTAGCAGGTGACACAAAACTATTCAAGTTGTTGAAACGCATGCAGACTGAAAAGTTGCAGGAAGGCCTTAGGAAATTGGAAGACTGGGCATCCAAATGGCAAATGGAATTTAGTGTGGATAAATGCAAAGTGACGCACATTGGGAAGAACAATCCAAATCATAGTTACATGATGCTAGGTCCACAGCATCTAAGAAAAAGATTTGGGTATTGTGGACAGTCTTCTGCCCAGTGTGTGTCAATGACCAAAAAAGCAAACAGGATGCTAGGAACTATTACGAATGGGATGATAAATAAGACCAAGAAGACTATAATGCCTCTGTATCGCTCTATAGTGTGACCTCCTCTTGAGTATTGTGTTCAGTTCTGGTCGCAGTATCTCAGAAAAGATATAGCGGAATTGGAAAAGGTTCAAAGAAGAGTGACCAAAATGATAAAGGGGATGGAACTCCTCTCATGAGGATAGGCCAAAGAGGTTAGGGCTCTTCAGCTTGGAAAAGAGACGTCTGAAGAGGTATATGATTGAGGTCTACAAAATCCTGAGTGGTGTAGAACGAGTAGAAGTGAATCAACTTTTCACTCTTTCAAAAAGTACAAGGACTAGGGGGACACTCAAAGAAGTTACTTGGAAATACTTCTAAAACAAATAGGAGGAAATATTTATTTCACTCAAATAATAGTTAAGCTCTGGAACTCATTGACAGAGGATGTGATAACAGCAATTAGCGTATCTGGGTTTAAAAAATGTTTGGACAAGTTCCTGGAGGAAAAGTTCATACTCTGCTATTGAGACAGACATGGGAAAGCCACTTCTTCCTTTGGGATTGGTAGCATGGAATGTTGCTGCTATTTGAGTTTCTGCCAGGTACTTGTGACCTGGATTGGCCACTGTTGGAAGCAGGATACTGGGCTAGATGGACCATTGGTCTGACCCAGAATGGCTATTCTTATGTTCTTATTTGGGCATTGGCACTGAATATTACCAGTGCCCAGATAACTTTGGGACCATCCCAGCACTTAAAGGATAGTGCTACAGTGGTCTGTGCTGAAATTCAGCAGCTTTATTTGGGTAAGTACTGCTGCATATCAGCAGCACAGTGATATTTAACCAGGTAATTGCCAATTTGAATGCCATTCTACCTAGTTTCTATCCTTAGGAATGCCTGTACCAATGCGTACGAAACTGGGAGTCACGATCACACATGAGCTTGCAAAATATGCATTTGGGGTTACCACCAGGCTGGGCATAAAGGAATCGCTGGTATGCATCACCTATGAAACCTGCATTATAACTAGGTCTGTGCAGGCTTCAAAGAGGTGGTGGGGGGGAATGATAGCAACATATGTCTACTTTCTGTCTTGCCTCTGAGACAGAAGTAACCTTCTGGAGGTCTCCTGGAGGGTGCCTTGCCCCCCCAGGCAGAACCCCAGGCATGAAAAAACTCTGGCTACTATTAAGTGTTAGACATAATAAATGTTTATTCAAATTGTCAAAGAATCCAATCAGTAATTATTGAAATATTAACAAATAGCATCCCAAAACAGTATAATATGTAGCAAATAAAAACAGAATTTTCCTTGGGAGCTGTCAATATGTCCACCTGCTAGTGTAGGCACATTGAGGCTCGCCATCCTCAGTTCTGTTTCTTCTTAAATACTTTTTCTTCCTTTCTTCATTATCTTAATTATAATTACCCTTCCTACCTAATGAATATGCATCTTTCCAGAATATTCAGTTTCCTGTTATGATGAATCCAGTTTCCAGCATGTTCCATCAAATTCTATCATTTTTTCCTTTAAATTGACAGGGCCTGTCATGTACATAAGTTTTCATTAGATAATGGGTATTTTACCATGTTACTGCCCCCACCCTCTTGCTAAGGTTACAGTTTTACCCACACCCACTTACTTCTCCTTCTAATTATTTATCTGGCTACAGCAGATGTCCTTAGACATAGGAGTCTCTGCTTTAGTTGGTGTCCAGCAACGTATCACAAGTTAACATAAGCCAAATGTCAGACCACAACCTTAGAAGGGTAGCTTTCAGAAAAAACTCATTTATAGCTGTCTTGCAACTCTTAAGTCTGCTCCCAGCTCAAGAAAAGCAAAATAGCTATATTAAAATAAAAACTAGAAATATGTATGGTTTGCATCTTTTCATGGCCTCTTTGATATACATCTCCCCTCTTGTGGGCCCTCGAACCAAGAGGGGCCACACTATGACTAGGTTCTTCAGGCTGTAGAGGCCTCATTAGACAGAGAAGTAAGTGATGGACCCCGAAGCAAATTATAGTCTGTATCTACCCCTGAAAGGGAACATAAGAGGAGGGAAACTGCTGGAGCATGGACTACCATTGTAGCTGCAGGCAGTATAATCTGGCGGCAAGCAGTCATAGAACAGGAAACCAGAAGACAGAACATAAGACCTGCTATAATCAGTATTACACAAAAAATGAGCAAGGGGTGTAACCAGAAGACTAATGAATGGTATGTTTTTCAGCAAGAAAGTGTGGGTGGGAGTGAGAGTGTTTTCTAAGGATGAGACTGCAGTGTGCCTGCATTTCCCTTATCTCTAAAGAAAGCGAAGTTGCTTACTTGTAACAAGGTTTCTCCATAGACGACAGGGGAATGCAGCCACACTTACCCTCCTGCCATCCCCTCTGCATCTCATTCATCAGCTAGGGACCAACTGAAGACAGGGATTAGGAGCACACCAGACATGGGAACTCCCGCTCATGCCCAGTAAACTCAAGAGCTTACTATAGCTAGGGGAGAGCACTGACACACAGGATCAGTCTGAGGGCTTCACTATCGAGTGTGGCTGCGTTCCTCTGCTGTCTGTGGAGAACCCCTGTTACAGGTAAGCAACTTCGCTTTCTCCAATTTGTTTTACATTTATTACTTAGTAGCTTCATTGCATGCCCCCTAGTCCTTGTATATTTGGAAAAGAGTAAACAAACAATTCTCATCTACTCGTTCCACTCTACTCAGTATTTTATAGACCTCTATCATATCTCTCCCAGAGGATCAAAGCTGATAGCTAGATCCCATTGAAAATTGCCTTCCACATCAGTGATCTAGAGGAAAGAATAAGTAAGACAAAATTTCCATTTTTGCAGATATCAAGAATCCATCTATCTCACTATAAAAACTGATGCAGAAATGACTGATTTTATAGAAAGATGTCCTATATAAATAGAGAAGCAACAAATGAAATGTGTGGGCAAAGTAGATGTATAACTTTTTTTTTATTTTTAATCGGAGGTTTCATCATCCCAGTTAGGCCAGGGCCAAGCTGTTGTGTAGTCTCAACTCAGTGGCTGGATTATTTTGTGAATGAGTAGGCTGTTCTCAAAACAGTCTTATGATGTATGTTTGTAGGTCTTGTAATAGTGCATAATGGTTTGTCTTGTGTATTATAAGTTATGGATTTATGTGCGATCACAGTATTTCTTGTGTTGTAAACTGGTTTAAATAAATAAAATATTTCAAATCAATAAATTGATTAGTAGGACATTAACTCCCTTTGGGGCTCATTATCAAAGGAGAAAAACATACAAAAAGTGTCATAAAGCAGCATTTGGACAAATTTATTCTCAAAACATCCAAATTGACATTTTTGAAACCTATTTTGCAGACGTTTATCTATGCAATTTGTCTGCAATTTGTCCAAATCACAAGGGGGCATTTTGGGGGTGGAATTAGGGCAGGCTTAGGGCGTTCGTAACGCTTTGATGTTTTATAGCCATCATGGAACAAAACGAAAACGTCTAGGGACAAAACATCAATGTTTTGATCTGTTTCTAGAACAAATAAAGCACCAAAAGATGCCCTAAATGACCAGATGACCACTGGAGAGAATCAGGGATGCCCCCCCTTAATCCCCCAGTGGTCATTGACCCTCTCCCACCCCCCAAAGATGTGAATAGAAATAGTACTTACCAGCCTCTATGACAGCTTCAGATGGTATATCCAGTTCTATTAGAACAATAAGCAGGTCCCTGGAGTAGTGTAGTGATCACTGCAGTACACTGTAGAGAAGGAGACCCAGGCCCATATCTCACTCTACCTGCACTTGTGGTGGAAACTCCGAGCCCTCCAAGACTTGCCAAAAACCTACTGTACCCACATATAGGTGACCCCTTCACCCTTAAGGACTATTATAGTGGTGTACTGTTGGATATAGTAGGTTTTTGGTGGGTTTTGGAGGGCTCAACAGATAAGATAAGGGGATAACGGTGAGATGGGTTCCTGGGAGCTTTTATATGAAGTCCATAGCAATGCCCCTAGGGTGTCACGTTGCTCTCCTGGGATGTCTGTGTGGCCAGTTTACTAAGAATGCTTCTCCTCCTACATCTTAGTGGGTTGATTTTGTGCATTTTGCACTTAGATAGGTTTGGGGTTTTTTTTCAAAAATGGACCAAAAAGATAAATGCACAGAGCACAAAACCATCTAGCATGTGGCCATTTAAAAAAAAAAAAAAAGACATTTTGCTGTTTCGAAAATTGTTATATTTCCTATTTGGATTTGGGACATTTAGTGCAAAATGTCCCGAGTCCAACTTAGACGTCATATCGAAAATGCCCCTCCACATGTCTCAACTCAAGTTTAAGGTTTCAGTCATAGTAATTTTAAAATACTCTATTTTCATTTCAGTTCCATATACTAAGAAAAAAACAGTTGTTCTTGATGGAAGTCGTCCTTTTGGGGCTCATTCTGAGAAGAACTCAGAATGGAGGCTGCTCCAAGCCCAGCAGAAGATCCGAGAATTGGCAATCAACATCCGTATGAAGGAAGAGCTTATCAAGGAGCTCATTAAAACAGGTGGGCTCTAGATACATAGCTACTAAGTGCTTCCAGCTAAGGCCTCTCTGTATCTTATTTTATACATTTTTGAGTAATCAGCAGGCCTGTGATCTATGTTAGCAGACTTATCCATAGTTGTGCTTAGATCTGAATTGGATTATTCCATGGAACTTGTAGAGGCTTACAGAAAGAAGTACAGTATAAACATTCTATAGTTATCTACGTAAGCCTTTAGAGCAGGTATTGGGAATACTAATTTTTTTTAACAAATGTATAACTGACTTAAACTGTGTCTGGATCAGCCTTGTAATGACCATGTTCTGAAACCTGTCCTGAGAGCCCCCAGGCAGCAGAGTCTTCATCTACAAAGAATATGTATGAGAGAAATGTACGTGCAATGGAGGCAGTGCGTTCAACTGTATCTCAGGAATATTCATTGTGGATATCCTGAAAATCAAACTGACGGGAGGTCCCCCAGGACAGGTTGGGGAACCGCTGTGTGTTAGATCAAATATCAATCCTAGACAATATAAATGAATATCAAACTGTATTCATTTGGAAAAGGTTTGCAATAGGCGCTGTCTCTGGAACAGCTTTCTTCTTTGTTTTCTGGTGAGTTGGAGCCACACAGTGAGATCAGAGCAGGAATTTGGATTCTGTTGTACTGCAGTCAAACAGATCAATTGTTCTGGAGGTGGTCCAGGCAGCCTCTGAAAAAGGAGAGGACGGGATTGACCAACTGCAAAGAGAACCATATTGGAGTAGGGGTGCAAACAGGATGGAGAAGACCAGCTGGTAGGAGAGGTGGATAGGGGTTGAGACTAGCTGGAATGGTTGGGGAGAGTGTGTATTGGGAAAAGAGTGTATATTGGGAAAAGAGTGTATGTTGGGGAGGAGAAGTTAGGCTAAAGGAGCAAGAGACTGAAGAGGTTCAGACATTATTTTAGTTCATGAATCTGCACCTAAGAGATGAGGCTGTCTACATCAACAGAGGAGAACTCCCTTCTCAGCCAACCTCATAGTTATGATGCTTTGTCCCATGATGGTCCTGGGTCTCACACTGAAGAATTTGGGCAAAGTGTCCTTGGCTCAAAAAATAGTAAATATCACTGTGCTAAACTAAGCTCTTCAACCAGACAAAATTCTGTGACAAATATGATGATAACTAAGGGGATAAAGACTAAACAAAGTGATATATATGAGTGGTCTTCCAGTGACTTTAGGAACCTTTCTTGATGTCTCTATCATAAAATCTTGGTGCATGTTCTTCGAACACACACATTCCTCACTTATAAAGTAGGATACCCATAACCTTTGCTGTTCCTGAGGCAATAACTTAACCATGTGGTCAGTGGTATGAACAGCTTGTGAAAGATAGTGCAGCAGGCAAGAATGGGCCTAATAGAAGGTGCCACTAAAATTGTGAACTCCTCTCTTTCTAATGGTCAACTACCAACAGCATTAAAAAGGGCAGTGGTTCACCCTTTGCTAAAGAAAAACAACCTTGACCAGGACAAACTTGAAAGTTATCAGCCAGTGTCCAACATCCCATTTCTAGGGAAACTTATAGAACAGTCTCTGTTCTCAGTGATTGGCTAGAAGAAAGAAACTGGCTAGATCCATATTAATCTGGATCCAGACCTGGTTAGAACAGAAACGGTCCTCGTATCCCTACTAGATGATCTTCACAGAAACTGAGACAGGGAATTTGCCATAGTGTTAGTACTGCTAGATTTCTCAGCAACTTTTGACACTGTGGATTGTGATATCATTCTCCGAGGACAAGCAGGCTGCTTGTTCTCACGACTGGGTTGACGTCCACGGCAGCCCCCACCAACCGGAACAAAACTTCGCGGGCGGTCCCGCACGCAGGGCACGCCCACCGCGCATGCGCGGCCGTCTTCCCGCCCGTGCGTGACCGTTCCCGCTCAGTCTTTTCTTTTCCGCGCTGGAGAGAGCCGTGTTCGTCTCTCTCTCTGTCAGCCCCGGAAACCGGATTGCGTTTTCGCGCGAATTTTCTTATTTTTTCGTTGTTTGCGTTTTTCTCTTAGTTTTCTTTTAAAAACAAAAAAACGCTGAACTTATTTTTCCCTCGTCTCTTAGCGGGGGCGTCGCGTTGCGGCCTTGTGGCCGCGCGGTCTATTTATTTTCGAGGTGTGATTTTTACCGCCACCATCAACGACTTTGATTTTGCCGACGCGATTTTTCCGTCGATGTCCTCGAAGGTCCCGAGTGGATTTAAAAAGTGTGGTCGGTGCGGCCGGCATATCTTGCAGACCGACACGCTTGGTGCCTCCAGTGCCTCGGGCCGGAGCACGATACCAAGACGTGTACTTTGTGTATCGGTCTCCGAAAACAGACACAAGTAGCGAGGCAAGTTCTTCGGGACCGTCTTTTTGGAACTTGCGCCGGCCCCTCGACGTCGACTTCGACGGCATCGGTATCGACGGCCGGTTCTTCGGTACCGGTATCGATGTCCAAGAAATCGGCACCGATGGCATCGACCCCAGGAGCACAGGTCCCGTCGGCCCTCCGATGAAGGCAGGGGTGAGAGGCCGCGTGGGCAATCGGCCCCGGTCACTCCCTCTACCCAGGGCCCTCGGGATAGAACCCTGTCAGACCCGGTCCCTCGAGGCCGAGGGGGATCGACCTCCTCCTCCTCCATTCCACCAAGCGCCGATGAAGGGCATCACAAGAAGACGAAGAAGCACCGTCATCGGTCGCCCTCGATGCATCCGGCTCCCGGCGCCGGAGATGAGTCGATGCCGAGGAAGCGGCAGCGTCGCGAGGAGAGGTCCCCCTCTGTAGTAGAGGTACCGCCGCGTCAGGGTCCCAGCACTTCGGTGCAGTCTCCTGGACCCAAACAGCTTCCGGCACCTACGCCTCTACAGGTTCCCTCGCCTTTCCCGACAGCGGGCCTGGATGAGTGCCTCCGAGCCATCCTTCCTGGGATTCTGGAAGGGCTGATGCGCCAGACTGTGCCGGCGCCGGGGGTGCTTGCGCCCTCGGCGCCGTTGACTGTGGCGCCGGCATGCTCTAGCCCGGTGCCGAGGCCTTCGACGCCGACGCCGCTTGCGGTGCCGGTCTCGACCGCCACACAGGTGGAGTCCCCGTCGACGTCGATGGAGGGAGCTTCATCCCCGCCGGCGCGGGAGTCCACCGCTCGACAACGCCACCGAGGCCTCGGTGCCTCGACGTCGAGCCGGGCCCGGTTGAGGACTGAGCTGCACGAGCTCATGTCCGACACCGAGGAAGAGGCCTCGTGGGGGGAGGAGGAGGACCCCAGATATTTCTCCTCAGAGGAGTCTGTGGGCCTTCCCTCCAACCCCACTCCTTCAGAAAGCTCTCCCCTCCTCTCCTTTGCCTCCTTTGTCAGGGATATGTCTATTTGCATTCCCTTTCCCGTGGTCTCTGTGGATGAGCCGAGGGCTGAGATGCTCGAGGTCCTCGACTATCCATCACCACCTAGAGAGTCCTCCACGGTACCGTTGCACAATGTCCTCAAAGAGACACTGCTTCGGAACTGGTTGAGACCACTATCTAATCCCAAACAAAAAAAACAGCACCACGGGCCTTTAAAAATGGAACACAGTTCTTTAATGAATGAGCCTTGACAAAAAGACCCGACACGGGCCGTGTTTCGGTGACTAGCACCTGCGTCAGGGGTCTACATAGAATACAAAACATAGAAATAATATATTTAAAAAAAATTTTTTTAAATATAATGAGTAAAACCAAAGATTAATATTTAGACTCATCAAGCATACATATATAAGCCTATATAAACACCTAAAGCATTTAATATTTTAACATTGCATTTAATATTTTAACATTCTCATATATTATTATATAGTAATTTGAAAATAAATGGATAATTAATCAAAACCAAAATGGTAACTCACCACAGTGATGACGTGGAAAACTTGGGGAATAACTCGAATATATTCCTCTACAATATATTATTCCTTACTTTTGGACAAAAAAAATTTTCATATATTAATATTATATGTTTAAAATGCTTATTTTAATTATTTATAATATATTTTATAAAAAGGTCATATTATATAATACTGGCTATAACTAAATTTCATATTCATAAAAGCTTAAACTAACAGGTCAAAAATAATTTTTTAAAACATTTTAAAATATACAATAAATTTCAAACATTACACTGATAATATCATAAACCTTCAAAAACATTCAAATCAGCACAGAAATGAATAAATATATACATCTTCAAATATAAAAAAGCCAAAACTATAATATCTAGTGGCATTACTTGATCTTAATTTTAAAAAAACAACATTTTGTCACTATATGTGTATGTGTATACATACACATCAGCATGTGTGAGAAACATATGTATGTGAACAAAAGCCCTGTTAACCCTTTGTCACTATTCAAGATGCCATTTGTATAATTAATTGTGATTGGCAGATAACAAAATAAATGCAAATTTTAAAGGTATTTTGTCACTAGCTAAAATACCATTAGCAGTTACAAATAAAATGTACATAATTAATTGTAATTGGCAGATAACGAAACAAATATACCCAGAGCTACAAAAGATAATAGAAGCCCTGTTAATGCTACAATATATATGTGTGTGTACATGCACACACGCACATACATATGTATATGTGTATGTGTGTGTGTGTGTGTGTGTGTATGTATGTATGTATGTGTATGTGTGTATATATATGTATATATATATATATATATGTATATATATATATATATGTGTGTGTATGTGTGTGTGTATGTGTATACACATACACATATAGTGACAAAATGTTGTTTTTTTAAAATTAAGATCAAGTAATGCCACTAGATATTATAGTTTTGGCTTTTTTATATTTGAAGATGTATATATTTATTCATTTCTGTGCTGATTTGAATGTTTTTGAAGGTTTATGATATTATCAGTGTAATGTTTGAAATTTATTGTATATTTTAAAATGTTTTAAAAAATTATTTTTGACCTGTTAGTTTAAGCTTTTATGAATATGAAATTTAGTTATAGCCAGTATTATATAATATGACCTTTTTATAAAATATATTATAAATAATTAAAATAAGCATTTTAAACATATAATATTAATATATGAAAATTTTTTTTGTCCAAAAGTAAGGAATAATATATTGTAGAGGAATATATTCGAGTTATTCCCCAAGTTTTCCACGTCATCACTGTGGTGAGTTACCATTTTGGTTTTGATTAATTATCCATTTATTTTCAAATTACTATATAATAATATATGAGAATGTTAAAATATTAAATGCAATGTTAAAATATTAAATGCTTTAGGTGTTTATATAGGCTTATATATGTATGCTTGATGAGTCTAAATATTAATCTTTGGTTTTACTCATTATATTTAAAAAAAATTTTTTTTAATATATTATTTCTATGTTTTGTATTCTATGTAGACCCCTGACGCAGGTGCTAGTCACCGAAACACGGCCCGTGTCGGGTCTTTTTGTCAAGGCTCATTCATTAAAGAACTGTGTTCCATTTTTAAAGGCCCGTGGTGCTGTTTTTTTTGTTTGGACTTTAGTTTGTACTTTGTTCCCTCTCTTTTGTTATATCCACTATCTAATCCCACCATTCCCAAGAAAGCTGAGTCCCAATACAGAATCCACTCGGACCCAGAGTTAATGCGGCCCCAATTGCCTCATGACTCGGCGGTCGTGGACTCTGCTCTCAAGAGGGCACGGAGTTCGAGGGATACCACCTCGGCGCCCCCGGGGCGGGAGTCTCGCACTCTGGACTCGTTTGGGAGGAAGGCCTACCAATCTTCCATGCTCGTGACCCGCAACCAGTCTTACCAGCTCTACACGAGCATCCACATGCGGAATAAATGTGAAGCAACTGGTGGACCTGGTTGACAAGCTCCCGCCGGAGCAGTCCAGGCCTTTTCAGGAGGTGGTCAGGCAGCTGAAGGCGTGCAGAAAGTTCCTGTCCAGGGGTATTTATGACACCTGTGACATGGCATCTCGTGCTGCGGCCCAAGGTATAGTGATGCGCAGGCTGTCATGGCTGCGTGCCTCTGACCTGGACAACCGCACCCAGCAGAGACTGGCCGATGTACCTTGCCGGGGGGATAACATTTTTGGCGAGAAGGTCGAGCAGCTGGTGGACCAACTGCATCAGCGGGAAACCGCTCTCGACAAGCTCTCCCACCGGGCGCCTTCAGCATCCACCTCAGCAGGTGGACATTTTTCCCGGGCCCGGCAGGCTGCGCCCTATGCCTTTACCAAGCGTAGGTACACCCAGCCGGCCCGAAGGCCTCGTCAGGCTCAGGGACAGTCCCAGCGCGCTCGTTCTCGTCAACAGCGTGCGCCTAAGCAGCCCCCTGCGCCTCCACAGCAAAAGCCGGGGACGGGCTTTTGACTGGATCCATGGGAACATAGCCGCCATCAAAGTGTCCGTACCAGACGATCTGCCAGTCGGAGGGAGGTTAAAATTTTTTCACCAAAGGTGGCCTCTCATAACCTCCGACCAGTGGGTTCTCCAAATAGTGCGGTGCGGATACGCCCTAAATTTGGCCTCCCCTCCACCAAATTGTCCTCCGGGAGCTCAATCCTTCAGCTCCCACCACAAGCAGGTACTTGCAGAGGAACTCTCCGCCCTTCTCAGCGCCAATGCGGTCGAGCCCGTACCACCCGGGCAGGGATTCTATTCCAGGTACTTCCTTGTGGAAAAGAAAACAGGGGGGATGCGCCCCATCCTAGACCTGAGAGGCCTGAACAAATTCCTGGTCAAAGAAAAGTTCAGGATGCTTTCCTTGGGCACCCTTCTGCCAATGATTCAGAAAAACGATTGGCTATGTTCCCTGGATTTAAAGGATGCATACATATACACATCCCGATACTGCCAGCTCACAGACAGTATCTCAGATTCCGTCTGGGCACACGGCATTTTCAGTATTGTGTGCTGCCCTTTGGGCTCACCTCTGCCTCACGGGTGTTCACCAAGTGCCTCGTGGTGGTTGCGGCATATCTACGCAAGCTGGGAGTGCACGTGTTCCCGTACCTCGACGATTGGCTGGTCAAGAACACCTCGGAGGCAGGAGCTCTCCGGTTCATGCAGTGCACTATTCACCTCCTGGAGCTGCTGGGGTTTGTGGTAAATTACCCAAAGTCCCATCTCCAGCCAGCCCAGTCTCTGGAATTCATAGGAGCTCTGCTGAATACTCAGACAGCTCAGGCCTTCCTTCCCGAAGCGAGGGCCAGCAACTTCCTGTCCCTGGCTTCCCGGACCAGAGCATCCCAGCAGATCACAGCTCGGCAGATGTTGAGACTTCTGGGTCATATGGCCTTCACAGTTCATGTGACTCCCATGGTTCGTCTTCACATGAGATCTGCTCAATGGACCCTAGCTTCCCAGTGGTTTCAGGCCACCGGGAATCTAGAAGATGTCATCCGCCTCTCCACCAGTTGCCACACTTCACTGCACTGGTGGACCATTCGGACCAATTTGACCCTGGGATGTCCATTCCAAATTCCGCAGCCCACGAAAGTGCTGACGACGGATGCATCTCGCCTGGGGTGGGGAGCTCATGTCGATGGGCTTCACACCCAGGGTCTGTGGTCCCTCCAGAAAAAGGATCTTCAGATCAACCTCCTGGAGCTCCGAGCGATCTGGAACGCACTGAAGGCTTTCCGAGATCGGCTGTCCTGTCAAATTATCCAAATTCGGACAGACAATCAGGTTGCAATGTATTACATCAACAAGCAGGGGGGCACCGGATCTCGCCCCCTGTGTCAGGAAGCCGTCGGGATGTGGCGTTGGGCTTGCCAGTTCGGCATGCTCCTCCAAGCCACGTACCTGGCAGGCGTAAACAACAGTCTGGCCGACAGACTGAGCAGATTCATGCAACCGCACGAGTGGTCGCTCCATTCGAGTGGTACGCAAGATCTTCCGAGAGTGGGGCACCCCCTCGGTGGACCTTTTCGCCTCTCGGACCAACCACAAGCTGCCTCTGTTCTGTTCCAGACTTCAGACACACGGCAGGCTAGCGTCAGATGCCTTTCTCCTTCATTGGGGGACCGGCCTCCTGTATGCTTATCCTCCCATACCTTTGATGGGGAAGACCTTACTGAAGCTCAAGCAAGACCGCGGCACCATGATTCTGATCGCGCCCTTTTGGCCCCGTCAGATCTGGTTCCCTCTTCTTCTGGAGTTGTCCTCCGAAGAACCGTGGAGATTGGAGTGTTTTCCGACTCTCATTTCGCAGAACGACGGAGCGTTGCTGCACCCCAACCTTCAGTCTCTGGCTTTCACGGCCTGGATGTTGAGGGCGTAGACTTCGCTTCGTTGGGTCTGTCTGAGGGTGTCTCCCGTGTCTTGCTTGCCTCTAGGAAGGATTCCACTAAAAAGAGTTACTTTTTCAAGTGGAGGAGGTTTGTCGTTTGGTGTGAGAGCAAGGCCCTAGAACCTCGTTCTTGCCCTGCACAGAACCTGCTTGAATACCTTCTGCACTTATCAGAGTCTGGCCTCAAGACCAACTCAGTAAGGAATCACCTTAGTGCGATTAGTGCTTACCATTATTGTGTGGAAGGTAAAGCCATCTCTGGAGAGCCTTTAGTCGTTCGATTCATGAGAGGCTTGCTTTTGTCAAAGCCCCCTATCAAGCCTCCTGCAGTGTCATGGGATCTCAACGTCGTCCTCACCCAGCTGATGAAACCTCCTTTTGAGCCACTGAATACCTGCCATCTGAAGTACTTGACCTGGAAGGTCATTTTCTTGGTGGCAGTTACTTCAGCTCGTAGGGTCAGTGAGCTTCAAGCCCTGGTAGCTTATGCTCCGTATACCAAATTTCATCACAACAGAGTAGTGCTCCGCACCCAACCAAAGTTCCTGCCGAAGGTGGTGTCGGAGTTCCATCTTAACCAGTCAATTGTCTTGCCAACATTCTTTCCCAGACCGCATACCTGCCCTGCTGAACGTCAGTTGCACACATTGGACTGCAAGAGAGCATTGGCCTTCTACTTGGAGCGGACACAGCCCCACAGACAGTCCGCCCAATTGTTTGTTTCTTTCGACCCTAACAGGATAGGGGTCGCTGTCGGGAAACGCACCATCTCCAATTGGCTAGCAGATTGCATTTCCTTCACTTATGCCCAGGCTGGGCTGACTCTAGAGGGCCATGTCACGGCTCATAGTGTCAGAGCCATGGCAGCGTCGGTGGCTCACTTGAAGTCAGCCACTATTGAAGAGATTTGCAAGGCTGCAACGTGGTCATCTGTCCATACATTCACATCACATTACTCCCTCCAGCAGGATACCCGACGCAACAGTCGGTTCGGGCAGTCGGTGCTGCAGAATCTGTTTGGGGTGTAAATCCAACTCCACCCTCCAGGACCCAAATTTATTCTGGTCAGGCTGCACTCTCAGTTAGTTGTTCTTCGTAGGTCAATTTCTGTTATACCCTCGCCGTTGCGAGGTTCAATTGACCTGGGTTCTTGTTTTGAGTGAGCCTGAGAGCTAGGGATACCCCAGTCGTGAGAACAAGCAGCCTGCTTGTCCTCGGAGAAAGTGAATGATACATACCTGTAGCAGGTGTTCTCCGAGGACAGGAGGCTGATTGTTCTCACCTACCCTCCCTCCTCCCCTTTGGAGTTGCGTTTCTTCATTTTTGCTTGTCATTCAACTGAGCGGGAACGGTCACGCACGGGCGGGAAGACGGCCGCACATGCGCGGTGGGCGTGCCCTGCGTGCGGGACCGCCCGCGAAGTTTTGTTCCGGTTGGTGGGGGCTGCCGTGGACGTCAACCCAGTCGTGAGAACAATCAGCCTGCTGTCCTCAGAGAACACCTGCTACAGGTATGTATCATTCACTTGCTAGCACGACTGACAGAAACAGGTATCAGTGGAACAGTACTTGCCTGGTTCAGATCCTATCTATCAGATAGGCAACAACCCATAATGTTAGGCAGCACCTCATCGCCACCATGGGCACTGACCTGTGGGGTACCACATGGATTGATGCTGTCAACCATTCTGTTCAATATTTACCTCAAGCCACTAACCGAGCTAATTTGGTCAACGGACACTCAGTTCTACGTCTACGCAGATGATGTGCAGCTACTCATACCCATTGAACCTAACTTACCTGCAACCCTGAATAAACTGATTAACTGTCCAACATCAGTTCAAAATGGGCTAAGCACAACAAACTTTGCCTGAACTCAAGTAAAACCGAGCTTCTCTGGGTCCCTAACACAAGTGGACAGGTACCTGAAATCAAAGTCTCTTTTGGGAATTATGAACTTAAATCACAAGTCAGGAACCTTGGAATACAGTTAGATTCAATACTTACTCTGATTTCCCAAATCCAAGCAATCTTCAAGGGCTGCTTCTACTATTTGCGACAACTGCGCTGCCTCTGTCCTTACATCGAGAAGGAAAATCTCATCCTAGTTGTGCATGCCATGATAACATCAAGACTGGATTACTGTAATGCACTCTACAGTGGTATGATTACAAAGAGTCTTGATTCAGAACACTGCAGCAAGACTCATAGAAGGTTGCAAGCGACGAGACCACATCACACTATTTTTGCAAAAACTTCATTGGTTACCAGTACAGTACAGGGCTAAATGTAAAACTCTATGTCTAATCTTCAAGGCCCTTAAAGGAATTGGCCCCAAGTACTTGAAGAACAGGATGACCCGCTACACACCTCCAAGAACACTAAGGTCCTCCCAAGGGGTATCCCTAACCACACCCTCTCCAAAGACATTACTCGATGGAAGAAGTAACTAACTTCTTAGTCTCACACACACAAGGAGTGACACGGGCTGCACATACTGCAGCAGGACATGTTTATCCACTCCTACCCTAACTGAGATAACATTTATTCATCTCTTTGACCTCATGTGCAACTTTCTTTAAATTAGTCACCTTAGTTTCTAACTCCTCTTACTCCTTGCCTATCTATATGTTCCATCTTTGCTTATACCCTATGCTGGCTATTAAAATATTCTATTACGTATTGTGTTGGCATTGTAAGTAGTATACTGTGCCATACTTTGTATTGTTATGTGAATATTTTTTACTTCTGTAATTGTCTATTGTTTATGCTTGACTGATTCTTACTGTACACCTCCTTGAGTGAATTCTTTCAAAAAGGCGGTAAATAAATCCTAATAAATAAATAGGATTTGGAGGGAAGGGGCAGGAGTTAGGGAAGTTCAGGGAATTAACTAAATAATCATTCACATTCATTAAGTAATCATTCACATTCATTAGTTATTTAAACGCTGACGGGTTTTATTCCATGTAGGCACTATCCCCAGGACACCGATCCAAGATGCGTGCCCAACTAAATTGGCTAATGAGCCAATTGCTAGGTGAGTCAGCGGCATTCCTAAAATTTGTGCGCAGTGTTATAAAATATCGGGGATGTGCTCCCAGACTGGGCACCAGAAATTACTCCTGGTTTCAGCAAGCGTAAGTCCTGGAGCTCAAATTTGGGTGCCAAATCAGCACTCAAAGCTATTCTATAATGATTCCTCATCTCTGAGTGGCATTTATGGCACCAATTTTTAAGCACCATTTACTGAATCTAGGATTTTAGGAGTGTGGTGCAGAGTATAGTGGTATCTAAAATGGATTATTGTAATTCTCTCTACTTGGGTGTGTCTAGCTGTCAAGTTAAAGCTCTACAAATTGTGCAGAATGCTGCCACAAGGTTGGTTGCAGGAGTTTCTAAATTTCATTATATTACACCAGTATTGAAACAGTTTAAGAACATAAGATTAGCCATACTGGGTCAGACCAATGGTCCATGTATCCCAGTATCCTGTTTTAAAAACAGTGGCCAGGCCAGGTCACAAGTACCTGGCAGAAACCCAAATCGTGGCAACACTACAAATCCCAGGGCAAGCAGTTGCTTCCCATGTCTGCCTCAATAGCAGACTATGGACTTTTCCTCCAGGAATTTGTCCAAACCTTTTTTAAACCTAGATATACTAACCGCTGTTACCACATTCTCCGGCAAAGAGTTCCAGAACTTAACTAGTCGTTGTGAAAAAATATTTCCTCCTGTTTAAGTATTTCCATGTAACTTCCTTGAGTGTCCCCTAGTCTATGTACTTTTGGAACGAGTAAAAAATCTACTTGTTCTACTCTTTCTACACCACTCAGGATTTTGTAGACCTGAATCATATCTCCCCTCATCTGTCTCTTTTCCAAGCTGAAGAGTCCTCACCTCTTTAGCCTTTCCTCATATAAGAGGAGTTCCATCCTCTTTATCATTTTGGTTGCTATTCTTTGAACATTTTCTATTTCCGCTATATTTTTTTTTTGAGCTACGGCGACCAAAACTGAACACAGTACTCAAGGTGCAGATGCACCATGGAGCGATGCAAAGGCATTATAGTATTTTTGGTCTTAATCAGCATCCCTTTCCTAATAATTCCTAGCATCTGGCAAGACTGGAACTGGAGATGCTGAGGCAAGGTGGGAACTGGAGATGCTGAGGCAAGTTGGGAACGGCAGGTGCTGGAGACGCTGAGGCAAGGCGGGAACTGGAGATGCTTGAGGCAGAACAGGAGCAGGAGACACTTAAGGCAGGAGCGGGAGACCTTGGCAGGACCAGGAACAATGATCCATTGCAAAGGCACACAAGGAATGTCAAGAGCCTCCTAAAATACCCCCTCGGGCTGAAAGAGAACTGTAGCGTGCCTCCACAGATCTCCCACGACTGGTTCCAAAAGAGGGTTCTTCGGCACGCACAAGCTCCTAGGGAAACTAACTCCCATCGGCGCAGCACTGTGCAAGGGACGCTGGATCAGCCCCAGATGCACCGTGCAGTTTGCTGGCCCCAGGTCGGGACATGGGACACCTCCCAGGGCCGTGACACTGTATATGTTAGGATGCTATGGTATTTTCAATCTGTCATTAAGATCTTTTCTTCTAGTAGGGGTTTCAGATCTGACTTCGCAATGCAGCTAACTCTGGATTTAGTAACAATTGCACATTATGCTGTGACAAGGGTTTCAGCATTTTCGATAGCAGGGCCCTTGATGTAGAATGCCTTGCCTCGTTATGCCTGAGCGCTTCCTCTAGCACCCACCTAGAGATAACCTTGTGGCCATCTGGAGAGTCCTGCCCAGTCCTGCTAGCACCTGCGTATGTGCGCCTACACTGGCATACCCTCCACCCACCTGGAGGGTCCCGCTTGCCTCTGGGCGAGTCTCCCACCCACAAGTTATTTCCCAGGTGGTTTCAGAGTTCCTAGAAAACACTCACAGACCGAGAACACAAACTGCCAGGATTCTTAGTCAGTCCAGGACAACAGAGCTAACAAACTAATATGTTTATTATCCAAGAAAGTAGAACAGTGAACGGTAAAAGTGGTAAACAGCAAAAGGAAACAGGTAAAATAACAAGGACTCAGTATTAAAGGTAACTAAACACCTTATTACTACCTAGTAGTACCTGGAGAGATCAAACTGCTCACAGGAATTGAACAGGGACTCAGTACACAGGTCCACTCCCCCACACTCCCAACTGAGACTGAGTTCTAGCACATTCTGGGCTAGGGCTTTGGCTTCAGGGCCAATCAAGGCACAGAGCATTAGCGCTAAGGGTGTTTGGCCAATGGCACCGCAGGTTACTTTACCTCTCAGAGATTTTCCTTTGGGGAAGGTAAGCTACAAAGAAAACAGACCTCTGCTACAGCTATAATGTAGAGGTCAAACACCACCTGCTGGCCAATCAAGGGAAATGTACTAAAGGGAAGAAAGATGTCATAGGGCTACATTACAAATCACAAGCATGAAAGTTTCCTGTTTCGCCGCATGCCTTACCTGGCCAGTTGTGTTTATGATGACATGTTTTGCAATTTGAGAAACTGTTAAAGACACAGCTTTTTGTTCAGACATGTTTTAATATTTAATGGAGGTTCACAGAAAAATGATGGAAGATGATTGTAACAGCACCTTTGTATTTTTATTTTGTTTGTAATTTTTATTATGTATGTTTTTATGCTAGCTGCTTAGGTGCTAAGCGGGTTCTAGGTTTTTTTTTTAAATAAATATCAAAAGGCTCATTTAAGTGTGGCTTCTCTTCATGATATACTTCAGCATGAAATCAGTAAAGAAAAGTTAAAACCTCAAAAAAGAATAGATGGGGGAGTAGCTCCAGTTGTGGATCAGCTTTAGGAAGTTGTGGATACTCATTATCTGTTCTTGCTTGTGCTCTTTCAGGGAAGGATGCCCAAGCAATGAACAAGCAGTACTGCCTGAAAATCTCTGAGCTGGAGAAGGAAGCGGATCAGGTGCATAAGGAACTGAGTGAAAGTCAGCAGCAGCTGCAGGAGCTGGAGGAGAAGGAGCCCGGCAGCCCACTAGAAAAATCCAAAGTACAGGAATACCGCAAGAAAGTAGCTGTGGCACAGAACAAAGTGCAGGTTAGAAAAGCAATGGTGGTCATTTCTCATTACTAACTGAACAACTACTGTATGAGCTGCTGTGCCCATGCACTACCCTATCTCGTTCCTGCTGATTGCTGTAACACTCCATGTCTCCTGAAATATTTCACAGCATACCACACACCTGCATTCACTTAATCTTCTCTCTGATGTTGAACTTTCGTCATGCCCTTGAGACCAAATGGATGTGAAGTATATCTATACTACAATTCCCGTGGATTCCTCGCGGAGTGCTTTTTATTGCTTCATGATGAGGCTGCTGAGATCATCCATGATTTCTTATATTGGTGAAAATTAATATAAGAACATAAGCATCTCTGCAATGGGACAGAACAAAGGTCCATCAAACCCAGCATGCCTTTTGCAACAGTGACCAATCCAGGTCACACAAGTACCTAGCGATCCCAAAAGAGTAAAATACATCATGCTGCTTATCCCAGGAATAAGCAGTAAATTTTCCCCAAGTCCATCTTAATAATGGCTTATGGATTTTGCTTCCAGAAACTTGTCCAAACCTTTTTTTACCATTTGTACTGCTATAATTGCCTATTGCTCATGTTTGATTTATTCTTATTGTACACTACCTTGAGTGAATTCCTTCAAAAAGGCGGTAAATAAATCCTAATAAATAAATAAAATACTGAGCCTACCCACATCCCCCTCGTACATAGATATGCAACTGCTTGCAGATGGTAATGATTTCTGATCATTACCTACTTTTCCTCATGATGCTTTCCTGTGCTAAAGAGTAAGAAGGGTAATAAGATTTGATATACTGCCTTTCTGTGGTACAGGCAAAGTGATTTACTTTTATTATATACAGGTACTGGTATGTTTCTGATGTGTATTCCCCTTGGCAGGTACTGAAGAAGAAGAAACAGGCCACAGAAAAGCTCGTGTCACTGTCTTCTCAGAGCCAGAAGCGGATTCTGGAGCTGGAAAGGAATGTGCATTTGATGAAGCAGCAGCAAGGACAACTTCAGAGGAAACTGAAAGAGGAGATGGAACAGAAGCGTCGCCTGGAAATGGAAATGCAGAAGAGGAGACACAGAGTCAAGGTGAGGACAAGAAACAGATAGTGATCCCCCCTCTAAGCACCCCTTGTCCCTGGCGGAGAGGCTCCCACTTGTGGGCAAGAGCCCAGCACATGGCAGCCTCCCCCTCAACCCAGTCCCTGGGCTTACTGGGGTACACTCATGTCTAGTAGAGCAAAAGCAGTACCCACTTGCTCCCACCTCATGTCTCCAGATGCCGCGATGGAGGAGTGCTTGGGGGTATCCGGTGCCGTGATGGGGAGGGCTGCTGTGAGGGTTTGTGCCATGAAAGGAGGGCATTGCTCAAGGGAGGGGGGTCTGTGTCATGAGGGTGAATTGCTGCTGGCTAATATTGATTCTTAAGTGTGTACAGTTGACATTCAGCGGCTTCACTTACTGTAAACCTGACCATGTAGTCTGCTGCACTATCACAATTCAGAGCCTGGTAGGGAGCCTGTCCTTCCGCTGCTAGAACCTCAAGCATTTTTAAACCTTGTGGGTTTGGCACTTTCTTGGCTGCTATGATGGGGCCTCTCCCAGCAAGAATCCAAAGGGGTAGAAAACAGCGCTTTCCTACAAGAAAGAAGTAGAGCAGTCTACACCATAGGACACTTCCCCTTTTCAGGGTCAGTATTTTGTATTCCCCTTAACAGAGTGAAATAGGATCATATAGTCAAGGCATCATAACTCTTAGCGGCAACATGCACCACTTTGGCAATTTCTAGCTTTCAGTTTCCTTTTCTTTGTATAGACCCCCCCCCCCCTCAAAATAAAATCCAACCAAGGACTGTGGGAGCTTTATGCAAATGAGCTCCTCCATATCAGTTCCTTTACTGCTTTTCAAAAGAAGGTCCCTTTCTTTTAAACAACTTAATGCCTCTTCTTTTTCCTGAAGCATAAAAAATCTATGACTGAGTCTTTAGGCAATAAAGAAGGTTCCCAAACAATCTCATTCCATGAAAAATGCTATGCAGACAAAAACTACTCAGCTATCTGTCATGGCTATTTCCATGCCCCAGTTCCCCAACCCACCTTGGGGGGGGGGGGGTCTCCAGGACCTCTGCAACCGGCTCCATCATGGTGCTCTGTTCATGTGGCCATCCCCAGTCGTTCAGACACTCCCTTGACCAGCCTCAACACATCACCGGCAGGAGCCAACCCCCTTAGGTGCATTTGCGCTATAGCTTCTCTTTTAAAGGGTCCAGCGCCAACATGGACATGGCACCCTCCAATGGCTTCCACAACATTGGGAGTACTTCAGGCAGACCCTTGCTGCTTTGCCTTTGCAATAGGTCGCTTAGTTCTTCTAGCGTGTGTTGCTGCCTGTCCACCTTTTCCTGCCTTCTGCTCATCTGGTTCTCTTGCCTACCTTGCTTCTTGTCCTGTTACTTTGCCTTGCCTTCATTCCAGCTCCAGAGCTCTGCTACAATCCATTACAGCTCCAGAGCTCCAGCTACAGTCTAGCATTCTAGTCTTCATTACAGCTCCAGAGTTCCAGCTATAGTCCAGTGTTCCCTTAGAATGATATCTACTAGGCGATGGTAGGTAGCCAAAGCTCCAGGGAGCCTAAACGACATACATGTGAACTGATAAAGACCCCTGGGGTACTGAAAGCTGTTTTTACTCGAGATATTGCAGTTAGTGGAATCTGCCAATAACACTTCGTAAGGTCTAAATGGAAAGATAGCGGGCTGTACCTAACTGATCTAATATTTAATCTACGCTAGGCATGAGGCAGGCATCAAATTGTGAAACAGAATTTACTTGACAGAAGTCAGTACAGAAATGCTGCTTCCCATCTAGTTTTGGGACCAGCACAATAAGATTAGAATAAAGGCAGTTTGATGGCTCAATCACCTCCATGTCTAGCATCTCCTTTACTTGCTCCTGCACGTCTTGTCTCTTAGCCTCCAGTACACAGTAAGGCCTTTTCTTTACTATTTTTCCAGGTCGGGTAATAATTTCATGTTCTAGTAGATGAGTGTGGCCTAGTATTGGAGAAACCACATTTTGGAAGTCCATTAGGACTGCTTCCAAATCTCACCTTTACTGATGGGTTAAATCCTCTCACATCTCCACATTTTCTGTTTCCTTAAAGTCACTTATTTGGGCCCCCAATCCTCATCCTTATCTTCTTTACATAGAGTTATCCATACCTCTCTCTCTTTCCAGGGCTTCAATGTGGAAAGTCTGAACCTTTCCTCGCTCATTCTGGACCTCGTGGGAAAAGGGACCTACCTATCTTCTTACTTTCATAGGTCCCTTCCATTGGGCCATAAACTTATGGGGAGAAGATGGTACTAACACTAATATCTGGTCCCCATTGTTTCAACTCCCTTTCTTGAGTCTTATAATTGTAATATGTTTTTTGCTTTTTTCTGGCTCTGCTTCAAGTTCTGTTCAACTACTTTAGTTACCCTATGTAACCTTCTCCTAAGGCCTTCCAAATAGAATATTACGTTCACTGGGTTTGATTCTTCTCCAGTAATCCGTTCCCTTACAATATCTAGAATTCCTCTAGATAAAAGTTCAAAAGGGGACACTCCCCGAGAGGCCTGTACTTGCTCCCTAGCAGCATACAAAATAAAGGGAAGTAATTTGTCCCAGTTCTGCTGGCCATCTAACCCTTTGTAAAGCATGTCATCTAAGGTTTTAATAAAGCGCTCCACAAGGGCATTAGTCTAGAGGTGGTATGCTGATGTTCTGAGGTGTTTAATCCCAAAGGAATCCCGTAACTGTCTCATAGTGGCTGACATAAAATTGCTTACACTATCAATGAGAACTTCTCGCGGAAATACAACATGACAAAATATTTTTCTTGGTTCCCAGCCAATGGTTCTTGTGGAGATGGTCCGCAATGGGACAGCCCATGGAAACCTAGTAGCATAGTCTACCACAACTAAAATATAAAGAAACACCCTCCTACTTTTATCCAAAGGGCCTGTTGCTGTTTTCTGCTTGGTGTTTTTCATTCTATGGTTAATAGAAAAAAGTGTGAAAGAGAAGGTCTAAATATCAGGATTTTCTGGGGTTTAGTTTAGATTTAACTTTTTTTTTCATATTTTTATAGTGCTATATACTACTTAGGACTTTTTTTGGGAAATGGAAAAGTAGGATATTTGCATTTTAAGTAAATAAGGGGTTTAGTTGTTAACTTATGCTACTGTTAGCACATGTTATTTTACCACAGGCCCCATTTTATGCAGTTAATCCTAGTTACTAATAATTTGGATTAATAGTAGCCCACCTTACTAACTAAGTCCCTTAATATCATTAAGTTGTGATCATTACCTGTGTCCTCCTCTTTGCTTATACTTACATTATCTAGTGCAGTGGTTCATAGACTGAAGGTTAGGATCCCAAATGGGGTCACAGGGCTGCTCCCCTTCTCTCTGGACCTCCACTACGACCTGTACCCAATAGTGGCTGTCAACATGGGGCCTATGAATCAGTTCATGGGTTCAGCCCCCTCTGTATGATGAGGGAAGGAAGGGAGTTGAAGGTTTACTTTTGGTTTTCATTTTTGTGTAAGGGGAAAGGGTGTGGGGTTTGATTTACCGCTTTTCAGTGGTTACAATCAAAATGGTTTACATATTATATACAGGTACGTATTTTGTACTGGGGCAATGGTGGGTTAAGTGTCACAAGGAGCTACAGTAGGAACTGAAATCAGTTCCCCTGATTCTCAGGCTGCTGCAGTAACCATTAGGCTACTCCCCCATTTCTGGATAAAAATTTGGGAAGTACGGATCTAGTGTTTAATACCTAGTACAGCAAAACACATCCAGCACTTTTCTGAGATTCCAGCATGGAGCTAGCATACATTTTAAAAATTTGTTGTATATCATTAGGAACTGGAACTAAAGCATGAGCAACATCAGAAGATTCTGAGGATCAAGACAGAAGAGATAGCAGCATTTCAGAGGCAGAGGAGGAGCGGCAGCAATGGCTCTGTCATCAGCCTGGAACAGCATCAGGTATGGCAGGCTTCGGCAGAATCTGGTCAGTGTTAGACCAAGGTTTGACAGCATTTCATGCTTCTTTGAAAGTACATTTAAAGTCTTCTGTGTCCTCCACCCCTGCTTTATATGCCCAGGAAGCCATAGATTTAGTTTGCTGGGATGGGGGGACAAAGAATAAGGAACCTGTATTGACAGTTAGGGGAGAGGGACCAATTCAGCAGTAGCACCTGCAACATTTGGGAGGGTTCTGGCGTGCTCCCCCCCCCCCCCCCCCCATGTCCATCCCAAACTACACCTATGCAGGGAACTACATAATGGGTTTTCATGCCTATATACAGGGCAGGATTAAGGCATAGGCAAATTAGGTATGTGCCTAGGGCCAAAATGATTAGAAAGAGGCATGTCAAATATGCAAGTTCAATGGCTTCTAAGGAAGATTTTTGCTCTGATAAGTAAGCAGAAAACAAAAAGAAAAGTCCAGGGACCAGAACCACCCCTGCCTGCAGAGGTATGTCTATTCTCTCTCCACTCTTCCTCTCCTTAGTTGAGAATATATGCCAGTGGTTCCCAAACCTGATCCTGATGCACCCAAGCCAGTCGGGTTTTCAGGATATCCACAATAAATATTCATAAGAGAGATTTGCATGCAGTGGAGGCTAACGCTAGAGACACCCATTGGAATATAGGGGTGTCTCTAGCATTAGCGTGCACTGAAAAGTTAGCGCGCCTACAGAGCGGCTTAGTAAAAAGAGCCCTTTTTTGTTTCCAGATTAAGCTTGGTGAAAAGCAATGTGCAGTACCATTGCCCAGATACTTAAGTTGGTGCCATGGGCTCTGATTGGCCCTGGAGTTAAATCTAGCCAGGAGGTACTGGATTTTCTTTAATCTCAGCTTGGGGGTACAGAGGAGAAACATCTCAGTCCTGAGATCCTGTTCAAGACTTGTGAGCAGTTAATTTCCTGAAACTCCCCAGGTGCTACCTAGTTAGTAACAAAGTGTTCAGATAGTTTTAAAATTGATCCTTATTCAGTTACCTGTTATTGTTCGTTGCTTTTCCATCTGTTTTATATCATTCACTGTTCAAAATTTTCATTATAATGAATCAATTCATTTATTAGCTCTGTTTGTCCTGGACTGATTAAGAATCCTGGTGGTTTGTGTTTTGGGTCTGTGGGTGCTTTCTAGGAACTGTGGGACCCCTGGGAGTGCAGCCCCAGTGTCCTAGAAATCACTGGGGAATAACTTGAGAGTGGGAGACTCGCCCAGAAGCAGGACCTAGTTGGTGGGAGGAGATGCTAGAATAGAGCACATGCCCAGGTGCAGGCGGGCCTGAGCAGTGCTGAGGACAGACCCTCCAGGTGGCCATAGGGTTAATCCCAGTCAGGTCCAGGTGCTAGGCGTTCCGTGACAACTATGAAGCATTTAGAATATAAATGAAAATTTAAAATAATATCCTGATTGATGATTTTTTTAATCTCACATACAAAGTAAAATGACAATTGACATAAATTCATAACATCAAAAACAATTGACATAGTTATCTAAAAGAACATTCAAATACTGACAAAAAAATCAATGCAATGGCCACATAAATTCTCCAATATATAAATAAATAATGAAAGCAGAGGTAAATATTCATATCTAATATAATAAAAGGCACCCTCAACGTTCTGAGGACAACGTTCTGAAGTCACTCAGACTCCCAGACGGTTCGTAAGTTCGTGGTGGTGAAGCCACTGACCAAGACTCGCTGCCCCGCCCTCGCGTCAAACATCATGACGTCGAGGGCGGGGAAAAATAAACGGATCGCGAGGGCAGAAAAAAAAAACAACAAACTGATCGCACCCACGCACGGTGCGTTTCAGTATATTAGATTTACCTCCGTGGTGGCGGTTTCGGCAGCGCAGCGTCAGGGAAGGGGGCGGCGCTCCCGACGTCTGTAGCCTTCCCTTCGCTGTGTTCCGCCTTCTTCTGACGTCAATGATGACGTCAGAAGAAGGCGGAACAGCGAAGGGAAGGCTAGACGTCGGAAACGCCGCCCCCTTCCCTGACGCTGCGCTGCCGAAACCGCCACCACGGATGTAAATTTTAAAAAAAAAAAAAAAGGGATGTTGGAGGGATAGAAGAGGGTGGGCAGCAAAGTTGAACACTGGGAGCAGGAGGGTAGGAGAAAAACAGCATGGATGCGAAGGGGGGGGGGGGGGGAACAAGAGGGCGGGCCAGGCTGGGACATGGGAGAGAGAGGAGCATGGATGCGAGGGGGGGTCATGGAAGGAAGAGAGGGGAATTGCAGGAAAAGGAAGAATGGAGGGGGCAGGGGACAGAGGAGCATGGATGCCCATGGATTGAGAGGGCAGGCCTCAGGCAGAGAGGGGAATTGCTGGATACGGATGAATGGAGGGGCCAGGTGACAGAGGAGCATGGATTGGAAGGGCAGGACTCAGGAAGAGGGGAATTGATGGATAGGGATGAATGGAGGGGACAGATGGGCATGGATGGATATGGATTGCAGGGCAGGCCTCAGGCAGAGAGGGGAAATGCTGGAAAGGGAAAAATGGAGGGGCCAGGTGACAGAGGAGCATGGATGGGCATGGATTGGAAGGGCAGGACTCAGGGAGAGGGGAATTGCTGGATAGGGATGAATGGAGGGGACAGATGGGCATGGATGGATATGGATTGCAGGGCAGGCCTCAGGCAGAGAGGGGAAATGCTGGATAGGGATGAATGGAGGGGCCAGGTGACAGAGGAGCATGGATGGGCATGGATTGGAAGGGCAGGACTCAGGAAGAGGGGAATTGATGGATAGGGATGAATGGAGGGGACAGATGGGCATGGATGGATATGGATTGCAGAGCAGGCCTCAGGCAGAGAGGGGAAATGCTGGAAAGGGAAAAATGGAGGGGCCAGGTGACAGAGGAGCATGGATTGGAAGGGCAGGACTCAGGAAGAGGGGAATTGCTGGATAGGGATGAATGGAGGGGACAGATGGGCATGGATGGATATGGATTACAGGGCAGGCCTCAGGCACAGAGGGGAAATGCTGGAAAGGGAAAATGGAGGGGCCAGGTGACAGAGGAGCATGGATTGGAAGGGCAGGACTCAGGAAGAGGGGAATTGATGGATAGGGATGAATGGAGGGGACAGATGGGCATGGATGGATATGGATTGCAGGACAGGCCTCAGGCAGAGAGGGGAAATGCTGGAAAGGGAAAAATGGAGGGGCCAGGTGACAGAGGAGCATGGATTGGAAGGGCAGGACTCAGGAAGAAGGGAATTGATGGATAGGGATGAATGGAGGGGACAGATGGGCATGGATGGATATGGATTGCAGGGCAGGCCTCAGGCAGGGGAAATGCTGGAAAGGGAAAAATGGAGGGGCCAGGTGACAGAGGAGCATGGATGGGCATGGATTGGAAGGGCAGGACTCAGGGAGAGGGGAATTGCTGGATAGGGATGAATGGAGGGGACAGATGGGCATGGATGGATATGGATTGCAGGGCAGGCCTCAGGCAGAGAGGGGAAATGCTGGATAGGGAAAAATGGAGGGGCCAGGTGACAGAGGAGCATGGATGGGCATGGATTGGAAGGGCAGGACAGGGAGAGGGGAATTGCTGGATAGGGATGAATGGAGAGGACAGATGGGCATGGATGGATATGGATTGCAGGGCAGGCCTCAGGCAGAGAGGGGAAATGCTGGATAGGGATGAATGGAGGGGGCAGGTGACAGAGAAACATGGATGGCCATGGATTGGGAGGGCAGGGCTCAGGGAGAGAGGGGAATTGCTGGAAAAGGATGAATGGAGGGGGCAGGGGACAGATGGCCATGGATTGGGAGGGCACGGCTCACACTCTCTCTCTCATATACAATGTCTTTCTGACTCTCACTCTCACACACTCTGTCTCACACTGTATCACAATCACTCTCTATGTGCCACACAGTCACTCACACACTCGCTTGGTCTCATACACTCACTCTCACAGAGAATCTGTGTCTCACACACACTCTCTCTCTCGCCCACACACACACACTCTCTCTCACACTGTGTCTCACATACACACTTGCACACACTCTCATTCTCACACACACGCTCTCTCACAAACACCCTCACACCCAGACTCACTCTCTCTCTCTCTCTCTCATACACACACACTCACACTTTCACTCTGTCTCTCACACAGTCACTCTCACATACACTCTCCCAAACATACACACTCCGAGGAAAACCTTGCTAGCGCCCGTTTCATTTGTGTCAGAAACGGGCCTTTTTTACTAGTTAACAATAAAACATTGATGAATAAAGATAACATGCCAGTAACAGTTGGTAATGGCAGATAAATATAACACTGAAACCATCCACTAATGCAGCATCTATTATAAATAACACAGTGACAGTCACTGAACGGTAAGAACATAGGAATACAATCTCAGTAATTAAAAGCATGGTGAATTAATGCTGGAGACCAGTGAATAAATATTGGAGACTGGAAGCAAACAAAACATAAGGGCTTCAAAAAAATGTGTATATATGTGTAAAATATGAAACCTAAAAAGCAATAAGGAAATGCCAAAAGAAATATACTCACCAAATAAAGCAATATATAGAAAAATGACTAAGAAAAAAATATCACGTACTTGGCACTACTAACTCTCTCTTTAAGAGCCCTTCAACTGTAACTACTCCCCTAACAAGGCTCATATATGATTTTAACCTCCACCTTAACCATATATCATATAGAGATCATTCATATGTTTTTTATCGCCTCAGCAGTGCACATGACCAACTTCACTCTTTTATTGGACATTCAACAGCACCCAAATCCTCACTGGCGATAATATTTTATTAAACTGTTTCTTCATTTACTTATTTAACTGTTCATTTTACTTTTTAATCTCTAAGTTGCTTATAAGCAATACTTAACTTGCACTGAACGGTCAGACCAGGGGTTCAACAATGCCCGACATGCATGTTTCGCCCTAAAAGGCTGTTTCAAGGGCTCCCCTAAAAAATACATAAATATAAGTGCATTAAAACATCCTCTTTAAGGAGGCAGCACAGGTCCCGTATTTTACAAATACCCAGCTGTCTCCCCAAACTATACCCCATATTTTATTCTAAACCATACGTCCAACCTACCCTTAGCCGTTCTTAGTACCAGCCTCGCAATGTTTTCTTTCTGGATTTCCTCCTGCTAAGATGGCCGACGGCTTCCTACTCTGTCCTTTTAGCTTCTCCTTCTCCTATTGATGTCTCCACCCCCTGAGTCCGATGGACCAATCACAATTCCCCATTACATTAAGGTAGCTCCTTATATTAAGGTAGCCCATTCTAACTCAGCATTAAGTCCCTGTGGGGTCACTGTTTTCAAAAAATATATATACCATTGCTCTCTGTAATTCAAAAGTTTTTTCACTGATCCTCCCTCCCTGCCCACATGCACATGTTCCAATACTCGCCATTGCATATCTTCTATTCTATGTCCTTTCTCAAGCCAATGTTCTACAATCGGGGCTTGGCAGTTTCTCGTCGTAATCTTAGATTTGTGCTCAGTTAACCTCACTTTTATAGGTCTACTCAATCTCCCAATATACATAAGTTGACACGGGCATATTATCACATAAACTATATTTCGCGAATTACAATCTGTAACATCCCTTGCTGTCAATTTTTTCCCCCTCCCCGGGGGTATCCAATCAGATCCTTTTATAGTAAGCTTACACCATTGGCATTTCCCACATTCCTTATGTTCACCACCTTTCTTCCTTCCCACAGGTTTCCCAAACTTATTGCCAGCTAATGTTTCCCCTATCTTTTTCCCTTTGGTATAAGCTATCATGGGATATTCCTCAAACCCTCCATATAGTTGGATAATATGCCAATGTTGTCTTATATAGACCACTAGTCTTTTGCTAATCTCTGTATATGGCAACACACAAGTAATTCTCTCCTGCTGCATATTCTTGTGATCTTCTAACAGGAGTGGGCGCTGCGCAAAACGCGCCCTCAGGTATGCTTTTCTTATTGCAGCTTTCGGATAGCCCCTCTCCTCAAATCTCTGGCTGAGCTCTTTCGCTTTTTGTTTAAAGTCATTCAAATCAGAACATACTCTTCGAATTTGTAAAAATTGACTAATGGGAAGGCTATATTTCAATTTATACGGATGGTAACTTCTAAACTGAAGAAGAGTGTTACGGCTTACAGGCTTTCTATATAATGATGTCTTCAATCTCCCTTGATCTTTAAATACCATCATATCCAAAAACTCCATTTTTTGCTTGCTCGCTGATTTAGTAAATTTGATATTGTCATCCAAACTGTTTAGCCATTCAATAAATTCATCCAGTTCATATTCAGACTCAGTCCATAGAAAGAAAATGTCATCCAAAAAACGTTTCCAGCACTTAACAGCCCTAAACTTCTCAGCTGGATAAATCTGTTGTTCCTCCATACGTGCTATATATTCTCCGAGGACAAGCAGGCTGCTTGTTCTCACTGATGGGTGACGTCCACGGCAGCCCCTCCAATCGGAAACTTCACTAGCAAAGTCCTTTGCTAGCCCTCGCGCGCCCGCGCGCACCGCGCATGCGCGGCCGTCTTCCCGCCCGAAACCGGCTCGAGCCGGCCAGTCTTCTTTTGTCCGCACTCGGTACGGTCGTGTTTTCGCCGTGTCGAGCCCCGGAAAGTTGACCTCGCGCGTCCAATTTGTTTTGAACGTGTTTTTTTCCTTCGGGAAAGCTTTGTCCTCGTCGGGAAGTGCTCCGAAAACCCCTCGCCGGGTTTCGTGTAAATCCTCCCCGTACTTCTAGCTTTTTCGCCCCGGTAAGTTTTCTTTCGTCGTCGGGGTAGGCCTCTTTTCGGCCTCGGTCGAGATTTTTTCTCCCTCTAAAATTTGGTGCTCCAAATTTCGCCATTTCGGCTTTTGATTTCGCCGGCGTGATTTTTCCGCCCATGACATCGAAGCCTTCCAGCGGCTTCAAGAAGTGCACCCAGTGCGCCCGGGTTATCTCGCTCACTGATCGACACTCGTCGTGTCTTCAGTGTCTGGGGGCCGAGCACCGCCCTCAGAACTGTATGTGTTCCCTGCTTCAAAGGCGGACTCAGGTAGCGAGATTAGCCCAGTGGAACGTGTTGTTCTCGGGCTCTTCGTCGGCATCGGCACCGGGATCTTCGAGTGCATCGACGTCGTCAGCGTCCAGACCATCTTCCTCGGCCGCCCCTGCATCGAGTGCATCGAGGCATCGGGCCTCTGCATCGGCGCCGAGACATCGGATAGCTGCATCGACGTCGGTGGTACCAGGACCTCGTCTGCTGATGTCGTCGGACGGTGGTGCATCGGGTGGAGTGCAGGTGAGGGCTGTCCATTCCCCTGCTGGTGGCGGTGAGCCCTCGGGTGGGTCTCCTCCTACCCTGAGGGCTCCTGCGGTACAGCCCCCCCGAGATCGACCTTCTTCAGTCTCGGCCCCGAGGAAGCGACGGATGGATTCGACGTCCTCCTCGTCGGTGCCGGGGAGCTCCGGTGACATGCTTCGGAAGAAATCGAAGAAGCATCGACACCGGTCTCCTCCCCGTGTCGGCACCGAGAGCTCTGGGTCGCCGAGGGATTCGGCACCCAGCAGGCATCGGCACCGAGAGGACCGCTCACCCTCTGTTCAGGAGGTGTCGATGCGCTCCGCTCTGGACAGCCCGGAACAGCCTCCACGCCCGGAACAGGTTCTGACGTCGACGCCTGCATCGACCTCTCAGCCTTTCTCCGCAGCCACTCTAAACGAGAGCCTCCGGGCCGTTCTCCCAGAGATTCTGGGAGAGCTGTTGCGCCCTACCCCTCCGGTACCGGCGGTGCTTGCGCCTCCGGTGCCGTCGAGAGTGGCGCCGGCTGGCCCATCGCCCAGGTTGAGGTCCCCGACGTCGGTACCGCGTGCGGTGCCGACCGCGGCCACCTCCCAGGAAGGCTCCCCGACTACGTCGGCGGAGGGAGCTTCGCCGATGCGGGCCAGGGAGTCTACCTCTCGACGCCCCCATCGTGGACGTGGCTCCACAGAGTCGAGCAGGGCGAGGTTGCAGACACAGGTCCGTGAACTTGTGTCTGACACCGAGGGTGAGGCCTCGTGGGAGGAAGAGGAAGATCCCAGATATTTCTCTGACGAGGAGTCTGAGGGTCTTCCGTCTGATCCCACTCCCTCTCCTGAGAGACAGCTTTCTCCTCCCGAGAGTCTGTCTTTTGCCTCCTTTGTCCGGGAGATGTCTACGGCCATCCCCTTCCCGGTGGTTGTGGAGGACGAGCCCAGGGCTGAAATGTTTGAGCTCCTGGACTATCCTTCTCCACCTAAGGAAGCGTCCACTGTTCCCTTGCACCATGTCCTGAAAAAGACATTGCTTGCGAACTGGACCAAGCCATTAAGTAATCCCCACATCCCCAAGAAGATCGAGTCCCAGTACCGGATCCATGGGGACCCAGAGCTGATGCGCACGCAGTTGCCTCATGATTCTGGAGTTGTGGATCTGGCCCTAAAGAAGGCTAAGAGTTCTAGGGAACATGCTTCGGCGCCCCCGGGCAAAGACGCTAGAACCTTAGACTCCTTTGGGAGGAAGGCCTACCATTCCTCTATGCTCGTGTCCAAGATCCAGTCTTACCAGCTCTACACGAGCACCCACATGCGGAACAATGTGCGGCAGTTGGCGGGCCTGGTTGATGCTCTTCCCCCCGAGCAAGCCAAGCCTTTTCAGGAGGTGGTCAGGCAGCTGAAGGCGTGCAGAAAATTCCTGGCCAGAGGAGTTTATGACACTTTTGATGTTGCGTCCAGGGCCGCTGCTCAAGGTGTGGTGATGCGCAGGCTCTCATGGCTGCGTGCCGCCGACATGGAGAATAGACTCCAACAGCGGATTGCGGACTCGCCTTGCCGTGCGGACAATATTTTTGGCGAAAAAGTCGAACAGGTGGTAGAGTCTCTCCACCAGCGGGACACCGCATTCGACAAGTTCGCCCGCCGGCAGCCTTCAGCTTCTACCTCTACAGGTAGACGATTTTTCGGGGGAAGGAAGACTGGTCCCTATACTTCTGGCAAGCGTAGGTACAATCCTCCTTCCCGACAGCCTGTGGCCCAGGCTAAGCCCCAGCGCGCTCGCTCTCGTCAGCAGCGTGCGCCTCAGCAAGGCCCCCCGGCTCCCCAGCAAAAGCAAGGGGCGAGCTTTTGACTGGCTCCAGCAGAGCATAGCCGACATCCAAGTGTCCGTGCCGGGCGACCTGCCAGTCGGGGGGAGGTTGAAAGCTTTTCACCAAAGGTGGCCTCTCATAACCTCCGATCAGTGGGTTCTGCAAATAGTCCGGCAGGGATACACCCTCAATTTGGCCTCAAAACCTCCAAATTGTCCACCGGGAGCTCAGTCTTACAGCTTCCAGCACAAGAAGGTACTTGCAGAGGAACTCTCCGCCCTTCTCAGCGCCAATGCGGTCGAGCCCGTGCCATCCGGGCAAGAAGGGCTGGGATTCTATTCCAGGTACTTCCTTGTGGAAAAGAAAACAGGGGGGATGCGTCCCATCCTAGACCTAAGGGCCCTGAACAAATATCTCGTAAAAGAAAAGTTCAGGATGCTTTCCCTGGGCACCCTTCTCCCCATGATTCAGCAAAACGATTGGCTATGCTCTCTGGACTTGAAGGATGCCTACACACACATCCCGATACTGCCAGCTCACAGACAGTATCTGCGATTTCAGCTGGGCACACGCCACTTCCAGTACTGTGTGCTACCCTTTGGGCTCGCCTCTGCGCCCAGGGTGTTCACAAAGTGCCTAGCTGTGGTAGCAGCGGCGCTTCGCAGGCTGGGGGTGCACGTGTTCCCATATCTCGACGATTGGCTGGTGAAGAACACATCCGAGGCAGGAGCCCTGCAGTCCATGCAGATGACTATTCGCCTCCTGGAGCTACTGGGGTTTTGTGATAAATTACCCAAAGTCCCATCTTCTCCCAGTGCAGAAACTCCAATTCATCGGAGCCCTGCTGGATTCTCGGACGGCTCGCGCCTATCTCCCAGAGGCGAGGGCCAACAACTTGTTGTCCCTCGTCTCGCAGGTGCGAGCGTCCCAGCAGATCACAGCTCGGCAGATGTTGAGATTGCTGGGCCACATGGCCTCCACAGTTCATGTGACTCCCATGGCCCGCCTTCACATGAGATCTGCTCAATGGACCCTAGCCTCCCAGTGGTATCAGGCCGCTGGGGGTCTAGAGGACGTGATCCACCTGTCCACGAGTTTTCTCGAATCCCTGTATTGGTGGACGATTTGCTCCAATTTGACTCTGGGACGTCCCTTCCAAATTCCTCAGCCACAAAAAGTGCTGACCACGGATGCGTCTCTCCTGGGATGGGGAGCTCATGTCGATGGGCTTCACACCCAAGGACGGTGGTCCCTCCAAGAAAGCGATCTACAGATCAATCTTCTGGAGTTGCGAGCGATCTGGAACGCTCTGAAGGCTTTCAGAGATCGGCTGTCCCACCAAATTATCCAAATTCAGACAGACAATCAGGTTGCCATGTACTATGTCAACAAGCAGGGGGGCACCGGATCTCGCCCCCTGTGTCAGGAAGCCGTCAGCATGTGGCTCTGGGCTCGCCGTCAAGGCATGGTGCTCCAAGCCACATATCTGGCAGGCGTAAACAACAGTCTGGCCGACAGGTTGAGCAGGATTATGCAACCTCACGAGTGGTCGCTCAATTCCCGTGTGATGAGACAGATCTTCCAGGCGTGGGGCACCCCCCTGGTGGATCTCTTCGCATCTCAAGTGAACCACAAGGTCCCTCAGTTCTGTTCCAGGCTTCAGGCCCACGGCAGACTGGCGTCGGATGCCTTCCTCCTGGATTGGGGGGAGGGCCTCCTGTATGCTTATCCTCCCATCCCTCTGGTGGGGAAGACTTTGTTGAAACTCAAGCAAGACCGAGGCACCATGATTCTGATTGCTCCTTTTTGGCCGCGTCAGATCTGGTTCCCCCTTCTTCTGGAGTTATCCTCCGAAGAACCGTGGAGATTGGAGTGTTTTCCGACCCTCATCACGCAGGACGAAGGGGCTCTTCTGCATCCCAACCTCCAGTCCCTGGCTCTCACGGCCTGGATGTTGAGGGCGTAGACTTTGCCTCTTTGGGTCTGCCAGAGGGTGTCTCCCGCATCTTGCTTGCTTCCAGGAAAGACTCCACTAAGAGAAGTTACTTCTTTCATTGGAGGAGGTTTGCCGTCTGGTGTGACAGCAAGGCCCTAGATCCTCGCTCTTGTCCTACACAGACCCTGCTTGAATACCTTCTGCACTTGTCTGAGTCTGGTCTGAAGACCAACTCCGTAAGAGTTCACCTTAGTGCAATCAGTGCATACCATTACCAAGTGGAAGGTAAGCCGATCTCAGGACAGCCTTTAGTTGTTCGCTTCATGAGAGGTTTGCTTTTGTCAAAGCCCCCTGTCAAGCCTCCTACAGTGTCATGGGATCTCAATGTCGTTCTCACCCAGCTGATGAAACCTCCTTTTGAGCCACTGGATTCATGCCATCCGAAGTACTTGACCTGGAAGGTCATTTTCTTGGTGGCAGTTACTTCGGCTCGTAGAGTCAGTGAGCTTCAGGCCCTGGTAGCCCAGGCCCCTTACACTAAATTTCATCACAACAGAGTAGTCCTCCGCACTCACCCTAAGTTCCTGCCAAAGGTCGTGTCGGAGTTCCATCTGAACCAGTCAATTGTCTTGCCAACATTCTTTCCCCGTCCTCATTCCTGCCCTGCTGAACGTCAGCTGCACACATTGGACTGCAAGAGAGCATTGGCCTTCTACCTGGAGCGGACACAGCCCCACAGACAGTCCGCCCAATTGTTTGTTTCTTTTGATCCCAATAGGAGGGGAGTGGCTGTAGGGAAACGCACCATATCCAATTGGCTAGCAGATTGCATTTCCTTCACTTACGCCCAGGCGGGGCTGGCTCTTGAGGGTCATGTCACGGCTCATAATGTTAGAGCCATGGCTGCGTCGGTAGCCCACTTGAAGTCAGCCTCCATTGAAGAAATTTGCAAAGCTGCGACGTGGGCTTCTGTCCACACATTCACATCCCATTACTGCCTGCAGCAGGATACCCGACGCGACAGTCGGTTCGGGCAGTCAGTTCTTCAGAACCTGTTTGGGCTTTAGGATCCAACTCCACCCCCCGAGGGCCCTGTTTGTTCTGTTCCAGGCTACACTCTCAGTTAGTTGGTAAATTTTTTAGGTCAATCTCAGTTATGTCCTCGCCGTTGCGAGGCCCAATTGACCAATGTTGTTGTTTTGAGTGAGCCTGGGGGCTAGGGATACCCCATCAGTGAGAACAAGCAGCCTGCTTGTCCTCGGAGAAAGCTAATGCTACATACCTGTAGAAGGTATTCTCCGAGGACAGCAGGCTGATTGTTCTCACCAACCCGCCCGCCTCCCCTTTGGAGTTGAGTCTTCCCTTGAAGTGTATTGTCTTGCTACATACTGGACTGGCCGGCTCGAGCCGGTTTCGGGCGGGAAGACGGCCGCGCATGCGCGGTGCGCGCGGGCGCGCGAGGGCTAGCAAAGGACTTTGCTAGTGAAGTTTCCGATTGGAGGGGCTGCCGTGGACGTCACCCATCAGTGAGAACAATCAGCCTGCTGTCCTCGGAGAATACCTTCTACAGGTATGTAGCATTAGCTTAATGTGGCCACTGAGGGGGCTAAAGTAGCCCCCATTGCCACTCCTTCCGTCTGCTCATAGAATCGATCGTTATACCAAAAATAATTATTTTGTATCACCATTTTCGCCATATGCATCAATAAATCTGTAGGGATGCGTAGATGCTCCGTCCTTTGTTGCATTTTCTCTCGAATGATATCTAGTGCCCCCTGTTGTGGAATTCTCGTATATAAAGAGACTATGTCCAAAGTGACCAGCCATGTCTCATCTGTAACATCCTCAATCAATGTTATCTCTCTCAAAAAATGTGAAGAATCCTTCAAGTAAGATGGCATCTCACCTACAAATTTGTGTAAAAATATATCCAAAAACTTTGAGAGTGGCTCCAACACTGAGGACCTAGTACTCACAATTGGGCGTCCAGGCGGATGAATCAATGCTTTATGGATTTTGGGTTCAAAGTATATCTTTGGAGTTTGCGGATTTTCTTCTAACAAAAAACGTCCTTCCTTTAAAGTCAAAATATGATCTTCAACTGCCGGCTCCACCAGCTGCTTGATCTTCTCCTGTAAGATCTCCATAGGGTCCTCATCCAAAATTTTATATGCTCTTGTATCCGCTAGCTGACGCTCTGCCTCTTCACAATATTCATCTCTCCCCCAGATGACCGTAGCTCCCCCTTTGTCCGCTTTGCCAATTATAATATCAGGATGTTCCTGAAGCTGTTTTAATGCTTCCCACTGTTTAAAAGACAAATTATTCTTTCTTCTGTGTCCCCCACTCAACTCAGCCTCCAACGCCTCCAAATCCCGAAGTATTATGTCTTTGAATGTTGAAACCATGGCATTCATAGGGCCAGGGGGAACCCACCTCGATATGGGTTTCACTATAGATGTATCCATCCCACTGGCATTCTCCAAAAAATATATCCGGCACTGCAATTTTCTAAAAAAATTTTGTAATGCTATACGCAGACGGAAGCCATCATGCAGGGTTGTTGGAACAAATCCTAGCCCCAGATGTAATACTTGCTTCTGTATATATGAAAGGGGATACGAGGATAGATTTATTACTGTTTCCGAGTGTTCTTCCCCCGAGGTGCTTCCAACCGCCCTCGGTCTCGATCCTTGATCAATGGCTGTTTTGATTGGCCCACCCTTGCTCTTGTTTTTGGTCGTTCTTGCTCAAGCGGTTCAAGGTCACTTCCCGTGCCCACTTCATCACTGTCTCCTGATGATCCTTCAAAAGCCACCCTTTTTCTATTGGTCATTCTTACTTCTCTTTTCTGCCAAGTATATACTCTATCCATCTGATAATCTCTCTCATCTCTTCTTAATTTTTTAATCTTCAGCTGTCTCGTAGATTCTTTGAACTGGTGTATCGTTGTTTTTAATTCATCAATCTTTTTATCAAACATCTTAGTACTTTGGCTCATTTTCAAATTTTCTTTCGTGGTGGTAATCTGTACTTTCAATAAGAAAAAAATATGACAGCGCTAATTATATGTGTTGACAATGAAACCCAGGCTAATAGAGGAGTGACCGAGAGAATAGTATACCAGTGCTAGTTTAATGTGTGGACAGTAAGAAACCAGAGTCATAAAGAAAAAAAATGCATCTGAAAAGATAATCTGTAGATAGAAAAAACTCATGAGAAATGGAAAAAAACGCATCTGAAAAAATAGTCACTGAAGCAATGATGAGAAAATAAACTAGCTACAGCCAAGAATGTGAAGTAAGTAAAATATCATAGAACTTATTATGAAGTAGGCAAAGATATGAAAAGGGGCATAAAAACATACTTTGCTGAACGGATTAGTGACTACGGCATGTGCAAGGTGGCAAGTGTGATGCACTTCTCTCTCAGTTGCCACCTGCTATGTCTTCTTGATTATCAGCACTCTTACTAGTAACTAGTAGATGGGAGGTGTTGGGAGCAGCAGCACTAGAGAGAAGAAGTGCTTTCTACCTGCCCTCATTGCCTGTTTTCTTTGTGTGGCTGGTGCCAAGCCATCTACCAGACCATAAGAGCCAACTTTTCAAAATGATTGGGGGGGGCTAAATTCAATACAATTGCTTACTCCCAGGTCATAGTAAAGGCATTTGTTCAATATTGGAGGTGCTTAAGCACCAACAGATGTGACACCTTTCAGGCTTAATTTCTGGTGAAATCGTACATTATGTTTTAAGGGTCAACGCAGGTCGGTGTCTCGCTTCACGTGGAAAAGGACACATAAAAATTCACATACTGCTAATTACTTCACGATTTTTGGAGAAAACATTTCTACTCTGGATTAATTCTGACAACTTTTCTTTCTGAAATATCAGTAATAAGTATGCTGGGGGGGGGGGGGGTGTCAGGAAAGGGTTTCCAGTTATCCTTCAGCGTGGAGTGAAGGAGTAGCCTAGGTTAGAGCAGTGGGCTGAAAATTAGGACAGCCAGAATCCAAATACGACTGATGCTCCTTGTGACCTTAAGTACAAATATAGGGCTTCTTTTGCAAAGCCACACTAGCGATTCCCACATGACAAATTAGAGGAATCCGATAGGAATTGAATGGGCTTCCTCTCGTTTGCCACACCAAGAATTAGTAGCATGGCTTTGTAAAAGAAGCCGTCAGATTGTAAACCCTCTGGGGCTAGAAAATATCTATAGTACCTGAATGGAATGTGGTTTGAGCTACTACTGAAAAGCTGTAAACTAAATCTATAATTGAAGATTAGTTTGATGGCAAAAGTGAAGTGTGCTCTGCCTTGTTCATCTTTGGTGTCACTTTCAAAAAAAATTTTTGTCTTATACCATTAGAAAATTGAAGAGCAGAAGAAGTGGCTCGACCTAGAGATGGATAAAGTCCTTGAGCAGCGTCGTGCTCTGGAAGAACTGGAAGAGGAGCTCAAGAAACGAGAAATGATAGTGAACAAAAAAGAGGCACTGCTACAGGAAAAGCAGGACTTGGAGAGCAAAAGACTCCAGTCTAGCCAGGTGAGGACTGAGGTTCTGTGGTTCTTGATTTAAGTTTTCAACATTTTTATTGATGACAATCAAAATTAGACATATTCCATATCTGGCCTTAATAACATAGCCACAACATAACATACATAACAAAAGCTAGTGTAGAAATCTGTCATCAATTTTTGCTTTTTCCCCTTTTCATCCCCCCCCCCCCCCCACACACACACACTTCCTCCCCCCTCCCCCTACCCCTCCCTCTCGTGCCCCAGGGCTTGGACTCTGATAGTCCTAGGGCAACCCCCCCCCCCTTCCCCCCTAGTGGAGCCATATATATCGTTTGGACGCTCTCTGGGACTCCTTATAGTATCCTCTTACCCCTTATTCAGAAGCAAGCTTCGCCCCTTAGGACTCAATGTCTGTAAATAGGGACCCCAAATCTGTGTGAACCGCGCTAAACTCTTCGGGGACCCCTTAGCCCCCCTAGCTTCCCAAGTAACCAGCAGATGTACTTGATTTCTCCAGTGCCAGTAGGCTGGCACCTCCGGTACAGTCCAGTATTGTAAGATGCTTTTCTGGGCCACCAAGCACAATTTACGGCTCAGGAGACGAGCTGTCTTAGAGCACCTACCAAATGCCCCTTGCATATTCAGCACAAAGTGGTCCCAGGATCCTGTCACAGGGGTCCCCAACAGTTGAGTTAAGAATTTAGTAATCTCCCCCCAGAAAGCCTTCACTCCGGGGCATGCCCAGAAGGCATGATATAATGTGTGTGGGTAGTGGCCGCACTTAACACATGTGGCCCCTTGCAGGAAATCTACATGAGCCAATTGTTGCCCCGACATATAGGCCCGTAAAATAACTCTATACCCACTTTCCCGGAGCCTCTCGTCCTGGCTAATGGCTGGAATTCCCTGCAATGTGAGCCCCACATTCCAACCCGTTAATGATGTCCCCGATTCCTGTTCCCATTTTTGCTTGATTTCTGCAAAGTTTTTAGGGGGCTTACGCCTAATCAAAGCTCTATGGAGTGCTGACACTGACATTCCCGTGACTTCCAGTTCCCCGAAAAAATCTTGTAGTTTGCTTCCCAATCGTTGCCGTAGCAAGTCTGGATCTAATGCTGAAATGTAATGTTTAACCTAGCCCCCCAAGCCACCCCGATCCGAGACTGTAATTCCTCGTACCCTATTAAATTCCCCTCTTCACTTAATAGGTGTTCAATCTTGGTTATTCCCATCCGCTCCCACTCCAAAAACGTTGGGTTATCTAGGCCTGGCATGAAAGCTGGATTCCCCCTGAGGGTCAACTGATCTGATGTCGAGGGACTCCCCCCCACTGCCTGTATTAGTCCCTTCCATGCCTCTCGAATGGACTGTAGCATCACACTATTCCTCAGGCAAAGTGGGAGTTGCTTACGTGTAAGATGTAACAACGAAAAAAGTTCATAAGGAGCAAAGAGTTCCCTTTCCATTTTTATGGGAGTGTAAGTGCAAGTTTGTGGTTCTTGATTTAGAAAGGAATGGCTATAGTCTTGATAAAATACAAGTTCAAGATCAGTAGAGTGAGATGCCATCATTTTGAGAAGGCAGGTATGATTCAGTTATGAAACTAAAACTGCTGTCCCTCTCCCTCTACTCTTTACCCCAGGCCCTCAGCAATGATATAGTACGGGTGTCCAGTCGCCTGGAGGATCTAGAAAAGGAACTAATGGAAAAGAATGGACAACTGCGCCAAGGCAGTGCCCACAACCAGCAACAGATCCGGCATCAGATCTCCAACCTGAGGCAAGAGAAGGAGCTTTTACTGAAGCAGAGACTAGAAATAGACAGCAAACTGCGGCAAGGGGACCTTCTGTCTTCTGAGGTAAATCTGTTTAGATAAGGGAAGGGTCCGGATTAAAGGCCAACCAAATTTTGGTTTTAGTTATGGTTTTGGCATGAGTCTGCTGCTGGAGTTCGCAGTAGCCATTTTGCTGGTCAGAATTTGGTTCAAAAGCCAGGACTGGAGCATTTGTTGGTTAACCTGGAAGCCCCTATCTTTCTTACCTATATAGAGCATCTGATGCTGTGTCAAATGAAATCGTTAGATCTGACTAGATGTCTTTTTTCAGTTTTCTAATTATTTAATAACATCAGATGATTTTAATATTCATAAGGTCATGAAACAATTTGCAGGATCCAAGAGGAAAGGGAGCCTGACCCAGGCTGTATTAGAGAGAAGTTAATAATCAGGATATGCACGTGGAGGAGTGGCTAGTGGTTAGGGTGGTGGACTTTGGTCTTGGGGAACTGAGGAACTGAGTTCAATTCCCACTTCAGGCACAGGCAGCTCCTTGTGACTCTGGACAAGTCACTTAACCCTCCATTGCCCCATGTAAGCCGCATTGAGCCTGCCATGAGTGGGAAAGCGCGGGGTACAAATGTAACAACAACAAAAAAGATCTTAACACCTTTTTTGAGTCTTAGAACTAGCATCTATTAGAAGAGAATTTAAAAAAGGAGGAACAAAATGCAAAGAACAGCTTCCCAGTTGTGGTAGTGGAGACAAGGATAGCATCTGAATCCAGGAAAGCATGGGACAAGCACAGAGGATCTCTGAGGGAGCAAAGGGGATTATAAAGCTAAGCGGCCATTCGATGTGGATGGGCAGACTAGATAAGCCCAGCTAAGGTCTTTATCTGCAATTATGTTCAGTCTCTCTGTCATATCTTGCAGGGTTTTGTCTCATTTTCTTATGTTTGGCATTCTACTTGAAGCTTACCACTTAATAGTTTTTGTTTCAGGTTAGGTGTTATCAGAAGGGAAGAGTAGGGAATATTTCTGTATACAGCATAGCTCATGTCACAAAATGCACAGCCACCCGCCTGTGGCCACTTAGAGGGTCTATCCCCAGCACAGCTCAGGTCCGCCTGCACCTGCTGTTTGTGATCTAGCACCCTCCTCCCACCAACTGGGTCACAACCACCTCTGGGCGAGTCTCCCGTGTGGCCCCAGTGATTTCTAGGTTACTGGGGCCACACGCCCAGTGTCCCACAGGCAGGGCCGTGCCTAGGGTCTCTGGCGCCCCCCTGCAGACTATCAGTTGGCGCCCCCCCCCCCCCCGTGAAAATGATCACGCCCCCCCCATGAAAATGATCGCTCACCACTTGCCACACTGAAAGGAATTGTCAGCAATATTCTTAGAAACAAATTGCTATACATTGCAAAATAAGATAGCAGATGTAAATTCTCAAAGTGGACATATTCCAAATGCTAAAATGAAAATAAAATAATTTTTTTCTACCTTTGTTGTCTGGTGACTTTCTTTTTCCGATCATGCTGGCCCAGTATCTGAGTCTGCTGCTATCTGTCCTCTTAACTCCATTTCCAGGGCTTCCTTTCCATTTATTTCTTTACTTTTCTCCTTTCTTCTTCATTTCTTGCTCTATATCCATTTCCAGCAATTTCTCCTCTCTCCCTGGGTCCTGCCCTCCCATCCATGTCCATTCTTGTCCCTCTCTGCCCTTCCCTCCTCCATCCATAGCCAGCAAGCCTCCTCTCTCCCCTCCCCTCCATTTCCAGCAATTTGTCCTCTCCCTGGGCCCCCAATGTCCATCCTTGGCCCTCTCTGCCCTTCCCTCCTCCATCCATAGCCAGCAAGCCTCCTCTCTCCCCTCCCCTCCATTTCCAGCAATTTGTCCTCTCCCTGGGCCCCCATGTCCATCCTTGTCCCTCTCTGCCCTTCCCTCCTCCATCCATAGCCAGCAATCCTTGCCTCCTCTATCCCCTCCCCTCCATTTCCAGCAATTTGTCCTCTCCCTGGGCCCCCATGTCCATCCTTGTCCCTCTCTGCCCTTCCCTCCTCCATCCATAGCCAGCAATCCTCTCTCCCCTCCCCTTCCCTTCCAGCAATTTGTCCTCTCCCTGGGCCCTGCCCTCCCATCCATGCCTCTCTGCCCTTCCCTCCGCACCCTGGGGCCTTTAAATCTTTTACTTCCGGTCGCAGCAGCGTCAGTGAAAGCGGAGCGCTGCCGACGTCTCCCTTCCCTTTGCGCTCTTGGTTCCCTCAGTGTCCGCCTTCTTCTGACGTCAGAAGAAGGCGGGACACTGAGGGAACCAACGAGTGCAAGGGAAGGGAGACGTCGGCAGCAGTGGCGTAGCTAGGGTAGTTGACACCCGGGGCCGGTCATTGTTTAACACCCCCCCCCCCAAATCCAGTACTAGGCATACCGAGAATACAAAACACTCACGACCTATAGAGCAATTTTACCATACCATAAGCAGTCGTTTCTACGAGTCACACAAGGAAAAGGAAAGCATCTTAAACACTACAGTGAGCACTAGAACATCAATTCACCTATTGTAAAACGAAACCAGACAGAATAGTACAGATCGTAGATCCTGCACAGTCAATGCCAACTGAAAGCCATGTCTTTTTCAAACACAGATACACCCTAATCCACTATAGGATAAGTAATCATAAACTTTCTATTTAGACAAAAATTAAACTGAACCCCCGATGCCAGACTCTGCATACAATGCAACACCACAGAAACAGAAAATGTCCCCTAGTACTGTGCAAAATATAAAGACAGCAGATGTAAATTTGAAAAAACTAACAAATACCAATCACCACTTTACAAATTAACAAATAGAAATAAAACATATACAGAAAATAAAATAATACCATTTTATTGGACTAATACATTTAGCTTCCAGAGGCCAAAATCTCCTTCCTCAGGTCAATACAGTATAGTGCTGTTACAGTATCCTATCCTGATCTGAGGAAGGGGGTTTTGTTCTCTGAAAGTTAAGTCAAAATGTATTAAAATTAGTCCAATAAAAAGATTACCTTATTTACATGTTCTATTTATAAACATTTATTAACACAGCTAAAATACTATATCCTAAAGCAAAATAATAAAAATATATATTTACAGTTTGTTGTCTTTGGTTTCTGCTTTCCTTATCTTCTTTTCACCGTCTTCCTTCCATCCAGCATCTGTCTTCGCTCTCTCTCTGCTCTCCAGTGTCTGCCCTCTCTAATGTTCCTTCCATCCACATCTGCCCTCTATTTCTGCCCCTTCCATCCACCATCTGTCCCAGTCTGCCATCTCTCTCTCCCCCTTCCATCCACCATCTGCCCTCTCTCTCTCCTTTCCCTCTAGCATTTGCCCTCTATCTCTGCCCCCTTCCATCCACTGTCTGCTCTTTCACTCCCTTCTATCCACTGTCTGCCCTTTCTCTCTGCTCCTTCGATTCACCATTTGCCCTCTCTCTTTCCCCCTCCCATCCATTCAGGGTCTGCCCTCCCTCTCACTCCCCATTCCATCCAGGATCTATCCCCCCTCTCTCACTGCCCCCTCTTTTCGGCTCCCAGTTCCCACCTGCGGCTGCCCCTAGTTCCAGATCCATTGATTCTCCCATCCACCCCTGCCCCAGGCATGACCCCATTCTCCCTCCTGCTCACTTTTCAGACCCCAGTTCCAGCTCCATGCCCCTTCTCCCATCTGTCTCCCACCCAGTCCCTTCTGCCCATCCGAGTCCCCCTCACCCCATCTGGCTCCCACCCAGTCCCTTCTGCTATCCAAGTGCCCCCCACCCTCACCCCATCTGTCTCCCACCCAGTCCCTTCTGCCCATCCGAGTCCCCCTCACCCCATCTGTCTCCCACCCAGTCCCTTCTGCCCATCCGAGTCCCCCTCACCCCATCTGTCTCCCACCCAGTCCCTTCTGCCCATCCGAGTCCCACTCACCCCATCTGCCTCCCACCCAGTCCCTTCTGCTATCCAAGTGCCCCCCACCCTCACCCCATCTGTCTCCCACCCAGTCCCTTCTGCCCATCCGAGTCCCCCTCACCCCATCTGTCTCCCACCCAGTCCCTTCTGCCCATCCAAGTCCCCCTCACCCCATCTGCCTCCCACCCAGTCCCTTCTGCTATCCAAGTGCCCCCCACCCTCACCCCATCTGTCTCCCACCCAGTCCCTTCTGCCCATCCAAGTCCCCCTCACCCCATCTGCCTCCCACCCAGTCCCTTCTGCTATCCAAGTGCCCCCCACCCTCACCCCATCTGTCTCCCACCCAGTCCCTTCTGCCCATCCGAGTCCCCCTCACCCCATCTGTCTCCCACCCAGTCCCTTCTGCTATCCGAGTCCTCCCCCACCTTCACGGTCACCCCATCTGTCCCCCACCCTCACCCTGCCTCGTCTTCTCCCTGCCACCCGTCTTTAAAAAGAAATTGTTTGCCGACGCGATAGCGAGCGCAGCACCTCGTGTGGAAGTAAAAGAAGCGAATCCGATCATCTCATTGGGCCTTCCTGCACTGTCCCGCCCTAGAGGAAATAGGAAGTTGCGTCAGAGGAGGGCGGGATAGTGAGGGAAGGCCCAATGAGATGATCGGATCCGCTTCCTTTACTTCCACACGAGGTGCTGCGCTCACTATCGCGTCGGCAAATAAATTTAAAGGGCTGGTGCGGGGGGGGGTGCCAGGATGAAGAGCAGCGGGAGGAGCGGCGGCACCCCCCTTTCTGGTGACACCCGGGGCGACCAAAAGATTTAAAGGCCTCGGCGGGGCGAGGGTAAGCACCGCGGCGGCGCCCTCCAGAGGTGGGCGCTTACCGCATCGGCACGGCCCTGCCCACAGGTCCCAGAAAGTACTCACAGACCCAACACACAAACTACCAGGATTCTTTATCAGTCCAGACAAACAGGGCAAACAAACAATTATGTTTATTCTCTTAAAAATATTGAACAGTGGAACGAAATAGTGCAAATAGCAAACAATAACAGGTAACTGAAATATCAATTATAACATTTACTAAACATTTGCTTACTTCCTATAAAGTACCTGGGGAGATCAGGGCATATAACTGTTCACAGAGCCCTTAGCAAAGAGATCTGTCTGTCTCTTCTCCCGGGCTACAACTGAATCAACAGCCAGCAACTGCTGCTGGGTAGTTTCAAACTCAGGCTGATCAGAGCTTGCTTCCTGCTTGTGTTAAAGAAAAAGAACATTCAGTTCCCTGTGACAGCTTTACAGAAAAGAAACACCACCTGCTGGGCAAATAGGATAAATACACTTCAGGACATAATTAAAACAGGGAAATAATACATTTTACGGGCTTAAAACACACTGTTTCTCCACAGCTCGCTTAGAATTGTGGGATAGTGCGGGATAAAAAATGTTTTAAATGAAATAAATAAGTTTGAAGAAATAACTGCAGAAAAACATACTGTTACAAAACAGGCAATTTTTGTATAATTTGGAAGTCTTGAGAATATATATATCTCATTAAAAACAAGTAATTTACTAGCTGATTTAGGAAGAACTGAAGCACTTTTCGTACACTTACAATCTTTTGTTTTATGCAATGTGTGCCAAATGTGTTATTGTTTATTGGTAAGATCTGGAATTCAGGATGACTATAAACCAGTCCTAGAGTTTTGCTGCTTCACACTTCCAATATAATAATTTGTACCTCCAACGTTCTCTGGCTGGCTGGCTGGGTTCGTAACATCTCATGACATCAGCAGGCCTCCAGCGTTCTTCCCTCTCACTGTCCCGCCCTCACGTAAAGACGTAATGATGTCAGAGGAGGGCGGAACAGTGAGAGGGAAGTGAACGCTGGAGGCGAGCTGACGTCAGGATGTTATGAACGGAATGGAAGCCAGCCAGCCAGAGAACGTTCAGGTACAAATCGTTGGACATGGAGGGGAGGGGAGAATCCTGGGACATCGAGGAGAATCGATGGACATGGATGGGAGGAGAGAAGAGGAGAGAATCATGGGACACGGATGGGAGGGCAGGGAAGAGGAGAATCCCTGGACATGGATGGGATGGGAGGGAAGAATCGCTGGACATGGAGGGGAGAGAGAAAAAAACGCTTACACGAGAGCCTTCCTAGGGTCCGTTTCATTGTTGACAAAACGGGCTTGGTTCCACTAGTAGTTCTATAAAGATAGTGTCAGAGTTTACCCTAACAGTTTCTCAGATTGTGGCTTTTTAAGGGCAACTTACTTGCTAAATTGGTTCAGTGTGTGATAAAAGTTGTATTCCACTACTGTAAATGTAGACCTTGGACAAGGGACTAAGAATAACTGTACTGGGTTAGACTGATGGACCATCTGGCCCAGTATCCTGCTTCTAACAATGACTAATCCAGCTCACAATTACCTGGCAGAATCCCAAAGAGTAACGATTCTATACTACGGACCCCAAGGATAAGCAGTAGACTGGTGAGCCTAGCTGCAATAACAGGGAACCTGTGAAGCTTCACAGCAAGAAGTGGCGTTCTATCTTCAACGTCTATCCGGGATCCCACGACTGCCATCACTGCATTTGATGCAGTGCTAGGCCCATAGTGCTATAGCCTGGCTATAAAATTAAGGATTCTGAAATTTGAACCTGTAAACTAGTACTGAGTTGACAGAGTGGTTCCCTTGGTTGAGCTAGCAGGAGCGTTCTGTACCATTCTGGGTGCTCCTTTCCACTGCCTTGATATCCTACTGCATATTGCATGAGAGCAGATATTGTTGAAGGAAATTGTGTGGACTTTGCTTTCTGTACTAGAGTCAACACACATTCTGTTTGACCCAGAAGAAAGCAGTATTTGATGGTTTTTTGTATAAGAAAGTCAAATGCTCACATTGTGCTTTACTGTTAGGAAGAACGGATCCTCTTCCAGCTGGATGAAGCAATAGAAGCTCTGGATGCTGCAATCGAGTACAAGAATGAAGCGATCACACGCAGACAGCGAGTCCTGCGAGCTTCAGCAAGCATGCTGTCCCAATGTGAAATGAATCTCATGACCAAGCTGAGCTACCTCTCTTCTTCTGAGACACGAGCACTGCTCTGTAAATACTTTGACAAGGTAAGACACAAAGATAGAGGGAAAAAAGATTGGGTAAGGAGAGGGAGAGCGAAGAAAGAATGTTTCTTCTTGTGATGTGGGGACTGGAAGAGAGATTCTTCTATTGATGCAGTCATGAGTAGAAAAATTAGGTCTGACATACATAGTAACATAGTAAATTATGGCAGGTAAAGACCATCATGATCCATACAACAATCTTTCAAACTGACGTTTTACTTGCAATCAACCCTTGTCTTCCCCTCCCCTCTGAGATGCACTTATAGAATATGACATGAATGAGGTGTAAAATACGCATACTTGATCTGTTCTTGCTATTTTCGTTGGTATAAATGGACACGGATTGTTTTTATTTATTTATTAGGATTTATTTACCGCCTTTTTGAAGGAACTAAGTCAAGGTGGTGTACATAAGTATTGCCATACTGGGAAAGACCAAAGGTCCATCGAGCCCCGCATCCTGTTTCGAACAGTGGCCAATCCAGGTCACAAATACCCAGCAAGATCCCAAAAATGTACAAAACATTTTATACTGCTTATCCCAGAAATAGTGGATTTTCCCCGAGTCCATTTAATAACGGTCTATGGACTTTTCCTTTAGGAAACCGTCCAAACCTTTTTTAAACTCCGCTAAACTAACTGCCTTTACCACATTCTCTGGCAACGAATTCCAGAGTTTAATTACACGTTGAGTGAAGAAAAAGTTTCTCTGATTCGTTTTAAATTTACTACATTGTAGCTTCATCGCATGCCCCCTAGTCCTAGTACTTTTGGAAAGCGTGAACAGACGCTTCACATCTACCCGTTCAACTCCACTGCTTATTTTATAGACCTCTATCATATCTCCCCTCAGCCGCCTTTTCTCCAAGCTGAAGAGCCTTGAGCCGCTTTAGCCTTTCCTCATAGATCAAACATGAGCAATAGGCAATTACAGCAGTAAAAATATTCAAATAACAATACAAAGTATGCCATAGTATACTACTTACAATGTCAACACAATACGTAATAGAACATTTTAGTAGATGGGCAGTATGTTTGTTTGTAAATAAATCAAAATAAAGCAAAGATGTAACATATAGATAGGTACGAGAGTAAGAAGAGTTAGAAAGTAAGGTGACTGATTTAAAGAGAGTTGCGCATGAGGTCAGAAAGATGGTTAAATATTATCTCAGCTAGGGTAGGAGTGTATAAACATGTCCTGCTGCAGTATGTTCACTTTTAGGCACTGGAATATCAACTAAGTGTATTCAATATACCACACCTAATTAGGCATCGCTTATAGAATATACGTAGGCAGAATGTTTACCTTGCAGATTTTTTAGGCGCTATATATAGAATCTGGCCCTGTATGGTGTAGCGTTGCTTAATTCTTCAATTGTGTGTAAGTAGAGTCATCAAAGCTTTGTGTCCTGAGCATGCCCATAACCTACAGTGCTGCAAACACAATGGTGCAAGATGTAGCCTGCACACCTTATCACCATGCGCTTTTCTTCCTTCAGGACGAGGAAGTGCACAGGATGGCTGTGCTGTGGCAGTAAGTAGTCCAGAAAATGGGAATCTAAATCCACTCCCACCTCTATCTGGTTTTCTTTCCTGTGAGCTTCAACGAGTCCTGTCACCCTTGTCCACTTAACCTCCAGTTGTAATCATTTTGGGACATGAGCTGCAAACAATTTACCTTATACAGTGCTGAATATACAGGCATTCAGTAAATAACAACACAGTTAGGACAAGAAGAATATAGAAACAATAGGTATTGGGCACCTTGAAAGGCTTGTACAGTGCTCTAGAACTTAGTATGTGAGGTGGAGAAGGACTGTGACTGAGGGAAGCATTATCTTTTTTTTTTTTTTTCTCGTTAAAACCTTTATATTCCTTCCAACTTTTCAACAAATGTTCCCGAAATCCCGCATTATGGGTCAAATAACTTGGGAATGTCCATTGCTTAAATTTACCTCCCGCCTCCCCAGGGTTCCAAGTCGCCCAAACTTCCGCATGATCGGATATTGCATACGGTCCTATTTGGGTATCCTGGATCTCTCCCATTAATGTGCGTGACATCAGTAGATAGTCTATCCTTGACTGTGTGTTATGTGCTCTAGACATATGTGTGTAATCTCTATCTTGTGGATGAAGAACTCTCCAGATGTCCAATAGGTCCAAAAGGGAACATAAGTTCGGTAGTCCCTTTGACATCCAGTGAGTTGGTGTCTGTGTGGCATTTGATTTGTCTATCTGCGGGTCCCATACTGTATTAAAGTCTCCTCCCAAAATTAATTGGGAAGAGTCTTCCACTATTAAATGCCCTAGTAGCTGTTGATAAAATTTGGTATCCATTTGGTTTGGTGCATAAACACTACCCAATAGTATTTGTCTCCTTGCCAATATTACCTTGCAAAAGATGTATCTTCCTTCTGGGTCTTTAATTACATCACAAATCTTGTCTACCACCCCCTTTCTTATTAGGACAACCACTCCACCTTTTCTCCCTTTTGCGGGTGAACCAATGCATTCTCCTACCCACCATTTTTTAAGTTTTTCATGCTCTATCTCATTCAGGTGCGTCTCTTGTAAAAGAGCAACATCCGCTCTGATTCTCTGTAGATATTTTAATATCTTAGAGCGCTTTACTGGTGATCCGATGCCTCCCACATTCCAGGTCACTATTTTAACCATCTTTCACGGGTTGTGGTGGCATCCGATCACCCACAAAAGCTCTTTATCTTCCGGGAACAACCACCCCAGCCTATGGTTCCCCCCTCTTATCATGTATTCCCCACACATTCTCTTATGCTGTATAGTACCATTTTTCTCTTCCTTATTCTTTATCTGACTTACATCTATTTGCTTCCCCCTGCTCCCTAACCCTCCCCAACTCCTCCCCCCCCTTAGCCTCCCATCCCTCCCTACTACTTCCCTTCCTCCCATGTTCCCTATTACCCCTCTGTGCTTCGTCCCTATTTGTGGGACTAGTCACGTTTACGCCCCTCTCTACATTCCATATAATTGACCTCTGTTCCAAAGTTTACTTCCCTCTTATTTATATGAGCCCTTATATTAATTCCCCTTTCCTCCCTCTCTCTCCTCATATTCAAGGGTACCTCTTCTCTTTGTCAGTGGTCTATCCTTTCTAAATAACTTTACTCAATATAACAGTTCCTTTACATTGTGGCAATGCCCTTTCCTATATTTTGGATTCTTGTATATTATATATAATAACTCCAACATTAACCTTTAACATTATAATTCCCTTAATCTAATGTCTTTTCATTGCCTACATATATTTCATCACCAATTCTTCCCTCCTTTCTGTCCCAAAGGAGTGATAGTGTCTTATATCTGTTAAGCATTATCCTCATTAGTGTTTAATTCCAGCTTGTCAGGTAGACCAACAGTTACTCCTCCACTATGCCTTCCATGCTACCTCCAAATCTCCTCTCTTGTTGGATAGTAATATTGTCTGTAGATGCCCGCCTTGGCTCCCACCTATCCAATCAGCAGTTGTAATCCGCAATCATTAAGACGGCTGATCAAGTTTCCTCTTCCAATCAGCAGTTGTAATCCAAGAAAACGTGACAACGGTTGCTCAAGTTGCCTCCTCAACCTATTATTCTTATTGTAGACCGATAAATTTCTCTTGCAGCGTATATTTATTGTCTAGGCCTCGGTCATAAATATTTTCCTAAGTTGTAACCTTTCATGGTTTACCCTGTTTCATGTCTTCAAGGACGCTTGACTCCTGTAGTCAGTTTCCTGAAAGTTCCAACTCACAGTTACCTGCCGCTTTATTCTCAATTTTGTAATCCAATGCACTCCAGTTGCCTGCGTTATTCCACAGATTCACCTTATCCGATCACTTGAATCATCATCTCCTTTTTTTGTTGTCTCATACTTATTGTTGGGCCTCTGAAACCAATTCACAATTTTTACCAAAAGAAAAAAAGAAAGGAGAGACAATGTAAAGAGTCAAAAAAAGAAAAAAAAACCACCGGAGTGAATCCTAATCTCTTTCATGAATGTCCATTGATATGCGTCCCTGAGCTTCTGTCTGAATCCAGAACTGGCCCGATATTCATTCGGATCTTATGTTTGTCATGACCCCAGAATCTAGCTTAATCAATCCAAACTCAGGTTATCACTTTGTACCATTAAGGTCATTTTATCCAAAGATTTTCAACTTCCTTAACTCAAATATTTTAACATTGTCAGTAATTTAAATCCAACATATTCAACTATATCTGCTCCATGTCCTTCCCAGTCGCAGCAGTATCCGTTAATCATTCATCTCCTGTACTCAGTATTTGTCTCACATATTGTTGTGCCTCAGGAACCGTCTCACAAATTTTAGTAGATGATGGAAGCATTATCTTTACAGGTGGTAACACTGCGGGAAGAGGAGCACAAGCAACAGATGGCCTTTGCAGAACTAGAGATGCAGCTAGAAGAAATGCAGCGTCTGGTGTACTGGCTGGAGGCAGCAGTGGAACGCCAGCGACTTGAAGTGGACCGTCAGCTGATGTTACAGCAGAAGGAACATGAAAGGAACCTACAGCTTTTGCTGCAACAATGTCAAGGTAACCGGAAGAGTGTTTTTTCCCTTCTGCCCTACCATATCCATTTTTTTCCCAGTTCTCTCTTTCTTTATATTAGGCTACGACGTTAGTGAAGGTATGGATAGAATCTTGACATCATATGCCATTTGTTTAAGGGGGCTGATACTCTGTGGGCTTGGTGTGGAGAAAGTTAACTCAATAACCAATTTGGTTAACTTTAACCAGGATATTCGAAAAGATAACCGGTTGAATGTATTTGGTTAAAGTTAACCTGATATGCTATTGGGTTAACTTTTATAACAGATGTTTCATCTAACCAATATTTACTAGTTAACTTAACAGAATAACACTAAATTATAGCGGAATTCAAAAAGGTACAGAGAAGGGTGATAAAAATGATAAAGGGGATGGGACAACTTCCCTATGAGGAAAGCCTTAAGAGGTTAGGACTCTTCAGCTTGGAGAAGAGACACTGAGGGAAGATATAATATATTGAGTGGAGTGGAACAGGTAGATGTGAATTGCTTGTTTACTCTTTTCAAAAATACAAGGACTGGGGAGCATGCAATGAAACTACCAATTTAAAACAAATTGGAGAAAATATTTCTTCATGCAATGTGTAATTAAACTCTGGAATTTGTTGCCAGAGAACGTGGTAAAAGCAGTTAGCTTAGCAGAGGTTAAAAAAGATTTGGACAATTTCCTAAAAGAAAAGTCCATAAGCCATTATTAAGATGGACCTGGGGAAAATCCACTGCTTATTTCTGGGATAAGCAGCATAAAATCTATTTTACTCTTTTGGGATCTTGCCAGGTACTTGTGACCTGGATTGGCCACTATTGGAAACAGGATACTGAGCTTGATGGACCTTCAGTCTGTCTCAGTATGGCAATGCTTATGTTCTTATCAAGTTAGCTTTAGCCCTTCCTCATACATCTCTGATGACTCCTCACTTTAATTCCAGAGATGTACAGTGGTTGAAATGTCAAATTCAAAAATGAAAATCTTAACCCCTGAAATTGACTGGACAAATCCTTTGAATATCAATACCAAGGTTTAGACTATTGATTAAGCAGGGGTGTTGGAGCCACAATATGCACCTTTAAAGGAGTAGTGGGATGATATTTTGAATGTTTGACAAAGCTGAGATTGTTTTCTTCATTTTTGTGGGAACGGCAAGGCAAAAGATGTGAAAGGCAATTCTATAAGTGGGTGTCTGCAGTTACAAGGGCCGTGCGTTCATAAGAGCACTACATGCTCTTCTATAAGACAGTGCATAAATGGAGGGGGGGGGGGGGGAATATGTGTGGGCGGGACATAGAGCATGGGCATGTCTCCAACTTATGTGTGCAACTTATAGAATACTATTAAGTTACACACAATGCTTTTAAAACAACCCCCTTCGGCTCCTAAATTTATCCCCTATTTTCATTCATTTTAAGAGCATATCCAGCTTATTTTCGAAAGAGATCACCGGCCATCTTCCAACACAAATCGGGAGATGGCCGGCCATCTCCTGAAGCCAGACAAATCGGTATAAGGGAAAGCCGATTTTGGCCGGCTCCAACTGCTTTCTGTCACAGAGCCAGCCAACGTTAAAGGGGGCGTTTCGGAAGGGTATGGAAGGCGGGACTGGGGCGTGGTTATGAGATGGCCAGCTTCAGCCGATAATGGAAAAAAGATGGCTGGCTCTGACGAGCATTTCGCCAGCTTCACTTAGTCCATTTATTTTTACGACCAAGCCTCAAAAAAGTGCCCCAATCAGTGGCGTTCCTAAGGTGGAGCGGTGTGTGCGGTCCGCCCTGGGTGCACGCCACTGTCCTTCGTTCGTTCCATGCTCCCTCTGCCCCGGAACAGGTTACTTCCTGTTCCAGGGCAGAGGGAGCATGGAACGAACGAAGGACAGGTGGGCGCGGCACCCTCCCCCCCCCCCCCCCAGCGGCGTGTACCCGGGGGGGGGGGTCCTTCGCGGGGGGGGGTCCTTTCGCCAGGGGGCGATCCGCCCCGGGTGTCAGCCCCCCTAGGAACACCACTGGCCCCAATTGACTAGATGACCACCGGAGGGAATCGGGGATCACCTCCCCTTACTCCCCCAGTGGTCACATTTTTTTGCCAGCCTCTATGCCAGCCTCAAATGTCATACCTAGCTCCCTGACAGCAGTATGCAGGTCCCTGGAGCAGTTTTTAGTGGGTGCAGTGCAGTTCAGGCAGGTGGACCCAGGCCCATCCCCCGCTCCCTGTTACACTTGTGGTGGTAAATGGGAGCCCTCTGAACCCCCCCGAAAACCCACTGTACCCACATGTAGGTGCCCCCCTTCACCCCTTAGGGTTATGGTAGTGGTGTAGAGTTGTGGGAAGTGGGTTTTGGGGGGAATTTGGGGGGCTCAGCACCCAAGGCAAGGGAGCTATGCACCTGGGACCAATTTTTGAAGTCCACTGCAGTGCCCCCTAGGGTGCCCGTTTGGTGTCCTGGCATGTGAGGGGGACCAGTGCACTACAAATGCTGGCTCCTCCCACGACCAAATGCCTTGGATTTGGCCGGCTTTGAGATCGCCGGCATTAATTTCCATTATCGCCGGAAACTGATGCCGGCCATCTCTAAAGCCAGCCCAAATGCTGACATTTGGCCGGCCATCTATTTGGCCGGCGCAGTTCAATTATGCCCATCCACATTTTTTGCTGAAAATGTACCTTAATGTAGGCTTGCCATTCATTTACCTAGATTTATGAGCCTATTGCTGAAAATCAGTGCTAAGCTCCTAACATTTTTCCCATCCTAAGTCTACCCTAATGCTACCCATTTTCCCATTATTTATTTGCAGCATTTGTTTCCTACATTTTCCCACCTGTTTGCAGGCTCAATGTGGCTTACATTATGCTGTATGGCGATCGCCATTCCGGAATGAGAAATACAGAGTATTATTGTATTTAAGTACAGAAAATATAGGATAAGTTATAAATTGTGGATCTACAGTTCATTTCAGGCATTAAAGATCAGGGTAGATGTAAAAACATTCAACAGTATTCATGTGAATAAGTAAACAAGTAAAAAGAGTTCAATGTTGACTTGAATTGGTAAGGTTTTGATGGCTGGTCATTATGAAGGATCTTTTAGGTACGTCTGTTTGAACAATTTAGTCTTTAGTAGTTTACAGAAGTCTGTCAGAACGTGCATAGTTTTTATGGCAGTCGGTAGTGCATTCCACAGTTGCATGCTGATGTAGGAGAAGCTAGAGGCATAAATTGATTTATATTTAAGTCCTTTGCAACTGGGGTAATGGAGGTTCAAGACAGTGCTTGATGATCTTTTTGTATTCCTTGCTGGTAAGTCTATGAGGTCTGACATGTATAACGGGGCCTCTCCGTGAATAATTTTATGCACCAGGGTGCATGTTTTGAATACAATTCGATCTTTTAACGGGAGCCAATGTAATTTTTCTCTGAGGGGTTTTGCGCTTTCGTATTTCGCTTTTCCAAATGTGAGTCTGGCTGCAGTATTTTGGGCAGTTTGAAGTTTCTTAATGATTTGTGCTTTGCATCCGGTGTATATGGAATTGCAGTAGTCTAAGTGACTCAGCACCATTGATTGCACCAGGTTTCAGAATATCACCCTTGGGAAGAAAGGTTTAACTCTTTTGAGTTTCCACATTGCATGGAACATTTTCTTTGTTACATTTTTCGCATGGCTTTCTAGTGTGAAATTTCTATCAATTGTGACTCCCAGGAGTTTCAAGTTATCTGAAATAGGGAGAGTATGGTTTAGGGTACTTATAGTGGTTCGTTTATTCTTGTTGTATTGCGATGTAAGGATAAGGCATTGTGTCTTTTCTGCATTAATCTTTAGTTGAAATGCATCCGCCCATGAGTTCATTATTTGGAAGCTATGATTTATTTTATTTGTGATTTCTTTTAGGTTCTTTTTAAATGGGATGTAAATCGTGACATCATCTGCATAAACGTATGGATTGAGGCCTTGATTGGATAGAGATCTGGCCAATGGGGTCATCATTAAGTTGAAAAGGGTTGGTGAGAGGGGCGAACCTTGAGGCACTCCGCATTCAGGTTTCCAAGGTGATGATGTAGCCAACTTTGATATCACTTGGTATGTTCTTGCGGTTAGGAAGCCATTAATCCATTTCAGTACGTTTCCTCCAATGCCGAAATATTCTAGGATATTCAATAGTATATTATGACTGACCATATCGAACGCGCTGGACATGTCGAATTGTAAGAGGAGGACATTATTGCCAGTTGCGATTATTTGTTTAAAGTTAGTTAAGAGAGTTATTAATACTGTTTCGGTGCTATGGTTAGCTCGAAATCCTGATTGAGATGTATGAAGTATTGAGAAGTTATTTAAGTAATCGGTAAGTTGTTTGGTAACTATGCTTTCCATTATCTTAACTACAAGAGGAATGGATGCTACCGGGCGGTAGTTAGATATATCATTTGATTTTTTTCTTTAGATCTTTAGGTAGTGGAGTAAGTAAAATATTACCTTTATCCATTGGGAAGAATCCATATTGGAGCATGAAATTTAAGTAGGAGGTGAGATCTGTTATAAAACGTTGAGGGGCAGACTTTATTAGATAACTGGGACCTGAGTCTAGTTTGCAGTGGGACTTCGCAAATCTATTGATCGCTTGGGTGACGGTTTCCTCCTCCAGTGGAACAAAGTTTGTCCAGATTCGGTCCGTTGGATATCCATCGGTGGTTGGGTCCAAACAATGAATATTTCATGGTCTGTGGTGTTGAGTGGTAAGGTGGATCGTAGTTTTATGATTTTCTCGTTGAAGTAAATAGCCAGATCATCTGCTGATGGGGAATCTGTGCTGGTTGTGGTAACTGGTGAAGTGTCAAGAAGTTTGTGCACAAGTTGGAATAATTTGTGTGTATCTTTATAATCTGGTCCTATTTTGGATTTGTAGAATGGCCTTTTGGTTTGTCTAATTGTATATTTATATTTTCTTTGCATTTGTTTCCATGCATTAAGTGTGCGTTCATCTTTCATTTTACTCCATGCTTGTTCGAGTCTCCTTACTTGAGTTTTTAGTTTTTTCAGATCTTCGTTAAACCATGGTATTGAGCTATGTCTTCATGAGGTTCGTGTTTGTAATGGTGCGATTGTGTCATAACAAACCAAGTAATCATACTCATACATATGCATTGGTATTAAATAAAAAAAAATGTGATAAACTCTGGAAACCATATTATATACCAACATACCTATCTAGTCCAAAAAAGAAAGGGGGGAGGGAGATGGGGTCAAGAAAGGAAATACGAAGTTTTAAAAAATTGACACTATTTTTCCAAGCGAAGTAAAAGGCAACACTGCATCATGCAATCATTAGCTAAATTTAGTGCAATAGGTCTTGGATCTAACTAGGAGCAACCAAACTTCTTTTACTTTTAACAAAAGCTGTTAGCTGAGCAGGCTTGGAAAGTGATATTTAGGAGTCTGATATTTCACTGTGCACTTGCATGCATATTTCAAAAAGAAGAAGACACGCAGTTGCAAAACAGCAAGCCACAAAGGTAAAAATTATCTTCTTCTCTTCTGTATCTCTCTGGTTATATCAGAAAATAGTCTAACAGTTCTGAAAATAAGTTCTCTTGATGGCTAAAAAAAACAGCCCCCAGTGCAAAGTCATGATTGTGGTAGCAGGCACTGTAGATTCCATATCATAATTCTTCAACAACGCTGAAACATCTAATGCATCCAGAAATTGTCCATCCTCTTTGTTGTTAGTGAGGAGTATCCTTCTTTAATATTGGCAAGTATAATTTAGCTATAGGGATTAATAACACTTAATACTTTAAGAACTTCTACCAAATATCTCATAAATATTTCTCGAGTAAAGATTACAGCAGAGTTTGGGAAAATAACCCTCAATTTAGAGTTTCTAGTTGTATTTTCAGAGCTCCCGCTTGCCTTCTCAAATCAGTTATGTCCTTAACAAAGACCTCATTCAGATCATGTGTGGATTGCATTTTTGCTTTAAGCTGCTCTAAAGTAGATTAGAGCCCAGTTACTTCCCCTTTGAAATGATTCAATTTGTTTTCAGGATCTTGAATTTTAGCTTTCAACACCTTAATCTGGGGGACTAAGACTTTGCACAAGTGCAGAGACTTTGGCCCTTACTACTACTTAGCATTTCTATAGCACTACTAGACATACGCAGCGCTATACACTTGAACATGAAGAGACAGTCCCTGCTCGACAGAGCTTACAATCTAATTAGGACAGACAAACAGGACAAATAAGAGATACTACTACTACTACTACTACTATTTAGCATTTCTATAGCGCTACAAGGCGTACGCAGTGCTGCACAAACGTAGAAGAAAGACAGTCCCTGCTTAAAGAGCTTACAATCTAATAGACAAAAAATAAATAAAGTAAGCAAATCAAATCAATTAATGTGAACGGGAAGGAAGAGAGGAGGGTAGGTGGAGGCGAGTGGTTACAAGTGGTTACGAGTCAAAAGCAATGTTAAAGAGGTGGGCTTTCAGTCTAGATTTAAAGGTGGCCAAGGATGGGGCAAGACGTGGGGGCTCAGGAAGTTTATTCCAGGCGTAGGGTGCAGCGAGACAGAAGGCGCGAAGTCTGGAGTTGGCAGTAGTGGAGAAGGGAACAGATAAGAAGGATTTATCCATGGAGTGGAGTGCACGGGAAGGGGTGTAGGGAAGGACGAGTGTGGAGAGATACTGGGGAGCAGCAGAGTGAGTACATTTATAGGTTAGTAGAAGAAGTTTGAACAGGATGTGAAAACGGATAGGGAGCCAGTGAAGGGTCTTGAGGAGAGGGGTAGTATGAGTAAAGTGACCCTGGCGGAAGACAAGACGGGCAGCAGAGTTTTGAACCGACTGGAGAGGGGAGAGGTGACTACATGGGAGGCCAGCAAGAAGCAGATTGCAGTAGTCTAAACGAGAGGTGACAAGGGTGTGGATGAGGGTTTTGGTAGAGTGCTCGGAAAGAAAGGGGCGGATTTTATGGATGTTGTAAAGAAAGAAACGACAGGTCTTGGCAATCTGCTGGATATGAGCAGAGAAGGAGAGAGAAGAGTCAAAGATGACCCCAAGGTTTCGAGCTGAGGAGACAGGGAGAATGAGAGAGCCATTAACAGAAATAGAAAACGGGGGGAGCGGGGAGGTGGGTTTGGGGGGGAAAATGAGAAGCTCGGTTTTGGTCATATTTAATTTCAGGTGGCGTTGACACATCCAGACAGCAATGTCAGACAAGCACGCTGAAACTTTGGTTTGGATGCAAGGTGAGATATCAGGGGTAGAAAGGTAGATAAGGAAATTACTAAGGTGGGGATGATGAAATGGTACTGAACAAGTGAATAAGGGTTAGGAGTTAAAAGCATCATCAAAAAGGTGGGCTTTTAGCCTAGACTTGAAGATGGCCAGATATGGAGCTTCACATACCGGCTCAGGAAGTCTATTCCAGGCATAGGGTGCAGCAAGATAAAAGGAACGGAGTCTGGAGTTAGCAGTGGAGGAGAAGGGTGCAGATAAGAGAGATTTACCCAGTGAACGGAGTTCCCGGGGAGGAGTGTAGGGAGAAATGAGAGTAGAGAGGTACTGAGGAGCTGCAGAGTGAATGCACTTATAAGTCAATAAGAGTAGTTTGAACTGTATGCGGAAATGGATAGGGAGCCAGTGAAGTGACTTGAGGAGAGGGATAATATGAGCATAGCAACACTGGCGGAATATAAGTCGTGCAGCAGAATTTTGAACAGATTGAAGAGGAGAGAGATGGCTAAGTGGGAGACCTGTGAGAAGCAAGTTGCAATAGTCTAAGCAAGAGGTGATAAGAGTGTGGATAAGGGTTCTGGTAGTGTGCTCAGAAAGGAAAGGGTGAATTTTGCTGATATCATAGAGAAAGAAACAACAGGTTTTAGCAGTCTGCTGAATATGTGCAGAGTAGGAGAGAGAGGAGTCGAAGATGACTCCAAGGTTACGAGCTGATGAGACAGGGAGGATGAGAATGTTATCCACAGAAATAGAGACTGGGGGAAGAGGAGAGGTTGGTTTAGGGGGAAAGATAATAAGCTCAGTCTTAGTCATGTTTAGTTTCAGATGGCAGTGAGACATCCAGGCAGCAATGTCAGACAGGCAGGCTGATACTTTGGCCTGGATTCCTGCTTTCTGGTGTGGAGAGGTAGATGTGGGAGTCATCAGCATAAAGATGATACTGAAAACCATGGGATGAGATCAGAGTACCAAGGGAAGAAGTATAGATGGAGAAAAGGAGAGGTCCCAGGACAGATACACCAACTGACAGTGGGATAGAAGTGGAGGAGGATCCACCAGAGTATACACTAAAAGTACGATGGGAGAGATAGGAAGAAAACCAGGAAAGAACAGAGCCCTGAAATCCAAGTGAGGACAGTGTATCAAGGAGTAGGCTGTGATCAACTGTGTCAAAAGCAGCAGATAGATCGAGAAGGATGAGGATAGAATAGAGACCTTTGGATCTGGCCAGGAACAGGTCATTGGAGAATTTAGCAAGCACTGTTCCAGTTGAATGAAGAGGGCAAAAGCCAGATTGAAGTGGATCAAGAGTAGCTTGAGATGAAAGAAAGTCAAGACAACGGCGGTGAACAGCAAGTTCAAGTATCTTGGATACAAAAGGGAGGAGGAAGATGGGGCAATAATTGGAAGGACAGGTAGGGTCCAATGAAGGTTTTTCAAGGAGTGGTGTGGTTACGGCATGTTTGAAGGGTTTCATCTTCAGTGATTTCAGAAAAAGAAGAAAAGGAGGCAGGGGTTGGAGGGTTGAGAGAATGGACTAAGGGAAGGAGAGGTGGAGGTGACTTGGTTGAGAATTCAAGTTTAATCTTGTGAACCTTACCATGAAAGTACTCAGCCAGAGTCTGGGGAGAAAGTGAAGGGGGAGTTGGAGGTGAAGGCACTTTGAGGAGAGACTCCAGTGTGGCAAAGAGACGTCGAGGGTTTGAGCAAAGAATTTGTCAACTGGATGTAATAGTCCTGTTTGGCAAGTAAAAGAGCAGACTGGAAGGAGGTCAGCAAGAATTTGAAAGGTATGAAGTCAGCATGGGATTTCAACTAAAGGCATTCAGCAGAGCGAGCACAAGAACATAGGTAGCAGATTCTAGAGGTCAGCCAAGGCTGGGGTTTGGTACGCCTTACAAAACGGGGAATGGGAGGAGTAGGAGTATCCAGAGCAGAGGAGAGAATAGTATTATAGGAAGAGACAGCCTCATTGACAGACTTGGATAACAAAGTGGTAGAGAAGAGATTTGAAACACTGGAAGACAGAGTAGAAGGGTCAAATAGCCTGAAGATTCCTAATGTATTGGTTAAGATTGGACGGGACTGGGGAGGAGGGTGTTTAAGTGTGAAAGTCATCAGATGATGGTCAGAGAAGGGAAGAGCTGAGGCACATAAACTGGAGAGTGTGCAGTTTGAGAAGAGGATAAGATCAAGACAGTGGCAATTCTGGTGAGTAGGGGTAGTGGAGCACAGTTGAAGATTGAAAGAGGATGTTAAAGCGAGAAACTGAGAAGTATAAGAGACAGAGGGATCATTAGCATGAATGTTAAAATCCCCAAGAATGAGGGAAGGAGATGAAAGTTCAAGAAAGAAGGAAAGCCAGGCGTCAAAGTCAGTGAAAAAGGAAGAAAGGGACTTATCAGGGGGTCGATAAATGATTGCTACTCAGAGAGGCAGAGGAGTGAATAGATGGATGGAGTGGACTTTGAAGGAAGAAAAGCAGTGAGACTGAGGTGTTGAAGAAGAGGTTAAAATCTACAAGAGGGTGAAAGTAGTAGCCCGACACCACCTCCGCAGCCAACCGGGCGAGGAGTACGGGAGAAAAGATAACCTCCATGGCATAGGGCCGTGACAGAAGCAGAGTCTTCAGGGCAAAGCCAAGTTTTAGTTAGGGCAAGCAGATGGAGAGTACAAGAGATAAAGAGGTCGTGGATGTAGGAAAGTTTGTTACAGACAGAGCGGGCATTCCACAGAGCACACGAGAAAGGCAGGGAAGAAGTGGGGGAGGAGAGGAACAGAAATTAGATTGGAGACATCACGGTGTGACCTGCATAAATAGGATGAGAGCTGATGTGAAGGACCAGGATTGAGATTGATGTCCCCAGCAGAGAGCAGGAAAAGGAGCAAGAGAGTACAGAGAAGAGTAGGAGAGGTATGACGACAGCGACAAAGGCAAGATGTACTCAGATAGAAAGGAGATGGCTGAATGGAAGGAAGGAAATGTTGAAGGTTGAGAGCTGAGAAATAGGAAGAGGACAAAAGAGATGGTGAGATGATGAAAGCAGAGGGTGGGTAATGTGTTCCTGCCTTGTACAGTGGTTTCAGATGGAGAAACAGATTAGGAAGGGACAATACCAAGAAGAGAAAGTGTACTGGAGCCAAAAGTAGTAACTGGGAGAAAATATAAATGTATAGAGAAAATACCCCGCACACCATCAGGCGTGCGGCACCTTGAGTGCTAGTGGATCGGAGTGGACCTGGGAATCACCCCAGAGAAGGCTGTGAGGATATGCAGATGAGCTGCAAGAGGCAGCCAGTGGGAGAGCTGGGCGCCTGTCAGCCAAGGAAAGGCTTACCAGGTGTTAGGCCAAAGCCATCATTCCTCCCCCTGAGGGTCACCTGATTGAGCATAAAATATTAGTATATTGATTTCATTAGATTCAAGTGTTAACATTCATTATGAGCAGATATGTTCTGAAAAATTGTAATCTTAAAATCAGATGAGTAGATTTTTTTTTTCATTTTTTTATAATTAGAAGGAAGGATGGAATGTATTGACCATGGTATTGGTGTCTGATAGTATATATGTGAAATTGGAAACTGCAATGCAAACGCTGGTCTCTGTATGGGCAGTATGTTTGTTTGTAAATAAATCAAAATCTTAAATGAGGGACACCGATGGGAGGAGAGTGAGAGAGAACCATAGATTTCATTAATTATTAGAAGGAGAAAAGTTGTCCAAAACATAGGACTTTGTTAGGAGAGAGGGAAGAAAATGGGGAAAAGCCAGAATGCATTGACCAGAGGAGGCACACTAGAATTGGCCAGAAGAGTTAAGGGAAACAAAGAAATTCATCAACTAGAGTAAGGAGGGAAAAAGAGGGCAAACACGTGACTACCACAAAACTCATTTTCTTGGGGAAGAAGATCAAAAGGAAAGCCACAGAATATACTGACCAGGGGAAAGAGAGAGCAATAGCATAGATACAGAACATGCTAACTAGAGTGGAAAGAGGAAGCAGGTGTCAGCAGTTTTTAAAAGAAGAAGATTTTGCTGCTATTGTCTTTTCTAGCACTTTCTGCCAGTTCTAATCTTCAGCTTCAGCTATTTCCTTCTCTGTAATTTTGGGACTAGATAGGCCAGCTTTTGGCTGAAGGACTGGTATTTTTTTTCATCCAGGTTTCAGTTGTATTATTCTTATTGCAGAGCAAATGAGTGAAGGGCTGACTGGGAGCAAGCAGCAGTATGAGGGCAGGATGCAGATGCTTGAGAAGGAACTTAGCTGGTACACGAGGGCGCATCAGGAGCTGACTCAGAGGCTGAGCATGCTGACCGGGTATCCACCACATCCTGCTGGAGGCCATAGCAAAGGTAAACCACTCAGAAGGATGCCTGGAAAATTTTAGGCAGTGTGCCACCCTCTCCTGGCAATCCTACAAAACTGTGCAGAGGCAAAACAGTGAGCTTCTTTTATGTATTATATGTATATTATTAAATATATTTAAGAAGGCTAGAGCACTGAAGAGGTTATCTGAACATCAGTCAGAACTGAGATGCTGACAATATTAGTCACATAAATGTTTTTTTCTTTGTGCGAGGTAACAATCTAGTGCAGGTGTTCTCAACCCAGTCCTTGGGACACACCAAGCCAATCTTGTTTTCAGGGTATCCACAATGAACATGCATGAGATAAACATGCATGCATGGCTTCCATTGTATGCAGTTATGCATATTTATTGTTGGTATCCTTAAAACCTGACTGGCTGGGTGTGTACCGAGGACTGGGTTGAAAACCCTTGATCTAGTAAGCGAAGGCTGTTATTTATTCCCAAGCACGTGTGAGGTTTGAAAATGCAAGACTTGTGGGAGTTTAAGAAGCAGTGTCTCTGTGACATGGTCAGAGATCAGACCTGAAAACTGGAGCTCATTCTCATTTTCAGTAAATCACCCAAAGCACTTCAGGTGGGGTGTACACACATATGTAAAGCATTAGACCAATGATGTTCATTTTCAGCCCTTGAGGACATAAACAGGTCAGGTTTTTAGGCTATCCCTAATGAATATGCATGAAATAGATTTGCATGCATAGTACCTTTATTGAATGCAGATCTATCTTATACGTATTCATAAGGGGCATATTGAATACCCAACTGTTTGTGTCCCTCGAGGACTGTCAGTGAACTGTTGGTTGTTGGTGGGGTGAGGATCATCGGAGGGTGTTGTTAGAATTTTTAGGATGCTATCCTGGGATGAGTTTATTCTTGTGATTGTGGATTAAGCAGCGGCGGCATGGTTTAATGCCTGTGATGTATGCCGTGGGTATGTAAGAGTTTGGAGGAGGGGGTTGTCCCTTCTGCTTGGAGGAAAGTTGTGGTGTGCCCAGTCCTTAAGGTGCTAGTGCAGGTGATTCTGTGATTCCCTATGGGAATATACGTGTATGCAGATGATATATTGTTGGTGACGTTTTGTACTTATGCTGCTTGAGATCTTACCCCATTTCAAGATTGTTTACTTGGTGTGTAAAAGAGAGTACCACAAAGAAGGGCAGAAGAGACCAAAAGGACCAGACTAAAAACCGATAGTAAGAGCACCAAAAATAATTTTATTAGGACCCTACACGGTCCGTGTTTCGACCAGAGAGGCCTTCCTCAGGGGTCTTCAAATTGACGTATACAAATGTAGCCTCCAAAGTTGCATAGAATAAAAACAACTGAGTGCAAAAACACTGGTGCAATCTAGAACAAAACCTAGACATGAAATGCCTGTAAAAAAAAAAAAAAGGTTTGACTTGTGACTTCATTTAAGCAGATTCTATATGCTAAGGAGATGTGTGATGTCTGCTTCTTTTTGACAGCTCAATCTTTTTTTTTTCCTTCTTCAGTGACTGAGAGGGATGGCAGAACTTTCTATACAGCTGACAGGCAGCCCCCTGTAGCTGGAAATTTGGAAGAAAGCACCAATGGCAAACCTCTGGAGCAGAGCTTAGCCACCATGGAGAAACACCCAAAGTCCTGGGAGGAAAGTCGGGACCTGGTGCATGCACCTTTGCCCCAAACATGGAGGCGCTATTCCTTTCCAAGCGACAACCCTCCAGGACTAGATGAATCGTGTCAGCAGGGATCAATGCCAGACAGGGGGATCCAGCCCAATGAAGTTGCCAGTACAAAGCCCCTCCTGTACCTGTCCCCAGCTCGAAGGGAGATTCACAGGGCTGGCCGGAATGCCAGCCCATTAGTTGCTAGCTCTGGGATGATAGACGTCAGGATAAATCCAGTCTAGGTGTGTTGCTCAGATTTTCTTGTATTCCACAGTGAAATCCCAGGTGCCTGCTGCCAGTATCTGGTTAAGGTTTGTTACCACAGTTTGGAGCCAGATATTATAGAAAGTCCAGTTTTCAGACCTCAGTGCTTTTAGATATGGGTGGGACTCTGAAAATGTAAGTTATATGATTTTCTTTTCTTATTCTTCCTTTTCCCCCATAATTGTTTCATTTCTGATTTCACAGAAAAGACCTGTGACCTTGCCTCCAAATAACAGCTTTAATATTCCTTTTTTGTTACTGTGGTACTACTACTACTACTACTTATCACTTCTATAGCGCTACAAGTCATACGCAGCGCTGTACACCATACATGAAAAGACAGTCCCTGCTCAAAGAGTTCACAATCTAAATAGGACAGGCAAACAGACAGAACAACTAAGAGGTAAGGGAATTAAAGAGGTGGGGATAAAAGGGTACAGGGCAAGTGAGTAGTGGTTAGGAGTCAAAAGCAGCGTTAAAGAGGTGGGCTTTTAGTCTGTATTTGAAAACGGCCAAAGATGGGGCTAGACATAGAGGCTCGGGAAGTCTATTCCAGGCTTGAGGTGGTAGAGTTCTCATCCTTGGCTCTAGCTTTACCTCTTGTGCAAATGTTACAGCTGGCTTTTGCTCCCATTTCTGGTTAGTGAAACTCACAGCTTTTTACATTCTTCCCCCCACCCCCCAAGAATCTGGGTCTCAGGTTTTGCCTCCTATTTAGCACTGATTTCAGGAACCTGCCCCTGTTACTAGGATCTCCTGCTTTCTGTCCCAATACTTTTCATTGATCTTATTAACCTACAGATGCTTTTGACCATGCTTACCTCAGCTGCTGTAGAGCAGTTCTCAGTAGAAGCATTTGTTAAGAAGAACTGAGAAAATCGGCAGTGGTGGTTTCTGGTGCTCACTTCGGCTGTGAATTTTTTCCTGACATGGAGGGCTAGAAATTTGCAGAAATAAATAAATATAATAGTGCACCCAAGGAACTCAAAAGGATTGTATTATATATAAAATAAAGGCAATTCTATAAATTCGTACCTACAGATAGGTGCCAATTATCTGTGTGTGTTAAAGAATATTAGTGCTTATTCAGGTAAGAGGCTCCACTGATTGTCACTTAATCTGCATATGGGCTAGCACGATTCTATAAAATACACATATATTCTCTTTAGCGCATATGTGAAAGGGATGTGTTTACATGGGCAAGCAATAGGCGGCTCTACTGGATATGCGCATAATTTACGGAATACTGAACATTATGTTCAAATGTGATACTACATAGCCACAAATACTTACACCAGATATTGACATGGCATAAGTGATTGTGGCCACATGTTCACGCATAAGGTTTGCCTTATTCCTGTATTCTCTAACGTCACCCATGTAAGTGCCCTTATAGAATACAGCTTGGCGCTATGACTTTTGGTGCTAATTTCGTGGTGTCCTATTGGGCGCCTTTCACTGAATTGCCCCAGTGTGATTGGTCTGATTTTAGAGGTATTCATTCTTCAAGTGATTTTCAGTAAAATGTGAGATTTCAAAGGAGAGTATAGTACTTTAGATTTCACTTCTCAGCTGTGGATTTGGCTAATACTGGACTACTTGTCCAGTGTTTCCCATTCCAGCCCTGAAGACACACCTGACCAGTCTGTTCTGGATAACTACAGTGAATGTGCATGAGTCAGACCTCTGTACTTTGGGTCACTTTGTTGTGCAAATACGTCTCGTGGATATTCATTATGTCTGTCCTGAAAAACAGAGTGGTAAGGTGTACCAACAAAACAAGATTGGGAATCAATATTCTACACGGCCAACAGAACCAAGTACAGGCTATTTTTATAAGCACAAAAAGAGGAAAACAAAAAATCTTCCACAAAATGTCCACAAACAACCAACAAGTAGTGGAAGTCACCAAGAAGAAATGTTTCAAAGATAAAGGAAATCTTCTAAAAACAATAGATGTTAAAATCCACTGGGTTTATTCGTTCTACATAGGTTACACCTCAATCCAAAAAAAGGATACAAAAAGTCTTTTTTTGGATTGAGGTTTAACCTATTTTTATAAGAGAACATATGTTATAAAAACTGCTTAATGTAATTTTAAGATTATATTATTAAACTGGTTACAATCTATTTTGGATTTAGGAAACTTTCCTTCCACTTTGGGAGAAATTATTGTTACCCGCATCATGAAGAACAATAGGGAGCCATATCACCTTGGGGGTCTTTTACTAAAGATTAGCTCGCGTTATCTGCAGCAGGGCTCATAGGAATAAAATGGGACCTGCTTCCGATAACTCAAGCTAACCTTTAGTAAAAGATCCCCCTTATCTCTAATTATAGACAGGTGGCCTCTATACCAGGGGCGTAGCTGCTATGGGGCCATGGGGGCCGGGGCCCCCGTAGATTTGGCCATGGACCCCCTGCCAACGACCCTCTCAACCCCCCCCTCCCGCCGCCAACCCCGTCTCCGTCTGCTACCTTTGTTGGTGGGGAACCCCAACCCCCGCCAGCCGAAGTCTTCTTGCTTCGTTTGGTTTCTGAGTCTGTCTGACGTCAGTCAGAAACCAAACAAAGCAAGAAGACTTCGGCTGGCGGGGGTTGGGGTCTTCCGCCAGCAAAGGTAGGTGATGTCACGGCGATGGGCGGGGGGTCGTCTGCGGGCGGGCCACAGTTGTTGGAGGTGGTTCTGGCAGCGGCGGGGTGGGGGCTAAAATGTGCCCCCTCGGCTCTGGACCCCCCTAACGGCGAAGTCCAGATAACGCCCCTGCTCTATACCTTTTTTTTGTAAGTTCATAGAAAGAGTTGTGGCCCTTCAATTGATGGAATACCTTGATATTTATAATGTTTTGCATTCCCACACAATCAGGAGTAGGTCAGTAATTGGGTCACTTATTGATAAGATCCTTAAACTTCTCTGTGAAGGGAAAAAAGCCTTAGCGCTACAGTTTGACCTATCTAGTGCTTTTGATTTGGTAGATCACGAGATTCTTCTTTGAATATTGGGAGATCTGGGTGTGACTGGAAAGGTTTATAATTGGTTCTCTGGATTCTTAAAATATCATACTTATAGAGTTGGATGGTAAATTATCGGAAAAATTGAGTAATCCTACCAGTGTCCCACAGGGCTCACCATTATCTCCACTGCTCTTTAATGTTTATGTATACTCATTAGGCTGTGCTTTAGAAAAGCTGGATATCTATTTTTATAGCTATGCAGATGACATAACAGTGCTAGTTCCAATTATTTCTCGAGTTTCATCTTATTCAGCTGTTCTTCATAACATTCTTAATACTTTGGAATCATGGATGAAAATGCATAAGCTTAAATCAAATTCAGAGAAAACAAAATTTCTCTTGATTAGTCGTTCTGCAGGTGAAGAGGAAAATAGTGTAAGGATTAAGAAGGTTTCGTACCAATTTTCATCCACTGTCAGAGTGTTGGGGGTCTTATTGAATACTTGATTATCTTTTGAACCTCAGGTGAACACACTGGCATTTTTTTATTATATACAATTTCCGTAGGGTGTGCAACTCTTTTGAGCAGTACTAATTTCGTCTTATAGTTCAATTGCTGTTATTAAGTTTGTTGGACTATTGTAACATCATTTATTTTGGGTGTTCTAAACAATTATTGAAAAGGTTGCAGTCCATCCAGAATACTGCGTGCCGTCTGATATTGAAAAGATATGATAGTGTTTTGTTATACTTTAGAAAAAGTAACTGGTTTCCAGTGTATACCAGAGTTATGTTTAAGTTTTTCTGCCTTATTTATAAGGTTCTTTACGGACTAGCTGCACAATATCTTATTGATCACTTATTTACTTACAAAAATCTAGCACTATGCAGTGGCACATTAGAAGCCTCATTTACCAAGCTTTCTTTTCCAATAGAGGCAGAATGGGAAAACGGTCTTAGTAAATCATCAGGCCCTCTGAAAGGACATCCCTTCCTCCTTGTTCTTGAATGTGTTGTTTCAGACAGTGGGGGGAGGGATCGTGGAGTCAGAAGTCTCAGACAGTGGCTCCTAAGTTTTTGGGCTGGGTCTTAGACTGAAAAAAAATTTATCAAGACCTGCTATATAGAACTGTCCAATATCCTGATTGGCTCAAAGGATGCTAAGGGGGTCATTTTCTATACATTGCCTAAAGTTAGATGCCAGGATGATGTGCACTAAACATCTTACTAGTATTCTGTAAACCATGTGTGTAACTACTAGGCCCACCCCGACCCGCTCATGCCCCTCCAAGTCCACCCCCCCCCCCCCTTGTAGTTGTACCCTATGGAATCTGCAAGCATAATTTGTAGAATACCGACTAATGGTAGTTACATGTGTAACAGCTAATTAGTGCCAACTAAGACCAATTATAGCCAATTAGTAGCTAATTAATCTATTATGTAATGACCACAATTGACATTCTATAACTTGCACACACAACTTTTAGCGCTAAGTGTAAAATTGTGCATGCAGGTTTATAGAATCAGAGGGTAAATGCACAGCTCACAAAGCACTTTGCAAGTAATTTTACCAACCTTTTCTGAATGTAAAGCCTGTTTTACACACAGAATAGGGCTTTTATAAAATTGTGTGACCATCTATGTGCATACAAAGTAGGCACATTAACATTGACAACACTACTTGTATTCCGCGATATACCTTGTGGTTCAATGCGGATGACACTATAATGAAACTGGAAATACATCATTCGCCCACATACATCTATACAACTCCTATCTTGAACTAATAGGCTGCTACCTTACTCAGAAGAATTTGAAGACATATTTCCTAAATAAATAGGTTTTAACTTGTTTTCGAAAAGAGAAATAACTTGTAGAGGAAAGCAGAGAAGTTTGAACCTCATTAACCTCAGCAACTTAAAATGATAAAAGATTATCAAATAGCTTCAATATTTTCGAAGCCTTTAAAGAAGGAAAACTAAACAGAGCCATGGAATTATATCCCCCCTCAGCTGTCTCTTTTCCAAACTGAAGAGTCCTAACCTCTTTAGCATGTCCTCATATGGGAGGAGTTCCATCCCCTTTATCATTTCTTTGAACCTTTTCTAATTCCGCTATATCTTTTTTTTTAAACACAGTGACCAGAACTGAACACAATACTGTAGGTGAGGTCGCACCTTGGAGCGATACAGAGGCATTATAGTATTCTCAGTCTTATTTGCCATCCCTTTCCTAATAATTCCTTGCACCCTGTTTGCTTTTTTGTCTGCCACCACACACTAGGCAGAAGATTTCAGTATATTATCTACAACGACACCTAGATCTTTTTCTTGGGTGCTGACCCCCAAATGGACCCTAGCATCAGGTAACTATGATTTGGAGTGTTCTTCCTAATGTGCATTACTTTGCATTTATCCACATTAAATTTCATCTGTTATTTGGATGCCCAGTCTTCCTGCAATTTTTCTCAGTCCACATATGTTTTAACAACCTTGAATAGTTTTGTGTCATCTGCAGATTTAATCACCTCACTTGTCTTTATGTTTTCCAGATCATTTATAAATATGTTAAATAGCACTGGTCCCAGTACCGATCCGGAACTCCACTATTCACCCTCCTCCATTGAGAGAAATGGCGATTTGACCATACCCTCTGTTTTCTGTCTAATAATCCAGTCTTATATTTACATTTGTTTATTGTTTTTAAACATTTAACAAGGACACACTTGTTAATGTAATACAGCCATATAACGTTCCAAAGAAAATTAATAATATTTTAAGAAGAAAAAAGAAAAGAAAAGCAAACATTCAATAACTTCCTCTTAACATAGTAGTTATTGCCTCCTTAGACCACATTAATTATGGGGAGGTGGAAATGAATTAGAGAAGATTTATAATACATAGTAAATCAAAAGTAACACAGTGGCATAACATACCCAATTTATACTTATAACTGTTTTGAATCAAGAAATTATATTAGGTGATCCGGTGAATAAAAGGTGTATTTAACCTGACCCAGCTTTACAATGCATTTACACGGATATGCCAAAAAGAATATCCCTCCTATTGCAGATGTTCTAGATTTCAATGCCAAAAAGGCTTTTCTTCTAAGTTGAGTAGACTTCGTGACATCCGGGAAGATCTGAACCTTAATACCACCGAAACGGGTCTTTGAATTTTTAAAATAAAGTCTCATTATATTATTTAGGTCCTGTTCAAAAATCAATGACACAATCAAAGTGGATCTTACTGCTGTTTCATCTAAGGTTTGTTCCAGTATAGCTGATATGCTGTAGGAATCCAAATTTGCGTTGTGAGGTTGTTGTTCTTTCTCCATTTCTCCTTTGGGAATAGGAAGATAATATAACTTATTTATGGGCGGAACTGTTTCAAGAGGCATCTTTAGTACTTCATTAAGATATCTTTTAAACATATCATATGGAGTAATCCCAAGTAACTTAGGAAAATTTAGCAAATGCAAATTTAGTCTCCTATTAAAGTTTTCAATCTGTTCAATTCTTTTTTGGATATCAGTGTTATCTTTTATCGCAGCTAGTTTAAAGTCCTGTAAAGAATCAACATTCTTTTGCATGTTTTGTACTTTTTCAGCTATCTCTGCTTGTAACAAGTCCACTTTAGTATTTAACTCTATAAATTTATTATTAAAGGCACGAACTTCACCTGATGTCTGCTGGAGGGTTAAATCCATTTCATTCAGCTTTTTCCATATCATTCTGAGATTTACTTCCTGTTCTTTCTCTGAGGCTCCTGCCTCTACTCTCCGCGTCTCCCGTAACGAGTCCAGCCCCTCACAGGAGCCTGCAGCCAAAACACTTCCGGTAGGCTGTATCACTCCTCCTGGAACCGTCAGCGACGCCGGACAAGGAGGTTTCAGTGTTGCTAGTGGAGAGAGAGATATTTCCTCTTCCTCTGCTTCCCCAGAAGTCCCTGCTATGGGATCCATATCTCTTTTTTCATGGGAGACCGGCGCGAAAAACCGCTCGAGCCCCGGTTGTGACGATGAAAGAGTCGAGGTAGGTGGGGGAACTACTCTCATCAACCCCTTGCGTTTAGTATGGGGCATCTTTAAGCAAGAAAAAGTTCTTTCACCAGTCGGGACTTCAGAGCTGCTTTCAGCGCGTCTTGTTATGCCGCCATCTTGATTCCGCCCCCCCAATAATCCAGTCTTAATCCACAATAGAATATTGCCTCCTATTCCCGTGACTTTTTCATTTTCTCAGGAGTCTCTCATGAGGAACTTTATCAAAAGCTTTCTGAAATTTTTTTATATTTTTTACACAAAAGATTAGATTCCTATAGATTAGAGATACATATTTCTATTCAGTAAAAGAGTATATAATCAAATACCAAACAACAGGTCTAGTATCTGTTCCTTATCTGTCAATTAGCTGTCTGTAGGCTAGCAAAATCAGGCCTTGTTTCCCAGTGACCTTTCATTCTTGGGTATTTGCTTTTGTTTTGTAAGTAAGCCAATATCAACAGCTAAGTTATTTTCTTTCCGTGCTTCATGATTTACCATGTGACCTTTATGACCTACCTTTTTAAAAATCTTTTGTTTGCTTTATAAACAGGGCAGGATGAGTAAATAACCATTGTTTGAGAAGTATAACCTAATTTATAATCCATTAATAGGAAATACCTCTTGCTGTTAAGCCTGCCAAACTAATCTGTAGCCCAGGAGTTTAAGACTGAAATTAGTAACTTGATATAGGCAAAAATATTAATTTACAGTGCCTTGTAAAAGCATTCATACCCATTTATGGTTTTTCACATTCCACCGTCTTAATATAATTCAGTATTCATATGAATTTTTCATTGATCTACACAAAATACTCTATACTTTCAGCATTATGGTGATGACATTGTTATTTTTTCCCTGTTACTTCATCTTTCCTGAAGTTCCCAGCTCTCTAAACTGTTTCTGCTTGACCAGCAATTTTAATGTCTTAAGTACTGTTTGTTTCTAGAGACCATACTCGAGTTCTGCCTGAATTTTAGATGTTTGGTAGTTTAAGGTTCCATTACGTACTGAAGTTGGTATCTTGACATTTTACTGGACTCTTATCTTGATATGTTAGCTCAGATGAAGCATACCTTGGCATCAGTACTTTATAAACTGTGGCTTTTACCTGGGTTTAAGCCCCTTTTGGAACCATGTCATTTTTGATTGGTGTTAACAAGCCTTTGTCCTTCCTGTTTTAGACTACTATAATTTTTTATATGTTGGCCTTTTTTCAACTACCCCTTGAGCACTTCAGCTTTCATAACATGCAGCGGTCCACCTTTTGATAGTGTCAAAAAACTGATTATATTGTACCATGTCTGGCACTTTTGCCTCTAGTGGTTTTGCCTCTAAATTGGTTGCCCGTCAAAAAATGTTCTAAATCTAAGACTTTACTTTGTCTTAACAGGTCATATTCACATTTCCATCTACTAAATCAATTCATAAGAGTTTTGCACATGCATTCTGTGGTGCTACCATCACTTTAGAATGCTCATCCTGTTCATTGATGTCAGAAAATGGATTTTCAAACTTTAGGAGGCAGCTTAATACAGTTTTATTTGAAGAGGATTTTGATGTTACTGATTGATTTGGTTTAAATTTTTATCTATTATATTTATGATATTGTCTGTCAACTAGAGTTACTAGTGTGCTGTAATGACATTAGTACATATTATTTTACCACAGGGCCTTTTTATGCAGTGGGACCTAGTTTATAATAACAACCACATATTACTACTACTACTTAGCATTTCTATAGCGCTACTAGACGTACGCAGCGCTATATACTTGAACATGAAGAGACAGTCCCTGCTCGACAGAGCTTACAATCTAATTAGGACAGACAAACAGGACAAATAAGAGAAAGGGAATATTAAAAGTGAGGATGATAAAATAAGGGTTCTGAACAAGTGAATAAGGGTTAGGAGTTAAAAGCATCATCAAAAAGGTGGGCTTTTAGCTTAAATTTGAAGACAGCCAGAGATGGAGCTTGACGTACTGGCCCAGGAAGTCTATTCCAGGCATATGGTGCAGCAAGATAAAAGGAACGGAGTCTGGAGTTAGCGGTGGAGGAGAAGGGTGCAGTTAAGAGAGATTTACCCAGTGAGCAGAGTTCCCGGGGAGGAGTGTAGGGAGAGATGAGAGTGGAGAGGTACTGAGGAGCTGCAGAGTAAATGCACTTATGAGTCAATAAGAGGAGTTTGAACTGGATGCGGAAACGGATAGGGAGCCAGTATGTGGTAACACAGCATCACACAATAACTGTAGTTGTATGTTGGTTTGTGAGAATCTGGAATGTACTCATTATTATAAATATGTAGATAATTTAAAAAAAACATGAAAGAACAATTATAAGAACATAAGAATAGCCATACTGGGTCAGACTAGTAGTCCATCTAGCCCAGTATCCTGCTTCCAACAGTGGCCAATCCAGGTCACAAGTATCTGGCAGAAACCCAGTTAGTAGCAACATTCCATGCTACCAATCCCAGGGCAAGCAGTAGCTTCCCCCATGGCCATCTCAATTACTTAAATAATAATTACAAAATCATAAAGTATTGATTGTATGAGTCTTCATACCTCTTGACTCAATACTTGCCTCTTGTGCACCAAAACAATCTTTTCTACTGGAAAGAAAATTCTAGAACAAAAGGCCATGAAATGAGGCTCTGAAGGGGCTCAGAAGCATTGCCAACAAATATTTTTTAATCAAAAGGGTGAGTGATGCATGGAACAAGCGGAGGCTATAACAATAACGGACTTTAAAAAAGCCTAGGATAATCACAGAGGCACTTTATTTGCAAAAAATGTGGAGAGAGAGCAGAAGAGTGACCTAGTAGTATGTGTTTAAAGTGCCTTACTTGGATAATACAGCAGTGAGTGTTTGGAACTGGTGACCGTGTCCACACTCTGTACACCCAGGCTCAAATGGGCAAACCAGTAATAGAGAATGACACGGGGATGGGGACCCACAGTAACCATGGGGATGGGGACAGAGCCCACAGGGACGGGGACAAACTTTGTCCCCGTGTTATCTTCTACTTTGAAGCCTGTTAATGAACTGGATTGTTATTTATGTTTGAGTGATGCCTACAGCAATATTTAGATTTTTGGGAAAAACAAGCAAACATCCTGGCCATAACTTTCAAAATTTTCATTGGGGATCATGTACATCCCGCTACCAGCACATCTTCTAAGAAGACATCTTCTATTGCAGGAAGAACTATGGAAGAAAGGAGAGCTAGATTGAATCCTGAGATTATTAATGACTTCTTATTCATCCACAGATTAAAAAATCATAACAGTGCTTCATAGGGCATGCTTTTCCCCTCTAGGACATACAGAACGAGTTATATTTTATACCCCTGGATATTTTAATAGTGTGAATTAGGATTCCTTGATGTAGTAGAAATCAGCTGTTGGGGTTTGAAGGGTAGAGGGTGGAGGTGGGAAGGAGGGTTATTATAGCTGCTCGTTGTTATTATTGTTTTCTATTTGTAATTTATACACAACAATTACACGGCATATTGTTCCTTTTTATATACTTTAATAAAACGATTTACATATAAAATCATAAGTGTTTGAGGCTTCTTAAGATGAGGACAGAGCCCACGGGGATGGGGCGGGGACGGGGACAGACCTTGTGGGGACGGAGACAGGGCTTGCAGGGATGGGGTAGGGATGGTGACAGAATCTGCAGGGATGGGGTGGGGACGGAGACAGAACCCACAGGGCGGGGAAGGGAACAAACTTTATCCCTGTGTCATTCTCTAACCAGTAAGACTCCAGGTAGTGAAAGAAGTTATAAAAGGAGTGTTCACTTTAAAAAAATAGAGCACCTTGGGATATGGAGTCATATGAAGAGGCCAAGTCTGAATGCCAAGCTATATTCTGGAAGGGGGGAGAGACAAAACAGGAAGGATAAGAAGCAAGCGACTGATGGAAAATGGAGTCTTGTACTTTCAATAATGCTTTCCTCTGCCAAGACAGTCACTAAAGAAGTGACAGTCAGAGATACCACTGGAAAGGGGACTTTCCTACCAAATACACACTAGAGGAGGAACTTTGCTGAGTTTAGTAAGCTGCTTGAATAGAGGTTGAATTTTATTTTGCACAGCAACGTTACTCATAACTAGCCTTGTAAATTAACCCTTCCTGGTAAAAAGTGAAAATGCTGTCATTGCCTTCATAGTCAGTCCAAAAGCCCACTGAATTGGAGATTGTATACTACATGTGGAACCCTCACAGGCTATCAGAATTAATGACAAGAGAAAGTAATATGAAATATCATAAATCTTATCATAAATTTAGGCAACCATGCAACAGGATCCATCTGACAGACCACAGTGCTAACATTAACTAGCAGCTGGGTCTGTCTGGCAGGCTGCAATTACAGTAAAGGCTAAAAGTCCTAGCAGAAATGTAGGTGGGCCTATCTGGTAGGCCGCATATCTGGGCAGTAGCCATACTGGTATTGGCAGTTATAATGATTAGAATTGAGCTAGCAGCTGACTTGATCCTGGCTGAAACTCAGATGCTCACATAGCCAGATCTGTGTGACAGGCAACACTTGGGACCTAAGAGGTGGTGTTTTGGCAATTCTAGTATTGCAGCTATTTAGATTCTTTCAGATCTTGGTGCTTAGACAGAGAAAAGCGAGGTGTTGACTATGAACAAAGTGGGGGGGGGGGATCATGTCATCTGCCCAGAATGACAGAGAAAAAACCACTGCCTTGGACAAGAAGAGAGATTGTACAGTCATATTCTATGTTGGGCACTGGGATATATTATACTATGGACATGAATACTTGCACAGACTGTATATATTAATTGAACTTCATTTCGTTTACCAGTCCAGGACAAATAGGTTATGCACAATTTTTGCCAACTTTTATAGAATTAGGGGGTTATCGCGCAACTGAATAGGGTGTGTCGGTGTAGAAGAAATATGGGCGTATCACAGGCATTTTGCCTAGTGAACGTCACAACTTTTATATGACATGGTGCACTTAGGCGTACTGACCTATGCCTGCCATTGAGTTGGCATAAGTGGCCGTGCCTATATTTTGGTGTGCCAGTGCTGCCATACACCTATAACAGCTTAGGTGTACCTAAGTGTGGCTTTTTTGTGGCACCTAATTTAGGAGATCAATTTATAGAATTGCCACTAGAGTGTCATACACTGTAGGCCCAATATAATGTAGGTATTAGGACCCAAGTTAAGTGAATCTGTGTTTATATCTCTTTTAGCCATTAATAATTACATATGCGACAACCCAACACCATCAAACTACCAGTCAGAAAAGACATTGTGTTAAGCATTATTCAGGTACATGGGTGAAAAGAAAGAAAGAAAAAGAATGCAACAGTTAAATATCTTGTTAGAAAATTTTAAACACATGTTATAATCTGTGCAATGTTTTATCAAATAATAATATGTAATAGTGATTCCTATGTAACTTTTTAAAAAATCTAACATTTATTTTAATATGTACAGAAATATTTGTAGAGCCTAGCCTATAAATAGATTTTTACACTAACAATTTCTTGTTGCATTGTTTTAACATTTGTACGGTGATATTCTATTCAAAGTTGTGAGTCTTATGAATAAAGAACTCATAAAGCTGTTGTTTGTATTTGTTTGAATTATATTCATGCTCTCTTTGACCAATTATCTAAATGCTAATTCATGTGTGAGAAGTTTTCAGAGCTGAGGTATGGAATGTGTTGACTTAGAAAATAAGATCTAAGCTTAGTTTCATTCCTCCCAATATTCAAATCCATTCAACCAGCTAGGAATGGCACCTCATTTAGCCGGCTATCTGCAAATTTTCAGCAGGACATGGTCGGCCATGATCCTTTGAAAATATGCAGTTAGCAGCTAGTGGATTGCCAGTTATATCACGTGATATAACCAGCTATCTGCTGATTTTCAGCAAGAGTTGGCGGCCATGTTTAGCTGTGTGCGTATCTAGTATATCTTTGACCAGTTTGAAATTGACCAGCCAGTGCCAAATATTGGCTTGGCCAGTTAATTTCAAACTTGCCAAAAATAAACCTGATATTCAGTGCCGGTCACTGAAAATTGCCTGGCATTGAATATCTAGCATCACCACGGAGGTTAGAGTCAGGTCCTTATTTGGCAATCTGACCCTTGGAGCAGTACCACAAGACTATCACTAGAGCTTAGCTAACACCATTTTGAATAGGACCACAAGCGGGGCAGGAGAGAGGGTGGGTTCGCTATTCCCCCATCACCACCACTACCACCACCATATTCCCGGTGAATTGGCCTGCTGGGAAACTGTATCTTAAAGCATAGGGAAAGAGAGAGAGACTGTGGGTTAAATTTGTGTATATTTAAAAGCAAGGTAGCATAAAACTCTTGTGTTTGAATTTTTATAGGCTCTTAAGCCAATTAAGAGGATAGGAGAGAATTTCTCAAAATTCCGGAAGTAAAACAAGACAAAAAAAAACGGGAAAAAAAAAAACAGTGCAGAGAAGGCACTAAAAAGTTAAAAAAAAAAAAAAAACAAACATGCACCAAGATGGTGTGAGGAGCCAGGGACAGTGTGTTCTGTCCTCACAGCGGATGAGAAGAGATCACTGGTCCTGCACTCTTGCAGCAGGCACAAAGGCACCCATGCATGTGCAGTGGGGACACTAGCGCATGCTCTTAAAGACATAAGCTTTAAAAGTGCACCACATCAGGTGATGTGAATGACATCCCCCACATATGAGAATATGGCTTCTTGTCCTTGGAGAATCCATTTTTAGGTTCATATAAAGTCATTACTTGTTAATAAAAGTAGCTAGAAGCCTTTCCTCAGGCCTCAGTCCCTTCTCTGGTATGCCAAATTTATACCCTGAATGCACCAGGAGAAAAGCCTCACTTTCATTGGCTTCCAAACTCACTCATTGGGATGGGCACCCTTGGCATCTTTGCACTCTGGTCCAACACCATCCCTCCCCTCCTTAATCCTCCCCCCTCCCACCAACCCTGCTGCTTCCAGCAAAAAAACAAAGTCAATATAAAGGGGCGGAGCTGCTGTCTAGGCCAGTGGTTTTCAACCCAGTCCTCAGGGACCACTTGGCCACTTGAGTTTTCAGGATACCCACAATGAGTATGCATGGGATACATTTGCATAGAAAGGAGGTAGTGCATGGAAATGTATCTCATGCATATTCATTGTGAGTATCCTAAAAATCCGACTGGCCAGGTGGTCCTTGAGGACTAGGTTGAAAACCACTGGTCTACGCTGCACAACTAATGGCTATGCCAGTCCCACCCTTTCTTACTTTTGAGGCACAGAACCAGCAGATCCATCAGTGGCATGACCTAGGTAGTGGCTCCGTACCTTTGTGCTGCATTTATTGCAGCAGAAAATAAAAAAAAAGAAAATATTGACCATAGATAGACAAGGTTTAATCAAGATGAATCAGCAAGTATTGCTATGGCGAAACATGGAATTTTTCTGCTTGAAAATTGTATAGCAATTGTTTATGATGTGCATTTCCTTTGTCCAGCAGGTGGTGACTGTCATTTGTTTGTAAAGTTGTTATAGAACTGTCAGTTTCTTCTTCCCGCCAAAAGCTGTTAGCTTAAGCCAGTTATGGCAAACCTTTCAGAGACCGAGTGCCCAAACAGCACCCAAAATCTAATTATTTATCGCAAAGTGCCATTCCCCTCCCCCTCTCGTCCCCCTCCCTCTTGTCCCCCCTCCACCTCCCCCCGAGTTCCAGGGTCCCCCTCCCTCCCAGTTCAACAGGATCCCCCCTCCCTCTGAGTTCCGCAGGGTCCCCTCTCCCTCCCAGTTCCAGGGCCAGGGTCCCCTCTCCCTCCCTCCCAGTTCCAGGGTTGTCGTGGGAGGAGGCCGAATGCTGCTCATTCAATGACTCTCTCCTATCAGCATTTTCCTACTGCTGTGGTAGCCAATCTTTGTGCCCCACAAATGGAACGGTGTTTTATTTAATCCTGCAGTGCTGTCATAGTGAAAACACACCAGCAACCCTACATGGAGGCTGGTCTGACAAGGAAAACCAATGGCGTCAAAGACAAAAGCTCTTCCAGAGCAGCCCGCATTCCCTTCGTCCAAGCACCAGGGCTCACCTCCGAATAAAAGTCATACCTGGTCAGGGTTAAGGTGGCGGCGGCAGCAGCAGCAGTGAAAAGCGTGCTGACTCGGCGCACCTTCAGCCTTCCCTTCTGTCTCTCAAGCTCTATGGTCCCGCCCTTGTGGAAACAGGAAATGAGGGCGGGACCACAGCTTGAGAGACAGAAGGGAAAGCTGAAGGCTTTTCACTACTGCTGCTGCTGCCGACGCCACCTTAACCCCGACCAGGTATGACTTTTATTTGGAGGTGAGCCCTGGTGCTCGGAGGGCGGGGCGGCTGGAACTGGCTGAGGCGACGGTGCGTGTGCCAACAGAGAGGGCTCTGTGTGCCCTCTCTGGCACACGTGCCATAGGTTCGCCATCACTGGCTTAAGCTGTGAGGTATTTTTTTAGTTGCAGATAAGGGAGTGGAAAGAAAAGGTTCTCTTTTCCTGAGACCCTGTGAACAGTTGGACTTCATAACCTGTGAGCAGCTATATCTTGTTCCTGAACTCCCCAGGTACTATTTAGGTAGTGGATAAATGTTTAGATAAGTTTTATATTTGATCCATATTCAGTTCCCTCTTATTGCCTGTTACTTTTCCATCTGTTTTATATAGTTCACTGTTCAATTTCTGTGATAATAAACCTAAAGTGTATTAACTCTGCTGTGTTGGACTGACCTGTAATCCTGGTATTTTGTGTTTTGGTCCGTGGGTGCTTTCTGGGAACTGTGGGACCCCTGAGAATGTGACTCCAGTAACCTAGAAATCACAGGGGAATCACCTGAGAGTGGGAGACGCACCCAGAGGCAAGTGAGCCAAGTCAATGGGATGAAGGGTGCTAGTGTAGAGCACAAATGGCAAGTGCAGGCGGACCTGAGTTTTGCTGGGGACAGACCCTCCAGGTGGTCACAGGGTTAGCCCCAGGTGGGTGGCTAGGCATTTTGTCACAATTCCCTTACCAATTTATTAGATTTTTTTGAAGGTACAAAAAACATGTGGATAAAGGTGAGCTGGATGATGATGGTGGATATTTGTAGCTTGCTCTATCCCCAAATTAGGTTCAGAGCAGGTTAACAATACAAGACAAGGATACATAAATCCAGAAATACATTAATATTAATTACTAGTAAAAAAGGCCCGTTTCTGACACAAATGAAACGGGCGCTAGCAAGGTTTTCCTCGGAGTGTGTATGTTTGGGAGAGTGTATGTGAGAGTGACTGTTTGAGAGTCAGAGTGAAAGTGTGAGTGTGTGAGAGAGAGAGAGAGTGAGTCTGGGTGTGAGTGTGTTTGTGAGAGAGTGTGTGTGTGAGAATGAGAGTGTGTGCAAGTGTGTATGTGAGACACAGTGTGAGAGAGAGTGTGTGTGTGTGGGCGAGAGAGAGAGTGTGTGTGAGACACAGATTCTCTGTGAGAGTGAGTGTATGAGACCAAGCGAGTGTGTGAGTGACTGTGTGGCACACAGAGAGTGAATGTGATATAGTGTGAGACAGAGTGTGTGAGAGTGAGAGTCAGAAAGACATTGTATATGAGAGAGAGAGTGTGAGCCCTGCCCTCCCAATCCATGCCCATCTGTCCCCTGCCCCCTCCATTAATCCTTTTCCAGCAGTTCCCCTCTCTCCCTGAGCCCTGCCCTCCCAATCCATGCCCATCCATGCTCCTCTGTCACCTGTCCCCTCCATTCATCCCTATCCAGCAATTCCCCTCTCTCCCTGAGGCCTGCCCTGCAATCCATATCCATCCATGCCCATCTGTCCCCTCCATTCATCCCTATCCAGCAATTCCCCTCTCTCCATGAGCCCTGCCCTCCCAATCCATGCCCATCCATGCTCCTCTGTCCCCTGCCCCCTCCATTCATCCCTTTCCAGCAATTCCCCCCTCTCCCTGAGCCCTGCCCTCCCAATCCATGCCCATCCATGCTCCTGTCCCCTGCCCCCTCCATCCCTTTCCAGCATTTCCCCTCTCTGGCTGAGGCCTGTCCTGCAATCCATATCCATCCATGCCCATCTGTCCCCTTCATTCATCCCTATCCAGCAATTCCCCTTTCCCTGAGCCCTGCCCTCCCAATCCATGCCCATCCATGCTCCTCTGTCACCTGCCCCCTCCATTCATCCCTATCCAGCAATTCCCCTCTCTCCATGAGCCCTGCCCTGCAATCCATATCCATCCATGCCCATCTGTCCCCTCCATTCATCCTTATCCAGCAATTCCCCTCTCCCTGAGTCCTGCCCTTCCAATCCATGCCCATCCATGCTCCTCTGTCACCTGGCCCCTCCATTCATCCCTATCCAGCAATTCCCCTCTCTCCCTGAGGCCTGCCCTGCAATCCATATCCATCCATGCCCATCTGTCCCCTCCATTCATCCTTATCCAGCAATTCCCCTCTCCCTGAGTCCTGCCCTTCCAATCCATGCCCATCCATGCTCCTCTGTCCCCTGCCGCCTCCATTCATCCTTTTCCAGCAAGTCCCCTCTCTCCCTTCCATGACCCCCCCTCGCATCCATGCTCCTCTCCTATGTCCCAGCCTGGGCCGCCCTCTTTCCCCCCCCCTTCGCATCCATGCCCCCCCCCCTTCGCATCCATGCTGTCGTTTCTCCCCTGCCCTCCCGCTCCCATTGTTCTTCTTTACTGGCCACCCTCTTCTCTCCCCCCAACATCCCTTTTTGGTTTTTTTTCTTCTTTTTAAATTTACCTCCGTGGCGGTTCCGGCAGCGAAGCGTCAGGGAAGGAGGCGGCGCTCCCGACGTCTAGCTTTCCCTTCGCTGTGTTCCGCCTTCTTTTGACGTCATCCTTGACGTCAGAAGAAGGCGGAACACAGCGAAGGGAAGGCTAGACGTCGGGAGCGCCGCCTCCTTCCCTGACGCTTCGCTGCCGGATTTGTTTGGGGTTTTTTTTTCCGCCCTCGACGTCATGACGTTTGATGCGAGGGCGGAGCAGAGACGGCTGGCTGGCTTGAAGGCTTCACACCGCGAATCCACGAACCCTTCAGCCTGGGAGTGACGTCAGATGGCTTCATGGCTTCAGAACGTTGTCCTCAGAACGTTGAGGGTGCGTTTTATTATATTAGATGTCCTACAATTAGATTAACTACAATGTCACAGTAAAAATTTGAAAATAAATGTTTTTAACAATTTACAAAAGGATGAACATAGGTCATTCACAAAGGAAAAATATTCAACATAAAGGACTATTTTACATGCTCATCTTCCAATGTGGTATATATCATTCAGTGTAAAAAATGTAACGAAGGATGCTATATTGGAGAAACAGGCCAGATGCTTAAGACAAGATTCAATCTGCACAGACATCACATGAAAATAGCCAGTGCCAGTCAAACCCCCACCCCTGTGGGCCAACACTTCACAAGACCAGAACACTGCACCAGTGATTTCACAGTAAGAATACTGAAAGGTAATTTTAAAACAATACAGGAATACCTTTGAAATAAGAATAATTGAATATTTTGACACCCAACAAACAGGACTTAATAAGGATCTGGGTTTTCTAACCCATTATAAACCATAAAGCTGTATTTCTCTGTTTATTTCTCTGTTTATTACCCTCCTCTCAACTACCAACACCCATCCTGTTAGAATATCAGTGAAATGCTTTGATGTCCCCATGCATACCCCCACCCTCCCACTCTGTCAGACTGTCAAAGTAATGCTTTGATGTTTCTCTTATATATACTATCTGCTAACACATTTGCTTATTTCCGATCTGACGAAGAAGGGCAACCTTCGAAAGCTAATCAAGAAATGTATTAAGTTATGTCCAATAAAAAAGGTATCATCTTATTTTCTTTTCCATGTTTTATTTTGTTTGATTTCTATTGATAACCAAAAGGATGAACATAATCTTATTTCAACTGTAAGAATATTCCTACATTTTGCTATTTGAAATTTTAATGATTTCTCATAAAAACCCTTCAGTTTAACACCTCTAAAGGAAGGAAATTGCAACATAAGAGACAAAGTTCATCGACACTCAGAATTGCTCAAAAGGGATAATAATGTCAAATCAGTTGGACTATAACCCTACAAAAGTTTAAATACAAAACACCACATCTTCAAAAATTATCCATGCCTTCACCGGAAGCCACTGTAAATCAATCAGCAAAGGAGACAAATGATCAAATTTAATTCTACAAAAAAATAAGTCTGGCTGCTGTAATCTTTGCATCTGCCTTTGAGTAATACCAATATATAAAGAATTAAGTAATCTGTGACAAAACTAACATTTGCACCAATATTTTGAAATGATTGGAAATAAAATAAGAATGGACTAATTGAAGTTGTTTCAACTTAAAAGACACTTTCTGAGATAAATGTTTAATCTGATCATTCATAGTTAAAGTGGAGTACAAAATAACCCCAAGAACTCTTTAAGGTTTTGTTTATTATCAATTGAGTGCCGTCAGAACAAGGAATATACACAAGAATATTATCTATATGTATATTAAACCAGAGAACTTTTGATTTATCTGTATTCAATTTAAGATTGAAAGAAAAGGCCTAACAGCTCATTTTCTCTATGCAATTATTAATCTTGGAAAAGGTAACATCTCAAGAAAAGTTTGCAGGAATCAACATAAAGATATCAACATACAACAGAGGTTTCACACCCATCTCCATTATAGTATTTCCAAGTGAGCTCATATAGATGCTATATAGGAGTGGGGAAATAGGAGAACCCTGTGGAATCCCACAAGGAGATTTTCATGAAAAAGAAGCTACCCCATCCTTGACAACAAAATAACACCTATTTTTCAAAAATAAACTAAACCATTGAAACACAGTAGCAGTAAAACTGAATTCTGCTAACCTGACAAGTAATTTATTATGCATGACTGCAAATATATCAAATCGTAGTAGTACCATATCTACACCTTTACATAATATACTTTTAACTTTAGTTGTCAATGATAGCAAGAGTGTCTTAGTACTATGGTAATTCTTAAAACCATGTTGAGATTCATGAAGTGAATCTGTTCTCAATATATAATCAGATAGTTGAGAGCGTACTATAAATTCCATCAATTTGATGAAAAAAAGGTATATTTTAAATTGGTCTAAGGTTAGCAGCCTGAGATAACTCTGAGTCAATAAGCTTTGGTACCGGAGTTAAGACAATATAATCTCCCATGGATGGTGAAAACCATCCTTGATTTAATGCTTCATTGATCCAGTAAACTAGCCTATTTAAAAAAAAAAAAAACTTAAAGAAGGATTTCTCAACAATGCCAAAGGACAAGTATCTAGAAAGCAAGATGCTGATGAAAGCCTTTTGCCAACAGGGTGAATTTCTTCAACTGATATAGATTTAAATTTTGACCACTCTCTGTCTACAGGAATATCATATCAATGCCCTTCCATTCTTTCTTCATTCTTTACAGAACATTCTGCCAAATCAAATGATTGATAAGTCTTATTCACCTTAGTGGAAAAATAGGTTACAAGATCATTAGCTGACGCCTGAATAGCAGTAGTAAATGATGATAAACTACTTGAAGCAGTAAGTTGATTTATAATTTGAAATAATTTACTTAAATTAGGATACTCAATCTCCACGATTTCAGAATAATAAGAGGGGCATTTTTGATATGACATCTCTATCCGATTTTGGACATTTTGTTGAAAATGTCCAGAAATCAAGTGGTGAACATAACGATTTTTAAACCAGAAAAAGTCTATCTTTTTGTTTCAAAAATGTTCATTTCCTAGATGTTTTGTGCTCCGTGTATTTTTCTTCTGTGACCATTTAAAAAAAAAAACCTCCAAGGGAAAAATGCACAAAAACAAGCCATTGGGTTGTATAGAGGGCCAGCATTCTTAGTAGACTGGCCACACAGACATCCCTGCAGAGCAGTGGGGAACCCTAGGGGGCATAGCAGTGGAGTTCACATAAAAGGTCCCAGGTTCACATAAAAGGTCCCAGGTACACATCTCACGTTACCCCTTTATATATATAAAAATATTTTAATTTGGCTTTTGCTCACACCTTTTTCAGTAGTAGCTCAATGTGAGTTACGTTCAGGTACACTGGGTATTTTGTATGGTGAGCCCTCCAAAACCTACCAAAAACCTACTGTACCCAACTGGACAGAGCGATTTCAGGGGTGGAGGTATGGCAGACCCTCCAAACCACGAGACCCGGCAAATGACTAGGATTAGATAGGTTCACAGTTAAGTTTTATTAGCAATTTCCGGAGTTGCTTTTACAGCCCATGTTATTTAGAAGGGGGAGCTAAGCTTCCAAATTTTATGAGATTGGCTGGGGTTACCATTCTTCCTAAGAAGGTGAAAGACTCCTCTCTACCCCTCTCAAGTGATCTCTTTATTGGATATACAAAAAAATTCACTAGGATTTTGGCAGATCAATTGATGAGTTACATAGTAGATGACGGCAGAAAAAAACCTGCATGGTCCACCCAGTCTGCCCAACAAGATAAACTCACATGTGCCATTTTTTGTGTATACCTTACCTTGATTTGTACCTGTCTTTTTCAGTTGACTTCCTAGATTGGTCCACCCTGACCAGTCTGGGTTTATACAGGGCAGACAAGTTGGAGATAATATATGGAGGTTTCTCAGTTTGGTAGAGAGAGCTAAACAAGTTGACATGGACATGGTCCTATTCTCTGTTGATGTGGAAAAGGCCTTTGACTGGGTCTCATGTCCTTTTATGTTTAAAATATTTGACAAAATTGGACTGGGGTTGAGGCCGACCAAATTTCAATTTCAGTTACGTTACCATAACTGGCCCAGAATCCATTTTCTGCCTGGTTTCAGTTTCGGCCAAAACGTTATTTTAATTTTCGGCCCAAAATGACCATGTGTTTTCAGTGAAAGCTGAAAATTTTTGCTTTGTTCTGTTTGTCTCCCTCTCCCCAAACAAGAATTGTCCCTCCTCCCGGATCCCCCTCAAGTCCCTCCCCTAACTCAAAGTCCACCCTGGGCCTATTTTATAATCCCTGGTGCTCTAGGGGTATAGTTGGGGCAGGAGTGATCCCCTGTTACTTCTGCTCATTCTGTCTCTGCTGTCAAAATGACTACCGCGACTGGGGCTTTGCTCCTGACTACACCACTAGCCCACCAGAGAATATAAGGTAGTCCTGGGTTGGGGGGGTACTATTTGTATTTTATTTTTTTATTGTGATTGCAAGTAATGCAGTTATGATCTCGCATGATAGTTTATATGGTAAATACAGTTTTCCAAATAAATTCTTTTGATTCAAAATTTTAGCAGGAATTTAAGTCTGTAAATTTGGGATGATAAGCTCCTTAGGAATTAGCTTTTCTGTGAAGTTATGACATCATCCATCACTCCAAGTATGGCGCAAAGTCAGCCACTGTGAAAGCTTTTTAGTTTCGGTTTTCATTAGCTGAGGTCGACGTAAAGGGTAATGGATTTGATATACCGCCTTCTGGTATATAATTTTAATTAAAAATCAAGAAACCTGAAGAACACTCTTAGGGGCCCTTTTACTAAGCCGCGTAGGTGCCTATGCATGCCCAACGCACACCAATTCAGAACTAGCACCCGGCTACTGCGTGGCCCAGGCGGTAATTTCATTTTTTAGGCACGCCAGAAAATTTCTGGCACACGTCCCTAACCAGGTGGTAATCAGCATTGTACGCACGCTGATTGCCTCCTGGTAACGCATAAGACCTTACTGCTACGTCAGTGGGTTACGGTAAGGTCTCAGGCCCAAAATGGATGCAAGCCAATTTTAATTTTGCTGCATTTCCATCTTCGCCCCCTCCAAAAAAGGCCTTTTTTGCAGGTGCGCTGAAAAATGAACCTGTGTGTGTCCAATGCACGCATCTACACCAGCACAGGCCACATTCGGCGCACCTTATTACAAGGACCCCTTAACTAGGCCAAAAGGAGAGCATATCCTCTTTAAGAGTACTGCTTGTAGCCTTAAGGGAAAGGAAGCATGACACTGAATGGATGAATGAATATGAGCTAGGAGAATCCCGAAAAGACTGGAGAGGTGAAAAAGTAATGAAGGTATAAGAGATTTTATTTTTACTTTATGTACTGGTTAAATTACTTCAGTTTGTATTAATATTTTTAATGAGATATAGAATCATGGAGTTTAATGCTGGTAATGTACAGCTCATATGTTTAGATGCAGCACAGATTAATATCCTACCCTTTGTTTCCATTTTCATGCTTTCCAAGAACAGTAAATGAATGGGAGTACCCTAGTGCAGGGATTCTCAATCCAAGTCCTTGGGACACACCCAATTACTATCTACCATGAATATGCATGAGATAATTTGCACAAACTGCCTCTATGAAATGCAAATCTATCTCATATATATTCACAATACATATAATGAAAGCCAGAGTGGCAGAGTGTGTCCCAAAGACTAGGTTAAGAACCTCTGTCTTACAAGAAGAGCTGGTGCAAGGGTAGTGGGCACCCTAGGCAAACCTATAGCCTTACACCCTCCTCAATTAATTTTCAGGCCCATAGCCTAGAGTCCCTCAATAGTTTGATAAACTCAATAATCATGATCATCACGCAAATATTAAATAAAAATGCACTTAACATATCTGCTGAGTGTTCTTTGAATATGTGCATTTGTCAAGACCTATTGTTTTGCTTTGTCTGCAGCTCTGTTTTGCTGCCTTCGATAAGTTGCTGCCCTAAGTGACTGCCTAGTCTTGCCTAATGGTTGGGCTGGCCCTACCTAGGTAGAGACATTGTCAGACTCCTGCTCCTCTCCGGGCTGTCTGCGCTCTAGTTGCACCTCTCCGTGCTGTCTACAATCCAGCCGCACCTCTCCGTGCTGTCTGTACTCCAGCCGCACCACTGTCAGACTCCTGCTCCTCTCCGGGCTGTCTGCTCTCCAGTTGCACCTCTCCGTGCTGTCTACCATCCAGCCGCACCTCTCCGTGCTGTCTGCAATCCTTGCAAGTTATGCAAACCTCCCTCAGGCTTACACAGTTGTGTTCTCTCCAGCCAGTAGCCCACCCCCTAGTTCAACCCCTACCGGCTACTGGCACGTATCTGTTTCCTGGTGGAGTCCCCCTCCTCATAGACTAGCCGCCTAGGTTCTTTCCAGTCCGGCTATTAAGTCCCCGACCAGGCCTCTGGACTGGGACCTGTTCCTGGCACAGGCCCCTTTCTTTAGAGTCTCTATTCAGAATCAAATGCTTATCACACAGTTCAGCTTTTCTCAAGCACCACTATAAAGTTCCAAAGTTTCCCCTACGGTATGAATTCCTCTAGGTTTAGCCCTGCATACTGGCTACACCTAGAGACCCACCTCCCTCATTTGTCAGCACTAACTCCTGACAACCACCCACTGGGTTAAAGAATTCATACCTTTTGTTATCCAGTACACACAGCCCTCTTTCTCCTCTCCTCATGGCCCTGAGCAAATGCTGAGATATCCATTTCTTCTGTTTCCCCTCCCCCTTCCCCCCCTTGCCAATCCATCTGTTCCACCACTCCCTTCTCCCACAGGTGTTCCTCATCCCCTCCCTCTGACTTCATCTCCCAATCAACCTCCTCCCCCTTCCCCCTCTGAGAGGACTTCTCCTCCCACTCCTGCTCAGCTCGGGCTTCTGGGACTTGTAGTTCTTATAGTCCCACTCTTTCTTCTTTTGATCCCTGGCGGGCACAGATAGCCCTTTCCTCCACCACCCCTCCGGTTTGCCACCCCCTTTCTCACATACCCCCCTCTTTAAGCGATTGCTAGCCCATTTTTCCAACCTTCCCTCGTTCCCCGGGCTAGCAACCCGACTCAAGACATCTACATGAGGCAACAACTTCCCCGCTTTATGCTCAATGTGATATTGAAAGGGTTGCAATGCCAGATACCACCTCATCAATCTGGCATTGCTATCTTTCATCCGGGACAACCACTTTAAAGGGGCATGATCTGTAAACAATTTGAATGTCCGTCCCTCCAGATAGAACTGACATTTTTGTATGGCCCATTTCACGGCTAGACATTCCCTTTCAATAGTGGCATACCTCGTTTCATGAGGGAGCAACTTTCGGCTCAAATACAATACTGGGTGTTCCTCCCCCTCAAAAACCTGTGACAGCACTGCCCCCAACCCAGTGCCCGAAGCGTCCGTGTGTAGAATAAATTCTCTATCAAAATCTACGGCCCTAAGTACAGGTTCCTCACACAAGGCTTGCCGTAGGGCCACAAACGCTCCCTGCTCCACCTCCCCCCACCTTAACCGGTTGGGCCTATCCTTCTTTAACATCTCGGTCAAAGGAGCGGCCAATGTAGCAAAGTGAGGAATGAATCTCCGATAGTATCCCACTAGCCCCAAAAAAACCCCTCATCAATTTCTTGGTCTCCGGGCGGGGAAACAGTTGGATACTCTCGACTTTACCCTGTAATGGTTTTATCTGGCCATTTCCTACTTTGTAACCCAAATATTTCACCTCCCTCTGTGCAAAATAACATTTTTGGGGATTCAGTGTAAGCCCAGCTTGCCGAAAAGCCTTTAATACCTTCCCCACCTGTAGAAGATGAGACCCCCAGTCTTGGCTATGTATGATGACGTCATCTAGATACGCGGCGGCATATGCCTGATGAGGCCTCAACACCTGATCTAACAGGCGTTGGCAAGAGGCCGCTGCTGAATTCAAGCCAAATGGCATCCGCTTGAACTGAAACAGGCCAAGAGGAGTACAAAAGGCTGTCTTGGGCTTAGCTGCAGTAGAGAGCGGAATCTGCCAATAGCCTTTTGTTAAGTCCAGCGTTGACAGAAACCGGGCTGACCCTAGTCGGTCTAGTAGTTCCTCTATCCTCGGCATGGGATAAGCATCCGGGTCCGATAGAGCATTAACTTGCCGAAAATCAATGCAAAACCGCCAGGTTCCATCGGTCTTGGGCACCAGCACTACCGGGCTGGCCCAGGGGCTGTGTGATTCCTCAATCACCCCATATTCCAACATTTCCTTAACCTGCCGATTCACCTCTTGCTGCTTCATGGGTGATAACCTATACGGTCTTTGCCTTACTACCTTTCCCTCCCCCGTTACAATATCGTGCGTAATCAATCTCGTTGCCCCGGGGCAAGGAGTCAGCACATCCTTAAATTCTCCCAAAAGAGCCCTTATCTGATCTTTTTGGGGTCCCTCTAAATCCTCTCCCACCTGCAACCCCCCTTTAGAATCCATCTCCGATATCTGAGGACCGAGATCCTCCTCCGTTAAATCCTCTGCAGTCGCCCAACACACCTCCCGGGCCTGCCAAGGTTTGATCAAATTTATATGATAAGTCTGCCTCTTCCCCCGTTCATTCCTCACTTCATACGTGACTGGGCCCAACCGCCTCGTAACTATCATCGGACCCCTCCAGTTCCCACTAAATTTATGAGGACTATCTGAGACCATGATCAGCACTTTAGCCCCTATCGCCACCTCCCGGACTCGGGTCTTTTTATCATAGGCGGCCTTCTGATACTGCTGAGCCGCCTGCCATCGGCCCCTAGAGTAAACCCCCAACCGCCTCAAGCGCCCCTTTAAATCATGCAGATAAGATATTACAGTGTTATCCTCGGCTTCCGGGGGTACCCATCTTTCTCTCACTATATCTAAGACCCCCCTTGGTGCCCGCCCAAAGAACAACTCGAAGGGCGACACCCCTAGGGTGGCCTGCACACACTCCCTCGTGACATACAGGACAAAGGGCAGCAATTGATCCCATTTCTCCGTGCAAGAGCCCACTCCCTTCCTAAGCAAAGTCTTCAGGGTCTTATTAAAACGTTCTACCAGGCCATTGGTCTGCGGGTGATATGCAGCCGTACAAATGTGAACAATCCCGAAGGCCTCCCATACCTGTGCTAGAACCCGTGATCTAAAGTTAGACCCCCGGTCAGTCAGCACCTCCCGAGGGAATCCTACTTCACAGAAAATGTGAATAAGTTCCGCAGCAATAACTTTAGCCGAAATGCTTCGTAACGGAATGGCCCAAGGAAACCTGGTGGCCATATCCATGATTACTAAGTATAGGAGAACCCCCGAGTCGATTTTGGAAGAGGACCAATTATGTCCATCGCAATCCTGCCTAGGGGAGTCCCTATGCGGGGCAAAGGATGTAAAGGGACTCTCCCTGGACCCTGTTCGGCCACCTTCTGACATAAAGGGCAAGACTCACAATACTTTTCCACCTCTTTATATATCCCGGGCCAATAAAAGCGCCGTAACAATTGGGAAACCGTATTCTGAGCTCCTTTATGTCCCCCCAGAGGATGATCATGAGCTACCCGTAACAGTAGATTCCTAAATCCCCTCGGCACCACTAACTGGCTCCGTCCCCCCTCTCCTCCGTTTCCTGCAGGTGTCCGAAACAGAAGGCCCTGCTCTATCACAAACCCAGGTCCCTGCACCTCCTTGTCCCCCTCCCTTGCCCGCGTCCAAGCATATTGCAGAGTAGGGTCGGCTTGCTGTTCCCTCTTAAAAGAGGGGAATTGTTCCTGCACCTCCCCTGCCTCCTCAGGGAAATCCGCCGTCTGCTCCAAGTCTTTCATAGACTGAGCCCGCTGACGCTGCCCCGCCTTCCTATGCCCCCCCGAATCCCTGGTTTTCCCCGGGTTCCCCAATATCTCCATCTGAAACGGAAATATCTGGGCCAAAGCCTGCTCCTGCTCCGTCCCCTCCGCACCCCGTTGGGACCGGGTAACCACTAACCCCTCTCTCTCCTTCAAATATTGCGAAAATGGGGGCCAATCCCTTCCTAAGATAAGGGCCTGAGGCAACCTAGGTAGTACCGCCACCCAGACCCAATGAGCCCCCAAAGGTCCTACGATCCTCACCTGCCGCAACGGGTACCTACTGGAAGTCCCATGTACACACTGTATGGTGACCTCTCGCCCTTTCTTCCCCCCTCCCCCAACCCCCTTTTCCCTGATCCTCTCCCACAAGGACTGGGCTAGCATAGTTTGGTCTGCTCCAGAATCCAACAGCCCCTCCACCCCCACCCCCATCACTTCTACCCGTTGGCAGAACTCCTCCCTGCCCCCCTTTCCCCCTCCGGCCACCAATTGTAACTTCACCACACAGTCTCTCCTCACATGGCCCTTCCGCCCACAACGATAACACATTCTTTCTTCCCCTTTTCTCCCCTCCCACACTCTCATGCCCCTACCTTCGGGAACCTGATGCCCTTTTGGACCTCCCAATCCCCCTCCCGGCGTGGTTCCCCTGTGGGCACAATGCTGCGACTCTAGGAAACAATCCATGCTCTGGATTGCCTCCTCGAGGGTACTGCAGCCCCGCTTAAACAAGTCAACCTGAAGCCCTCTAGGTAAGGACTCCAAGAACTGTTCCAGCACCAGGTCTTCCATTACCTGTTGCATGGACCGTCTTTCAGGCTCTAACCATTTTCCTGCCAAATCACTTAGTTTCTGAGCAAGTACCCTAGGTGTCTCTCCCTCCCCCCACCTGAACTCCCGAAACCTCCTTCGGTACGTATGCTTGCTTAGCCCAAACCTATCCAAAATAGCGGCTTTCAGCCTTGGGTAGTCTGTTATTTGGCCTGTAGGTAGGGCCCGAAAAGCCGCTAAAGCTTCCCCAGCCAGCGCAGGAGCTAGTCTTAGGGTCCATTGCTCCTGAGGCCATCCTGCTGTCACCGCCACCCTCTCAAAGGCCCCCAGATAATCTTCGATATTATCTGCTTCAGTTAATTTTCCCCAAGGTAACCAGTTCACCCCCACAGGTCCTACCAGTCCAGCAGCCCCTTCGCCCCGCACGGTTGTCCCACTTTCGTTAGGTCCGGACATTCGTCCTCCAGTCCGCAGAAATTCCTGAAATAGGTCCAAAAGTGGCTGCTGCTGTGCTCGGGAAGCTGCCAACGACTCCTCCATAAGCTTATATGCCATCTCTTGTTGCTTTTGAAATTGGTGAGTCATAAAGGCAAACATCTCTTTCGGATCCATCCCGATAACTTTGATCTTCTTCCTATAAGAAAACACAAGAGAAAACAAAACCCAAGTGTGGACTTTCACAACACTTCCACTCCGCCCTCCAATCCCCCCCTGCTCCCACTATGCTCACCGGAAGCAGGAGGTTTGTTCGCCTTCGGGTTCAAGCTCCCCAGCTTTCTGGTCCGTCTCGATCCTCCGTCCTCCTCCTCGGCTTACTGGAACTCGGGCTCGACCGATCCCACCACTGCCACCAAATGTCAGACTCCTGCTCCTCTCCGGGCTGTCTGCGCTCTAGTTGCACCTCTCCGTGCTGTCTACAATCCAGCCGCACCTCTCCGTGCTGTCTGTACTCCAGCCGCACCACTGTCAGACTCCTGCTCCTCTCCGGGCTGTCTGCTCTCCAGTTGCACCTCTCCGTGCTGTCTACCATCCAGCCGCACCTCTCCATGCTGTCTGCAATCCTTGCAAGTTATGCAAACCTCCCTCAGGCTTACACAGTTGTGTTCTCTCCAGCCAGTAGCCCACCCCCTAGTTCAACCCCTACCGGCTACTGGCACGTATCTGTTTCCTGGTGGAGTCCCCCTCCTCATAGACTAGCCGCCTAGGTTCTTTTCAGTCCAGCTATTAAGTCCCCGACCAGGCCTCTGGACTGGGACCTGTTCCTGGCACAGGCCCCTTTCTTTAGAGTCTCTATTCAGAATCAAATGCTTATCACACAGTTCAGCTTTTCTCAAGCACCACTATAAAGTTCCAAAGTTTCCCCTACGGTATGAATTCCTCTAGGTTTAGCCCTGCATACTGGCTACACCTAGAGACCCACCTCCCTCATTTGTCAGCACTAACTCCTGACAACCACCCACTGGGTTAAAGAATTCATACCTTTTGTTATCCAGTACACACAGCCCTCTTTCTCCTCTCCTCATGGCCCTGAGCAAATGCTGAGATATCCATTTCTTCTGTTTCCCCTCCCCCTTCCCCCCCTTGCCAATCCATCTGTTCCACCACTCCCTTCTCCCACAGGTGTTCCTCATCCCCTCCCTCTGACTTCATCTCCCAATCAACCTCCTCCCCCTTCCCCCTCTGAGAGGACTTCTCCTCCCACTCCTGCTTCCTGCTCAGCTCGGGCTTCTGGGACTTGTAGTTCTTATAGTCCCACTCTTTCTTCTTTTGATCCCTGGCGGGCACAGATAGCCCTTTCCTCCACCACCCCTCCGGTTTGCCACCCCCTTTCTCACAACATATCCGCTCTTACTCCATTCCACCCCCACCTTAGCCAAACCATCAGTTTGGGGAGGGGGGGGGGGAGAGGCCTAAGTCCAAAGTGTGCAGACTGTGTAGAATATCGCTGCTCGCCTGATTCATAAATTACCAGAGTTTGAAAGGGCATCCCCGCTATTAGTAATGTTCTATTAGTTACCAGTTGAGGCCTGGTCCCTTTAGAAGTTATGTACATTTGTTTTTTAAATAATTTACGGAATTGCACCTAGCTATATGCAAGGATTTATTAAATTGTCTAATAGGAACTCTAATCTTCATTCTAGGAACTTCTTCACTCTCTTGTTTTCAAGTTGTAGGAACATAGTTTATAAATCTTTGCATTCAACCAGTTTTTATTATTTGCATCACACTGGTGGAAAACTTTGCCATCTGAAATCAGGCTTCTGGGATCTTATGGACTGTTTTGAAAGGCGCTGATATATTTTTTTATTTAGATTTTTGGATTTATAATATGGCACTGTGTTTGTTTCTTTGTGGCCTTCCATAATTCTATTGTGCTTATTTCTACAAAGTGTAAGCCACATTGAACTTTGTGGCTAATATGGGATAGAAAGGCTGATAATGTAATGTAATATAATGCATCAACCATAGAGCTACCAAAATCACCTACTTCAATGGAAATTTTAAGCCAGTCCTGGACTTCTGATATCCTGGGAGCGGAAAGACATTAAGTACCAGGGTGTTGTAAATCATAGGTAGTTTATTCATCTTCCAACATATGTAAGTCCCAGCTAGGTGAAGATTTTATGTCTATAAGAAGATTCAGCATGTCCTTTTAACATAATGGTTAAACTGTGGTGTTCATCACAAAGCATAAGGTGTAAAGAAGTACATCTTTCACTACTCACGGTGCCTTATTCTTCTTTTCCTATGTGTAGTTATTCTATTTGTGTTATATTTTAATAATCTTTGTAAATAATATTGATAGTTTTTATAATTTTTGTTCTAAATTATGGACAGTGTTTTTGTACAATTTTGGTTTTAAGTGTTCTCCTGATGACTTGTATACTTTGGACTTGTATATTTTGGAAGACGAACAAACTACCTCTGATAAGATTTATATCATCCTGGTACTTAGTGTCCTTTCACTCCTGTGTTTTCCTTGTTGGATCTATTTGTGGAAGTTTTTTTATTTGTTTTTGTTTTCTTGTATTTTGGAACTTATGATACCTAGACCAGACCATCAAGGTGCACTATGGGACCTACCCTGATTGCAATAGCTAAAATCAGGGACAACTGCCGCTTTACTACTACTACGTTAGATACGTTTAAAATCAGGCCTGGCCAAAAAGGCTTCCATTTACGGTGGAGTTGGGTAACTTGTCGGCTTTCGCTCTCTGGGGTCTGGCATGGCAACAACTCAGCCTCTCCTCCTTTATAGCAAGACTTTTTTTTTCTTTTAAAAAGAAGGGGGTGGGGAGGAAGAAGACACTATCAGCTCCTATACTTGCTTGACACCCATGGTGTAATATAGTAGTTGCTGTACTACACAGAGGGAAGACTCTTAAAGCAAAAGTCCCTCAACGTAATTTTTGTTTCCATTCTGTACAGTTAGCAACACCTAATGATGTCTGCACTTGGCTCCCGAAACTAAGCTGCAACCTGCTGTACTCTCTCGGGGATGCTGCCTAGCGCTTTACTTGCAACGCCGTCGTCGCCCCGGGAGACAGAACCGAGGTCACGTGCTCACTGTTGTTAGTGATGAGGGCCGGCATCCGGTAACTTCTGTTTCAACATCACCTCCAACCACTCCTGCTAGCTGCGAAGCTCCGCCTTTCCTAGGCATCTCATTGGTAGCTCTCTGCCCACCGAAGTTGCTGGTGGGCCTCTGATTGGGCTGTGGCGGAGTCACTTGCGAGATCTCACAAAGAAGGGCGGAGTGGGGAGGTGGTCGCTGGTGGGCTCTGACTCCGGATCGGCCCGCGGTGGCGAAATCTTGGGGGCTCGGTTCGACAGATTCCTGGGGAGCTATGTGGTAGCCCCACGATTGGCCTACATTAATGAGGGTGCCTGCTAGAAGCGGCTGCCCTGGGGCTGGCGCACAGGGAGGCTGAGACCGGAGCGACGGCGATACCGAGGGAGGGCGAGAGGCTCATATATATAGGTGGCCAGCAAAGTAAATATATAGGGAGCTATACCTATATATTTATAGGTTTAAGGAGAGAGTGGTCTACGTATTCTGAGACACAGAGAGAAATATATACAGATATAGAAAGCTAGATACCTAAATATACAGAGCTGGAGTGGTAGAGACATTCACCAGAACACATATAGCGAAAGAAACCTAGACGAGGAGTCAAAGCCTGCCGGGCAAGGTCGGTAGTCAGCAGCAGCAGGCCTGGAGCTGTCATTTTAGGCTAGACTCTGCCAGTCAGTGTATCTCTCAGGACCACACACCTGATGCTGGTGGAAGGAAGGAAGGAGCTACTCGTTTCCTGTACTTTCCGTTGTTTGCTTTGCATTTGTGGAATACCTCGATGTGGCATGCAAAGGATCTGCCCCTCACAGTGGGATCTGGCGAGAGATTGTGGTAGGTTTGGGTCTGGTACTTTGCTCCATTTGCAAATCTGGTTATAAATCTGACCCTGTTCCTTCGTATTGTCAGTGACATCTAGTACATAGTATAATCAATCCTCTGTGCCACCCTCCACATAAACACAATACTTAAATCATCTTACTGATCTTGTAGTGATGGTGTTTCTGAGGAGTTTGAGGGATCTAGCCTAGGTATAAATTTACCATGGCCAGTGTGGCTAAATATGATTTATTATTATTATTTTTTTAACAATAATTGTTTCAATTTTAACTGCTGTTAAGGTACATAATATTGGGCCAGTGTCTTGAGCTGACAGTGAAACACATTGGTGTATAACTGAATTTTCAATCTTTATGTGTTATTTCTACTCTGAAACATCAGCTGCAGGTACCTGGGCAAAATAGGCAGGTACTCTTTTACCCATGTATTTTGCTGATATGTGGCTTATCCAAGTTTGCCTCCTTCATAAAAATATTATAGATAATTACCTCTTTATTTTGTAATGTAGTTCTATTACTGCTTCAGTTTCTATTGGTGACCATTTTAGACAAGGATGGTTATCATTCATTTCATATTGCTAGTATCATACGCTGCTGTATAGTCATTCATAATATAATTGGCCATGTCTGCTATGCTTAGTAAACCAAGATTTTAAAACAGTGTGTTTCAAGTTGAAACCAACCTTTGAGAAGTTCTATAAGAGGTGCCATGCTAGTAGGACACATTGGTGGACAGGGGTGGATTTCAGATTTTGGTGTCAATATCCAAGACCAGAGACAGTAGATCCTGGAGATCCCAAAGATTAGAAAGCCAGAAGAGCAGAGGAAGGCTAGAGTGTCACATCGATGCCTCTTTGAAGTAGCATACACACATGGCCTTAAATTAGGTTTGCTTTTCGCCAGGGTATTTGGTACCTTCAAGATTTGGCAGCCTTGGCAGTTGCCTTCAGGGTTTGCTAATGGACACAGGATGTTGTGCTCAATAGACCAACAATCCCCAGTCCAGTCTGGGTCACTTGGAAGAATGTTAATAGGTCCTAGTAGCGATTAATGTGTGGCATCCTTTTCCTTTGAGAGGCTCCAGATGGCTTTTTATTCTGTACTAATGGAGATAAGCTTCTCAAAAGAATAAAACTATCTTTAGTCAAGCTTTGTGACCATTTTGGAATATAGATCTTGTTGAAGAAAAGTGTAAATTTCCTTTGTCTATCTAGATGAACAGAAGCATTCAGTAAGGAGTTTGAAAATATTAATCCCTGCTTCCTCTTGCAGTTGTAAATCCAGTTCCTCCTTTTGTTACATATGGTTGTGTTGTACTGTGTTAACCTAATTCGTATGTAGGTTAAACATATCTCTCCCCTCTCCAGTAATTTTAAACCTTTCAGATGCATAGTGACTCCCTGCCCTTGATTTTTCCTGATACTTAGAATCCCTTTTGTATTTCTTATGGAGAAGCAGGCCAATTTAGTTGAACTCCCAGACTTAGGGTGAGTCTGAGCACATTGACGGACACAAAATATTGCTGCCTTGTTATTGGTTAGTGCCTGTCTTCACTAGCTGGTTCAATTTCTTGCTTAGTTTTCTTTAGGCAAAATATCTGTTTAACAAGCAAAAAAGCCTGTTTCGCGAAAAATGAAACAGGCCCTAGGAAGGCTAGCGTCGAAGCGATTTCTCCCCTCCATGTCCAGTGATTCTCCTTTGCCCTCCCCTCCCATCCCATCCATGTCCAGTGACTCTCCCCAGCCCCCACCTACCCCCATTTTAAGCACCCAATGTCGAGTTCAACCCCAGCCCTCACCTGCCCACCCTTGTCTCCCACAACAGCACTCTTCCTTCATGCCACTCTGCCTTTAAAAACTTTAATTTTACCTCAGGTCGCAGCGGTGGCAGTGAAAGCAGCTCGGCACGCGTCGCCTCCAGCCTTTCCTTTCCTTTCCTTTCCTCTCAGTGTCCCACCCTCCTCTGACGTAATTTAGTCTTTCCGCGAGGGCGGGACACTGAGAGGGAAGGGAAGGCTGGAGGCGAGCTGACGTAAGCTCATATGCATATGGTTACTAACCCAACCAGCCAGGGACGCAGATGCACAAATTACTATATAGGAAGATGTTTAATGATGTAATCATTGCAGAGATGATAAAACTCATACATTTTTATAGAAATCCTTTCTTCTTTTCAGTAAAAATAAATAGGCATAATGAAATATTCATTATACAGATGCCCCCACCCCGCAGCTGCTTGTTTTGGTATCTTCCATATTTTCCTATCATTTTTCTCCTGTAGACACACTTTATTCTTTCACTTTTGTACCACATCCCTTCTTCATCTTTTTTTTATTTCCCTTGAGAGTGCAAGTTTCTTTGAAGAAGGGCATTCAGTTCTTATACCTGCCTGTTTATTTGCGTTTTTTTACTTGATTTATTTCTGCTATTGAGTTAGACATGAGGAAAGCCACTGCTTGTCCCTGGGATCAGTAGCATGAACTTTGCTACTATTTGGAATTCTGTCAGGTACTTGTGATCTGAATTAGCTACTGTTGGAAGCAGGATACTGGGTGCATGGACCTCTGGTCTGATCCAGTATGACTATTCTTATATTCTTATGTAGGTTCTTATGTTGTGTTTTATAATGCATTGCTATTTTCAGTATGAAGGATGGCAACCATGAAGCACCATTTTCTCTGATGTTGCCTCAGATTGCTCTCTTTCCTTGTATCATGCCCTTCAGTACTAGACTAATTTGCCAGTAGCATGTCTGTGTGAATGGAAGATGAGGTAGGTAGTAGGTGAGAAAGGAAGACTGAGTACTAGATGGTAAAGAAATGGCTAAACTTCTCTTCTTTCAATCTGTGAATGGAGTGGCACAAATAAATGGGTAAAAAAAAAAGATGTAAAGGAAAGGTCATTGTTGGAGACAGAGGGAAGGAAGAAGAGTGATGGGGAGGATACTTTGGGTAAGGATTTGGTGAGGGCTGGCATGTGTTCTCTGTGAAGAAGGTCAGGGATTCTGTTGGCATGTAGTTTCTGTGTGGAGTTCCTTTACAGGCCAATTTATGTAGCTTGCCCAATATATTGTGGTTTGGTGTTCTGTATATGCAATGCCAACTTTTTCATGGTATAGAAGGTTTTCCTGTGTTGCTTCCGAGTAGCTTTATTTGCATGGTTTTGTGTTAATTCACAGTGGCAGTGGAGGGATTTTGTGTTGCAGTTAATGAGGTAATACTGGAATTTGAAAATATTTTTGTATGGCAAGCTGTAAAGGGAAATAGGCCAGCTGTGCTCTGCATAGGTGCTAGAACAGATAAAAAAAAAAAAAAACTTTGTGCAGCACATCAGTCCCAGATTTCTCACTTGTGAAGTAAGTGAAGATTTTATACGCTAGTGAGAATATTTGTAACTTTGATTTCAGTAAGTTTATAAAAATGTAAATTTTGTTAAGACTAACTTATTTCCCTTTCATACTTTTAGCTACAGTAAATTTAATATTTGGGCTATTTTGTTCAGCTTCAGACTGTAGTGTTCAGTGTGTCATACACATGCACATGCACATGATATTTCAGGTATGTTAAAACAGAAGAGAAGGGCCTCTGCTTAGTAGGGGGGTTGACATTTGCCTTTTTTTTTCAGTCCTGTACAATTACTCCTTCCCAGTGATTGAACAGATTTATCAGCAGAGCTGTCAGAACCTCTGGGGTCCCTTAATATTCTAGGATGTATCCCATCCAGCCCCATTGCTTTGTCTGCTTTCAGCTTTGTAGGTTCCATGCAGACTTTCTCCTTTACAATAGAAGCATCTACCCAACTACCATTGTACTCTTGCCACCAATCCGTAATCATGTTCTGTTTTTCCTTTGTAACTCTTAACAAATTATCCTTTTCTCCTGTTCTACCATAGTACTCGCTTTCTTCACCAACTTTGCTATTTTTAACTTGTTTTGTTTCCCTCATCTTTTCTAGATATTCTTCCCTGTTTTCCCTTTGAGATCCTTGGTACCTTTTTTTGTGAGTTATACATTTTCAGTTAACAAAACACAGGTCTTGTTCATCTTGTTTACTTTCTGATTTATTGCCCTTTAGACTTCTAGTTTAGCTGATTGAGTTTTGGTGATTGGGCACTGCTCGCAGCTTTTCTTTTTTACTTTTGGAAGACTTCCATATGCATCTGGACAATCCCTCCTTCCCTCATGAACAAAGTTTTGTCCTTACTTTCCACTTCTGGTTTTACTTTACTTTCAAATGTACTTACACATCAGGTGGGACACTGTTTTGGACCTTGTTGCTGTTAGGGATTTCTTTTCCTCCCCTTTCTTACTACCTTTGGGGCCCTTTTACTAAGCCGCATAGGCGCCTACGCACACCAGATATGAGTTACTGCCTGGCCTTTGAGGTAATTTCAATTTTGGAGCATGTCCGCTACGTGCGTCTGAAAAAATATTTATTTTCTGATGGGCGGCAGCTACGCACGTCAAGTGGAATTTGACACGTGTAGACTATTACCGCCCAGTTACCATGTGAGACCTTACCACTAGGTCAGTGGCTTGCGTTAAGGTCTCAGATCCAAAATGGACGCGCGGCAATTTTAATTTTGTATCACGTCCATTTTTGGCAAAAATTTTAAAGACATTTTGTAGGTGCGGTAAAAAATAATTCTGTGTGGAGGGAAGTGACGTCACGCATGCTGATGGCCATCTGAATCCATAGCTCCGTGGCTATTAATTGGCAATATTGACTTCCATCTGCCTTGTATTTGGGCTTTAAACCTGCTCGAGTTGTAATTAACTCTTCCTAAGTTGATCCGGCTGACTGATCTGCTGATATGTCTGCGGTTCGCAAGGAAAGTTCACGGCAGCCTGGCAGGTCGGAGGGTAAGGCCCCGAGACGCCAACTTTCCTCCAAGCGCATTTTGTGCTCTGATTCCGACTCAGCATTATCTACAACTGGGGGGTGTTCTGGAATAGCCTCTCGGGGGTTGCCTAACGATCTAATTGCCTGCCTTACCAAGATACGAGACGAGATAAAGGCGTCCATGGAAGCGAAGAGATATTAGAGCGTATGGACGTTCTCTGTGTGGATTTGCGGGAACTTAGCGGCCGTGTGGAGGAACTAGAGACACGTGTTGAGACCCAGGATGAACTTCTAAACGCGACGGACGCCCATTTTAAGAATTTAATTGCCTCATATGAAGAAATGCAACACAAAATGGATGATTTGGAGAATCAAGGGTGGTGCAACAATCTACGCTTACGTGGTGTCCCTGAATTGGGTGATAAAGAAGATGTGCCTGTGATTGCCCGGTTGATCTGTGGGAAGTTGTTGGATTCAGAGGACTTTGTGATAGAGAGAGCTCACAGGGTGCTAGGTAAACCGGGACATTATATTCTGTTTTGGCTCTTATGCTGTGAAAGATCAGGAGTTACAGCAGGCTCGCCAGCTGACCAGTGTGGAATACAACGAGGTGAGAGTCACGGTGTTCCAAGATCTATCTCAATTTACTTTGAATCAAAGACTTGCAATGAAGCCTGCATTAGATGTACTGATCAAGAATAAGATCCCATACCAGTGGGCTTTCCTCTTTGCACTTTGTTTTACAGCCAGAGGGAAGATCGCCGGCCATCTTCCGGTTTGTGTCGGAAGACGGCCGGCGATCACTTTTGAAAATAAGCCTGATAGGCACTTCCTGTAATTTTACCTCTTTGACTGCTGTTGGCTTGAGTAAACTTTTCTGTAGCTCCCCCATCTGGCTGTCTTCATGATGCTGCTCCTGTATGACATCTTAAGGTATGCTGTACTGAACTTTCACCAATAATGTTGGGACTTATCAATGATAGCTTATCATCAGGAGTAATGCCACAGTATGAAATCTGTTTCAGGTCCTGCCATTTGCTCCAATTACCATCCAGTCACCTATCTACCTTTTCTGGCGATGTGAGAAAGCTGTTAATCTCACAATTACTTAGCTTCTGGAATTCCAATCACACTTTGCCTTTCAATCAAAGCTTTTCGGAGGGACACAGTATTGAAACTGCTTTGTTCTCTACTCTATGGTCAATGACATCTATTATTTTGACAGTGGACTTGTCGTGTTGCTGATCCAACTAGATCTCTTTTCAATGTTTGATTTTGATAGATCATTCCCTACTGCTATCTTGTTTTGTGAGACACTGGAATTAAGGGGATAGTATTTAACTAGTTATGTTATTTTTCTCTTTGCTCCTTTTGAGGTAGCACTGGACACTAATCTCTCTGGATTCTTTACTCTAAAGTGTAGGGTCCATTTTGGCTCCTACTTCAATTTATTGCTCTGCTGGCCTCCTTCTTCCAATAAATAATGGGCTTCTGCTTCTGTTTTTATGCTGGTGACATATAGCTTGTTATCAGTAATGGCACAGGATGATTTTGTGATATTCTCAGAAGCTTGTGGATATAGCTTCTTGGTTGACAGATAAGACGTCCTTAATTTAGAAAAAATGGAGGCTCTTTGGTTTTCTCATAAACCTTCTATTCCTCCACTGTGCTTTATTCTTGTTTAATACACCTGCCCCAATAAAGGATCAGCTACTTTTCTTTGGGTATTGTTGAATAGTGCTCCTTTGTTTTCGGACACACACATCTCTAATGGTCCAGAATAATTTGTTACTGTTTTGGGACCTAAGAGACCTTACTCTTTCTTGAACCCTGTGCATTGAATACTTTGATTCATGTACTAATCTTGCATATATTAGACTACTGTAATGCATTATTGATTTTTATCTTCTGTTTTACTGTTTCGGGCAGCTGCTACTTATCTAGAACAAAGTGGTCAAACTGATCTATAATGCTAGGAAACATGATCACATCACACCTCTTTTTTATGAACGACTTTGGCTACCTATACATTGTGGAATCAAGTTTCAAATTCTGTTCCTTATCCATAAATTATTTCATATTGGACAGCTCCCTACATCTTTCCTCTCTTCTTTACCCATTATAATCAACACAGAACTTATGCTTCTCCAATGCTAGTGTATTATCAATGCCTTCGTTCAGGACAGTATCCATGCAGCCTTCTGTGATGCAGTCTTTTGCTTTGTGGCACCGAATCTATGGAATCAATTACCTCTTTACCTTTGTACTCAGAAATTCAAGAATGTCTGAAGACTTGGTTCTTCACTCAGGCTTTCTTATCCTAGGTCTAGTTGATGAATGGCTTTCCTCTATATCCGATTGTGACTGTTAAAAGAACTTCTTGACTGATGGATTTTTCATCTCTTCCCCTTCCCTTGTGTGTCCCACTGACAGTGTTCGTGGTGATTTCTTGTTCTACATTCCCTCTCCTCTTGTTTCTGACCAGATTTTAAGATGATGATTTGATTTACAAGTTTGAAACTGTAATTTTCTGTCTTTCTGCACATCACCATGATGCGCAGAACGTGCAGTATAACAAATGGCTCAAATAGGAAGATCTTGTCATCTCGCCAATGCCTGAGGTATAGCAGTTGCTAAGAAAGCAAATAGAATGTTAGGTATTATTAGGAAAGGAATGGAAAACAAAAATGAGGATGTTATAATGCTTTGTATCACTTGATAGTGCGACTGCACCTCAAATACTGAGTGCAATTCTGGTCACTGCATCTTAAAGATATAGTGGAATTAGAAAAGGTACAGAGAAGGGTGACGAACATGATAAAGGGGATGGGACGACTTCCCTATGAGGAAAGGCTAAAGTGATTAGGGCTCTTCAGCTTGGAGAAAAGATGGCTGAGGGGAGATATGATAGAGGTCTATAAAATAATGAGTGGAACAGGTAGACATGAATTGCTTGTTTACTCTTTCCAAAAATACTAGGGTGCACGCAATGAAGCTACAAAGTAATACATTTAAAACAAATCATAGAAACATTTTCTTCACTCAATGTGTAATTAAACTCTGGAATTCATTGCCAGAGAATGTAGTACAAGCAATTAGCTTAGCGGGGTTTAAAAAAAGGTTTAGATGTCTTCCTAAAGGAAAAGTCCATAGACCATTATAAAAATGGACTCGGGGGGGGGGGGGGGGGAATCCACTGCTTATTTCTAGGATAAGCAGCATAAAATGTATTGTTCTGTTTTGGGATCTTTCCAGGTACTTGTAATTTGGATTGGCCACTGTTGGAAACAGGATGCTGGGCTTGATGGGCCTTTGGTCTGTCCCAGTGTGGCAATACTTATGTAAGTTGGTACTCTGAGGTCTAGGATCCTGACCTGTTTGTCCATCTCTGCCTTTTCTGTTATATTAAACCCAGTTAGTTATTAGAAACACGTCTTCTGATTTGTAAATACCTGGTCCAGTATTGGGACCCCTCCCTCATAAGCAATGTTTCTAGTTGCTTGGAGAGAGTCCCTTGATTTGTCAGGTTAAACTTTTCCAATAGCACAGATCCCATCCCCTTTCATTGCATATAAGAGACTAGATTTGCTCTCATCAAATTTTAACACAGTTAAATATTTGGCAGCATGTTGTACAATTTGAGCCATAATGACATTGCCAAATTTATTTTTAAAAACGTTTTACTTCATTTTTACTGTAGGTAGTATTTGTGCATGTGAAAGATATTGCCACTGTTATTGACTAGGTATGGGGCAAACTTTACTAATGAGATCTGTAGTGGAAACGGTCGTATCTGATCATTCTTTTTATGCCTTTATTAGGTGCAGCCATTGAAACATGAACTACGATATTTCATTATCCATCTGCAAAGTTTAGATGGTTGTTACTGCATTACAAGTGGTGGATAGCCTTCTCAACTTAACGTTCCAGAAAGGAATTGAGAACCCTATGCAATGGCCAACAAAAAAGAGCCGCCTTTCTTCAATGAAGATAATTTGGGCACCTTCCACTACAAGCTCCCTTTTTACGACACCATGGAGCTCTTCATTGAAACCCTGACTGGCACCTGCTTTGAGCTGCGTGTGTCCCCTTTTGAAACTTTGATTTCTGTCAAAGCCAAAATTCAAAGGTTGGAAGGTACAGGCTTTTTTCTTAATGTTCTGTTGATTGTATGGGCTTAAAAAAAATATATATATATATAGTATTGAAAAACCTTATTATTTTGAACCCAATGGAATTTAGAAAGAATTGTACAGTAGAAGTGTGGTGTCTACCTATCTCTCTGGGGACAAATAACAGTGAAAAATTTAGAACCCTGCTTACTAAGGCGCATTAGCATTTTTAACATGCCTTCAATTAGCGCGCATGCCAGCCATATAGGCCCCTATAGGGATATTGTAGGCATGTACATGGTTAACGCACGTTAAAGATGCTAACACGCCTATAATGCGACTTAGTAAACAGGGCCCTTAATGAAATGGAATGAAACTTGGCATGTGGGGAAAAACTGGTAAAAAAAACCACCTCAAAACCATGGGCCAAATCAGACTGGTGATTCTAGAGAATTAAGCCCCCCAGCCCCCTTCCCTCATGCTGCAGTGCATTTCTATGGGATGAGTTCTGTCTTCCATAGTATATAAACTTACATACAGTGAAATACAGCAGTTAGGGGGAGAGAAAGTTTGAAAGGAGGAATTTCCTGTTCTTTTCTCTCCCAGCCCACAAACCTATTCTTCCAGAATTGTGCCACCCCCATAAGCTACTCTACAAGCTGTTCCTGCTCTCAAACACCTACCCTATGATGGACGATGCAATAAAAATTCACACCATTTCCCGTTGGGTCCTGCATTTTAAATTATTGAGATGTATATTTCAATTTCTTTGTGATTTCTGCCATGAAACTTTGAATTATATTGCTTTCTTATTGGCAGTATACATAGTAACTAATATATCTGATGCCATTGGCAGGGCTATTTATTTTATTTATTTATTGCATTTGTATCCCACATTTTCCCACCTCTTTGCAGGCTCAATGTGGCTTACAATGTGTCGTTGTTAGTAGATATTAGATTAAGAGATAAGTTAGTGTTACATAGAAAGTGGCATAATCGAAATTTAAACAGGTAATTATAATTAAGAGATATTACTGATAGTAGGTAAGGTGGAGATGTCATAGAAAATAGCGTGATCGAAATTCAAACAGATAAATATCCGCAAGAACATTGTTGGTAATAGGCGAGGTTGTGATGTATTATTTTTGTAGTTGCTGGTCTTGTTGGTATGCCTTGTTGAATAGGTGGGTCTTCAGGGATTTGCGAAAGTTAGTTCATAAGTAGTTTTTAAGCTGCGTGGCAGTGCGTTCCAGAGCTGTGTACTCAGGTAAGAGAAGTTGGACGCATGCGTTAGTTTGTATTTGAGGTCTTTACAACTGGGGAAGTGCAGATTAAGGAATGTTCGAGATGACCTTATAGCGTTCCTGGGCGGCAGGTCTACCAGATCTGACGTAGGCTGGGGCATTTCCGTGGATGATTTTATGAACTAGAGAGCATATAGATTAAAGCATTTGCAAATTAACATAGCTAGGGCCCAAAGTTTAGGGGAGCCCTGTTGGATGAGGTTGGGATTGACTACTGGCTTTTTTTCTCCAAGTTTTTTACTAGATAACTGACATGTCTAGAAAAAAAAATTCAGAGTTTGGGGATCTACAGATAGTAACTTAATTTTTCCTCGTGTAAGCGAGACTGCCTTGCCTGCTTCCAGGGGAACTAGCAGTGGAGACTGTATAGGATCCAGCCAGTGGAAAGGCTGTAAGCAGAGACGGGTAGTAACAAAGTACTTTGTTATGGTAATTAAGTACAATTGGCAGTACTTTTACTTGTAACGAGTTACATTTAGGCAGTACTTTTGTGCTTAGTAACAAAGTACAGATTTGGAAAGTAGTTAAAAAAAAAAATAAAAAAAAAAAAAGATGTTTTCCATTTTTCTGCTTCTCCCCCTCTGCATGATTTCCAAGTGATGTCAGACGCAGCTTGCAGCTGATTTGGCCCGAACCTCTGAGCTCACACTAATAAATTACCAGGGGAGACGTACAGGACCTGGCTCTCTACTGCTTCGTGCGCCAGGCCTGCCTCTTCTGATGTACACTTCTGGGACTGATGCAGGAATCACTAGCGGGTCTCGCCTGTCTCCCATGGTAGTTTATTAGCATGGGCCCAGTGGAGGTGCACGAGAGTGAGAGAGTGAGACTGTGCTGCAGGGCTCCAGTGGATGGGAGGAGAGAGAGAGAAATTAGGCAAGACTGGATGGGTGGGGAGAGATTGACAGAGAGAGATGGGGTGATACTGGATAAAAGGAGGGGAGAAACAGAGGCTATGGGATGGGGGGAGAGAGAAATTGGGCAAGACTGGATAGGTGGGGAGGGAGAGAGAAACGAGGCAAGACTGGATGGGAGGGTAAGGAGAGAGAGAGAGAGTGACAGAGAAATGAGGGAATACTGGAATATTTGATAAAGGTGGCGGGGGGTGGGGGAGACAGAGGCTATGGACTGGGAAGAGTGAGAGAAATTGGGCAAGACTGGATAGGAGTCAACTTTTCAAAATGATTGGGGTTGCTAAACCCAATAGAAATTTCCCTTCCCTGGTTACACAGGGTTTGCTCAATATTGGGGGTGCTCAAGGACCCACAGAGCTGGAATAGATTACTGTTGGTTTAGTGAAAGAGGTGAAAAAGAGAAAAAAATGAAACATGGACCGGAGACCCTTGGAAAGTGAGTTATAAGAAGGTTGGATAGCAGTAACAAGAGGTTGGGACCAACAAAACTAGAAAAAAATTAAATGGCCAGATAGCAAAGGTAGAAAAATAATTTTAGTTTTAATTTAGGTTAAAGTAATGTGGTAACCGTGTTAGTCCACTTAAAAATGTAATAATTATAAATTTAAAAAAAACAAACAAAAACAATAAGGGGAGGAACAAGATGGCGTCTTGAAGAGAACGCTACAAGGCAACTCACCACACGACTTCATCTACTATTGAAATTCTTTACCTGACTCTATGCCGAAGCGCAGGGAAAAACAGCGTGTTGGCCCCGCAACACCTATGAGAAGGCAATTGGGACCGATGGACCGCTTTGCAGTGCCTGGAAGTTCTGCGGGGCTGGGTTCCTCGCTGTCGGGGGGAGCGGTGGTAGGTGTCCCGCTCCCTCTGCCTGAGGTTGAGATCTCATTTAGCCCCGAAGAGCGGAGCCCTCCGATGATGCCAGCGGTGGAGCTGCAGCAGGGGCGGGAGGCCCCTTGTGTTGCTGACCAAGGGGTGTTCCCTCCAGCAGGGTCGGCTCGCAGCGTGGATCTGCTGGATGTTGCTGTTGGAGAGAGGCTATCCAAGAAGGTCAGTGTTTTGGCGGACTCTGGACTAGTAGAGGTGAAGCAACTCTATATGGGAAGCTCTTGTGAGTTTAGAAACTTCTTTCTCACAGAAATTGTTGCTGGTGACTCAAGCTTCAAAATTGCCAATGGAAAAAATTTCTATCTTGGAAGCAAGAACAATTAAAATTGAGAAAACAACAGAAATGAATAGTGATAACATTAAATCTCTTCAACAGATACAAGCTAATTTGATTAAGGAAAATACTTTGTTACACTATAAAGCTGAAAATCTAGAGAATCAATTAAAGGCCAAAACTTTAAGGGTGATTAATTTTCCAAAAATTATATTGGTTGCTCCTTTAATAACTTTTAAGAAATATCTATCTGAAAAATTGAAGATTCCTGAACAGGCTTATCCGCCAATTTCCAAGATATACTATCTTCCACCATTTAAAAAGGGTAAAAAAGAAAATATTAATCAAGTTGAACAAGGAGCAGTAGCCTCATTTGATATATTGAATCTCACACAAATAATTCAAGAGGATGATAAGGATGTTACACTAGCAATTTTGATTGTGACTTTTATATTGGAACCGGATCATGATTGGATTTTCAGACAATATTTCCGCCATAGGAATGAACTCGTTATGAATAATAAGATTAGAATATTTCCTGATATTGCGAGAGCAACCCAAAAGAGACGTCAATTTTTTCTGAAATTCTGTCCTAAGGTTTTACAATTGGGTGGTTTATTTTGGCTTAATTTTCTCTGCAAATGTGTATTGAAAATTAATTCAGTTTATTTTCTATAACCCAACACATCTGAACTCCTTTTTGGAGTCTAGGGTTGCTTTTACTCCTAATTTACAACCTACTATATTACCAACATCTCTGATTATGTATTGTTATGGCACTTAATGTATCTCTTCTATTTTCCTTTTTTTTTTTGTTAGTTTTTGGAATCAAATTTCATGGAATTGTACCTTGTTCCTTCTTAAAAGTGGTGGACTTGGGATTGGAGGGTGGGAAATATTATATATTGTTTGAATAATTGTCTATTTGGAAATTGTATTGCCAACACTCAACTTTTCAAATCAAGAGTTTTTCTTGAATTATTGTAAATATTCATAAAAATAAAAAACAAAACAATAAGGTTACACCTTTATATTGGATTATATACATTTTTTTAAACTAACTATCAGAGACCAAAACCTACTTCAGGTTTGGACACTGCTGTAATTGTATGCTTTTCTGACTTAAGGAAGGAGGGTTTTGCCTCCAAAAACTAGTAAAAAATGTAATGTTAGTCCAGTAAAAAGGTATCACTTATTTTCTGTTTTTGTTTTGTGTGTTAATTTTTAATGTAGCAGTTGGAATATGTAAGCATTTGAAATTTACATCTGCTCTTTTTATATTTTGCATGGTACAAAAGGATGTGTAACAGTTTCTTTGGTTTTGCACTGTATGCAGAGCATGGCTTCTTGGGGGTACAGTTTAATTTTTGTCTATATTTGTCTACATATTGATCCCTTGCAGAAACTGAACAAAAACAGCCTCAACTACTAACATCTATGAAACATGTCTAATTAATTATGGTAACTTGTAAGCCACATTGAACCAATTACCTAATTGGAAAATGTGGGGTACAAATGTATAGAAAATAAACATTTCTGTTTTTAGTTTATGGTTACTTATATACTTTGAGAGGCTACCTCTGTGCATGTTGCTTACGTCTAGTAGTGCTATAGAAATGATTAGTAGGAGTATGTGTGGAAAAAGTTCTGTTGTTCTGTTAGTTTCATTGCATGCCCCCTAGTCCTAGTATTTTTGGAAAGAGTAAACGAGAAATACATGTCTGTAGGGGTATATATCCAGGAGGACAACTCCTAATATATATATATCCTGAGGTACTTAGATGACAGAACACTACTAAATAGCAATTATTCTGGACTCATGTCTAGGGGAAGCGTTCCTCTTTGGCCCTATGATTTATTAGGAATAGAAAAATTAATATATAAATAGTTCTGAAGCAAAATACAAAATAACTTGCTATAAAAATAGATTATCACCAAAATATAGATAATGATATATGATTATCCTAATGGACTAACTAAATGAGTGATTACACAACCAATCACAATACTGATATCCTAATGATTATTATGAGAACGTACACCACATGTCTTATGCAAAATGCACAGCAGCGAAATTCACAGACCATAAGTCATGACATAAAACCAATCTGTTTCAAACAAATAGCCAAGAAATATTCCTTAACTAATAGGTAGTAAACCCTGTTATCTCACCCTGCAGTCCGTGGCAGACTTCCAATGGTAAAGAAGTGGATTCCTCCTCTGAGACTCAAGCTGAAGGCTCAGCTAGTCTCTCAGTCCAGGAATAAAGTCCAAGGTCTGTATTGTGGATGCAGATGGCACAGTCTTTAGGTAAGGCCGTATGTTGTAGCTGAGCTAACCTTGTGAGTTTGTTACAAGGTGTGCAGTTCACTGGTGTTTAGGAAATCAGTCTCTCTCTCTCTCTCTCATCCTCCTGCCAGTCTTCTATCCTCCTCCTGTTTTTCTTCTTCAGTCCAACTTTTGGCATCCATGGGTCAGATGATACCTGTGGACCAATCACAGATGGTGTAATAACATCCAGCCAGCTTCATGGTCATGAAGAGAGGCCTTTGTTACAGCAATGAAACTGTTTTCGATGGCATTCAAACCTCCCTGTCGGATCCTGTACTCGTGGAGCCATCTGTGTCTCTCTCCTCCATTCTTCCCAGGAGATAACTGGACTAGTTTTTCAACAAATAATATGTCCTTGGATGAAGTCATCATGGTATGCTCAGCAGTAATTTTCCTTTTGTAGCAAAGCTGGTTTCTAATGGTTACAGATGCATGCAGACCACAGGCAGAAGTATCCATATTGTTATAACAGAATGGTTTGGCTTGCATAGGCCAAGACCAGCAAAGGTGAGATCGCAGGTAAATACTCCTACATGTCTACCTGTTCCACTCCACTCATTATTTTATAGACCTCTATCATATCTCCCCTCAGCCGTCTTTTCTCCAAGCTGCCCTAGCCGCTTTAGCCTTTCCTCATAAGGAAGTCATCCCATCCCCTTTATTATTTTCATCGCCCTTCTCTGCACCTTTTCTAATTCCACTATATCTTTTTTGAGATGCGGTGACCAGAATTGCACACAATATTCGAGGTGCAGTCGCACCATGGAGCGATACAAAGGCATTATAATGTCCTCATTTTTGTTATCCATTCCTTTCCTAATAATACTTAACATTCTATTTACTTTCTTAGCCACCGCCACACCCTGAGAAGAGGGTTTCAACTTTGCATTTACATAGCTATAGTTCGGGTTCCTTTCCCACATGTAATAGATTGGTGAGGCAAGTTTACCTTCACTAAATCAATGTTGGCTTTGTCTCATTAATCCATGCTTTTGAATATGTTCTTTATAATATTCTTTACCATTTTGCCCAGCACCGACGTTGGGCTCACCAGTCTATAATTTTCCTGGATCACCTCTGGAACCTTTTAAAAAAATTGATGTTACATTCGTCACCCTCCAATCTTCCAGTAGCATGCTTGATTTTTAAAGATAAATTACGTATTACTAACAATAGTTCTTCAAGATCATTTTTCAATTCTGTCAGTACTCTGGGATGAATACCATCTGGTCCAGGCGATTTGCTACTCTTCAGTTTATCAATTTGCACCATTACATCCTCCAGGTTTGCAGAGATTTGATTCAGTTTGTCTGACTCATCAGCTTTGAATACCATTTCTGGCACCAGTATCTTTCCCAAATATTCCTTGGTGAAGACAGAAACAAAGAATTAATTTAATCTCTCCATTATGGCCTTGGCTTCCCTGAGTGCACTTTTTACCCCTCGATTATCTAGCGATCCAACTGATTCTTTTGCCGGCTTCTTGCTTTTAATATACCTAAAACATATTTTTTACTATATGCTGTTGCCTCCAACGCAATGTTTTTTTTTCAGTCCCTCTTTGCCTTCCTTATCAGCGCCTTGCATTTGATTTGCCATTCCTTATGCTGTTTCTTATTTTTAGTTGGATCCTTCTTCCATTTTTCTGAAGGATTTTCTTTTAGCTCTAATAGCTTCCTTCACCTCACTTTTTAACCATGCCAACTGTTGTTTGGTCTTCCTCCTTTTTTATGTTTAACTCTTTTTATTGAAGTGATGTTATAACATTGCCATAAACAAAAACAATTGTATAGAATCCAACAGCAGCTTCCAAAAACTTTGGACTCTAGGACATGCCCAGAACATGTGTCCCAAAGATGCCGCCGGGAAGTTACATTTTGGGCAATGGTCCCCAGAGATCATGCAGATTGTAAACGCTCTACTTGGAGAAATATGTAAGCACAAAGCGAATTTATATATCTCTTGATTATACTAAACTGGCATCTTGCTTGCTCAATTCCATAATGTATGATTGTATAAGAGTGGCTTCAGTGTCATATGATAAGTCAACAGACCATTTTTCAGCCAACTCTTTATAATCTAAATCTGGTGTTCTCTTTTAAGTACATGTGATGATGAGACAGTGGTTCTCTTTTATGCGATCCCAAGGTCAGCGCCTCGCTCACAGTCTCTTGTACATCTTCTGTAAGGTCTGTCCATGGTAGAGTGGACACATAATGATGAAGCTGTCTAGATGCAAAGAAATCAATTTATTTATTTAATTTATTTATTTATGGGTTACTTATATCCCACATTTTCCCACTCATGCAGGCGCAATGTGGCTTACATAGAATTAAATAAAAGTACAAAGATAAAACTCAGGCAAGTATACAAGAGGCAAATAGGGGAAGAGAATCTAACAGCGAGATCTAGGCAGGGTAAGGGATAAGGGGAGCATCAATCAACAGAGTAAGTTGGAGAGTAAGACTTAGCAAAGAGAAATGTCTAACAACTTCTTGAAAAGGGCATAGTCCACTTGAGTTTTAAGGTGACGAGGCAGTGCGTTCCAGAGTTCGGGACTCCAATAGCGGAAGGACGAGGCAAAGATCTGCTTGTACTTGACACCCTTACAATTCGGAAAGTGGAGGTGGAGATAGGACCGAGCAGCAGGATTGGCATTTCTTGGCGGAAGGCCGATCAAGGGGAGCATGTAATCCGGGGCAGCACCATAGATGATTTTGTGTGTTAGGGAGCAGATCTTAAAAGTAATGCGCTCCTGTACCGGCAGCCAATGAAGTTAAAAGCGCAGGGGTTCAGCGTGAGCAAAGCGTCTTTCTCTAAGGATGAGTCTCGCCGCAGTGTTCTGAGCCGTTTGGAACTTTTTCAATAGGGTGGCCTGGCAACCCACATAAATTCCACTACAGTAATCCAGATGGGATAGGACGAGCCAGTGGACAAGAGTACGAAACAAGTCTCTGGAAAGGAGGCATATGATTCGCTGAAGTCTCCACATTGCCTGGAACATTTTTTTGGAGACCAAGCGTACGTGATCAGTCAGCTGGAGATGTGGATCCAGATGTACTCCCAAAAGTCGCAGGCTGCTGGCAGTCGGGAGGGCGGAGCCCAAGACTGGAAGCATTGTGTCAGGTACAGGGGCATGAGAGGATGAGACAATGAGTTTTTTCCCTGTTTAGTTTGAAGCGGAACACCCTGGCCCAATGCTCTATAGCGGAGAAACAGGCATCAATGAGGTTGGCAACTTCAGAAACAGTGGCGTGAAATGGGATGTAGACGGTAATATCATCCACGTAGATGAAAGGGTTGAGGTCCAGTTTTGCAAGTGCTGAGGCTAAAGGCATCATCATAATATTAAACAGGGTAGGTGAAAGAGGAGAGCCCTGTGGGACCCCACAGGAGGCCTTCCATGGTTCAGAAGTGATGGAGTTCACCATGACCTGGTAGGACCTGGAAGTCAAGAAACCCTTGAACCAATGCAAAACTGGCCCACCTATACCAAAAGAGTCCAATAGGTGAAGCAGGAGGTCATGATCCACCATGTTGAAAGCGCTAGACATGTCAGATTGCAGCAGAAGAATCTTCCGTCCGACAGATAGCTGTCGTCGAAAGTTTGATAGAAGGGTGACCAGGACAGTCTCTGTACTATACTGAACTCGGAAACCGGATTGCAAATTGTGAAGGATGTCAAAATCAGCCAGAAATTCGTTAAGCTGAACATTGACCGGACTCTCCATCAGCTTGATAACTAGAGGTATCAAAGCCACTGGGCGATAGTTAGAGATGTCATCTGGCTTGATCTTTATATTCTTTGGAATGGGAGTGAGGAGGATGTTACCATGACCTGGCGGGAAAGATCCTGAACTTAACATAAAGTTGAGGTAACAAGTCAAATCTTCGACATAACAGTTTGGTGTGACTTTTAGGAGATGGGATGGACAAACGTCTAATCTACAGCTTTTATTTGAGAATTTACGCAAAGCAGCAGCCACATTGTCATGCGACAGGTGACTGAAATTGATCCAAATGCGGTCGGCAGCAAGCACCCGAAGGCACGGCCAAGGATACCAGGAAGTCATCCACATCAGCAAGGCAGCTTACGGTTGAAGACCGCAGGGTGAGAATCTTCTCCTTGAAATAGGATCCAAGTTGTGTAGCTGAAGGAGGATCAACACTAGAGAGTTCTAATTTACGAGTATCTAGAAAGGAATTTAGCAGCTGATATATCTGCCGGATATCCCGGCCAACTGCCTGCAACTTAGGTGAAAAGTAGGAGCGCTTCGCATGTAGGATGGCGTACTTATACTTGCGGTGACAGCAATTTAAACTCCTGTTGTAATTGTTCAAAAGGTTTTATCTTGCCTTCCTCTGTTAGTACTTAGAATAAGTATTTTAAACTTAGTGCTACCCATTGTTGAAATTTACTAGATCCTAGACATGAAGGAAAAAAAAAGGATTAGCACAAAGTGACATATATGGGGTCACTGTGAAGGAGAAACCATGTTGTTTGCAGAGCCATCTCCGTCTACCCGCCAGAAGAAGGGGGTTAGCCTGCAGGACCCCAGAAGTCTTTGGGGCCTGGACATGGAAAATGTATCTTGGATAAGAAATTCAGCTCCAAAGCCAATTCTGAAAAAGTCTGTTTCATGATACCAGTCATTGATGTGACACATGCCACATGCTATGGAAAGGTATTTAATACTGATCAGTCCATTGCCTTCATGGTCCCTGGGCTTCTGCAACACATCCATGGAGAGCTGAGATCTCTTGCTCCTCCCCAAGAACCTCTGTAGGCTCCTATGGAACAGTTTCTCATCACAGTGACTCGGATAAAGTGGAAGCATTTGAAATACATACAACCATTTAGGAGCAAGCACCATATTAAACAGGTGAATTTGCCCCCACAAAGATAAAGGTAAATGCATCCACATCTACAATGGACGTGTTGTGTCAGTGAGTAAACCTTTAATATTATGAGAGTATAATGACTTAAGGTCCATAAGTAAGTTAATTCCCAAATATTTTAATTTTGTGTCGGCCCATTGCAATGGGAATTCTCCCTTCCATGTACTTTTTACTTCTGGCAGTTGTGATAATGCCCGGGATTTAGTCAGATTCAGAGTGAACCTCGACAAACTCCCATACTCTATTATGGTTAACAATCTTGGCAAAGAGTCTTGGGGGATTAGTTAAAAGGAGAAAGATATAGTCTGCAAATGGTAAGCTTTTGACTTCCAGATTAAAGATGCTAATCCCCAGAATAGCGGGATCTAAATTAATTAATCTCAGCAAAGGTTCCAAACAAAGTACAAACTAATGGGGAGAGTGGATATCCTTGGCTTGTACCTCTCAACAAAGAAGGGGGATGTTTGTATACCATTAACTAAGATCTTAGCCCTAGGATGTGCTTAAAGAGCAGTTACTGTTTGAAAATACCAACCACTGATTCCCACATATGATAGGATGGCAAATAAATGATTCCAGTTTACCGTTTCAAATGCCTTTTCTGCATCCAGACTCTCTGCAACAAACCCACGCAGACAGGATTTTCCAAACATTATGTACAGACTGTCATCCCTGTATGAACCCTGCCTGCGCTGAACTTAAAAGCTTAGGCAGATAGGCCGCCAGCCGGGTAGCAAGTACTTTGGCCAGTATTTTAATGTCTACATTAAATAATGATATGGGTCAATATGAGTCCACATTTTCTTTGGGTTTGACTGGTTTAGGTATTAATGTAATGAGGGCTTTATTAGCATATCTGGGAATTGACCCTGTAGCAACCACATCATGATACCCGAACTCTCATCCACTCTCTCATTACCTCTCGCCTCGACTACTGCAACCTACTCCTCACTGGCCTCCCACTTTGCCACCTATCCCCCCTTCAGTCCGTTCAGAACTCTGCTGCACGTCTTATCTTCCGCCTGGACCGATATACTCACATCTCCCCCCTCCTCAAATCACTTCACTGGCTTCCGATCAGGTACCGCATACAGTTCATGCTTCTCCTCCTAACCTACTAACCACTCGATCTGCAGCCCCTCCCTACCTCTCTACCCTCATCTCCCCTTACGTTCCTATCCGTAACCTCCGCTCTAAAGACAAATCCCTCCTTTCAGTACCCTTCTCCACCACCGCCAACTCCAGGTTCCGCCCTTTCTGCCTCGCCTCACCCCATGCGTGGAATAATCTCCCTGAGCCCATGCGCCAGGCCCCTTCCCTGCCCATCTTCAAATCCCTGCTAAAAGCCCATCTCTTCAATGTCGCCTTTGGCACCTAACCACTACTCAAGAAATCTAGACTACCCCAACTTGTCATTTCGTCCTTTAGATTGTAAGCTCCTTTGAGCAGGAACTGCCCCTTTTCTGTTAAATTGTACATCGCTGCATAACCCTAGTAGCGCTATAGAAATGTCAAGTAGTAGTAGTAGCATGATAGAAGGAGACCAAAGGGCCTAGTAACGGAACCTTCATCACCTTGTAAAATGTCCCAGTGTAGCCATCCTCCCCTGAGACTGAGTACGTCTTTAGACCATTGATGGCTGTTTGAATTTCTTTGCCCGTCAGTAGTAAATTTAAGGCTTCCTTGGCAGAATCTGAAAGTGTAGACATTTCTGCTTTTTCTAAATACATCCTGGAAGTCTTCATGACCTCTAAGAGGTCTTTAAATCCCCCAAAAGTGTTGGTAAAAAAAGGTCTGCTATTTTATCTGTGCGGTGATGCAGGGTACCCAAAGGATCCTTCAATGTAGGTATTCCCCTTGACCCTCCCCAGACTCTTTCAAATGGGCCAATTGTTTTTCCACTTTGTTTCCAAATTTGTGAAGTTTTAATTTATAAAATAATAAGCTTCACATAGTTTTTTTTTGTGTATTAAAGTGTTAAGTGCTGTTTGGGTAGCTATTAAAATATTTTTGTTCCTAGACGTCATATTATTAATGTAGGCCTTTCTGCCTCTACACAATTGATTTTTCTGAGTTAATTATACTTGAGGCCAATATTTTTTTTTTTTTTTGCTTGCAAACATAAGCAATAATGTCTCCTCTGAGAACTGCCTGCCTTGCCGGTTTCCTCAAAAAAGCTGAGGTTGGTCTATGTGCGGTTTGTTATTAGTAAGATAGTCTGCCCATTTTTCTTGTAAATATTTAAGAAATCATTATGTATTAAGTAGGAAATCTCCAAGTTAGCGATGTCCTATAATATACTGGGGCTTCTACATCTATCCAGATCATGGAGTGGTCTGAAATAATTTATGGTCCTTTTGTACCCAGTTTAACTGCTTCAAGGAGTGTTCTACTAACAAAAATATAATCTGTTCTAGAGAGGGTAGCATTCACTCTAGAATGATAGGTGAAGTCCCTTTTGCCCAGATGCAGAAGTCTCCATGTATCCACTATATCCAAGGCTTCCTCGAGTAACACCAAGGGACTGTTATCCCCACTGTTGGTAGACAATTCCTGAACTGGACTCGTACTGTCTTCAGTTCTATGCATAAGCATATTCATATCTTCCACAACTACCAACTGTATGGTAAGATAAGGTGCTAGTGTTTTTAATAAAGCTAGATAGAAAGAGGAGGACTTTGGAGTAGGCCCATGAACTACCAACAAAATTTATATCTCTGCACCCAAACCTTTAGAAGGATGTATCTGCCATTAGGATCAACCAACAAAGTCTGGGCCTTGTAAGCTAGGGATTTCCAATATAACACTGCCACCCCTCCCCGTGTACTCCCCAATGATGCATACAGGACCTCCCATACCCAACTCCAAGCCAATCTGGTATGTTCAAGGGCGGTTAGTCTAGTTTCCTTGTAGACGTGCTATGTCTGTCCCCCACCTTATTTAAGGTACTTTTCCTCTTAATAAGAGATGTTATTCTTCCCACATTCCATGTTACAATTTTGCAAGATTGCAGACTCATGGTAGTTGCCAATAAATAATGTAACAGAACCAAATTAAGTTTGATAGTAGCCTCGAGAGGTGCCCAGCCCCCACTTCCCCTGAGGCAAAAAGTGCAAAGGCCAGAGAGGGCCACAAATATTGTATACCAAAGTTTCATGAAGAGCACAGTAGACTGTGTGATAACAGACAGTGCGACACTTATTGGAGATGCTTTCCTTCCCCAACCCATCTGCCCCCCCACAACCATAAACCTTAAGGTCTTTCCCAAACCTGTTTGATCAACTTACCTTACTCTCCTTAATCCCCCCAAACCCAGTTCCTATTTCCAAAACCTGTTCCCTCCCCATCCCTACTTGTGTTACCCTCGGTATCGTCCTCCGCTCAACAAGGAACAGAGGGAAGAGAGAACCACTGTAAATGCATGCCAGATCCTTCACCCAGCTCCGCCCCTATCTTCTGGTTTGTCACTAACCATTTCCGCTGACCACCTTCCGAATACTGCTTGAATGAACCATCAGAATAAACAGACTTCGTTTATAATTCAGGGTTACAGTATACAATTGTAAAATAAAGCATTTAGCCTCCATTCTCAAAAGGTCACTCATGGTTAACACCACAAAGTTGTTGCACCCCTTTCTGAAATGCAGAAAACATGTCATATTTAATCCATTGTCTGTTTGCTTGTACTTTTTTCAAAATTGCAGGATATGACAGCATAAACCGTAACTTTTTCTCATGTAAATTTGCACATAATGAGGTGAATTTCCTTCTCCGCTCCTGAAGGGCCGCAGAGTAGTCTTGGAAAATATTAATCCTTGCGCCTTCATATGTCGGTGTCCGTTTTGAGTCTATAACCTCTCAAAATTTCTACTTTTGCAGATTTTAGAATTTTTAGTGTAACCACTCTGGGTCGAAAGATTCCATCCGATTTGTAGCCCAGGCAGTGTGCCCTTTCCAAACAGAGTGGCCCTGCACTATCCGTTAGAGCGAATTCTTGTGATAGCCATTTATCCAAAACAGGAATCGGAGTTCTATGCTAAGTGTTCCGGGATTCCCACTTGTCGGAGGTTGTTCTGTCTAGAGCGATTCTCTTTGATTTTTGTCCTCATGGAGCTAAATACCTTTTCCTATCTCTTGGAGCTCTGTTTTGCTTTCCAGTTCCTCATTTTAAAGCCGCCACTCTTTGTTCCAGTTCTCCTGTTCTCTGGTGGGTACCTGCTTGTAACAATTCAACCTTGTCTAGCTGAGCGGACAGTTGGCCAAGGTGAGGCTCGATTGCCTTTCCTATTGCCTCTGTAATCTGTCTTAATTGTTGTTCTGAAAAGGGAAGGTTCAGTGCCAGCTGTCTCTCCGCCATCTTGTCTGCAGCCTTCAGCTTATCTTTTTTATTTGCGGATTTCCCAGACATCTCTCCACCAAAGGTGGTCAGAAATTTGTTCATAAATGTTTCAGGACTGGTAAGTTACTTCAGGCTGTAATAGAGGTGATTCGAGCACGGGAACCCGGGAGAGAGCTGAAATGCGTCCTCGCTCCTCAATGCATCACGTGGTCTCTCCCCTTCCTCCTTTTTTATACACGGAATATATTTGGCTTGTTCTTCCAAGATGGTATTTTTGAACAGCATCCACGCCTTCGCAGCTGCTCCTCTTTTTTTTTTTTTTTTTTTTTCACCGTTCTCATTTTATCATAGTCTCCTTTTTGAAAGTTTTGGATTTCCTGTGTGTACTTAATCCAAAGCCAATATCAAATCTAATCATATTATGATCACTGTTATCAAATGTCCCCAGCACCATTACCTCCTGCACCAGATCATGCGGGCCACTAAGGACTAGGTCTAGAATTTTTCCTTTTCTTTTTGTACCAGCTGCTCCATAAAGCAGTCCTTGATTTTTGTCAAGGAATTTTACCTTCCTAGCATGCTCTGATGTTACATTTACCCAGTCAATATTGGGGTAATTGAAATCACCTGTTATTATTGTGTTGCCCAGTTTGTTAGCCTCCCTAATTTCTGATAACATTTCTACATCTGTCTGTTCATTCTGGCTGGGTGGACGGTAGTACACTCCTATCACCATACTTTTTCCCTTTACACATTGAATTTCAATCCATAGGGATTTCAAGGTGTGTTTTGTTTCCTGCAGCATTTTCAATCTATTTGAGACAAGGCCCTCCTTAACATATAGTGCTACTCCTCCACCAATTCGATCCACCCTGTCGCTACAATATAATCTGTACCCTGGTATGACAGTGTTCCATTGGTTATCCTCCTTCCACCAGGTCTCAGAGATGCCTATTGTATCAAATTTTTCATTTAGTGCAATATATTCTAACACTCCCATCTTATTTCTCAGGCTTCTGGCATTCGCATATAGACATTCCAAACTGTGTTTGTTGTCCTATTTACATCTTTCTCAGCAGTTGACAGTGTTAATTTGCAATCTTTTGTCTGATTTTTTTATTGAAAGACACCTGGAGGCATATTTTCAAAGCACTTTGGGAGGCTAAGTTCCATAGGTTTCTATGGAACTTTGGGAGGCTAAGTGCTTTGAAAATATGCCTCCTGGTCTACTATGGTCTCCATTGCAGCCTCGCTACTGGGATACTCCATCTTCCCTGTTTTGGTGATATCTTTGAAAGATGCCTTGTTCCGAACCATGCATTTTTGAATGACTGTCTTCCCCCAGGTTCTAGTTTAAAAGCTGCTCCATCTCCTTTTTAATTGCCGATGTCAGCAGCCTGGTCCCACCCTGGTTAAGGTAGAGCCCATCATTCCGGAATAGGTTCCTCCTTCCCCAGAATGTTGTCCAGTTCCTTATATATCTAAAACCCTCCTCCCTGCACCATCACCTCAGTCGTGCATTAAGACTCCGGAGTTCTGCCTGTCTCTTGGACCCGGAAAATGCTTTCCTAATTGAGTCTTTTGGTCTGATACCATATATTTATGCAGACAATGCACAGGTCTTGACACTGTTGGACTCAAGTGGGTGCCCCCTCCTTGACATCTCTCGGAGCATAGATACACCAGAGACCTTGTTTGCTGGTTAATAAACTACAAACTTAATGTGCAGAAAACCTGCCTGCTACTGTTTAGCAGGACCCAGCAGCAATGGTCACCCTCCTTTCTCTCTCTAGGCAGGGTTCTTTGAAACCTTGTGATTTTGTTAAAGTATTGGGGTTCTTCTGAATTCAAATCTCACTCTTCAACACTTTGTCTCCTCTGCAATTAAGGTATGCTTTTTGTCACCTGCACGGCCTTCGTTCAGTTCGACACCTTCTGTATCAGGATGCCTTGTGAGTCCTTATCCACACCTTTGTCACATACTTGTATAGACTACTGTAACACCCCCTTAGTGGGGGTCAGCCAGAAGGAGATCAAGTGATTTCAATTGCTTCAGAACACCACTGTCAAGCTGCTCCATAGAGTCCATAAATTTGATCGGGTAACGCCTCTTTTAAAGCTAGAACACTGGTTACCAGTGAATCAACGAGTTAAATTTACAACTTTGCTTTTTTTAAAAATATTGCAATCGGACCTGTCCTCTCAGTTGACTCCCCTATGTTTACTCTAGACAACTCTGTTCAAGTCAGCACCATCGGCTGGTTGTTCCTGCACTGTGTGAGGTGCCTTTGACCACTTTTTGTAGGCTGTCGTTCAGTGTTCTGGGCCCCTCCTCATGGAAATCCTTGCCTTTGCCAATAAGAACAGTGGGCATCATTTCTAAGTTAAAGCTCTGTTAAAGGCCCATCTGTTCTGGGAGGCACGTGATAGCTAATCTGACCACTTTGGGACTAATCGATCGTTCCTCCCCAGCACCTGTTGGGCTCTAGCAGCATTGTTTATTTTTGTCTGTATTACTTTGTTTTATATATTTCTTTTTCCTGTCTATAATGTTGTCCCTCGATTTATAATTGTATTACTGCTTATATTTGTATATTGTACACCACTTTGATAGTCTGACACATAAGCAGGTAATCAAATAAAGTGCACCTTGAACCTTAATACAAAAGATTTATATTAAGAAGAGAAATTGGGCATGGATTTTGAGACTAAAAAGGGGGGAGGGACCGATTGTCTCCGTGAAGTGTTGAAGTTGTGTGTTCATGTTGATGATATACTGTTATATGAATTAAATGTTTTAAGTTTAAAATATGAAATTAAAGCCTACCTATAATCAAGACAAATCAGAAATTTATACAACACAAATATGCCTTTGCACTATCCATCTGAACTTACCATTTAACTCCCAGTAAACTGAGGGTAGATCCATGTCTAATCACCTTACTGGTGCAGGCAAATCTGGTTTGTTCTTACTGAAGCCATCAATAACAAATAAAGGCTGCAAATATTTCCAGACCTCGGGTTGCATCCCAAGCTTCAGTCTCTGGATGTTTAACTTTAATTACTAATCCCACTTTTACTTCCTACTTCAAATTCAGCAAGTATTGATATGAATTTAGTTTCAAATCTGTTGGTATTAATAAAATTCAGTGCATTACAAACATATATTGCACAACTATTACTAATGTTATAACTTAGAACACACCAAGAACAGTCAACCGTATTGTTGTAACATCCCATACTTATAAGCATTGAACTTCTAGTATTGTCTTTAATGCCATTTGTCAGTCTGCCCTCCTGCATTGCCCTGATTCCCCCTTATTTCTTCTGGTTCTAGGTCAGTTCCCACCCACCAATTCCCATCTGGACAATTCCTACCTAGGACAATTCCCACTGAACCAATTCCCTCCACACCAGGGAAGACAGTTCCCACCCATAACCCAAAATATACAAAACATACTAGGACAAGTAATCTCTCTCCCTTTCCTCTTCCAGATTGTGTGTGGGGGGGCAGTACTCCTCACACCCTAGGTTTCAACCTAATTCATGTTTAAACCGGGATCTAAATGTCATCTATATTAATAATTCTCACCTGGAAAACATTCTGAAGCTCACTCTGTGGGAGGGAAACAGTGAAGGCTAGGCTGTCAGCTCACTCACTCTCACTCATGCACCACTCACTGTCACTCATAGACCCACCCTCAGCCACGCCCCTTCCGGACATAATTCGAGACCCCAACGTTCTAAATGAAGCCTACAAACCGGAAGTGTGAGGCGCCGGAGATATCCTTTTTGCCCATGGCTCAAAACTGGAACTGTGAGGCGCCCTGTGCCACGCCCTCGCATCAGAACGTGATGACGACGAGGGCGAAGCACAGTCCACGAGCACACGCGATCTCCCCCTGCCCCTCAGCGGCCATGGTTCAGACGGGACCCGCATCACACAGCGCGCAGGGACCTGGAGGGGGCTTTGGGCCCAGCTGAGTCGCTGGGCGGCGTTGCCAGGTGGGTCGCTGACCACGGGACAGCTGGGTCGCTGACGATGCGTGCGGATGGGGTGCCGGGGCTGGAAACGCGATCTCCCCGTGCCTGCATGGGGGTTGGGGGACAGCTGGGTCGCTGACTATGCGTGCGGATGGGTGGGGAGGCTGCACGCGCCGGCCCCCACGAGGATCGCTGCACACCAAAACCGGGGGTTGGGGGAAAGCTGGGTCGCTGAAGAAGGGTGGCAATGGCTGGGGAGGCTGCACACGCCAGGAGAGACAAGCGTCGCTGCACACCACAACCTTGCTAGCGCCCGTTTCATCTCTCCCAGAAACGGGCCTTTTTTACTAGTAATGCCATAAATAAATAGATGAATACAAACTGCAGTTCGTGTGGGGGGGCAGTGCCCCTCCCATCTCTCCCCCCCCCCAAAAAAAAAAACTAGGTATCAACCTAATTCAGCCCCTCAAAATGACACATTTATTACAATTTATAACAAGTTACTAGGACTTATGGGACCCGATACAAGAAAGAAGCTATGGTCAGTTAAATAAAAAAAAAAGGGGGTAGGGAGGGTGGGAATTGTCTCGGGAGGAATTGGTGAGTGGGGACTGTCTGGGTGGTAACTCACCTGATTATCTTTCTTCCTTAGCTGAATTAAAGTCCAAGAGCTGTTTTGGTTCAAAGAACAAATAATTTAGACTTGATGAAAAGTAACACAAAGATCATGTTCTGGACCTTAAAGTAAAAAAAACCCTGGCCCTTAAAGTCAAAAAAGCCTTGCATCTCCTCTGCTTTTCCTTAGCAAGATCAGGAAATATACGAATTTTAGATCCTAAATCTCGGAAATACAAATGTAGAACATGATACCGTCTGGTTCAAGCATAAATGTCGCCAATAAGGTGGTTCTAGAATTTATTATTTAAGAGATGACTCCAAAAACTTTGTTGAATTAAGCTGGTTAACATCTCCACGATGTTCACTCCCAATATTTCCCTGTGTATTGTGCTTTAACTAAAGGTGATATTGCTTCCATTGGTACAGTGGGGGAAATAAGTATTTGATCCCTTGCTGATTTTGTAAGTTTGCCCACTGACAAAGACATGAGCAGCCCATAATTGAAGGGTAGGTTATTGGTAACAGTGAGAGATAGCACATCACAAATTAAATCCGGAAAATCACATTGTGGAAAGTATATGAATTTATTTGCATTCTGCAGAGGGAAATAAGTATTTGATCCCCCACCAACCAGTAAGAGATCTGGCCCCTACAGACCAGGTAGATGCTCCAAATCAACTCGTTACCTGCATGACAGACAGCTGTCGGCAATGGTCACCTGTATGAAAGACACCTGTCCACAGACTCAGTGAATCAGTCAGACTCTAACCTCTACAAAATGGCCAAGAGCAAGGAGCTGTCTAAGGATGTCAGGGACAAGATCATACACCTGCACAAGGCTGGAATGGGCTACAAAACCATCAGTAAGACACTGGGCGAGAAGGAGACAACTGTTGGTGCCATAGTAAGAAAATGGAAGAAGTACAAAATGACTGTCAATCGACAAAGATCTGGGGCTCCACTCAAAATCTCACCTCGTGGGGTATCCTTGATCATGAGGAAGGTTAGAAATCAGCCTACAACTACAAGGGGGGAACTTGTCAATGATCTCAAGGCAGCTGGGACCACTGTCACCACGAAAACCATTGGTAACACATTACGACATAACGGATTGCAATCCTGCAGTGCCCGCAAGGTCCCCCTGCTCCGGAAGGCACATGTGACGGCCCGTCTGAAGTTTGCCAGTGAACACCTGGATGATGCCGAGAGTGATTGGGAGAAGGTGCTGTGGTCAGATGAGACAAAAATTGAGCTCTTTGGCATGAACTCAACTCGCCGTGTTTGGAGGAAGAGAAATGCTGCCTATGACCCAAAGAACACCGTCCCCACTGTCAAGCATGGAGGTGGAAATGTTATGTTTTGGGGGTGTTTCTCTGCTAAGGGCACAGGACTACTTCACCGCATCAATGGGAGAATGGATGGGGCCATGTACCGTACAATTCTGAGTGACAACCTCCTTCCCTCCGCCAGGGCCTTAAAAATGGGTCGTGGCTGGGTCTTCCAGCACGACAATGACCCAAAACATACAGCCAAGGCAACAAAGGAGTGGCTCAGGAAGAAGCACATTAGGGTCATGGAGTGGCCTAGCCAGTCACCAGACCTTAATCCCATTGAAAACTTATGGAGGGAGCTGAAGCTGCGAGTTGCCAAGCGACAGCCCAGAACTCTTAATGATTTAGAGATGATCTGCAAAGAGGAGTGGACCAAAATTCCTCCTGACATGTGTGCAAACCTCATCATCAACTACAGAAGACGTCTGACCGCTGTGCTTGCCAACAAGGGTTTTGCCACCAAGTATTAGGTCTTGTTTGCCAGAGGGATTAAATACTTATTTCCCTCTGCAGAATGCAAATAAATTCATATACTTTCCACAATGTGATTTTCCGGATTTAATTTGTGATGTGCTATCTCTCACTGTTACCAATAACCTACCCTTCAATTATGGGCTGCTCATGTCTTTGTCAGTGGGCAAACTTACAAAATCAGCAAGGGATCAAATACTTATTTCCCCCACTGTATATGAAGCACATCCATAAATACTACTTCACCATCTCCATAGCCATAATTAAAGGGGATTTAGGGAAGTTCAAAAAAGCTTTAATTTTTTTTCCTTAGTTGATTTTCCAAATACTCCATTTTTTCTTTTGGGAGAACAATTTGTCCTTATGAATAGATTCATTAGCAAGCTTCATAGTAGAGACTCTGGCTGCTCTAGAAGCAAATCTGTCGGCATGCTGATCTAAAGCTTGCACTTGAACACCTGTAGTTCCAGATAATGTATTAGTTTGAGAAGAGAGAGTCTCCAGAAACTTTTATGAAGGATGACTTAAGGGTTTGTACTAGTGACTTAGCCAGACCTGACATTTTGGGTGGGCTCAGAGCTAATATGAGTGGGTACTATGTACATAGGTGTAAGTAGTGTTTCTTGGGATACTACTAAATAATGTCTTAGAATGCACTTGATGATGGATTTCAAGAAAATAGTCTGCCCAACAGCTATCCTGCATCAACATAAATCGCATACATACTTACAGACTGTCAACATCAAGATTTTTTTCCCACCTACTGTGAAATCTGTAGCATACAGAGCATAGCTAGAATGTTTCCTCTTACAGCTTTCCATAGACAAAATGTATTCAAATTCTGGTAGCACCTCAATAATAGCAAAACAAAATCCCTTCACTGCCAGATACTTTGGGGATGTTCTACTAACAATTTACTCAGTCATTTGCCATAGGACTCATTTTATTCCTATGTGTCCTGCAGCAGATAACATGTGCTATTCATTAGTAAAAGACCCCCCCCCCCCCCCATGTGCAGTAATATTAAATCCTGCTAAGAAGCTTCTCAGAGCCTAAGTTGCAAACCTTACCACCAATTCTGAACACACAAATGCCAATAACAGTACGTTTTTAAAGAAGCAGCGAATACACACAACAGCAATACACTGTTATGAACATGTAATTGGAAAAGCCAGACAGTTCACTCACATAGATCCCCACAGAAACCACATGCCAGGAGTGGAGGAGTGGCCTAGTGGTTAGGGTGGTGGGGAACTGAGGAACTGAGTTTGATTCCCACTTCAGGCACAGGCAGCTCCTTGTGACTCTGGGCAAGTCACTTAACCTTCCATTGCCCCATGTAAGCCGCATTGAGTCTGCCATGAGTGGGAAAGCGCAGGGTACAAATGTAACAAAAATAAAAATAAACCTCTCCTCTGTCACATGCAGTACACAGACCAACCCTTAACAATTACAGAATAAATGACCAAAAATTAGAAATCTGTCCTGTAGCAGCATCAACCCTACCCTTCCCTATCCTACCCCCCTCCCAATTCCTCCCTGTAGCCTGGCGTCAGTCCTGCCCTACCCCCACTTCCTGGAATGGAAGGAGTATTTCTTCAGATGATTGTATGTCCAGTTCAAATTTTAAGGAGGTAGCGATCTGACCATGGAAGAAGAGGGTCAAATATCCATAGATTGGGAGTTAAGGCCGAGGAAGATAGGACTGCGTCTAGAGTGTCCTGCCTGGTGTGTTGGGTGACGAATATGTTGTTGCAAGGAGAGATCATAAGGAAGTTACTAAAATCTTCTAAGTGCTTGTGGATTTTCAATATGAATATTGCAGTCACCTAGTTTGATTGAATTTGGAGAAGTGAATCAGACTTGGTTGATTTTAGATTGTAGGCATTGGAAAGAGTAAAAGGTTGGTAGTGGGGGATGATCTATAGGGAAATAGCTGTAAGGCAGGGGCCTCGTGTAGGGGAGGGGAATGAGGGAGAGTCTGAGTATTGCCGGTCTGCCACCTTTCCTTGTTCTGTTGATATGAAGTATTGAATAACCATTGGGGGTGCTTGTAGGAGATAGGAAAGGGTAGTATCAGTTAACCATGTCTTACAGAAACATTGTTAACTAACATGTCTAATCAATCCATTAGAATCTGCTCTGTTGTAAAAAATTGTTCACTTCTGATAGAGCAGGTGTTGAGGAGGCCTATGAAATGGAGTATTGTGTTCAATTTTGGAGGCCGTATCTTGCTAAAGATGTAAAAAGACTGGAAGTGGTGCAAAGAAAAGCTACAAAAATGGTATGGGATTTGCGTTGCAAACCTTACGAGGAGAGACTTGCCGACCTGAACATGTATACCTTGGAGGAAAGATGAAACGGGTGACATGATACAGACATTAAAATATTTGAAAAGTATTAATCCTCAAACAAACCTTTTCTGGAGACAGGAAGGTGGTAGAACTAGAGGACATTGAATTGAGTTTGAAGGGGGACAGACTGAGTAATGTCAGGAAATATTTTTTCATGGAAAGGGTGGTGGATACATGGAATGCCCTCCCATGGGATGTGGTGGAGATGAAAACGGTAATGAAATTTAAATATGCGTGGGATAAACACAAAGGAATCCTGTTTAGAAGTAATGGATCCACAGAATCTTAGCAGAGATTGGGTGCAACACTGGTAATTGGGAAGCAAAACCAGTGCTGGGCAGACTTCTACGGTCTACACTCTGATCATGACTGAATAGGTATGGATGGGCTGGAGTGTAAATTTTAAGGGGCTTCGACATTAACTTCAGAACTTTTAGTACAAGAACAGCGCTGAGCAGACTTCTACGGTCTGTGCCCTGAAAATGGCAAGGACAAATCAAACTCTGGTATACATAAACTCATTTTACATGGTATGCAATACTTTATATCTTGTTGGGCAGACTGGATGGACTGTACAGGTCTTTATATGCCGTCATTTACTATGTTGAGGGTGGGCGGTTACAAGATTAGTTGTAAGGGAGATGGGGGAGAAGGTTTGATCTACGTTGGGATGTTCATTTGTGGCACCAGAGGGTTGACAGTACGAACAGGCCTATGTCCCGGCATAACAGGAATGGGGAGAATTGTTCCATGGTTAGTTTCATAAGGAGACTGAGTAGGGTATAAAGCAAGAAAAATACTTGCCTAAACTTAGATATAAGGTCTGGGTGTTCAGAGTGATGTGCCCTCAAGCATTCACAAAGGAGTGCATCCTGCTCCTTGTGATCCCCTTCTTAGGTTCACATCTGTAGTGTATGCTGTAGCAGTGTTATCTTTGATTGTACTAGGATAACGTCATTTGCGGTGGGCAGGTGGGAGAAGCAAGTGTGCCACATTTGTGGCTGGTAGAGAGGAGAATCAGGGATCTTCTATTCTTTAGAGAAAAGAGAGCTGTATATAACTGTCCCAATACTGGGTCAAATAGCCCCTTAAAAAAAAAAAAACCCCGACACAAAATAACCCAGACGAAAGGAAAAAAAGGGCAAAACCACCGAGAAAACAGCCTGCCCATAATTTGGACCCCAACAAGTTAGCCCCCTCCCCCCCGACAAAAGGGCCAGAATATTATTTAATAAGCCCAGTTTCTTATAAAACAGTTCATGAACTTCAAGGTGCATGCATCGGTGCTGACCCAAGGGTATCTAATGCCCTAGGAACAGAAGAAGAATTTTAGAGAGAGACTTATTTCCTCCCTCTGAGATCCTCTACAGGTAAAAATCTGAATTTCATAAGTTGTGTGCATTTGAAAATATGTGGGTAAGGATAAACATAATAATTCTCATCTTGAGGCTGTGAAATGGGGAGACAATTCTGTTGTGTGTACACACACACACACACACACACTTTTTTCTTTAAGATGGTTCATTGTTTATGGTGGGGGTAACTTGTGGTGTCTGGGCCAAGTGCAGTTACACATAACTTACAAAATACTGTAACTTTATGTGTTTTTTTTAAGCGATCTAGCCATGAGCATTTATACCACTTCTGTGGCTGGTATAAGTGGTCATGACTAAATTATACGTGTATTTGTGTTGTTGCACTAGTGTTCTGTAAAGCAGTTGTTCTCAACCCAGTCCTGAGGGAGCACCCCACCTAGTCAGGTTTTCATGATACCCACCATGAATATTCATGAGATACATTTGCATGCATTACCTTCATTCTCGTGCATATTCATTGTGTGTATTCTGAAAACCTGACTGGATATGTCATGAGGATTGGGTTGATAACCACTGGGCTGTAGATAAGCACCATTTGTTACCTAAAAATAGATATCCCTTTATAGAATTACTTTTCATGTGTGCAGGTGAATTCATATGAACTTTTTTGCAATTCAGGGACTTTATCAATGTCTCTTTGCTGTGAGGTCTTGTTTGTATATATATATTTTTTCTGGATGGTTGAATCATTTGCACATTTATTAATATTGATTTTTATATGGATTTGGCACCATAGATTCATTTAGAGCCCAGTGTACATATGACTTTTTCACCCCAACCAAATTTTTTAAATGTATTTTAATATTTATTTATTTATTTTAAAAAGAAACCATGGTTGCATTTTGATTAAAATTTTAATTGCGCAATGAATGGTATCCACCCCCCCCCCCCCCCCCCCTTCAGCTGCAGCTCCTTGTGACTCTGGGCATGTCACTTAACCTTCCATTGTGCAAAGTCTCAAGGAACTGCAGTGGGGGAAAAATAAATAGCATACCATTAATCACAATTACAAGATTTTTTTTTCTCTATTTTTGTTAAGAACAGAATGCAAAATACAAGCCAATAATACCATACAAAATATCAGAAGAAAAATACCCTCTCCCCCCCCCCCCCCCCCCCCCAAATTCAACAAATATAAAACTTTTGTCATCTGTCTCTACAGCGGAGAAGAAAAAGCTCCCCACCCCTCAAAGGAGGCCATGATAGCATTAAACAAGGCAAGCAGCCAAAAGAGAGAACTTGAACTGATATACATGGCAAGCAGACAAAAAGAAAGAACTCAAATTCCAATATACATTGTCCCAGAACCAATTTAGTTACTACAGACCTTTGTTCCCTCTCCATTGTTTGTATATATACCAAACTTTATGAAATGTTTGAAGATGTCTACTTTTCAATGCAGTCAGTTTAGACATAAGGCAAATAATATCCAGTTTCACTAAAACTTGGTCTGTGGACAGTGTTTCCAGTGAGCTGCAATCAGTAACTTACTGGCAGTAAAGAAAACAAACGTAATTCTGGGTGTTCTTAGAAAAACGGTTTCAAATTCTTAAATTAATAAATATAACAGAAACCTTCAAAACAATTTTAAACAAAAATTATCACTCTCATTATTCATATATATATAATTATTTTTTGAAATAATAAAAAAAAATTTTATGTTGTGCTCAGTTTTTGGTGTATTGCTGTGGACTGATAATCCAAGCTTAGCAGGAACACCACCCTTACATCATAGCACATCCTACCTCCATCCTAATAGTATTGTTCAATAGATGGGCAAAGTCCAAAAGAATATAATAAACTTGATGTTCAAAAAAATATATAAATAGCTATTACTTAACTTAAGTAGAGATGTGCAGAAAAAAATCTTCTTCCTGCCAAGTTCTTGTCCACTGCAATGCTTTTTTCAAAAAAATCCCTCTGTGCAAGATGTGAGACCATAAAGGTCACAGTTCAGCAGTTTCAATTCCCTACATGGGCCATGTTTCGCCAAACTAATGGCGTCTTCAGGGGAACTGATTGTTCAGCAATACCAGGGAGGAGCCCCACTCTGTCCGGTCAAACAGGACAAACAAGAGATAAGGGAATATTAAAGTGAGGATGATAAAATAAGGGTTCTGAACAAGTGAATAAGGGTTAGGAGTTAAAAGCAGCATCAAAAAGGTGGGTTTTAGCTTAGATTTGATGACGGCCAGAGATGGAGCTTGACGTACCGGCTCAGGGAGAAGGGTGCAGATAAGAGAGATTTACCCAGTGAATGGAGTTCCCGTGGAGGAATGTAGGGAGAGATGAGAGTGGAGAGGTACTGAGGAGCTGCAGAGTGAATGCACTTATAGGTCAATAAGAGGAGTTTGAACTATATGCTGAAATGGATAGGAAGCCAGTGAAGTGACTTGAGGAGAAGGCTAATATGAGCATAATGACCCTGGCAAAATATTAGTCGTGCAGCAGAATTTTGAACAGATTGAAGAGGAGAGAGATGGCTAAGTGGGAGACCTGTGAAAAGCAAGTTGCAATAGTCTAAGCGAGAGGTGACAAGAGTGTGGATGAGGGTTTTGGTAGTGTGCTCAGAAAGGAAAGGGCGAATTTTGCTGATATTATAAAGAAAGAAACGACAAGTTGTAGCAGTCTGTTGAATATGTGCAGAGAAGGAGAGGGAGGAGTCGAAGATGATCCCAAGGTTACGAGCTGATGAGACAGGAAGGATGAGAGTGTTATCCACAGAAATAGAGAATGGGGGAGGAGGAGAGGTTGGTTTAGGGGGAAAGATGAGAAGCTCAGTCTTGGTCATGTTTACTTTCAGATGGCGCTGAGACATCCAGGCAGCAATGTCAGACAGGCAGGCTGATACTTTGGCCTGGATTTCGACTGAAATTTCTGGTGTGGAGAGGTAGATCTGGGAGTCATCAGCGTAAAGATGATACTGAAAACCATGGGATGAGATCAGAGTACTGAGGGGAGAAGTGTAGATGGAGAAAAGAAGAAGTCCCAGGACAGATCCCTGAGGTACACCAACTGACAGTGGGATAGAAGTAGAGGAGGATCCACTAGAGTATACACTAAAGGTATGCTGGGAGAGAAAAGAAGAAAACCAGGAAAGAACAGAGCCCTGAAATCCAAGTGAGGACAGCGTATCAAGGAGTAGGCTGTGATCAACAGTGTCAAAAGCAGCAGATAGATCGAGAAGGATGAGGATAGAATGGAGACCTTTGGATCTGGCCAGGAACAGATCATTGGAGACGTTAGCAAGCGCTGTTTCAGTTGAATGAAGGGGGCGAAAGCCAGATTGCAGTGGATCAAGAATAGCTTGAAATGAAAGAAAGTCTAGGCAACGGCAGTGAACAGCACGTTCAAGTATCTTGGATAGTAAAGGGAGGAGGGAGATGGGGCAATAGTTGGAAGGACAGGTAGGGTCCAATGAAGGTTTTTTTAAGGAGTGGTGTGACTACGGCATGTTTGAAGGCATCAAGAACAGTCGCAGTGGAAGATTGAGGATATGACAGATAAAAGAGATGACAGTAGGAGAGACAGTGTTAAGTAGATGGGTGGGAATAGGATCAGAGGAACAGGTAGTTAGTTTCGAGGAGGAAAGAAGATGTGTAGTTTCCTCTTCAGTGATTTCAGAAAAGGAGGCAAGGGTTGGAGGGTTGAGAGAATGGAATAAGGGAAGGTGAGGTGGAGGTGACCTGGTTGAGAATGCAAGTTTAATCTTGTGAACCTTAACATGAAAGAACTCAGCCAGAGTCTGGGGGGAAAGTGAAGGGGGGGGGGGGGTTGGAGGTGAAGGCACTTTGAGGAGAGATTAAAGTGTGGCAAAGAGACGTCGAGGGTTTGAGCCAAGAGAATTTGTCAACTGGATGTAATAGTCCTGTTTGGCAAGTAAAAGGGTAGACCGGAAGGAGGTCAGCAAGAATTTGAAATGTATGAAGTCAGCATGGGCACGGGATAGGTAGCGGATTCTAGAGGTCAGCCAAGGCTGGGGTTTGGTACGTTCTACAGAACGGGGAATGGGAGGAGCAAGAGTATAGTATTATAGGAAGAGACAGCCTCATTGACAGACTTGGATAACATGGCCTGCCCAACGCTCTATGTGCTTGCTCAGCTTTAGTAGTTGGGTTTACGGGGTCCGACAGGAGAAAACTAGCCAGTTTTTATACAGTCTCATGTCGGGTAAACTGCGAAAATGGAGATTGCAGCATCTGCTGCGGTTTTTGTAGGTCTTTGACCTTCTCTGCCAGAACCGCTTCCTGGTTAGCTGACTTGGAGCTTGGTCTCTAAGGCTGCAGTGGCATTTGCTTGCTCAAGGCCTACCTCCGGGTCCTCAGCCTGATGGCCCAACTTGGAGATCTTGCTGCGAAGATCTGCCGCCAAGGTCGCAAGCTCTATCTGAAGTATTAAATCAGGGATGTGCTATAGACGTAATCTACCTAGATTTCAGCAAAGCTTTTGACACAGTTCCCCACAGGAGGCTCTTAAATAAACTTGACGGGCTGAAGATAGGACCCGAAGTGGTGAACTGGATAAGGAACTGGTTGACGGACAGACGCCAGAGGGTGGTGGTGAATGGAATTCGCTCGGAGGAGGGAAAGTTGACTAGTGGAGTGCCTCAGGGATCGGTGCTGGGCCGATTCTGTTCAATATATTTGTGAGTGACATTGTAGAAGGGTTAGAAGGTAAAGTTTGCCTTTTTGCGGATGATACTAAGATTTGTAACAGAGTGGACACCCGGGAGGGAGTAGAAAACATGGAAAGGATCTGCGAAAGCTAGAAGATTGGTCTAAGGCTTGGCAATTAAAATTCAATGCGAAGAAATGCAAAGTGATGCACTTAGGGAGTAGAAATCCACGGGAGACGTATGTGTTAGATGGTGAGAGTCTGATAGGTACCGACGGGGAGAGGGATCTTGGGGTGATAGTATCTGAGGATCTGAAGGCGATGAAACAGTGTGACAAGGCGGTGGCCGTAGGTAGAAGGTTGCTAGGCTATATAGAGAGGGGAGTGACCAGCAGAAGAAAAGAGGTGTTAATGCCCCTGTACAAATCATTGGTGAGGCCCCACCTGGAGTATTGTGTTCAGTTTTGGAGGCCATATCTTGCTAAGGATGTAAAAAGAATTGAAGCGGTGCAAAGAAAAGCTACGAGAATGGTACGGGATTTGCGTTACAAGACATATGAGGAGAGACTTGCTGACCCTGTAGGAAAGAAGAAACAAGGGTGATATGATACAGACGTTCAAATATTTGAAAGGTATTAATCCGCAAACGAACCTTTTCCGGAGATGGGAAGGCGGCAGAACTAGAGGGCATGAAATGAGATTGAAGGGGGGCAGACTCAAAAAAATGTCAGGAAGTATTTTTTCACGGAGAAATAGTGAGGTTTAATAGAGAGAGTGGTGGATGCTTGGAATGCCCTCCCGCAGGAGGTGGTGGAGAGGAAAACGGTAACGGAATTCAAACATGCGTGGGATAAACATAAAGGAATCCTGTTCAGAAGAAATGGATCCTCAGGAGCTTAGCCGAGATTGGGAGGCGGGGCTGGTGGTTGGGAGGCGGGGATAGTGCTGGGCAGACTTATACGGTCTGTGCCAGAGCCGGAGGTGGGGACAATGCTGGGCAGACTTGTACGGTCTGTGCCCTGAAAATGACAGTTACAAATCAAGGTAAGATATACACAAAAACTAGCACATATGAGTTTGTCTTGTTGGGCAGACTGGATGGACCGTGCAGGTCTTTTTCTGCCGTCATCTACTATGTTACTATGTAAGTGCTATTTAAATTTGGTTTAATGTCCCCCCAAAGGGGAGGTGGACTGCTCAGCAGAGGACAAAGGAGGAGGAGATGAATCTACAGTTGTCAGGTGAGTCTGCGAAGGGGGCCCCGCCATCACCATCTTAGGCGCTCCCTCTACCGGGAGGGTGGGGGGGGGGGGTGTCAGAGTTCTGATAGGCAAATTCTTGCACGTTGACTTGCCCTACCGCCAACATTTTCCACTCAAACTGCTCAGAAAAGTTCCCACTATCTGGACAGGCAAGCGGGACTGAACAATGGAGCTTATGCAAGATGATTAAATGAAACCTGCAGGCCATGCGGGCAATGTCACTTCCTCTCTGCAATTACAAATTTTAATTAACATGCAGTCCTATAAAAATGTAAAGAAAAAATAATGAAAAGATAAGAAATATACCTACAAATTGAAATGTTACAAATTAAAGAATCTAAATCAGTATGCAGAATAGCGATGAACACCCTTAAAAGTTTTCACAGCCTACTTCCGAAAAGCAGTGTTTTAAAAAATGTCATTAAACTTCCAACTCTTGTAGCACAGGTTGGTTTAGCTATTTCAAAACTCTGGTCTTTTTGTAATTTTTTTTTTGTACCTTATCCTTAAATATGGCTACATTTGTAAGTTTTTAGCATTGGTTGAACAATGCATGAAAAATAAGAAAATGTACCCAGAGTCCTAAGTGTTTTTGTTCTAAGGATGACTTTCTGTTATCATCATGCACTGTTAGTATCCCTGGATTTAATGTGGTAACTAAGCTTTGGCCATTTGTCATTGCTGAGTGGCTGTTATGTTGCATTTGAAAATGGTTTTCACATTTTTGCAGGTATTCCTGTCTCTCAGCAGCACTTGATTTGGAATAACATGGAGCTAGAAGATGACTATTGTTTGAATGATTACAGGTGAGTGCGTGCTAGAGGGCTTGACGTGTGTGAACCATTTGGGGTCCTTACTGCTGTTGGAGACTTCACACCAGGGCCGGCTCAACCTGTGTACAGGTGACGCACTGGCTGAGGGCACAGGTGATAAAGGGCTCAAGAATCCTGGTCTGAGACATTTCTATCCAACACCCCCCCCCCCCCAATGGATCGAAGGGGTAAGGGAGGGGGAGATGCCAGACTGGGATTTGGGATTGTGGCATCCTTTATCACTAGTGGGGAGGAGGGGTTTTGAGAGAGGGGTAGATACCTGATTGCAAGTGTGGGAGGGAGGGGCACTGATGCAAAAGTTGGCTCTGGGCACTACAGTCCCTTGAACCAGCCCTGTTTCACACAATGAGTTATTCGATTGATTATTTCTTTTTCTTTGTACTTTTAGCATTTCAGAAGGCTGCACTTTGAAACTGGTGCTGGCTATGCGGGGTGGTCCTATCAATACTAGAAGAGGTATGTGTACACATTAGTATTAGTGCGGCTTTTGACATTGATAAGTAGAAACTTAAATGTGATTTTGAATATTGAGGTTCTTCTGTAATAATGGGACTCTAATAGCCAAGTAAACATACTGGTGTGATACCCATAAAACAAGGGTAGCCAACCAGTTAAAGACCAAGAGCCAAGAAACCAGAATGCGATATCGGAGCCATACATTTTTAATACTTAAAATGTTGCTAACACAATGATGTTACCTTTGGTGGGGGGGGGGGGGGGGTTATTTTATTTTATTTTATTTGCATGTGTTTAGGGACAGAAAAAACAAACTTGCAAAGACAGGTTGAGCTAAACATTGAACTCAAGAGGGCAGCATAACTTGATATTTGGGTATTTGGCACAGTGTTCCAAAACTGAAGATTTCTCTTTATTAAAACAGATTTGTTCTGTTGACTTCTCAAAGCTTTATCTTTAGTTGTCATTAGTAACTTAGATTTCAAACAGTGTACTTTAGCAGTGACTGAGGAACGAGTGCAGAAAACCTCATGGTAGACCTGGCTCAGCGCGCTGCTCTACTGTAAAAATTTGTGATCCAAAAATACCACTACATGTTATAAGCAATGAGCATACAAATTACTACTGCATTAAAATTGCTGCAGTAATCTGCAGCTCATTGCAAAATGTTACCCTTCCTGTCGATGCCTGAGTGTCGATTTGGCTCAGGCATTGACAGGAAGGGATGTCTTTTAAGTTGAAGTTGCCAGCGGTCTGTATCAGCCCTGATCTCCCTCCCACTCACCCCCTCCCATCCAACCTGGCTCTTTTTGGTTTTTTTTAAGTTCCTAGTGTCTATTGGGGACCCATACTTTTAAATGAGGCAGGAGCAATTCCCACTTGCTCCTGCCTCTGGCACTATCATCTTCAAAATGGTGGCACCCTGCCCTGCAGCCAGGGCCTGTCTGCCATATATGGGAAACTTTCCCTTGTGGCACACTGGCCCAGAGGCGCCACTATTTTGAAGACAGCGCTGGAGGCAGGAGCAAGTGAGCATCGCTCCTGCCTCATTTAATCTTTTTCAAGTGATTATCTTGGTCTTTGCTGAAGGACTTTGGAATGGAGTATGTTGGTGAGCTCCCTTGAAGTATGTCTGCCACCTGTTTAATTGAATACACTTTTACTGTTTGCTCTGGAAAAACTGTGCTTAGTTTTTGAACGGAAGCATTCTTTGTACAAGTTCAGACAACAGCTTGGATTTCCTTTCTAGATCCATATTCAGTTTATCCAAGTGAAACAAAATTATGTGTCAGAAAAAAATAGATTCTCCGAGGACAGCAGGCTGAATATTCTCACAGATGGGTCGTCGTCTGTGACGGCCAGGAGACCGGAACTATTTAGAAAAATCTCGAAGTCTCGAACGCTCCAAAAATATAGCTTGCAGTCAACCAGAATGCCTTCAAGAAGGACTTTTAAGGAACCAAAGACTAAACCAGTGGCTCCCAAACCTGGCCCTGGAGGCACCCAGCCAGTCAGGTTTTCAGGATATCCACATTGAATATTCATTAGAGAAATTTGCATATACTGCCTCCACTGTATACAAATCTCTCTTGAATATTCATTGTGCTTCCAGGACCAGTTTTGGGAACCACTGGGCTAAACCCAAGGTGTGGCCGTTGCTTGTTTTAGAGGACATTTTAGAAGACATGTCCTTAGCCGCATATCCATATGTCTGTTTTTTGAACGGGATTGTCTTTATCCGCCTATATGTTCTTATCTGTCCCGCATGGAATCGGTCTAGTTCTTTATACCTTACAGCGTGCATCATTCATACCACTAAAGAAAGCTACTCTAAATCTCATGCTAGACAGAGTTTCTATTGGCCATTACTTCTGCCAGAGGAGTTTCTGAGCTCCAAGCTCTTTCTTGTAAAAATCCTGTTTATTCTGTACCTTCCTTTCTTCTCTGTTTCATATCAATCAGTCTCTTCTCATTCAGCCTCTTTGTGAGGTAACATAGTAGATGATGGGCAGAAAAAGACCTAGGTAGATTATGGTGATGAATTCAAAGTTGTGTGAGTCATAGATGTTTGAGTGTTGATAAGGTATTTGGAAGCAGATTGGATAAGTTGTGTTCTCCTTTGGTGAGGCAGCCTCTAAAGTGACTATTGCGCATTGGTAAAAACAAAAGACATGATTTCCTTTTTGAGGGTGCCAAGAAAGGTGAGGCAGCCTCTAAGGTGACTATTGCACATTGGTTAAGTTAAAAAAAAACCATGATTTCCTGAACATATATTCTTACAGACAAAGCTCCATCTGTGAGGTTGAGAGCTTTCCTACAAAAGGGGTGGCCATATCGAAGGCAGATTTATATGAAGTATCTCCGGCAGTCTTCTGTAGAACGGTGACGTGGTATTCACACCTTTGCAAAGCACTACAAATTAGATGTGGCAGCAAGAGAGGAAGCTTCCTTTGGAGCTTTGGTAATCAAGGCGTTGTTTGCCAGATCCCTCCCATCTTGAAATCTTTTTTGATACATCCCATAAGCTCTGGACTCGTCTGGTGAGGACAGTAAGGAAGGAGAAACTTACATCTTATCTACTAATTTTCTTTCTTTTAATCCCACCAGACCAGTTTAGATACCTGCCTTAGTTTAAATTTTTGTCTTCTGCAATGCTTAGTCTAGAGTTCAATTCTTCTTGATTTCTTTTTTTAATATTGTTTACTTATAGCAAATATTTCTTTGGCAAATACATGAAAGGAATGATATTGTGGTATTTAAGGTTCAGTTTTAAGGAATTCCTCATTGCCCTTATATGGCAGAGCACACACTTCTGTATAGCTCAACCTACAAGTTCTGGACTGAAAATTAGCAGGTAAGATGTAATTTCTTCTTAGACATTTATATTACATAAATGTCAAAATCCTAATTTCTAGAAAGCTGAGCTCTGCATATCTAACATGAAAAAAATGTGCATTTGGCAAGAGCAAGTTGACTGGGCAGGCCTAAAAAATAATCCTGTATTCACCATGTTAAAAGGGGCATGCATATCTGTGTTCAAAAAGATCAATGTTGGGATTTTGCACCTGCTACCTGGGATGTCTAGGCTTCGAAAAAGTGCTATTGAGCAGCTCTCTACTGGAAGGATTTGTTTGGGGGTGGGGGCATCCCTCTTAGTCCCGAGTGGTTGGTGCCCCCTAAACCAAAACTGGAAAGGGATACCAGGCTTTGACAGCTTTGGAAAAAATACATGTTTCTAAAATGGCTAACAAATATTTATATTCTAGCACATAAACGCATAGCATAAATGTTGCTGGTTTTGCCCTATTAATATTTTTGATGTTTGTTTCTAAAATGGATGATTCTTCTGCATTTAACAGACGGACATTTCTCCATGTGTTTTAGAACATGTTCTGTGTTGGCAGATTCTCTTCTAAAATACTAGTAGAACTAGATGTACATCCTCTCTAAAATGCTGCGGTATAACAAATAAAAGTCTGGTCAAATACACCAGACATTCTGTAGAGGAGTGTCTGCTTAAAAGTGTACTTAAACCTATCTGTAAGTGTGATGGGAAACAGCAGAACAAAAAGGGGAGCAACCAGGGAAGTATCAACCAAGGGACATTTATTAAAAATCACATAAAAAGACATACCATCCATAGAGATCTATAAAATCCATAAAAAATGTAATATCAAGACTTGACGCAGCCCTGCATTTCGGCATAGTGTGCCTGCCTCGGGAGTCTTAACTTCAATTGGACTTGTAAATCCCTTGTAATGTTTAGAAACTAATATAAAAAAAACACCATCAAACAACCAACCAACCACAATATGTGCTATGTCAGCGAAATGACACCAGCTGCTGAAAGTAACACAGCTGATGTGCAAACTGAGCACGTCGTTTTAGCAGCAAAAACCACAGAACTGTGGTTTAAGTCAGCGATGATGGGATTTGATTGTGGTCAGTATTACATCAGATTAAAAAAAAATTGATTGTTTTTTGTCGAATGGCTTAGCTTTAGACCCGTTGATGATTTTTTTAAAAAAGGTTTTGAAGAGCTGTTTACTCTTGGATGCAAGGTTACCGTTAGCATATGCGACCCTCACTGAAATTTGGTGTAATTTAGAAATGGCATACCACTCATCTTTTGAATTAAGATGATGTATCATATTTGGTCTTCCTTTTTTTGAACTGTGGTGAACAAAATGTTAAGAGGGCAACCAAAAACATTTTTTTTTAATGCTTCAGTTGAAATTCGCTATTCAAACTGGCCACTATGGCAAGGCACAGCACTGCCCCGCCCTGAACAGAAGTAGCCCCCCTCCACCAGACTCCCCAGGTGTAACTTACAAAATCTGATGTTCTAGTGGTGTTTTCAAGGCAGGACCAATCCCCAGTTGCTCCTGCCAATGCCATCTCTACCATCAAAATGGCTCTGCTGCCACAAATGGGAGGGGTAGGGGCTGTTCTCGATTTGGGGGGAAGAAGAGAGGGAGGGAGTTGAACTTGATCCTGTTTGATGATAGGGAGTGGAGCAGAGGGGAGTGGTATGGGGATATAGTATTAAGTTTCGGTTTAGCTGAAAATGAAACATGGCCGAATACCAATTTCAGGCTGGTTTCGGTGCTGAAACTGAAATTTGGTTGGCCTCTACAACGTTTGCTCCTTTTTGTGATTACATTAAGTAGTCTGTCTGTATTGATCTGTTATGTTGGAATCAAGCTCTTATTTCTTTTCCTGCTAGGATTGAAGATGATGGGACTTGTTTGTAGTTTTGGAATACCTGTTTTGTTACTTAATACTTTGTAAATGAAAAGTTTTCTAGAAATATAGGTCAGCCAACAAGCTACAGATGATACCTTTTTGTGGGATAAATATATTTGTGTGTAGGTCAGTGCAATTTAAAATCATGTGATGGTAGGATAAATTTCCCAGAACATTATGATGAAAACATGGTTAGAGAGACCCCTGTGACAGCAAATTTGCATTTTTAACTGGTGTACTGAGAGGCTAGAGCAGGGGTCTCCAGATTTGTCACAAGAAGGGTTACGTTAAGACATGTGAAATCACTTGGAACAGAGGGGTGCATATCTGGCCCTTTTTGTAGTTTGAAATGCTGGAGAAAGCAGGAGGCTACCATTCCTAGGGGTGTGGCAGACTTCTTGAAAATGACAATCCTGCTACGCCCGTTGAGGCATTTGTTCTCTGTAGTCCCTCTTCCAAGCACTTTGGAGTTGGGGAAGGTGTAGATGGGTGGATGGCGTGGGTCTGTGTATGTGATGAATGCGCACCTCTTCTACTGTTGTCCCTTTCTTTTCCCTCTCCTACCATGTCTCCTCCATTTATTTACCTCCCATGTATTACCTGTAGCAGGAGCACAAATGGGGAGGAGTTTTCTTTTCTGCATAACTTCCTTCCTAATGTACCCTGTACTTCAGGTTTGCTGTGGGTCTCAGTCACCCCCATAAGACAGCAGTGGCAACAGAGGACGTTTCAGAGCCACGTTCTTGTGCTTATTACCACCTTTGCTCTGTCTGGCTTCCTCCCACATGCAGCAGCTTTCGAAGTAGTATGACGTGACTTCTCGTTTTCAGATGTATCATGCCTGCTGCATCTGACATCTTGTGGACCTACATTTAGACTTTGAGAGCAGTGGAAGTCCATTAGAAATATTCCAGCTCTGCTTGCTGTCTTTGCAACATCATGCATGGAAAAATTATTTCTCCACAGGCCACATTTTTCAGGAAGGAAAAGCATGGCAAACCAGAGAGAAGCCCCATGCTGGATTCTACCCATGTGCTAGAGGAACTGACTAAAAGGCACATGCACTGGCATAGTGGCTTGGAGACCTACACTGGGGTTTTCAGGTTTTAACACTAAGCGACAACATTGGCATTCCTTTTAGATACCTGATTTTTTTTTTTTCTTGTACAGTACTTAACTTTTAAAATCTTGATGGCATAATTTTCTCCCCTGGGTTTTTTGCTTGACAAATATGAAGTATTTGCATTGCAAACCAAGGGGGCCCAACAGTTTATTCGCAGAGCCAGTATTGTAGGGAAGAAACTTATTTTAAATACATGGATAAAAGAAGAGCCGCCGGATTATTGGCATTGGAGAAATCGACTGCATGAGCTGTTAATGCAGGAGCGGAGGGTGGTGGGGTCCTCCCCAAGGAGTAGGAAAGCATTTTTGGAAATTTGGGAACCCTACATACAAACACTGAGGCTCATTTTCAAAGCACTTAGCCTCCCAAAGTTCCATAGAAACCTATGGAACTTAGCCTCCCAAAGTGTTTTGAAAATATGCCTCACTATCACCTAAAGCATGAAGTTTTATATTGAATCGTCTTTGATTTTTTTTTTTTTTTTGGGGGGTGGGGGGGGGTTGTCAGAAGTTGATATGACAGTATCTTCTTTACCCTTGACCAGAGTGTAGTTTCTCGGGGAGTAATTATACTCATGGTATTGCCGTACTATCAAAACTGTCATCATATAAAATTGTGGATGTATAAATAAGAGGGGTAAGGGAGGGGGGAGGGATGGGTTGATTGGGGATAAAAGAAAAAAAACAATTGACGACAGAAGGAGGATTGGCAGTTGTTTGTTGCACCAGTATTGTTTTCTTGTTGCAATATTATGTATGTATTTTCTGAATTTTATGTCAATAAACGGATTTAAACATAAAATCTTGATGGCATATCTTGAAATAATCAAACCAAAATGGGATTCCACTGTGAAAGTTACAGTTTTGCAATTCAGGTGGCCTGTTTTTGAAACGAGGATAGATGTCACAACTGGCGTGTCTTACCACTTCAAACTGTCATTTTGCACAGGTTTGGTTTAGAAAGCTGTGAGACTGATGGAGCAAAATGACCAGTTTGGACAAACCAAATCTGGCAGCAACATCTAGATAGCTCTTTATTTTGTATATGCTTTACTGTAAATGGTGGTATACTTTATAAAATCTAAAATAACCGAGAATGTATGTGGTAGGGGCTTAATATTTCTGCTCCTTCCATCTGTGCTATCTGTCCTCTCTTTAGTTATCCACTGCTATATATTTTCTCTGTGTCTCTTCCGACTATCTATATTTGTATATAATTAGTTCTTTCTTTAACCTTGGATTGTAACTTGGCATTTTTTTTTGTTTGTTTTTCCTGACATATTCATTCTCCGAGGACAAGCAGGCTGCTTGTTCTCACTGATGGGTTGACGTCCTCGGCAGCCCCCTCCATCGGAAAGTTTACTAGCAAAGGCCTTTGCTAGTCCTCGCGCGCCCATGCGCACCGCGCATGCGCGGCCGTCTTCCCGCCCGAAACCGGCTCGAGCCGGCCAGTCTTCTTTCGTCCGCGCTCGGTACGGTCGTGTTACGCCGTTCGTGCCCCAGAGAGTCGACCTCGCGCGTCCTTTTCGACGTGTTTTTTCGCTGTTTTTTCCTTGAAAAAGTTCGGGAAGCGCTCCGGTAGTGTTCCGGAAGACCCTTTCGGGTTTTCTGCCCTTCCTGTATTTCTCAGTTTTTGCCCCGTAAGTTTTCTTTCGTTGTCGGGGTAGGCCTCTTTTGGCCTCGGTCGAGAATTTTTCTCCCTCTAAATTTTGGTGCTTCAATTTTCGCCATTTCGGCTTTTGATTTCGCCGGCGTGATTTTTCCGCCCATGACATCGAAGCCTTCCAGCGGCTTCAAGAAGTGCACCCAGTGCGCCCGGGTAATCTCGCTCACTGATAGGCACTCTGCGTGTCTTCAGTGTCTAGGGGCCCAGCACCGCCCTCAGAACTGCAGTCTGTGTTCCCTGTTACAAAGGCGGACTCAGGTAGCGAGATTAGCCCAGTGGAACGTTTTGTTCTCGGGCTCTTCGTCGGCATCGGCACCGGAGGCATCGAGTGCATCGACGTCGTCAGCGTCCGGACCATCTTCCTTGGCTGCCGCTCCATCGACTGCATCGAGGCATCGGACCTCTGCATCGGCGCCGAGGCATCGGGCGACTGCATCGACGTCGGTGGTACCGAGACTTCGTCTGCTGATGTCGTCGGACGGAGGTGCATTGTCAGGAGTGCAGGTGAGGGCTGTCCATTCCCCTGCTGGTGGCGGTGAGCCTTCGGGTGGGTCTCCTCCTACCCTGAGGGCTCCTGCGGTACAGCCCCCCCGGGATCGACCCTCTTCGGTCTCGGCCCCGAGGAAGCGACGGATGGATTCTACGTCCTCCTCGTCGGTGCCGGGGAGCTCCGGTGACATGCTTCGGAAGAAGTCGAAGAAGCATCGACACCGGTCTCCTCCCCATGTCGGCACCAAGAGCTCTGGGTCGCCGAGGGATTCGGCACCCAGCAGGCATCGGCACCGAGAGGACCGCTCACCCTCTGTTCAGGAGGTGTCGATGCGCTCCACTCTGGACAGCCCGGAACAGCCTCCTCGCCCGGAACAGGTTCTGACGTCGACGCCTGCATCGACCTCTCAGCCTTTCTCTGCAGCCGCTCTAAATGAGAGCCTCCGGGCCGTTCTCCCAGAGATTCTGGGAGAGCTGTTGCGCCCTACCCCTCCGGTACCGGCGGTGCTTGCGCCTCCGGTACCGTCGAGCGTGGCGCCGGCTGGCCCATCGCCCAGGTTGAGGTCCCCGACGTCGGTACCGCGTGCGGTGCCGACAGCGGCCACCTCCCAGGAAGGCTCCCCGACTACGTCGGTGGAGGGAGCTTCGCCGATGCGGGCGAGGGAGTCTACCTCTCGACGCCCCACCGTGGACGGGGTTCCACCGAGTCGAGCAGGGCGAGGTTGCAGACGCAGGTTCGTGAACTTGTGTCTGACACCGAGGGTGAGGCCTCGTGGGAGGAAGAGGAAGACCCCAGATATTTCTCTGACGAGGAGTCTGAGGGTCTTCCTTCTGATCCCACTCCCTCTCCTGAGAGACAGCTTTCTCCTCCCGAGAGCCTGTCTTTTGCTTCCTTTGTCCGGGAGATGTCTACGGCCATCCCCTTCCCGGTGGTTGTGGAGGACGAGCCCAGGGCTGAAATGTTTGAGCTCCTGGACTATCCTTCTCCACCTAAGGAAGCGTCCACTGTTCCCTTGCACCATGTCCTGAAAAAGACATTGCTTGCGAACTGGACCAAGCCACTAAGTAATCCCCACATTCCCAAGAAGATTGAGTCCCAGTACCGGATCCATGGGGACCCAGAGCTGATGCGCACCCAGTTGCCTCATGACTCTGGAGTTGTGGATCTGGCCCTAAAGAAGGCTAAGAGTTCTAGGGAGCATGCTTCGGCGCCCCCGGGCAAAGACCCTAGAACCTTAGACTCCTTTGGGAGGAAGGCCTACCATTCTTCTATGCTCGTGGCCAAGATCCAGTCTTACCAGCTCTACACGAGCATACACATGCGGAACAATGTGCGGCAGTTGGCGGGCTTGGTTGATGCTCTTCCCCCTGAGCAAGCCAAGCCTTTTCAGGAGGTGGTCAGGCAGCTGAAGGCGTGCAGAAAATTCCTGGCCAGAGGAGTTTATGACACTTTTGATGTTGCGTCCAGGGCCGCTGCTCAAGGTGTGGTGATGCGCAGGCTCTCATGGCTGCGTGCCGCCGACCTGGAGAATAGACTCCAGCAGCGGATTGCGGACTCGCCTTGCCGTGCGGACAACATTTTTGGAGAAAAAGTCGAGCAGGTGGTAGAGTCTCTCCACCAGCGGGACACCGCATTCAACAAGTTCTCCCGCCGGCAGCCTTCAGCTTCTACCTCTACAGGTAGACGATTTTTCAGGGGAAGGAAGACTGGTCCCTATGCTTCTGGTAAGCGTAGGTACAATCCTCCTTCCCGACAGCCTGCGGCCCAGGCTAAGCCCCAGCGCGCTCGCTCTCGTCAGCAGCGTGCGCCTCAGCAAGGCCCCGCGGCTCCCCAGCAAAAGCAAGGGGCGAGCTTTTGACTGGCTCCAGCAGAGCATAGCCGACATCCAAGTGTCAGTGCCGGGCGACCTGCCGGTTGGGGGGAGGTTGAAAGCTTTTCACCAAAGGTGGCCTCTCATAACCTCCGATCAGTGGGTTCTCCAAATAGTCCGGCAGGGATACACCCTCAATTTGGCCTCAAAACCTCCAAATTGTCCACCGGGAGCTCAGTCTTACAGCTTCCAGCACAAGCAGGTACTTGCAGAGGAACTCTCCGCCCTTCTCTGCGCCAATGCGGTCGAGCCCGTGCCATCCGGGCAAGAAGGGCTGGGATTCTATTCCAGGTACTTCCTTGTGGAAAAGAAAACAGGGGGGATGCGTCCCATCCTAGACCTAAGGGCCCTGAACAAATATCTGGTCAAAGAAAAGTTCAGGATGCTTTCCCTGGGCACCCTTCTCCCCATGATTCAGCAAAACGATTGGCTATGCTCTCTGGACTTGAAGGATGCCTACACACACATCCCGATACTGCCAGCTCACAGACAGTATCTGCGATTTCAGTTGGGTACACGCCACTTCCAGTACTGTGTGCTACCCTTTGGGCTCGCCTCTGCGCCCAGGGTGTTCACAAAGTGCCTAGCTGTGGTAGCAGCGGCACTTCGCAGGCTGGGGGTGCACGTGTTCCCATATCTCGACGATTGGCTGGTGAAGAACACATAAGTACATAAGTACATAAGTAGTGCCATACTGGGAAAGACCAAAGGTCCATCTAGCCCAGCATCCTGTCACCGACAGTGGCCAATCCAGGTCAAGGGCACCTGGCACGCTTCCCAAACGTAAAAACATTCCAGACAAGTTATACCTAAAAATGCGGAATTTTTCCAAGTCCATTTAATAGCGGTCTATGGACTTGTCCTTTAGGAATCTATCTAACCCCTTTTTAAACTCCGTCAAGCTAACCGCCCATACCACGTTCTCCGGCAACAAATTCCAGAGTCTAATTACACGTTGGGTGAAGAAAAATTTTCTCCGATTCGTTTTAAATTTACCACACTGTAGCTTCAACTCATGCCCTCTAGTCCTAGTATTTTTGGATAGCGTGAACAGTCGCTTCACATCCACCCGATCCATTCCACTCATTATTTTATACACTTCTATCATATCTCCCCTCAGCCGTCTCTTCTCCAAGCTGAAAAGCCCTAGCCTTCTCAGCCTCTCTTCGTAGGAAAGTCGTCCCATCCCCACTATCATTTTCGTCGCCCTTCGCTGTACCTTTTCCAATTCTACTATATCTTTTTTGAGATACGGAGACCAGTACTGAACACAATACTCCAGGTGCGGTCGCACCATGGAGCGATACAACGGCATTATAACATCCGCACACCTGGACTCCATACCCTTCCTAATAACACCCAACATTCTATTCGCTTTCCTAGCCGCAGCAGCACATTGAGCAGAAGGTTTCAGCGTATCATCGACGACGACACCCAGATCCCTTTCTTGATCCGTAACTCCTAACGCGGAACCTTGCAAGACGTAGCTATAATTCGGGTTCCTCTTACCCACATGCATCACTTTGCACTTGTCAACATTGAACTTCATCTGCCACTTGCACGCCCATTCTCCCAGTCTCGCAAGGTCCTCCTGTAATCGTTCACATTCCTCCTGCGACTTGACGACCCTGAATAATTTTGTGTCATCGGCGAATTTAATTACCTCACTAGTTATTCCCATTTCTAGGTCATTTATAAATACATTAAAAAGCAACGGACCCAGCACAGACCCCTGCGGGACCCCACTAACTACCCTCCTCCACTGAGAATACTGGCCACGCAATCCTACTCTCTGCTTCCTATCTTTCAACCAGTTCTTAATCCATAATAATACCCTACCTCCGATTCCATGACTCTGCAATTTCTTCAGGAGTCTTTCGTGCGGCACTTTGTCAAACGCCTTCTGAAAATCCAGATATACAATATCAACCGGCTCCCCATTGTCCACATGTTTGCTTACCCCCTCAAAAAAATGCATTAGATTGGTGAGGCAAGACTTCCCTTCACTAAATCCGTGCTGACTTTGTCTCATCAGTCCATGTTTTTGTATATGCTCTGCAATTTTATTCTTAATAATAGCCTCCACCATCTTGCCCGGCACCGACGTCAGACTCACCGGTCTATAATTTCCCGGATCTCCTCTGGAACCCTTCTTAAAAATCGGAGTAACATTGGCTACCCTCCAGTCTTCCGGTACTACACTCGATTTTAGGGACAGATTGCATATTTCTAACAGTAGTTCCGCAAGTTCATTTTTTAGTTCTATTAATACTCTGGGATGAATACCATCAGGTCCCGGTGATTTACTACTCTTCAGCTTGCTGAACTGACCCATTACATCCTCCAAGGTTACAGAGAATTTGTTTAGTTTCTCCGACTCCCCCGCTTCAAATATTCTTTCCGGCACCGGTGTCCCCCCCAAATCCTCCTCGGTGAAGACCGAAGCAAAGAATTCATTTAATTTCTCCGCTACGGCTTTGTCCTCCTTGATCGCCCCTTTAACACCATTTTCGTCCGAGGCAGGAGCCCTGCAGTCCATGCAGATGACTATTCGCCTCCTGGAGCTACTGGGGTTTGTGATAAATTACCCAAAGTCCCATCTTCTCCCAGTGCAGAAACTCGAATTCATAGGAGCCCTGCTGGATTCTCGGACAGCTCGCGCCTATCTTCCAGAGGCGAGAGCCAACAACTTGTTGTCCCTCGTCTCGCGGGTGTGTGCGTCCCAGCAGATCACAGCTTGGTAGATGTTGAGATTGCTGGGCCACATGGCCTCCACAGTTCATGTGACTCCCATGGCCCGCCTCCACATGAGATCTGCTCAATGGACCCTAGCCTCCCAGTGGTATCAGGCCGCTGGGGGTCTAGAGGACGTGATCCACCTGTCCACGAGTTTTCTCAAATCCCTGTATTGGTGGACGATTTGCTCCAATTTGACTCTGGGACGTCCCTTCCAAATTCCTCAGCCACAAAAAGTGCTGACCACGGATGCGTCTCTCCTGGGATGGGGAGCTCATGTCGATGGGCTTCACACCCAAGGAAGTTGGTCCCTCCAAGAACGCGATCTACAGATCAATCTTCTGGAGTTGCGAGCGATCTGGAACGCTCTGAAGACTTTCAGAGATCGGCTGTCCCACCAAATTATCCAAATTCAGACAGACAACCAGGTTGCCATGTACTATGTCAACAAGCAGGGGGGCACCGGATCTCGCCCCCTGTGTCAGGAAGCCGTCAGCATGTGGCTCTGGGCCCGCCGTCTCGGCATGGTGCTCCAAGCCACATATCTGGCAGGCGTAAACAACAGTCTGGCCGACAGACTGAGCCGGATTATGCAACCTCACGAGTGGTCGCTCAACTCCAGAGTGGTGCGCCAGATCTTCCAAGCGTGGGGCACCCCCTTGGTGGATCTCTTCGCATCTCGAGTGAACCACAAAGTCCCTCAGTTCTGTTCCAGGCTTCAGGCCCCCGGCAGACTAGCATCGGATGCCTTCCTCCTGGATTGGGGGGAAGGCCTGCTGTATGCTTATCCTCCCATCCCTCTGGTGGGGAGGACTTTGTTGAAACTCAAGCAAGACCGAGGCACCATGATTCTGATTGCTCCTTTTTGGCCGCGTCAGATCTGGTTCCCCCTTCTTCTGGAGTTATCCTCCGAAGAACCGTGGAGATTGGAGTGTTTTCCGACCCTCATCACACAGGACGAGGGGGCGCTTCTGCATCCCAACCTCCAGTCTCTGGCTCTCACGGCCTGGATGTTGAGGACGTAGACTTTGCCTCTTTGGGTCTGTCAGAGGGTGTCTCCCGCATCTTGCTTGCTTCCAGGAAAGACTCCACTAAGAGAAGTTACTTCTTCCATTGGAGGAGGTTTGCCGTCTGGTGTGACAGCAAGGCCCTAGATCCTCGCTCTTGTCCTACACAGACCCTGCTTGAATACCTTCTGCACTTGTCTGAGTCTGGTCTCAAGACCAACTCTGTAAGAGTTCACCTTAGTGCAATCAGTGCATACCATTACCGTGTGGAAGGTAAGCCGATCTCAGGACAGCCTTTAGTTGTTCGCTTCATGAGAGGTTTGCTTTTGTCAAAGCCCCCTGTCAAGCCTCCTACAGTGTCATGGGATCTCAATGTCGTTCTCACCCAGCTGATGAAACCTCCTTTTGAGCCACTGAATTCCTGCCATCTGAAGTTCTTGACCTGGAAGGTCATTTTCTTGGTGGCAGTTACTTCAGCTCGTAGAGTCAGTGAGCTTCAGGCCCTGGTAGCCCAGGCCCCTTACACCAAATTTCATCATAACAGAGTAGTCCTCCGCACTCACCCTAAGTTCTTGCCAAAGGTCGTGTCGGAGTTCCATCTGAACCAGTCAATTGTCTTGCCAACATTCTTTCCCCGTCCTCATTCCTGCCCTGCTGAACGTCAGCTGCACACATTGGACTGCAAGAGAGCATTGGCCTTCTATCTGGAGCGGACACAGCCCCACAGACAGTCCGCCCAATTGTTTGTTTCTTTTGATCCCAATAGGAGGGGAGTGGCTGTAGGGAAACGCACCATATCCAATTGGCTAGCAGATTGCATTTCCTTCACTTACGCCCAGGCGGGGCTGGCTCTTGAGGGTCATGTCACGGCTCATAATGTTAGAGCCATGGCTGCGTCGGTAGCCCACTTGAAGTCAGCCTCTATTGAAGAAATTTGCAAAGCTGCGACGTGGTCATCTGTCCACACATTCACATCTCATTACTGCCTGCAGCAGGATACCCGACGCGACAGTCGGTTCGGGCAGTCAGTTCTTCAGAACCTGTTTGGGCTTTAGGATCCAACTCCACCCCCCGAGGGCCCTGTTTGTTCTGTTCCAGGCTGCACTCTCAGTTAGTTGGTAAATTTTTTAGGTCAATCTCAGTTATGTCCTCGCCGTTGCGAGGCCCAATTGACCATGGTTGTTGTTTTGAGTGAGCCTGGGGGCTAGGGATACCCCATCAGTGAGAACAAGCAGCCTGCTTGTCCTCGGAGAAAGCGAATGCTACATACCTGTAGAAGGTATTCTCCGAGGACAGCAGGCTGATTGTTCTCACAAACCCGCCCGCCTCCCCTTTGGAGTTGAGTCTTCCCTTGAAGTGTATTGTCTTGCTACATACTGGACTGGCCGGCTCGAGCCGGTTTCGGGCGGGAAGACGGCCGCGCATGCGCGGTTCGCATGGGCGCGCGAGGACTAGCAAAGGCCTTTGCTAGTAAACTTTCCGATGGAGGGGGCTGCCGAGGACGTCAACCCATCAGTGAGAACAATCAGCCTGCTGTCCTCGGAGAATACCTTCTACAGGTATGTAGCATTCGCTTTATTGTAAACTGCTCTGCTGGCCAGGCTGAAGGGCAGTTTATAAAGACTCTCATTAAACTTAATTATGCATTGATCCAGGGCCATAAATAAACATGTTGCATGCCAAAATTGAGCGATATGATAAACTGAACTTGATGGTTTATAATTCTGTTCACATTGTCTAGTTCCAGTTGAAGATCCCATGAGGGAGATGACTGAATATATGGATCCCAGTCACAGTGATCTGTGGGAGAAAGTTCCATCCAACAAACAAGTTACCTTTCTCGTTTATCGGGAAGGAGATCAGCTGAATTTCTTTCGTGTTGTAGACCGTGGAGATGGCACTTTAACACCATTGTCTGAGTCCTTAAGGTATAGTACAGTGATTCATTTAATGGTATAAAAAATGATCCTAATATTCTAATTTTTTTTAGTATTTCAAATTGGTTGAATTCCATAGAAACATTGACGATGTTGACAGAAAAGGACCACTTATCTAACCAATGTTTTCTCCATCCCTCCATTGCTATGGTCTTTGTGCTTGAATTCTGCCACTTCTCTGTTGCATGTGTCTATACTATCTCATTGGAAGATTTTTTTTTTCACATTACTATTTTTACCCTCTTCTTTTAGCTTCATCTGATGACCAGTTATACTTGAACTGTTATTGTTAAGCTGGACTTGGGAAATCTACTTCTTTATTCCTGGGATAAGCAGCATGAAATCTGTTTTACTCTTTTGGAATCATCAAGCACTTGTGATCTGGATTTTCACTTTTCAGAAACAGGATGCTGGGTTTGATGGACTTTGGTCTGTCCAATACAGCAATGCTTATGTACTTATTTTCTTTCTATGGAAAATATTTTCTGAGACTTTAATGGGATTCAGTAGATGAGGACAAGCAGGCTGAAATATTCTCACACATGGGTCGGCGATCTGCGCCAGCCCTGGAATCGTGAGGAGTGACAGCTTTTTCTGTGGCTCCTCTCTTCGCCCGGGAAAGACCCTTCTCAACTTTTTTTGAGTGTGTTTTTTCACTTTTTATCGTTTTTCATTTAGGGTTTTCCCCCTTATTTTTTTCTCTAGTTTTGTTTGTTCATGTTACTTTCCTTTCTTTTTTATAGCGGCCACCTTTTAGGCCATGCGGTCGAGTCTCTCCTTTTTTGTGCCCTTTCTCGGCACAATCAAGCCGTTTGATTTCGCTGATGCGGTGTTTCCTTCCATGTCATCAAAGACTCCCAGCAGCTTCAAATGTTGTACTCTGTGCAGCTGTACACAGATACGCATTCCTTGTGTATCCTGTGCCTTGGGCCCGACCATAGCCCAGCTCGTTGTGTCCTTTGTCTTTGTATGGCGTCAACATCAAGGGACGCATTGACGTCAGAAGTGGAGGTAGGCATGATTGCTGAGACGCCACAGCACACTGGGAGTAGTGAGGCATCAAGTGGGTCTCCACCTACCTCGAGGCCTCCTGCTGTACAGATCCCCCGGGACCGTCCATTGTCGGACTCGTCCCTGAGGCGACATGGGGATTCGATGACGTCCTCGTCGGCACTGAGGAGCCTCAGTGAGGTGCATCAAGCGAAGGCTAAGAAGCACTGACACCATTCCCCCTCGACACATGGTGCCGGGAGCTCCGAGGCATCGGATTTGGCACTCGAGAAGAGTCAGCACTGGGAAGACCACTCCTCTATACAGGAGGTGCCGATGCGTCGGCCTCTTCAGCAGTTCGGTTCCTGCGCCCGAGCCTCAGCAGGCTGTGCCAGGGCCTTCTCCAATGGCGGCTCTCGACGAGTGCATACGGGCCCTTCTTCCAGAGCTTCTGATACTATTTGAATGAATAGACAGACTTTGATGAGATAATTGATGATAGAGATACACTTTAATGGTGGCGTTCCCACTTCATGATGCAGATATGAAACATGATAATGTCAAAGAATCCATGCAGATAAGTTATGTTTCAAAATTGTGACTGTTACATTTTTGAACATTGAATTTTATGCAGAGGTCACAAGGAACATCAGTGGGGAAAGTGTGATAAATCCCATCATCTCTGGTTCCTCAGTTTGCTGCTCTAACCACTAGGCTACTCTTCTTTTGGTGGTCCTTCTATTGTCTCTCCTTAGTCAATATCTTTTTGTAGACATATTTGAAGACTTGAGTACAATATTCAAAGGGTTTCACCACAGACTCTTAGGGAGGTTATATTCCCTCTTTCCATTAGTGTTAACTTTTTTTTTTCTCAGATGGCAAGTAGGATAATAGCGTTGACAAGCTGATGTCAGTCAGCACTAGGTTTTCTAAACTAGTCTTCATATATGCTACATCATTTTCATTATGCTGCTACTACTTATTTCTGTAGCACTGGTGGATGTATACAGTCTGTGTACACACATAAGAGAAAATCCATGCTTCATAGAGCTTACAGTCTTGTCAAGACAAGGCAGACAGGACAAATAAGATTGGAGAGTTTATTATAGGAAAGATTAAAATAACATGAATATTACAGATGAGCAAGGGGCTAAGATTTAAAGGCAGCTTCAAAAAAAGTTAGTTTTCAGCCTAGTTTTCAGTAGGGCCAGAGACACGGAGCAAGAGCATGACATATTGATTCTAAGGAAGTCTGTTCCAGGCATACAGTGCAACAGAATGGAAGAAACACAAGTTGGCTGTGGATGAAAAGGGCACAGATAAGAGGGGCACATCTGAATTTTGTTTTGTAAAACTCAGCACAGTTTCTTTTATTGTGGTTACTCAGTTCCTGTAGAAAAATGAGTTTCCTTCGAGGACAAGCAGGCTTCCAATTTTCACAACTGGGCAAACGATCCGCGTCGCCCAGGATTCGGCACACTAGCCAGCATAGTAAAACTTTGAGAGCCTCCTGGAGCGTGAGCCACATCTCACCGCGCACGCGCGGAGTGCCCTTCCACCCGCAGCACATCCGCTTCACTTCAGTTTATTTCTTTCCGCAAGAGGAAGTGGCTGTGTTTTTTCGTCGCTCCTCACATGCCTGGGAAGAGCCTTACCACGTTTTTGGAGCTTTTCTCATGTTTTTTCTTGTTTTTCTCATTATTACAAAAAAAAGTTTTTTTTAATCTTATGAGCTTTGGGCCCACGTTCAAGTTTTCTTTCTTTTCCGTTGCGGGCCCCCATTTAGGCCTGCTCGGTCGGAGTTACCCTTTTTTTGTGCCTTTCCCTCTTTTCTTCGTTACAATTGCGACTTTTGATTTTCCTGGAACCATTTTCCCTTCCATGTCATCAAAGACTCCCAGTGGCTTCAAGCATTCCTCCCAGTGCAACTGGACCATCTTGGGTACTGATACATATTCTTGGTGTATTCAGTGCCTTGGGCCCGACCATAGCCCGGCAAATTCTGTCCTGTGCCTTCATATGAAGAAAAGGACAGAAATTTCCCAAGAAGCTCAACGAGAAACTTTTTGGAGCTCGGTCTGGCACATCGACATTGAGGTCGGTGGCGTCGACATCAAAGGAAGCATTGGGAGTCGAGGTAGGGATGGCTGCTGCGAGGCCCTGAGACACTGGGAGCAGCGAGGCATTGAGTGTGTGTCCACCTGTCTCGAGGCCTCCTGCTGTGCAGGCCCCCCAACCCAGAGGTGGCATGAGAATTCGACGTCGTCCTCATCGGAGTTTGGGTGAAGTTCACTGGGCGAAGGCCAAGAAGCACCGTTACCGATCTCCTTCGACGCATGGCTCTGGGAGTTCTGGGATGCCAAGGGATTCGGCACCGGACAAGCGTCGATGCCAGGAGGACCACTACCCCTCTATCCAAGAGGGTGCCGATGAGTCTTTCTCCCAGCTCAAGTGGTTCGGCAACCTGAGCCTTTACCGATGAGGGCTCTCGATGAGCGTATCCGGGCCTTGCTCCCAGAGGTCTTAGAGGGATTGATGCAGCGATGTGCATTGAGCCTGCCATGCCTTCTGCTGCGGCCTCACCTGGCCCCCAGCCCGCGGTGCAGCCTCCAGCGCCGCTTACAGCTCTGGGGTCGATTGCCACCCAGGCCAGCACTCCTTTGACGTTGGTGGAGCAAGTCTCGCCGGAGTAGAGGCGGGAGCCGGCTCCTCGACGCTTTTCTCGAGGACATGGATCCTCCACATCGAGGCGGGCCTGGTCTCGGACATCCATGAGGAAAGTGCTGTCTGATACCGAGGAGGAATGCTTGTGGGAATTGGAGGAGGATCCCAGTTAGTTTTCCTCCAATGAGTCCTATGGGATCCCTTCTGAGCCTTCCCCTCAACCTGAGAGGAGACTGTCTCCACCTGACATCAACCAGAGTCTGCACATCATGCATACGTGGGCGGATGCATTTCAGCTGAAACTTAATGCAGAAAAAACCCAATGCCTAATACTCACCTCTCAACATAACACGAACAAATTCACCACCATCAACACACCTAAATTGAACCTACCAATTTCGGACACCCTAAAAATCCTCGGAGTTACCATTGACCGACACCTAACACTTGAGAGTCACGTGAAAAACGCAACCAAAAAAATGTTCCACTCAATGTGGAAATTAAAAAGAGTAAGACCATTCTTCCCAAGAACCGTCTTCCGTAACCTGGTACAATCAATGGTACTCAGTCAGCTAGACTATTGTAATGCACTCTACACTGGCTGCAAAGAGCAAATAATCAAAAAAACTTCAGACAGCCCAGAACACTGCAGCTAGACTCGTATTCGGAAAATTAAAATATGAAAGTGCTAAACCTCTACGAGAAAAGCTATATTGGCTCCCACTCAAAGAACGCATCACGTTCAAAATATGTACCCTAGTTCACAAAATCATTCATGGTGATGCCCCAGCCTACATGACAGAACTGATAGACTTACCACCCAGGAATGCTAAAAAAATCATCTCGCACATTCCTTAATCTTCACTTCCCCAACTATAAAGGTGTAAAATACAAACTAATGCACGCGTCAACCTTTTCCAACATGAGCACACATTTCTGGAACGCACTTCCGCGCAACTTAAAAACGAGATATGAACTAACTAACTTCCGGAAATTATTGAAGACCCATCTCTTTAACAAGACATACCACAAAGATCAACACATGTGAACTCCTCCCACATGTAACCAGAACTGTCTTACAATGTTTACTTGCTATACAACTATCATGTCTTACAGTGTTTATTTGTTATGTTACTATCATGTTTTATCATTATCATGTAACCCAAGATCCTTCTGTAATTCCACATGTCAATTCTCTACACACTTCAACCATTCATGATGTATTGTAAGCCACATTGAGCCTGCAAAGAGGTAGGAAAATGTGGGATACAAATGCAATAAAATAAATAAATAAATCTGAAGAAGAAGGGACACTGAAAGCTCATCAAAAAATGGATGGTTAGTCCAATAAAAAACGTATCACCTACTTTTCTTTCCTTTGTTTTGTTTTATTTCTATTTATTACCTTTAAAATAGGACTAACACAGCTACCCTAACATTTAACCATAAATGTATAGAATAAGAACATAAGAGTAGCCATACTGGGTCAGACCAATGGTCGGTCTAGCTCAGTATCCTGTTTCCAACCGTGACCAATTCAGGTCACAAGTACATGACAGAATCCCAAATAGTAGCAAGATTTATGGTACTGATCCCAGGACAAGCAGTGGCTTCCCCATGTCTGTCTCAATAACAGGCAGTTGTCCAAACCTTTTTTTTAAACCCCAGGTACACTAACTGCTGATACCAAATCCCCTGGCAACAAGTTCCAGAGCTCAACTATTCATTGAGTGAAAAAAATTTGCTCCTGTTTGTTTTAAAAATAAGTACCATGTAGCTTGAGTGTCTCCTAGCCTTTGTACTTTCTGAAAGAGTAAAAAAATCATTTTACGTTTACCCATTCTACACCACTCATCATTTTGTTAGACCTCCGATATCCCCCCTCAGCCGTCTTTTCCAAGCTGAAGAATCCTAACCTCCTTAAGCCTTTCCTCATACAAGAGGCGTCCCATCCCCTTAATCATTTTGGTCGCTCTTCTTTGAACCTTTTCTAGTTCTGCTATAACTTAAAAAAAAAAAAAAAATTTGGCGATCAGAAATGGAACACAATACTCAAGGTGAGGTCACACCACGAAGTGATACAGAGGCATTATAATATTCTTTGTCTTATTTTCTACCCCTTTCCAAATAATTCCTAGCATTCTGTTTGCTTTTTTGGCTGCTGCCACATACTGGGCAGAAGATTTCAGCGTATTGTCCACAATGACACCTAGATCTTTTTCTTGCTAGTACCCATGAAAGTGCCAGCTGGGTGCCTAAGTGCTATGCTATAATTGTGTGTAAATGGTAAGGGGCATATGTGTGGTTAGAGAATAGGCAAGGCTCCCAGTAAGCTACTATTACTACTACTTATTTCTATAATGCTACTAGATATACACAGTGCTATACACAAAACACATAAGAGAGAGTCCCTTTTTGACAGAGCTTACACAATCCTATTCAAGACAGGCAAACAGGACAAATAAGGGATTAGGAAGTTATTATTGTGGGAATGATTAAAACAAAAACATGAGTATTGAACATAGTAAAAACAGCTTCAAAAAGGTGGGCTTTTAGCCTAGATTTGAATAGCGCCAAGAGACTGAGCATGATGTATCAACTCGGGAAGTCTATTCCAGGCATATGGCAAAACAAGATGAATGGGAGCTGAGGCTGGCAGTGGAGAATGGTACAGATAATAAACCGAATTCCCGGGAAGGCATGTAGAGAGAGAAAAGAGAGGAGAGATACTGAGGAGCTACAGAATGAATGCAGTTGTAAGTCATTAAGAGGACTCTGAACTTGTCACAGACTGTCACAGAGTCCGGAGTAGTGAGCCCTTGGGCCACTGCCAGTGACCGGCAGCAGCAGGTGAACCACCCAAACAGGAAGCGAGGCTGAAAACAGACAGGCTGGTACAAGCAGGACCGGAACTAGCAGGATGGGAACTGAAGCGGTAGATGAGCAGGGCTGGAATAAGCAGGACTGGAACAACCGGATTCTGGAACGGGCTTGGCTTGGCTGGAACCGGATTCTGGATTCTCAAATAGGCTTGGCTGGAACAGGATTCAGGATTCTCAAACAGGCTTGGCTGGAACAGGATTCAGGATTCTCAAACAGGCTTGGCTGGAACAGGATTCAGTATTCTCATACAGGATTCAGAATTCTCAAACAGGCTTGGCTGGAATGGAAGCTGAAAACAGACAGGGTTGTAACAAACAGTGGAGGAACTGAAGCTGAAGACAAACAAGGCAGACACAAGCAGGATTAAAACTGAAGCTGAAGGCTTGCAGGGCTGGAGTAGAAGTTGAAGACTGGCAAGCCAAGAACTAGCAGGGCTGGAACTGCAACAAACACACACAGACGAAAACTCATCTGAAGACCTCTGTTGCAAAGGCAAGCCTGAAAGTTCCCAGGTGCTTAATAAAGGCAATTACAGATGAGGTCACAAGTAAGAGTGAGCCTTGGCAGCAAGAACACCAGGGCGAGGCTTGGTTGCAAGAGCACCAAAGTGAGGCTTGGCTGCAGGAACCCCAAAGCAAGTCTGGAATGCTGAAACATCAGAATAGGACTGGAATGAACTCTGGAACATGTTTGGGAAACAGGAAGAAGACAGTCCATAGCAGCCATGGGGCCTGGTCACCAGGAGGCGAGGTGAGTGTAGGCATGGGATACAGTCACAACCGTGACAGAACTGTATGCGGAAATGGATAGGGAACTAATGAAGTGTCTTGAAGAGAGGAGTTACATGTGTAGCAACATTGATGGAAGATGTTATGTGGCAGAATTTTGAACAGATTGAAGGGGAGAGAGATGGTTTTAGTGGGAGACCTGTGCAGGGCCACCGAGAGGGGGGGGGCAGGGGGGACAAAATTCCCCGGGCAGACCCCTCTACCCGCCCCCTCCTTCCACCACTAGGCCGGGCCCCCCTGAATACAAATCATAGCGCCTCTCCTCGACCTTGCTCCGTGTGAAAGAAGCGCAGCAGTCTGCAGATCGCCTCCCTTCGGGCCTTCCCTCCCTGTGTCCCGCCCTGGACACAGGGAGGGAAGGCCCGAAGGGAGGCGATCTGCAGACTGCCGCTGCTGCGCTTCTTTCACACGGAGCGAGGTCGATGTGAGGCACTTTGATTTGAATTCAGGGGGGCCCGGTGGTGGACGGAGGGGGGGCCCCGGGGGCGGCCGTGCCCTGGGCCCAGCCCAGTCTCTCGCAGGCCCTGGACCTGTGAGAAGCAAGCTACAGTACTCTTAGGCATTAGGTGATGAGAGTGTGGATAAAGGTTTTGGTAGTACGCTCAGAAAGGAATGGACAAATTTCGGTGGTGATATAGAAAAGAAACGATAGGTTTTAGCAGTCTGTTGGATATGTACAGAGAAAAAGAGAGGTTTCAAAGATTGATCCAAACGATACAAGCTGAAAAAACAAGGAAGATGAGTGTTAACTATAGAAATTGAGAATGAGGGAAGATGAGAGGTAGGTTAAATGGAAAGATGAGAAGTTCAGTCTTCAGCTTGTTCAGTTTCAGAATACTGTAAGCTATGCATGTCCCTGCTGCATTTACATGACTCCAGTCGCATCTGCCTTAGACTCTGTGTAAGTGTGGGCATGTAAATGTAAACTGCGCTGATACTGGGTTACACTCATATTCTATAATTGAATCTGGGCTCCCAGATGTCATTATAGAATAGGTTCTTAATGTGTGGCATTGGGATGCATAATTGGAGGCATCCATTTAAAGAATTACCCTCTTCATGGCATTAAGATAAGGGTGGTTGTCACTTCACTTAGCCATTTGCCAGCCGCATGAAGTCGGGACTGAAGGGGAGAAAGAGGCATTGAGCGTAAACAAAACTTGTACATCTGCATAGCAGAAAGGGCAGCGATTCTGAGGCAGTCTGTCAGATATTCAGCTGCACTATCCAGATACATTCTGAATATCACCAGATAGCCTCTGCCAGCCACTTCTCTGGATAGCTGGTGCTGCCATCCAGATAAGTGTGCTTGAATATTGGCCCAATAATGTGCAGTGGATCTGTCTACCCCTCAATATAAAGGTTCTGTGGGATGTAGGTGACCCATTGCCATCCAAGTCTGCTGGTCTACAGGACACATTCCTTCATTCAGGTGGCATTCAAAGAATTTATGAAATAAACTTTCAAAAATATTTCTGTGAGGATTTATCCTAACTACCTGAAGCAGTTCTGGAAGGTCTCCAGTATAATCTAACACAAATCACATCTTGAAGGACAGAGGAACAGGAGCAAGATCTTGTAAAACTCTCTAGTCTCACTAAGTCAAACTAGGAAGACTATAAATCTCCAGAAGTTCATCTTTTTTTTTTCTGGTGATGTGTTCCCTTTCACTAGCCCTCCATACTCTGCTGTCTTGGGAGGCCACCAAATATTTCCATTTCTCTGATTCCAAAACTCAGTATGTTACTAGACATTTAAACTAGAAGGCGAGGGTGGCAAAAGGAAACGAGGGAATTCGGAAAGTCACCCCCAGAATATACATGATGGCAGAGGGAAAGGTCACCTAAATAAAGAAAACCACCTAAACTCACTAAGCACATGGAAAGCAATGAGCACAGATGCTCGTAGTCTAGGTAAAAAGGTTCAAGACTTGCAAGACCTGCTGTTTGAAGAAAACTTGGATATTGTTGCTATTACAGAGATGTGGTTCAATGATTCCCATGAATGGGATGTGACTATACCTGGCTATAATCTTTTTACAAAGGATAGAGAGGGTTGAAGAGGTGGAGGAGTGGCGCTGTATGTGAGAGACAGTATCAGAGCGGCTGAAATGCGGGGAACCTGGGGAAAGGAAGAAGCTTTATGGATCGTCCTGGAAAGAGAAGATGGAACTTGTATCCACACGGGTGTTATCTACAGACCTCCAGCACAAACGGAGAAGCTGGGCAAGGATCTGATAGAAGATATTCAAAAGATTGGTATGAAAGGAGAGGTGCTACTGTTGGGAGATTTCAACTTGTCTGATATGGATTGGAACATCCCATCTGCAGAATCGGAAAGAAGTAGGGAGATTGTGGACGCCTGTCAAAGTGCCTTGTTCAGACAAATGGTGACAGAACCCACGAGGGAAGGGTCGATGCTGGATCTAGTGCTCACAATGGAGGAAGTGTTTCCAGTACCCGGGTGAGTGCCCACCTATGTAATAGTGATCATCACACAATATGGTTTGTTATAAGGGAAAAGGCGGAGTGTGGATGCACAAAACTCAAAGTATTTGATTTCAGACATACTGATTTTGATAAAATGGGGGAATACCTGAAGGAAGGAGCTGTTGGTGTGGGAAGGCATAAGAGAAGTGGAAAGTCAGTGGTCAAAGCTAAAGGCTGCTATAAATATAGAGGCTGATCTTTACATGAGAAAAAGTAAACAAAAACAAGAGTAACAGGAAGCCTATGTGGTTTTCCAAACAAGTAGCTGAAAAAATAAGAGCAAAAGAGGCTTTGTTCAAGAAATACAAAATAACGCAGCAAGATGATCACGGAAAAGATTATCGGATTAAACTTAAAGAAGAGAAGAGGGAAATATGGCTAAAGATGTTAAGAAAGGTGACAAGACCTTTTTCAGATATATTGGAGAAAGGAGAGAAGATAGGAATGGAATTGCGAGACTGAAAGATAATGAGTGGATATGTGGAGAGTGAGGAGGATAAAGCGAACGTGCTAAGCAGTTACTTCTCTTCGGTGTTCACGGAGAAAAATCCTGGTGAAGCACTGGGGTTGGCTGCCAAGGGAGTATCTGGGAATGGAGTGGATACTGCGCCGTTTACGGAAGAAAGAGTTTATAAACAGCTGGAGAATCTGAAGGTGGACACAGCTATGGGGCCGGATAGGATACATCCCAGGATACTGAGGGAGCTCAGAGAGGTCCTGGCGGGACCTCTTAAAGATTTATTTAATAGATCTTTAGAGACGGGAGAGGTTCCGCAAGATTGGAGACGAGCGGATGTGGTCCCTCTTCACAAAAGTGGAGACAAGGAAGAAGTGAGAAACTACAGACCGGTAAGTCTCACATCGGTGGTAGGAAAAATAATGGAGTCGTTGCTGAAAGAAAGGATAGCTAACTTTCTAGAAGCCAACGGGTTACAGGACCTGAGGCAACATGACTGGATGAAGGACGTGCGCTAGATGTAATCTACTTGGATTTCAGCCAAGCCTTTGATACGGTTCCCCACAGAAGACTCGTGAATAAGCTGAAAGGGCTGAACGTAGGACCGAACGTGGTGAACTGGATAGGAAACTGGTTGACCAACAGATGGCAGAGGGTGGTGGTAAATGGAATCCGCTCAGAGGAAAGGAAGGTGAGCAGTGGAGTTCCTCAGGGGTTGATGCTGGGGCCTATTCTGTTTAATATATCTGTGGGAGATATGGCTGAATGGTTGGAAGGAAAGGTTTGCCTTTTTGCGGATGACACGAAGATAGCCAATAGAGTGGATACCCTGGAGGGAGTAGAAACAATGAGAAGGGATCACCAAAAGTTAGAAGAATGGTTGAGGATCTAGCAGTTAAAATGTAATACTCTCAAAAAAATACTAGGTTATTTTCCTCCTTCGGGTTCTCAAAAGTATAAACATGAATGCCACATAGAAACCCCCAAATAATATATATAGTGTATATGAAAAAAAATTAAAATTTGTGAATTGTGCTTAGGTTTTTGGTGTATTACACAGACTGTGGTGTTAACTGATATAATAACACCATACCACCACCATCATAGCACATAGTCCAACCCCTACCTCCATTAGCTTAAAAAAACATTCAAACCTCAAAGTATAGAAATCTTTGGAAATAGTCAAGTTGAATGTTACTTATCTTGAGTAGAGCGGGCTATGTGTGCTGTTCAAGTTCCAGCGTCCACCATGACGTTCTCAATGGTGAATGTCAGTTCATAGATGTAATTCACAGCTCTGCAGTGCTTTTAATCAAAACATCCCATCAAATAGCCACCACTGTGAATCCTAAATCAGTATCCTCAAGAACATCCAATACTAATATTCATTGCTGCTGTTCTGAACATGGTCCATGTTTCGCCTAAAATCGGCATCTTCATGAGAACTTAAGACACTGCAATAAAAATAAAATGAATGAAAAAAACAAAAAATCCAAATAACCAAAAAACTTTCAAGACTCGCATAATAGATAGTGAAAAACACAAGCTAGTATAAGACATGAAAAATATTTTTTTTCAAAACTTACTAGTCGGCAGATCAAGGAGAAGAGCTACACTCCACCAAGGTAAAACCTGCAAAGAACGCTGGTGCATGTGCTGTGTATTTATAGAACACCTGATCTCCAAATGCAGGAATTTTTTTTTTATACCAAAGATGACCGTTCTATTTCTTTATTCAGACCACCAAGGGTCACTGTATCCCATCGAAAAATAAATTCCTGTTCCTTCTGTAATAGAAGCTGAGACACATCGCCCCCATGAGGTTAAAATTTAATTCCAAGAAGTGCAGAGTGATGCACTTGGGGTGCAGAAACCCAAAAGAGAGATACCGAATAGGAGGGGAGAGATTAGATGGCTCAGCTCAGGAGAGAGACCTTGGGGTGTTGGTGTCAGAGGATATGATGGTGAAGAAACAATGTGAAAAGGCGACGGCCGTGGCCAGAAGGATGCTAGGCTGCATAGAGAGGGGTATAACCAGCAGAAGAAAGGCGGTATTGATACACCTCTACAAGTCATTTGTGAGGCCCCACTTGGAGTATTGTGTTCAGTTTTGGAGGCCATATCTAGCTAAAGATATAAAAAGACTGGAATCGGTGCAAAGAAAAGTTACAAAAATGGTATGGGATTTACGTTTCAAACCGTACGAGGAGAGACTTGCCGACCTGAATGTGTATACCTTGGAGGAAAGGAGAAACAGGGGTGACATGATAGACGTTCAAATATTTGAAAGGTATTAATCCGCAAACAAACCTTTTCCGGAGACGGGAAGATTGTAGAACTAGGAGTAATGTCAGGAAGTATTTTTTCACGGAAAGGATGGTAGATACGTATAATGCCCTCCCGTGGCAGGTGGTGGAGATGAAAACCATAATGGAATTCAAACGTGCGTGGGATAAACACAAAGGAATCCTGTTTGGAAGGAATGGATCTACGGAATCTTAGTGGACATTGGGTGGCAACACCGGTAATTGGGAAGCAAAACCGGTGCTGGACAGACTTCTACAGTCTATGCCCTGATCGTAACTGAATAGAAATGTTTGGACTGGAGCGTAAATTTAAGGGGCTTCAACATTAGCTTCAGAACTTTTAATACAAGAACAGTGCTGGCAGACTTCTATGGTCTGTGCCCTGAGAATGGCAAGGACAAATCAAACTCAGGTATACATATAGAGTGTTAAACTCATTTTACATGGTATGTATCTTGTTGGGCAGACTGGATGGACCGTTCAGGTCTTTATCTGCCATCATTTACTGTGTTACTATGGATGCTCCACTGGCTCTTAGTTGGATCCTTTTACAAGTCAGAAGTATCTCTTATTTTTAAGGACATAACATCCAAAGTTTAGTTCAAAAAATGACAACAAATTACTTTGATTTTCAAGAAGAGTTTGAACAGAAGAGATGTCTGTGGTCTCCTTAAGTATACTGAAGTTTCTGATCTGTTCAGCCTGCTCATGGATCAACAGAGTAGGATATGGCAAGCTCTAATCTCAGTACCCCTAGTACCTAAGAAGTTAGATATGAAATACAGGATGCAACAAACTTTTGATTTTGTTATAGTCATCTGTCTCGCTGAAAGGTCAAAAAAGATCATGCGACTAAAGATCCAAAGATATTGAACTAAACAAGGAGAAAAGTGTTCCAGTGCTTCAGACCATTACCGTTGTTATTTATTTATTTATTTATTTATTTATTGCATTTGTATCCCACATTTTCCCACCTTTTTGCGGGTTCAGTGTGGCTTTCAATAAGAAATGAATGATGGAAGTACAATTTGTTACAGATTGGTTATGGATTACATTGTGCAGAATTATGCGAGACAATCGAAGTGTCGTTAAGGAGTGCAACAGTGGAACACAAACATTGAACATTGGAAGGAGACAGTGGGAGCTTAAAGGGCAATACTAAGGCATAAAGACATATGGTATACATATTTCTGTGAGTAAAGGTATGAGTGATGTGGGATTACGGGGGATGAGAGTTCAGAAGTGGATTTATAGTGCATTAATAAACAGTAAGTGTGAATTTTATGTGTTTTGGCTCTGTACAATGGCGATTGGTATTAAGTTTGTTTGGTAAGGGTATTTTTGCATGTTATGGTCTAAGCAGGTAGCAAAGGCAGTGAGAAAAAGTAACTTGCTTGAGGTCACAAAGAGCCTTTGATGTAGAATTCAGATACGAATTTTGGCATCCCTTGGTTCTCAGCCTTTAAACTATAACAAGGCCAAACAACACCATGAAGTCCTGTGAATGTACCGTATTTTTCGGACTATAAGACGCACTTTTTTCCCCCCAAATTTGGGAGGAAAATGGGGAGTGCGTCTTATAGTCCGAAGGTAGAGATTTGGCTGGCTGGCAGGCCGCCCGCCCGCCCTCCCTCCGAGTTCGGGATCGCCCTCCCCCCGGCCCTGTCACCACTTCTCCCTACTCACGCGATCTTCCCTGGTGGTCTAGTGACGTCGGGGCAGGAAAGAGCCCCCTCTTTCCTGCCCAGCACGCTGCTCTCCATCCTCTTGTATGCAGCCTGACGGTCTCGGCGAGATTCAAAATGGCCGCCGAGACTTCAGTTCTCAGCGGCCATTTTGAATTTCGCCGAGACCGTCAGGCAGCAATGCATACAGGAGGATGGAGAGCAGCGCGCTGGGCAGGAAAGAGGGGGCTCTTTTCTGCCCCGACGTCACTAGACCACCAGGGAAGATCGCGTGAGTAAGGGGAGAGGTGGTGACAGGGCCGGGGAGGAGGTAACCCTGAGGGCGATCCCGAACTTGGAGGGAGGGATTCGGACAAGACGCACCGGAGCACCTAGGTTTTAGAGGAGGGAAAAAGCAAATTTTTTTTTTCCTATTTCCCTCCTCTAAAACCTAGGTGCGTCTTATGGTCCAGTGCGTCTTATAGTCTGAAAAATACGGTAAATAACTTTGAACTTTTCCAGAGCTTTCTGGTAAGACATCCCCCTCCCCGATATTCAGAGCTATTTAACTAGGCAGCCAAAGCCACTGACTGGTTAAATAGCGTACTAGCATATCGGTACCTAATATTGCCGGTTAGCGCCTAGCTAGTTATATCACGCAACTTATCCGGTTAGGCGCCTAACAGAATAAGTTCAGTGATTCAAATAGGACCGCATAAATAGCTGTCCTGTATTTAAGTGCAAAAAAGTTAACTGGTTAGCGCTGAATATAGCATAACTGGTTAACTTTTTAGTGGTTAGAAAATCCCCGGATATTCAATGCTAGTTGCCAAAAAACAGCCCGGCATTGAATATCCCAGATTAACACTGGCGACAAACAGCAAAAGTGCTGCCTGCCACTTGCTGAATATCGGGCCCATTTTGCTTTGCACCATACATGGCCCTTGCTTGAGTGGTGAATTTCCTTCTTCAGAGAACACATATCTTTATTGTTTGGATGCGATCAGGGTAAGATAAGATAAGGATACTAGTTTCAGAGATTTTCAGTCTAACCCTTTTGAAGATGGAAGGCCAATTAAAAATTATTAGCATATGCTCTAATAGCTGTAGTTCTGTAGGGAAGAACAGTTATTCCAGTTTTCTGTTTACAGATGGGAGGAGTCTCTGAAAAACAGGGAGAACATTAGAAGTTATGTTTTTTTAATGGCTTTTTGGTGAAAACTGCAGTGAAAACACATGGGATGAGATATGTGCATGGTGACATAATGAGATATGAATCTGATGGTGTAGAGGCATTGTGTAATGGCTTCCTGAATGGATGTGAATGGGGGGGAAAAGGGGTCCTGTCAAAGAGGTTAAAAATATTCACATGTTCTTGTAAAATTGTTTTGCAGATTAAGTTGAACAGAAGCCTTGAAGTGTATGACCTTGCCACATTTTTGTGTCATGTTGAAAGAACTCTGGCTCCTGAAATTAGTTGTGCAGTTTGAAATTTGTTTTTTTGCAGTGGAGGCTCTGTTTATAACCTGTATGCAGAAGATGAAGAAGAGGCTGAAACATCTCCATCTGGCCAACAGATTATTGAGAATTCAATCACTATGAACAAAATGAGGTTGCTGAAGAATAAAATGGAGAACATGAACCTCAGCAAAAAGGTGACGAGCAGAGTGGAATCTTGATATCTCTCCACATTTATGTCAGATACCCTATTAGCAATCCTTTCAGTCAGGCAGGAGATTCCCTGAGCAAAGGCTTCTGTCTTCCTTTATGGCCAAAGCTTAGTTAGGTAGTAAGAGATCCTACTCTTATAGCAGTGGCCATCCAAAAAAAACAACAACAGAATTTTAGGTAACTGGATTGATTTATGGTCTTATTCAGGGGCCCTTTTACGAAGCGGCGGTAAGCCCAATGCGGGCTTACCGCTTGCTAAAAGGGAAGTACCACCTGGCTACTGCAGCAGCCTGGCGGTAGTTCACTCCCCCAGCGCACACCATTTCCGCCGCTATAAAAATATTTCAGTTTTTGTAGTGCCAGTGTGAACCCAGTGGTTTCCGCCAGGTTAGTGCAGGAGCCCTTACCACTACCTCAATGGGTGGCAGTAAGTGCTCCCCCCCCCCCCCCGAAATGGCCATGCGGCAAGTGCTTCACTTGCCACATGGCCATTTATTGAAAAAAACCTCAAAGACATGCCTTTTACCTGATGCGGTAAAAGGGGGCCTCAGCACGCATCATAAACATGTGCCAACACTAGCACAGGCCCCCTTTTGCCGGTGTTTCATAAAAGGACCCCTCAACCAGTATAGGCTATTAAAGTACTTGGTGTAACTATGGTAGGGAATCTGTGAGAATATTTGGGAAAAGTCTGTTGGCTTCTGACAGAGAAATTTTAATGAAAAGTGGTGGTCTACAAAATATTAAAAATTATATATATCTACATCTATATATAGAGTCTAGATTATTGGAACTATTTATTCAGCAGATCATTGGGTACCCTTTAAAAAAAAAAACTCAACCTGTCATAATCTAATTAGAAAATGTGGACCTATTTCTTGTGTAAACATAAAAGGCTTATTCATGGTAGTATATTCTCATCACCATTTCCTCCTTTCTCTTAAAATATGGTGTGCTCAGGCCTGGGGAAGGAGAAAAGAAAATAATATTACAGAATGCCCTACAATTGAGTAATGCTGAAGTTGTCATGGAAGATGAGCTTCTCTGAACAGCAAGGGTCCCCTGAGCCACCCAGGTATGCCCTCTGGGCAGCAGCGAGTTACAAAGATTATTGAGGAAACTTAAGGGCAGGGTGGAGATAGAAGACAAAAGAAATCAATAGCAACTAATTTTTCAAATTGTATCAATCATAATTGACCAAATTCTCCCAAACCTGTGCATGTCATTCCTACAATGTAAGAGAGCCCTACCAGCTAAATGACTGCTTTCAGCACAGCCATAGCACCATGCTGCTAACAACATTATAATATAATGGCAATGAAGAGAATTTCTAGAATATTTACACTTAGCAACTTAGAAAATGAAAGGTATCATTAAAATGGAAGTTAAATCTGTTGCAGCAATGCAGATGTTAAAGAAAAGGTATGATGCTGAGATATTTATTGCAGATGTTAAAAAAAAATTATGTTAAAATACCTAATGTGGAAATTCATATTAAGGTGTGGGAATATGTTTTGCCAACTTATTTAGATTTCTTTTAAAGTTGTAAACCAAATGTGGATGAAGGTGAGCTGGTTGATGTGGAGGTGCATCTTCGATATGTCTAAATCCGATTTTGGACGTTTTGCACAATGTCCAAAACCCGAATAGGAAAGATCATTTTCGAAAAAGAAAAACATCTATCTTTTTTTTTGTCCAAAAATACTGTTTCAAACAAGGTTTTGTTCTTTTTTGGTCCATTTTCAAAAACAAAACAAACAAAAAAACCCTAATAAGTGCAAAACGTAGAGATTCATGCCATTGAGATGTAGGAGGAGCCAGTGTCTTTTGTAGAATATCCCAGGAGAGAATGGGAAACCCTAGAGGGCACGTTTGTGCATGTCATAAAAATACTCCCAGGTACACGTCTCACCTTTGCTCTGTTATCTTGTCCCCTGAGCGCTCCAAAACCCACCCAAATCACACTGTCCCCCACTGTACACCACTACAATAGCCCTTCTGGGTGAAAGGGGCACCTATATGTGGGTACAGTAAGGTTTTGGTGACTTTGAGAGGGATCACAGTTTCCACCACAAGTTCAACAGGTAGAGGGAGGTAGGTACCTGAACCCCCCCCCCCCACACACACACACACAATCCATAGTGCACTGCATCGACCACTACACTGCTCCAGGGACCTACATGCAGCTCTAATAGACTTGATTTTAACATCCGAGGCTGTCATACAGGCTGGTAAGTCATATTTTTATTCACATTTTAGGGGATGGGAGGGGGTCATTGGAGGGTCACCCCTGATTCCCTCCAGTGGTCATCTGGTCAATTAGGGTATTTGTTCTGAAAACAAGTCTAGACCAAAACATTATTGTTTTATTCCTGGACGTTCTACAGACATAACGCAACAAAATTAAAACTTCCAGGTGTTAGGCACATCCTAATTCCGCCTTCAAAATGCCCCCGACACACCCCTTGTGATTTGGACACACTGTAGATGAATTGCATAGATAACATCTGCAAAATAGGTTTCGAAAATATCGATTTGGACATTTTGAGAAGAAAAACGTCCAGATGATGCTTTGATACTTTTTGGACGTTTCTCTCTTTTGAAAATGAGCCTCATTGTGTATTTGGATTTTCTGAAGGCATTAAACAGTCTTCACAAGACTCATTAAGATACAATCATGTGGTTAGGAAGGGATGTTCTTCTTAAGATACCTTTAGCTTTGATGTTTATCTGCTTGTATGGCATTTTACTTTTCAATAAACAGTTAAAAAAAAAAACCTGAGGGGATATGATAGAAATGTGTAAAATCACATATGGGGTGGAATAGTTGGGAATAGTTGTTCTTAATCTTCCAAATCATAGGTGGCGACATGGGGCCACGGATCTAACAATATTTTGTCTAACAGCGCTGCGTACGTCTAGTAGCGCTATAGAAATGATAAGTAGTAGTAGTAGTCTAACACATCAGCAGTTAGAGAACTTGGGTGCAGTCTAGAGATTTGTTTGTTTGGCCCCTCCAACCAAAATACAGTGGTGGAAATAAGTATTTGATCCCTTGCTGATTTTGTAAGTTTGCCCACTGACAAAGACATGAGCAGCCCATAATTGAAGGGTAGGTTATTGGTAACAGTGAGAGATAGCACATCACAAATTAAATCCGGAAAATCACATTGTGGAAAGTATATGAATTTATTTGCATTCTGCAGAGGGAAATAAGTATTTGATCCCCCACCAACCAGTAAGAGATCTGGCCCCTACAGACCAGGTAGATGCTCCAAATCAACTCGTTACCTGCATGACAGACAGCTGTCGGCAATGGTCACCTGTATGAAAGACACCTGTCCACAGACTCAGTGAATCAGTCAGACTCTAACCTCTACAAAATGGCCAAGAGCAAGGAGCTGTCTAAGGATGTCAGGGACAAGATCATACACCTGCACAAGGCTGGAATGGGCTACAAAACCATCAGTAAGACGCTGGGCGAGAAGGAGACAACTGTTGGTGCCATAGTAAGAAAATGGAAGAAGTACAAAATGACTGTCAATCAACAAAGATCTGGGGCTCCACGCAAAATCTCACCTCGTGGGGTATCCTTGATCATGAGGAAGGTTAGAAATCAGCCTACAACTACAAGGGGGGAACTTGTCAATGATCTCAAGGCAGCTGGGACCACTGTCACCACGAAAACCATTGGTAACACATTACGACATAACGGATTGCAATCCTGCAGTGCCCGCAAGGTCCCCCTGCTCCGGAAGGCACATGTGACGGCCCGTCTGAAGTTTGCCAGTGAATACCTGGATGATGCCGAGAGTGATTGGGAGAAGGTGCTGTGGTCAGATGAGACAAAAATTGAGCTCTTTGGCATGAACTCAACTCGCCGTGTTTGGAGGAAGAGAAATGCTGCCTATGACCCAAAGAACACCGTCCCCACTGTCAAGCATGGAGGTGGAAATGTTATGTTTTGGGGGTGTTTCTCTGCTAAGGGCACAGGACTACTTCACCGCATCAATGGGAGAATGGATGGGGCCATGTACCGTACAATTCTGAGTGACAACCTCCTTCCCTCCGCCAGGGCCTTAAAAATGGGTCGTGGCTGGGTCTTCCAGCACGACAATGACCCAAAACATACAGCCAAGGCAACAAAGGAGTGGCTCAGGAAGAAGCACATTAGGGTCATGGAGTGGCCTAGCCAGTCACCAGACCTTAATCCCATTGAAAACTTATGGAGGGAGCTGAAGCTGCGAGTTGCCAAGCGACAGCCCAGAACTCTTAATGATTTAGAGATGATCTGCAAAGAGGAGTGGACCAAAATTCCTCCTGACATGTGTGCAAACCTCATCATCAACTACAGAAGACGTCTGACTGCTGTGCTTGCCAACAAGGGTTTTGCCACCAAGTATTAGGTCTTGTTTGCCAGAGGGATTAAATACTTATTTCCCTCTGCAGAATGCAAATAAATTCATATACTTTCCACAATGTGATTTTCCGGATTTAATTTGTGATGTGCTATCTCTCACTGTTACTAATAACCTACCCTTCAATTATGGGCTGCTCATGTCTTTGTCAGTGGGCAAACTTACAAAATCAGCAAGGGATCAAATACTTATTTCCACCACTGTATGTTCCACTAAACCTGTTTCAAAGAAATAACAATGAAAGAGGACACTCCATAAAACTGACAGTAGTAGACTCAAAACAAATTGTAGAAAGGTTTTTTTTTTCCCGTTTTCACACAGTGCATAATTAAACTGTGGTCCATGTGGGAGACTGTTTAACAGAAGTGGAGAGAGGGTTCTGAGACTTTTCCCCCCTTGAATTTCTTGTACTCTAGTGTGAGTTTGATATACACAAGTACTGCATGCTATTTAATTTGAAAGAGTGTGGTAGTTTGTAAGAGTCTCTCTCATCCTCTGTTATTTTGAATACTTGGAGACCAAAACAGTTACAGGAAATGTGTAGTTCAAGTTACTGCTACTCAAGGAGGTGCCACCAGTTTTTGAACGAAGTACACATATTTTCACGAATTTTACTGCTGGATCATGTTCAATCAGTAAATAGGCAAAATATATACTTTTTGTCTGACCTATTTATTCAATACAGTTATTTCTCTTATTGGGATAAAATGCACACTATCCTAGGGGTCCCCTAGAACTGTATAGTATTTTCCATTTTAACTTGGCCCCTCTGCCAATAACTTTTGAATCATTCCTCTATTTTCTTCAGATTTCTGCCACAGATGATAGAGCTCAGTATGACCCCCAACTTAGACTGTTCATGTACCCCAGTACCTGCAAACCTTAGAATTGCTGTTTACATTTTAGCCTACAATCCTACAGGGATTATTGACTTCATAAAGTTTATCATATTAGTGTATAACCATATGTCTAAGTACCTCTCCAGTAAGTATGTCTTTCTCCTAAAAACTTTGGAACCATTCAGCCATTTCTTAATTCACATTTCTGCTACAGATAGAGCTGCACTTTTCATGTTCCTTTGTACTACTACTACTACTACTTATCATTTCTATAGCGCTACTAGACGTACGCAGCGCTGTACACTTGAACATGAAAAAGACAGTCCCTGCTCAACAGAGCTTACAATCTAATTAGGACAGACAAACAGGACAAATAAGAGAAAGGGAATATTAAAAGTGAGGATGATAAAATAAGGGTTCTGAGCAAGTGAATAAGGGTTAGGAGTTAAAAGCAGCATCAAAAAGGTGGGCTTTTAGCTTAGATTTGAAGATGGCCAGAGATGGAGCTTGACGTACTGGTTCAAGAAGTCTATTCAAGGCATATAGTGCAGCAAGATAAAAGGAACGGAGTCTGGAGTTAGCGGTGGAGGAGAAGGGTACAGATAAGAGAGATTTACCCAGTGAATGGAGTTCCTGGGGAGGAGTGTAGATAGAGATGAGAGTGGAAAGGTACTGAGGAGCTGCAGAGTGAATGCACTTATAAGTCAATAAGAGGAGTTTGAACTGGATGCGGAAACAGATATGGAGCCAGTGAAGTGACGAGGAGAGGGCTAATGTGAGCATAGCGACACTGGCGGAATATTAGTCGTGCAGCAGAATTTTGAACAGATTGAAGAGGAGAGAGATGTCTAAGTAGGAGACCTGTGAGAAGCAAGTTGCAATGGTCTAAGCGAGAGGTGATAAAGAGTGTGGATGAGGGTTCTGGTAGTGTGCTAAGAAAGGAAAGGGCGAATTTTGGTGATATAGAGAAACAACAGGTTTTAGCAGTCTGCTGAATATGTGCAGAGAAGGAGAGGGAGGAGTCGAAGATGACCCCAAGGTTACGAGCTGATGAGACAGGAAGGATGAGAGTGTTATCCACAGAAATAGAGAATGGGGGAAGAGGAGAGGTTGGTTTAGGGGGAAAGATAAGAAGCTCAGTCTTGATCATGTTTAGTTTCAGATGGCGGTGAGACATCCAGGCAGCAATGTCAGACAGGCAGGCTGATACTTTGGCGTGGATTCCTGCAGAGATTTCTGGTTTGGAGAGGTAGATCTGGGACTCATCAGCGTAAAGATGATACTGAAAACCATGGGATGAGATCAGAGTACCAAGGGAAGATGGAGAAAAGAAGAGGCCCCAGGACAGATCCCTGAGGTACACCAACTGTACCAAAAAATGAAGCTAGGCACCAGGAAAGGTTTATACATATTGTCTCCAATTTCTTTCTGTCTATACAGGACAGGTAACCCAGCTAGATTTTTCTGAAAAGTAGGGCTGAAAATGATCCCATACTAGGAGATAAATATGTAAATTTAACTACCAAGTTTCACTAAGAGTGAGTATTTCCATGGAAAAATAGGATGTTCTGGGATGGAGTATACACTTATACATTTAATTTTCAAATATGCAAAAGTATTTATCAGCACATATTTAACCTGCAGAAATTACAGGTGTTGAGTTTGATACTGTTTTTGTCCCAGTGTACTTCATACAGAAATGTGCTGTCAAGCTGGATAAGTTGTCCCTACAGCCGCATCCACTTGAGAAAGCATACTGCAGCTTCCTCAAGATGTTGCTCCTTGGCTGCCTTCAAAAGATTAAGCTTTGCCTTTTCACCTTCCAAGGGTCAGATCTGCTTTTTCAGTAATGCTTGAGAGGAGAAGCCAGAGAGAGTATTGAAATGGACAGGTTTTGAACTTCAGTCTCTTGGCTGGCTGTGCAGAACCAATAGAAATATGTGAAAATAGGAAATGTGGACTTCCACATCTTATACTCACATCTCTGGGATTTAAGTGACAGATTTCCAAATCAGTCCTGTAATCAACAAAAGCAGCAGAAACAACTGCAGAGGTTTTTGGTCCTCCCCACTTCTTACCTTCCAGAATGCTGCCTGAGTACAGCCTTAGAAGTTTTCTAGGAAGATTAATTTAAATTGAGAAATAAAAGTGGAAATATTCATGTTTAAAATATTTCATAAAATAGATTTTTTAGCAGAACAAACAATTTCTACATGTAAACATACATCATATTGTGTAATTTTTGTCTTAAAACAGCCCAAGAAAACTGCTAAGGTGAAACCGAGACCTCCACTGGCTGCACGGCCTGCTAGTGGATCTATGGCAGCCGTGCGGCATAGGCTTCTCAAAGTACTCCCTCACATTGGACAAACATGCCTACCTCCTCTCAGCAACCCAAATCCCTCTGAGTCTTCCCAAAATGCACTTTCAGCCTTGACTGCTGTGGCCACTCCTGGCAGAGTAATGCCTTCTCTCCCTGGTGATTACAGCCCAGAAGAGGATCCCTGTGAAAGCCCTATATTATCCCCACCTTTCAGCACTATTAAATTGCCACCTAAAATATCTCGGGTGGAATTGGAAACTGGCCCACTTCCTAAGAATAGTATCCTTCCTCCTGTAGCACATATGCCTAAAACGTGGGAGTCTTCTGAACAGGTGAACTCATTAACTGAGGTAGACCCATTCATGCATTTGGATTTCCTAAGTAGAGATCTGCACACTGCAGGAAAGGAGTCTGCACCCACTACAACCGAAATTTTTTCCTTTTTGGCAGAAGCAGGCCCTGCTGAACTGTGTGGAGCAGGAAGGATTAACCCAGATCTTACACTGACAGATGGAGACACTGATTCCCCAACAGAGGATTGGCAGCAGAGGATCTCTGCCAAAGCATTGACCTCTGAATCCATGGAGACTGGAATCTTAAATTCTCAGGAACTGAGCCCGTCCAGGAAAAAAGTGGTGTCTTCTCTGTGTGGTCCTCCACAAGTGGCACGTAGTCCTTTGAAACCTGCGAGGCAGCCCAAATGTCTAGAGCTGAGAAGCCTGAGGCCAGCCACCTCCCAGAACATACTACGCTCGCTAGAGGTGCGTAGCACTGTGGATGCATCACTTTCTAGGACTACTAGGCTTCGTGGTGTTAAAGTGGACTCACCTGGTAAAAGGCCAGATATCATTTCTAAAATAGAAGCTAGGGACATCACAGAAATGGCCAACAAGGCATCCAAAGAACCTATGGGCTCTGTAAATAACCTGGGATTTTTAGCTTCGCTGGTACGAAGCACAAGCAGGGAGACATTACAGAATTCTTGTGGGACCAGCTGGCAGCAGGCCTCTGCTGTAGCATTGTCTTCTCCTCTGCATCACCTCCAGGAAGAAGGTTTTGGCAAGGTCATGCCCATGAGAGAGCCAACAGAGCTATATGTTGTAAGTATACATGTTTTCAAAATGATACCTTTTTAGTTTTGTGCAGGCAGATCAACAGCCACACAAGCGGGTCATGTTTTACATGCTTTGCACCACCTTTAGTGCTTTTGAGAGAATGAGTAGACTTTTCTGTTGATTTGCAGGTTATTTCATTTTGTCTTCCAGCATTTGATCTCTTCCACAACTCCATGTCATTTTTTTCCTGCAGCAGTTAGATTAGCTTTTGCCACTTAGCTTTTTACTTGCTTTTTCCTTGGTAATTGGTTTTCTTCTTTTTTTTTTTTTTTTAGTATTTTCTTTCTTTTTTTCCTCAGTGTTCCAGCTGTTAACTGGTTTTTGAATCTGCCTTTAGTGAGACCTGTGCTTGTAGTCTGCCCATCAATATTTTTGGCCCCATTTTATTAGCTGCTACTGAGCACTTGATGTAGGAGGCCTGATTTTGTTTGCCTAGGGTATATGTGATTTTAGGCAGCAGAAATTTCACCTTTTTTATACAGTCAAAATCAGGCCATCTGTATTTAAGCCTACTATTGTAGAACCTAGGTTTAACTTTTGGCCCCCGACCCAGCCCTCCAGACAGAACATTTTTTGAGCTGCTAGGTCCGAGATGGAGACAATTGCCTTAGGTGGCTAGATCCTGATGAGTTCAATACATACCAGAAGAGCCCTTCTATGCAGCTGAATGAAACGTTTAAGTGAATGGGTGGGGGGGGGGGGGGGGGGTCAATGTGGAGTAGAATACTAATGTGACATGACTTATCTCCCATCTTGTCTATAGCTGCATGCAATATGGATTTTTCTGTTTGGGCAATAAGCTGATATTTAACCTTTTGAGTTGCCTGTTGTAAGTGAACTTGCTAGATATTCCCCCTGTTTTTTTTTTTTTTATTGTAGTCTTCTCATGGGCATGGAGTAAATGGAAGTAGTGGAGCCCCAGGGAGACGAGTAGGTAAGCAATAGAACAGTCAGAATTGTGTAAGCTGGAAATGTCTGCCCATTAGGTGGGAATGGTTGCTATAATGAAAACATGTGATATACTTTACAGCTTTTGCTTTCTGTCATTTTTGATTAACCTTCCTACCGTATAACCTAATACTTGTCTAATACCATACAGATGAGCATATGCCTATCTTGTAAAAATATGTATTTGAGTTTCTTCTTTTTTTATTTTTTTTTTTTCAAGACTTCTACTGTGTAGATGTTTTTCTATTTAGCTGTCTCCATGGATTTATCATGCACATTGCTTTTTCTTGACTTTTCCCATCTGATCCTTTTTAATGGTGTCACAATGCCTTGCATGATTCAGAAACCAAAATTTAGTAGTATCCCCAAGACAATCATTTTTGGGTTTGGTTATTAATGTGGTGCTGGCCTGGTTAGTTGGCAACATATTTTCACCAAGGACAGACAGGATAGCAAGTCCTCACAGCACAGTGATGTCACTGGAGCCTGGGCATAGAAACTACTCCAGCTTAGTGTAAGTAAAAGATTTTGAGCCACCTCACTATGCATATCATAGTACTTGCATGCCACTATCATATGTTATCACCTTAGTCTTTCTATGGAGCTGGTCATGTGTCACCAGAGTTCATATCAAGATATGTATTTCACTTGTAAAACATACTTTATACGGGTTTTTTTTTTTTTTGCTTGATCCTGTCACTTTTGTGCAGTACTTTCTTGATAGCACCTTAAATAATATGGAGGAGTAGCCTAATGGTTATTGCAGTAACCTGAGAACCAGGGGACCCGGATTCAGTTCCCACTGCAGCTCCTTGTGACTGGGCAACTCTCCATTGGCCCCAGGTACCAAATAAGTACCTGTATATAATATGTAAACTGCTTTGATTGTAACCACAGAATGGCGGTATATCAGATCCCATCTCCTTCCCTTCCCCCTTATACGCTTGACCTGATATAGCCTTAACGGAAGACCTTGAGCTCCCAATCAGGATTTTTGTTCAAAATCAAGTCATTTGATTTCACTTTGGCTATTTCTCCAGATATGAGCAGGTTATAGCAATGTTTGTTTGTCTTTTGTCTCTTTCAGCCCCTCCTGGCTTGTTTGACTGACACTGACCTCTGGATTTGCCCTAACGCAGCTGTTGCTGCTTCTGCCTGTTACTCGAGTCTCTATTCAGTTTCTTTATAGCTTAATTTCCTCCTATCACTTATTTCCTTGTCCATTTCTTCTTTTAGGTGACCTAAATCTGCATCTGGATACCATTTCAGACCCACTTACCCATGTTTACTTACTTTTCTCTATGACTTAGATCTTATCCAGAGTTTCCTCTCCAACACACACTGCAGACCATACTCTTAATGTAGTTATTATGTGTTCCTCTTCCGTTTCAGGTATCTCATATCTCTCTACTGCTCCTATCCTCTTGTCTGACCATACGTTTGTCGTATTCTCCCTTATTTTTCCTACTGTTCTGTTTCCCCTACTTTGATCAGGTCCTTTACTTCAGAAAATTTCTTTAAAAATTTGCCAAGAATTTCCATCTGAATTTTTCCTGTCAATAGAAAACTAGGTCTCAGTTTGGAACAGCTCTCTTCGATGTGCTTTTGATACATCAGCTCCTTTAGAACCTCTTTCCTCTAAGCATTCTGTAATCCATATTCTTTCCCATTAGTTACGCTGAGCACCTATGGAGAAGACTTCATGTCCCCGTACTTTGGATAGATTAAGGGAACTTTCCCATTACTACTCTGCTAGCCTAAAAATAGTAAAATGTACATATCTGACAGGCTTACTTGCCCAAGACCATAGCACTTCCAACCTTTATCCCACCTCACTAACGAGTCAGGTTTTGTGGCTCCCTCAGTTATGCTGATGATTTTGCCACAGGCTTCTCTGATAAAATCATTCTCCTCTGGCAGATTCTGTCTATTCTGGCCACTATTTTTGCAACCCTTTCCTCAACATCTTCTTTTCCTTTATCCATTATTTGTACTGCCTTCTTTTCTTCCTTTAATATTCCCTTTCTGGATCTTATGAAAACTATATCATCTCTTTGATCATCATCCCCTTATAATGACCCAATCCCAGCCTCCCTTTTGCTGAGATTCTTACTGTTGTTACCTATCCTGTTATCAATGGTTAAAATCAGTCTTTCCGTCTATCATGAAAACAGGCAATTGTTACCTTTCCTCTTAGATTCCAAATTAGATACCTCTTCTGCAACCAATTAGAGACCAATCTCTAACTTACCATTTGTATCTAAGATCATAGAAAAAATTGTTTCTTTTCAACTTTCTGACTTTCTTGATCGTACTAATGCTATTCATCCTCACCAAACTGGCTTTTGTTCTAACCGTTCAACAGAACACTCCCTACTAGGTTTAACTAACTACATTTGTAGGGCCAAAATCCTGCATAAAACACTACAGTTGAGCACTAGCCTACATTATGAACCTGACGTTTACAGACTTGGCTATTGTCGGCCCTAAAGAAGAGGCTTGATACTGTGGAAGGCCTCGAGGTCAATGTAGAGACATCCAGTCTGACATTTTTTTTTCCATACTGTATTGTGTTCCTGTTGTGCAACCTCCGTCCTTTAATTTTCCCATACATTTTTAGTTGTTTTGCCCAGTTTAGTTTCCTTTTATTTTTTGTCATCATCAGGCCGCTTTTAGTCCTTGACTTGGCTGGGAACTTTCCTTTTCTTTTTTGCCATGCCTTTCCCCTTTTTCAGGCACCATCACTTCGTTTGATTTAGCCAAGGAAGTTTTTACTTCCATATCCACGAATGTTCCCAATAGCTTCTCAAGCGCTATACCCAGTGCAGTCAGACAGTCTGGTGGAAAGTCACCCATATTTGGTGTCTACAGTGTCTTTGGCCCAATCATATCCCCACTAACTGTATTCTCTGCCGTCACATGAAGAAGAGAACCCAGGTTTCCAGAGAGGCTCAACGAGAGAGGATTTTTGGAGCCAAGTCTGGTTCCTCAGCCTTGGCATCGAGGTAGGAGGCGTCGACATTGAGCATCACATCAGGAACATTGGTAAGCATGGCTGCTGCCAGACCCTTAGACACTTGAGTGGGTCTCCACCTGCCTTGAGGCCTCCTGCTGTGCAGAGCCCCCAGAACCATCCATCTTCGGACCTGTCCTCAAGGTGTTGTGAGGATTCGATGTCATCCTTGGCACCGAGGAGCCTCAGTGACACACTTCAGGTGAAGACCAATAAGCATCGTCTTCGGTCACCCTCAACGCATGGTGCCGTGTGAGGTCCAGGGCGTCGAAAGATTCGGCACCCAAGAAGCGTTGGCGCCAGACGGACTGCTCCTCCTCCATAAAGGAGGTCGATCCCGTTCCATTAGGGGAGGAAGGACGGGGATTCTATTCCAGGTACTTCATTGTTCGAAAGAAAACAGGGGAGATGCATCCTATCCTAGACCTAAGGACCCTGAAAAAAATTCCTAGTCTGAGAAACGTTCAGGATGGTTTCACTGGGCACCCTTTTCACAGGGATCCTGGAAAATGATTGGCTATGCTCTCTGGACTTAAAGGATGTATATACTCATATCCCGATACTTCCAGCTCACCGGAAGTATTTTTGATTTCAGCTGGGAACCCATCACTTTCAGTACCGCGTGTTGTCTTTTAGCCTCACGTTAGCTCCCAGGGTCTTCTCCAAATGTCTAGCGGTAGTTGCAGCATCGCTAGGCAGACTGGGAGTCCATTTGTTCCCTATCTGATGATTGGCTGGTGAAGTGCACCTCTGAGGAGGGTGCTCAGGAGTCCATTCAGGGGTGCTCCAAGCTACTAGGGTTCATTTTAAACTACCCCAAGTCCTATCTCCGCCCTGTCCAGCGATTGGAGTTTATAGGAGCCCTGCTCGATACTGAGATCATCTCAGTGGACTCTAGCTTTTTAGTGGTTTGAAAACACAGGGAGTCTAGAAGATGTATCTCCAGAGCTTCTATTCTCTCTTCAGTGGTGGACAGTTTGATCCAATTTGACTCTTGGACTTCCAATCCAAATTACACACCCACAAAAAGTGCTGACGACGGATTCATCCTGGAATGGGTTCATGTAGACGTGCTTCACACTCTCAAGGAGCTTGGTCCTCCCGGGTAACGAATCTTCAGATCAATCTCCTGCAGCTCCGGGCGATCTGGAACACACTAAAAGCTTTAAGAGATTGGCTATCTCACCAAATTGTTCTCATCCAAATAGACAATCAGGTTGCAATGTATTACACCAACAAGCAGGGGGGGGGGGCACCTGATCATGCCCTCTGTGTCAGGAGGCCGTCCAGATGTGGCATTGGGCTCACCAACATGGCATGTTCCTTCAAGCCACTTATCTGGTGGGCAAAAGCAATACCCTGGCCAACAGACTGAGCAGGATCATGCAACCTCACAAATGGTCTCTCAATATGGGCATAGCCCGCAAGATCTTCCAAGCATGGGGCACCCCGCAGTGGATCTTTTTGCCACCCAGCTCAACCACAAGGTCCCTCAGTTCTGTTCCAGGCTTCAAGCCCACGACAGACTAGCATCATATGCCTTCCTTCTCAATTGGGGGACAGGTCTTCTGTATGTGTATCCTCCCAAACCTCTAGTGAGAAAGACTTTGCTGAAACTCAAGCAAGACCACAGAACCATGATACTGATCACATTATGCTGGCCTCGGCAGATTTGGCTCCCTTATGGAATTATCCTCCGAAGAACCATAGAGTGTTTTCCGACCCTCATCATGCAGAACTAGTGGTCCTTTCTGCATCCCAGCCTCCAATCTCTGGCTTTCACAGCTTGGATGTTGAGAGCCTAGAATTCGCTTTCTTGGGTCTTTCGGAGGGTGTCTCCCGAGTGTTGCTGGCTTCCAGGAAAGATTCCACTAAGAGGTGTTACTCTTTCAAGCAGAGGAGTTTTGCTGTCTGGTGTGAGAGCAAGGCCCTAGATATCCTTGCTTGCCCTACACAGACTCTGCTTGAATACGTTCTATACTTATCAGAGTCTGGTCTTAAGACCAACTCCGTAAGGGTTCACCTTAGTGCAATTAGTGCTTATCAGCGTATAGAAGGTAAGCCCAAACCAATCTCTGGACAGCCTCTAGTTGTTCCCTTTATGAGAGGTTTACTTTTGTCAAAGTCCCCTATCAAACCTCTGCCAATGTCATGGGACCTCAATTCTTCCTCGCCCAGGTGATGAAAGCTCCTTTTGAGCCACTGAATTCCTGCCATTTGAAGTACTTGACCTGAAAGGTCATTTTCTTGGTGGGTGTTACTTCAGCTCATAGGGTCAGTGAGCTTCAGGCCTTAGTAGTGGATTCACCTTACATGGAGTGGACAAGGCCCCACAGACAGTCTGCCCATCTTTTTGCGGTTTTTTGATCCCGTCAGGATGGGGTTCACCATCGGGAAACGCACCATTTCTAATTGACTGGCAGATTGCATTTCATTCACTTATGCTCAGGCTGGGCTGGCCTTGGAGGGTCATGTCACAGCTCATAATATCAGAGCTATTGTTTCGTCGTTAGCCCACTTGAGGTCAACCTCCATTGAAGAAATTTGCAAGGCTATGACATGGTCTTCAGTCCACACATTCACATCTCACTACTGCCTTGAGCAGGATATCCTACGCGACAGTCGGTTCAGGCAGACAGTGTTGCAGAATCTGATTGGGGTCTAGAATCCCAGCTCCACCTTCCTAGGCCCATTTTATTTTGCTCCAGGGTGCACTCTCATTCAGGTTTTATATAGCTTCAGGTTAATCTATGTTTTGTGCTCACCGTTTCGAGGCCCAATTGACAAGTGTTTGTTGTTTTTGGTGAACCTGGATTCTAGGGATTCCCACTTGTGAGTATAAATAAGCCTGCTTGTCCTTGGAGAAAGCGAAGGTACTTACCTTTAGCAGGTGTTCTCCGAGGACAGCAGGTTTTGTATTCTCACAATCACTCCCACCTCCTTTGTTATTTTTTGCTTTATTTTTGCTGTAGTATAAGACTGAGGAGACCACGTTCGTGCGGCGGGCAGGAAAGCACTCGCGCTTGTACAATGGAGCATGTCTCACACTCCACAAAGCTCTCATTAGACTTTTGTAAATTCCGGATGTGGGTCGGTGTCACTTGCTTGAGAGAATATAAAACCTGCTGTCCTCGGAGAACACTTGCTACAGGTAAGTACCTTTGCTTTATTTCTTTCTCTATAACAACACCAAAATTCATCCCTTCCTTTCTGAGCACACTACCAAAACCCTTATCCACACACTTATCAGCTCTCACTTAGACTACTGCAACTTGCTTCTCACAGGTCTCCCACTAAGCCATCTCTCTCCCTTTCAATCTGTTCAAAATTCTGCTGCACGACTAATATTCTGCCGGTGTCGCTATGCTCATATTAGCCCTCTCCTCAAGTCACTTCATTGGTTCCCTATCCGTTTCTGCATACAGTTTAGATTTCTCTTATTGACTTAAAAGTGCATTCACTTTGCAGCTACTCAGTACCTCTCCACTCTTATCTCTCACTACACTCCTCCTTGCGAACTCCATTCATTAGCTAAATCTCTTATCTATACCCTTCTCCTCCACTGCTAACTCCAAACTCTATTCATTTTATCTTGCTGCACCATATGCCTGGAATAGACTTCCTGAATCAGTATGTCAAGCTTCATCTCTGGGCGTCTTCAAATCTAGGCTAAAAGCCCACCTTTTTGAGGCTGCTTTTAACTGCTATTCAACTTGTTCAGTACCCATGTCTGTTTTATAATTATCACCTTAAGTAATTCCCTTACCCTTATTTGTTATGTTTGTCTGTCTTGATTAGATTGTAAGTTCTGTCGAGCAGGGACTGTCTCATACGTGTTCAGTGTCCAGCACTTTGAAAGGTATTAATCCACAAACTAACCTGTTCCGGAGACGGGAAGGCAGTGGAACTAGAGGACATGAAATGAGGTTGAAGGGGGGCAGACTCAAGAAAAATGTCAGGAAGTATTTTTTCATGGAGAGAGTGGTGGATACTTGGAATAGCCTTCCGCGGGAGGTGGTGGAGATGAAAACAGTAACGGAATTCAAAAATGCGTGGGATAAACATAAAGGAATCCTGTTCAGAAGGAATGGATCCTCAGAAGCTTAGCAGAGGTTTGGAGGCGGGGCTAGTGGTTGGAAGGCGGGGCTAGTACTGGGCAGACTTCTATGGTCTGTGCCCTGAAAATGGTAGATACAAATCAAGGTCAAGTATACATATAAAGTACCGCATATGAGTTTATCTTGTAGGGCAGACTGGATGGACTGTACAGGTCTTTTTCTGCCGTCACCTACTATGTTTCTTTGTACATCTAGTAGCGCTATAGAAATGATAGTAGTAGTGCTTTCCTATTATTGGCGTTCTTTTCTTTTCTCAATTTTCTTTTGTACTTGTGCACCACTTTGGTCTGTGTGACAGGTTAAGTAGTTCTATCAAATCGAAATATTTTACTGCAGCGTAAAAATGACCTTAATGTGTGGGAGAAAACCCATGTAAGGGCATGGTAAGGCCACCTTTTACTGCAGCTTACACACTAAGGCCACCTTTTACTGCAGCTTAGTTATTGATCAGTGCTCAAAATACAATAATTAGGCCCAGACTGAAGCACTGCAATTATTCTAATCCTTAAAGGGAGCAAGGGTTGAACATAAATCCTCTCAAGATGAGCAGGGTGGCAGTCCTCACAGACAGATGACATCATCCAACAGATCCCTGCTTGGAGTGGTGTGAACAATGAAAAGAGCTCTTGAGAATGCTCTGCTGCAGTACTTCTCAGCTCTCTCCCGGAGACACACCTAGCCAGTCGGGTATTAAGGATTACCACAGTGACTATGCATATGAGAGAGGCTTACATACAGTCTTCAATTTATGCAAATCTAAATCATGCATATTTATAGTGGTATGCCTGTAGGAGAGGGATGAAAATATTGAGCATGTGTGGAAGGTAGATGAGCATCACCATTCAGGAAAAGACAGAATGTTATCAAGCCCAGTATCCTAATTTCAACAGTGGTAAAATAAGTCACAAGTACCTAACAAAATTCCAAATAGAGTAAAACAGATCTTATGCTTTTTATCCCAAAAATAAGCAGTGTTTTTTTCCCAAGCCCACCTTTAATGTTTTATGTGCTTTCCTTTTAGGGACTTTGATAAATCTTTGTTAAACCCTGCTGAGCTAACTGCTGTTGCCACATTCTCTGACATCAAATTCCAAAACTTAATTACACATTGAGTGAAGAAATATTTTCTTCGATTTTGTTTTAAATGTACTATTTAGTAGCTTCATTATGTGCCCCCTAATCCTTGTATCTTTGGAGAGTAAACAAGTAATTCACGTCTACCCATTTCACGCCACTCAAGATTTTATAGATTTCTATCATTTCTTCCCTCAGCCGTCTAAATGGAAGGTAATTGTGATACCTGGGAACAGCTATCTGAGGCAACTGTGGCCCTTCCTGAGATAGCAGACTCCTACTTAACACGATACTACAGGCAGTGATTCTTAGCCATTTAGACTACTGTGCCACAATCCATATGGGTTTACCTACGGATTTGCTCCAGAGATTGCAGGTCATACCGAATATAGCAGCAAAACAATATATTGGTAGGTAGGTCCTGAATAGGTTGTGCCCACTCCTGTTAAAATTCCTCTAATTTTCAATTGGTCAGAGAATTAAAATGCTTTGTCTCATTTCTGATCCTGAAAGAGTGTTAGCCCTGAATATTTGCAACATAAGATAGGGTGATACCTTCTTGGAAGGGCTCTCTGCTTCAGTCAGGCCAAAAAGCCTGCAATCTAAGGATGAAAAGAGGTCTTTTTTTGTGTGTTAATACCAGGAGTGGCTTTTCAGGAGTAACTCTGTCATTTGGAATGGACTCCCAGTGAAATTAAAATAGATTGATTTGCTGGAACTTTCAGAATTTTCAGAAACACGAGCTAAGATGGTAGTGTGACCGCTGCTAGTTATATTTGCCTCATGAATTTCTTTTTAGCTCTCTGAAGAGTTTGATATTCTGTCAAATCAAAAGGGAAGGGTCATGGTTTATCCCACAGGAACCCAGACATCCTATCCTGGTGCATCAAAAGATCTATCTGTTCTTCAGCAGACTTCCCCGCCCCCCAGTTCAGAGAAGTTTGCCCTTTGTCTGGTTCTGATGAGGAAATGTTGGAGCAGTTGGGGCTTTAGGGATCTCTTTCCTCCAGCTTGCAATCTACTACTATGTCAGTCAGTCTTCACCTGTGTAGACACTATTGGAGTTGTTTATTCTCCCACATGCTGGAACTCTACCGAGGCTTCAGATGTAAGTATGATCCTGTTGACAGAAGGAGAGCACCTGTAGGCAAACATGAAGGAAGATCAGGAAGGAGAGGAAGTGTGAATGAAGTTGGAGAGAACGCTCTCCAGTGTATCTGGTTCGTCTGGAATGCCCCAGCCCTTTGCTGGAAGGGTGGTTGATCATTCAGGATTCCCCCAATGGTAGTGACATTGGAGTCCATTTAGACAGTGTTTAAAGCCTCCTCAAATTATTCCTAGCCTCCTCAAATTATTCCTAGAGACTTAAGAAATAACCGATTAAAGTTCTTCGTTATTCTGCAGAATCCATTTCCCATGTAAACAGGAGATTTCCTTCCTTCAAAGGTCAAGGTCTGGAAGTGAAAGTGCTCCAGGAGTGAATGATAGAGACATTAATTTATTAAGTCCTAGTATTGAGAATTTGACAGATTTTCTTGAAGAATCAACAATTGAAGAAAGTTCCAGAGGACTATTTATTGGTGTCTTTTACTTTTGAATAAGATTTAAATAATATTCTTTGGTTTTAATTTTATAATACCCAGCTACAGTTGGCTTTATCCTGATGTTGCAAAGTTAACGTAGGAGAGGAAGAAAGCGATTTTGGCTATGAGGCAAGAGACCAGAGATTTGGATCCTGGCATCCTCCTCTGTTATCCTTGCAAATCTCTATATATAAAAGGCACCACCAACGTTCTATGAAGCCTCCAGCTGGAAGTGTGAAGGGGGAGAGATATCCGGTTTCCCCATGAGTGTCTGCCCTGCCCTCGCTCTCTCTGTAACACAAACAGTGAAGGAAAAAACACAGCAAAGCACGAAATCAAATCACTCTCTCTGTAACAGTGAAGGACTCAGAGGGGGGAGGGGAGAGAGGGCAGAGGGCAGGGAGGGACACACACACTCCCACATGCACACAGAAGAAAACCTTGCTAGCCCCTGTTTCATTTGCATCAGAAACGGGGCTTTTTTTACTAGTGTTTATATAATTGGCCCCAGAATATTTAACTATTCTTTGTACTGGAACAACTGAAGAGCCTTCACATCTGGCTCTGTTCAGGGGATTAAGTTACAGCTTTGCCTATAATTTGTTTTCTTGTCTTATTGGCTCCCTTTAGTTATCTTAATGCCTTCCCTCCTTTTTAATATTGTGGGCTTGGAGAATAAAATCGATATTCTTCCTATTTTTTTGTTTTATGTTCTTACTGTGGCCTTGAAACTTGTATGTCCTGAATCTGTTTGGTTTTTCTTCAGCAAGGTAACTTGTGGCATTTGTTTCTGAACATTATAAATAATATGGGGGCAGGGAGGATTTTTTTCAGGGAAAATTTCTATATGCCAATGATTTGAAGTAAGCCTGAGGCTATGTTGATATTAGTTTTTAGGTTGGGGGGAGGATGTAGTACTTTGCATATAGATGACCAAGTTATATGGGCCTTGGTTCAAACAGCACTGGAGACATCTCAGTCTCCCTTAAACACATCCCTCTCACCCATTGATATCCCATCTTCACATCCCTGCTTATAAACTGCTAAACTCCCAATGGATATAAATATGCACTTATACATATGTGTGTCACTGCCCATACTATGCTTGCCCACCGCTTCCACATCCTATGCTACCCTACATTCTCACAAGTGGGTAGATGATCTGCGTCGCCCGGGAATCGGCATACTAGCTACTAAAAATTCGACAGCCTTCTGGAGTACTTTTGTGCCTTTTCCCTTTTTTAATTAGGCACAATCGCAACTTGATTTTGCGAAGCCATTTTCCCTTCCATGTCATTGAAGACTCCCAGTGGCTTCAAACGTTGCTCCCGGTGCAACCGGACCATCTGTGGTACTGATACACATTCTTGGTGTATTCAGTGCCTCGGGCCTGACCATAGCCCGTCAAATTGTCTTTGTATGAAGAAAAGGACACAAATTTCCCAAGAAGCTCAACACGAAAACTTTTTGGAGTTCGGTCTGGTTCTTCGGCGTTGACATCGAAGTTGGCGACATCAAAGGAAGCATCTGTGTTGGGAGTCGAGGCAAGGATGGCTGCTGCAAGACCCCCAGAAACTGGGAGCAGAAAGGCGTCAAGTGGGTCTCCACCTGCTTCGAGGCCTCCTGCTATGCAGGCCCCCAGGGACCGATCTTCGTCAGACCTGACTCCAAGACGGCATGAAGATTTGATGTCGTCCTCATCGGCGCTGAGGAGTTTGGGTGAAGTGCATCAGGCAAAGACCAAGAAGCACCTCCACCGATCTCCCTCGATGCATGGTGCCGGGGGCTCTAGGACACCGAGGGATTCGGCACCTGACAAGCATCGACACTGGAAGGACCACTCCCCTTTCATCCAAGAGGTGCCAGTGCATGTTTCTCCCAGCAGCCAAGATCTTTCTCCCGCACCCAAGGCAGTTCGGCAACCTGATCCCACAACGGCCCCTCAGCCATTACCGATGGCAGCTCTCAATGAGGGATTGATGCAGCGATATGCATCAGCATTTAGGGGTGCCTGTACCTGCCATGCCTTCTGCCTAGCCCCCAGCCCGCAGTGCGGGCTCTGATGCTAGCAGCGCTGGTGTCGATTGCCACCCAGGCCAGTTCTCCTTCAACGTTGGTGAAGGAAGCTTCCCTGGAGTCAAGGCGGGAGCCGGCTCCTCAACACCGTTCTCAAGGGCATGCCTCGATGTTGAGGCGGGCCCGGTCTCGGACATCCCTAAGGGAAGAGCTGTCCGATACCGAGGAGGAGCACTCATGGGAATCGGAAGAGGATCCCAGGTACTTTTCCTCCGATGAGTCCTATGGGATCCCTTATGAGCCTTCCTCCCCAACTGAGAGGAGTCTCCGCCTGAGAGTCTCTCCTTCACCAGGGCCGTGCCAACACGGTAAGCGGGGTAAGCATGGCAGGGGGCGCCGCACCATGCTCACCTCGCTCGCCCTCCCGCTCCCATTGTTCAACTGCCCGCCCTCTTCTCCCCCCCTCCAACATCCCTTTTCTTTTCTTTTTAAATTTACCTCCGTGGCGGTCCAGCAGTGCAGCGTCAGTGAAGGAGGCGGCGCTCCCGACGTCTCTAGCCTTCCCTTCGCTGTGTTCCGCCTTCTTCTGACGTCAAGGAAATGGGACATGACGGGAGGACAGGGGAGAGAGGAGCATGGATGCGAGGGGGGGGTCATGGAAGGGAGAGAGGGGAATTGCTGGATAGGGATTAATGGAGGGTGACAGAGGAGCATGGATGGGAGGGGCAGGGCTCAGGGAGAGAGGGGAATTGCTGGATAGGGAATTAGGGATGAATGGAGGGGACAGAGGAGCATGGATGGGAGGGCAGGGCTCAGGGAGAGAGGGGAATTGCTGGAAAGGGATGAATGGAGGGGGCAGGGGACAGAGGAGCATGGATGGGCATGGATTGGGAGGGCAGGGCTCAGGGAGAGAGGAGAAATTGCTGGACATAGAGGGGAGGGAAGAGAGATGAAGGAGATGAAATGAGGGAAAAGGAAGAGAGGAGAAAAACTGCACATGGATGAAGAAAATAGGCAGAAGCTGAGGACCAGAAATGAAGAAGAAAGGAGGAAAGGAAAGAAATAAATGGAAAGGAAGCCCTGGAAACGGAGTTAAGAGGACAGATAGCAGCAGAATCAGATAATGGGCCAGCATGATCAGAAAAAGAAAGTCACCAGACAACAAAGGTAGAAAAAAATCATTTTATTTTCATTTTAGTGTTTGGAATATGTCCACTTTGAGAATTTACATCTGCTATCTTATTTTGCAATGTATAGCAATTTGTTTCTAAGAATATTGCTGACAATTCCTGTCAGTGTGGCAAGTGGTGAGCGATCATTTTCACGGGGGGGGGGGGGGGGGGGGGGGCGGGCGCCGCCGCCGCCGCCGCCGCCAACTGATAGTCTGCAGGGGGGCACCAGAGACCCTAGGCATGGCCCTGTCCTTCACCTCTTTTGTACGGGAAATGGCGGGGGGCATTCCGTTCCCTGTAGAAGTGGAGAATGAGCCCAGGGCCAAGATGCTCGAGGTCCTGGACTATACCTTTCCACCTAAGGAGGCAATGATGGCTCCTCTCCATGAGGTACTCAAGGCAGTCCTCGTTAGGAACTGGGTGTCCCCCCCTGCCTGTCCCTTTGGTCCCCAAGAAAATTGATACCCTATATCGGATCCACAGGGAACCTGGATTGGTGAGGTCTTGGCTACCCCATGACTCTATGGAGTTCTAGGTACTATGCCTCGGCTCCCCCAGGTGGAAAATCTAGAACCCTGGACTCTTTTGGGAGAAAGATGTATCTGGCTGCTAGGCTTATCGCCCTTATTCAGTCTTACCAGCTCTTCACGAGCATCTACCTGCAGAACTCGGTAAGGCAGCTGTCCAACTTGGTCAACACGCTCCCTCTGGAGCAAGCCGAGCCTTCTCGGAAGTTGGTCAAGCAGTAGAAGGCGTGTCGCAAGTTCTGGCCAGGGGCACTGTGGCATCCAGAATCTCTGCCCAGGGTATAGCAATGTGCAGACTCTTATGGCTGCGTGTTTCCGATCTGAATCATTCGGTCCAGCAGAGAATGGCGGAAGTCCCTTGCCGGGGAGGATAACCTTTTCGGAGAGAAAGTCGAAGAGGTCGCTGACCAGATCAAAAAGCACACGGAGGCTATGTCTTCTGTCTCCCGCCGGACATCTGCAGCCCCCTCCTCATCAAGGAGGTATTTTGGTAGGTCGCGGAGTGCTCCCTATCCCTGTTCTAGGCATAGGTACACTCCTGTGGCTTGCCAGCCTGCTCAGGCTCAGCCCCAGCGTGCTCGTTCTCATCAACAGTGTGCGCCAAAGGCCCTTGCTGCTCCCCAGCAAAAGCAAGGGACGAGCTTTTGACTGGCTCCAGCAGAGCATAGCCACTATCAAAGTGTCCGTACCGGATGACTTGGCAGTTGGAGGGAGGCTAACCTTTTTTAACCAAAGGTGGCCTCTCATAACTTTTGAGCGGGTGGGTTCTTCAAATAGTCCATCTCGGATATATCCTCAATTTGTTATCCATGTGGATGACTATTAAGGTGCTGGAACCACTAGGATTCGTGATAAACTACCCCAAGTCCCATCTCCATCCAGTTCAGCAATTGGAGTTCATAGGATCCCTGCTCGATACGAAGAATGTCCGAGCCTACCTCCGGGAGGCACATGCAGTCAACCTTCTCTCCCTTGTGTCCAGGGTTAGGGCATCACAGCAGGTCACAGCTCGGCAGATGTTGAGATTGTTGGGCTACATGGCTTCCACAGTATATGTTACACCCATGGTAAATCTTCACATGAGATCTGCTCAATGGACCCTAGCTTCTCAGTGGTATCAAGCCACAGGGAGTCTGGAAGATGCCATCCGAATGTCCCTGGAGCTTGTATGCTTTCGTCAGTAGTGGACAGTTCGGTCCAATCCCACCTTGGGACTACCATTCCAAATTCCTCAGCCACAAAAAGTGCTGACAACGGATGTTTCTCTCCTGGGGTAGGGAGCTCACGTAGATGGGCACACCCAAGGAGCTTGGTGTCAGGTCTCTCGGGGAAATGTGAGCCCTTGGGCCGCTGTCACGGAGGTGGCAGCAGCAGGCAAAACCACCCAACAGGAGACAGGCAACCCTAAGATGGGCTGAAGTAGACAGGACTGGAGTGGCTGGCTGGAGCTGAAGAGGAAAGCAACAAGGAATCCAGGAACAACGTCCTACAGCAGGGTTCAGGCTTGAGAAGCAGGATACAGGACACTCAATACAGGCTTCTCCCACAGGATTCGGGAAACTGGATCCGGGTTCACCCAAACACTAGGCAGGCAGGGTGTCCATGGAAACTTAGCTTGGCAGGAAAGAGGACACAGGAGCTACATACAAGCTAAGCTCAAGGGAATGGGAATGACAGATACGCTTGCCAGAGGAAGGATTAGACTGGAGCTACAGTAGCTAACAGATAGAAAGGAGAGAAATGGCTGCAGCATCAGCTGCTAACCAACCTCAGACAGGGAGCAGAGCCACTGAACAGGGATAACAGAAAGACTAGAAGCCCACCGAGAATAATATACACAGAAAGGCTGAAAGCCTACAGGTCAGAGAGATACACCCAGAAAGGCTCGAAGCCCACAGAAGGGCTGGAAACCCCCAGACCGCAGTAATACACCCAGAAGGCCTAGAAGCCCACAGATAAGAGTGATATACACAGATAGACTGGAAGCCCTCAGAGCAAAGGACACAGAAGGGCTGGAAGCCCACAGAACAATAGACACAGAAGGGCTGAAAGCCCACAGAGCAATAATACCCTGAGCAGGAAAGCAAGAAGCCCACAGGTAAGTAGTAGACTAGGCAGAAAGCCTACGAGCAATAATACCCTGAGCCAGAAGGCAAGGCCCACAGGTGATAGTAACTAGCAAAGCAGAAGAGCTGGAAGCCCACAAGAAAAGACAAGGAAAGCTAACTGTGCAAACAGCACATTAACCTTGGGACCTAAGGCACTGCGGAGGCATTGGCAATGCAAAGGCCCTGAAGACTAGAACACCAGTTCCTTAAGAAGGCCCTGACAGATGAGGTCACCCCTTCAGGCCACAGGCAGGGAGCATACAGAAGCCCAGAGAGACCTAACCCACACCGGTGTAGTCTAGTGAGGTAATTAGTGTCAGGCTGGAAGCAGCCAGCCCACCCAGCCTGAGACAGAGCTACCTCAGGAACAGCCCACTGAAGTACAGAGAGGCCCAATACACACAAGTGTAGAGTAGTGAAGCCATTAGAGCAGCCAGCCCACAGAAACAGAGATAGAGCTAACTCAGGAACAGTATACTGAAGCACAGAGAGGTTAAACCCACACAGGTGCAGTATACTGAGGCAATCAGCGCCATGCTGGAAGTGGCCAGCACCCAGAGACAGAAACAGAGCCAACTCAGAAGTAGACAGAAACCAGCACAGACACTGATTCCCAGAAATAGGATAAGTCTGAGGGTGGTCATGACCACAGACGTGACACTTGGTCCCTCCATGAAACGAATCTTCAGATCAGTCTCCTGGAGCTCCGGTCAATCTGGAATGCTCTAAAGGCTTTCAAAGATCAACTGTCCCATCAAATTGTTCTAGTTCAAACAGACAGTCAGGTTACAATGTATTACACCAACAAGCAGGGTAGCACCAGATCTCGCCCTCTGTGTCAGAAAGCTGACCAGATGTGGCTTTGGGCACACCGTCACGGCATGTTTCTCCAAGCTACTTATCTGGTAGGCGTAAACAACGGTCTGCCGACAGACTGAGCAGGATAGTGCAACCTCATGAGTGGTCTCTAAATATGGGCGTAGCCCTCAAGATCTTCCAAGCATGGGGTACCCCCTCGGTGGATCTTTTTGCCACTCAACTCAGCGGCAAGGTCCCTCAGCTCTGTTCCGTGCTCCAGGCCCACAACAGACTAGTGTCAGACACCTTCCTTCTTTACTGCGGGAAAAGCCTTCTGTATGCTTATCCTCCCATGCCTCTAGTGGGAAAAACGTTGTTGAAACTCAAGCAAGATTGCAGGACCCTGATTCTGATTGTGCCCTACTGGCCATGGCAGATATGGCTCCCTCTTCTTCTAGAGTTGTCCTCCGAAGAACCGTGGAGTGTTTTCCGACCCTCATCACTCAGAACGAGTGGTCGCTTCTACATCCCAACCCACAGTCTCTGGCTCTCACAACCTGGATGTTGAGAGCCTAGAATTCGCTTCCTTGGGTCTGTCGGAGGGTTTCTCCCAAGACTTGCTGGCTTCCAGGAAACATTCCACTAAGAGGTGTTATTCTTTTAAATGGAGGAGGTTTGATGTGACAGGCCATAGATCCCCTTTCTTGTCCCTTCTACACTTATCTGAGTCTGGTCTCCAGACCAACTGCGGAAGGGTTCACCTTAGTGCAATTAATGCTTATCATCAACGTGTAGAATGTAAGCCTATCTCTGGACAGCCTTTAGTTTTTCGTTTCATGAGAGTTTTTTTTTGTCAAATCTCCCTGTCAAACCTCCACCGGTGTCATGGGATCTCAACGTCATTCTCACCCAGCTGATGAAAGCTCCTTTTGAGCCACTGAATTCCTGCCATCTGAAGTACTTGACCTAGAAGGTCATTTTCTTGGTGGCTGTTACTTCAGCTCGTAGGGTCTGTGAGCTTCAGGCTTTAGTAGTGCATGCACCTCATACAAAGTTTCATCACAACAGAGTAGTCCTCCATGCACCCTAAATTCCTGCCGAAGGTGGTGTCGGAGTTCCATCTAAACCAGTTGATTGTGTTGCCAACGTTTTTCCCCATCCTCATGCCCACCCTGGCAAAAGCAGCTTGCACACCTTGTACTGCGAGAGAGCATTGGCCTTGTACATGGAGCGGACTAAGCCCTTCAGACAGTCCGCCCAGTTGTTTGTTTCTTTTGATCCCAACAGGAGGGAGTCGCCATCAGTAAACACACCATTTCCAATTGGCTAGCAGATTGCATTTCCTTCGCTTATGGCCAGGCTGGGCTGACTTTACAGGGTCATGTCATGGCTCATAATGTTAGAGCCATGGCTGCGTCAGTGGCCCACTTAAAGTTAACTTCCATTGAAGAGATTTGCAAAGCTGCGACCGTGGGCTTAGTCCACACATTCACATCTAATTACTGCCATGAGCAGGATACCCGATGTGACGGTCGGTTTGGACAGTCAGTGTTGCAGAATCTGTTTGGGGTCTCAAATCCTACTCGACCCTCCTAAGCCTGTTATTCTGTTCCAGGCTGTACCTTCATCTAGTTGCGTTTTGTTTCAGGTTAATCTGCATTTAATCCTCACCGTTGCGAGGCCCAATTGACCATTGTTTGTTTTAGGGATTCCCTACTTGTGAGATTGTAAGCCTGCTTGCCCTTGGAGAAAGCAAAGATAGGTACCTGTAGCAGGTATTTTCCGAGAACAGCAGGCTTCACCTTCTCACAGTCTTGCCCACTTCCCCTTGGAGTTGTTTTCTTTATAACTTATTTCATTTTCATGCTGTTGTATTTAACTGAGGAGACACGGATGCGCTGTGGGCAGGAAGGCGCTCTGCAGATATGCAGTGAGGCACAGCACGTGCTCCAGAAGGCTCTCAAATTTTTAGCTGGCTGGTATGCCGATTCCGGGGTGACGCAGATCATCTACCCATTTGTGAGAATGTGAAGCCTGCTGTCCTCGGAAAATACCTGCTACAGGTAAGTATCTTCACTTTTTCGTGCCTGCTTCCCCACACAAACTTGCCAGAGTCTGCAAATGGAGGAGCGGGGAAATGTGCCAGTTTCACACTGTACTTTTCAACTTGGTTTTGCTCTTCTTGGCTCTTATCTAGTTTTCATCAGAAGAATTACTTTTGAAAAGTATAAAATACGACCTTTTTTTTTCTCAATTTTTATAGAAGGATAAAATTGAATGTCTGCTTGTTTGCTTGTAATGATTTGGTATGCAGGGAAGATGTTTGTATTGGCCTTTTTTCTGTGTGATCCGTTTTGGAAATAGTGAAGTTAATTTATTGACAAATGTAAAAAATTAATTTCCCAAATATTAACTGAAAATAAAAATTGATCAATTGGCATTGCTGTTCATCTCTGACAGGGGATGGCACACTTATTCTCCCCCCTATGAAGGCTCCCATTCAAGCAAAAAAGAAAACCTCAAAATACTGCTTTTTTTGTGGCAAGAAGACTGGATTGGCAACCAGTTTTGAATGCAGGTAGGCTTTATATTTACACTGTTTACCAAAACTGACATAATTTTTAAAAAATGTTTTTTCTTTGGGCTTTTGAGCTAATGTGCTCAAAACAGTTATGAGGGTCCATAGGCCCTGAATACATCCACAAATTGAATCTGGGAATACTTTTATTTTTCAGTATGTGCTACTACATTTAAAAGTAACCTGGCCAGTTAAATAGCTTTTAAGTGCCTAACCGAAGATATTCAGCGAGAGATAACTGGTTCTCCAAGGGCAAGCAGTCCATAATTCTCAGAATTGAGAAACGCGATCCCATGTTTCCCGGTCCGGAGCTTTTTAACAAGCTTCAAAACAGATTTGTGGAGTGTGAGCCACACTCCACTGCGCATGCGAAAGTGCTTTCCCGCCCGCCAGGAGTTAGGAGGGTTTGTGAGAATATAAGGCCTGCTTGTCCTCAGAGGATACCTGCTACAGGTAAGTGTTTTCGCTTTCTCCGAGGACAAGCAGGCCATAATACAATTAGGGTATCCCTAGCATCCAGGCTCACCGAAAACAACAAACATTGGTGAATTGTGCTTCGCAATTGGTGGTGTGCTGGATCGAGCTCACGAGAGCCATTTATTTTTTTAATAATTTTGGGAGCTCGTTAAAAATTTGGGCTCGTTGTGCTACCTCTTGGTGTCCTCCTTCTCTGTGGCTCGCTAGGGCATCTCTCACCACGGCAAGAAGAAGAGGCGCTGCATTGCGTGGGGAGCAAGGATGTTGGATAAAAAGAGGAGATGGGGTGCCGTTAAAAAGTTGAAGCCAATTAGGTAGGTCTCTGTTTTCCCCTTCCCTGCATAGCTGTCGTTCTGCATACACTCAAAGCAAACAAACCTATGAGCTGCTGCACCCATGTTGTCGTACTTTATTTTTGGTGGCATTTTTATTTAATCTCACTTATATTTCAAACATGCCAGCTGTGCATACGGATGTACACAGAGGAGTTATAATAACGGAATAACGTTTCATAGGTACAGTAGTAATTTGTTGTAGATCATAATCGGTGTGTCATTCGGAAGGGCTGATTATAGGGACACCCTAGCACTGTTATATTTGTTCAGAGATTTTTTTTGCCCTGGTAAAGGGGCCACTAAAATAGACATATTATGAAAATCAGATGCTCCACATTCAGAGTTTTTATCTATCTATTTATTTACTTATGACATTTCTATATATCCCACATTAAAGATAAATTATGTTGAAACCTGGGAGCATTTAAAATCCTTTTTTTTTTCCCTGTGCCTACATCAAAAGAAAAAATTGGCATGTGGGAATTTGCTCCTTTTATTTTGTGGATTGCAGTGATATATTATAAAAATGCACTTTCCTTTTTTTATTACTATTATTTCACAGAGCGGTATTGAATAATGGAAGGACTTCTTTCATGCAGAAGTTCTGCACAGTGTCGGTCTAAATGTGCCAACATTGTCCAGCTCAGCACACTATTAGCTGCCAAGTTCATACAAAATTAATTCTGTTCAGTGGAAAATAAGTCTTTTGGCTCAGGCTGCCTGCTATGTGAATATTCCATCATTGTTTCATTATTGCTACACCGTGAGGCATATTTTCAAAGCACTTTGGGAGGCTAAGTTCCATAGGTTTCTATGGAACTTTGGGAGGCTAAGTGCTTTGAAAATAAGCCTCCATGTATTACATATTATGGGCATTTGCTTAGAAAATAACAATAAAATAGAGTGGAGGAGTGGCCTAGTGGTTAGGGTGGTGGACTTTGGTCCTGGGGGAACTGAGGAACTGAGTTTGATTCCCACTTCAGGCACAGGCAGCTCCTTGTGACTCTGGGCAAGTCACTTAACCCTCCATTGCCCCAGGTACAAATAAGTACCTGTATATGTAAGCCGCATTGAGCCTGCCATGAGTGGGAAAGCGCGGGGTACAAATGTAACTAAAATAAAAAAATAAATAAAATTTTGGATGTATTCTGTAGAAGAAGTTGTTTAAATTTGAACTGTATATCACTGGAGTCATGTGATGTACTGCATGATTTGTGCATAAAAGACTGCAGGAAGTTTAGGGATTAAAAGGCTTGTTGAAGTACTTAATTGTACTTTTGGATGGCAATTTGCCTGCCGTCTGCACTGGTGCAAAAACAGTGGGTGCTTGTTAGCTGTAGTCCTTAAATTAGTTTTCAAATAGAAATAAATTTGAAGATTGCCCAAGGAAGCAGTACCCACTAGGGCTGTACCAAATATTCTTGAGAAGTCCCGGCATGCTGCTCAGAGCCAGAAACAAGCAGTCGGAGCAGCTGCAGTCTATTTATTAGGCTGGTGGGGCTCAACATACCTGCCAGCAAAGGTATGCCTAGTGTGCTGGCATGGGGGGAGGGAGAGAGGAATGCACTCCCTCACTCCCCTGCCCAGTTGCAGGACTGGCTACACCTTGAGAGAGAGCCTGTTTAAAATTTCCCAGCATACCACTGCTCGCAATAGCGAGAACAGTACTTGGATTAACCTGAAAACTATATACAAACGGAGTGAGAGTGTAGCCTGGAACAGAATAAAATGGGCCTAGGGGGATGGAGTTGGATTCAAGACACCAGACAGATTCTGCAAAATTGTCTACCCGAACCAACTGTCGCATCAGGTAGCCTTCTCAAGGCAGCAGTGGGATGTGAATGTATGGACAGAAGACCATGTCACAGCCTTGCAAATTTCTTCAATGGAGGCTTGACTGCAAGTGGGCTACCGACACAGCCATGTCTCTGATATTGTGAGCCTCGACATGACCAGTCCAGGCATAAGCGAAAGAAATGCAATCTACCAGCCAATTAGAGATTGTGCATTTCCTGATAGCAACTCCCATCCTGTTGGGATTAAAAGAAACAAAAGCTGGGTGGGACTGTCTGTGGGGCTTAGTCTGCTCCATGTACTAGCCCAATGCTTGCTTGCAGACATAAGAACATAAGCATTGCTATACTGGGACAGACCGAAGGTCCATCAAGCCCAGTATCCTGTTTCCAACAGCGGCCAATCCGGATCACAAGTACTGGCAAGATCCCAGAACAGCAAAACAGATTGTATGCTGCTTATCCTAGAATATGCAGTGGATTTTCTCAAATCCATCATAATAATGGCTTATGGACTTTTCTTTTAGAAAATTATCCAAACCGAATCCAAGGTGAGCAAGGCGCTGTCGCCAGGATGGGCATGAGGTCAAGGAAAGAATGTTGGCAAGACAATCAACTGGTTCAGATGGAACGTCCAAAACCACTTTTGGCAGGAATTTAGGGTGCATGTGGGAGGACTACTCTGTTGTGATGAAACTTAGTATAAGGTGCATCCACTACTAAGGCTTGCAGCTCGCTGACCCTACAAGCTGAAGTAACAGCCACCAAGAATTACCTTCCAGGTCAAGTACTTCAGGTGGCAGGAATCCAGTGGCTCAACAGGAGCTTTCATTAGCTTGGTGAGGACGGTGTTGAGGTCCCATGACATTGGTTTGACAGGCGGGCTTTGACAAAAGCAAACCTCTCTTGAAGCAAACAACTAAAGGCTGCCCAGAGATGGGCTTACCCTTGACACGTTGATGATAAGCACTAATTGTTTGAGACCAGACTTGGATAGGTATAGAAGGTATTCAAGCAGGGGTCTGTGTAGGGTAAGAAAGAGGATCTAGGGCCTTGCCCTTATACCAGACAGCAAACCTCCTCTGCTTGAAAGAGTAACACCTCAGTGGAATCTTTCTTGGAAGCCAGAAAGACCTGGGAGGCACCCTCTGGAAGACCCAAGGAAGCAAATTCTAGGCTCTCAAAATCCAAGCTGTGAGGACCAGAGACTGAAGGTGGAAATGCAGAAGAGATCCCTTGTTCTGCATGATGAGGGTTGGAAAACACACCATGGTTCTCCAGAGGATAGTTCCAGAAGAAGAGAGAACCAGATCTGATGAGGCCAATAAGGTGCGATCAGAATCATGGTCCCATGGTCTCACTTGAGATTCAGCAGAGTCTTCCCACAAGAGGTATGGGAGGATACGCGTACAGAAGATTGGTCTTCCAATGAAGGAGGAAGGCATCTGACGCTAGTCTGTCATGGGCTTGGAGCCTGGAAAGAATTGAGGGACCTTGTGATTGAGTTGAGTGGCAAAGATCTCCCAGGCAACGCCCATGTTGAGAGATCACTCGTGAGGTTGCATAACCCTGCTCAGTCTGTCGGCCAGGCTGTTTTTGCCCGGCTGATAAGTGGCTTGAAGGAATTTGCCATGGTATGAGCCCAGTGCCACATCTGGACAGCCTCCTGACACAGAAAGCGTGATCCGGTGCCTCTCTGCTTGTTGGTGTAATACATGGCAACCTGATTGTCCATTTGAATGAGTACAATTTGGTGAGACAGCCGATCACTGAAAGCCTTTAGAGCATTCCATATCTCTCGAAGTTCAGTAGATTGATCTGGAGATCTGTTTCCTGGGTGGACCAAGCACCTTGAGTGTGGAGCCCATCTACATGAGTTCCCCAACCCAGGAGAGATGCATCCGTTGTCAGCACTTTTAGTGGCTGAGGAAGTTGAAATGGAAGTCCCAGAGTCAAATTGGATCAAGTGGTCCACCACAACAGAGAGCGAGCAAGCTCTGGGGACATTTCGCTTTATCTCTGCTGAATATCCCAGTTAGTGGCTAACTGGCTAGGCACAGATATTCAGTGCCAACCCGACTATGTTAAGCAGTCAAATAGACCACTTTGACTGCTAAAAAGTTAACTGAATATTGGCATAGCTGGTTAATTTTTTAGCAACTAAAATATACCAGGATATTCAATGCCGGTTGCTGGAAACAGCCTGGGTTTAAAGCCGGTGGCAGATGGCAAATGCACTTCTTGCCCAAACTGAATAATCGGGCCCATTGTATTTGAATATTGGGTTATGTGGCAAAATGTACACAAAGAATGTTACCTGTATCAAAGCACTGACATAGGTTATGTGCATTATTGGCCTGTTAGTTGTGCACATGCTTTTTGTAAATGTAAGTTGTATGCAGAAATTTATAACATGACCTTGGAATGTTCTTTTTTTTCTTGCTGCACAGGCTTATGCATGCATTTGCTATGCATGCACATATTTACGTGTGCATTATGCACATAAATGTTTAGAGCGCTAACATTTGCATGCATAAATGCCAGCATGCCACTTAAGTGCTATTCTGCAAATACCCACAACTTGCATTGTGGGTATTTGCAAGGGGGTGGACACAAGAGATGAGCATGTTTGGGACATAGGCAGAGCTCCCACTTATGCATGTAACTTACAGAATACTATAAGTTACATGTGGTGCAACTTCATTTAGGTGCTTGCACTTGTGATTGTGCTTAAATGCTAGGTGCTTTAATACCTGCTTACACTAGTATTCTATGAAGGAACATAGGCCCTACATTCTTTATAGATTAGGCTTCTACCATGCACCCTACAGACACCTATTCTATATGCCCTATTAAGCATTGCCTCCATTATGACTTTATGGAGTTAATTGGGATTTGAGCATGTGTAACATGTTCTGCTCAAATAGCCTGAGATATGCATTAGTAAAAATATGTACAGAGAAATCACAGAGGTGGAGAATAAGTGGAGCAGGGGTGAGACTGGATGGCACTTAAAATGTGTACTTTTCAGAGAACAAGCCATCACAAATAGAGCTCAAAGTGGAAAGTTTCCATTAGCTCTAGAAACCTGCATAGCTTTTGACTTGAAATATATACAACACTTCCTGCATGACACCATCATGCGTGGTCACTTCTGTTTTTCATGCACCTTGTAAGATGCATCTCTTAAGTCCTTGGTTTTTAATTTTGATTTGGTTTGGTTTGGTTTTTTGGTCTTTTTTTATTTTTATATATATAATTTTTTTTATTGAGTTTTTAATACTTACAGTGGGGGAAATAAGTATTTGATCCCTTGCTGATTTTGTAAGTTTGCCCACTGACAAAGACATGAGCAGCCCATAATTGAAGGGTAGGTTATTGGTAACAGTGAGAGATAGCACATCACAAATTAAATCCGGAAAATCACATTGTGGAAAGTATATGAATTTATTTGCATTCTGCAGAGGGAAATAAGTATTTAATCCCTCTGGCAAACAAGACCTAATACTTGGTGGCAAAACCCTTGTTGGCAAGCACAGCGGTCAGACGTCTTCTGTAGTTGATGATGAGGTTTGCACACATGTCAGGAGGAATTTTGGTCCACTCCTCTTTGCAGATCATCTCTAAATCATTAAGAGTTCTGGGCTGTCGCTTGGCAACTCGCAGCTTCAGCTCCCTCCATAAGTTTTCAATGGGATTAAGGTCTGGTGACTGGCTAGGCCACTCCATGACCCTAATGTGCTTCTTCCTGAGCCACTCCTTTGTTGCCTTGGCTGTATGTTTTGGGTCATTGTCGTGCTAGAAGACCCAGCCACGACCCATTTTTAAGGCCCTGGCGGAGGGAAGGAGGTTGTCACTCAGAATTGTACGGTACATGGCCCCATCCATTCTCCCATTGATGCGGTGAAGTAGTCCTGTGCCCTTAGCAGAGAAACACCCCCAAAACATAACATTTCCACCTCCATGCTTGACAGTGGGGACGGTGTTCTTTGGGTCATAGGCAGCATTTCTCTTCCTCCAAACACGGCGAGTTGAGTTCATGCCAAAGAGCTCAATTTTTGTCTCATCTGACCACAGCACCTTCTCCCAATCACTCTCGGCATCATCCAGGTGTTCACTGGCAAACTTCAGACGGGCCGTCACATGTGCCTTCCGGAGCAGGGGGACCTTGCGGGCACTGCAGGATTGCAATCCGTTATGTCGTAATGTGTTACCAATGGTTTTCGTGGTGACAGTGGTCCCAGCTGCCTTGAGATCATTGACAAGTTCCCCCCTTGTAGTTGTAGGCTGATTTCTAACCTTCCTCATGATCAAGGATACCCCACGAGGTGAGATTTTGCGTGGAGCCCCAGATCTTTGTCGATTGACAGTCATTTTGTACTTCTTCCATTTTCTTACTATGGCACCAACAGTTGACGCCTTCTCGCCCAGCGTCTTACTGATGGTTTTGTAGCCCATTCCAGCCTTGTGCAGGTGTATGATCTTGTCCCTGACATCCTTAGACAGCTCCTTGCTCTTGGCCATTTTGTAGAGGTTAGAGTCTGACTGATTCACTGAGTCTGTGGACAGGTGTCTTTCATACAGGTGACCATTGCCGACAGCTGTCTGTCATGCAGGTAACGAGTTGATTTGGAGCATCTACCTGGTCTGTAGGGGCCAGATCTCTTACTGGTTGGTGGGGGATCAAATACTTATTTCCCTCTGCAGAATGCAAATAAATTCATATACTTTCCACAATGTGATTTTCCGGATTTAATTTGTGATGTGCTATCTCTCACTGTTACCAATAACCTACCCTTCAATTATGGGCTGCTCATGTCTTTGTCAGTGGGCAAACTTACAAAATCAGCAAGGGATCAAATACTTATTTCCCCCACTGTATACAGATATTATCAATACTGCAAAGTATAATACAGCCATTAAACAATAAGCTTTTAAATCAGGAAATCAAGAAAATATTTTCTTTATATAACATGACTTCCTTAGACCTCAATATGGAAGATAAGGGGGGGTAGGAATATAGTGAAGTTTAAACATAATATATACATAAATCATTATAATTTTAATTATGGTTCCGTATTCCTTTCTTCTTTATTACTCTACAGATTTCTTGCTGTCTAGGAAGGTCTGAAGTTGGTTAGGCAAATAATAGACATATTTTATCTGATTTAGTCTAATAATACATTTACAAGGGTAAGCCAGGAGAAATGAAGCCCCCAATTCCAAAACTTTTGGTCTCATAGAAAGAAATATTTTTCGTCTTTCTTGAGTAGACTTAGTCACATCTGGGTAAAGCCAAATTTTTTGACCAGCAAACAAACGATCAGTAGATTTAAAATATAAACGCATTATTGCATTTAAATCCTGCTGAAATACAAGTGAAACAATTAATGTCCCTCTTTCCGTTACATCTTCAATTGATTGTTCCAAAATATCTGTGACGTTTTGCAGGTCTATTGACTTCTCTGAATCTATTTTTTTCATTGTAGATGGTATATAATAAATTTTATTTAACGGTGGAAACACTTCTTGGGGAAATTTCAAATTTTCTTTTAAAAACCTGCTAAACATGTCATTCGGGGACACTGGTCTTTTTTTATTTTTATTTTTTTTGCTTTCACCCTCTACAACTCCTAGTTTGGTTCTGGTTCTGCAGCTGTCTTTTAAGTTTTCTTATATTTTTCTGTGCTTGCCATTAGAACATAAGAATAGCCATACTGGGTCAGACCAGTGGTCCATCTAGCCCAGTATCCTGTTTCCAACAGTGGCCAAGCCAGGTCACAAGTACCTGGCAGGTCACCAGTATCACTGCATCTAGGCAATTTGGGACAATTTTTGGCTTCAGCATTAAGTCATTTGACTTTGCTTAAGTTATCTTTGTTTTTGGGCATGTCTGCATGTCCCAGAAGAAGACCCCCCAAAAATGTAGATAATGTGGCAAGTCCATATTAGGAGCCAATAGACATCATTGGTGCTTGCTTGCTAAGGCCTGGATCACGAAATGTGCGTGAAGAGCATACTCAGAAGTCTCTTCTGTTCATCTGATCCCAATCCAGAGGCATTGGTCCCAAGAGTTGCAACAGGAGACATTGATCTACAACATCAAACATTGATAGGCTGCATAGGGATGAGGCATGAGTCTTGCTTGAAGAATGATTCTTCCACTTTGGTTCAATGCACAGTAATGGTACCAATGTGAAAAAGCATTGAATTGATCCTGATCGGAAGGCAATGCTGGGAGCTTAGACATTGTCAACTGCCATATAGGGTATTGTTATACGATATGAGGATAAGCCAGTGTGAGGGGTAGTGGAAGGAGCACATGCAACCAGGGTGGGGAGGAGGGAAAGGGTTTGGGGGTAGAGGAAGGAAGGAAGTGAGGGGGGTGGCTGCTAGTAGGGTAGGAAATAAGGATGAAAATGGTGGTCATAGTGGACATAATGGCAAAAGTTTAGTTATATGCTGTTGTGATTCCTAAGTAATATGGCTGAAGGTTTCCCTAGGGTGCCAAAAACCCTTGCACCTGCCCTGGCATTATGCTGCACACCTTCAAGGAGCATTTTAATTTTACTGTTTTAACGTGGCAAGGTCCATGTGATTCTTAAGATTACATTGCAGTGACTGCTACATCGAAATGATGGCATTCAACTAAAAGGCCATTTCAGGATGAGCATTTACTGGAAGTTCTTAGAACTTGTATCTTCAAATGAAGTGGTTCCAAAAATTACTGCAGAAGTATATGCTGTCCCTAATATTGCTAAGAAGGAAAGTTGGCAAAGGGCGGCTAGGACAACAAGAAGGGCTGGTAATATAATGATGTTTATCTGTGATGTACATCAGTGGAGGCAGTGCACACAATTCTCTCTCATGAATAGTCATTGTGGATATACTAAAAACGTGATTGGCTGGAGTGCCTCCAGGATCAGGTTTGGGAACCACTGATGTACATTGTAATGTTTTGACTGGAAAACTTTAAAACAAAGGCCACATCAGAGAGAAAATTACTACTACTATTAAACATTTCTATAGCGCTACTAGACTTACGCAGCGCTGTACAAAATACGTAGTATAATGTACACATGGAAGCATAGAATAATGCTTGAATTGATACATGCAAGAAGATACGCTCTTACCAACTCCTGTCAGTTAAACTAGCTATAACAAAAGTAAAACCCATAATGCAGCATTACTGCTCACAAAATTCAAACACTTATTAATTCAAATATTTTTCTATAATGGATAGAGGGAAAGGAAGTTATTTAGAACTGGGTTGAAGTTGTCCTGTTAATTCTCTCCAAAGACAAGCAGGCTGATCTATTCTCACAAGTGGGTGACGCCAACCTGCGCCCCCCGGTCCAGGGCTTATGATTAGCATAAGTAGAGCTTTGTGGAGCGCAAGACACGCTCCACCCTGCATGCATTTATTTATTTTATTTATTAGGAATTATTTGCCGCCTTTTTGAAGGAATTCACTCAAGGCGGTGTACACTAAGAATATATCAAACATGAGCAATAGGCAACTACAGCAGTAAAAATATTCAAGTAACAATACAAAATATGGCATGGTATACTACTTGCAATGACAACACAATACGTAATAGAACATTATAATTGGTAGTGAAGGGTAAGGCAAATTTGTAACATATAGATGAGTAAGAAAGTAGGAAGAATTTGAAAGTAAGGTGACTGATTTGAAGAAAGTTGCACACGAGGTCAGAGAGATGGTTAAATATTATCTCAGTTAGGCTAGCAGTGGATAAACATGTCCCGCTGCAGTATGTGCAGCCTGAGTCAGTCTCACTCACACACACAAGGATTAACAAGTTAGTTATTTCTTCCATTAAAGGCTTGGTTGAAGAGCCAAGCTTTCACCTGCTTCCTGAAGTAGAGATAGTCTTGTGTTAAGCGGAGCCTTTCAGGCAATGCATTCCAGAGTATGGGGGCTACTCCGGAGAAGGCTCGCTTGCGGGTATCACATCGTGTAATGTCTTTTGAAGAGGGTGTAGTTAGTGAAAGTCCTTGGGAGGACCTTGATGTCCTTGACGGTGAGTGGAGGATCATCCTATACTTCAGATACTTGGGGCCATTTTCTTTCTTGAAGATCAGACATAGAGTTTTAAATTTAGCCCTGTATTGTACTGGTAGCCAATGAAGTTTTTGCAAAAATGGTGTGATGTGGTCACGTTGCTTGCAACCTTCTATGAGTCTTGCTGTTGCATTCTGAATCAACTGGAGCTGGTGCAGGCCCTTTCTAGTCAGACCATTGTATAGTGCATTGCAGTAATCCAGTCTTGATGTTACCATGGCATACACAACTGGGATAAGATTTACATTCTCGATGTAAGGAGAGAGGCAGCGTAGCTGTCACAAATAGTAGAAGCAGCTCTTGAAGGTTGCTTGGATTTGGGGAATCAGAGTAAATGTTGAATCTAACTGTATTTCAAGGTTCCTGACTGAGTGCCTTCCCGCCCGCCATGAGAGTGTGGTCTCCTCAGTTCTTTTTCTACTGCAGTGAAGAGAAGGGGGTGTTTTTTTGTTTGTTTGTTTTTTACCGTCTCCTCACTTTCGCTCAGTTCAAAGAGCTTTTTTGTGCCTTTCGGCGATTTTTATTTTTATTTTTCCTTTTTTGCGTTCCCCATGTGTGGAACCCCCTTTTTTTGCCTTTTCCTTTATCTTCTAGTTTATTTTGCCCGCTTTAAAGTTTCCTTTTTCCTTGTCATGCAGCTGTTTTTAGGCCTCGACTTCAGCCAGGATTTTTTTCACTTCCTTTTTGCCGTGTCTTGCCCCTTTTTCAGGTATCATCGCTTCATTTATTTTAGCCGAGGAAGGTTTTCCTTCTATGTCCACGAAAGTTACCAGTGGCTTTAATCGTTGTAGCCGGTACAATCGGATGATTTCTGGGAAAGACACCCGTTCTTGGTGTCTTCAGTTTCTTGACCCTAACCATAGCCCAGCTGTGTTCTCTGCCTTCGTATGAAGAAGAGAACCCAGTTTTCCAGAGAGGTTCAATGAGAGAGGATTTTTGGAGCCAAGTCCGGTTCCTCAATATCGACATTGAGGTTGGAGGCGTCAGCATAGACAAGCTTTTTGCACTGGCATCTGGAGCGTCAATAAGCATTGCTGCTACTAGACCCTTGGACACTGGGAGCAGTGAAGCTTCAAGTGGGTCTCCACCTGCTTCGAGGCCTTCTGCTGTGCAGGGCCCCCAGGACCGTCCAGTGTCGGACCCGACCCTGAGGCAATGTGTGGATTTGACATCATCCTCGGCACCGAGGAGCCTCGATGACAAGCTTCGGGCAAAGACCATGAAGCATTGACATCGATTGCCCTCGACGCATGGTGCCAGGAGCTCCAGGACGTTGAAGGATTCAGCACCCGAGAAGTGTTGGTGCCGGGAGGACCGCTCCCCCTCCATACAGGAGGTGCCGATGTGTCCGTCTCCCAGCAGCCAAGACCCAGCTCCTACATCAACCCCGGCAGCTCTGCAACCTGCGCCTGAACAGGCACCCCAGTCTTTTCCGGTGTCAGCCCTCGAGCATATCTGGGCCTTGCTTCCTGAGCTGCTGGATGACCTTCTCAACAGTGTGCATCGGGGGTGCTTGCGCCTAACCTGCTTCTTGTTGTGGCTTCGCTTGGCCATCAGCCTGCGGTGTGGCCTCTGATGCCACATGCAGCACCGGTGTCAACTGCCTCCCAAGCTGGCACTCCCTTGATGTCAGTGGGGGAAGCTTCGTCGGAATCGAGGCAGAACTGACTTCTCAATGCTGTTCTCAAGGACAATGCTCCTCTACGTCAAGGCAGGTTCGGTCTCGACACTCCACCAGGAAGTGTTGTCTGACACCAAAGAGGAGTGCTCATGGGATTCAGAGGAAGATCCAAGGTACTTTTCCTCAGATGAGTCCTCTGTGTCAGGAGGCTGACCAGATGTAGCACTGGGCTCACCACCGTGGCATGTTCAAGCCACTTATCTGGTGGGCAAAAACAATACCCTACCGACAAACTGAGCAGGATAATGCAATCACACGAGTGGTCTCTCAATATGGGCATAGCCCGCAAGATCTTCCGAGCGTGGGGCACCCACTCAGATCTTTTTGCTACTCAGATCAACCACAAGGTCCCTCAGTTCTGTTCCAGGCTTAAGGCCCACGACAGATTAGCATCAGGTGCAGTGGTGTAGCTAAGGAGAGCCACGGGGGCCCGGGCCCTCGCAAATTTCATCTGGGCCCCTGGTTTTTCTGGTGGGGGTCCCCAACCCCTTCCAGCCGGTCTTCTTCAGCGCCGCTGTGTTTGCTGCCCTGCTCTTCTTTCTTCTTGCTCCTCCTGTGCACGCCGACGCTCCTTTACATGAATGCGGCTGCACCAGAGACCGGCGCTGAAGAAGGCTGCGGCTTGCGGGGGCCACCAAAGGTATTTTGTTTTTGCGGGGGGGGGGGGCGATGAGGAGGCGAGGCGGTATGGGGGCGGTGGGCTGGCACTCAAAAACTGCCCCCAACCTCGGGCTCTGGCCCCCTCCCACCATGAGGTCTAGCTACGCCCCTGGACAGATGCCTTTCTCCTCAGTTGGGGGACATGTCTTCTGTATGTTTATCCTCCCATACCTCTAATGGGGAAAACTTTGTTGCAACTCAAGCAAGTCCATGGAACCATGATTCTGATCGCCCCATACTGGCCAGGGCAGATATAGTTCCCTCTACTTCTGTATTTATTCTCCGAAGAACTGTGGAGATTGGAATGTTTTCCGACCTCATCACGCAGAATGAGTGGTCTCTTCTACATCCCAACCTCCAGTCTCTGGTTCTCATCTTGGATGTTGAGAGCCTAGAATTTGCTTCCTTGAGTCTTTTGGAGGGTGTCTCCCGGGTCTTGCTGGCTTCCAGGAAAGAATCCACTAAGAAGTACTATTTTTTCAAATGTAGGTTTGCCATCTGGTGTGAGAGCAAGGCCCTAGATCCCCTTGCTTGCCCTACACAGACCCTACTTGAATACCTTCTATACCTATCAGTCTGGTCTCAAGACCAACTCTGTAATGGTTCAACTTTGTGTAATTAGTGCTTATTAACGTGTAAAAGGTAAGTCCATCTCTGGACAGCCTCTAGTTGTTCACCTCATGAGAGTTTTGCTTTTGTCAAATCTCCACCTGTGTCGTGGGATTTCAACATCGTTCTCACCCAGCTGATGAAAGCTCCTTTTGAGCCACTGAATTAGTGCCATCTGAAGTACTTGACCTGGAAGATCATTTTTTTGGTAGCTGTTACTTCAGCTCGTAGAGTCCGTGAGCTTCAACTTAGTGGTGGATGCGCTTTATGCTAAGTTTCATCGCAACAGACTAATCCTCCGCACGCTCCCTAAGTTCTTGGCTGAAAACGGTGTCACAGTTCCATCTGAACCAATCAGTTGTCTTGCCAACATTTTTCCCCAACATCATACCCATCCTGGCGAAAGCAGCTACCATACCTTGGATTGCAAGAGAGCATTGGCCTACTACATGGAGCGGACCAGGCCCCACAGATAGTCCGCCCAACTTTTTATTTCTTTTGATCCCAACAGGATGGAGGTCGCTATCGGGAAACACACCATTTCTGATTGGCTGGCAGATTGCATTTCCTTCACTTATGCTCAGGCTGGGCTGGCCCTAGAGGGTTATGTCACGGCTCACAATGTTAGAGCCATGGCTGCGTCAGTAACCCACTTGAGGTCAGCCTCCATTGAAGAAATTTGCAAGCCTGCGACGTGGTCTTCAGTCCACACATTCACATCACACTACTGCCTTGAGCACTATACCTGATGCGATTAGTCTGTTTTGGCAGACGCTGTTGCAGAATCTGTTTGGGGTTTAGAATCCAACTCCACCCACCTAGGCCAATTTTATTTTGTTCCAGGCTGCACTCTCATTCAGATTGTATATAGTTTCAGGTTAATCTGTGTCCTCGCCATTGCGAAGCCTAATTGACCAATGTTTGTTGTTTTTGGTGAGCCTGGATGCTAGGGATTCCCCACTTGTGAGAGTAGATAAGCCTGCTTGTTCTCAGAGAAAGCAAAGATACTTGCCTGTAGCAGGTGTTCTCAGAGGACAGCAGGCTTTATATTCTCACAATCCCTCCCACCCTCCCCTTGGAGTTGTCTCCTTTCTTATTTTTACTTTTTGCTGTAGTATAAAACTGAGGAGACTGCGCTCTCGCAGCGGGCGGGAAGGCACTCGTGCATGAGTGGTGGAGCGTGTCTCATGCTCTAGAAGGCTCTACTTATGCTAAACGTAAGTCCTGGAGCGGGCAACATGGGTCGGCGTCACCCACTTGTGAGAATATAAAGCCTACTGTTCTCGGAGAACATCTGCTACAGGTAAGTATCTTCACTATTCTGATAGAGGCAATGTAGGTAGCACCTATAATTCAGTGATATGTATGCAATGATACTTTCCTATAAAGGGCTGATTTTGGAGACACAAAGGGGTGAACTGACCTTGCTTTCTTCTCTTGCCCACTAAGGTGTGGAAACAACTTCTGTGCAAGCCACCGCTATGCAGAAACCCACAGCTGCACATATGACTACAAGTCTGTGGGAAGGAGGTATCTCCAAGAGGCCAATCCTGTGGTGAGCGCACCAAAGCTTCCAAAAATCTAAGTACATCTGCTCTTCAAGAGGGACCCCTCGTTGCCAAGATACAAGGATTTACCCAGAGTACATGTATTTTGCCTGCACCAAACTAAAGATTTGCCAAGAAGTGCAACCACACAGTGTTAGAGGTTGCTGATTAATAATGCAAGCACTGCTGTAGTTGACATCTTCTTTATTTAGCAAAATCAGATGTTCAACGGGTAGTTAAAAAAACAAAACTTTTACACAATGATGATCTAACTTTTTGTTATTGCACGTCTTGTGTTTGTGTTATAGTGGAAAGACTCCATCAGTAGACAAGTCTTTTTAAAAGATGCACTTTACCAAGTTTAACTTTTGCTGTGTAAGCAGATGTCAGGGTGTTAGAATGGGGAGTGTTCTGATATGTCTCCAGTGGCCCCATTTTCTCTCTGTTTTTAATTTTATTTCATAAAAGGTCTTTTAACTTATTTCACTAAAATATTTCCCTCTGCTAGAAGCAACACTTTGTTTCTATTCTCAATATAACATGAATGCTCTGTCCTTCACAGCTCATCCACCCAGTTGGCATAACATGCACAAACCCATCCAGTATAGGAAGGAATCATATCATGTTAATCACATAGATGGGTTCTAGTTCTGAAATCTTAATTTTTATATGGCAGAGAAGGTTTTTGTAAGTGGAACATTCCCCCTTATTTACCATTGAACACCAACTTCCTCTCCTTCCTTCCCACACACACTTAACATTTTTGTAATCCTAGATTATCTTTTTTTTACAAACTTCAGAAGCCTGTTTGTTATGCTAATATGTTGAGTTATCTGATACAATTAAAATAAATATTCCATTTTATGATTCTAGTGCTTTTGTATGTTTTTAACTTGATTTCAGCAGTGAAGATGCAAAACCTATTGATGTAACCTTAAAGGTGTCCATTTAGTCATAGGTGGTTGGTGACACAACTGTTTGGGGAGGCTAAAGGGGGTGGGGTTAGGGGTGGGGCTTACATCCATAATTGTCTGACAACACACAGAAAAAAATAAGTAAAAATAAAAGTCACAATTAACACCTTTTATTAAATGTAGATATTAGTTCTCAGAGGACAAGCAGGCTGCTTGTTCTCACGACTGGGTTGACGTCCACGGCAGCCCCCACCAACCGGAACAAAACTTCGCGGGCGGTCCCGCACGCAGGGCACGCCCACCGCGCATGCGCGGCCGTCTTCCCGCCTGTGCGCCACAGTTCCCGCTCAGTTTTTTTCTATTCCGCGCTGGAGAGAGACGTGTTATCGTCTCTCTCTCTGTCAGCCCTGAAAACTGGAGTTTTTTTCTCTTACGAACGCGTTCGCGTATTTCTTTCTTTCCTTTTCCTTGTGTTTAAAAAAAAATTTTTTTGAGCCCCCTCGTCGTCTTTAGCCGCGAGGGCGCCTCGTTGCGGCCTTGTGGCCGCGCGGTCGTTTCTTTTTCGGGTGTGCTTTTCACCGCCACCATCGACGACTTTGACTTCGCCGACACGATTTTTCCGTCGATGTCCTCGAAGGTCCCGAGCGGATTCAAGAAGTGTTGTCGGTGCGGCCGGCAGATCTTGCAGACCGATACCCACGCTTCGTGCCTCCAGTGCCTCAGGCCAGAGCATAATACCAAGACGTGCACCTTGTGTCTTGGCTTACGGAAGCGGACACAGGTGGCGAGGCAAGTTCTTCGGGACCGTCTTTTCGGAACTTGCGCCAGCCCGTCAATGTCGACGGCATCGGTGTCGACGGCCGGATCTTCGGTACCGATGTCGACGAAATCGGCACCAACCCCAGGAGTACAGGTACCGTTGGCCTGCTGGCGACGGCGGGGGTGAGCGGGCAATCGGCCCCGGCCACTCTCTCTACCCAGGGCCATCGGGACCGAACCCTGTCAGACCCGATCCCTCAAGGCCGGGGGGGTTCTACCTCCTCTTCGTCTCTACCGCCGAGCGCCGATGACGGGCACCGAAAGAAAACCAAGAAGCACCGTCATCGGTCGCCCATGGCACACGGGACTGCCAGCTCCGGCACCTCCAGAGATGACTCGACGCTGAGGAAGTGGCAGTGCCGAGAGGAGCGTTCCCCCTCGGTTGAAGAGGTGTCGCTGCATCAGTCCGCGGGTGCTTCGGTACCGTCTCTGGACCCGAGCAGCTTCCGGCCCCCCTGCCTTTCCCGACAGCGGGCCTTGACGAGTGCCTCCGAGCCATCCTTCCGGGGATTCTGGAAGGGCTGATGCGCCAGGCTCTGCCGGCACCGGGGGTGCTTGCGCCCCCGGCGCTGTTGATGGAGGTGCCAGTGTGCTCTAGCCCGATGCTGCGGCCTGCGACACCGACGCCGCTTGTGGCACCGGTGTCGTCCGCCACGCAGGTGGAGTCCCCGTCGACATCGATGCGGATACACCCTGAATTTGGCCTCCAATCCACCATATTGCCCACCGGGAGCCCAATCCTTCAGCTCCCATCACAAGCAGGTACTTGCAGAGGAACTCTCCGCCCTTCTCAGCGCCAATGCGGTCGAGCCCGTGCCACCCGGTCAGGAAGGGCAGGGATTCTATTCCAGGTACTTCCTTGTGGAAAAGAAAACAGGGGGGATGCGCCCCATCCTAGACCTGAGAGGCCTGAACAAATACCTGGTCAAAGAGAAGTTCAGGATGCTTTCCTTGGGCACCCTTCTACCAATGATTCAGAAAGACGATTGGCTATGTTCCCTGGATTTAAAGGACGCTTACACCCACATCCCGATACTGCCAGCTCACAGATAGTATCTCAGATTCCGTCTGGGGACACGGCACTTTCAGTATTGTGTGCTGCCCTTTGGGCTCGCCTCTGCCTCACGGGTGTTCATGGCGTACCTACGCAAGCTGGGAGTGCACGTGTTCCCGTATCTCGACGATTGGCTGGTCAAGAACACCTCGGAGGCAGGAGCTCTCCGGTCCATGCAGTGCACTATTCACCTCCTGGAGCTGCTGGGGTTTGTGATAAATTACCCAAAGTCCCATCTCCAGCCAGTCCAATCTCTGGAATTCATAGGAGCTCTGCTGAATTCACAGACGGCTCAAGCCTTTCTTCCCGAAGCAAGGGCGCAGAATCTCCTGTCCCTCGCTTCCCAGACCAGAGTGTCTCAGCAGGTCACAGCTCGGCAGATGTTGAGATTCCTGGGTCATATGGCCTCCACGGTTCATGTGACTCCCATGGCTCGCCTTCACATGAGACCTACTGAATGGATCCTAGCTTCCCAGTGGTGTCAAGCTACCGGGAATCTGGAAGATGTCTTCCACCTGTCCCTCAGTTGCCACAATTCGCTGCACTGGTGGACCATTCGGACCAATTTGACTCTGGGACGTCCATTCCAATTTCCGCAGCCCACGAAAGTGCAGACGACGGATGCATCTCGTCTGGGGTGGGGAGCTCATGTCGATGGGCTCCACACCCAGGGACTGTGGTCCCTCCAGGAACAAGATCTTCAGATCAACCTCCTGGAGCTCCGAGCGGTCTGGAACGCGCTGAAGGCCTTCAGAGGTCGGCTGTCCTACCAAATCATCCAAATTCGGATAGACAATCAGGTTGCAATGTATTACATCAACAAGCAGGGGAGCACCGGATCTCGCCCTCTGTGTCAGGAAGCCATCGGGATGTGGCGTTGGGCTTGCCAGTTCGGCATGCTTCTCCAAGCCACATACCTGGCAGGCGTAAACAACAGTCTGGCCCGACAGACTGAGCAGAGTCATGCAACCGCACGAGTGGTCGCTCCATTCCAGAGTGGTACGCAAGATCTTCTGAGAGTGGGGCACTCCCTCGGTGGACCTTTTCGCCTCTCAGACCAACCACAAACTGCCTCTGTTCTGTTCCAGACTACAGGCACACGGCAGACTGGCGTCGGATGCCTTTCTCCTCTATTGGGGAACCGGCCTCCTGTATGCTTATCCTCCCATACCTTTGGTGGGGAAGACCTTACTGAAGCTCAAGCAAGACCACGGTACCATGATTCTGATAGCGCCTTTTTGGCCCCGTCAGATCTGGTTCCCTCTACTTCTGGAGTTGTCCTCCGAAGAACCGTGGAGATTGGAGTGTTTCCGAATCTCATTTTGCAGAACGATGGAGCGCTTCTGCACCCCAACCTTCAGTCTCTGGCTCTCACAGCCTGGATGTTGAGGGCGTAGATTTTGCTTCGTTGGGTATGTCTGAGGGTGTCTCCCGCGTCTTGCTTGCCTCTAGAAAGGATTCCACTAAAAAGAGTTACTTTTTTAAGTGGAGGAGGTTTGTCGTTTGGTGTGAGAGCAAGGCCCTAGAACCTCGTTCTTCTCCTGCACAGAACCTGCTTGAATACCTTCTGCACTTATCAGAGTCTGGCCTCAAGACCAACTCAGTAAGGAATCACCTTAGCGTGATTAGTGCTTACCATCATCGTGTAGAGGGTAAAGCCATCTCTGGAGAGCCTTTAGTCATTCGATTCATGAGAGGCTTGCTTTTGTCAAGGCCCCCTGTCAAGCCTCCTGCAGTGTCATGGGATCTCAACGTTGTCCTCACCCAGCTGATGAAACTTCCTTTTGAGCCACTGAATTCCTGCCATCTGAAGTACTTGACCTGGAAGGTCATTTTCTTGGTGGCAGTTACTTCAGCTCGTAGAGTCAGTGAGCTTCAAGCCCTGGTAGCTCATGCTTCTTATACCAAATTTCATCATAACAGGGTAGTACTCCGCACTCACCCTAAGTTCCTGCCAAAGGTGGTGTCAGAGTTCCATCTTAACCAGTCAATTGTCTTGCCAACATTCTTTCCCAGACCACATACCCGCCCTGCTGAACGTCAGTTGCACACATTGGACTGCAAGCGAGCGTTGGCCTTCTATCTGGAGCGGACACAGCCCCACAGACAGTCCACCCAATTGTTTATTTCTTTCGACCCTAATAGGAAAGGGGTCGCTGTCGGGAAACGCACCATCTCCAATTGGCTAGCAGATTGCATTTCCTTCACTTACACCCAGGCTGGGCTGGCTCTTGAGGGTCATGTCACGGCTCATAGTGTTAGAGCCATGGCAGCGTCAGTGGCCCACTTGAAGTCAGCCACTATTGAAGAGATTTGCAAGGCTGCGACGTGGTCATCTGTCCACACATTCACATCACATTACTGCCTCCAGCAGGATACCCGACGCGACAGTCGGTTTGGGCAGTCGGTGCTGCAGAATCTGTTTGGGGTTTGAATCCAACTCCACCCTCCAGGACCCGATTTTGTTCTGTTCAGGCTGCACTCTCAGTTAGTTGTTCTTCGTAGGTCAATTTCTGTTATGCCCTCGCCGTTGCGAGGTTAAATTGACCTGGGTTCTTGTTTTGAGTGAACCTGAGAGCTAGGGATACCCCAGTCGTGAGAACAAGCAGCCTGCTTGTCCTCGGAGAAAGCGAATGATACATACCTGTAGCAGGTGTTCTCCGAGGACAGCAGGCTGATTGTTCTCACCTACCCTCCCTCCTCCCCTTTGGAGTTGTGTTTTTCCTCATTCCTTTGCTTGTCATTCAACTGAGCGGGAACGGTCGCGCACGGGCGGGAAGACGGCCGCGCATGCGCAGTGGGCGTGCCCTGCGTGCGGGACCGCCCGCAAAGTTTTGTTCCGGTTGGTGGAGGCTGCGGTGGACGTAATCCCAGTCGTGAGAACAATCAGCCTGCTGTCCTCGGAGAACACCTGCTACAGGTATGTATCATTCGCTATATGTATCATATATCAAAAAAATGGTTGCTCAAAGCCTATACTAACCACAATCGCTCAACTGCAAAACACTATGCACAAATTTGTGCAAAAACACACTCAGAACCTTACTGTACCATAAATATTACACTGGGCAGACCCTAATACACCAATATACCATCCATACAGACAATATCACAGACCATCAACAATATGAAACAAGGGATCATATCACAATTCTCATGCACAGCCACAAAACATCCTTTTAGGGTGGATAATATTCACAATGAGTTCCTTCTATTAACGACCAGATAGAGATAAGAGTTTTCAAATTTCAATTTTGGCACAGTATAAGTCATCACAAACAAAATGTAAGAAAACCAATGGACTGCATTAGGGGCTTATATCCCATTTAGTTATGTTTAAACAAAAAAGATCTGCATGAAACAAAATATTTATTTTTTTATTTTGACTTATAATATAAAACCTGCCTCAGAGTCAGCACCTCTCCTGAAATACAAGTGCGGCATGCCACAATTTAGGTCTGGGTACACTAGTATTCAAGCTCAGACAGCCACACTGGGTGGATAGTATTCACAACAATGAGCTCCTTTTATTAACGACCAGATAGAGATAGATTGATATTAATAAGTTTTCAAGTTTCAATTTTGGCACAGTATACTGTAAGTTATTATCACAAACAAAAGAAAACCAATGGACTGCATTAGGGGCTTATAGCCCATTTAGTTATGTTTAAACAAAAGAGACTCTTTTGTCTAAACATAACTAAATGGGCTGAGATGTGCATGAAACAAAATATTCATTTTTTATTTTGACTTAAAACCTGCCTCAGAGTCAGCAGTGTACCTACCTCTTCTTAACGCTGCTTGCCACAATTTCTTTTGAATTTATTATGGTCTTCTATCATCGAAGGAAGTGGGAACTCTTTGCCAGCCTTGCCTTCCCTACTCAGTGATGGCCCCGCCCGCGCGTTCCCGACTTTGTGGAACAGGAAATTGCATCATGACGGGAGCCCTCGTAGGGAAGGCTGACTGGCTGAGGTGCTGAAGGCAGCAGATGATCAGTGCGAATCGACGATCACTATTCGCTACTGTAGCGAGCGATTAAGGTGGGACTCGGGAACACTCACCAGGACTCGATCATGCCGGCAGCAGCCCAGCCCTGAAGGCTGAAGTGACTGAGGCGTGCAGGAGAGTGAAAGGAGAAACGGGGTGCAGGCAGCACTGCAAATAAGAGAAAGGAGTCGGGACTGGTTGGAGGAGGAAAACGGAGAAGAATAAAGACGGAGAAACTGCTGATCCATCCTGTTCTGTTTGTTGAGAACTTGTGGCTGCCGGCTCTCCCCAAGCCTCTTATACCGGGCGCCTATGCATTTAGTGAAAAAACTTTCCTTTTTGTTTTTCTTTTTATTTGGGATGTGAACTTTATTTTATGTTTATTAATGTTTAATATTAATGTTTTTTAACACATTGCCTTTGACTGCCTTATTTTGAGTTCTAAATAATACTCCTGAAGGATTTCTGCAACAACATCATCAAAATATTCTGTTCAAAATAATTGAAACTTTTTGCATATTTTTCAAAATAACATTTCATAACTCACCGAGTTTACTAAGTTGCGTTAGTAGCACACGCACTAACCGTGTAGGCGCTTATAGGGATATTGTAGACATGTGCATGGTTAACACGCATTAAACATTAACGGGCCTATAACGCTACTTAGTAAACAGGGCCCCCAAGTGATTAATTTAAGCTTTAACACAAAATTGTGTAGATATGCAGAATTTTTAGCTTTTGGTGCAAAATTCAAGTTGCCCCCTATTATTCTCCTCTGTATCACATCCTCCCTCCCCCAACACACTTCCACTTACTCAGCTGCTCCGCTCTGCTGCCATTTCTTTGATCTAGATCAACTCCGCTCACTTCCTTATCCTCTACACCCATTCCAACCCAACAGCTGAAGTTTTTCAGAAGGCCAATTTGCATAAGTTTACCTGATTTTACTATTCTTATGGAAAGGAGGAAAAGGTTTCAGATGCCCGGCTGTTCTTTGTGAATTTTGAATTTCCCAATTCAAATTGCCATGCGAACTTCCTCATTAGCCTAAAAACCTCTGATCGCTCACTATTTTCTTATTTTTTTTTCTATTTTCTTCTATTTAATTTTTTTATCAGTTTTGTTGTAATACGCTGTCTGTTACTGTTTATCTTCCATATCAGACATTTATTTTAAACAACCAGGACATTAAGGACACTTATCTCAATTTGAATTCTCTAGTTGTCGGTTTGCTGTCAACAGAGCCACCTCCGTTTCACAGCTTGCTTTTTCAGGAATGAAACCACTCTGTGTACATTCTTTGTGTCCCCAAAATGTTTCTTCAGAGCTAACTCTGCTCTAGATAGCTCTGAAGAAACATTTTTGGGACACAAAGAATGTAAGCCAGGTGGTTTTTCCTCCTTTCCATAAGAATAATAAAATCGGATATACTTGCTGTAATATAGAGGGTTCTCGAAAGCAAGGTTTTTACCATACAATTTGTACATTTATAAGTATTCAAAGTTTTAAACATTCACCCAAACACCTACAAAATGTAAGTTTATAAAAATCTCAAGCACCTGTCACCAAGGCACTTCAAATTTTACTCACTGGAGCCCATGCTGCTGGGCCCATACATAAGAGGAATATTAGATGCAACTGTGCCCCCAGGTGAAGAAAGATCCTGAGATTTTTAGGAGTGACACTGGCAGAACAGCATCCAGCGGCATGCAAGATAGAGGCATTGTACCATGCGTTCCCAGTCCCACCCACATATGGATTCTGGGGAAGTAGGGTTTGGCAAGAAAGAGAATCAAGATGGTGTTGGTGTTAGCACACAGTGATGACCCTCTGTGGGCAGGGTAGCTATGCTGAGCTGCTTTTTCATATAATGGTTGAGTTGCTGGTTTCCAGTATTTTTGTTTTCCTTGTTCATGAGCAAAATGCAGGACCCTTTAGGCCAGGCTTGTCCAACCTGTGGCCTGCAGGCCAGAACTTGGCCAACCAACCTTCTTTTCTTGGCCCACAGAAGCTCCGGGTGAAGTCCTCTGATAAGATCTGTTTCTCTGCTGCAGCTGGTCTAACTGGGAGCTTGAGCCGCATGGTACTGGAAGTTGAGGCTGTCCCTGCACTGTTAAGTCTCATGAGGCTTAATACCATGAGATTAACCTCAACTTCTGGTGTAGCATGGCGCAGCCTCATGATGAAACCTGTTGTGGCAGAGAAGCAGGGATCCCATCAGAGAACTTCAGAGGTTCTGCGGACCACTCACTGGGAAGCAGAGAACCTAAGGTAGTAAAGCAGTTACCATCAAAGCAATCAGTTGAGGGGAAGGAGACAGGATGAAGGCAGTGGGGGAGGGTACATATAAGAGGGAGAACAGGGCATTGCTAGATTAGGAGAAAGCAGGGGCGTATCTGCGTGGGGCCTCAGGGGCCTGGGCCCCCGCAGATTTTGCCCTGGCCCCCCCTACCGCCATCAACCCTCCCCCGTGCCCGTTCTTACTTTTGCTGGCGGGGGACCCCAACCCCCGCCAGCCGAGGTCTGCTTCCACCTGCCGCTGCCTTCAAAACTTCTTCTTCAGCCGGCGGGGGACCCCAAACCCCCGCCAGCCGCCCCGCGCTGTTTAAAATTCATCTTCGGCCTCCGTGGCCGTGCTGCTGGGATAGGCGGCGCTGTTGAAATCCACTTCGGAGTCTGACGTCGCAGCACGTACAACGTACAACGACGTCAGACTCCGAAGTGGATTTCAACAGCGCCGCCTATCCCAGCAGCACGGCCACGGAGGCCGAAGATGAATTTTAAACAGCGCGGGGCGGCTGGCGGGGGTTTGGGGTCCCCCGCCGGCTGAAGAAGAAGGTTTGAAGGCAGCGGCAGGTGGAAGCAGACCTCGGCTGGCGGGGGTTGGGGTCCCCCGCCAGCAAAAGTAAGAACGGCAGCGGGGGAGGGTTGGCGGCGGGAGGGGGGTGGAGAGACTAAGTCATTGGTGGCGGTGGGGGCTCGGCGGCGGGGGGGGGCGGGGGGGGGGCGCTAAAATGTGCCCCCTCCCTCTGGCTCTGGCCCCCCCTACCGCCGGAGTCCAGATACGCCCCTGGGAGAAAGAGAGAGAGAAACAGGGTAATAGTGAATAGGAGGTAGGGGAGAGAGACGGGCAATGTTGAATGGACTGAAGAGATGACAGAGAAGGGAAATACTGCATAGGAGGAGGGAGAGAAAGAGACAGTGGCAGTGCTACATGAGGGTGGGGTTGATAGAGAAAGAAACGTGGTCATGGCGAATGGTGCAGGGGCAGAGGGGGTAGGAAGATAGAGAGCGAGACAAGGGCAATTCTACATGCCAGGGGCAAGGGAGTACATATGAGAGAGAAAGGACTGATAAAGACAGGGGACTACATGGGTGAAGGTAGGGGCTATATATGAGCGAGTGAGAGAGAATGGGTGAAGGCAGCAGGATACATATGAGAGAATGGGTGAACCAGGGGGATACGTGTGAGAGAGAATGGGTGAAGGCAGAGAGATACAAATGAGAAAGAATGGGTAAAGGTGGGGGGGGGGGGGAGGGCTACATATGAAAGACAGAGAGAGAGAATGGGTGAAGGCAGGTGGATACATAGGAGAGAGAGAGAATGGGTAAAGGCAGGGTAGCATGGGAGAGAAGTGTGTTCGTGTCTTGGCTCTCCGAATGTTATGAAATATTAAATGTGGCTCCCGATTTAAAAGAAAAAGGATTGGACAAGCTTTCTTTAGACCCAGAGTTCTAACAAGAGAGAGAACCAAGCCTGTTTTGTGCTGCAGAGCCACTGTGAGGTGATACCAGCATTGTGGAGAGGTAGTAGAATAGGAACCCCAGTGAAATACAGACTGGAGTGCTGTAGTGGTATGCAAGGTCAGGTAGTTAGGCAGCTTGGGAGGTATCTAAGTGTGGCCAGACTTGTTTTTCTCGGGTGGATCATCTGTGGGGCAACCACTGGAGAAGAGGCATTGATGGCCTTTGGAACAGCATTTTTCTGTTGAGCCTTCAGGGACAATGGCTGTTTGGGTGGGAGACACAGATCCTGCTCTCTTCCTTTAGGTAACTGTTAGGATTTGTTTGACCCAGACTTCAGGCTTTTGTGCTACCAAAATATTCTTCCTTATCCTATACCAGACCATACTCGGTTATGTTGCCCTACCAGCAGATGCAGACAACTTGAAACTTTTCCAGTGACAGCATAAGAAGTGGTATAGCCATTGAACTTAGATACAGGAGTGGGAAATGAAGGGCAGTTCCATAGCCATCGAACTTGCCAGCATTCTCTGCCTCTAGCAGATAGTTCCAGTGTGTCTCTTAATTACTCTGCTTTCTTTTCCAGTTACCTAGACACCCTCACTGCCTGCTTGGCAGCCTCTAATATGCACTAAGTCCGCACTGGTAATCCTGGCCTTTCTATGGTCAAATAATTGGAGGTCTGCCCTATACCTCCTCCAACAATCCTTACACTTTTTGTAGATTCTAGAATGGATGCACATCTGTTGCATTGTCTATGTAGCTAGTGCACACGCTAGGTTATGAACCCCAGATAGGTGGTAGAGAGGTTGGGAGGCAGGGCTAGTGTTGGGCAGACTTCTACAGACTGTGCCCTGAAAGTGGCAGATACAAATCAAGGTCAGGTATGCACACAGAGTAACACATAGCAGGTCTTTCTATGCCGTCATCTACTATGTTACTATATTTTTAGTGGGACACTAATTAGGTTTGTGGTTCTTGGGCTCACCAGGCCTGGCCTCCTAATGGAAAGATACAATTACAAAGGTCTATTGGACATGTCCGGTTGGGATATTTTCACCTCATGGTTCTCTAGTTTAGGTTCCCATTTAAGATCTCTCTTTATTGGTTTATTGTGCATTATTGTTGTTGTAATTATATCTTGCTGTTTGTTAGGATGCATTACTCCCTGCTTGAGAAAAGTATGCATTCCACCCAGAATTCTGTTCATGTCTGCAAATTATGCTTCCAGAGGTTCCTATACCACTACACTGACTACAGACCCAGATACACTGAGTCCTTCTCCTTCTACAGGTGTTTAATTAATTTTCTCTTGTAGTGACAGGTGTCTCTCTTTCTTTGAAGTGCCTATTTTTTTTACACTAACTACAGACATGGGCTCTGCTTCCTGAAAGTTCCCCTTTGCGCCTGGTCACTGAAGCTGAGGCAGTAATTATTATTGCAGAGGGGGGGGGGGGGGGGGGGGAGTTGTTGTAGGAGGTGGAAGGCCTCCAAATATTTAATATAGAGGTGGAAGGCCTCCAAATATTTAATATACAGAATTAATTTTCTCATATTGGACAGAGAGGAATGAAGGCTTCTCTCCTTCCAAATCATGAGAAACAGAGCTTGCTGGAATAGCAATTACACTTTACCTCCCCCCTCTTGCCAAGCCAGGTGAATTGTAAAGCTGAATTGCCCCCAATTTCACCCATTAAGTGTGACTGGTCTCAGGGAAATTCAGGTGACAGAATTCTTTTCCCATGCCCCTTGGAAGTAAGGCTTCTTCAATCCAGGAGAGAATTACCTTCTTTTCAACTATGTGGAGACATAGCAGGTAAACACCTTGCAGAAGAGATCAAACACTGTGTCTCTCTCTGAGAAACAAACACTGTGGAACCAAGTGGTGGTGGTTTTATGACAGGCAGCAACATGACATAAACTGGCAAGAAAGAAATAACACCTACCTCTATAAGGAAGCAGTAGTTAGATCATAGGTTCTGAGAAATATAGCCTTGTTTGAGAAAAGCTGTAAAGATGGACAAACAGACCACTTGTTTTCCTCAAAACAGATGCTATGTATTTCTTTATTGACAGGAGATCCTGACTGACTGTAAGGTGCTAACTAAGGGGGTGTGACAACCCCTCCCCCTTGTGCTCCCTTTTTGTCTGGTAAGGGAAAAGAAACTCTATATATTATGTCTTTGCCAGATAAGAAGTTGGTCAGTGTCTAGTGCACTCTGCCCCATGCCAGGGGATGGAGAGCCTGACCTGATCATTTCCATTGTCCTTTCATGTTTTTTCTCCTCTTTTCTATACTAGACTATACTTGAATATTTTCTTTTTTTTTTTATCCTAATCTCTGGATAATTAAATAAACCTGTGTTAACCCCAGGAAGCGCTTCCTTGGTCTCTTTTTTGTCTTTGTTGCAGTCTAAATAGTGCTACCAGTTGTCTGGTTCTTTTAAAGGTACCGAGGTCGAGGGGATTGCATTTTGTGTAAGTAGTGCTGACCGTGATTAGAGACTCTGCAGGCAGCACGAAAAAGCACAAACACCATCGAACTTGCCAGCATTCTCTGCCTCTAGCAGATAGTTCCAGTGTGTGTTTGTTTTTAGTTGTAGTCTGTGGCCCCAAGTTCATGTCCACTGAGCCAGTGGAAGCTGTCGGGAATTAATTTGTAGACCTTTTATCCTGATAAAGCTAGTGAAGTCTTCCTCTGCTCTGGGTTCCAATGTTCCAGGTAAGGCTTGGTGTCCTCCGCAGAGGACCTGCAGGCTGCTGCTAGATAAAGTGAATAGGTTCCCATTTTTTTTGAGGGGGAGAGGGGTATCTTTCATAATGCCCTCGCACTCCCCTTCCTCCACCTTTTGTATTTCTGGCAGTGAGATCATTTTTCTCTGCTGTTTTTGGTTAGTCTCTGAGGATAAAATGCAGTTAAAATAAGTGGAGGAGTAGCCTAGTGGTTAGTGCAGTGGACTTTGATCCTGGGGAACTGAGTTCAATTCCCACTGCAGCTCCTTGTGACTCTGGGCAAGTCACTTAACCCTCCATTGTCCCTGGTACAAAATAAGTACCTGAATATATGTAAACCGCTTTGAATGTAGTTGCAAAAACCTCAGAAAGGTGGTATATCAAGTCCCATTTCCCTTAATAAAAGTACAAGAGGCAGTGGGGGAGTGGGTATGGAGGTTGAGAACCCCTGTGTCAGGAGGATTGCAGGAGGTCAAAATTATTGCTGGACATACTTATATTAATATGAAATCAGTTTGACAATATTAAACCACCTTCTGACCTCTGATAAACTCTCCCCCCCCCCCCCTCCTGCAGGAACCATTGAGGATGAAATGGGCCAAATGGTGCTCAGAGAGGCCTGATAGCCCTTTGGTTTCTCAATTACTCTTGATTAACATACCTTTTGTTCCATCTGGGAGCAGGGCTTCAGAGCAACCAAAGCTAGACAGTGTGGCTCCACGACAACCTGTGAAAGTTGTCACCTTTCCTGACTTCAGAAAGTATCTGGAGTTCTGTAAAGGAAATAACTGGGAAAGAGAAGTTTTTGATCTCTCTCTGCTTCTGTTCCCTCTCAGTTCTTATTAGGTATAAAGCAGAGCTCACTAGGGCTCTCTCTCGCTCTGTCTTTCTCTGTGCAGCAGAGCACAGAGCTCAGCTTGGGGTCTACTGCCCCCCCTCCCCTCTCTCTGTCCCGGGCACTTCTCTGTGTCCAGGGCACTAGGTCTCCCTCTTTCTTTCTCCCTGCAGCAGAGGGCACGGGACTCTGCTGGGCTGTCTTTGTTTCTTCTTCTTTCTCTGCACACCTCCATCTTTAGCCCCCAGAGCACCTGGCTCTGCTCCCCCCCTTCTCAGACAGCCCTAGTCCAAGGTTTCTTTCTTCCTATGAACAAACACCCTATCCTTTCTTTCTCCCTCGCTCTAAACACACACCCCAAGACAGCTTGTACCCTTTTTCCTGTACTAAGTGCTGTGAGCCAAAACATATATGCAAATATAATATACTTTATATATCCAAATCTGTGTGGATTGCTTATTCTTTGGGAACCCACTGCCTCTGTGAAGTGGACTCCGGGACCACCCTAGACAATGATAGCTGACACCCTGTACTGCTTACCTTGGAGCCAGCTGCCAGTGGTCTCCCCTCAGTTAGACCTGTGCTAGATTCCTGAATGCTGGAGTATATATAACATCATGGGTGTACCTCAGGTAGTGAGCGCACACATCCACAGTCTCCTCAGGGCATCACACACAACCTGCATGTTCATGGAGTGAAATGATTTTCTATTCCTATAGGTGCCCTGGGCAGTGGTGAAGGGTCTAAGTGCAACATGTGTGCAATTGATGATGCCTATGACCGAGGGGTGTAGAACTGAGCCATGTTGTTCCGGAGGGCCTGGGCAGTAGTGGGGATGGTAATATAGTGTGAGGTGTGGGTGAGGAAAGCATCAAGGAACTAGGCAAGACAGTTGGAGATGGTGGGCTGGGTTAGATCTGCATTTACTGCTAGCACTAACTGAAAGTTCCAGTGGCAAGAAAGGCGAGGGAGGCAATGATAAGTTTTAAGGTTGACTGGCACTGGATTATTCCTGCATGTCCTGACCTGGAGGAGGGGTTGTAGCTGGTCACAGAGGTGCTGTATGGCAGCCCTGTCAAAGCGGTACCTAGTAAGGCATTCCTGGTCAGTGAGATCCAGGAAGTGGGTCCTGGGCCTAAATACTCTCCAATAGGGGTATCTCTTCTGGAGCCTCCCCTCCAAACTGTTATCGACATCCAGCAAAGTGTCAGCCACAATTGCATTCATGATTGACATGCAGGTGTCCCACCACCACAGGTGCAATCTACTAACCCCAGTAACACCACTGTGCACTCCTCCACCTACTGCACTGAGTGAGACCCAGCACCAGCAAACAGTCTTCACATACACATCAGCAACACAAAGCACTCACTCTCCCAGCAGCAGCAGCAGCAGCAGCACACAGTCCAGTGACAAATTTGGACTGGACAGAGCAACAATGATAGAAGACAAGCAGGTAGGAGGGTAAAATGAGAGGTGTATGCAGGAGATAGATTTGCATACCATGGAGGCAGTGCTTGCAAATCTATCTCATGCATATTCATTGTGGATATCCTGAAAACCTGACCTGCATGCGGCTCTCGAGGACCGTAGTTGCCTATCCCTGTCCTAGATGCTTTTAAAGCAAGGTCTAAATCACAACGTTTTTCTTTCCGGCCCCAGGAAGTGGTTTAGCTATCTGTTATCACAAAAGAAGTGCATCACGTAACACCATCCATCTCATGCCCCCGACACACCCCTTCTGAAGACATTTTGGTTTTGTTGAATATCAAACCTAAACTTATTTGTTTATTTATTAACATCCAAAAACATAACAAGGCAGCAATAATACATTAAACACTCAAAATCCCCCCCAACCACACCTAGCACACATCAAAAGGAACAATGAGTCATATAGGGCTCCCAAATTGTCTCCCATTTAGAGAGTGTATGATTCCAAGCAGGCTCCAAGTGCTCCATGTCACAAATATACCAAAGTTTGTTCACCCATTTCACCAGCTGCGGAACTGCAGGTGAACCGTTGGCTGTTTCCAATGAGCATCCAAGGTCACTTGTGCGGCACTTGTAGCATGGCGCACCAATAAAGATTGAGCTCGAGTGAGACCCGGTGTTTTTTTTTAGGAAACAATATATCTGGATTCCACTGAATCAGTCGAGCCAACCAACGCTGCAATCTGTGCTGGACAGCTCTTCATGCTTTTTTTTTGTTGTTGTTACATTTGTACCCCGCGCTTTCCCACTCATGGCAGGCTCAGTGTGGCTTACATGGGGCAATTCTTTGATGCAGCTCCACCAAAGGTGGTCCATAGTTCCAGTCTTACCGCATCCCCTCCAACACAGAGGAGATGTGCCAGGAAACATATGATACAGATGTATTGGGGTAAGGTATTGTTCATACATCACTTTGCATTTTCCTTGAACTGATATAGACCCTTTTAATAAAGCTTTGCCTATGGTTTCTCAGTTATCACCTTCAAAATGGATCCCCAGTTCCCTCCCCTAGTTGACTCAGTGAACAGTATATGAATGAGTTTGTTTCTGCTGATACTTATGTTTAAATGATTTTTATTAGTTTTTGAAGACATATAAATTCAACATTATGCAACATACTACCAACATTATAAGTCTCTGCATTTAACAACTAATTTCAACCCTTTAATCTTCCTTACCTCCCACCTCCCTCCCACCTCCCCCCTTCCTAGCTAATCCATTACCCACCCTCTCTCTTCCCCCCTTTCCCTTTGGAGGTAACTCAGTCTTTTAACCTGTTAATCCAGTCCTTACTTTACTTTTCACATATTCAGTAAATGGCCTCGTGCTCTAGGAGTCAATGTGTCCAAAAAGGGGCCCCATCTGCGAAAGAATCGTTTCTCTCTGACGGGGGGTTGTCGTTTTGCTTCCAGCCTTTCGTATCTCAGTAGCTGTATCATCTCCCCTCTCCAAGCCTGAAGCAAGGGAGGCTTTGTGGACAACCAAGATTTTAAAATGTTTGATTTTGCCACAATTATAGCTCTGATCGAGAATTCACGCATGCCCTGCGGGATTGGTTTAGGAATGTGCAATTTTCCAAACAGCATCTCCGGGTTGGGTTGCCAACCAGCCTGCCAAGCAAATGAAATCCATTTCAGAAGTTTGTCCCAGAAAGTGCGTATTTGCGGGCAGACCCAGAACATATGTCCAAGAGTGGCTCCTACAGCCCCGCATTTTGGGCATGCCCCATCTGGGGATAAGCCCATATGAAAGGCCCGCCTTGGCGGTATATATGCTCTGAGCGCTACCTTGTACTGCATCTCCCAATGTTTTGAGGATTGGGTTATTTGCCTCAGTCCCAAAATATGTTCCTTTAGTGTTGCAGCTTTTATAGTTACACCCAGCTCCACACTCCATGCCTCTGCCAGCTTTCCAGCGTCAAGCTCTGTATTTGCATCTTTAAGGTGTCTATGATGAAATTTCAGAGGAACCTTCTGCTGGGATCTGATGGAAAATGCCTCCGCCAACTCCTCCTGGACATCCTCTGTCAAATCGTCCCATGGTAACCCGGTGATATAGTGTTTCAATTGATAATAGTAAAAAATGTCCGATGGTAATAATTGGTATCTGTTTTTTAATTCCCCAAAGGGCTGAATCTTTCCTTCCGCTGTCAACGCCTGTGCCAAAAAAATTAATCCCTGCGTTTTCCATCTCCGGTAAGCGCTATGTAGCTGCCCTGGTGGAAAGTCCAAATTCCCACATATGGGCAGGTACGGTGTCGTCTTTGCGGAGAAGTGGTGTAGTCTGCAAACCCATCTCCAAACCACACGTGCTGATGTGAAGATTCCTGTGTCCACAAACTCATTATTTATTATCGCTTTTGGGGCATGCAGCATATATCCAGGGTGTATTTGCTGTAGCGCTGCGGTTTCTATTGCTGTAGCTGAAAAGTAGCTCGTTCCCCTGAGCCAGTCATTTATGTGGCGCATACCGCTCGCTATTGTTAAATGTCTAATGTTCAAAAGTCCCAGGCCCCCATATTCCACCGGGGTATGAAGTATCCATAACGGTATTCGTGCCTTTTTCCCCCGCCAGAGGAAACGTTGGATGGCTTTAGTCCATTTCTTTTCCACTGAAGTTGTTAAGAATAGCGGAAGTACCTGAAAAACATATAACCACCTAGGCACTATCATCATATTAATTATAGCAATACGGCCCAACAGAGAAAGTGGGTAATCATGCCACAGTTGCAATCTTGTACATGTGTCCCTCATCAATTTAGAAACATTTAGGTGGTACAGTTGTGTTAAATCTTTTGGTATACGGACCCCCAGATACCGAATCTCACTATCCACCCAATTCACCTTAAGTTGCCTGGAAATATGAGTCCCTTCCCCATGCACCCTCATGGCTGTTGACTTTGCAAGGTTAAGAGTGAACCCCGAGAGTTGGCTATACCTCTCAATTATATTTAATAATAACGGAAGTGCTTCCTTGGGGTTAGTAGTCAAAATTAGCAAGTCATCAGCAAATGCCAACACTTTAATCTCGTTGACTCCTATCTTAGCCCCTTGTATTGCCCTTTCCAATTTTATTGCTCTGATCAAGGGTTCCAACGCTATGATAAATAATAGGGGCGACAAAGGGCATCCCTGACGTGTCCCCCTGCATATCTGAAAATTCTCACTTTTCACTCCATTTAGAAGGATCGCGGCTGAGGGCTCTGTGTATAATGCAGTGATAGCCTCATAAAACCAGCCATGAAAGCCCATATAGCGCATCGTATCAAACATGAATTCCCAGTCCACTTTATCGAATGCCTTTTCGGCATCAAGGCTCAGAAGGAGTGCTGGTACTTCCTCATGTCTGCTACGGGCCATTCCCAAAAGCAACTTACGGACATTGCCTCCTGCTTGTCTGTTACGCACAAACCCCGTCTGGTCTTCCCCGATTAGCCCCGGCAGAATTTTTGCTAATCTATCAGCCAATATCTTTGCCAAAATTTTGTTATCCACATTAAGTAGTGATATTGGCCGATAGCCCTCAGCTTGGTCTTCGGGCTTGCCCGGTTTCGGTAACAGAGTTATAAGCGCTGAATTTGCGTAAAGCGGAAACCTCCGAGCCTCCACCACCGTATCATAGTATGCCCCAAGGACGCCCAGGGAAGTCTCGGGCAATAATTTGTAGAACTCCCCCGAGAAGCCATCAGGGCCCGGTGCAGAGGAGAGCGCCAATCCTCTAACCACTCTTTGGAGTTCCTGGCCCTGGATAGGTTCATTTAGCTGTCTTATTTCTTGATCCTGCAAGCGCGGAACACCTAGCCTCCCCAAATAGTTATCCAAAGACTGTTCTCTAATCGTTTGTTGTTTCTGATATAGCTTAGAATAAAATTGCACGAATATCTGTCTGATGTCCTCATTTTTGGTCCGTAGCGCCCCCTGACTGTCTCTCACAGCTGTGACCACTCGGTGGGGCTTCCAATTCGTTACTAACTTTGCTAATAAGGGGCCTGCTCTGTTCCCATACCTATGCAATCTGTATTTTTGATAAAACATCGCTCTAGTGGTTTTCTCATGCAAGTATGAGTTAAGGCCTACTTGTATTGTCTTATAATGTTCCCATGTCCTTTTATTTGGGTTAGCCGCATACTGTCTTTTTGCCCTCTGTGCCTGTTTTTCCAGTTGTACTATAGCCCTAGCTATCTTTTTATTCCGTGCCGTCACATATGCTATAACATCCCCTCTAAGGACCGCTTTCGCTGCCATCCAATATAGAGTGGGATTATCTAAATGTTGGCTATTGAATTTGGCATAATCTTCCCATTTTGTTACAATGAATTGCGCAAAGTCTTTATTCCCATAGAGATACCCTGGGAATCTCCATCCCAGGTTAGTTTGAAAATAGCTAGGCGCCTCCATATCCACCCACACCATGCTGTGATCTGATATCTCCTCAGGGCCTATTTCTGCCTGCAAGACAGCCGGGAACAGCTCTCTGCTTACCATAATGTAATCTATTCTGGAGAGAGTCCCATATGCTCGTGACAAGTGGGTGAACTCTTTCTCACCTGGGTGCATTGTTCTCCAAGTATCCAGCACCCCAAGGTGTTCATAAACACTTTTAGCGCCTTTGCCTTACTTCCTCCCCATGTATCCCCTTTAGGAGTTGAGCAGTCTTGTGTTGGGTCCACCACTAAATTGAAGTCACCCAGTACTATCAGCGGGCACTGCAGCTTGGCGCATTGACGTATTAATGTTTGGTAAAATGTAGATTCATATATATTGGGGCCATAGACACCCAGCAACGCCATTTCCTTCCCCTGTAGCCACAATTTTATTAAAACATATCTTCCCTGTTCGTCCTTTGATATTAGTTCTGCCTTAGCAGCCACGCTCCTTTTGAGGAGGACCGCTACCCCTCGCCTCCTTCCATCTGCCGAGGCTGAAAATACTTCCCCCACCCAAGACCTCTTTAATTTCGTGTGTTCTGCCTCTGAAAGTCGAGTTTCTTGTAAACAAGCGATATCTGCTTCATGTCGCCGCAATGCCGCTAGAATTTTTGCCCGCTTTACTGGCGACGTAATCCCTCCCACATTCCATGAAATGAAACGTGTTTTCCTAATATGTGTCATACCTTATGTGTAACGTACCCCAGTAACCAATCCCATCGTTAATCTTCTCCCCAGGGGACCCAGCCTCCCCCCAGTGAGTTGTATAAATAATCATTCTGATGTTAACAGCTCTTCTCCACATCCTATGCAACCGTGGCCTTATCCTCACTCTCTGGAGCACATGACATTCCTCATTGACCTCCTTGTTCCCTTTCCCATGTTTAACCCTACCCCCCTTATCTAACTCCCAACCCCCCTCCCTTCCTCCCCCCCCATCCCTATTCCCCAATACCCAATCTTGCTCCCCAATCATTCTGTGAACAAACACAGAATGTTCTCTCCCGTTAGAGGCAAGAGGCCCTCGCTCCCAGTGCTCCCTGTAACATCTCAAATAACAACCACCACTCTGTAATATGACCACAAAGTTTCACATAACAGTGCACAACAGTTAACATGCATCTACTCAGCCTTCCACTGCATGCCCTTTGTCTGCGAGGAAAGATTTAGCTGCAGCCACAGTTTGAAAATGATGCCACTTGTCCTGAAACAAAATCTTAAGGCGGGCTGGATACATCAAGGCAAATTTTAAATGATTTGTAATTAACCAGGAGCATAATGGGTGAAATCCTCTCCGCTGTTCCTGAACAGACTGAGAGTAGTCTTGGAAAATCAATATCTTGTGCCCTTCATACTCAAGTTCTGTTCTCTTGAGGCGAAATCCTTGCATTATTTCCACTTTGTGTTTAAAATTAAGTATCTTCGCCACAATCACCCTGGGGCGGTTTTTAGAGTCATCTTTGCGGCCCACGCGGTGCGCCCGTTCCACCACTAGAGGGTTTCCAGAATCCGTTACTGCTAGCTCTTTTGCCAGCCATGCCTCCAGCCACGTTTCCAAGTTCTTCTCTGGAACCTTCTCCGGAATGCCCACGATTCTTATATTGTTTCTCCTGGATCTATTTTCCAGGTCTTCCAGTTTCTGGGCTTGCTCTACTAATTGTTTTTTTAACAAAGCTAAATCTGGGGTCTGTAATTGGGTTTCGTCCTCCATAGACGAAACTCTTGCTTCTAAATCTCCAGTTCTTTTCCCCAAGCCGTCCAATCTTGCCTGAAAAGACTCCAATTGTTCCGAAAGCGTGTTCCAGCGCGGGTCCATGGCTTTTATTACTGCCGCCGTTATTTGTTCTAACTGCGCATCTGTAAATATAGGAGTTGGTGCCGCGACCGCGATCGCGTCCGCCATTTTGGACTCGCTTCCCCCCGCTTTAGTTTTTTCTTTTTTTGATGATTTCTGTGCCATTTCCGTCGGCGATTTGTGGAGGAACTTGTCCATACAGTGTGTGCACTGTGCGCTATCGTGCTAGGCTGTTGTTTTAGGTTAATTCCACATAAATGTTAGCGCTCAACAGCGAGGGACCTCAGAGCCGAGTTGAACTGCTGCCGACCCGCTCACCGCATCACCGGAAGTCCTCTGCTGATACTTATAAAGACAAGAAATCAAACCTTTATTACCCCTGGAGTCCTTGCATAAGTCCTCCAAAAAGAATTCTTCCTGCAACGCCAGTGGTTTAATGTGGGTTGCCTTGTCTCAATTGAGTACTGCATATGCATAGGCAACATGAGGAGGAAAACTATAGTCCTCAGCAAGCATAGAAAAAGGGATCATAGTCGCATCATCAAAAAAACTGTCCCCAAGTTGCCAATCCTAAAGAAGTACATCTAGTAAAAACACCCTGAACTAACCCTGGAGGGGGGGGGGGGGACAGGACAGTGGATCAATAACTTTAGGAGTATGTCATAACAAAACCGTATCGGGTTTAGAAAACAAAGCATCCCAATAATACAAAGTGGTGGAAATAGAGGGACAAAGCTCCACGGGCAAACCTCTGTTTACAGGGAAGCCACATTAAATGTCTCATTGGTCTGAGTCCAGCCAGGGTCTGCTCCAAATGAACCCAAAGCTTATGAGGTTGAACCTGCAACCATTTAAGAGCAGCCCGAGCCTGTGCTGCTTTATAATAGCAGAATACATTGGGAACTTCAAGGACTTCCTTTCTTCTGATCCCTATAAAGAAAACTACGAGAATGATAGGGCCGCTTGTTGTGCCATACAAATCTAATCAACCTGTGCTGGAGACCAAACAAAAAGACCCAAGATAATCTAAGGGGGAGAACCAGAAACAAGTACATCAGATGGGGTAAAATATTAATTTTTAGCGTAGCTATCCTGCCTAACCAGGACAATTCCAGGGAATCCCATCTCTCAAGATATCTTTAAAGATCCTTGACAAGGGCAGGGTAATTAGTAGAAAACAAATCAGCAAAGTTCATAGTCATGGAAACACCAAAATATTGATTCCCCACTGAACCCAGCAAAAGGAAAAGGAAGACTGCAAGTTAGCCAGAGGGTCCTGGGAAAATCCTATTGCTAAAGCTTCTGTTTCACTCATATTAAACTTTTATGTTTGACTAGTAAAAAAAGGCCCGTTTCTGACACAAATGAAACGGGCACTAGCAAGGTTTTCCTCGGAGGGTGTATGTTTGAGTGAGTGTGTGTGAGGGTGACTCTATGAGAGAGTGAGTGAATGTGCAAGTGTGTGTGTGTGACAGAGAGAGTGAGACTGGGTGCGAGTGTGTGAGAGAGAGAGTGTGTGTGAGAATGAGAGTGTGTGCCAGGGGCATCCCCTCCCTCCCTTCCTCCCAGTTTTAGGGTCCCCCCTCCCTCCCTCTCTCTTCCCCATCCCAATTCAGCATCTGTCACCCTACTCCCACCATGTCTACTATCTACCCTTCTCTCTCTGAGCAAGCATATTTCCTTTCTTTCCATCGTTCCTTGATCCAGTATCTCCTGTCTTCCCTATCCTCTCTACTCCTCTATCCAGCATCTTCCCCTTGACCAGTGGCGTAGCAAGGGCGGGGCGGTGGGGGCAGTCCGCCCCAGGTGCATGCCACTGGAGGGGTGTCGGCTCCACTGGTTCCCTGCTCCCTCTGCCCCGGAACAGGTTACTTCCCAAACTGTCTTTAATTCCTAAACCTGGGCGACCATCTGACCTTCTGGATTTATTGGCCGGTATCACTACTAAGTGTGGACTTAAAATATTTGGAAGGATTTGAGCTGATCCCCTGGCTCTTCACATTGCACATCTTGTTGGGGAGCATCATGGGGGTTTTGTTTGAGGTCACCAGTCCACCTTAGATGTGTGCAAAGTGGTGCTGTCCATCCGAGAGAGTTTTCACACCCAAGAATTTTTAATGCTGGTTAGCTTAGGTGCTGAGAAAGCTTTTGATAAGGTGGACTGGAAGTATCTCTTTCAGATATTATGTTTTATTGAAATACATGGGTTCTACCAAGCCATACAGGCATTGTATAAGGATCCTAAAGCTTCTCTTCTGGTTAATGGTTTGAAAATATCTCCTTTTTCAGTTCATCGTTGCACTCGCCAGGGGTGTCCATTATCTCCCCTCTTGCTTCTGATTTATTTGGAGCCCTTCCTCCAAACGATTTTGTTGGACCTAGATTAGGGTTACCATTCGTCCGGATTTCCCCGGACATGTCCTCTTTTTGAGGGCATGTCCGGGGCGTCCGGCGGATTTTGCCTGCACCCACGTTTGTCCGGATTTCTGGACAAACGTGGGCGCAGGTGCGGGCAGGCGCGTGCGTGTGGGCGGGTGATCGGCGCCGTGGTAACCCTACTCCCGTCCCCTCCCCTTCCTTACCATGTTCCCTGGTGGTCTAGTGACGTCTTCGAGGCAGGAAAGAGCCCCCTCTTTCCTGCCTGGAGCGCTGCCTCCCCTGTCTATCATCCTCCTCGGTCTGGCTGGGGATTAAAAATGGCCGCCGAGAGTTGAACTCTCGCGAGGCCACTTCAACTCTCGGTGGCCATTTTGAATCTCCAGCCAGACCGAGGAGGATGCAGCAGGCAAGGACAGGCAGCGCTCCGGGCAGGAAAAAGGGGGCTCTTTCCTGCCCCGAAGAGAAGACCCTACTAGACCACCAGGGCTAGATAGTAAGTGAGGGGGGGAATATGTGAGGGGGGGGGAACCATGTGACGGGGGGCGGGGAATAGAGGGGCGGAACGAGGACCCGAAGGGGGCGTGGCGTGGCGGGGTATGAGGCGTGGCGGGGCGGGGTAGGGGGCGTGACATGTGTCCTCTTTTTCAGAGGACACAAAATGGTAACCCTAACCTAGATGTTACTAGCATCTCAATAACCTCTCTTTCTATAAAAGTCCTAGCCTCTGCGGTTGATCTCCTTTTAGCGCTTAGAAATCCACAACCATCTCTTCAACACTTGCTCAATCTTGTTAATGAATTTAACTACTATTCTGGGTTCATTTTAAATCTACACAAATCCACTCCTCTATCCGGGATTCATATTTACAATAATTTTACTCAACTGTATGAGCATAATATTTGGTCTCTTGCTCACTTTTACCCAACAAACCCAGCAAATGTAACAGACCCTGCCCTTGTCTGTCTTGGGTAAGATAGTTCTCTATAATATTTATTTATTATCACATTTATATCCCACATTTTCCCAACTGTGTCAGGCTCAATGTGGCTTACATTGCACCATCATGGCAAACGCCAATCCAGTGAATTAAACTAATACAAGATATAACGTACAACAAATACCGGAAAGGACAGGGAAGGAACAAAAGGAACCAGGGAAAATAACAAATATTTTCCAGCATGGGATTAGCATTCGCTGAGCGGGAAATTATCATGGTATGCTAGTGCATCCCACAATGCTTTTTTAGCACATGGTAGGCCCACGTTAGACCTACCAAGCCTTAGTAAAAGGACCCCTATATCTGCTAATTCCCCTTGCTCGCATTTCTAAGAACCCCACTTCTCCTGGACCAAAAGCTGGTTCATATCTATTGTAGTCGAACTAAATATCGCTTTTCTCAGACCCTTCATCCTCTTTACCTTCCTCCATACTTCCAATAGATGTTTCATAAACGATTTATTATACCCTTTCTCCCAGGCCCCTCTTCTGACATCCTTGGAAGATATGTTGACTAGTCCTTTTCCCACCAAAATGGCTTTATCGGAATAACTGACTTGTTCTCCCATACTTCTCAATCCAAAATATGCTTCAATTGCACCACTATAAAATACAGTATACATTTGGGGAAAGCCAATCAACTTCCCACTTTTTTCCTATATAATATAATTCTCACTACCCTTGGCCTCCCCCTCCCCCTACCTAGCCTTCTCTTTTCTCTAACCCTCCTCATCCTTATCCATCCAGTCTCATACCATCTAGCTTATCTAACATACTCCTACTGATGACCTTTATCCAATTGCCATATGGTTAGGTAGGTACCTGCTCAGTCTTAGTCCTCACTCCCTATCCAATACCCATTTTCCAACTAACACTCTTACCCAATCCCCAAATCTATGCTCTTCCACTCTCCCACCTAATCCCTGAGTCCCTGTTCTCCCTTACTCAAATCACTCACCTAATTCCTAAATTCCCCTCTATTCCAAGCAGTCGTCTAATCCCATAGTCACCTTCCTCCCCAATCCAAGTCTCCCTCCCAAGCACTCACCTAATTCCCAAATCCCTCAAAGAAGGGAATTGATGTTTTGTAAAATTTAAAAAAATGTAATGGGAGTATATGACCCTTTTTCAAGAGATCTTTCAGGCCGAGTGGCCTTTATTCAGTGCTGCCCAAGCGAGGAAGAAGCTAGGTATTTACAACAAAATGGGGACAGGAAGAAGGTGGCACAAATTGAAGGAAAAAACAGTTGGTCATTATACCTCATCTTGTAGCCAGGGACGACACTTCCTGTGCAGTTCAGTATGTTGTTTGAAATGTTCATACTTGGTATCCTACAGACCACTGCATGGTTCAAACACCTCATTGAATTGTGCAGAGTTGGGAGGAAGAAGCAGAAGTACCAGTATGGCTGTAATCTTAAAGATAAAAGAAGTTAGAAGTGTGGCACTGGATTGAAAAAGGAAAAGTGGTCACACACTCTGGTGGCCTAAGGGTATCTGACACTTTAGGCGAACTTTCAGCTGTGCCTTTCCCCTTGTCCAGCATCTTTCCTTCCCTACCCTTCCACAATCCAGCATCTCCCTCCTTTCTATATCTCTAGCCCCTCCTCATGGTGTCCAGCATCTCCCCTTGCCTATCTTCCTTCCTCATGGTGTCCAGCATCTATCTCTTTCCCCCTTCCCATGTTCAGTGGCTTCCATTCCCTTCTCTATACTTCCCAAGGTGTTCACTCCTGAACTCCTGCAATATGGTCAATTGTTTCTTCTCTTCCCTAACCCCTCCAAGCATTCACCAATGCATTGTCCATAAAAGGCTTTGCATGGCCAGCATAAGGCCTTAAACCAAGCATATATGCATGCTTAAGGCTTTCGAACTCCTTCCCACTCCAAACTTCTGTTTTGGAGGGACAGAAGCCAGCAGGCCTTGAGTATGCGCAGATGCTAAGGGCCCTGTGCCAACCATGCTAAGCCTTTTGTAAACACCATGAATGCCATGTCAGTGTCTCCCCCACCCCTAATTGTGCCACTCTAGTGGCCAGATGGGCCCTGGATGTGCTGCCTGAAACTGGGGTGGCAAAGGGGCGTCGAGCTATTTTTTGAGGTGGCATTTGCCACTCCGTAGTAATGCCTTTGGAATTAGCATTGCCACTTCCTGATCCCTGTATAGAATTCTACACGGCAGCTGTAGAAGTCTATACAGGAGAATTCTGTGATAATTTTGTACTGCACTGTTGCACAGAATTCCTCATGAGTGAATATAAATTATGAAGGTATTGAATAGAACTGTGTGCAGGTCAAATCCTATGGGTACTTCTTGGAGAGAACACCATTTACCATTACCCTGTGCAGTCAATCACTCAGCCAGTTTTGCAAATTCCGTACACAGCCTAGGCTGCCAAGATTGAAAAGCAGCCTGATTTGTTTCCCAATCACTACTTGCCAAGAAAAACCCAGTCTGGCCCTTTCATCATTCCTTACCAACAGACAATCTTGTTTCCATGTCATACCTTTGTAAACAGCAGTCTGATACTGCCTTTCCCTCATTCTTTGGAAACAGTAGCTAAATCCTGTCATCCTGTCACTCCTTAGAAACAAAAGTGCATGGCATTGACTGGCATATCATCTAAAGATACTGATAAATCAAGAATCTTAGATTGTTTTCATAAGGACAACAAGATTAAAACTGAGGTAGTTCAAAAGAGCAGACAATTATAAATAAACCTGAAATAGCTGTTAACAAGTAAGATACTAGACACTTAAAGCTTTTGGTTTTTATTTGCAAATGCCAAAAGTCTAATATATAAGACTGGACCACTTATAATGTATGGCATTAACTGAAGATATAGATGTGGAGCAGCACGGTAGACAGGACGATGAGATCTGAAATTAGATGAGCAGGTCTGCTTGTAGTTTAGAACAGGAACTGCCAATGTACAACCGGTTCTAAAATACATGGTAAAATGGATGACTATGTGCTGATATTTTAGGGAAAAAAAAGTTCAAAATATGGACATGAAAAGCAGGCAAAAAAGTTCATTTGACAGCACATGAACATCTATCTTGTGAAATAGCAAACATAGACATTCATATTGGCCCAAGCTATTACAGCGCATAGATTAAAATGACACCTACCATGTGGACAAAAGCTGGAGATCTAACAGTGAATAGATGGTGAAAAAGTAGAAAGAGCATGAGCACTGCTTAATTAAATGGCCTCACACTTATCTGTTTACACTGCTTACTTGTTAAATACAAATGGTTTAAAATTACCCACAAAGCAGAGGCGGATTGACCATTTGGGCAACTGGGCAGTGCCCGAGGGCCCAGAGACTCAAGGGGCCCAGATGCTCTGCCTGGTTGCTTGCTGCTGCAGCACATTATAGCCCTCCCCGGTCCTACCTTGAAGGGCCCTGGTGGTCTAATGGCCTCTGAGGGGGAAGGAAAGAATCCCACTCTTTCTTGCCTGCTGCCGCTACTCTGCCTGGTGGCACCGCCATATTTAAAAAATGGCTGTCAAGACTGCTGAGACCTGCGAGACTACTACAGTAAGTCTTGGCAGTCATTTTGAAAACACAGGGGTGCCGGGCACAGTAGCAATAGCGGGCAGGAGTGGGGTTCTTTCCTGCTACCCAAGATGCCACTAGACCACTAGGGTCATTCAAAATAGGACCGAGGAGGGCCCACTTTGGCTCACGGTGTGTGGGAGGGGGCGGCAACTGCGGCAGTTGGGGGGGGCTGTGGTGTGCAGGAGTGGGGTGGCAGTGCGGCAGTGGTAGGGGGGTCCCAATGACCTTTACTGCCTAGGGGCCCTGATCACTGTCAGTCCACCCATGCCACAAAGCACTTCACCTTGGAGCACCACCGTACATCTCTTCTTCTGTTATTCCTTACACCTCTTCCCATTCTCTGTGTTCACTTTTCTCACCGATTAGTGCTTCCTTCCCCAAGATTAGCCCACTATGAGGCCAATTGCTCCTCTGTTTTTTTCTTCATATCGCCTTCTCTCCGGAATAACTTACCACCTTTCACTTGATCTGAACTGTCCTTTCTCAAATTTAAGACCCTTCTGAAGACCCACTGTTTTGAACTTGCCTTCAGTTCTACTGTCAGCTCCTCTTGAATCCCGGTGCTTCTGCATTGTCACAACGGTTAGAAATGTGAAGATTGAACTGTGGATCTTGTATTTTCCCCTGAACAGTTGTGTTTTCCTGCTTCTCCGTATGATTGGTCTGTACCTTTACTATATTTTATTGGCATTCCTTTCATCTCTCATTTTAAACTAAATGTATGTAAGCTGCTTTGACCTGTATTCAGCAATAGCGGGATATCAAGCATTTTAATAAACATTAACATAAATTTGTTGGTGTTAAGCAAAAGTTTGAGTATGGAACCAATTAGAGCCAACAGTCAGGCATTTCTCAAAATCAGAAATATCCAGTGCAGCAGGATCTATAGCATATAATATAAGCAGGTCAGTATCTGAATCTCATCCAAAGAATCAATGGATGAGATTCATTGACTCTTTCCTTCACTACCCTTCCATAATGGCATGTTGTAAGCCTTGGGTAGTGTTTAGAAAGGAATGGAAGCTGCTGAATATGGGAAGTGGTGCCTCCTATTTTATTTAATATTTTCATGAGCCTGTTGGCTAAGTTTTTTCCAGGTTTCAGGATAAGTGTATATTTATATGCCAATGATGTTATTTTGGTAACTTCTGTCTCTCCTTCTACTCTGGATCTTACCCCTTGTATAGAAACATAAAAAAATGAAGGCAGATAAAGACCATATGGTCTATCCAGTCTGCCCATCCATGCCATCTACTCTCACTTTCACTCCCTTAGAGATCCTATGTCTCAAGCTACAGTTTTTATTTCCATCATCTCCAATGGGAAGCTGTTCCACAAATTCACCACCCTTTCCATTAAGTATTTCCTCAGGTAACAAAAGTATCTTGATGCCATTGCTAGCTGACTTGTAGCTCATCAGCTGGTTCTGAATGTCTCTAAAATGGTGGTCTGCTGGATCACAAGACATACTTGTAGCCTGTCATCGGTTCCAGTTTTGTTGGGAACTCCAGTAACAGTGGTGGACACCTTTTACCTATTCAGATGTATTAACTGACCATCAGCTTTCTTTTAAACTGCATATCTCTCATGCGATAAGAGTTTTTGTGTTACATCAACTATGATCTCTTAGATCTTTCTTTGATGTAATGGCCTTACATAGTTTGCTTCATACTTTTATATCATATCTGGATTATGAAAATGTGGTATATGCAGATTTATCACCTAACTTGCAGCACTCGCAAACTTTGCAGAATGCAGCCAAATGACTCTTAGGCAAAGCCATATGTGACCATGTAACCCCACTCTTTTTACAATTCCATTTGCTCCTTGTTCATGTTAGAATTGAATTTCAATTATTAGTAATTGTATATAGAGCCAATACTGAAAATATGTCTATCTTGCATCCATGGTTAAACCCTATATACCAGGATGAAACTTAAAATCTCTATCTGAGCCTAGAATGGTGCTGCAGTACCATCTCCTGCCTAGGAACATTGAAAAAGTTTAAAAATTTGCTTAAAGATGCACTTTTTTACTAATGCTTTGGGGCTGTAGGGCCCAGGGGACAAGATATGTCCGCTGAATTTCCCTGTCAGAATTTGTATGATTATCTGGTAAACCCACTGTAATCTGGTAAAGCCATGCAGTATAGCAAAATTTAATAAACTAAACTAAATATCTACACATCAACTGCCGATATGTATGGGATACATCAAAGAAGAATGAATTAGAGTTCACTCTGGTGGATCCTCTTCTACTTCTATCCCTCTGCCTGTCGGCGTACCTCAGGGTTCTGTTCTTGGTCCCCTCCTCTTTTCTATCTACACTTCTTCCCTTGGTTCATTAATCTCATCCCATGGCTTTTCCTACCATCTCTATGCTGATGACTCCCAAATCTACCTTTCTACCCCTGATATCTCACCTTGCATCCAAACCAAAGTTTCAGCGTGCTTGTCTGACATTGCTGCCTGGATGTCTCAACGCCACCTGAAATTAAATATGACCAAAACCGAGCTTCTCATTTTCCCCCCCAAACCCACCTCCCCGCTCCCCCCGTTTTCTATTTCTGTTGATGGTTCTCTCATTCTCCCTGTCTCCTCAGCTCGAAACCTTGGGGTCATCTTTGACTCTTCTCTCTCCTTCTCTGCTCATATCCAGCAGACCGCCAAGACCTGTCATTTCTTTCTTTACAACATCCGTAAAATCCGCCCCTTTCTTTCCGAGCACTCTACCAAAACCCTCATCCACACCCTTGTCACCTCTCGTTTAGACTACTGCAATCTGCTTCTTGCTGGCCTCCCACTTAGTCACCTCTCCCCTCTCCAGTCGGTTCAAAACTCTGCTGCCCGTCTCATCTTCCGCCAGGGTCGCTTTACTCATACTACCCCTCTCCTCAAGACCCTTCACTGGCTCCCTATCCGTTTTTGCATCCTGTTCAAACTTCTTCTACTAACCTATAAATGTATTCACTCTGCTGCTCCCCAGTATCTCTCCACACTCGTCCTTCCCTACACCCCTTCCCGTGCACTCTGCTCCATGGATAAATCCTTCTTATCTGTTCCCTTCTCCACTACTGCCAACTCCAGACTTCGCGCCTTCTGTCTCGCTGCACCCTACGCCTGGAATAAACTTCCTGAGCCCCTACGTCTTGCCCCATCCTTGGCCACCTTTAAATCTAAACTGAAAGCCCACCTCTTTAACATTGCTTTTGACTCGTAACCACTTGTAACCACTCGCCTCCACCTACCCTCCTCTCTTCCTTCCCGTTCACATTAATTGATTTGATTTGCTTATTTTTATTTTTTGTCTATTAGATTGTAAGCTCTTCGAGCAGGGACTGTCTTTCTTCTATGTTTGTGCAGCGCTGCGTATGCCTTGTAGCGCTATAGAAATGCTAAATAGTAGTAGTAGTAGAGTCAATAGAGAAGCCAAGAAAATAGTTGTGTGGGTGCCAACAATGAACCCTGAGGAGCTCCTTTGCTGGAAAAGGATGGATGTAATTTGCAGGCATCACATTGCTTTATGAAAGCCTTGCCTGCTGTGGCATGATGCTGCAGGTATGCCGACAAAGGGGCATGCCCCTTCAGACCAGAATGTCAACATGCAGTGTTCACAGCTAATTTTTTGTTGGTAGTCCATATATATTTATAGTGGAAGCAACACTATCTCTTAGCAATAGCACTATTTATATGCTGGCCACATATTTATATTTCTTTGCAGTCATGTGTTTGACACCTAAATGTTTTGCTATTCCTATAATAACTGTTCATGGCCATTATGGTATCTATCATCCACTGCATACATTGACTAAAATTACCATCTTGTCAGTCTGCACTGAGGATAAGACCATTTGGGTTGTAACTAATTACTAGTTTGTGTTGCTGATAAATGCATGGCCAGGCACTGTACGCCAAAACACAGCCCGTGTCAGGTCTATATTTGGAATATTGATTTTACCAATTAAAGGAACTGTGTCCCGTTTCTGAAGGCTCTTGGTGCTTTGTGTTGTTTTTTTTGGACTTCGTTTTGTACTTTGAAGTCTCTCTGTACTGTTTTATCAGATTTCTTTAGGTGGCATAATAGCTATACCCATAGCAATGATATTCAGCCACTATTGATACAGCTATTTGATATGATTTAGGAAAGCCCATTTGCTACCTAAATCAAACCAAACAACTATATGGATAGTGGCTGAATTTTGCCACTATCAATATAGCTGAGCAAAATACACATGCTGTGCTATGACTCCGCCCTAGCATTATGTGGCTAGTGTGGGAGCGCTTAGAGGGGTTTTCAGTGGTACTATCTTTATACCGCAGCTGAAAATCCACAGAAAAGGGATGTATCTGTTTAGTGGTTGCCAATAAATATAGAAGTACTTTTGGATATCGGGCCCACAGGAAATGGTGGCAGAAAGACTATTGGGCTCGTTTTTGAAAGAGAAGGGCGTCCATCTTTTGACATAAATCGGAAGATGGACGTCCTTCTCCCAGGGACGTCCAAATCGGTATAATCGAAACCCGATTTAGGATGTCCCCAACTGCACTCCATTGCAAGGACGGCCAAAGTTCAAGGGGGCATGTCGGAGGCATAGCAAAGGTGGGACTTGGGCATGCCTAACACTTGGACGTCCTTGACCCATAATCGAAAAAAACAAGGACGTCCCTGACAAACACTTGGACATTTTCATCCCGGACCTGGTTTTCTTACGACTAAGGCACAAAAAGGTGTCTGAAATAACCAGATGGCCACCGGAGAGAATCGGGGATGACCTCCCATTACTCCCTCAGTTGTCACTAACCCCCTCCCACCCTAAAAAAAAAATCTTTCAAAATATGTCATGCCACCCTCAGATGGCATACTCAAGTTCGTGACAGCAGTATGCAGCTTCTTGTAGCAGTTTTAGTGAGTGCAGTGCACTTCAGACAGGCGGACCCAGCCCCATCCCCCCCTACCTGTTACGTTTGTGGAGGAAACAGCGAGCCCTCCAAAACCCACCACAAACCCACTGTACCCGCATCTAGGTGCCCCCCTTCACCCTTAAGGGCTATGGTAGTGGTGAACAGTTGGGGGTAGTGGGCTTTGGGGGGCTCAGCACACAAGGTAAGGGAGCTATGTTCCTGGGAGCAATTTATGAAGTCCACTGCAGTGCCCCTGGGGTGCCCGGTTGGTGTCCTGCCATATCAGGGGGACCAGGACACTAGAAATGCTGGCTCCTCCCACAACCAAATGGCTTGCATTTGGTTGTTTTTGACATGGACGTCTTTGGTTTTGAAAATTGCCGAAAATCAGAAACGTCCATGTCTAGGGACAGCGAAATTTGGACGCCCCTGACAGTATTTTCGAAATGAAAGATGGACGTCCATCTTGTTTCAAAAATATGGGTTTCCCTGCCCCTAGATTTCGCCGTTTTGCAAGGACGTCCAAATCGAAACTTGCACGTCCCTTTCGAAAATGCCCCTCCACTTGGCCTATCCAATTTGCATATATTACATTCATAGCAACATGTGCTTCATAAATATTGCAAGCCTCATAATAGATTTTCTCAGAGAAGAAATTGGATAAAGGATCACAGTCTTCTTAGCAAGATACATACCCAGAAAATCTCAGTTGTGGTTCCCGTTACAGTTTCTGATCCTCTGCATCAAGCCCTTGGAGAGAACACCTGGTTTCTTCAGCACGTGTCTGTCTCACTTGATCAGGACTCTGGCTGCCGGCGGCCCTGAACCGGTCTGGACACCTTGAAGACTGCAGACTGGAGAGGGATATTTTTTTTATATATTTGATTTTTTATATGTGTTGAGTCTGATGGAAGAGGATTATTAAAGTTATCTTTGGACCATTGCTATTGTTGCATTTCTTTGGTTATCTCCACTGTTGTCTGTGCCATATCGTGTGCTGTGGAGGTTGGCTCTTCTGGTTTGTTATACATTTGATGGTATTGAGAGAATGTAGGGTAGGTCTAGCAGCTTCGTTGTTTGACATTTTCAGTGGTTCTTTAGAGATAGGAGAGGCCCTGAAAGACTAGATATGGGTGAGTGTGGTTCCTCTTCTTAAAATGGAAATGTGAAACAAGCTGGAAACTAAAGGTTGGCTGGCCTGACCTCAGTGGTGAGCTAATTATTGGAATTTTTGCTAAAACAACACAGTTTTGCATTTCAGGAGCCAAGGCAGTATGGTTTTACTAGAGGTAGGTCTTATCAGATGAATCTGACCAATTTCTTTGCCTGGGTAACAAGATCTGGATTGTGAAAAAGCATTAGATATGGTGAACTTCAACAAGACTTTTGAAATGGTTCTAAATAGACAACTTATAAATAAACTGTGGTGTGCTACAGGGACTGGTCCCTTGGGGTTTTTTCAACTTTTTTTATGTGATATTGTGGAAGGGCAGTTAAATACAGTTTGCTTCTTTATGGATAACATTAGAATTTGCAACAGAGTAAACACCCTGGAAGGTGGAGATAAGATGAGGATGGCTCTAGAGAAGAATGAGGAATGGTCTTGAGTTTGGCAGCCAAGATTTAAATGCTAAAAAAATGCAGGGTCATGCATTTGGCTCGCAAAACTGTGAGAGTATAGTACAGTATAGTAGTAATTTTAGAAGTTCTGTTTGCAGTTTGTGTAAATACAGACATTTACATCTGTATCTTGGATACTTGTAGAAACAGTTTTAGAAAGCCAGTATTTATGTGTGTAAAGAAAAAGAAGAAGGAGAGAGAAGCCTGGAAAAGAATTTAGGAGATGACTGACACATGCAAAGTGGAAAAGAGATTGGAACCACAATTAGAAAAATAAAATGCTCAGACAACAAAGGTAGAAAAGAAAACATTTTTATTTAATGCTTTTTACGGACTAAGATGTGCTTGCTTTGTGAAATGTACATTTTTTTTCTATTTTTGTATTTTGCAGAGTGCAGGAAAAATACATTTCTGTTTCTCTTTTACCAGTATTTGCATTGCTTCAAGAGTCTGACTTTCTTTAGCGAATCTCTATTTTAGTTGTTGTGGGCCCCTATTTTGTATCATGTGAGGTTCTGTCTATGTTAGTCGTGTGTGTGTGTGTGTTGTTGTTGTTTTTTTAAATAACCATAATGAATATTTATGAGATGTATGTATGCAAATGAATATGCTAATGTGCCAAGCCACACCCTTTGCCCCCCAAATGAAGCGGTCAAACTACGCCCATGTTCACACTACATCTCAACCTTTCCCTACATTTTATCATCTTACCATTCATTTCACATTTATTCTCCCAACCCATTAACATACCCCCACATACCCACCAATTGTCAAGTACTCACTGTCTCCTTGAAATTACCACTTCATCTCTCCCATGCATAATTCCTTGCTCTGCTCCCCACACCTCTCCCATTCAATCACCAAGTCCCAGTCATCTTCTGTTCTGCTTCCTTCTCCTATCCCTAGCCCCATCCATATTCTGCTGTTCCTTTTTTTCTCTCTAGTCCCATCCATCTTCTGCTCCATTCCTCTTCTCTCCCAAGTACCATCCACCTTCTACTATGTTCCTCTTCCCACTCCCAGTCCCATTCAACTTTTACTTTATTCTCTCCCTCACCTCTGTGTTCCTGTTCCTCCCCCTCACTTCCCTTTCTCTTGAACCCCCACTCTGGGCCCAACATTTCTCCATCTCTCTCCCCTGTCCCCCTCCCCATGGTATAGTATCTCCCTCTCTCTCCTGCTTTGGTTGTACTACAGAAAGGCTGAGTATCAAATCCATGACCTTTTCTCTCTCTCTCTTCCCGGGTACAGCATCTCTCCCCCTCAGTCGAGTTTCTTTCTCTCTCTCAACTCCAGGTCTTTCCCCCCGCTCTGCATCCACCTTCCCAGGTCTAAGATCTCTCCCTCTCTCTTCCCCTCCCCTTTGCTCCAGGTCTCTGGCTCTCTCTTCCCTCTCCCAAGGTTCAGCATCTATCCCCCCTTCCTCCTTTACCTTCAACCCCTGACCCCCATGATCCTGCATCTCTCTCTGCCTACATCCACTAGTCCAGCATCTCTCCCCCTGTCCAGTTTATATTTCTCTATCTCTCTGTTTAACCCCTATCCCTTTGCTCCTGTTCTCTCCTTACTCCCCTCTGCTTCTCCCTGTCCAGGTCCAATATTTCACCCCCTCTCTTCTCCTCTTTGCTCCACGTCTGTTTTCTCTCTCTTCCCTCTGCTCCTCCCTCCCCAAGACCAAGATCTCTCCCCCTCTCCTTGCTTCAGGTCTCTTGCTCTCTTCCCTCTGCTCCTTCCTCTCCAGGTCCAAGATCTCCCCCTTGCTCCAGGCTTCTCCTCTCTCTACCCTCTGCTTCTCCTTCCCCAGGTCCAAGATCTCTCTCCCTCTCTCCCACCCCCCACCCCCCACTGCTCCAGGTCTGTCTTTCTTCTGCTTCCCTCCCTCAAGGTCCAGAAATCTCTCCACCTCTACATTCCTCTGTATGGGTCTGGCACCTTTTCACTCCCTCCCCAAATGGGGATATATACATGGAGAGGGAAAGGAACTATTATACAAATGTCTGTTGTCTCACAATAGCGATCAGTCAGGTACAAATCAGCAGGCCTCCTTTGTCATTGTCTAGTCTAGGCACAGTGCACACAGTGAGACCTTGTCCAGTACGCTCTTCCCCCCCCCCCCCCCCCCAGCAGGCACATCACCTTCTCAATGGAGCCAGTGAGGCCCCCAGAGGCATGAATAGATCAGAGATTCCACTGAATAGGCTCTGGGATGTGCTTGATTTTATTTCATCTAAGGTTGTTGTGAGGTTACTAAAAAAGTACACCACCACAGACAGCAGGTGGGAACCAAGCAGGTCCTGTATGACCTCAGCAGTAGCTTCAGGGAATCCTAAAGTTAGGACAGGGGCCCCAGCCTCAGGGCCTACTGAACATGCAGGCACATGATATTGGACATTGTAAACCTCAGCGCCCAAAATGGTTGGCCATATGCCCCAAGCCTAGTGGGGTTTATCACATATGGAGATCTTGTGGACTGGACACAAAAGCAGGAGGCAGCTGATGAGGGAGTTGAAGGGCAAAGCTGCAGACAATTCACTGGCTTTTGTTTTTCTGCCTTATGTCATGTACCATCCAGCCCCATTACTGTTATAGGGTTATGCACAGATTGTGAACCCCCGGGATACACATGGCTACAGAGTGCAATAGTGATGTAGATGGGCAGTCAACCCTATCTGTGACCCACAATGCTATTTCTTTGAACTGCTTTGTCTTCTCATGTCCATGTTACTATAGCTACATCCAGGGAGATTAGCGGCTAGATGGCAGATGACGTTTAATGTGAGCAAGTGCAAGGTGATGCATGTGGGAAAAAAGAACCCAAATTATAGCTACATCATGCAAGGTTCCACGTTAGGAGTTACGGACCAAGAAAGGGATCTGGGTGTTGTCGTCGATAATACACTGAAACCTTCTGCTCAGTGTGCTGCTGCGGCTCGGAAAGCGAATAGAATGGTGGGTATTATTAGGAAAGGTATGGAAAACAGATGTGAGGATGTTATAATGCCGTTATATCGCTCCATGGTGCGACCGCACCTTGAGTATTGTGTTCAATTCTGGTCGCCGCATCTCAAGAAAGATATAGTGGAATTGGAAAAGGTGCAGCGAAGGGTGACTAAAATGATAGCGGGGATGGAACGACTTCCCTATGAAGAAAAACTAAGGAGGCTAGGGCTTTTCAGCTTGGAGAAGAGAGGGCTAAGGGGAGACATGATAGAGGTATATAAAATGAGTGGAGTGGAACAGGTGGATGTGAAGCTTTCCAAAAATACTAGGACTAGGGGGCATGCGATGAAACTACAGTGTAGTACATTTAAAACAAATCGGAGAAAATGTTTCTTCACCCAACGCGTAATTAAACTCTGGAATTCGTTGCCGGAGAACGTGGTGAAGGCGGTTAGCTTGGCAAAGTTTAAAAAGGGGTTAGTTTCCTAAAGGACAAGTCCATAAACCGCTACTAAATGGACTTGGGAAAAATCCACAATTCCAGGAATAACATGTATAGAATGTTTGTACATTTGGGAAGCTTGCCAGGTGCCCTTGGGCTGGATTGGCCGCTGTCGTGGACAGGATGCTGGGCTCGATGGACCCTTGGTCTTTTCCCAGTGTGGCATTACTTTTGTACTTATGTATGTACTTATTGTTCAGTTCAGCTGGCCACCCTCCCCCAACTCCATGGAGGGATACTGGCTGGGCTCCTGCTGAGGGCATCTGTGAGTGGGACCTTTCCTGAGATGAGACCTTTGGTCAGATATTCCCCTGCCAGTTCCTGGAGGCACCCCGGCCCCTCAGGTGATGATGAGATGCCCACGGAATCTGCCTGAGATATGCAGGCATTGCTGCCAGTGCCACACATTCACATCTACAGCTAGTGTGTCCATCTGTCCCCCACACACATAGACAACATGCCCTGTCCATCTCTCTGCCCCTCAATCAATACACACTACCACATCTTTCTGCCCCATCCCACACATATATACAGCTATTCCATCCCTCTCTCTCTCTCTTGTTCACCCCCACCCCCAATTCAACACGACCAACCCATTGCTCTCTTTTGCCCCTACCTCCCACCATGTATACTGCCACCTCTTTTGGCCCCCTCACCACATATACCTACATGGAAAATATTCCTCTCTGTCTCTGTGAAGAAACAGTATGTTTTAAGCATGTAAAATGTATTAGATATTTTCCTGCATTATGGTGCATGTTTATGCTTAAAGCTGTTACAGAGGACTGACTTCTCTTTCTTTATTTGGCACACAGATAATAGGCAGTGCTTGTAGTGATGTAACCAGTTTTTATTTGAAACTTAACTGTTCTGGGCTCTGATTGGCCTGGAGTCTTGAAAATTACCCAGCAGATGCTGGCTGTTGCTTCAGTCTTAACCAGAACAACAACAAAAAAATGGGTGTGGAATTACACATTCGCTAGAATAAAGCAACACTAAATAGTTAGCTCTTTAAATCTGTATGATTGTGAGCTCTTTGAGGCTTTTCCTTCCCTTTATGAATATCTTGATATCAGTAACACTTTCATGCCGTGGAAGTTTTAGTGTTGCTTCAGTCTTAGCCAGGAAGAAAGAGAGACAGATCTCTTTGATGAGGATTGGTGAATTATATGTCCTGATCTTCCCAGGTACTGTTTAGACAGTACATACATGTTTAGTTAGTGTTATAATTGATACATATTTCAGTTATCTGTTATTGTTTGCCAATTGCACATTTTTGTCCACTGTTCCAAGTTCTGAGAATAAACACAATTGTTTGTTCGTTCTGCCTGTCTGGACTGATAAAGAATCCTGTTTGTGTGTTGGTCTGTGAGTGCTTTCTGGGAACTGTGGGACCACTGGGAGTGTCTCCAGTAACCTAGAAATCACTGGGGATAATTGGAGAGCAGGAGACTTGCCCAGAGGCGGTTGTGACCCAGTCGGTGGGAGGAGGGTGCTAGTGTAGAACACAAGCAGCAGTTGCAGGCGGACCTGAGCTATGCTGGGGATAGACCCTCTAAGTGGCCACAGGGTAACCCCAGGCAGGTGGCTAGACGTTTCGTGACAGAGCTTTGTCCTTATTTTTTTTTTGTGGCAGCGGTGGGATTCAGAGTCTTTTATCTGTAACCTTCAGACACAGAGCACAGTGAATATGTGCAGCGGTAACAGGGTCCCTTTCCTGTTCAGTTTATTTTGGTAGTGTTAGATTAGCAGTGTGCTGATGGCAACTGGCACTGGCCAGCAGACACTGGAGATGTCTGTCCTAACACAAGAGCAACCGGATGGCCTCAACGAGGAGGAAACGCAGGACTGGCCTGTGCAGATATTTCCTCATGGGAGACCAGACTCCTTGTGGACAACAGCTCATGAGTTCGCAGGGCCAGATGCCACACCAGCTGAGATCCAGCATATCTACATGATAGAGCAACAGCGGCTACAGCAGCTGCGGCAAGAGGAACGGGAAGAGCGACAGTGGCTGGAACAAAAGCAGCTGCTGCAAGAGGAACATGAAGAGTGGTAACAATGCGCAAAGCTTTACTGAACCGTTATTCCATTACCCCTGAGACATACAGACTAAAATTCAAGACTTTGCAAAAGGGGGCAGATGATACTCACAGCGAGCTCGTGATCCAACTAAGATACCAGCATCAGCGGTGGCTCAGTGGAGCTGAAGTTAAAACCCTGGAGGCCTGCCAGAACCTGATGGTCCTGGAGCAGTTTCTTCAATGTTGTCCAGAGGTGAGGGAACATGTCCTCCAGCATATGCTCAGGTCAGGCATTTGAAAATAGAAAATAAGATACCTTTTTATTGTACTAGCCTAATACCTTTTTCAATTAGCTTTCAGATGCCAAAACCTCCTGCCTCAGGTCAGGTCAGGACGGTATACTGCTGTTATGGTATCTTCTCCTGACCTGAGGAAGCATTGGTCTCCGAAGGCTAATGAAAAATGTATTAAAATCAGTCCAATATAAAGGTATCACCTTATTTTCTGTTTTGTGTTTTATTTGCATTTATTAACTTTTTTTTACATGGAAATAGTTTTATGTTTCAACAATTTTATTAAGATCAAGATAACACAGTGCAAACAACTTATACCATTCGGAATGAATCAATATGAGCACAAGATGAGTTCACACCCACAAATGCAGTTTGACAACAAAGAAGATTTTGTGTGTGTTCCACCCCCCCCCCCCCCACACCTTACCCCTTCCCCCCCCTAAACCCTCAACTGGTCCATCTCCAGCTAAACATGTATTACTAAACATTCTCTGCGTTCTACTGTCCCACACCCATAGTGAACATTCCTCCCCCCTCCCTTTGCTTTAAAATCTCAAAGAGTACACAGGTTATAATTGTATATCCAATCTCTCCTAGCCTTATACACCATAAGACCCGCACACCCCTGTCACAGAGGACTGTTAGAAGACCCGTGTGAGAAATCTGAATCGAATGAAAGGGTTTTGTCTTATCACCTCCCAATCTCCTATTGAACCCTATGCTACAGCCACGAAGCACCCACTTAGGCCCCCATACCAACTTTCAGTAGCTTAGCCCAGTTTGAAAGACAGTATAAATGATTGGGAGAAGAAAAAAAAAAAGAAAGAAAAAAAATGATAAACCATTTAATACTAAACTTCGCGCACTTGAAGACAGGGACTGGATATAAGGCCCCCAGACCTCCAAAAAACATGTTCTTTTCTTCGGAGAGGGTCCCACTGCCTGGCGTTCATGCAGCAGTAGGTCATGAAATCTATTCCTCCAGTGCCAAAAATCTGGTGGGTCCACAGTCAGCCACCCATTCAGGATCACCTTCTTTCCCATCAGGCAGGCCTTACGAATCAACTGTCGTTGGCCTCCCCGCTGGAGGACAAAAAGTTCATATTTGTCGAATATAATCCCCAGAGGAGTGCAGCTAATTCGAGATTTTACCAAGCCTTCCAAGTACTTTATGATCAAATGCCAATACCTTTGTATACACGGGTACTCCCAGAGACAATGATAAAGTGTACCTTCCCGCTGCTGACACTTAGAACATAATGGATCCGGCACCTCTCCCATCTTGAACACCTGTGATTTGGTCATGTAAGCTCTGTGCAGAATACGAAATTGACATTCCCTCAGATTTGCATGCACAGAGATCCCGGGTATACGGGATTCCAACTTTGTATAATCTAAAGTCAAACTAGGTCTCTGCATGTCCCGTGCCCAATGGGCTGTGATTGCTGCTGTGTTTTTCTGGGGTCGCAAATCCCACAGTTGCTTGTGCAAACTTGATATCGAGAACCGTGTCCCCAGGATCTCCTTAAAAAATTCCCTTACTTTCCTCCCATGCCCACTATTCAACTGTTCCATATTTAGGGACCGAACATAGTGGGCTAATTGCTGATACGCAAACTCATGACCGACATCTATGCCTACCCCCAGCGCCCCCAAATTTAGAAGTCCCGCTCTATTCCCTAATACATGTTCCAATCTTATTATACCCATGGATGCCCACCTTCTGAATACCTTATTATCGGAACCAGGTGAAAACGCAGGATTACCTTGCAATGGCAACATATCAGATGTATCCACTGCCGATCCCCAGTACCTATTTAAATCCTTCCAAACCTTCCTCATGGGTCCTAATAATAGACTACCCTTAAATTTATGTGGCACCAAACTCTGTGGGCCATGCAGTAGATAATGCAAATGAAACGGTGCGGAAAAAAGCCTGTTCCAGCCTCCTCGGGGTGAAATCCTGTTTGTCTAACAGCCAGTCTCTCAGGTGATGTAACAAACATGCTTGATTATATTTTTTAATATCTGGGATCCCCATACCCCCCACCCTCCAGGAACCCATTAATAATTCCAATGGTAATTTGGGCCCCCCCCCCCCAGACAAACTGTCGTAGATGCTTGTGGAATTGCCTAAGATCCTTGTTTCTTAAGCGTAGCGGTAAAACTTGCAAGATTTACAGCCACCTGGGGAATTCTGCCATGCGGAACAGCTGGACTCTCCCATGTAGCGAGAGCGGTAATACTGCCCATTTTCACAACCTATGCCGCATGTTATCCAACAACCTGGTAAAATCAAACATATAAACGGCAAGTGACCGACTCACTCGCAAATGCGCAGTAGAGACTTCCCTCTCTGTCCCACCCCCGCGTCAATACGTGATGACGAGGGCAGGACAGAGAGGGAAACTGCGCCGCCGAGGTTGATACCGCTCCCCCCCACCCGAGGTCGCCGCTACCGTTACCCCCCCCCCCCACACACACACACACCCACACCCGGCCCGGGCCCTCTCTCTGCTACTAAACTTACACATCCATTCACCGGAACGCAGCACGCACATCAGCTGAGCTGCCGTCGGCCCTCCTTCCCTGCCTGTGTCCCGCCCTCGCTGACGTTACGTCACAGGAGGGCGGGACACAGGCAGAGAAGGAAGGGCCGATGGCAGCTCAGCTGATGTGCGTGCTGTGTTCTGGCGAATGGATGTGTAAGTTTAGTAGCGGAGAGAGAGAGGGCCCGGGCCGGGTGGAGGGATGGCGGCGACGACTCCGGGGGGGGGGGGGGAACGGTAGCGGTGGCGACCTCACGGGGGGGGGAGGGGGTAGGGGGAAGGAAGGAAGGAAAACCCCAATACCAGCCCGTTTTTACGGGCTCAACGGCTAGTTAAGATTATAAAAAGCCGTTGTTTTCATGGCCACCTGCACCCCTAAGTATGTCAAACTTTCCTTAGCCCACTTTAATGGAAACCCCTCCCCCCACTCCCCCCGCACTTTATCCGTAGCTGTTAATGCCAAGGATTTTGAGAAATTGACCTGAAATCCAGCAAAGTCCCCATATTCCCTGAACAATTCTAGCAAAGCGGATAGGGACTTCCTGGGGTCCGAGAGATGCACCAAGATATCGTCCGCAAATGCCGATATCTTAAATCCGACCGTCCCCCATTCTACTCCAGTGATTTCCGGGTGAGACTCAATCTCTCTAATCAGGGGATCCAACGTCAGTACAAAAAGTAATGGGGAGAGAGGGCAACCCTGTCTCACCCCTCTCCTGATCGAGAATGCCGGTGATCGCTCACCATTAATCCACATAAACGCTTGAGGGTTCGAATACAGAGCCCCTACCGCCTTCCTAAAAAAGCCCTCTATACCTACTTTCTGCAGAACTGCGAACATAAACTGCCATGCCACTCGGTCAAAGGCCTTCTCTGCATCGAAACTTACTAGCAGAGAAGGCTGTTCTTGCTCCTCCACTCGCTCCAATGAGGCTATCATAGCCCTCACATTGCTTACCACTGACCTACCCTTTACAAACCCCACTTGCGCGGGTGCTACCAAACTGGGAAGCACCCGCGCCAACCGGTTTGCCAAGATTTTTGCGTAAAGTTTAACATCGCAATTTAGTAATGATATTAGCCTATACGAACCCATTTCCTCCGGGTCTTTGCCCGGTTTCAGCAACACAATCATTTTGGCCATACTTAGAGTCTCTGGGACCGACCCGGAGGCTGCCATGGAATTTAAAAGATTTAATAAAGGCGGGGTCACCTGTTCTTGTAACAGTTTATAAAAGGCCATGCTATACCCATCAGGCCCCGGTGCCTTATGAATATCACTCTGTTGTAACGCTAAAATTAGCTCCCCTTCTCCAATGGGGGCATTAAGGTATTGTTTCTATGAGTCCGTCAACATTGGGAGGTCAATATTATCCAAAAACAATGCACTATCAGGTATTATGTCCGTGTCCTCCTTGTACAGGCCTCCATAGTAATGCCTAAAACTATCTACTATGACCTGTTCAAGTCTGAGCATTCTGCCCTCTTGACTCTTCACTTGCAGAATCCTAGTTGTACCTCTTTTCCCCTTAGCTAATCAGCCTAACAAAGTCCCCGCCTTATTCCCATACATAAACAGCTGATGTTTATAATACAGAATGGATTTCTGTGCCCTCTCCTGTAAGAGTTTGTTCAATTCCCTCTGGGCCTCCAAGTATATTAACATCTGTTCTTCTGTCTGGGCTGCCCCATATTTCTTCCGGTGCACTCTCACCTCCCTTTCCAACCTCAATATCTCTTTGTCTCTACGTTTCCTCTTCCATGCCCTATATGCAATTATCTCACCTCTTAGGACCGCCTTTGCTGTGTCCCAATACAACCCATGCTGTTCTATATGCCCTCTGTTATGATACTCATAGTCCCTCCACTTTTCTTGTAAAGGTTCTTGGAATTTCGTGTCCCGACAGAGCTCAAATGGAAATGTCCATCCCCCATGCCCTCTCCTATCTCCTGCCAGTTCTAGTGTCACCCATATGGGGGAGTGGTCTGATATTTTCCTTAGTCCAATCTCTGCCTCCACAGTTTGAGAAAAAAGGGATTGTGATACAAATATGTAATCAATTCGGGATAAGGAAGAGTAGGCCCGAGATAAATGTGTGTAACCTCTGCACCCCGGATGTAGCACTCTCCACAAGTCTATCAAATCCAAGGTAGTGCACAAAAACGGCAGTCCCCTTGAGTAGTGAACAGGGCCCAGGCCCCCCGACCTGTCTTATCCATTAATGGGTCATACACCATATTAAAATCTCCCCCTAGCACCACATTCCCCCTCTGGTATGGCGTCAGCAGTGCTATGATCTCTTTATGAAATTTCTTATCATATACATTAGGCGCATATATATTACAAAAGATGTGGGACGTCCCCCCTAACTCTACTTCTACCAATACATACCTACCCACTGCACTCCTCTTAACTGACTTTATTGCCAGCTGTAACCCGTTCCGGAACAAAATCAACACACCTGCCTTCTTACTGTGGGCTGGGGCACCGACTACTGCCAGAATTTATTGTGTTCTATTGAGGTCAGGTGTGTTTCTTGAAGGAACACAATATCCGCTGCATGACGCTGCAAAGCCTGTAAGATTTTTTTCCGCTTTAGGGGCGATGAGACCCCCACCCCCCACTCCACGATAGCAACCTAACCTGCCCCAGCACTCCAAATTAGCACATAACTCAGTGTGATTTTCTTCCTATTATTTGGAGAGCGCACCTCCCAGCCCTTAGGTACCTCCCCTCTTAACCACTGTGTCCTCCAGTGCCCCCCTCCAGTGCACGAAGTCAGCAAACAAATTATATAAAAAACATTCCCAAGAAGCCCCAAAACTCCCCCCTCCCCTCCCTCTCCACAATCCACCATATAATGTTCTCATCCGAGAACTGGTCACGTGTCTGCCCTGCCCCCGCCCCCTCCAGCCACAACTATAAGTTAACACATACAACCCTTTTCAACATGCCACCGTATATTGCTTAACACCCTCCTCCCATATTCAAACTGATATAGACCCCCCCTAGCCAAAAATTCCCTCCTAAACCACTTTCTTTTTCAGATAACTAAACTGTTAAACTATAAAAACACTTGTCCAACTTTAAACCCCCAGACATGGGTTCTCTATTGCAGTTGCATTTAAAGTCTTGCTAAACCACATTCTCCAGTCTCTGCTCCCACTCTATCAAAATGGATCCATTACTCCTGCGTCAACTCCGTCTGATCCCCGCCATCCACATCTCCTGTAAGGGTATCTCCGCTCCTGTCAGCGCGCTGCCTCCTCCGCATTCTGCTTCATGCCTCCTTTGATCTCCTGGGCGAACTGCATCGCCTCCACTGGGGCAGTGAAGAATCGTGTCTGGCCATCATAGTGAACCCTCAGGCGTGCCGGGTATAACAAGGCAAAGCGAACTCGTTGTTTATGAAGCTCCGTGCAGGGACCCACGAATTGCTTGCGTTGCGCTGCCACTGCAGCCAAAAAATCCTGGAAGCACAGCACCCTCTGCTCTTCATAGCATACTTTTCCCAGAGATCGCCAGGCTCTGAAGATCTTCTGCTCGTGAGTGTAATTTAAGATTTTACAAATTACAACTCGGGAACGCTGTGCTTCCGACCTCAACTGTCCCAGGAGGTGTGCACACTCTATCCTTAGGGTGTTCTCCAGGGCTTTCACGTTTAAGACCTTTGGCAGCCAAGACTCTAAGATTTCGCGCAAATCCACTTCTCTTACAGATTCCGGGATCCCCACTAGTCTGAGGTTGTTCCTTCTTGTTCTGTTCTCCAAGCCTTCCAATTTCATTTCTAGTTGGGTGATCCTCTTCTGCCAATCCTTATCTCGGCCCTCCTGCTGTGCGCTCCGATCTTCTAGTTCTGAGAGTCTTTGCTGAAATCCCGCCATGTCAGTCTTCAGTCCTTCTAGTTTGTCATCCATAGTATCAAGTTTTTCGGAGATCCTTTGCAATTTAACGTCTACCGATGACTCCAGCAATTGCGAGACCTCCACCGTTATTTCAGCCGCCCAGGCGGAGCCTACTGTTTCTCCCGAGGGGCAGGAGTCCGCCATCTTGCCGTCTCCAGCTCGCCATCGCGCTCCATCTTTCCGCAGCGATTTGGATGTCCTGCTGTTGAAATTTTTCAGATCTTCTCAAATCTCTCCTCGGTAACGTTCTGTTTATGTTTGTACCTCGTGCGGGTTGCTAGCTTGCTGATTTAAGCTGTTAGAGGGGTTGATGTTATATTGGGGCCTCAGAGCTCACTCCTGCGGCGTCCTATCCCTCGCCTAGCATCACGTGACTCTCTATTAACTTTTATTAACACAGCTATCACATTACTTTATCCTAAATTAAAAATAGAATTATTTTCTGTACCTTTATTGTCCGGCCACTTACTTTTTCTAATTACAACGAAGAAAATGTTCTACTCAATGTTGAAACTCAAACGAGTGAAACCTTTTTCCCCCGAGGGAAATATTTCGCAACTTGGTACAATCTATGGTACTAAGCCACCTGGACTACTGCAACGGAATCTATGCGGGATGTAAAGAACAAATCATAAAGAAACTCCAAACTGCTCAACACACAGCAGCCAGGCTTATATTTGGAAAAACGAGATTCGAACACGCCAAATTCCTACGAGAAAAACTGCACTGGCTCCCAATCAAAGAACGTATTGTGTTCAAAATCTGCACCCTGGTTCATAAAATCATCTATGGAGAAGCCCCGGGATACATGACAGACCTCAAAGACCTACCAACCAGAAACACACTAAGATCAACATGAACATACCTAAATCTCCAACACCTAAGCTGCAAAGGTCTCAAATACAAATCAACCTATGCATCCAGCTTCTCCTATATAAGCACACAACTATGGAACGCAATACCAAACGCTGTGAGAACAACATATGACCACTTGAACTTCCGGAAACTACTAAAAACCACCTTGTTCAAAAAGGCATACCCTAACAATCCAACTTAAATGCCTTAACCCAGCAGCACAACAAAACCAAAGCTCACACTGGACATAACTTGACTCTTCCTCTGTATGATTCCCCTATGTGTCTCTCACATATGATCCTTACTTTATCACAACCTCACTTTGTATTTGTTCAAACCGGTATTGGCGATCGCCTCTACGGTATTATGTAAGGCACATTGAGCCTGCAAATAGGTGGGAAAATGTGGGATACAAATGTAACAAATAAATAAATAATTGTTTTGGTCCCAGTCTCTTGACTCTGCTTTCCTTTCTCTTCTCTTAACTCTCTTGCCAGGGTTTCCTATCCACTTGTTATTCTGCTCCTTTTTCATTGTTTTCAATTTTTCTGCATCTCTCTGTCCAGGTTTAATTCATTCTTACTATTCAGTCTTTAATGTCCCTCTTTCATTCTTACTATTCAGTCTTTAATGTCCCTCTTTTTACATCATCGACCTACGGCTTTTCATCTTTTCCTCATCCTTGTTCTCCCCATGCCCCCTTTCTCTTATTCTCCAGATTTTCACTAACTCTATCCTCTCCCCATTTCCATCCTGCAGCTTCCCTCTCTCTTCCTACCCTTCCATCCAGCATCTCCCCTTTCTCCCCCCATCCTTCCAGTGTCTCCCCCTTTCTCTCTGCATCCTTCTATCCAGTGTCTCTTCTCTTTCTCACCCTTGTCACCTCTCGTTTAGACTACAGCAATCTGCTTCTTGCTGGCCTCCCACTTAGTCACCTCTCCCCTCTCCAGTCGGTTCAAAACTCTGCTGCCCGTCTCGTCTTCCACCAGGGTCGCTTTACTCATACTACCCCTCTCCTCAAGACCCTTCACTGGCTCCCTATCCGTTTTCGCGTCCTGTTCAAACTTCTTCTACTAACCTATAAATGTACTCACTCTGCTGCTCCCCAGTATCTCTCCACACTCGTCCTTCCCTACACCCCTTCCCGTGCACTCCGCTCCATGGATAAATCCTTCTTATCTGTTCCCTTCTCCACTACTGCCAACTCCAGACTTCGCGCCTTCTGTCTCGCTGCACCCTACGCCTGGAATAAACTTCCTGAGCCCTTACGTCTTGCCCCATCCTTGGCCACCTTTAAATGTAGACTGAAAGCCCACCTCTTTAACATTGCTTTTGACTCGTAACCACTTGTAACCACTTGCCTCCACCCACTCTCCTCTCTTCCTTCCCGTTCACATTAATTGATTTGATTTGCTTACTTTATTTATTTTTTGTCTATTAGATTGTAAGCTCTTTGAGCAGGGACTGTCTTTCTTCTATGTTTGTGCAGCGCTGCGTACGCCTTGTAGCACTATAGAAATGCTAAATAGTAGTAGTAGTATCCTTCCATCCAACATCTTCCCTCTTTCTCTCTCCATCCTTCCATCCGTCTACTCTCTCTCCCAATCCTTCCATCCAGTTTCTCCCTCTCTCTTCTTTCTAACCAACATCACACTCTATACCCCTTTTCATTCAGCATGTCCCCTCTCCCCATCCTTCCAGTGTCTCCCCCTTTCTGCATCCTTCTATCCAGCATCTCCCCTCTCTCTCCCTACCCTTCCATCCAGCGTCTTCTTTTTCTCCCTATCCTTCTATCCATCTTTCCATCATGTCTTTCTCTCTCTCTTTCCTTCCTTCCATCCAGTGTCTCTGTCTATCCTTATCCATTCACCATATCCCCTCTTGCTCCCCATCCTTTCAGTGTCTCTCCTCTTTCTCTCCCTACCCTTCCATTCAGCATCTTCCCGCTTTCTGCTCCATCCTTCCAGCATCTGCCCTCTTTCTCTCTCCATCCATCCAGCCAGGGCCTCCCCCTTTCTCCCCAGCAGCTTCTCTCTCTCCTGCTTTTTTCCATATTTCCTCTTTCTCTCATCTTTCCACTCACCTCTCTCTCTATACCTCTCTTCCATCCAGTGTCCCCACTCTTCTATCATTTCTCCTCTCTGCTCTCTCTATTCAGCAGCTCCTGCCTCCCTCTCCATGCCCTTTCCCCTCCCCGGTATCTGTTTCCTGGCTACTGCTGCTTCTCCTGATGAGCAGCAGCAGCCGAAGCAAAATAAAAAAAGCACGCACGGGGCCGCAGCAGCCTTCATGCATGCACTGTCGGCTCTGCTGGTCCTTTGACCCATTGATGTCAATTTCCCATTCCAGGGGCTGAGGACCGGCAGAGCCATCAGCGCATGCCTGAAGGCTGCTGTGGCCCTGCGCTTGCTTTTTTTGTTGCTTTGCCATGGCTGCTGCTGCTCATTGGGAGAAGCAGCAGTGGCAGTGTGAGAAAAATAGCCTGGCAATGTGTCTCAGTGAGAGTTTCCCGCTTTGGCGGGAGATGACCAAAGCAGAAGTCTACCACCAAATGTGGGAGACTTGGCAGGTCTGTAACACACACACACACAAACAAACAGTGAACCCATCCCTCCCTCTTTCCCCTGAAAGAACACAGCCTGCCTGTTCATCTCTGCCTCCTCTCAGCCAACTGCCACCTTTTTCTGTCCTCTTCCCCCACATATAACAGCCAGCCCATCCCTCTTTCTTGTCCCTCTCATGCACACTACCATCTCTTTCTGCCTCACACACCTACAGTCGACATGCCCTTCTCTATCCCTGACCCACCCGCCACCACACACACACATACAGTTACACTACACATCCCTTTACCTTTTCCTTCCCTAACAATTTTAATCCTCCTCAGCACCCCACACAGGCAGCACTATTTTTTCCCTGTTAAATATACCATACAAAGATATTTCTAATTCTGGTGTAATTTCATTAATACAATATATATACTTTCAATACCAGGCATATTGTGAAATTTATAACTCTATAAAGAAGGTCCCAAAAAACAACAAGGCAAACGATCTGCAAAATCCAATATGGGAAAGAAAGCCAGCAGATCAATGTCACAACAAAAAGATTTTATTGAAGATACCATGTATGAACAAATCGCCCGACACAGGCCGTGTTTCGCCCACCTAGGGCTGCGTCAGGGGTGTGGTCTCTAGCATACACAAATGGACACACCATTATTGAAGCTTCAATAATGGTGTGTCCATTTGTGTATGCTAGAGACCACACCCCTGACGCAGCCCTAGGTGGGCGAAACACGGCCTGTGTCGGGCGATTTGTTCATACACGGTATCTTCAATAAAATCTTTTTGTTGTGACATTGATCTGCTGGCTTTCTTTCCTAACTCTATAAAGAAGTCATGACATACAGCAAATCTACAATGCTGCACTAACTTCCAAAACAAAGACCCAAACATCATATCCCACAGAAGTTTCTGGATCGCCACACGCTTCCCACTCGCTAAAAAATTTATTTTTAGTGCTGGGGCCATTTGGAGGCAGAGGGTAGACGTGCTTTTTGCTAATCAGTTAGCGCAGCTACTATTACTACTACTACTACTATTTAGCATTTCTATAGCGCTACAAGGTATACGCAGCGCTGCACAAACATAGAAGACAGTCCCTGCTCAAAGAGCTTACAATCTAATAGACAAAAAATAAAGTAATCAAATCAATTAATGTGTACAGGAAGGAGGAGAGGAGGATAGTTGGAGGCGAGTGGTTACAAGTGGTTACGAGTCAAAAGCAATGTTAAAGGTGGGCTTTCAGTCTACATTTAAAGGTGGCCAAGGATGGGGCAAGACGTAGGGGCTCAGGAAGTTTATTCCAGGCGCAGGGTGCAGCGAGACAGAAGGCGCGAAGTCTGGAGTTGGCAGTAGTGAAGAAGGGAACAGATAAGAAGGATTTATCCATGGAGCGGAGTGCACAGGAAGGGGTGTAGCCACATGCTGACCAATTAGCGACTGATTAGCATGGGAGCCCACACTGCCTAGAAAATAGTGTTAGTAAGTCCTCCTGTGCTAATAGGGAAATTAGAGTATGGCCATTTATAGAGGAATGGGAAGTACAACCATTTTACAGCCAAGCTAAAAGTGGCTTCAGCGCGTGGGAAAGCACTCTGCTCATTGCACAGCCACTTTTTAGCACAGCTTAGTAAAAGGGCCCCAAAAATTGATACCCTTGGCATTACTATCTACCATATAACCTCATTGAAAGGACTGTGGTGTGCTACTGGAGGAGTAGCCTTGTGGTTAGCACAGCGGACTTTGATCCTGGGGCACTGGGTTCAATTCCCACTGCAGCTCCTTGTGACTGTGGGCAAGTCACTTACCCCCCCCCCCCCCATTGTCCCAGGTACAAAATAAGTACCTATATATATGTAAACCTCTTTGAATGTAGCTGCAAAATACCACAGAAAGGCTGTGTATCAAGTCCCATTTCCATTTCTCACAACTCTTATCCTGAAAAGTTTAAAGATTTCACTTGGACAATGACATGCTCAGTTCTTCTGTTCTACATCATCGTGTAGCTGGATTCTGGTATTTTCATAACCTGAGAGTAATAATCATACATTTCTTAGACTGTAGCAATTGCTCGCTAAGCTTCAACAGATCTCTGAAAGGCCCTTTTAAACTCTGCAAGCTGTGCGTTCGCCATTGTTTGTTTCAGGCTTACTAATGTTGCCTTTGAGCCGCCGTTGACCCAGTGCATCCTGATAAAAATAAAAGCGCATGAAATACAAAGAAGATTAGAGCTGCAAAATGGCCAAAGCCATGGTTTTAATAACCAAAGAGGTTGGTCATCATCACCATAACATTGCAGTCTTACACGTGAAACGTTACGTGTGTGACTGTGCGTGCGTGCGGCGTGCGCTGACCGCAGGTGGGCGGGGTGTATGCTGCAACTTAGAGGAGGGGAGATGGGGTGGGGGCGGTCCCCCTCGGGCAGTGTTGCGGAAGTGACAGTGACAGCCACCGAACTGGACTCTTGGTGCTCTTGAGGAATCTGGTTTCATGGGGAGATCGCCTTTAGGTTTTAAGTACAAAATGTGAAGGATCTGACCGCAGCGAGTAGGCTGATGAAGGTTTGACATATTACTTGCTTATTTAAGGCTCTGCAACTTCTGTTCTCCAAAAAGCAGAATTCAACCAGGGCAGAGAGCTTAGGGATACCGAGCCTGCAGGGAAATGTTTTAGGGCTGAGGGCCGATTTGTTGTTGTTGGTTTGTTTTGATACTTGTTCTCCGAGAAGGCAGTCCTTTTTCATCAATTGATCCTGCCTAAAGACCCACTTCTAGGTGCTGCTTTTAAATCTTAAAACCATTTTTATGCTGACTTTTGGCTGAAATATATGTACTGCTGTTTGTATTTTATGAGGTTTTGCTTTTAAGTTCTATTTTGTCTGTTGTTTTGACTGATGTTTATGCTGTATTGCACTGTACCTAGAAAATTTGATACGTGAAAAATAAATGTTTAAATAAGCTAAAAATAAAAATGCTTGGTTCTTCCTAATCAAAGTGCTGTGGGACAGCGGGAGGAATGTGCAGTGGATCAGGGGTGAGCCGTTTCAGGATGAAGGGTGGGGCAGGATTGGGGGGGAGAAGTGACATGAGATGGAGGATCTGGATTAGTACGGGGAAGGTATTTCTCTCCCCCTTCTGGTTTTACCCTCCCCACTCTCACATGTGTGCTCTTTTTTTTTTCTCTTACCCCATAATTCCACATACCCCCTCCTGACCTGATCCTATCTCGTTTGTATGTAATGTGGCCATGGATAGAGGAAAAGAAGTCATAATGGACATTGCAGAAATATTATAATTGGAGTATTCTAGCACAGAGCTAAACCAGCGCAGACCTCCTCTGAGTGATTACAGTGTGCACACACACTTTAAGCTAAACAAAAAAAGGGATAAAACAGCAATACCTTCAAGTGCCTGATTCATTTCTTTGTCTATAAAAAAGAAGGCCTGGAGAGAACCAAAAAGCAATTTTTAATTGTAAAGGAACAATCAGCATTTTTTTTTTAATTGCCCCCTTTTGGGGTGTTTCCTAATGCTTTCTGCCTTTTAAGATGGTAGGGGTATTTTGCATGAGATGACATAAAAAAGCAAGATTTGACTAGAAATAGATTTTGGATTTAATTTTTTCTCTCCAAGCATTTCCTTAAGGAGATCTATATTCTAGTGCTGTAGGTATTTCCACCACCTTGTTATATTGCTAATGAAAGGCAGTCAATGAAATCCACTAAACCTTAAGCAGCATGTCCAGTCTATGGACTAGATGTCCTCACAGGCATTAATGTACTTAACACTCATCCTTTCAGTGGGGCCCGTTTACTAACTAAAAACCACATTAATGCAAGCTTTCATTAGCCAATCAGGCCTGTAGTTTGTACCTAAGACAGTGGAGGGTAAAGTGGCTTGCCGAAAGTCACAAACTGTCTGTGAAGAAATGGGATTTGAACCATGGCATTGCTGGTTCTCTGCCCACTACTTCAGTGGTTCTTAAACCAGTCCTTAGGGCATACCCAGCCAGTTGGATTTTTAGGGTATCCATGATGAATATGCATGAGAAAGATTTACATACCAAGGAGGCAGTACATGCATATTCATTATAGATATCTTGAAAACCTGACTGGCTGGGTGTGCCCTGGAGGACTGGTTTAAGAATCACTGGACTAGTGGGCAGAGAACCAGCAATGCCAGGGTTCAAATCCCATTTCTTCACAGTCTGTGACTTCCGGCAAGCCACTTTACCTTACACTGTCTTAGGTACAAACTACAGGCCTGATTGGCTAATGAAAGCTTGCATTAATGTGGTTTTAGTTAGTAAACGGGCTCCAGTGCACTATTCTTAACCATTAGACTATACCTTCACTCAATGTACAATGCCTTGTAAAAGCTTGGAAAAATTAACAGCAACATATAAATATGTTGCTTTGTTTTCTATTGAAAATAAGGTATACAGAGAAAAAAAAGCAAAACAAATCAAAATAGTTCAAACAAAATAGGTTTTAAAAAATATAATATAAATGTTTTAAAAATGCTCAGTTCAGCCGTCAGTCATGTGAATAGTGACTGGTTGAGTGGAGAATCATCATTGCACCGCTTCCGTTCTCATAAATACAACTTGAATAAAGCTGGTACATTGTGTTGATATAAAGCGATCTAGTTAACTCATATATATGTATGGTACTTAAGTATATAGTCCTAGATTACTCAGAATAAGCACAGTAAGCAGATTATAATACATATACATTAGGGTAACATCAAAGCTGTGTAACCCAAAAGAACAGTTCATAAAAAATAAGTCCATAAAGAAAAAAATGAAAAACAGTGAAAAACAGCGCAGTCACATAAATCACTGTTCTGTACTTATCTGAAAAATCTGTGCTCTTTTGCCAGAGAGCTACAGAGATGAACAAAAACTTAAACTGTTCAGGTGACGTAGGTTCATACTCGGTCCAGGATTTTCACCCATTTAAAAACAATCCCTTCAAAGAAGCATCAGCTTCAATGAATGTGCTTCCAGTGCTTATTCTGAGTAATCTAGGAATATATACTTAAGTACCTTACATATATATGAGTTAACTAGATCGCTTTATATCAACACAGAGTTCCAGCTTTATTCAAGCTGTATTTATGAGAACAGAAGCTGTGCGATGATGGTTCTCCACTCAGCCAGTCATTGTTCACATGACTGATGGTTGAGCTGAGCACTACTTAAACATTTTATATTATATATATATTTTTAACCTATTTTGTTTGGATTGTTTTTTTTCTCTCTGCGTATACATTTATTTTCAATTTAGTATTTGATAGCTATTGTTGGTTTATTAGTATTTCTCCTAGAATATTTGCTCTGTTTTCTATGTCATGTTTAGTGCACTACAGGTGGTTCATGCTTAGCATGCCTTGAGAATTCCAGTGGGAAAGGGGATGGGATTTGATATACTGCCTTTCTATGGTTACAGTGAAGGAGGTTCACATATTATATACAGGTACTTATTTTATACGGAGCAATGGAGGGTTAAGGGTCTCTTTTATCAATCTGTGCTAGTGGTTCCCGCTTGGCAATGCCGACTGAGCCTATTCGAAGTGAATGGGCTTTGTCGGCATTACCGCACTGGGAGCAGCTAGCACGGCTTGATAAGAGACCCTAAGTGACTTGTCCAAAGTCACAAGGAGCTACAGTGAGAATTAAACCCAGTTTTCCTGGGTCTCAGGCCACTTCACTAACCCTTACTCTACTCCTCCATTCAGTGCCATGTGCTTTGGTTACTTCATGGCACAGCATATCAATGTGTGTTGCCCATTGGCTCAGCAGAATAAAGCTGCTATTTAGTAAGCCTACAAGATAGCTTGGAAGTCACATTACTTCCATTGCCTCTGGCACAAATTTAGATTGTAAAGCCTGGAATATCTGAAAGTAACTTGCCTTGAGCTGCCACTAAAAAGAGATGAGATAAAAATCTCCCCCTCCCCCCTCCAAATTGCCATTACACAGTTTGCTTTTCTAGTCTGTATGGCACAAGAAATGAATCCATTAGTGCCCTGGCTTAATAGTCAGCCTTTGGAGACTTATAAGGGCTAATTTTAGAAAGGCAACATAGGGACCTATGTACCTCGTATAAAGTAAAGTAGGCTTGTATAGTTACCCCCAGTAGCAAACAAATTTACCCTGTTCCAAAGAAGGTGTAAATGTGTGTGTTTACTCTATGCCTGTGCATAGAGGTATTGTTAACAATGAAGACTGATTGATTGAAGGAACCCCTTCCTGATGCAGTGAAGCGAAACATGATCATGTCGAGGGGTACCTACTTAT